>NC_141685.1:1036250102-1037450102 GCF_964263255.1 Lissotriton vulgaris
AGTTGTTCAAAGTGGCCAGCTACAAATACATCCTGATTATCATGAAAATGTTAAGACAAAGGCACCACCCCTTACTCATTTATTGTGAAAAGCAGTTCTTAAAGACAATCGGCCTATGTGGTTAGATTGATTTTACACCGTGTGAAAGTCTGTTTACAGGTATTTCATTACATATTACTATACTGGATGAGAGTTTCACCATTGGTTACCCTCCCTGATAAACTCAGAGAGTAGAACATTCGCATCCTGACAATTGTTAACATGTTGTATTGTTTTGCTACTGTTTACATATTTGTACTTTTATGACTGTATTGTCGATGGTTTCCGTGAAGGAAAGCTCCACACAATAGGCTTGCGCTTGTTAAGGTTGCAGCCCAATGATGAACACTGCAGGACACATTAATTCATTGGGAAATGTTATTTTAGATGCTATTGGCCAAAGGGCAAAGGTAGTGGGCCTGAAGTATTTACTATGAAAATCATATGTTAAAGCAAATTGACCTTGAAGGGTGGATTGTTAGTATGCTGTAAAAATCCCACTCCAAGATAGCTGCCTGCAACAATGTTTAATTTGTTTTTAACATATTCCTTATTGCAAGCACTTGACCACCACATTTAGGCAGTAGCATTGTTTCTCATTTCTACTTTTCATCTCAGTGTATCTTTCACATGAGTAAAAGGTTGAGTGGCAGAGTGGACGTATGCTGATTTATTGAGTGCCTATTTATTGAGTGCCACTAGTGACTGAAGGGGCTCTTTCATTGGTAAACCAGAACTACCAGGACTGCAATGCTTTATACTACCAGCTTTATTGTACTGATTAAGCTTTTTGGATGCATATTCCATTCTGTATTTATTTCAGTAAATAAGTAGTATTTATTTTCCTTCTGAAATTACACAAATAGAGTATTTAGTTATACTGCAAGAGGGCAAGTTCCAAGGTTATGCTCAGTGACTGATACTACTAGACAAATCGAGACGGGGCAAACATTCTGCCTCAAGCACAGTCCCAAGGTTACAGACGCTGGCAGATTTAATTTGACTACTTGTTCAGGTAGAATGCAACAGTGCAAAGAAAAATACCTTTTCCAAGGGAGGAATTGAAATAAATTGAGAGCCACAAGCATTGAATTAGGCTGCATGATTCAGTGTAAGGTTAACCTCCTTTCCCTGTCTACATGCCTTAGGTCTGGAACAAACCCAAGGTGATGCCATGGGAAGTGTTGACATTGAGGGTGACCTGTGTCATTTTTTTTATTTGTGGTATTTGTAGAGCGCAACACTCATCCCAGGGGATATCAAGGCACTTATACCAGTACTGAGACTACTGCGAGCTGTACTAAGGTGAACATTAGAGTTTAGGGAAGAGGAGGGTCTTTAATTTCTTTCGAAACAGGAGGTGGTTAGTGGTAAGCCTTAAGTCAGGGGGGAGCTCATTCCATTTCTTTACAGCCAGATGGGAGAATGAGCGTCCACCAATCCTAGCTTTATATATGCACTTAGTTCTTGCCAGGGCGGACTGGAGAGAGATTAGGAATCAATAGGAACCTCTTCGGTCAGTCTTTCTTTCAGGGCCTACCTGACCACAAATGCTTGAAAGGACAGAGTAACGAGAGAAGATCTTTGACTGTGCTTTCCATACCGGAGCAGTTTATGAAAATGAGTAAGCCTGATTAATGAATGGGCAGCGACACTCTAATGCAGGATGTCACATCACATTCTCAATTGACATAGAGTGTTTGATATGCCAGGAAGTGAAGCATAAGGTGATTGCTATGAAGGCCGTTTCTGGGATACTGGGGAAATCATCAGCTACTAGGCATGGTGCATTGAGGGTCCTGTCACTTTACACTGTTTTCCCAGGTCCACCTATACTACTGCACTCCTATGTGGAAAACCAAGTTAGTCCCTTCAGATACTGGACTCCATAGTTAGTGAAGATAAGCACAGCCTTACTAGGCAGTCCAACCTGTGGGATCAATACTTTCTGGTGTTCTGACCATTCCAGAGGACGTCTGTTCTAAATAATTTGTACCCGCTTGCAAGCACATCCCGCCATGTTATGATATGCCATCCTGAGGTTAAATCACTATCAGGAATGTAGTATATACCCACTGGTGGCACATCAGGTACTCTGTGCCCTCTTGCAGATAAGTTACTACCAAGAGCACATTCGCAAACGTTTTTAATCCATATACTGAAATATAAAGGCTTTATGCAGGTTAGGCCTGCACTAATATATTTACAGATGCTGAATAACCCATGGGAAATGTTTTAATATTGCCAGCTTTTTAGTTCCGGCGGTTAGGGAAATGAAAAGTTTTTGGTGACATGGTTTCCATTTGGTTCTTATACAGAAATGATGGTAAATTATTTTATTTTGGAGCTCTGGCGCATAAGATTGTTTTAAAAGAAGTATGTGTACACTAAACCCTTTGTAATTATGGTAAATACTTTTTATTTTGATGTCTTTGGTATACAAGATCATGTTACTAAAGAAATATTTATATGTTTTAAATGGTTCTTTCAGATTTTATATAGTATACCTTTATCGTTTTAAATTAACAGAATAAAGTGATTTTGACTGACTACTACCAACAGCCTTGTCCCACCTTGTGGGTTGATCACTTCCAGGTACTTCGTGCTCTCACCATGTGCTCCCTCCTACTCCTTAAAATGCTGCCTTTTGACAGCGCCTGGATAAGAAATTCTACTATCAGGATAGTTTTGTTTAAAATCCTGTCAATCATTAATACAGCCACTGCCAGTGACCTACACTCAGAGGGTCAGAAGTATCTATATCAGAAAGTTGTGCAAGATCAGCAGGTAGCAGGCTCAAATCCCAGCAGGGATGACTCGGCTTCCCATCCTTCTGACATGCAAACATTGAGGAGAGCAAGAATAATACTTTTTACATCTGTAAAAAGCTGTAAGACTAGCAGCAAGCCTGTACACAAAGCATATTTTTGAAAATTACTACTGTCACAAAAGCGCGCACCTTTTTCTTTTCCTTGACATCGTAGAGAGCCAGTATGCCGAAGATGGGTTCAATTTCGATCTCAAACCTAGAGAGAGACAAAAGTCATTAAGATCAACAGTGAGACAGGGCACAATAGAACATGAACAGTAGGAAGGATTTGTAGGACAAAGGCACTCGATATAGAAACATATCACCTAAATAATAAACCAAGGACTTCCCCCCACAGAGATGAGCAGGGTAAGTCTGTGAGAAGCTGAACAAGTGAGAAGATACAAGAAGCCTGCTTGCAGAAAAACCTAAGGCAGAACGGTTTTATGTGATTCCATCTCCATAAATTACAGAGACATGCAATTTCAGTGAATCTTTTTTGTTGAAAACAATTTCAATCAAAATAATAACCATTGTTTTATATTTATTGAAATGGACACTGCAAGAAAAACTATTTGGTCGATAATATATATATATATATATCATGGTAGTTGCAGTCCTCCATCACCCGACTGCAGCTGTTTCCAATCAAGTGGAGCTGAAACACCTCCTACTATTGGGAGGGGCCGTAGCATTACAAAGGAAAATGGCGAAGTGGACCCTGATTTTGCAAACGGCATCTGAGGAAGGCAATATAAAGCCGAAATGCATCATGCCAAGCATTGGTCATTAAAAGAACTCCCAAAGGTTTCCCCATTGTGTCCTCTGGTTACTTGCTTGAGTGATCGCTTTTTGATACTTTTCACACGCGCCGCCTACACGCGTGTTAGAGGACCTGCTCTACAAGAGTCCAGTGGATTGTTGGCAAACGTGGCAAATTTCACCGAGGGATCGGATTTCGCAGGACCGCCTCGGAAGCAAACCAATCAAGAGGGCGCTGTTCAGCACGGACTGTGACTTCACAGTGAGACAGGAGGAAGCTATTTCTGTCTCACGTCCCGGATTGCTTTTTGTGCATGAGGCAGAGCGTTGGGGACCCAAGGGATTTCTGGACTGTCATATAGGGGTCCGAATGGTACTTCAAGCCTACCTTCCCTTGCCAGGCACACAGCGCTCATATGAGCGGACTTCGGACTCCAGGAGCGGTACTTACCGAAACAGGGAATCATGGTAGTTGCAGTCCTCCATCACCCGACTGCAGCTGTTTCCAATCAAGTGGAGCTGAAACACCTCCTACTATTGGGAGGGGCCGTAGCATTACAAAGGAAAATGGCGAAGTGGACCCTGATTTTGCAAACGGCATCTGAGGAAGGCAATATAAAGCCGAAATGCATCATGCCAAGCATTGGTCATTAAAAGAACTCCCAAAGGTTTCCCCATTGTGTCCTCTGGTTACTTGCTTGAGTGATCGCTTTTTGATACTTTTCACACGCGCCGCCTACACGCGTGTTAGAGGACCTGCTCTACAAGAGTCCAGTGGATTGTTGGCAAACGTGGCAAATTTCACCGAGGGATCGGATTTCGCAGGACCGCCTCGGAAGCAAACCAATCAAGAGGGCGCTGTTCAGCACGGACTGTGACTTCACAGTGAGACAGGAGGAAGCTATTTCTGTCTCACGTCCCGGATTGCTTTTTGTGCATGAGGCAGAGCGTTGGGGACCCAAGGGATTTCTGGACTGTCATATAGGGGTCCGAATGGTACTTCAAGCCTACCTTCCCTTGCCAGGCACACAGCGCTCATATGAGCGGACTTCGGACTCCAGGAGCGGTACTTACCGAAACAGGGAATCATGGTAGTTGCAGTCCTCCATCACCCGACTGCAGCTGTTTCCAATCAAGTGGAGCTGAAACACCTCCTACTATTGGGAGGGGCCGTAGCATTACAAAGGAAAATGGCGAAGTGGACCCTGATTTTGCAAACGGCATCTGAGGAAGGCAATATAAAGCCGAAATGCATCATGCCAAGCATTGGTCATTAAAAGAACTCCCAAAGGTTTCCCCATTGTGTCCTCTGGTTACTTGCTTGAGTGATCGCTTTTTGATATATATATATATATATATATATATATATATATATATATATATATTTACTTTTTTTTAAATAATCCACCCCAGCCCTTACAGGATTTATTATTTTGAATAAAATGTGTCTTGCTAGGGTTTGTGGCCTTAACCCTCATGCAATGGTTATTTTGAATAAACGTATTCCTCTAATTTTGTTTTCTTTGATTTCGTTTGTCAATTTTTTTATTGAAGTGGTTTTCTCTGAAATGTATAATAATGGGATGTAATAGTGGATACTTACGAGACACAATTACCTTTTTAAGTGAAGCCAGTGTAGTGCAGTGAGCATGCATATCCCCCAGGAGTAAACCCATGAAAGCCCCTTCAATAGACTGAAGTTATACTTACTTTAGCGAGATACATTTCACCAGGATCCGCTGTCCAAAATGTTCTTTGGGAATGTCAGGGATGTTGCAGCGCTCCACCGCTTCATCCTAAAAGAGCGATAACAAAAAGCGGTCACACGGATCTCCTGAACACACCTTCACGGCAAGCAAACGTACAATGTTACACACTGTTCAGAAGAAATCTGAATGTTTTGATTTCCAAAACATCTATGCAAATCTTTATACTTGAGCAATGCCTAATAACGCAACAATAATAGTGATCGATATTATTGCAGACAGATCCCCAATATTATATGAGTTGTTGTTAACTCCAGGTCACAATGTAAACGATCCGACAGAAACAGGGTGATTTTGGACCAGGATCCAAATAGATGCGGGCAGCTCACCAATACGCACTGTATCAGCTGCTTGCAATCCGCATCTAGGGTAAATGATTTCAATATTAGAGTTGTTGGTGCACCACTTCATAATTTTCCCTAGTGTATAGTACAACAACTGCTGAACCTTTAACTTAACAGAAGTTGCCAGAGAACTAGTTAGATTAAGGGCTTCTTCTATATCGCCTGATTGGGTAACCTTCCCAGTCTTAAGTAACATTCCATTTTTAGGCCAGCTCAGTCATATCACCTGTCCTGTTCTCGCTCATTATTTTGTAGAATTTACTATTCGCTGCAGTCTCTCAGGTAGAGTATATAAGGGATAATAGATCATGATCTGTTACTGGCATATCCCGGCCTAATGTTCTTACTGCATAGTCCCGAATTTGTAGATAATTAAAACAACTCTTTTGCAGCAGTATAAATTCAACTTTCACATCTGGGAAGGTACATAAACCAAGCCGATCATACAATTGTCCCAAAAAATGTAAATGCTTTAAGGTGCCATGTCCTGGCTATTGAATTGTGAAAAATAGACCGTAAACGAGGATTACTCCACAGAGGTGTGTACAAGTTAATAATAGCAATCTGATACTCTTTACACCATTCCCTCCATAATTTCGAATCATCAATTATAACCTACAAGCGAGCCCAACTGAAATATTTAGGGTACAATATATCTGCATAGGATATACCTTCTATCTGCACCAATATCTGTTTGATTGATCCGTTGGTTCTTAATGTCACTTATCTGTAAGAAGACCGCAAATACGATGTACAAAAGATTCCCCAAAAATGTGTCTTGAAGTCGGACGATGACTATCCCCCTTATGGAGGGATAACTTGATATAACATACCCTCTGATAATACCAAATAAGGCTACCTACAGCAGCGTCTAAGCGCCTGAAGAACGAGTTAGCTGTATGCAAAAGATTTGCATGAAAAACGTAGTGGAATTTGTGGAGGATATTCATTTTGACAATATCGCTGGGTTACTTTTTATATGTTGTAAGCAGGGCTTAGGTATAGCACAAAGAGTTAAGGAGACTGGGGATAACTCCAACAGTTGGCCCTGTAAATCCTGAATGTCTCCGGCATTTGACCTGCTAGGGCCAGTCACGCCTTCTGGGAATGATAAAGAATTTGTCCACGTTTCAAAATCTTTTTGCCAATACCCATGCTCCATATGGTCCAGAGATATAGCCAAGACAACTGATCGAACGCCTTCGCAACATCAAAGAGGATCACACTGTCTTGCTGATTTAATGTATTGGCAGCATCAAAAAGCAATATTGCAATGTTTACATGATTAAGTAATGTCTCCTACCAGGTATGGCCTGGTATAGTGCACACACAAGATCTTGCATGCAAGAAACAAGCGGTGTAGCCAATATTTTTGCACAGATCTGCATCAGCATTGACTAGAGAAATAGGCCAGTATTATCCTCTTTCTTCTGTTGGTTTGCCTTTCTTAAGAAACATGATATTGGTGGCATTCCATGAATCCGCCATGTCCCCTCTTGATCGATATCAAGAATAACCTGTAGTAACATCGGTAGAATTAGGTCAGCAAAGGTTTTATAGAATTCAAGAGGTATGGTGACCTCTCCTGCTGCTTTCCCATAGGACAGAGCCATTATGGCTGCCTGAACCTCTGCTAGTATGATATCGCCCTCTAGTGTCAGCGTCTAGGTCTGAGATACACATGACATATTAGCAGTTGTTAAGTATGTTTGTCAGTATGGATCTGCGATGCAGTACAGTTAAATCTATATATTTCATGATAAATGTCCTTAAATTGATCAAGGATGGCTTTTGGTTCATAGTGTCCTTGATATACCCAATCATGTTCTTGTACTGTTTCTCTGCAATGTTACAGGCAAGAATTTTACCAACTGACACCCCATACTTATTCTGCTTGCAGATGCTGCTGACTTCTACCAATATATATTTCTGGCAGAGCTACATCATTTAATCAAGGCTGAGTGGGTCTTGCTCTCACAATGATCTTACTTGTGCATTGCATGTGCATTTTCCCCTTCTAAACGAAGCAACACAGCCTGACATTACTGCACACTTGCATATGCTATCTTAAGTCTTCTCAGAAACAAACTGCAGTAACACCCCAAATTTAGACATTTAAGGCCTCTCAAACTATATTTGAGAAGGCAGAGCCAATATTAAAATTAATGACTTCCTCTAATAGAACGGCCTTTCTTTTTTTAGGTCTCGGCTATAACGCGCTTGAAAAGCGCGTTCTCGCCAGAGAACTATTGTCGGCGTCTCAGCAGTCTGAGACGCCGAAGTGAGACAAGACCTGGCCGCGCGCAGCGTTTTCCCATAGGATAACGTTGTGCGCGCGGCCAGGTCTTGTCTGCACGGCATTGCAGGGCAGACCGGATCGCGTCGCGCTCCTCTCTGGAATGCAGGGGGAGTCTGCAGAGAGGCGCGCGGCACTGACAGAAGCTTCGCTGAGCGGCTCCCTCCTTCCTGTTGCTGGTTTTATATGTAGTTGTATTACAACGCTTTGTTATTGCCATAAAAATACATTGTATTTATGTGGTTATTTCATACACGTTTCTGTTGTTTTTAACTCACTTGGTTTGTCTGTATAAAATTGCTTTCACATAAAATTGAGCGGCCACAGGTTGTATGGATGGGTTCTGATCTACAGTGGGGCAGAGCTGTTTTGCCTCGTCATGCTCCATCCGCCCGGTCCCTCTGGGGCAAGTAGCCGCAGGCACAGCTTCCAAATCTTAACAAAGCCGCGTTCTGCCTCCAGAGGCGAGCCAGCCCCAGAGAAGAGTGGTGCTCCTCTCCCCACGAGGTGCGTTATACGTTTCTATCGCTATAGCCAAGGCACGCGCCTCTCGCAGCTGGAGTAAGGGCCTCGCTCACTAGGCACCCCACCCCCATCAGTGAACTGGTTACCGCAGCGCCGGGCCTTTTATTTTGCTATCTTATAATTTAACACTTCATTCACTCACCGCGCCATGCATTTATATGTATGTCCCCTTTACCAGATGTCAGGAAATTGGACAGTTTGATACTGGGGCCGGGATAGCTATTCAAGCAGCATCCATGCTCTTCTGCAGAGCGTCGTGAATTCTCAGAAATGGCAGGTCCAATGTGCGTGGGAACATAGGGACGCAACTAGGCTTGAACCTGGGGGGAGGGGGGTGGTACTAACACTTTAAGGATGATGGGTGGCAGGTCTAATACTTCAAGCAATAAGGCCGAAGATATCAATACAGATGGTATGAGGGAATGTCACAGCAAACTGTGCATTTTAAACATATTGGACAAAACCAGTAGGCTTAGAACAGTCATATTTCTGTGGGTTTGATCATTTACAGGCTACTATCAGTGATCTTTGAAATGAAACAGGGTGCAAACACAGCTAAAATGGAGGTGCTACAGATTGCGGTACAAAGCCCATTGGTACCGTTTTTTGAAAAGTTATTTCAAGGTGATGTTTTTAGGCAATGCATCCGCCGTTCTTTCTGTGGTAGGACAGTGCGCTCAAGCACTATTTATCAATTCAAGTACAGAAAGACGATCATTCCAATTGCAGACGAAAAGTATATTTTTCAGTCTGCCCAATAGAACACTGTAACGTGTGCATGTTTGAGGCCACACAAGTGGCATGGCTGATGACGTCGGTGGCCCCTGCTGCGCGAGCTCGGTGATGAGCAGCTTCTCGGGACCATTGGGGATCTCTTGGGGGGCGTTGAACACCCGAAGAGCCACCTGCACGTGCCACGCGCGCTCGGGCTGCGGGCGAGACGGGGGTCTGTTTTCCAACTTCCTCCAGAGATCGCCTTCTGCCCTCTGCCTCTTGGAGCCCTTCTTGTTGCCTGGTGCTTCCGACGCCTAAATCTCCTTTCCAGTGTCAGAACCGTCAAGTTTGGCTGGTAAAAAATCCGCTTTGTTGCCTCAGGGCATCGGAGCGGACGGACCTAGACGACCGTCTTCATTGTCGTCCAAGCCACGCCCCCAGGTAGAGCTATTGGCAATGTAAATGACAATGCCATTTATTTATGATAAAAAAAAATGTCATGAACAATGCCAATAGCTCTACCTTTAATAATGCCGAGACCATTGCATTGTAAATGCTTGTTATATGTAGTATTGAGAAGTAGAGAACGCAGGACAGTCCATCTCCGGCCATTCTTATTTTCGTCCGTATTTAAATATCATGTATATAGGATTGCGATCAGATGTTATTTTAGGGCGAGGATCTATATCAGCCCTAGTAATTAGACTTTGTGAGACTGGAATCATGTCTATCCTGCAGCTATATCTATGCGGTGCAGAATGTTAGGTGAACACAGGATTCTCTTAATTATCTGCTATTGATCTGACAGGCCAACTCTGATTTATTATTAACCCCCCCCCCCCCAATACAATGAGCTTACAGATACAACTTGTCAATGCCAAGTTTAGTAAACTAAATATCCCACAATCCTCACTGTTTGGACCATGTATGTATTGTAGTGTACTACTGGCCATCATTTGAGTGATAGCCCACTCCGGTGGTCTGCGGCAGTCTTGATCACATTTACGACAGGGGATCTAGAACTTAAAATGGCTTTACCTTTGATCAAAATGTGATGTGTTGTGTATATGATAAACTCCAAAATCATCTGACGTAAAACGGCTCGATCTTTATACGCAATATGAGTTTCAATCAAACAGAGTATCTGTGGTTTATTCCTGAAAACCTCAACCTTAAGGAGCCGCTGTTTCAAAGGGCAATTTAAGCCTGAAACATTTTTTTGGTTATACACTGGAACATCATTATTAGTTCCTGAATATCATACCTTATCTCCTAGATCCTCTTTCTCTGAGCATGTGTTTAACCATTACTGATAACCAAAAAAAGAAAGCCACTCAGTTTTCTTTTTTCCCACCTCCCAGAAAAGTGCTTCCCACTGTTCTGACCCACAACACACCAGCCCCAATCTGACCCCCATTCCAACCTTCCCAAAAAGCTATTGGGAAACAAATCATCCCAATTCTTTCGCTGTCAGCTTCTCTTGACAGAAGCAGTGTGTCCCCCTTGCCCACTCGGCAGGTAACCATGCAATCGTGTCATCATAATTTCTATAATATGACATCAATCACACTCAAGTCTACCTAAACAAAAAACAAGATTGCTACACGTTTCATATTTTCACAGCCCTCTGTTTTCTCAGAGCCTCCAACTTTACTCAACATCGCTCATTCCACTACACCCTGTAGATCTTATATTATGTCCCTCTAGTTTATGCCGTTGTGACAGAATGGCTTCAGCTTCCCCATCAGTCTGACAGAAATACATTTAGCCATTTCTTAATATTTTTAACAGAGCCGTGCCTTTAGAGGGTCAATCATTTGGCACAACTGACATCTCCGTTTGACTGCAAAAATTGGATTGCACAAAGAAATAAACTAAATCAACCATTAGTGGTGCACAGGGGCATGCTTTTAAATAGCTTGATGCAGTAAAAGGTTCTGCAAATAGCTCAATATAGGGTGTGGCCCATTACCTTTGAAAACAGACTTATGCCCTGCTCATATTAGAATCTGATGGATCTGTTGGATCGGACAGTTCCTTATCATGTAAACCAGGTCTGGGTTGTGCTTTGGAATAGCCTGATTATATACTGGTAAGCGTTTTGTCTCCTCCCGAGCCTTCTGGAATCCCCATCACCCACAGATTATTCCACCTTTGGGGGTTTTCCAAAACCTCAAGTTTAAATTAGCCTGGCAGGATCTTCTCTCCATGTGACTTTACCAATTCCGAGGTATACATTGTAGCTTCTGTTTTTGAAGTTCTTTTCTCTAAATCTATGATCTGATCAGACAATACAGAGATTTTACCAGGCACTTTAGCTAATGTCCGTTTCCTGCATAGGTTACCTGCCTTAACGTCGGCATAATAACTGGATGTCTCGTCAGTAGTTTTGCAAGAGTTGAAAAATAGTGAGCAGTGAAGGTTCCAAGCTACATTTGCCAAATATCCCAATTCGCTGTTCCTTCACATTGTCATAATTGAACGTTTTTGTTCATGGATGGTATTTTCAGGGATCAGTGGAGACTGCCGATCTGATGCTATTCCTACATCACAACTATTCATTGGCCCACCGGGATCTGTTGAAACTTGTGGTAGTACGATCTCCTTAGAATTCGCAGAATATCTACTTTTTGTGGATTTTTTTCCTCAAATTATGCAGGCATTCCCATTAGATGATTCTGAATTTTTAGGCTTTACTTTCTGGTTGTGGGTCTCTTAAATTGCGTCTTTTTACGGGGCAACTGAATTGCCCATTGACACAAAGGAGCCTTCTTCGGTAGGGCTTCGTACGTTTTTCCATTGCCCCAGGCCATTGAGATTAATAGCAGGACCATTACTAACATTATTTTCCAACAGACTCAGCCCCTCTGCCTTTATTCTCCAGCTATGCTTCCTTGTGTAATGATTTGACAATCATTTCTGAGAAACATCAGAGTTAGATAAGGTATTAGCAAATATATTATCTACCTCTGTTCGTTCGTGGTTATTTCAGATAATGTTGGTAACATTTGCACTTTACTGACAGGAGCAGGGGGTCACAAATCTATCAGACACAGGGCTTAAAAGTAGACTCTCTGCCTCAGCCTCAGTTGTTACCATTGGTTTCTGTTTTGGAGCCGGACTCAGAGTTGCCAGCGTCCTCACTGTCTGCAATTGTCGCTCAAATTTGAGTGAATCCACCCAGGGAAATGAGCCCTCGGACCGGCATCCATCAGCAGCGTAGCAACTGCGGAAACATCAGGTAAGGCAACTTCAGCCCCAGTGAATACGCTGTACAGACAAACATTTCAGCACTGGTCTGCAAATCTGCGACTTTGAGGTCTTGCTATCATGATCTGCGCTCCTTCATGATCCGCCTGCTCCACTCCATGTTGGATCAGAGTGTCTCGCCGCAACTGACAGCCTTCCCAGGCCGACTCCACTGTGCCCCACAGTCACCCTCGGATAACCCATTTAGGTAACGGTTCATACAGTGGTTAGCCTTATGATTAGTAGTCTGCACACAATAGTAAGGCTTGTCCCAGATATCATCAGTACTCTTAGCATTGCATCTGTGTGATAATTAGTTTTTCTGGCGAGGTTTTCCCTAAAATCCCAGAAAAACACACGGACCAACTGGTGAGTTAGCCATTAGTTAGACATTTCTCCAAGCACCGAGCAGGACTCCGTAGCATACAGGAATCTAACATCTTAGCAACCAAAGATTTTATTTCTTTGAAATATGATGAAGGAACTGAAGAGACCAAGTTCAAGTCAGTAGTCTTGATATCAACCACACAGCAGGTAGTGAGAGTACTGCTTGCAGATAGCTTAAACCTCAGGCAAGTGCAGTGGGTAGCATTTCAGCCAGTGTGCCACTCTAGAAGGAAGCTTGCATTACTTGCATTATACATATCAGTACTGACCCTGCTCTTCCTGGGAAAGGTCCATCGCTACCGACTTTGGTAGGCTTGATAATCAGAGGCCAACACGTGTGCGTAGAGTGTTGCGCTAGCTGAAGGAGTAGAAACGGTTTAAAATGTGTTTATGAAACCATTCAAGCTGTATTTCATTCCTCTGACTCCGGGGAACGAAAGACATACAACTAGCTCATCCTAGAAAATTAGAACATTGCAATTGAGCATCACGTTTTAAACCTTGTTGAGACTAATCCTGTCCAGATGTAATTTTTTTTGGGAGGATGAAAGTCTGCCGCCTTTGGTAGAAGCAAAGGCTAATAATAATCTGTCCTATCTTCTGCTTCTTACTTCATCATTACCATTAGAAAGACATTATGATCATGTAACAAATACTCATTGAAAGTCTTCATATGAGGACATATGGTTCTCAATATAGCCTGTTCTTCTGCAAAAGAGGTAGCTGAAGAGCTACCTTGAATTCTTTCAGAAAAGGAAAGTGTTAGTGAGTGCCAATCTGCCACACGATCATGAAGTCAGCAAATGTCTAAGGTACCCACACCTTCATTTGGGCTCTGTGGAAGAGACTGGGTGTGGGGAAATAGAAGCTGGCAATGCGTACCTCATCAGGTGCAGCGAATAGGGACATGATCTCGCGATGCCGGTTCTCCTTCCGCAGCTCCTCATTACGGTGGTCAATCTCCTCAATGGCAGTGCGGTCCAGCAGGGAGGGCAGCAGTGAATCCGGGGTGGAGTTCTTCAGGTCGAAGATGCTGGAGGCCCAGCTACCCCGTGGAGTATCGTCCAGTGAGACAGAGCGTCGTTTTAAGTCATCCTGGGGAAGTAATTGAATTAATGGATAAGGAGCGATCTTCAAAATGATAACAGTGTGTACAACAGTTCAAACTCACACTGCTCATCAATGTTACTTCCTACCAGTTCCACTTTCTGACACTTCAAGCCAGAGCCACCCTCTCACACTTCCCACCAGTATCTTCTCAGACCACTGTGTGCCATTTTCTCACATTGCCCACCAGCGTCACCTTCTTAAGTGTTAAAAAATGAATATATTTCTCATCCTGCCCACCAGTGCCAGCTTCTGGCATTTCCCATCATGGCAGATCCTCACACGTCCCACCCGTGTCCTAGACCCACATGCTCCAGAAAAAAAACAGTTTCCTGCTCTGCCCACCAGTGCCAGCTCTCCACAGCTGCCAACTTCTCTTTACCTAGCACTGTTGGCACCAACCATAGGTCAACTGAGTCTGTTTCTTGCTGGTGTTCCAGCTTTACATACTGCCCATCAGGGCTAGCTGGAAAAACTGCACCATTAGCTCGACTTCCTGATAATGTTCACCACATCCAGCTTCTTACATAACCCACCAATGCGAGCTTCTTGCACTACTATTTAGTCTCTGTAAGACACGGTCCTGCAGTGTGAACACCAACATGAGATCCTGACATTCAAAGCAATGCCAACCTCTGATTTCACCAACCAGCGCATCCCCCCAAATGCCCACCAGGGGCTGCAACCTACTGCCCAGTCACATCCTCACACTGCTGAGCTCTGCCACCTCCCCACAGTGCCTACCAATGGCCAAGTCTTAAAATTGTTATCAATGTGAATCAACCCTGCTCAGTTGTATGCAAGGGTGGTTGTTCTCTATGCCCCCACCGAATCCTTGCCTTTTCTGCTGAGAATGCCATTAAAAGTCCCAATGTTGTTTCCACACCGATTGTGGTTTTGTTGGAAAGTGTGGTAGAACAGACACAAAATGGTCAACCTAGACTATGCCGGTGGAAACCAAAAGAGATTGAAGATGTGAGTCATCATCACATGGGGCTCTGGACACCCAGAGAAGGAGCCATGTT
Organism: Lissotriton vulgaris; assembly: GCF_964263255.1. Lineage (NCBI taxonomy): Eukaryota > Metazoa > Chordata > Amphibia > Caudata > Salamandridae > Lissotriton > Lissotriton vulgaris. Next base: position 1,036,265,126 of record NC_141685.1, read on the forward strand.
GAATGTTTCCACAAGTTATAATCTGTCTCATATTGAAAGGGATGCTCAATACAAGGCAGCCATACCGACTCTTCCTGGCTGCCCCGGTCCTCTAATGCCTCGTCCACTTCGTACACCTGCCGAGAAAGCCCCCGTTGCCGATCACGCTGCCGCTCGGCTGTGTTGGGGTTGTAAACGGTGCTGAGTGTCTGGTATCTAGAGAGAAGGCAGAAGAGCATTTCAGGATCAAACACATCAGTGCTGGTGGGAAAAGGCTAGGGTTCCATTCCACGTACAAGGCCTAGTATCCTAATAATAGAAATGTTAAAGGCACGAGGAGCTTGGGAAAGTGGAAATAAGGTGGACATCAGATAGAGGAGGATGATGGAAATGGAGACAGAAGCAAAAACGTAAATGAGAAAAAAGAAGAGGGATGAAAGAGAAGAACAAAATGGAAGTAAAAGCCTTGATGATGCACAGAGGAGAAGGTTTCCTCCATCAAAAAAACCTAAGAAATTGTCTGGTTTTAGGCTTTAGCAATATTTTCGGAGTCTGAGCAGTTTAAACAAGGTAAAGAACATGCCCAGTATGGTCTCATGATAAATAAAGGAATTTGAAGGAAAATATAACAGCAATTGAACCACAAAATCATTGTGCCAGAAAATATGCAATCACTGTGCAATTAAAGATGCTAAGTATGGTGCCAGAGGCTATGCCCATCGATGGTAACTCATTTATTGAAAAACCCTGTCAGGCTTGAACAGATACAATTACAGTCCCATCAGGGATCTACTGATTTTCCTAAAGCTTCTCAGAGAGTTTACTTGTCTAAGAATATCTATCTTTGTTGAAAATAATCATATTCTACACCCTTTTCTAAAGAACCGTCTACCTGGTAGAGGCACTAAATTGCCCCCAATTAACATCATGCACAGCTTGAGAAAACTAACAGGGATGAAATTGGGAGTCCTGAGGTTGATACACCTTACTGCGGCCTTCAACGCTTCCAAATACTATACCCTGCTTTGAAGAATGAGGGCAGCTTGGTCTAAAGTCAAAGCATTACCAGCAGATTGTGATTATTTACTCTTCCACTAATTTTCTCTGCTTCGAAATAGCTTACATGTAGGATGTTATGTTATCGGATTTATAGAGCCCATGGCTGCCCCACTTGACGGAACGTCCAACCAGATCTGACTTTATTGCTTACTTTCTCAGCATACATTTTAAGCTTTTGGTAAAGCTGATCCACTCAGTCTCACTCAGGTTTAAAATCTTGACCAGTCCATAAACATTAAGATTTTGCCAAGTGTCTGACTGCTTTAGATAACTGCATGAACTCCGTGAACCATAATTTTCTCAAACTCAATCTGTAGACAACAGAGATTCTTAGGCCAAAGTGAAATCCCATCAGCAACACTTAATTTCTTTAGCCACTGTGCCTGTTCCTTGCCCTACTCCCGCTGAAACTGTTTGAAACCGTGACTTCATATCTGATGTGGACTAAATCTGTCACCTCAGTGGCGACAACTGTAAAAATAGGGGGTTTCCATCATTGCTCTCCGAAAAGGTAACTTTGCTTTTCCAGGCCATCCCCAGCCGACTCTAATAATCATCTAATTTGACTTGTCTAGGTTAGACTATACTATTGTACAGTACCCAAGAGTCCTGCCATTCCCGCGGGGATGTCAACAACTGCAGCACATGCAGCCCGTTTCTACCTCATCTAGTGCTTCAATTGAGACCCCATCTGTCCAGCACTGAATGAATGGCACTAGTTCACAGTTACTAAGTGCATTTGGCTTAATGCACAACACTCATATGATGGGGTCTTAATAAACATCAGCAAAGGCTTCACTCCACGAACCCAACTCACTTGTCACACCAACCCCGGTGATTGATATCCTTTGGGGGGTCCACCTAAGCAATTCCTTTCTACCATCCTGACATTCGCTTTTTGACAATCTGCACTCTTGAAAACAGTTGAATTCTCAGCTTTTCAACAAGTCGATATCACCCGATGACGAGCAAGCGTTTTGTAAACTATTCTGCCAGAGATGATGTCAAAGTATACACCTTCATTGTTAAGAAAAATATGCCCATAGCTGCTCTAGAGTATAAGCCTTTCACCAAGCCAGAGAATAACTGTTGGCCACTGAGCGAGAGAATAAGAATAATGCGGTGCCAGAGAATATGCTGGCTGGGTTAGAGAACATCAAACCATACAGAAAACGTCAATCCTGATGCTATCATGTATCCCAATGATAGCAACAAGAAGCACTAGGGTGAAGGCTTCATGTTACAAACCTATTTAAGATAATATAACAACCACTCTCAAGTGAACGAGGACAGAGACATTTGAAAGTGGGCCTTTCCATGGAAGCCTTAGCAGTTTCACCAGCTCCCTAAAGACATAATCCCATTCTCACTGGTCCATGTCACTGTGTTGACATGCCTATTATGAGAAAAGCAGTAATGCTAAATTTTTCTCATATCTAAATAATTATGACCCAATATCTGCAGGTTGATAGTGCCTGGTGCCGAAGAGGGTATGTCAACTCAAAACATGGACCATGTGATCTGGTCTAATTTGTGCAAGTTATTTAGGAGCTTACCACTCCCGTTTACGTGGGTCCAGGGATTGAAGCACGAGGACTGAAGGAGGAGAGCCAGCGGAGTGGGTACGTTTTTGTTAACATCTTGGAACAGACAATGCAGAAAAATGGAGGAGAAAGGGGTCGTTTAGAAACCAGACCTAGGGCTCGCTATCGAGGCAGCCACCTGTGGTAAAATGGAGGGACACACAAGCATACTTTCAGTTTCATGGTGCTTTTTACCGGCAAGGTAACTTCAAAGGAGTCCTCGTTGACCCCACCCCACACCCCGTGTAGGAGAGTGGCACCCGCAGACTGCTGTCCTAGGCTCAGGGGAGCTGCGGCCCTCATTTTGCTGCATGGGTCCCTTGCTCGGAGTCTCCACCGGTAGCATTCTGTCCTCCTATATGGGTTCCAGTGCACATAGACCTAGCTAATCAAGGCGAAGGGAATGGGTGCATGATGGTGTCCGTTTCCCACCACAAGCCCTGAAACAGATTGGAACCACTCAGCAAATGAGCCCCGTTTCAGCTCGAAAAGCAGCGGCGGCTCCTCCGCTATGCCAGAGGAGCACGCCCCCCCTGCTTGCCAGCTGAGGAAAAGGAAAAATAAAATGATAATAAAACATTATTAATATCATTGAATTTTTCTATGGACGGAGCCAAGTCTTTGGGGGCGGGGCCAAGCCCTGACAGGCATGGAAGGGGAGTGGTGGACAGCACTGCTGTCATTGCGCATGACGGTTTAGCAGGGCGTCTTAGGGCGTCCAACCCATCATACGCATTGACAGGTCTCCAACCCGAGCGGCAATGCTGGGTGGAGAGAACAGCAGGCCAAGGCTTCAAGTCCCCTTTGGAGGAAAACCAGCCCGCTCTGACCAATACCAGTGCTCCTCTCATGCTAGCCAGCATGAAAGAAGCGCTGGGATTGGCCGTGGGTAGTTTCGGAGCCTCACAGCAGAAAGGAGAAGAGCAGCAGAGCAGTGAGGAGCAGGTAAGTAATTTTCTTTTTTTTTCAATTTTGTCGTCGGTCAGCCACCCCCCAACACCACCACTCTGCCGGGAGACCACTTGCTACTGTCGGCAGGTTTTGTGCCGGCTTAGAGGACCAAGCTGTTTTTATATGGGCGGGGTATGTTAGGAATATACGTTTGTATGAGATGTGGTTGTGTTTCGTTTAGCAGGACAAGGTGTGAGTGGGACGGATTCAATTTCTAAACAATGAGCGAGCGATCGGGCACTATGATGGGATCCTGCTTTCTGCCCTTTCAGGCCTCTTTGAGCATCATGTCTGCATGCAAATTTCCAACTAAAATGGGTGTTTATTTTCCAGGGCAGAGCAATGTGAGTAATAAGAGGTTCTGTTCTCAGAAAGGCTTGTGTTAAATAACTGTCATTGTGTGCTATTCTCTAAATAGTGCCATCGTTGTCTGTGGTTAAAAGAGCTACACTTATGTTTAAGCTTTCCATTGGTTAGAAGGTAAAACTTTTTTTTTTAACGATGCCCTCCCCTCCCCCGCAGAATGTGGTATGGGGACCCTGAATTTCACGCATCTCTCAGAGATTCATTGGCCTTCGGGTGAATGGGGTACCTTAAAGAGTTGGGGATCGCCCCCGCACCCCAGGGGCTGCTAGCGCCTGCATTACGCCTCTGTACTTTGCAACCAAACCACAGTGAGTGGGCAGAGGCCCTGTGTGTGCCAATGGCAGAGCCCGGTCCAGTGAAGCTGTAGGGTGCGCTGTCAAGGCTGTCTGCTGGGCAGCACTTCATGCACCTCCATTCGTGGCTGGAGCACAGCTGGCGAGTACAAACAGGATGCAGGGAAGCAATAATGCAAAAACGCCTCACACCTGGTTTTCACTATGCACGAGACATATCTTGTACTGAATTACTTTTTTAAATGTATTTCCCCACTGACAAGCACTGTCTTCATCCTCCACCCTAGAGCCCTCAGTCGTGGATCGTTATAAACACGTTTTGTAACGAGCCATGACTGAGCGTTTTGGCGCTGACCTTAAAGGCATGCTGGTCAGTGGTTGGTTGCCCCAGCAAATGTTTAGGGTACCAGCCGCCACTGGTAAGTGGTAGTAAACTTCAAATCTTTGCAGGGTATGGATCCATCTGGAAGCTCTATTGAAGCATCCAGATTGTGGCATCTGCACAGTCAACACTTACTGAGCTATTTTTATTAGTGTCTGAGCAGTGGTGAATTTTAAAGGCCTATATGTATACCATTAGGCTATAAAGAGTCCTGTTGCGAAAAGGCAACGGCTGCAGAGATTTGGTCCTCAGACGGCGAAAGAGCCATCCCCTTGAGTGACAAATACCAAAAGGGTTGCTTATGAGCATAAAAAAGCTAGCAAGCTACCTCCAGAGGGAACAGGTGTGGTTATGGAGCTGAGGTGCCGTTTGCCAGGGTAGCCTAAGCATTTATATATCAAAAACACAATGCTGGTCTTAATCCTGGCCTGAACAGATAAATAGCTCAGCCTTTTCATAAAGGGGTCAACAGAAGTGTGCCTGTTTCAGCCAACAGTAAGGCGATCTGCAACATTTTGGATTTCCTGAAGCAGGTCCAGGATTGCACTGAGGCGTGCTAAAGTTCTCCTTAGGAGAACATAGTGTTGCAATATGGCATTACAAACACAAGCCCACTACAACAAGAGCACTGAGAGACACTGGGGTTACCCAGTTGCCGCTGTCTCACCTGAGTGTCCCACGGAAACGTGTCACTCATATACCTGGGTGCTGCTGTCATATTCCCTCTCTCAGAGACGTCCTCTTTCCTCTCCGCTCACTCTCCGCAACCCTCAACCATCTATGCCCACCAAGGCCGAGCAAACAATACTGCAAGCCTGTCAGTAAGCAGACTTAAAAGCTCTTTGGGCCCTTGGGTTCACAATGCTGCCCTCCTATAGAAGTACAAACTAACTCCAGCTGAAGAGTGCTGGCTTATGCAAACATTGCTGAACCTCTGTTTGAGAGGGTCCCTGACTTCCACAGCAATCCAGCCACCCCTAGAACCTCGAGAAGCCTTCTAAATCTACTACTTGGTTTTAAGCTCAAAAAGCTTAATTCTCACGCTGCTCTTACCGTGGAAAGCCCCTAAACCCTTCTAGCACATCATTTAACCCGACATAGGTGTTTGTGGGCGTTCTAGGATTTTGAGTGGGAGCTAATGTGGGAACTAGAGTACAACTGAACATGTCATATTTTTCTGCCAAGGTTATCAAGTCATAAGAAACAAGTGGATTCGCCCTGTTTGCCATAAACTAGGGACAAGGAGCTTTAGGGTTGCATCAATGATCCTTAAAAGCAATGCTAATCAATGCATTGTCTTTTCGGTTTCACAGTTTTTGATACGCATGTGGAGGCTTAGACAGAAGTTTTTATCTCCCTAGTGGATTCCTATGAATCTGAGTTTTAATGCACTGGAATATGGGATTTTATTTATTTTACAATGCCTGCTGTATTTATTGCATATTATTCGATTGTGGCTAGAATGACCTTTGGCTTTTTATGAAATGGAGTGTTACGTAAACTGTTTTAACTCTTTTTTTTATAGTATTATGCTTATTTATTCTTTTACGGCTGTATGCTGAAATAAAGATTTTTGCTTATTGAGTACAGCTCTCTGGAGATGACCAGGCCAGTCCACATTCCCATTCACCAATCGAAGTAGTCCTGATGACCCACTGGAGAAGGAACTTCCGGTCTTGCGTCTTCTGTGAAAGTAGCACACTGTCTGGTTTCCTTCAGCCCTCAGTGCTTGTAGGTCCAGGCTGGTCTACAGGAGGAGCCTGAGTTCACTCCTCCTCCCAGAGGGATGCACTCCACCTGCTGGTGAACACTTTGTTATTACACCCAATTTCCAACCAGTTCAGCCTACAGCTGATGTGTTCCTACAGTGATGTGATGGCAAGGGGAGATGGAATTGTTTACAAAATAACCAAAATGAAGATGAAAGTGATGCTCGGAGCTCAAAAGCGCTCACTAGAGTGCTGCCGCAGACGCAAAGAGCAGCCTCAACAGGCGGTCATTGCAACGGAACAAGGCCAGCCACAAAAGTCAGAACAGTGATGTAACTTATAAAGGCTAAAATTAAGCAAAGAAAAGAGTTATGATTTTCCAAAAAAAGACACACTGTGCTATTTTCAGATGAATGAGGGAATTCTGGAGCACGTAACTAATTACAAATGCCAAGCCTGCCAGGAAATGCCAGAAGGCCAAGCATTCTATGCTGCAAAGAGCAGGTTCCAGAACAAACCCGACCCATATCAATCAACTAAAATTAGCAGTTTGTGCTATTGAACCGCGCCTATTAAACAGCAACGGACTCCAGCAACGTTCCCACAAGAACTGGGCTGCTGTCCAAAAGCTAAACATGAGTATATTTCCCAAGTTTAGGCGTTCCTGAATATTCAAGCACTCACCCTATGTCTCCTTTTTCACAGTTATGCAGCTGTGTAGCACCCCAACATGTCACTAAAGCCATGTTCCACATTTTGCAGTGCTTGTTTCTGGGATTTACTCAGGAAAGTGGATTGAAAGTGCAGGAGCTGTGAAATCTGTGATGGTGACTTTGCTAAAATTCTGACAAGCCCCCAGTGAACCAAACCACAAATTGGCACGCCCGCTCTCATGGGTCTACCAGTCACCGTGTTAGGCCAGTAAAAATACTATCCAGATTCGCTTTGTGGCAAAAGTTTATTTTTTTCGAGTTTAGATATGCCAATCACACTTGGTATAATAACTTTCTTTTGAGTAATCCACTTCTCACATGTACTTTATGTTCTGTGGGTTCAGATCGCCTTCCGAAAAACATGCCAAGGTGGCTCAGTATCTTATGCTCTTGTTGTAGAAGCTGACGGGTTTCAAACCAACATGGTTCTTTCCGGCCTATGGCCCAAGAAATGTGCAACAGTAACAGTGACACAAGGCACTATGTAGGAGAGTAGGGTCTGCTTTCCTATGGTCACCCCAATTTTTGCTTTTTGCCTCACTGGTTTTCGACTTAATGTGGCTGTGGGCCTGCTAATTAGACCCACAGCCTGCTGTTCTCTCTAAATTCATATCCATGTACTTTAGGTACATACCCAATTGGATATTGGGTCACCCTATGAGCCCCTGTACAGAGTACTATAGGTACCCAGGGCATAAGTGCATTCAAGACCTACCAGGGGCTGCAGCATATCTTTGGCCACCCCTGGCTGGCTATCCAAACTGACAACTGTCTGATTACTCAGCTGGGGCAAGGTTGTGTAATCAACCCTTGCTTAGATATAGTATACCTATATCTACACCCATATCTGGACACATATGCACCTATAAGTCACTCCTATGGCAGGCCTTATCAATCCTGGAGGCAGAGTGCTTGGTTTTATGTGAGATGGTGCTCTAGCATGAGCTGCGCCTGTCTACAGCTGTAGGGACCAACTCCCTTAGCTGTTCTGGGAAGGACCTAGCAGGGAGGGTTGAATGAAACTATACACTGCCTGGGGCGCACAAGGCACCCCATGCATAGTCCAGTTCAAACCGGTGCTGGGACACTCCAGCCCCAGCTCTGGCGCGAAACTGGACAAAGGGAAAGGGGTGTAACCACCCCCTTCCTGGGTCCCACCCATAGGAAGGACCTAGCAGGTGATCCAGCCCCTTGATTTGGAATAAAGGTAGGAGCTGTACCAATGCAATTTATATCATCCTGACTGAAACTTTGAAACGAAACTCTGGACCCTTCGACATCCTACTCAACGTAGAAGACTGAAGAATCTTTCTTGTGGTCAAGGAGTGGCCACCCTGTGCAAGCAGGCACCATCAGCGCGACGAGGCTTTCTTTGCCGTTGCTCCCGCCGGAGCTCGAACGACAGAGACCGACAAGACCTGGACTCCCAGACTTCCAACAGCCCGATCCACAGTCCTAGCAAAGCTTAGACCCGTGGAGGCGACGAGAGACGTGGGACCGGTCATCTTGAAAAGTCGACAAAGTGCTTCCAGTGCAGCCCCAGAGGCTTCTCGAGGCTGTGCTTTGGGGTTTGAGAAGCCCCATCCCCGAGCAGCCTGTGCTCCAAAGATCACCTCTCCACACTCTCAGAGCGCTGCGTGGGGCCCTTTTGCACTTTTCCTGCTCGACGCGTTGTCCTGTCGCTTGCCCGTTGGCTAGTGGCCTCTGTGACGACTAAATCCCGAAACTACACCGCTGGTCTGGTTGCTCCAGACTGGCCCCAGTTCCCCTGAAAAGGAGCCCTCGATCTGACCTTCCTGGTCCGATTGCCAAGACATCTTCGAATCCTGCGTGGGTTGCCTTTGCCAAGGCTTGGTGACTCCGAATCGAGTACCGACACCACCGACAGCAAGAGCCTTTGTGGGACAGCTCGTGATTACCAGCTGGACCTCCTCGATCCTTACTGGTCCACGTGGCAGCGGAGACAAACACCTCGACATCACCTGATTGCAACCCGACATCGCCTGGTTCCTTCCTGGTTCCTCGCTGGTCACTGGCTAGTGACTTGAACACTGTCCCCTCTGCTTTCAGGTACTCTACATCTTCGATCCACCCTTGGATCCAACCGGACTCTTCTCTCCTGGCCGTCTGCAGCATCTTCATCTACAGGCTCCATAGAACTCCACGACAAAACCTGACACACTTTGGCACCTATGCACCCGCTTCCTGTGGGTGAGGTAACAAACTAACTCCGGTGCTCCCATAGGGGATTACACCTCTAGTGTCCTAGTTTTAAGTGGCTAAGTTCTAGTCCAGTCGGAAGTCTCCTAAACCTATAACGTTCTGATTTTAACGCACCATTGACTTGTATGGTAAACGCGGTTGCCTATAAACTCTGCACCCGTATCCTGTGGGCCTCTCCCGACCTAACCTTCGTTAGTCCAGTGTAGGCCCAGCGATTCCCAAGGCCCTAGGCCTGTTCATTGTTCGTGACGTGGTACTTATACCACTTTCTTAATATATGGTTTGAGTGGCCACCCGGCCTATCCATAATTGTGCAGCTTATTGTATGTTATACTGTGTTCTTTGTTTAACGCTTGTGCTCCTGTGCTCATAAAGAGTTAAGGGGATTATTCTAGTAATAAATACATATATTTTTATCATATATAACTTGTGTGGTGTCCTTTCATTTGGAATTATAGGTTTGCATATGATAAAACAGCTGGCATCACATGCCCTCTTGAGTTTAGCCTAAGACTGCTTTTGTCCATGCTACCTATAGGATAGCTGGTCTATAAGGTTGACTTACAACCAATCACCATAAGGGTCGTTTGGACTGGTGCAAGGTGCTCACTAGAATAATGAACACCATATACCAGACCAACTTCTCACACACTATATAAACATCAAGATATCGTTAGCATTAATGCATCCATGCGCAGAAACAGGCACATCACCAAAACTAAAAACAACCTGCAATAAGTTGGGTATGTGCACGGTAGACGAAGGGACAACTGGAACAAACAGACATTGAAAATGTGACACTAATTCCTAAATACATGTCACATGCCACAGACCTATTTCACTGATGATGCTCTTTATCAAAGAAACGTCCAACTCTCCTGCCAGAAAAAGCTCAAAGTACTTCAGGAAGAGGGTTAAGCATTATAATCTGCACTGTCATTAAAGGACAAGCACAAACTTTGAAAATTAAAAAAATAATGCAATGTTTAAATCTCATTAACGAAAGCATTAGGCGACAGTTCTTTAGACCTTTTGGTTATACAAAAAGGTTGAAACCATGCTGTCATACAGCTGCTTGATGTTGCTGTCAGTTGGACGCTTCACACCCTAAGGTCTGTGCCTCTGCCAGCAAGAGTACATTGCTTAACATTCAGGCTTCAGAGGAGCAAAAAACAAGAATCAAAATTAAGAGCAGAGGGCAGCGAGATTGAAATTTAGACAGAATCGATTGCAAAAGTAAAGACAGATTCTTCTGATGAAAGAGCACGAGATAAAATGCAAAACATTTTTTTTTTAATAGAAGAAACCCTGTATGCTGGCAGCGGTGTATATATTGTACTGCAATATACTGTTAAACAGATCTGGCTCCGTCACTTCCTTTGAAAGCCTCTGACATCGGGGGAATTGTGGGAGTTGTGTCTAATATCTATACTGCCAATTTGCTGAATGGTATCTGGGACCTTGGTTTTAATCTTCCGCACTTGAGAGAAAATCGTGGATTCTGGGCAGCTCATTTCATCTTGTGTATGTGAAAAGGGTACCTCAAATACCTAACTCCACAATTCATATACACAATCTTGTATAGCCTCTCTCCGCCCCATTAAAGAACAGCACTCCAGTTACTCCAACCTATCTCTGGGCTACAAAACTTACGAATACATCTGTGCAAAACTGTTTTTTACAGACATATTCATGTCCTTCTTTTTTAACACCCTCACACAACTTCTAATAATGACGTCTTTTGCAACTCAAAACCAACTTCATTGATGAAGGCGAAAAGAGCCGAAACATGGCAGGTACTGTTCGTGTTCACGTTAAGAAGAGAAGTGCCAAACCACTGGATTGGATTTTCCCTTTGGTACAGGACCAAGACTGACCCATTGGCCTGAATTTCTAATCTACATAGCGAGACGAAAAAACATGGAGTGGAACGCTAGCCAGAGCATTGCCACATTTTATGATCAAATTAAGCATTCTACAATTGCATTTTTGGGGTTCTTTTCTGTGAGTCACCCTGAGTGACACGTATATGGGTAATTCTGTGTGCCATAGCTAGCTATGCCGCTGATATGCCTTGCACATCAGTGATGAGGCCTAAAAAGACCAACAGGTTGCTGGGGTTTGCTTGTACCTCAGAATTCCTGGTCTGCCTGCGCCCTTTGGCTCTGGTCTCAAAAGGAACCGTGAGCCAAAAAGGGATTGAATGAAACGCTACCAAAAGTAATGGCAGTGGATAATACAGAATCCAATATTTCAACCATTGCATTTTATGTTCTCCTCTGAGAGTTACTACGTGGCAGCGGCATGTCTAGATATGGACCGAAGATCTTAGGGTGTGCCTAGCCCATGAGCCCCAGTGAAACTGAAACGACCATGAGGTTTTTAGGTTTCGCCTAAGTGAAAGCTGCGCACTGCGCAGCTTTTCACGCAGGTGAAAACCTAATGAGAACAGTAGAGTGGCTTGGGAATCCGCCCTCTGTTCCGTTGGCTAGCTCCATAAATGGAGGATAGCCATTGGAACAGAGATTAATCCGTCATGGCCGGACCAGATTCGTGGGCGTTCCCGCGATTTCTTCCCTCTCCGCCCCTCTGTGCGCGTCATCTCGGCGGTGGGCGGGTTGGTTTTTTTTTAGGTTTGTTTTGTTTTGTTCATTCCCCAGGCCGACCGAAGTACAGGTGAGTGCCAGTTCCCGCCCCCCCTCCCTCTGACAGTGTGCCGTTCCCGCCCCGCCCACCCGCTGTCCATGTCTTTCCCGCCCCCCCTCCCGCTGTCCGTTCCCGTCCCCCTGTTCGTGTGCCCGTAGGTGCTTGTTATGTTTTTTTTTGACGAACGTCTATGTAGAACGTCTCTTGGATACTTTCTTATACCATTGATCTTTCTAGCTGTTTAATATTGGTTTTGAAATCATCTTGGATTGCACTGTGGGCTTTTCACGTACTTACACATGCAGAGTAGTTGGCTTAGCTTATCCAAAGTACGCATACGCACAGCTCCATATCAGTGAAGTTTTGTGATCATTCCGACATTTGTAATTTCAACTGTTTGCCGTGTGTTTTTTTCCGTGCGTAGGCTTGATTTAATTATTAACCTTTATGCACAGTAATAGGGGCAGAATATATATATATTTTTTCCAGTATGTTTGGGCACATCGATATTACAGCACATGCGCACAGAAATAGTGTACTCGGTTCGCGCATGCGTTGGGCTTATGGTTACGTCTTCCATCACATGTGAGCCCCGATGCATGCTTTGATTGGCTTACATTACGGAAGGATTATCTCAAAAGGAGGCTTGAAAAAGTCCCGGTCCCTCCGGCTTCAGGCTCTACAAATTGCTGCGTACCGACAGACAGGTGAGCCCCCCGCAGGTACTCTGTGTTTCTTATTTGTAAAACCATCTATCGTTCGGTTTTTTAGCTAAGTGGGCTCCCTCTTGACCTGTATGATCGTTATATTTAAGTCGCCTGCACTTGTCACTTGCAGCAACCTTGTTATAATCGTAGTCCAGCCTCACCCTGATGTTTACACACTTTCAGGAACCCTTTCTTTAGGGGGTTGGTAGACATTTTTTACTTGTTTAATGTAAAACTTGTCTGTATTCTTGCCGGCTGGTTATTTGAGTTGAAAGTCTTTCTGATGACTTTTTGACTTTATAGGAGCTTGGTATGCAGGCTTTGGTAAATAGACAATATTGATTAAGTTCAGACTATCGAAGCCAACTAATATTTTGGTGTAAGTAGTCTCTTACATCTTAACCCATTATCTGTAGGTTTCCCTCTGTAATTTTGGCTCCTTACACTTTGACTTAGTGGGGTAGTCACAGTTCTATGACACTCTCAGCTCCTAAAGTATATTAATACTACCTATTAGTTGCTACCGTTTTTTCTAGAGCGGTACCCCTTTCCTGAGCGGTTGCCAGGTAGAGGTGTGGTGACTTACCCAGTGATTACGGGTAAGTTCATTCTTGCTTTTAGATGGTTTTCTCCATGTGCAACGCTGCAAACGTGGTTGATACACATACAAACATTACATCTTTGTTGTTTAGGTTTCGCCTAAGTGAAAGCTGCGCACTGCGCAGCTTTTCGCGCAGGCGAGCCAAGCTCGACCCTCCATCACTCTCACCCCCCACCCAGGGTCCTCCGTCCCACACTCGCTCCATCGCTCCATTATCGGCAGGGCCTCTAAGGCGCAGAGCGGTGCTGCAGTTTTACACACTCCCTCGAGTCTGGGGTACACCTCCCTCCACCTCTGGCCAAGTTCGACCCCCCACCCCACTTACCCAGCTCTCCCATCACGCTCGTTTTCCTCCTCTCTTTCATCACTTCTCCCTTACCCTCCCTCTATTTCATGCTAGAGGCTTCATGCGAGCCTCAGCTGGTGAAACTCTGCTTCTGTGCCACCCCTGACCTCTGTGTGGGGCTCATTGCGTGTGTGTGTGGGGCTCATTGCGTGTGTGTGTGGGGCTCTTTGCGTGTGTGTGTGTGTGTGTGTGGGGCTCTTTGCGTGTGTGTGTGGGGGGGCTCTTGCGTGTTTGGGGAGCTCTTGCGTGTGTGGGGGGCTCTTGCGTGTGTGGGGGGGCTCTTGTGTGTGTGGGGGGCTCTTGTGTGTGTGGGGGGCTCTTGTGTGTGTGGGGGGCTCTTGCGTGTGTGTGTGGGGGGCTCTTGCGTGTGTGTGTGGGAGGCTCTTGTGTGGTGTGTGTGTGGGGTGCTCTTGTGTGTGTGTGGGGCTCTTGTGTGGGTGCGTGTGTGCAAATGCAATACGTCTTGCATTTGCGACAGAGTAAGCTATTGGCATTGTAAATGACAATGCCATTTATTTATCTGTTTTCAAAACCAACACATAAATAAAAAGTTTGTCATTTACAATGCCAATAGCTCAAACTATTCCGAAGGCGAAACCGTTGCATTGTAAATACTTGTTTTTAAAGGAAGAAGATGTAGCCTGATAGTCATTTCGGGCAGAGATAAAATGTATTTGCAAAATGTTTTATGACGGTCTGTAGCAGCAGACTGGTTAGAATTCGACTACACCCCTTTTTTGTAAATAGCCTCCTTATACAGTCAGACATAGACTTTTTTCTGCTACAAACACAATAGTTTTCACTATAAACATAAATAGGAGTTTGAGTTAAAGGAATCTCTCTCTCTCTCTCTCATATAGGACGCGGCCAGCCTGTAGCACATCACTTTTTTTTTTTTCTCTCTCTCTCTTATATATATGATGCGGCCAGCCTGTAGCACATCACTTTTTTTAACTTTAAGCTAGAGACATACAAACAATTTAAAATTGTTATTTTACCGTTATTTTCCCTATACTTAATATGCAGTTTATATTCTTGAACAAATACCCATTGCAGTTACCGGCGTGTCAAAGGGTAGCTAGCTGCAACACTGAACATGAAGAGGCTGTGGTGTTACGGCCACAGCTGCTGCCCTTGAAGCTGAGGAACCAGGTTTGAGTCTCTGCACCAGCTCAACATCCGGTGATTCTGGGCAAATCACTTAATCTCCCTGTGCTTGTAACAATAAATGTGTCCTTGTGTAATAAAAACTGGTGCTCATGTAAAGCGCTTCAAGTCCATCCAGTAGACTTTGCGCTATATAAACCAAGCTATGATAGAGGTAGGAGGGAGGCAACTAGCGATGGGGTGAGGAAGAGGCTTGCAGTGACGGAGTGAGGTGGTGGGCGGCACATGTCAGGGCCATGCAGGAAAGAGGCATGCAGCGACAAAGTGAGGTGGTGGTAGCAACAAGCAATCAACAAACACAATGAGGTCCCTCGAAAGTAAAAAGAAAAAAAAAGTTATGTTGTAAGTGCGCGGCCAGTGAAAGGACACTGGCTGCTGGTAGCAGTACTTGGTCCAAGCTCCTCAGCAAGGACGAAGACGTGAAGCCAAACAGGAAGCTAAAGGCAGGAGGAGTGCTGACCAACAGGAAGGAAGGAAACAAGAGTGATGCAGGAGCCAGCCTATGGTACGGAAAGGTAAGTAATGGGTGGGCTCTATGCCCATTTTAAGATCTTTTTTAGAAGAGATTTTGTAGGCAACACCTAAAAAATGAGGCGAGAATTCAGGCTCCTTAAATCTGCAAATAAATAGGGGGTTGAGGGTTGGATAACCAACAAGTTGTCTCACAAAGGTGTGCTTAGAGGGCACCCCAGTCACATTTTTTGGAACTACGCAATTTAAGTTCACAACAAGATAAAATCAATGTTTATGATCTAGCAGATTCCTGTCTGAGGAAACATGAGTTAATAAGCAGACTATAGACACGAAGCGCAACTTGATGGCTTTGTAAAATCTTTTATTTCTGAAATTAGTATGAACGCTGCGACCAATCGTAGAGTAAGGTGTGGGAAGTCTTTCGAAATAGAATGATAACCCCAAAGCACCTTTAGTGGCAGGGAGCAGTCCCAGCCACACCCCTAGAAATGCTGTCAAAACACGCCTGCAGCTTCGACTGTGGGAAAAGTATTGATCCAAACCTGCAGGAACTCACCGACCTGCCTCTGAGCACCTGACAGCAGGGCAGACTGGTTTGTCCCCTTTCTGCCGCCTGTATGCTAATTAGCAATGACTTGGGAAGGGTTCGACCTTCCTTCGAACTTAAACAGGAACCTTCTCATTTCCAGAACAATCTTCCAACGCACTGTGTGGCTGGCAAAGGCTAGCTGACGCGTGGGGAAAAGTGAGCGCGTGTGTGCGTTCAAAAGGCCCTATTTGAAAAAGTATCTTGCTTAGACACAGCGCATGAATACTATATAAAGGAAGCGTATATGTACGCCCATGGGACTCAGCGCTGGACTCCCACCACTAGATGGCGGGATATGCACAGTATCGGATTCTAGAAGACGTCTTATGCTGAAAAACAGATCCGATTCAGGCGGGAAACTGGACTCCCAATTTTTGAAGCCAGAAATTGATTCATTTTATTCTCCGGTCGGAAATTGCCTCTGCTTTAATCAATAGAAGCCAATGGGGAATAAACAATTCTCTCGATCGTTTTCTGATAATCTCCCACTTTATTCTACAATGTTGGTATGTGAACTTACTTACGGTATGAAATCGCAACGCCCTGTTTCGGCGACGGTGATTATTCCATAAGGTAAGACACCAGCATTAAGGCTGTAGAGCAGGCAACCCAGAAAATGCCCGCCTTTCATTCTATGCGAAAAAATGCACGTTTGCATGGAGACCAAAACTCGGCTGCTCTAATGACAAAGAAACATAATGTGTTGCTGAGAGGACAGGATAAACGTAGATATGTCTTGTCGTTAGGGCAAGTGTGGCTGTGGCACATTCACTGTTTTGGGATAGAACATAAGCGGAAAAAGTTTGCAATTCAGGGCATCTTATCCTTCGAAAATAATGCTGAAGACAGTTGGTTCACGAGAGCGCTCACCCTCGTAGAACAGACTAATTTAATGGCTATTGGGACGGAAATTCCAAGAGGCCGTCTTTTATGGAACATCTCACACAGGACAGATGAAAAGTCAGCTTTCTCTCCGTCATTGTTGCAGAAACAGATCTAGACATTTGTTATTCGCGTTTATATAATGATTTCCATGGTTAGACTGTCATATTGGCGCTTTCTCGACCATTATACCCTTTCCTACAGTTCAGAGATTTACACTGATTTGTGTGAGAGTTTTTTTGGTTGCACACGGTTACTATAGATTTGTTTAATGTTAGTTTAATGATGTTTTTTATTGATTTGTGTTGGTTAACGTAAAAATAACATGAATTTGAACCCGCTTAATATGTTTCTGTTTTATGTGTGTAGATGGGTGTACCGAAGAACTGCGCCATCATCATTTTGTTGTTGAGCTAACTGGCTGATTCTCAAATACCTCTCCCATAATAAACTGTAAATGTGAGTTTTATTACATTTTACCACCCAGCCAACTTTCATTTTGTGTACAGATTTTTTTTGATTGCGGAAGGTGGTTCCTGCAAGTCTGTTGCCTCAACCCTGATGTACACAGAAATACTATCAGGTCTATGGGAAAGGATGACTGAAAAGCCAAGCAGAGGGAACTTTGAACTCTGAATCTGTGAATGAAGCACGACATTGGAGCGACTTCAACAAGCTCATCAAACACAAAAGACACAGAGAAAAGCTGCTACAGCCGAGAATCCTAAATGCCGGCAAATAGAACGACTGCAGCGTCTCCAAGAGCAAGGGAACGTGATTGAAACAGACATACACAGATCCGAAGAACAAAACTAATTGGTCTGAAATGGGTCAGGGACCAGAAGTAAAAAAATACATTATTTCACTAGACAGTGCCCAACTACAAGCGAAAAGAGCAACTCTCCCAGTGACACAGAAAGGATCCAATATAGAAAGGATCATGTGCTCCTTCATGTTCTCAACACACAGAAATGTTGGATCACATTGTTTGCAAGGATTCTTCTCCCAAAAAAAGTCACAAACAATATGTAGTTTCCCCCTGGCTTGCATCATTTTTGTACAATCAGTGTAGCTAAATATGATTCCACAGCATTTGTACTTAAATTGTAACTATTTTAGGAACATCAAGCAAGTAAAACATTCAAAGTTCTGCCAATGGCATTTGTACAGCACACACTGTCCTTTGTATAGCATTTCAGCGTATTAAAAGTCGGGAGTATGATGGTCTAAGACCAAGAGACACCAAACAAAACCCAAACACCAACAGATCCAACAGTTTATCCATTAACCTATTTAATAAGACCAAGTAGCACTGGAAGAAACAGCAGCAAAAAAGAAAGTACAAACCACCCACTGGACAATTTACCTTATAAGGACTCAAAAGATCAATGGATGATACGTTATATCCAGTACTCAAAGGATTTTATGGGACATCCAAAGACTAACAGACACTAGAGAAGAAGCAAAAAGCAGGGTACACCACATGACGTCTCAAGCATATCGGAAGGCATGCAAAGACCAATGGACGCTACGATGCCACAACAGACCCATATGTGAGATACCAAAAGACTAGTGAGTGCTGTAAGACATCCCTACACCTGCGGAAACAAGGGGACATCCAAAGGCCAGCCGACAATATAAAATAGTTAATGGTCAGATCTGAAACCGACCAGGGTCAATGCAGCCTTCATGTTTACAAGATTGATAGAGTATCGTCGAGTTAGGCAACAATCAATACTGTTATTTGCAACACTATCATACAGTACATTCTGAATTTGCAATCATTCTAAGAAATTTTATATATCCTACTATAACTTACAAAAAATAGGCACAAGAAGAAATACAAAGGCCAATGCAGTCTCGCAACATTCAAAGGATATTAGAAAACTTCAACACAACAAAGGACGAAAGTGGACAACGTGTATGCATGTATCATATTGTCCGTTGGTGTTTAGAAAAGGAATTCAAATACCTAATGACACAGATAAACATCAAAATGAACAAATCTCCGAAGACTAACCATGAAACATGTTTTGTGCAATGCATTGGCCCTGCCTCAAATTTACAAGTGTAAATTTGTAATATCTTAAGATGTAGCAATACTTGAAAATCTGTAAGTAATGCCAATACAACACTATTTATCTGATTCAGGAGCATCAGTAAGGTTACAAAGGAATGACATCAAAGAATACAGCAGAGAGAAAGACTGATCGACAGAGAGATGAAAAGAAATGAAACACACATTCTTGGATCACCTACTTTCGTTGCACAATGACCCAGTCATCGGTGTAAACTTGCAAAGCATCTCGCACTCGAGCGTCCAGCTTCCTGTGAAGAGACAAGCATATTCTAGCAGTCGGGAGTGACATGCCATTGGTGCCCCTAAACCTGCCAAAGTTATCTCTATCCTCCTCTCTAACTACCATCCCCTATTTACAACAGTGACAAGAATGACTCGCTGCAGGATAACATGCAACGATATTCACTCACCCTTCTTCTGGTATCCCGGACTCCAGGGTGCGGCATTCCCGGGGCTCCAGAATCACCTCAATGTCATCAGCAGGAAAGTCGATCAGCTCCCTCAGGGGTTCGGATTCGGATGCTGGAGGGTGGCTACCCAGGTATTCTTCGAAGTCCACAGGCTCCACCACTTCTGAAAGGGGGACCTGGAGCAGGAAGGGAGGGAGAGGCACCAACACAGAGGAAAGGAAAAAAAGGATCAAGGGATCAATTGAACCAGCAAGGGAAGAGACACAATGATCCAGCAGTAAGTGCACATCAACTACTGGCAGGAGAGGAATGAATCGGTGAAAGAACAGACTCCTCAAGTAAACACTAAGGAGCAAGGAATTCAAAGCCAACAAATACTCTGGCACTGAGGGAGCACAGGAATACAGAGAGACAGCCTGAGTAGACGGTGCAAGATCTGGAACCTGATAAATACTGAAAGTACCTCGGAAAACAACAAAGGGGGAAACAATCTGAGATCCAATAAATACAGAGCTACGATGAAGAGAGACCAAGGGATCTATTCTAGGGAGTGGAGAGCACAAGAATACAGACGGCCACAGAGAGGAAAGTAAGAGGGTCTGGGACAAGTACCACAGGAAACACAACGAGAGTAGAGAGTCTCACAGGAATAGTGAGGAAGACATGAAAAAGGATCTGGAATCCGGGAAGTGACATAGGGTGCACTTATGACAGCGAGGGATCTAAGAATCGATGAGAATAGGAATACAGGGAGACATCCAGAACGGGACTAGCCAGAAGAGGATATCGAGAAATATATCAAGAGAAAAGTAAATAAAAAGGGAACCAACAAACATAGAAAAGTACAGAAGAAACGTAAGGAGAACAATAGACTTAGGAACCAGAAAAGTACAGGCATACTGGGAGGTTCGTTGACATAGGAGGAAGGATGCAGGAGGTTTTTGAACACAAGCAGGCAAACCCTGGTGAGGAGAGGGATCAAGAGAAGTAAAGACAAGAACACCAAGGAAAAGAGTTTTGCAGTGAGGATAAAAGGAGTGGCTGTGAAACTCTGGAGAACAGGGCAAGCAGGAACACCAGCATAGAGGGCAGAAGATGATGCAGTGACCAGCAACACAGTATCAGACACAGTATCAGACACTTAGTGTCCTTCTCCTACCTCGCCGCCAAGACATGGAACTCCCTCCCGACCCACCTCCGCCTGACCCAGGACCACCTCGCCTTCAGGAAGCAACTCAAGACCTGGCTGTTCGAGCAGTAGCGGACCCCCCTCCCCTAGCGCCTTGAGACCCTCTGGGTGAGTAGTGCGCTATATAAATGCTTTGATTGATTGATTGAGTGTGTTGTTTTGGACTCAAGCAACCTGTCTAAAGAGACTTTCAATGGCTCAGGGCTCTTACTTCGTGGCCATTCTCATCTTGCAAGAGTTGCATCGTTATACAAAAAAACAATTAGTCATCAGTCGTAAGTTGGGCACATATGTACCAGACGTCTAAAGAGAGAATAGATTACAGGTCCAGACAAAAGCTACTCAGGGAGGTGGTTTTCAAATAGCGAACAATTACATTTATTCTGAAAATGTCTCCCGAAATTGAAAATATATGCATAAAAACACAGCAGAGAAACGTTATGCAATATATAGAGGTGAAAAAACATAATTACCCTTTCAGATTTAGAAAGCTTACTTGGAAGTTCACAGCTCCACAGGTTCAATTCACAACAACATTTCAGTAAGAACCAGGTAGATGGTACAGAGGTAGACATCATGCCTTGAACAGCAGGACCCAGATTCAAACCCGTCCTGCTACAAACAGCTAAGTGGGTTCTGCGTGTGATGCATAGGCATGTGTTACCTGAGAGTTACAGACCCAAATCCCAGCAGGATAGACTCGCTCATTCGTCAGCCCGAGGTTGCATCATTCAGTTGTGTAGTAAAACAATTACAATTCAGTTTGGGGTGGGCAAAAACATAAGTGGCCACCACTCGAGGTCTTCAGGTTGCGACAGTCCAGTCAGCGCTCTTCTTCCCACCCTTTGCTTGGATCATACAAGTTTACATTTTGTCCCAGATATTTAGATCAACAAGCTTGACTTTAATCTCAGTTCGGACCACAGGTAGTAATAACCTGAGGATGACATTCCTTTTGAAGAGAATAGATAGCAGGAGAACAGGACAAAGGTGGCCTCTCAAAACTGAAGATGAGGTTCTTGGGTTCCACACAGTAACTTTAGGAGTGTAAGGAAGATCTTAGTAATGGCGGCCAGAACAGCACCAAAACCAAAGAGAAGAGCTCCAAAAGCTGTCTTTCATATCCAGATATCAACAATTTACAGTCACCCCCAAACCAAATATATTTCAGTAAATTAGAAAATATGCACCATGCCATTAGAACTTGAGAACAGATGTTACCCATTCTGAAATACTGAGGCAATGGGAAAGATGATGCCTGAAGCACACGTCACTTTGGCTCTCCACCAGGAGAAAGAGAGTGAGGTACAGGTATCAGATGGCTAAGAGCACCTGGGAGTGAGCAGAACGGGCTGGACAAAGGGCCTTTTTTTTGTGGGCAGTTTCGGAGTTTGCTGCCAAGGCTCGAGGAAAGATAGGATTGTGCTTGAAAGCGTTTCGATACTAGAATTCCTGAATTTTAATTCAGGCACACTGTCTCGCCCTGTAACAGCGTAAAACGTATTGGTACAGCACACGTTTACCCAAAAGAGTATTTTGGTCCTGAAGAACTGATGTTTATTGTTATCCAATTCAATATACATGGGAGTCGACGTAATTGTACTGCAAAGGGGAAAACATTTATAAAGCACTACTTTTGAAATACGTAATTTCGGTTATGTCAGGAGTACAGTCAACTTGTATGCTCAATGGTTGGGCTCTGGCGTTTGCAATTTTAACATATACTGCTGATCTAAAATACATCAATTCTGCATTCTGATTTTAAAAATGTATCTATTGAGAAAACCACACCAGACCCCCATATCTGATATTTAAAAGCACTGAAACCCAGAGGTATTCATGTACTTTCAGCTATCAGGCTAAAACACACAAAAAACACAGACAACAATATTAAGGGGTGCATGGAGTTTAGACATTTCTTACATGGTTTTAAAATGGCAATCTTCTATTACTCAAGAAGTAATTTGTTCCAGAGCTTCTGATGTTCCAACATGCTAGTGGTTAAGCTCTGCTGGCGGCCATATTTGAGCGTGCAGACCTCAATTCTCTAGCGGGAAGTACCAACCTGAGACTGGTCAGAGTGCACGCAGGCTCTTCTTGGTGGAATATGAATATACCAGGGTGGGCATTGGGAAAGAGTCACTCACCGTGGACTGGGAGCCGCTGCGCTTCTTGGACAGCTGTGGGGATCCGCCATATTCCCGTGACACCTGCTTCCGGACTTCGGCTGCCACAGTCCTGCCGGAGGAAGAGAAGTAAGTGATCAGTCAACAAGCTGATCAGGTCTAAAAAAAATTCTAAAGGACTCAAAAGTCAAACAGGCTACGCTCAGCACGCAAATTACCATCAAACTTTAGTCTCCTAAATACCCCTCTCTTATCAAAATACTCCGAGCACATCACTTGAAGGGTTCACATTCACAACACCCGGTGGAACAGAAAGAGCACAGACTCTCTGTCCTACTTGTACAGAACAATCCTGCAAGGCAAATGTCCTGGCAATGGGGTTCAAACCCCTTTTTGACAAACACAAGCCCGAATACAAGCAGATGAAGATGAGTCATAGTGTAAGCATAGGCAGAGGCAAAAATGGCATATGCTGCGAGAATGTCGTGGTGCACCATGGGAAGAAGCTGGTAGCCTTCTGTGGTGCATGGCTGGGAATCATGCTGTCACAGTGCATGCCCGAGTAGTACCAGCAATGGCTGGTCAAGTTGTATGCTCGCAGGAAAAAACAAGCTGGCAATTGCTTGCATGTCCCGGGTGTAACACAGGAAGCTGCTGGGAGCCCTGTGACCTTGGTGCATCCTTTCAAGCAGCTGCTGGAGCGACATCAGGGAGCGTGGCTGCGTGATGAATGCACAGGCAGTTGCTGGAAGCCTGTGACGCTGCATGCAGGAAACAGGCTGCTGGGAGCTTGAAACTGCGCGCACATGCTGACAGACAACCCGGGCTGCTACTGAACTTTGCTGGTCACGCTTCCTGCTTGCGAGTTCAAACATACAGTCTGCTGCTCATAGCATCTCAAAGCGCATGCGTCCATATTTTTTTTATAAAGTTTTATATCCTTGCAACATTTTCATCTTGCGTTTATCAGTGTTTGAAATTAAATAAAATGTACCCGGTTTCTCAGGTATTGTCAGCAGTGGTCAAGGGAATGTAGTGGCCGCGACCTAGATTCTGATTAAGTCGAAGTGAGTAAGCAGTAGGCCCATGGCAAAGCTGGAGCGGGGTGAAGTAAGCATTGCTCAGTTCGCTATATACCAGCCCTGGTCTGTCGTGATGCTACTACCCATATTAGCGCCGCGTATGGCCTGCGAGAGTCAGTCAGGATGGAGCCTGAACTTCTAACCTTGGCCACTCCGGGGACTCTAAGACCACAAGCGGCTCTAGACACGGCACAGTCTGGCGGCCCAAGCCTGGTTCAGAACAGTAAAATGAAACATAGCGCCTAGAGACAGGGGCCTTTCTGAAGTACAGAGCTGCATTCAGGGTGCAGCCTGGCTGACCCTATGTGCCCTGTCAGTCCGGGGACCAGAATCCAGTCAGTAAGGCTGGGGTCTTGCACCCTGAGCTGGCTTCGGGCGCCATGTCTTTTCTCTCCCCCTCTCTTGCCTCCAGACAGATGTCTCTTCAGCTGCTATGTATTTCCTGGCTCACAAAAAACATCCACAACTAAGTATGTCCCAGCGCGCAGCTGCTCCATGTTCGTGGGAGATCAGGGGAAGCCGTGGCAGGATGAGGGGGTGGGGAAAGGGGAAAATCGACAGGACACACGGGATTTTGCTCCGGGTCTGCACATACCTCATGCGCAGGGAGATGAACTCCCGCACACACGTTCCTTTGCCATGTATTGTTTTAAGCTCTGTACACGTATAACACGAGCGCGCCAGCTGGACGACTGTATGGCGCGCGTTACAGTAGGGTCTGCAAAGGTAACTGTAAAGTTCTCTGCAAAACCCCCTTTAATTCCCATGTCTAACCCCTCCCAGGAGGGCGAGTGCCCTCGGGCTTCCCGGCCCATACCTGCATCCCATCTTGCCTTTTCCTGGCACAGATGGAAACAAGCCTTGGATTGTGCAAAACGGCCGCAGCTCCTCTTTATTCACATATTGATATGCAAAACATACAGATTATTTTAAAAACATGAATAACGTCATCATTACCCCCACATTGTCTGTAGCTCAAAACCAGTAGTCCTTAGTCGATAACAGCACCTTGTGACAGCAGCCTGAGCTAAAGCCCTTTGTGACCCAGGGTCTAGCTCCTCTCCGGCAGCTTCTAGTCTACAGCATGCTGCCAAGTGTTGTGGGCGGCCCTTGTGCCTGCCCAAGTGGTGTCGGCGGCCCTTGTGCCTGCCCAAGTGGTGTCGGCGGCCCTTGTGCCTGCCCAAGTGGTGTCGGCGGCCCTTGTGCTTGCCCAAGTGGTGTGGGCGGCCCTTCTGCCTACCCAAGTGTTGTGGGCGGCCCTTCTGCCTGCCCAAGTATTGTGGGCGGCCTTTGTGCCTGCACATGTGTTGTGGGCGGCCCTTGTGCCTGCCCAAGTGTTGTGGGCGGCCCTTGTGCCTGCCCAAGTGTTGTGGGCGGCCCTTGTGCCTGCCCAAGTGTTGTGGGCGGCCCTTCTGCCTGCCCAAGTGTTGTGGGCGGCCCTTCTGCCTGCCCAAGTGTTGTGGGCGGTCCTCATGCCTGCCCCGGACTGCAAGTGCCCTGTCCCCCCTCTGCTGACCCCATGCTGTCCCCATAGCCTGCTCCCCGTGCACCTACTGTAAGGCATTCCAAGGGCACGTGCTTGAGCGGTTCCACCTTTGGCTATTGTGCTCCTTCTGCGATCCCGTTGTGCTGTCCCCGCCATGTTGCCTGTGGTTTCCCGACCTCAGGCAGCCCCCCCCCACATGCTCGCTTCCTGCCTCAGCTGAATCCTAATAACTCTAGACCATACCCCCCGCCGACAAGTGCACCCCACCCTGCTCGTGGTATCCTCTTGTGTGGAGGTTAATGAGGCCATGCCTCACAAAACCCAACCCATTAGCCTTGCACAGTCGGGACATAGTGATGTTTAGTTTCTTCCTAGACCTCTTTACCCCCGAGTTATCCAAAGCCCCCTCCAAGCGACTCGAGGTACGATCTTGGACCATACTAGGTCTGCCTGTCTTATGAGCCGGGCCACAGCTGTCAGCCGGCTGTCATGACCCCAATTAAACCCTTGCGTCTCACATCTCATGCCGGTCAAGTCATTCTCCCCAGGTGTACCACCAATGCATCAGGTTACCTTCCGAACTTCATTGCATCTCGCATGGTTGGCAGCAGGTTAACCCACCACAGTGCCCATCCATGAGACCTTAGTGAGGCGCAGCCCCAATCCTTCACCAGGCCTCAGCACCACCAGCCACCGCTCAGCCCTGGTAAAAAACAAATGTCCTAGGATCCATACCTTCCGCACCTGATCAGGAGAACATGTTGTGTTGGAAAAACTTACATTAAGTAGGTCGGATATATCCCCGAATGGCCCCGATGCCCACCAGTGTATCTGCTTGATGCTTTCTGCGTCCAGCCGTGGTGGTGGCACCTTTGCGAAAGGAGTCTGGCACAAATTCTTCCAGTGGAAGCCCAGTGGCCTAATGGCCATTCTAAGGAATGCATTAAATTATAAACGGCTAAAGTACGAAACGTCCTTATGGAAAAACAGGAGATGCTCGCCCTAGGCAGGGGTCTTTAGGCAATTGCACATGCAGCATATAGGGTAGCAATCACTGGCCGTGAGGCAATGCAGGTGTGTGTGCATGCCACTGCCCTCCTCTTTGATCTGCGCAGAAATATGGACATGGAACTGTCCTCCATGTGCAAGTCATTCCTCCGCAAGCAGGGCTGCCCAGGGTTGCATCTGGCTGGGGCCACCAATTCACTGACTATGTAGGCCCCGAAGAAAGCCAGTGAGAATGCCGCTTGAAAGAGCAACAGCTCATGCCTCTGCGTGCTGTGGTACGGAAGTTCCTTGAACAGCTTTTGCAAGGTGCCAAAACCTATGGGGCGTCTCCTGTCCTGCTGCTTTGGTTGCGGGCACCCCATCCCTTCATGACTGACCTACAATAGTATGTGCCCGCTGGGTCACTAATGCCTGCTAATTTTGCGTAGTAAGAAACTGCGCTGATGCGAGTTTGCACCCATGATCTAGTCTTACTCCTGGAAAAGGCCCACTGTATAAAAGCTTCCACGTCTCTACTGGACACTTGTTCAACACCAAGGTGCTTGCTTGCCGTCTTTGGTGCTAATGCAATGGTCACCAGCATGTTCAGGTCAGGTCTACCAAGTTCCACCGTTCTTGTGGTATTGCTGTCCCGTCGTGGTCCACGTGTGGGGCCAGTTGCCTGAATCTCTGCTACTGAAAACTAGACACTGCGTCAGCCACCACATTCTCAACACCAGAAATATGCCTGACTTTGACCACAATATTAGCTCTAAGGGGCAACCTACCAAATACCTTAATAAGATGAGCACTATTGGCCAGTGCGCTGTCTCCAAATTAAAAGCTTGTGCCTCAGCGTGGCTATCCACCCACAGTGTAATCTGCCTGTTAGCTGAGCGTCCTTCTAATATAGAGAAGACAACTTTTACTGGAAAGAGTTCTAGCACCGCTATTTTCTTGGTGATCCCGTTCTCGAGCAAACATGTCCACCAGCGGGCCGCCGCCAATGCCGTGCCCAAAATGGCCCTAAGGCCATCGCCCCCTGCGGCATCTGTGAATAGTTCCAGCTGCTCTGCTGTCACACAGGGTTCCCGTAATTTCAAAATTCCATTAAAATCAGCTAGGAATGTTGCCCTCTGCCGCAAGTCCTCTTTCGCGCTTGTGTCCGTCTAACCCCGTGCTGCCTCTTTGTCAGCCCTCTTACAACCAGGCCAGACGCCTAGTGTACGGGCTTCCTGCTAGTATCACCCGGTAAGAGAAGTTGAGTTTGCCTATAAGTTTTTGAATTTCCCCCAGCATAGCTTTCTTCTTTCCCAGCACACCCTCTACAATGTGCTGCAGGTCCTCTACCTTTGCTGGTGGCAGTTTGCAGTGTCCAACTCAAGGTCCAGAAAGAACAGCTGCGCAGTAGGGCCTTCTGTCTTCTCCTGGGCCAGGGGCACACCTAGCTCTTCATCCAAAGCTACAAAAGGCCCCAAAAGCCCTGCACACTCCGTAGAGCCCAGTTTGCCAATGAATAAAGAAATCACCCAAGTAATGAATTCCCCTCTCGCTGGGCGACGTTCCCCCAAGGCCCATTCCAGAAAATTGCTGAATGCCTCAAAGTAAGCATAGGAGATGGCACACCCAATTGGCATGCACTTATTGTGGTAATAATCCTCCCCCAGCTGAAAACCTAGAAGGGGATAGCTTTCTGGGTCTACCGGCAACAAGCAGAACGTGGATTCAATACCAGCCTTGGCCAGCATGGACCCTTTCCCACTCGTCCTGATCTGGTCCATTGCATCATCTATGGTGGCATAGGATATGGAACAGCGGGCTTGGTCCAGCAAGTCCTTGATTGACTCGACAGCTCGGTGCGACAGGTGGTGAATACGTCAAAACTGTCCCGGCTCCTTCTTGCGTACCACAACATTGCTACAAAGGGGTTCTGAAAAGAGGCCGTCAACCCGCCCTCAGGGAACCTCCTTGTTCATTTTTATTTTGCCATGAATGGGTTGCCCCCTTGGTATGTTATCCTGAACCCTACCAAGAGGCCTTCCAGGAGCAGCTGTTTCTCTCTAACCTTAGGGTAGCTGTTCAACAATTTCAGAAATGTTGCAGTTTTTACAGGATTTACAGGTGTGGGAAACTGTGTAGGAGGCCTCCCTTCTGCTTCTGGTGCCCCAACCCCCAATCTTCCATTTTTGTTGCCTCCCTTCTGATTCTGGTGCCCCCACCCCCAATCTTCTATTTTTGTTGCCGAAGTTCTTGGCATCCCCTTGCGCCTCTTGCATATAATGGCTGTATGTGCCCCCACCAGCAGTTGCTGTAGGCATCACTAAACTTACTTGACTGATCCCACTTGCAATCATCCGTCCCATTTCCAGCATGCTGTGTTACAGGTTTTATAATCACAAAGAAATGCCCCCTCTTTGTTTATGCTCATTATTTGATAATTTTGTGTATTCGTGAATCCTTGTTTTTTGTTGAATATTTCTGTAAGGTATTTTGTGGTTATTCGTTTGTGTAGAGTTATCTTTCCCTGCTATTTTAAAAAATCATTTAAAAAAATATGAGTGAAAGGTATAAATAAATATACCGGACCAGACTAAAAGAAGTGTGTGTTTGGTCCATAATTTTGAATAATTGATTTTGGAGAGGGGGCATTTCTTTGTGATTATAAGTTTATATGACCCAGCCCTCCTTCAGCCCCACTAAGGGTCTACCTCCTTTTTGTGTTACAGGGTTTGCCTGCTTTCCCCCCATAGGCCCTTGGTTTGCTATTATGGGGAATTTTCTCCTGCCCCCCTTTCTATTGTGTCCACCAAAACGGTAATTCCTTGCTACTGACTTGTTCCCTTGCCACCACCATATGGGTTGTATACCCTTCTATATCCTTGTGGTCCCAGTTGATGCACCGCCAGGTTTGCATCTTTACCCTGAAACCCTCGTCATATAAAAGCCAAGCGTCTCCCTGATATTTCAGATGTGCCTCGTGCACTTTTTGTTCGTACAAGAACAGGGTGTCTGTACTCTGCAGGAATTTTTCACAAACATGCTATCTAACGCTCTGAACACTCTGAGCAAATTCTTGATGTTCAGTTCCACTCTCTGTTTTCGCCTTACCCTCTTATCCTCACCTTTCTTATCCTGAACTCAAAATTCTAATCCTGCCTGGTGTACTTCCAGCAGTGAGAAAATGCCAATATATATCTTGGCCGGATCCGCTGTTTTACAGCTAGGGGGATGAGGCTGGCCAACCCAGTGTGCCTGTGCATGACTGTTGGGTCACCAGGTGAGGGCCTTAAGTACTCACTGGCGGGCTTACCATCGCTCCCGCTGCCGTTTCTCCACCAATCCATGCCTTGGTAGGATCGGTGTGCGCTTGTGCTTCCGACTCTTTGCCCGCTGTGTCACTAGCTTGTTTGGGGACCTCCCCTGCTACTATTGAGGTACTCTGTTGCCCATCCCTGCCATACTGTGTTGCTGGCTTTGGGTTGCCCTTGGCCGCACCGTTGCATTTTGGCACCACGCTGCCCTGTCCTAGCTATGAACCCATGTTTTGCCAAATGACTGGGTAGCCCAGTCTCACTAAAGAGTTCCCTGAACCTGGCCATGGCTAACATGGTGCACAGTTGAAGGGAGGGACATTCTGACTCCATGCCCCCTGTCCGACCTGCCATTCCCCTGCACTGTGTCCCCTTGACTTGTAGTGGCTTGGAGCCCAAATGGCCCTTGCACTGCCAAATTCATCACCCCTATCTGCATGCCGTAATTAGCAATACCACCAGAGGTGACCCCGGCAGTACCCAGCGCTTGGCCCCCACTATGTTGCTCCCCTACCCCAGCCATGCTGCATGCTTGTAGCTCGCCATTATCTCCTGTCCTGTTCCTAGACTGCTCTGCTGCGGGCACTGTGGTCGCCGCTGTGTTGACTTCCGGTGCGTTTCCGCCTCCTTGGTCACGGTCTTCTTTGCTGCCAGAGCTCTCTCCAGGGATGGCCGTTGTGTGGCAGTTGGTCTCCATGCCGTAGCCCACCCATCCTGCTTCTTCGCAGGTCTCGCCACAGGAGACGCTGTTCCCGCTGCAAGCTTCCCGTTGCATGGTTCCTGCCTTTGGGGCCCTCTGACGCGCTTGCTGCCAGCTCCTGCAGGGTCTCCCACCTTGTCTAGCTGGAGTGACCCCATCACTTGCTTGCTGACCCAGTTTTTGCCCTGACTGCCACCAAGCTCCACACTCTCCCCAGTAGCTCTTGCAAGTCGTCGTCCAGCTCCAGTCCTTGTAGCTCCCTGGATTGCCACTCCGGCGTTTCGCCGGCTTCGCTCAACAGTTTTTGTCTTCATCCTCACCCCTGTACCTGGCCAGCTTACATCACTCTCTCCCTACGCCCCCAGGACGAGAACCTGCAATCTGGGCCCTTCGCATATTCCTTTGCTGTGGGTAATGAAAGCCTCTTGTGGCAACTCCTCTAGCCCTGCCTCTTATTCCAGGGTCTGTGCCTCAACACCAGTCCTCAATGAGCCTTGTACCGTGTGTTAGACATGAGATTTCTGGTTGGCTAGGGCAAGCCCCTAAGCAAGGCAGAAACCACCACTCTAGTCAGGGCAAGGGAGTTACACGCTGAAGATAACCCCTGCTCTACCCCTTGGTAGCTTGGCACGAGCAGTCAGGCTTATCCCAGAGGCAATGTGTAAAGCATTTGCGAAACACAACCACACAGCGGCGACACACTAGGCACACCACAAAAGAAACTCCACAAAAGGTTATATAAAAAAATAGCCTTTGTATTACTCATAAAACACATTAGAACGTAATCACATATGTACACTGTGTCATCTGGCACTAGGTATGACTTTACAAGGGATTATATACATGACAGGGCCAATCAGGCCATTGTCATAACCATCATATCACAGTTAGAGAAAACACCCAGTAACTACCGGTGACGGTACACTTAGCACTAATGCATTAGACATGAACTATAATTGGCAGTGCATCAGACCCATAACACATCATGCCCATCCTAGGCATATTCATAACTGCTATCCAGGCTGAAGAAGGCTGATAGCCAGAAACCGGTCCTTGGATGCTTGATTCGGGTCTAGGAAAGACCTGGCTTGGTAGCTCGGGCTGGACTATTCCCATGAGGCACAGGGTCAAGGCTGATTTGCATATAACCATTGTCTGGCCTAGGGTGGTGTGGAGTGCAAATAAAACGATGGATTTAGTCCCAGATCTTTGTACTGGGGTGAATGTAAGACATTGTTCTGCATTCTGACCATCAACTGTGTTTCTTGCAATTTTCACCCCGAGTGGGCTGGGTATGCTCAGACGTGAGTCCCAGGCTCTCCACATCACTGGAGTGAAGCTATCCAGGCTGAAGAAGGCTGATAGCCAGAAACCGGTCCTTGGATGCTGGATTCCGGTCTAGGAAAGACATGGCTTGGTAGTTCGGGCTGGACTGTTCCCATGAGGCACAGGGTCAAGGCTGATTTGCATTTAGCCATTGTCTGACCTAGGGTGGTGTTGAGTGCAAAAAAACGATGGATTTAGGCCCAGATCTTTGTACTGGGGTGAATGTAAGACATTGTTCTGCATTCTGTCCATCAACTGTGTTTTTTGCAATATTCATAACTGCACCTAGAGCAAAGCATTAGGCATTAACCTCACAACATGACACAGTAGAGAATATTATGCCAATACATATGGGTGCCAATGCACCATCACTGCACATTATCAGTAGGTCCTGTAAAAATACTTCTGACCCTAGAATGGCAGTCAATCTCCACTCAACATGAAGTATAGGGATCTCCGCTCCCCCTCCTCTGGGAAGATGACAATGCACTCAGGGCCCCTTTCAACACGAGGCCTCCAAACTGGGCCCTTGGCTGCCGATGCACCAGAAACCATGCTACCCACACCCAGTAAGGAGGCAGCTGCCCACGATCATGCAGCGCAGCTGCACAATGTTAAACTTGCAGGGCCCGTCACCACCGTGGCCCAGGTCTACGTGACCAGAGGCTCACCCCCACTCACCTCTCCTTGGGGGGCAAGGCCAGGTAGGGTGCAGCCATCCGCTGCAATCAACAAACCAGTGGTAAACAGCGGTTCTCTGATCCCCTTTCCTGTGGCTGCGGCGGGTGTCAGGACACGGAGGGAGATCTGCGTCTGCCACAAGCAGGGCTCTCGCCTCGTCACAACGGGAGCCCCGCCTGGAATCAGGCACAGGGTAGCCTGACTTCCGCTCTAGCCTC
Source organism: Lissotriton vulgaris (assembly GCF_964263255.1). Classification (NCBI taxonomy): domain Eukaryota; kingdom Metazoa; phylum Chordata; class Amphibia; order Caudata; family Salamandridae; genus Lissotriton; species Lissotriton vulgaris. The sequence goes on from NC_141685.1 coordinate 1,036,297,392, forward strand.
CACTCTCTGCTTCTTGGTTGGCTTCTCCTTACAAGTCTGCCTCACCCACAATCAGGCAATGGGTGCCTGACTTCCTGGTCGCATTGACGGCTGCTTTTACTGCACTTGAAGCCTGAGTCTGGCTCAGCAGAGGAATGAAACAAAATGCCCACTACACACTTCGGGGGTGCGGCAACGAGAGCTCACGCCAGAGCCTCGCACTTAAGGACTCCTGAAGCGCTCCCCGCGCTACGCTGCAGTGGGGGGAAACCCCTCTGAACAAGAGGTTTCTCAGCGCTACTCAAGGCGTGCTTAGTAAAATGATGCAGCCCAAAGCGCTCCACCTGCACTCCAGTTCAGAGAGCAAAATCCATGAGAGTTCAGCCTGTTCCTCTCCTGGAGACAACGCTCTTTTGCCCCCAAGTCCACAGGGGCACGGCTGGGCACAGGCAGGCCAGCACGTGGGGCCTACCAGCAGCGGGTCAGCAGCTAGGTCCCACGGCAGTTCCTCCTAGCTGGTGTCAGTCCAGTCCCAGTAAGCACCAAGCAGCTCACAGTTCCCAATATTTATACAGCAAAGGTCTTTGTTCTACCCTGCACAGGGCTCTGCGCCCGGTCCAAACCAGTTCTAGGGGCACCTATACATGTACACAACACCCTCCTTTGTCACTGTAGGTCCTGGTTCCAGACACCACAGGGGGGCAGAGCCAGCATTGTGTGAGGCAGGCTCTGCCCTATACAGGTCCAGGTGCTCCAAATGCAGATGGCCCTATTCAGCCTAGCACTGACTCACCCTGCCCCTCTGGAGCCATTGCACCACCCCAGCCCCTGTCATTTCAAGACCAGACATGCAATACACATCAGGCAGACACAAAGACACATATCACACAGAAATACCCACTTCTAAAAGTGGCATTTCTAAAATAGCGATAATAAATCTGCGAACACCATTACGCAGCATTTATTACCTCTATTCCAAACATGCCAAACTTGATCACGCTACTCCTCTCATATCAGGAATTACCACTGACATCAGGAAATCCCCAATGCATTCCTACGAGAAGGTAGCCTCACAGTAGTGAGAAACCAAAATGACTGTTTGTCACTACCAGGACATGCTACACAGTTAAGGCACATGTCCTACCATTTACCTACAGCGCACCATGCCCATAGGGCTAGCTAGAGCCTACCTTAGGAGTGACTGATATGTAGTTAAAGATATGTGCCACATCACCGCAGCAGTAAATGGCGCACGCAGGCCCGGCAGAGGCCTGAGATAGGTTTCAAAGGCTTCTTTGGTGGGTGGCGCAAGGAGCACTGCAAGCCCACCAGTAGCATTTAATTTACTGGCCCCAGGTATATGAGATACCACTTTGCAAGGGACTGATAAGTAAATTAAATACGCTGAACAGGTGTAGGCCAATCTTACCACGTTTTACCATAGAGAGCACAAGCACTTTTCATTGGACTGCAGTGATAAAGTGCCCAGAGTCCTAAAACCACCAACACCAGTTCAGAAAAAACACCAGGAGGAAGGCAAAAAGTTCAGGGATGACCCTGCAAAAAGGGCCAAGTCCAACACTGTGCTTCTGCAGCGGTTAGAGGTAACTGCAGGTGGCTCTGTAGTCACAGCCACTATAGGTCCAAACAAACTCCAACTGTGTTACCGGCCCTTTAAGAACTTAGCTTCTGTGAGATGGGGATGTGGCCAACTCAATCCTGCCTCCCGCTTGCTGTTTGAGGTGGCAGAAGAGTCCGGATTCTCGTTCAGGTAGGTCCAGGCACCTGAGGGGAGGGAATGGGGTTTGAGAGGTACATGCGCGGGCAGCATGCTTACCACAATCCGCTGCCCGCCCCTGCTTCTTCAAGGGCAGTGTGCTCCAACCCCACCGCTGCCCTTCTTCTGTGGACCACGGGCAATGCGCTCTCCACACGCCGCTGCCCTTGTTCTTTTCACAAGGGCACCGCGCTCTCCACTTGCCGCTGCCCGAATGCTCCTTGCGATCGGCGTGTCCCAGGGAAGATCGCTCCTTGCCATTCGCTGCCCTTCTCTCGTAGCCACACGGACCACGTGCTCCATGCACGCCACTGCCTGAATACTTCTTGCAGTTCTCACGTCCCAGGGCAGCGTACCTGTTAGATCTGGGGCTCTCTAGTTGGCAATGGTTATCATCTTTGTCCAAATAGGGACTCTCACTTCTAAGTCAGAATAAGGGGATTACACTCCTTAATAACCCCTGCTCAGGCCCTGGGTAGTTTGGCACGAGCAGACAGGCTTATCTCAGAGGCAGTGTGTTAAGCATTTGTGAATATACACAGTAATACAGTGATAACACTACAGATGGATACCACACAGGTTGTATAAAAATAAGTATTCTTTATATAGACTTAAAGAGAAGACCAAAAATGACAAGAATACACAATACTACACTTAAGATTACTTAGAAGATGATTAAAGTCTCTTAATTCAAGTGGTTGGTAAATGCGACAAAGTTCTCAACAAAGTACCTAGATGCGCAACATAAAGTAAACAAAAGGCTCGCAAAAGGGGAGATGCGTCGGTTCCGTGATCCGGGGGAACGGTTGCGTCCTTCCTCAATGCTTGCGCAGAGTAGGGGACTCGTCGTGCACCTTACCGGAGCGAAGGTGATGCGTAGATTCTCGGCTTGTGGGCCCGTTGCGGTGCGCAAGAGGGCCCCTTGATGCGATGCAATGATCCGGTTGCGATGCGAGAAGATAGCGTCCTTGATGCGGCGATGCGATGACGCCCTGGCAGCCTTGCGACGACTCTGTACTTTGGAGCCGCGACAGGCCCTGCGACACGCTTCTCCGGTGATGTGATGGCGACTCTCTTGATGGCGTCACGCTTCTCCGGTGATGCGACAGCTTCGATGAACACACGCTTCCAGGGAGATGCGACGAAGACTCGCTTCTCCGGCGTTGCGATGATTTCAGCTGCGGCGGCGACATGCTTCTTCTCCAGCTCCCAGCGGCACGCAAGTGACTGGAGTCAGAATTCTGAGCAAGGAAATTCAGGAGGGAGCTGGAGGTGAAGTCTTTTGGCCCTAAGACTTCAGCAGGAGGCAAGCACAGTTCAAGCCATTGGAGAATATTCTGTAGATGAAAGTCTTTACAAAGTCCTTCTCCTTTCCCTTGGCAATGAAGCAACCACTGCAGACCAACCCAGCAAACAGCACAATGGCAGAGGGGCAGTACAACTCCTGCAGCTTCTTTGGTTCTTCTCCTTGGCAGAAAGGTTTCTTGTTCCAGAAGTGATCTAATCTCATGGGATCAAGGTCCCAATATTCATACCCCAAAATCCTTTGTTCTCTGAAGGGAGAGGGGCCTCTGCCTAGCCAAAACCAGTTCCTGGGCACTTTGTTTACATGACTCTTCTTCCTTTCACTGGGCAGGGCCGAGACATCAGACGCCCCACAGGAGGTGGAGCCAACATAGGGGAGGGAAGATAGAGCTCTAGAGCACTCTGTTGACATGATTCCTCCTCTCCTTTCACAGTGCAGGGCAGAGACATCAGACAAGCCACAGGAGGTGGAGCCAGCATTGTAGAGGGACGGCCCAGCCCTATTCAGGTCCCAGGTGCAACTCCTCCCTCCCATCTAGATGCAGATCTTTCTATTCACCAATGGGCTGCCCCACCCTGTCTCCTGGAATCCCCAGCCCTGTCACTCACAAACCCAGACAAGGAATACACAACCCAGCAGAGGCAGGCTCAAATGGTTAGGCAAGCAAATACCTACTTTCTAAAAGTGGTCTTTGCAAACACAGAATATTAAAATAAACTTTACTAAAATATGTACTTTATTATTCTGAGTTCAGGCATACTAGATTCGAATTTCTACCATGTTCCCTGAGTCAGTTAGGATAACAAACATGTAATAATCTAGCTGCTCATTCTGGCCTATGAGAACAGGTAGCCTTCAATAGTGAAAAACGAAAATGGATGTAATTCACTATTAGAACATGCTACACACATCAGAGCATGTCCTACCTTATACTTACAATGCACCCTGCCCTTGGGCTTACCATAGAGGTCTAAAATGAAGCAAAGGGAAGGTTTAGGGACTGGCAAGTGGGTGCACTTGGCCAAGTCAACATAGCAGTGTTAGACTGCACACAGGCCTTGCAATGGCAGGCCTGAGACACATTTTACAAGCAGCTTCTGTGGGTGGCACAACCAGTTCTGCAAGCCTACCAGCAGCATTTGATGTACAAGCCCTGGGCACACATAGTGCACTGTACTAGGGGCTGACAGATAAATCAAATAACCCAATCATGGAATAACCAATTAGTACATTAATTTAACATAGGGTGCACTTGCACTGTGACACAGATTAGCAGTGGCACAGTGCCCAAAGCATAAATACAGCAAAAACATATCAAAACAGATGAGGCAATCCGCCAAAATGGAAGGGAGACTCACGCCAATGATGCCAGGTCTAACAGTACCCCATGCTACGCCGCCACCCTTCTCTCCTTGCCCCATGAGCAGTGCGCTTCGCACATGCCACCGCCCATCTACCAGTTCCCAAGGGAAGCGAGCTCCGCACACGTTGCTGCCTGTCCAAAAGTTTCCTATGGGCAGCTCGCTCGCCACACACCCCTGCCCCAAGCTGTAGCAGCAGTCTCTGCTCCTGCCACAGCCTTTTTTCCTGGGCCGCTACAGTCACAGCACACTGCCGGCACTCCATGGGCAGCGGGTCACTCCAAACAGAAGACTCTGCAGTGAGCTCGCCTCACACCACTGTCCGCACTCCTCGACACAGGCTCCTAAAATACGGTGATCCAGGCAACTCCACACCAGCGGCAAAGTCACATGTTTCTTTGGGGGAGCCCCCCACACCCTTTTACCTTGTGGCACAACCAGTGGGTCCCCCACCGATTGGTCGCTTTAAACCACGCTGACCAATCGGCACCCAGCATTTTCCTGGGCTCAGCTCCTCAGTTCCAGACCGCGGTAGGGGTTTTACGCAGGCACCTCACTGGTCTGGCTATGCCTTTCCGGCCCGCATTCTTTATGACTTGTGTTGCTGAAAGCAGAGCTTTATATGAGCAGGTACTGGGCGGTACTGAGTACCTGTATGTCTTTAATTTGAAAGTGAGAGCACCTGCACTTCTCACCACTGCTCCAATACATTTAATGGGAGAGAACAGGCACTTTTCAGGAGCGAACCCATACTCTATATAGTGAGTACCAGCACTTCTATATCTATATTTCCAGTAGAAGTAATGGCTGTAAAGTCTGCACATTCCCCTCTTCACCTGCGCCTGTAAGACTTGTGTTGCTGAAAGGTCTTGCAGAGAGCTCTTTCTATGGCATGTGTTGCTGTAACCTATGTGGGGACATCCCACTACACAGCTAGTAGTAAGAGCCATTCAGCTGTGAGAAGATGAAAAGCTATTGGAGTGAAGGGGCTGGGGATGGGAGAGGAATAAACAGGAGAAAGGAGCAGCCTCTGGGCCTGTTTAACTACCTCACACCCCCAGTCAGAGGCGGCCTTTGTTAAGATAGTGCCCTGGGCGATGAGAAATGTAGCGCCCTAACTGATTCTAGCAAATTAAAGTATGCCTTAACCAGCTCTGCCTCGGCAAACCAGCAGTCTCCATTGAAACTCCGAAGCAGATGCGGCAATACTGCCCACACTCACTGAAGTAATGCGATCGTGCATTTTCCTACAGCTGGCACACAGCACCCAACAGGACTTTCTGCCATTAAGCAAACAGAATTGATCCTGCTGGTGCCAGCAACCCCCAAAGTCCAGATCCTGAGCGCCCTCGCGCCTATAATGAACCGTTGATTCTCTGCCACCTTAGAATTGTAAAAAAGGTGTTATACATTATTATCAAGACAGCAATGCATTATTTGTTTGTCCTGAAGATGATGCCCTATATTTAATGTTGGCATCGAAACGTCGTCGACACCCAAACACCCTATGCACCAGACTCAAGCTATAACACATTGTGCAACGGTGTTAAATGATTAATTTGTGTCTGTCTATACTGAGTACAAGTGTACAGACCCATTTTGGCTTGCCTTTTGGCCAATTCTGTGTTCGTTGTTCTGTCTTGTGTTCTGAGGGTCACGGCTGTGCCCACTTGTCATCTGAATGTTTTATTTGATACTACTTTTGAAAAATATTATGAAAATAAATTCTTGTCCAGCTGGACAAAAGACATACATTCTATTCTAGTGTATGGTTATCTATCTCACTGTATTCTCCCTGAATAGGGACCACTGTTCTCTATAACATGAAATTGCCCAAGGTCCCTGTCTAAATTTCCTTTGGTTTCCTTTGTTCTGTATAATAGCAAATTAAATGAGGCAGCAGGGGGTCCCTTTCATCGGTGAGGCCCTGGCAGAGCAGTGACTACTCCCTGAACACAAACATCTCCAGACATACCCCAGCACACCTAGCTTAGCAGCCTCACGCGGATGATGGATTTGTTGGCGTGTGTCAGCAGGGGTGAGACGGTGAAGGGAGGGCAACAGGAGGTAAAGGGTGTGAAAAACAGTGTCCACTGTGGGATAATGAAGGATTAAAACCTCCTTAAACTGGCAAACCAGACAGAAACCAGCACGCAGGGACAAGGACAATGCTCGAGCAAGATGACAGGGGTGCTGCTGTTGGAATTACCTTAATGCACACAGCTCTGCGAACCCCTCGGAATATTGGCGCCCTGTTCCTGTGCCCAGCTCTCCCAAGCTAAAGCCTGTGGCTCCAAGACTTGTGTGACTATATGTGCTGCAGAGAGAACCCTCAACTAAACGGGCACGCAGCTGATCCAACCCACAGGACTGGGGCGCAATGGCAAGATGGAGGACAGAAAATGGTGCGAAAGCAAAGAGCTCACTTTATGCTTACATAGCTCATGCAACTTGAATCGGAAATATTAACATGCTTGTACTCACTATTCCATTGGACTCGTTTGCTTCTGAGACGTGCAGGCACTCTCTTAATGTTAAAAGTATTTCACTCCTGCTAAGGAGGGCAGGTACTTTCATTTTCAAATTAAAGAAGTGCCATTACTGAGTACTTGCCAGTACCTGCTCGTTTAAAGCACAACAAGCAGCCATAAGGTTACAGAGAGCTAATTTTCACCGTGTGTCTGTAGGGCTTATGCTATGGGAAACTGTGCAGGGGGCTTGCTCAACCTCAGCGCTTTACTTACTGTGTTACTGTAAGCTCTGCCAGAGCTGCCTCTTAAATCTGTGGATGTATGCCATCTGTTACTCTAACTCCGCAGTAAGCAGGGCAGGGCCCCGTCCCATCTTTCTACACTGTGTAAGATAAATATTAAAATGTTGTGGCACCTAAAAAAAAAACTTTTGTTCTTTTCTGCCCCACTTTCCACCCAGGCCCTAATTGGGTTGGATTTGCTTTCAGTCAAAGGCACCGCCCCGCGTTTTGACAGGTACAACTGAAGACATTGCTTCATCTCTATATTTTTTTTTTAGATTACTGGCAAGACACATATCTGCATCCTGGTAGCAGCCACCTTGAAAAGGTTTTCTTCTCAAATCAGTCACTTTCCGTTACTGCAAGTCTTCAGGGGGTAAAACGCCAAACACTGAGATATCGCCAGTATTTTAACATGCAGTTGAAGGAGGAACTGCAGTTGCTCCCCAGCCCAAATTTCCAAAAAGCCAGCACAAAGAGGCGGCTTCATTTTTTTAGGTCATATATTTATTATTATTTATTTAATTATTTAAAATATTTATAAAGCGCGACTGTCACCTGGCAGGTATCCTGGCGCTGGTAGCTACTCTTGTGGTTTATTGACGGGGGTGAACTGGCCGTTTTTTTTATAGGGACAGAGGAAAGAGCCATGTTTTGATTCGTTTTCTGAATGGGAGGAGATGAGGGATATGGCGAATGTCGACAGGTAGACTGTTCCATAGCTTGGCTGCAGCTACTCTGAACGATCTTCCTCCCATCCTGGCCTTCTTACATCTGGGCACTCTCGCGAGGCAGGCAGTTGTGGACCTGAGTGTTCTGGTGGGGGTATACCAGGAGAACAGACGTTGAAGAGGTCTGGGTCCTATTCCATGTAGTGCCTTGAAGACCAGGCAAAGGGCCTTGAAGGCAATGCGTTGCCTCAAAGGCAGCCAATGCAACTCGGCCAGTGCGGCAGTGGCCGAGGATCTCCTGGTATACGCCACATTGCATGCTGCTATAAGAGTGTGGAGAATTCTCTGGTACTCAACAACCAAACAAATAAGAGCGCACAATCACAGAAAAAACATTTCAAACCATCAGCTAAACCAGAACAAGCATTTCTAAAAAACAACTCATTGATACCTCTGCTAACAACAGAGTTTTAGCAGGTCAATGGTGTAGTGTCGCGCTCTAGTCTCCGGCGCTCCAGCGTGATGACGTGGTGCGCCGGAGCGAGAGCAGAACACTCACGCATGCGCAAGAGACTCCAGCAAATGCGCGCGAAGGAATATTGGTGGCAGAAGCGACCGGAGCAGGTCATTGTTAGACGCTCGGCGCTCTCATGTTATAGCGATTCACAGAACCATTAAAGGAACCTATTCAAGCAACCACAACCTCTCTGTCCTCTGTGGGGGGTGAACGAAGAACATTACAGTGGCGACGAGGAGTGGGATCACCCCACCAACTCCACCCCAGCAACACAACGATCGGACCTGCGGCAAAGCGACACCAGCGAGACAAGAAGGTCAGAAATCGTAGAAAGGGGGCACCATAAAGAGAGCACGCCTGGTGCAATAGCGCTATTCACAAGAGAGCGTGGCAGCAGCGCACGACCTCAGCAGCCTACAGCCACGTGGCCCCAAGCCTAACTATCACAGCCCAAGGCGAGTGGAAAGCGGAGGGGAGCACGCAGCTGAGACCCTGGCAGAGAAAAGGGATAGTGATACGGGGGACGAAAAGGAAAGCCTCCCCAGCAAATCACGAGGTGGAAACACCGGTGCACCCGGCAGCCCTGAAAGTCAGGGAGACGACACAGACCGAGAAGAAAACCTCAGTACACCAGGCAGCCCAGGGAACCGAGGCGGAGAACCAGGAATAGTGCCCAGGATGAGTAACCAAATGACATCTCTCACAGCACCCATTCCCTTCCTACCCAGACCAGGAGAGCCCCTGATGAAGTGGGAGGACTGGAGGGAATACTTCAAGAACTATGTGGAGGCCTTGGAGGATGAAAATGGGGAACCATTTCCTAGTGCCCGGAAGAAACGGTTACTGCTGCATAACCTAGGCCCGGAAGGCGTACGAGTATTTGCAAACATCGTGCCGGCAACAAGACAAGCTGCAGACGACGACGTCTTCAAACATGCCCTGGAAGACCTAGATAATCACAAATTTATCTCTATTGACCGGTACAATTTCCAACAAAGGAAGCAAGAAGAAGGAGAATCCATAGACGATTATGTAGCAGCATAGAGACGACTAGCGACCACGTGTAAATATGGACAACTACAGGATGAATACATCAAGGACCAAATAGTCATGCACACCACAAACAAGTCAGTCCAGGACAAGTTGTGGGCCCAAGGTGAAGCAACGCTAAAGGACGTGATCGCAATGGTAAAGAAGGCTGAACTTTCAAAACGCTGCACAGAAGCGGCGAAAAAGGAGAATCCTCAAAGACAAATGGTCAACAAAATAGACGAAGCTCAATCTTCCAACAGACAAAGGAGAACCACTGGAGAGGGGAGACACGAGCCCAGGTGGGCAGGGAAACCGGGTCTACCAGGGAAGCAGTCCTCAGACTGCAGGTTCTCATGCTACAGGTGTGGGAGTACAGCACACTCGGCACAGGACAAGAAGTGCCCAGCATTTCGCGCCAGATGCTCGTTCTGCGGGCTGGTTGGCCATTATGAGAAAGTGTGCAGCAAGAAAGGGAAGAAGTCCATGGTGAAATGCATTGAGCAGCCCCAGTCAGAGGACCAAACTGAAGATGACCAGGAAGAAGACGACATGGTCTTATGTGTCGAGGAACAGGTGCTGGAGGTAACGGGCAAACGCTCGGACAAACCGCGAACAGACATGCTGATAGGAGGAGTGAAAATTCACATTCACATAGCAATTGACTCTGGGTCGCCAAACTCCATAGTGCAAAGATCAGTATGGGAGGAAGACTTTGTGCCCACCCTGGGCCCGCAGTTAAACCCACCAGACATACGACCGATTTCGTACACCAGCAACGCAATCCCTATAGTAGGGTTCTGCGCCCTGAAATTCGAATTCAGAGGAAGATCAGCGATATGCAAGCTATATGTAGCGGAGCGAGGGCCCTCGGTGCTAGGCTGGAGAGACCAGGGTGACCTAGGGATAAAATTAGACCCAGGAGGCAAGGAACAAATTCTTCTGACGGAAGATAGCGTTGGCCAGATCTGGAGAAGTTGAAGAAGCCTTCCCCAAGGTGTTTGGAGGCACGGTCGGAAAATTAGACAAATTTGTGCACGAAATACTTCTCAGAGAGGATGCTCACCCGGTGTCCCACAAGGTCAGGAACATTCCCATTGCCATTAAGGATGCTGTCCAGCAAGAACTCCAAATATTGGAGGAGCAAGGTATAATAGAACCAATCGACAGCTCGGAATGGTTGGCCCCCATTGGTCGTGGCCAGGAAACCCAATGGCAAGGTGCGCCTATGTGTGGACCTGCGCGAACTCAACAAAAGCCTGATAGTTGAAAAGTTTCCCTTACCAAGGATTGAGGAAATGTTGGCAAAAACGAGAGGGGTGACCTGGTTTTCTACCATTGACCTCACCTCTGCGTACCATCAAATTGACTTGCACCCTGCGAACAGAAAGCTCACCTCTTTCATCACACCCTTTGGGTGTTATCAGTTCCGCCGAATGCCGTTCGGATTGGCATCTGCAGCTGCAGTGTTCAAGAAGCTAATGCACCGCCTGTTCAAGGACCTACAAGGAGTTCAGTACTTTCAGGACGACATCCTGATAATGGGGACAAAACAAGAAGACCATGATAAGAAACTGACCAAGGTGTTGACAGTGCTACAAGAGAGGGGCCTCACCGCTGAGTGGAGTAAGTGTAAGCTGGGCATGTCGGCAGTCACCTATCTTGGACATGAGATAGGGAGTCAAGGAATCACTCCCAAAAGACAAAACGTGAAAGCCATTTGCCCCAGTCAGCAAGGAAGAAGTGAGGTCATTCCTGGGAATGGCGGAGTATTACAGCAAATTTGTTAGACACTTTGCCACCAAGACTCATAGGCTCAGACAACTGATCAGAGACAAGACAAAGTTCCAGTGGGACAGGGAAGCACAGAGTGAATTTGAAGAACTGAAAAGCGACATAAGTGCGGCAGTACCCCTGCATGGATATGATCCGGCGGGCCGCACAGTCTTAACTACTGACGCCAGTGAAAAGGGCCTAGGAGCAGTACTAGCACAGGAAAGAGATGACGGCACAGTGGAAACACTTAGCTTCGCCTCCCGGGCATGGTCTCCCACTGAACAGAAATTTAGTGTCATTGAGAAGGAGATGCTGGCGGTCACATGGGCCATGGGTAAATTCAGACAGTTCCTATGGGGCACCCGTTTCAAACTGCAAACGGACCACAAGCCACTGGTCAAGGTGCTAACCTCCAGCGGGCACGATACAGCAACGCCGCGCATTGCAAAAATGACACTCAAATTGCTAGACTACACCTACGATGTTGCCAGGGACGCGTAATAAAGTAGCAGACTATCTGAGCAGGGTCTCAGCCATGGAAGATGCACCAGTAGTCCCACCTGGCACAGATGAAATGGTGGCTGAAATGGCTGACTCGGAAAGGACAATCAGCAGACAAGAATGGGCCCAGGCCTATGAAAGAGACTGTGACACGAAGGAAGTCAAACAATATCTGATCTCCGGGTGGCCGGAAAAAAAACATCTTAAAGAAAACCTGAGGAAATTCTACGAAGTGCGTGAGGAGCTATCGATGAGTGATTCAGGAATCTTCATGTACCGGGGAGATAAGGTAGTCCCTCCAGCAACATTAATCCCTCTGCTGTTGAAACAGCTTCATGAAGGGCACCTCGGCATTATAAAGACGAAGATGCGTGTGAAACAAACGTACTGGTGGCCAGGAATGGACAATCAGATAGAGAGACAAGTGAGAGAATGTGTCCAGTGCCAGGGAGCGGATAAAATCCTGAGACCGTTAAGGCCTGCTTTAGGTACATTTGAGCAACCCCACAATCCATGGGAAGACATAGCGGTGGACATATTGGGTCCCGTGCTCGACTCCAGAGGAACGGCCAACTACCTATGCGTGGTCGTAGACAAATACTCCAAATGGCCAGAGGTAGATGTACAAGAAGTTGTACAGTGTTAAAATTTCTCACCTCAGTGTTTCTACGTGAAGGAATACCGAGGACGATTTTAAGTGATAATGGGCCTCAATTTACCTCAGAGAAATGGACCAAGTACATGGAGAGAAACGGGATAAAGTCCAAACACACAGCGGTGTACCAATCCCGCATGCAACGGACAAGTGGAACGATTCAACCGTGTTCTGATTGGGTCCATACAGGCGGCAATAATGCAAGGAAAAGATTGGGAAACAGAGGTTCAGAGCATGCTATGGGCCTACAGAATCACCCCGACAGCGCTAGGCTACAGCCCCTTCCAAATTTTGAGAGGCAGACTCCCCTTTACGAGAGACAATGTTGTCTGGAGAGAGAAGACAGTGACGAGCAAGTGGTCACCTGCTGTGGTACAGCACAACCTGGAAAGGGCCCAAAAGGTGTACACCGATCATTACAACAGGAGGCCCAATACTAAAGACACTGATCTGGAAAGAGGGGAATGGGTTAGAGTCAAACTTGCTACACTCAAAAGGAAAGGTGAAAGCAAGTACAGCAAACCCCTGCAGGTGAAGGAAGTGTATGGAAGAGCGGCTTTACTCAGTGATGGTAGAGTGTGGTCCCAAGACCGCATGGCGAAAGTCAACCGTATCTTGCTGTGGCTCCCCAGCAAGGAGGATGAGACTGAGGATAAGAGACAAGCCAGTGGGGCAGAAGAGATGACTGTGAGAAGAGAGAGTCAGGACGAAGGACAAGTTCAAGTAGATAACGAGGAAGTATGTGCGGAAGAAGGGGCAGCAGAAAACACAACCTCAGCTGCCGAGAAGGAAGCTGGAACACCGAGGAGAGCGAGGAGTCCCGCACGTGAAGGTGCCAGAGAAGAGTCCACCCCGGTAAGACGCACCCATGCTGGGAGGGCAGTGAACCGGCCCTCTTGATTCAAAGACTATGAAATGAATGACTGTTGAATGTGGGACTAATGTTGTTGTTTAAATTGTTGGAAAAAGAGGAGATATGTAGTGTCGCGCTCTAGTCTCCGACGCGCCAGCGTGATGACGTGGTGCGCCGGAGCGAGAGCGGAACACTCACGCATGCGCAAGAGACCCCAACAAATGCGCGCGAAGGAATATTGGTGGCAGAAGCGACCGGAGCAGGTCATTGTTAGACGCTCGGCGCTCTCATGTTATAGCGATTCACAGAACCATTAAAGGAACCTATTCAAGCAACAACAAGCTCTCTGTCCTCTGTGGGGGGTGAACGAAGAACATTACAAATGGCAAGTCAACTAGCTGTGCAATTATTTTTTTGCCCTGCCTATAAAAATAAAATTATCAAAACCACATATGAGAATTTAAGATCAATCCCGTGAAAAATTCTTGTCTACTGAGAACCTGAAAAAGAAGACAATACCTTCTGATATAATTAAGTGAACCATTAGTCTAAGCATAGTGTAGAAAAACATATTATATGTAACATTTCTTATTTGATCCCAAAGGAGGATCATATCTCAAACGTTCACAACAATTTACTTCACCCAATAAAACAGTTAAATAATATATATTCGAATGGACTAATAGCAATCAAGACGTCCTCTTAAAATGCATGCGCCTCCATTCAAGTACAGTACACATAATAGCAAGTCAGAGCCGCGTCTCTGGTCAATTCTGGTTAGCATCTTTTCCATTGGCGCATACTGCACAGTATGGAAAGGTAACTATGGTGCAGCTGGCAAAACAACGAGCACGATAAGTGAATGGGAGCGTGTACTACACCTGATCGTGTGGATGTGTGGCGGACACGACTCACACAGAACTTATTTGATTATATCCCAAGTGTCTGGACAATGGGGATTCTTAAGGATGTATTCTCCACTCAAGCATAAGCAACTCCAATAAGGCGTACCAGTGTTGAGTCCTGATAAGACCGCAAGTAATAAAGGGTCCAAAGGCATTGACATTGCAACGCAAGGGCATTAGGCACAATTTCGCCAGTGGAAGAGATTGGAAAGAGCTGCACAAATAAAGCACTTCCGCTTAAAACCACTGCCATAATCCATTGTATATTTGTGAAACAGCGTACGGACTCTAATCATAAAAAAATCAGACTCCGTACTGCTGAGATTGAAATGTTGGAACCGGAATCAAATTCTTATATTGAACTTATTGTTTTGGTTTATTATTGATATTCACTGATTATGGATGGAACACATATACGTTTGACATTTTTTAAATCGCTTTCCTCTGATAGATGTTGAATGTGTACATTTTCTTTGTTTTAAATATGCTTGTACTCCTATTACACAGATATATATTTATCACATATTACAAGAAATATGATTTATCAATCAACTGATTTATATCTTTTGATTTGTGGAAACCAGGTATTAGATGGTGCTATCACAAGAGGTGTACATTTTTTGCATTTATGATATAAAGTAGTGGTCCAACCACCAATGTAAATAAAGGATCCACCACCTTCCCAACAGGAAATATTGTGATCAACAAAAATCAAAGGCAGATGGTAAAGACGAAGCTAAACTGTTCCTCTGTTTATCTCTAGTACAGGACACTCACATCAAATACATTTCAAATATTTTAAGATGGGCATGAAGATATATTCTCCTATATGATGGAGAGTGTGAAGAGATCCTTTCGGATCAGTGAGAACTCTGATCTACTTAAGCAGGTCTAGATACAGTCTCCAGGAGAACCTGCTCTTTGACCCTTTGGACTTAAAGGGGTACTGCACAATTTCAAATGCCAAACTCTTACCTAAAAGGCATTAAAGAGGCTGCTACTATTCGATAGCTAAGGTTCTTGGAATGGAAATCAGTCTGTACAAACGGGGGAACCAACACTTGCCTTATTGACATCCAGTCTTTATTCTTGAAATCCCCAACAGCAGCGAGCCAGCGCTGCTCGTGCTATGCTCTAAGCTGCAATCGCCACCTTCGACCATCCCACCTTTTCTAAATGATGAAAGTAGTAGCTATGTCCTGTATTGCTTGCATATTGTTTGAGTCCTGCCTAACAGAAAGACAAGGGTCTCTGAAAGGGAGTAAAGGGTATCTGTGATTTCTATACAGTACTGAAAACTGAAGGAACCATGCCTTGCCTCACTGTTGTTGACCATATATGTGCAGCCATTACATTTACCATTGAAGGACCTTAGCATTGGCATCCAAAACAGATGACCCTTACCGTGCCTTTCACAAATTATACTAATAATGATCGTAAAAAGAAGAGGCGGTACTTCAGAAAATTCAATCAGAGGTGGACTGCAACAGCCTTAGGCCCAATTACATGAAAACAGACTTCTTGGCAATCGGCGCTGAAGTACAGCTAAGAGTAGAAAGAAGTGCGTACATTTGAAATTGAGACTAAGAACAAAGTGAAAACGTTGAGGGCCACACTGAAGCCTGTATATCCATGGATAATCACTATTAGCAAAATCGCTTGCTTCAACTATCATCACAAAATGCTCAGAAAAACAAGCTATCTTCTGAAAGTGAGGCGGCAGTGTAGCTAGAGCCATCATGGGAAGAAACTGGAATAGCAGCTCTATGCACCTCTAACTCCAAAACAAGAAAACTGCAGGTGTTGCAATATTCAGCTTCCAAAGCAGTAATCCACGCACCTCAGAAAGATAATATCAAGCCGGTTTCGCGTATTTGTAGGCCACCGCTTGTCTCGAGGGTGCAATTTAAGATCCTTATTTTCACCTACAAAAGTGATGGAGAATACCTTAAAAATGAGATGCAGCATTATGGACCCTAGTATTTAATTGGACGACCTGCTCCACCCAGGATATGACCTTACTGTGTACAATGTGAAAGATTATTGCCTTATTTTGTCATGCCTATACTAATATTGATTTAATTCTATGATTGATTGAATGTCGATGACTTAAAAGAAAAAAAATAATAAAGAAAAAAATATATATCAGAAGCATGACGATGGATGATCAAGTTTAATTGGACAAGCAGGCCCAATACAGTATGTGATACATGCTATAAAGATTATCTAGATGACATTAAATCCTTGCAGTCAAGAATGTTTGCATTGTACCATGCGAATCATCTAAATTTCCTTTGATACAACATCTACCCTTGTAATACTGTGGAATTGTAGTTATGCCATTGTGGATGCTTGGGCGCGGATGGGCTTTGGGCACTAGCTGATGGGGCTCTGTGATCTCAGCAGTATAAGTGGGCACTGATGCTAAACAAAAGCCACCCGCACGGTTCCTGGCACGCGCCAGGCACATGGCGGGAAACCATGGGTTCAAGCAGGATTAAAGCAAACAATTGGGGATGTCAGAAAGATCAGCAGGCACCGATCCAGAAACTGGGGCAGGCAGTGATGCGAACACAGGCAGAGGCAGTCCAGCCTGCAGGCCCAGGCATAATGGCCTTTTGATGGAAAACGAGCAAGAGGACAACAGGGCAAGATGAAGAACAGAGTTATAAACAAGCAGCCATCCAAACAAAGAGGCAGGCAATGGTGGGGACACAGTTGAGGAAGCCCATGGCCCCTTTAGAGACAGCACAAAAGAACGAGGCGAGGAGAGTGCAGGCACAAGGCGGAACCAAACAGAGCCTGCATTTCTAACTCAAACACTTCATAAACTGCACGTTACTCCACACAAACACCACTCAAATGTATCAGTGCACCCAGGGTTTTAAGTGGGCCGGGTCTTGCATGTGCTCAGCACCGGCAGCTCTAAAAAGCAGGTTCAGAGACGGGTCCCTATCGGGCTCTCCAATTTTACCCTCACACTCAGGATGACAACTATAAATCTCAACTCTACCGCAGTGCCACCCTTCACAGCCTTTGATGTAACTTCAAAGAGACTCGTTATGGTTTTATCACAGTCTCATCATTTTAGAACTGAAGCATTTTCAATATCGGTTGTTGCTTATTTATCTTATGCAACTAACAACCATTGACAAAGCCAATAGTCCTGGCTTGTTGTAGGTGTAATGTTACTGGTTATACTAGGTATCTGGATACAATCACAGAAGCAGCGAAATACCAGTCGGGCGGCACACTATGCCAAGAACAGATTTTTAGCTTTCGTGTTTTCAAGCAACGTCCAAAATTACATCGGCCACGCCTCTTTGAGACCACCCCCCAATTTTTACATCCCACTTAATACCCTGAGTGCACCTGAGACCTAACCTAACCTACTTCACTTCCTTCGTTATTACAGAACTGAAACCAAAACTGACAAAGCTGCCAGTACTTCAATCCTGAGCTGTAGCACCACTTGCCATCCAGGACTGAGGCCCAGGCTCAGCTCTACCAGTGTACCTCAATCCTGACCCCCAGTAACACTTGCTACCCAGCACCGAGGCCCAGGCTCAGCTCTGCCAGTGTACCTCAATCCTGGCCCCCTGTAACACTTACTAACCAGCACCGAAACCCAGGCTCAGCTCTGCCAGTGTACCTCGATCCTGACCCCCAGTACCACTTGCTACCAGCACCGAGGCCCACGCTCAGTTCCGCCAGTGTACCTCAATCCTGACCCCCGGTAACACTTACTAACCAGCACCAAGGCCCACGCTCAGCTCTGCCAGTGTACCTCAATCCTGACACTCCAGTAACACTTGCTACACAGCACTGAGGCCCACCCTCAGCTCTGTCAGTGTACCTCATTACTGAGTTGTAGTAACACTTGCTATCCAGCACTGAGGCCCACGCTCAGCCCTGCCGGTGTACCTCAATCCTGACCCCCAGTACCACTTGCTACCCAGCACCGAGGCCCAGGCTCAGCTCTGCCAGTGTACCTCAATCCTGACCCCCCGTAACACTTGCTACCCAGCACCGAGGCCCACGCTCAGCTCTGCCAGTGTACCTCAATCCTGACCCCCAGTAACACTTGCTACCCAGCACCGAGGCCCACGCTCAGCTCTGCCAGTGTACCTCAATCCTGACCCCCAGTACTACTTGCTATTAAGCACGGAGGCCCTCGCTCAGCTCTGCCAGTGTTATCCAGCACTGGGGCCCACACTCAGCTATGGCAGTACCTCAATACTGAGCCGCTGTATCAGGTGCTACCCAGCAATGAGACCCACGCCCAGCTCTGCCAGCACACCTCATCCTCTTCATGTGTTTGTCCCTCTCCTGGAGCATGTCCTGTTTGACTTTTGCTTGGCTGAATTATATCCCTCCACTGCTCATTTTTAGGGAACTACTTTTTTCTTTGTGGCCAAGAACTCTATGAGAGTGCATGTTTTTTCAAGCTGTCTCCCTCATCTGCTTCCCTTCTACCACCCCCCCACCGCACACAGATGTTTCTTTCTCCGTGGTGTGCAGCTCTCTTTCATGTGCTTATGCCATCTACAAATCCCCCCGCCCTGTGTGCTATTCCCACCCTCGTGTGATGCTTTACCCCTCTTCCCCAATAGCCTTCAATATTATGTTTTTTCACCCACCCCGATTTCACGTTCATCGCGCCCCGCTCCCACACCCATCCCTGTTACATCCCAAACATTATTTGAAAGTGTTACTTTTTTTTATTTTTAGGGCTGTGCCATGGCGCAATCGAGAAAGCTTTTTCGTGCGATTAAAAAAAAATTACTGATCCAAGTGGAGTCTGCCATCTTGGATCACTACATTTAAACAAGCATTAGAAATGCAATAGGTCTCGCAGCATTAGAGTTAGTGCTTTTAGAATTGTTTATGGGTTTTTTTGTAAATCTTTAGCATGAGGTTGAGGGTGAGTGAGGGTGAGTGAGGGTGAGGGGTTGAGGGTGAGTGAGGGTGAGGCTGAGGGGTTGAGGGTGAGGGTGAGTGAGGGTGAGTGAGGGGTTGAGGGTGAGGGGTTGAGGGTGAGTGAGGGTGAGGGTGAGTGAGGGTGAGGGTGAGGGGTTGAGGGTGAGGGGTTGAGGGTGAGGGGTTGAGGGTGAGGGGTTGAGGGTGAGGGGTTGAGGGTGAGGGGTTGAGGGTGAGGGGTTGAGGGTGAGGGTGAGTGAGGGTGAGTGAGGGTGAGTGAGGGTGAGTGAGGGTGAGGGGTTGAGGGTGAGGTGTTGAGGGTGAGTGAGGGTGAGGGTGAGGGTGAGTGAGGGTGAGGGTGAGGGTGAGTGAGGGGTTTTGGGTGAGTGAGGGGGAGTAGTTGAGGCTGAGTGAGGGTGAGTCAGAGTGAGGGTGAGTGAGGGGTTGAAGGTGAGGGGTTGAGGGTGAGTGAGGGTGAGGGGTTGAGGGTGAGTGAGGGTGAGTGAGGGTGAGGAGTTGAGGGTGAGTGAGGGTGAGTGAGGGTGAGGGGTTGAGGGTGAGTGAGGATGAGTGAGGGTGAGGGTGAGTGAGGGGGAGTAGTTGAGGCTGAGTGAGGGTGAGTCAGAGTGAGTGAGGGTGAGGGGTTGAGGGTGAGTGAGGGTGAGTGAGGGTGAGTGAGGGTGAGGGGTTGAGGGTGAGTGAGGATGAGTGAGGGTGAGTGAGGGGTTGAGGGTGAGGGGTTGAGGGTGAGTGAGGGGTTGAGGGTGAGTGAGGGGTTGAGGGTGAGTGAGGGGTTGAGGGTGAGTGAGGGGTTGAGGGTGAGGGGTTGAGGGTGAGTGAGGGTGAGGGTGAGGGTGAGTGAGGGTGGGTGAGGGGTTGAGGGTGAGGGGTTGAGGGTGAGGGGTTGAGGGTGGGTGAGGGGTTGAGGGTGAGTGAGGGTGAGGGGTTGAGGGTGAGTGAGGGTGAGGGGTTGAGGGTGAGTGAGGGTGAGGGTGAGTGAGGGAGGGTGAGGGTGAGTGAGGGTGAGTGAGGGTGAGTGAGGGTGAGTGAGGGTGGGTGAGTGTGAGTGTGAGTGAGGGTGAGTGTGGGTGAGTGGGTGAGGGGTTGAGGGTGAGTGAGGGTGAGGGGTTGAGGGTGAGTGAGGGTGAGGGGTTGAGGGTGAGTGAGGGTGAGGGGTTGAGGGTGAGTGAGGGTGAGGGGTTGAGGGTGAATGAGGGTGAGGGAGGGTGAGGGGTTGAGGGTGAGGGGTTGAGGGTGAGTGGGGGTGAAGGTGAGTGAGGGTGAGGGTGAGTGAGGGTGGGTGAGTGTGAGTGAGGGTGAGTGTGTGTGTGGAGCGATATGAATTAAGGGACTAACTGCTTGCCCGCATAAACATGTGTATATTGCTCAGTGTTCACACCTTCCAAAATGTGCGTTCACTTCGACACTATCACTTCATTCCATATTCCTCATGAAAAGTTGCATACAGAAAGGAAATAACTAATGTGTAGAAAGATGGTGTTCCTTTGCCATATTAGTAGGAATAAATAGGACTTACTGCTGTGACCATTTGTTTGTATGTAAGTACACTCTTGCAATTCAGACAACAGGGCCTAGAATAAGGAGGCCCAGTAACCAGGGTGCAGCACGGTCCTCCTCGCACCCGAGGGCGTGTGAAGGACGTGCACACCTCACCCTCGAGCCTCGATGGATCTGTCCCGCTCAGACTCCCTCAGCATAGGCCCGGGCTCCCATGGCTCTGTCAGATGCGTTGTACATTCTAGGAATATCTCAGCCAGAGGGCTGGAGCGACCGACGGACGGAAGCTGCGTGCACGAAGCGCGTCACTGATGCTTATATATCATATACGAACAGTAGCGTCTCTGTTGAGATAGGAAACCATTAATAACGGATCGGTTATGTGCACTTATCTAGACAGTGTGTACACACAACCCATGATAGACGGGGACAGCTGACAGACATCTCTTTGTGTTGCTTCACTGTCTTTATGCATTTATGCTGCATTTAGGTTTGAAGACTCCTATATTTGATCACACTCAGTACATTTTGATTTATTTTAAGGGCGAAACGTACATTACGTGACGGCTGATGTATGAACGTAAACAGTGGCAATTGTGGGAGAGGCGGGTGTGAACTTGCGTGGTGTGTGTCTGTATACGTGTGCTTGTCTGGTAGGGGCATGGTACAGAAATGTAAGAATGTGTGTGTGTAAGCGTGCGTGTCTGAGTGTGTATCTAAGTGCGTGTTTATATCTGTGTTTGAGCGTGTGAGGGCAATGTGTGTACGTCTGTGTTTTTGTGTGAGTGCATGTGTGTTTGTTAATAAGATCATCTGCGTTTGCGTGATTGTGTATCGATATATGTGTGTGTCAGTGTGAGGATGTTTGTGCGTATCTGCGTGTCGTAGAGGGTAGGTGTATGTATTCGTGTGTGAGTGTGTCTTTGGGTGTGTGTCTGGGTACTTGTTTGTTTATTTGTGTCTTTGGGGGCGTGATTTGCTATATATGTGTGTATTCGTTTTTGTGTATATCTGAGTGTGTGCCGGTGTATATGTTTGTGTAATATGTACGTTAGCTTGATTGTGTATTAGTGTGTGAGAGAGAGAATGTCAGCGTTGTTCAAATAATAACACTGTTTTGCAGGTTACTCTGTCATTGATTCAAAATTTCAGACCGGTTTCTAGAGCCATACGCACGCTGTAATTATGGTGTACATTGCAACTGCATAGGATTCAAAATTGAGGACCATTTCGACACTAAACAGTTTTTGAGGTATTTGCAGCGTTTACAAATGTACTGAGTAGGTGTACAACGTCTGTCATTGCCAGTGGGGTGTACATGTCAAGATGAAATTTGCATATTGTACATTGCTCATTGGTGAGCCTATTTAGTGCGGTTGTGTAGATTTGCCGGCGGTTAGAGTGCGCAGGGCCGCCTGCAGCGGGGAGTGAAGCCAGCAGGCGTGTGAGGCGGCCGGGGAGCCGGGGAGGAGTGCGGGAACAGACGGGAGGAGAGTGGGAGGAGAGTAGGAGGAGTAGGGGAGGCGAAGCCTTCAACAACAGGAAAACAAAAGGGGAACAGCGATACGAGGCAGACATCAGCAGTATTCAAATTATCGGACGTCTGCTCAATCTATACCCCAGACCCCGGGTTTACATGGGTAAATCCACGCAAACTGTATAGTACCTCATCGGGTAACACGCATCTCTGTCAGCGCTGCCGCGTGGGAGTTTCTTTTTGCGTGCATAACAATCAGGAGATTCCAAGCAGCATGCCAGTGTGTCGGAGTGCCAAAGGAGCACTGTGTTCCGGACGGGGTGCATGCATGACGTCAAAGCGCACAGCCATTTTGAAAGCAAAAGTTTGCAGTATTTAATGCAGCGCACTGGAACAGTGATGTGCACACTTATTTGCATATTGTTTTAGCTGAACGTCTGAGTCAGTGACGTGAACACTATCTACGTTCACTACTTTGCGGGTTATCCGGTCAGTGACTAGTACACTTTCTTACCCGTTTTATCAGTAACACACTTTTTGTAGCTTACTAGTGTTGGGAGTAGCGTGTTAGAACAGTGGCGTGCACACTTAATTACAATTTGTTTTGATTGACGGTCTGAGATTGTGATTTGCGCTCTTCAAATAATAACACTGTTTTGCAGGTTACTCTGTCATTGATTCAAAATTTCAGACCGGTTTCTAGAGCCATACGCACGCTGTAATTATGGTGGGGTCCGGGGAGGAGGGAAGGGCCAGAGGGACTTGATGGGAGTGGTGGGGAGGAGGGGGAGGGTATAGAGAGAGAGAGGAGGAGAGACAGGACGGGGGAAGCAGCAGAGACACGGCGGGTAAAATAAACAAATAACACGGCGGGCAGGGGAGGGGGCGGAGAGGGGAGAGGAGAAATGCGACACGGAGGGAAGGGGAGGGGGCGGAGCGGGGAGGGGGCGGAGAGGGGAGAGGTGCGACACGGCGTTAGACGGAAGGAAGAGAGGGGAGGGGGAGGAGAAAGAGAAATGCGACACGGCGGGAGGGGGCGGAGAGGGTGTGTGTGTGTTGTTAGGAGACGGACGTGCACGCGCACGCGCTTTTAAGGTCAATGCGCATGCGCATAAGCTTAATGCGCATGCGCATTGACCTTAAAAGTCACGGGCACTGCAAGGAATCGCCACGATTCCTTGCAAGTTAGATAAAGAGTCGATGAGCCCCTATAGTCTCGCTTGCTCGATGCGCATGCGCATCGACAGGCGAGACCTAAAAAGCGGTGAAAATGGCGCTTGACTCATTAGGCTGGTGCAGGCTTGTGTGGTAGAGCATGGGCAAACGTTTGCTTTTTTATTGCAGATGCTGCACAGCAACGGCAACAATTATTTGACTTATTCTCGATACTGCACGGCACTGGCAAAGCCAACAGGTCAACAAGAAGGCCTACTGGCTCTGCCAATGCTCGTTAGTACTGCTATCCACACACAGCTCTGCCAGTGCACCTCGGTCTTAAGCTGCACGCTCTATTTGAGAATGGACAACGGACGCTGAGGATACAACACACTTGTCTACAACATATGTGTATGGCCCAGCGAAGCTTTCATCCTCCCATCACTCCCCTCCTCGGGCTGCACTCATGGCCAAGCTAAACAGGAGATGTCATAAAAATATGGTTTCCGCACACATCAATCGTGTGAAGATTCAAAGGCAGTTAAACACAGATTGTTCGTGATGATCTGAAAAATATGCCAAGTCGTAATGTCCTTGTTTTCTTAATTCTTTATTGACAATGACGCGCAAATCAAGTTTGTAAAATCCACTATTCACAGTCCTTTTAGCCAACGCGTTTTGTCCCATTAGGGACTTCTTCAGGGCTAAAGAGAAACATATACAGAACATTTTAAAAGAGGTACATATTTACATATATGATAATACAAACATGAGTCTGTTGAGTACAGCTTCGGGGTTTGCAACATCGCTGCAGAGGACTACCAAATTAATTGTTTAGTGCAGCAACGTCACCAAAGTTAATAACAGCAACTATAAATGGCTGCTTGGGTTCATATGGAAGCCATTCGTAACAACCAGAACTACCAAGTGCCTCCCTATTCCAGTGGTGTAACGTAAATGAATGCCCTCCTTACAAAATGTGATGGGGGGGGGGGGGGGGGGGGGGGGGGGGGCTGAGGCTTCCATATCTCATATTTTTCATTGGCCGCAACAGGATTGCACCCCACGCATAGCAGGGGCCTGTGCTATGCCCCTGCCCTATTTTCTTGATTGAAGTTGTACAATAATATCCAGTCCTAGTCGACAGTGCAATGCTCACACAATGGTCTAGAAAAAAAACACCTCAGGAAGTTTACAATCTCAAAGACAATGCCAGGATACGGGAATAACCCAGCCCGTCAGCAGCGACACTTCTTTCCATCCCTAGCCATTCCAAGTAAACTCCCACACCGGCCTTGACCTTGCTTTCATCTCTCCCACGGCTGCAGAATATGGAACAACTAACAACTACATCAATATGGAACAACTACATCAAAGAGCATGTACGACACATTGGTGGAAGACCTTTATCACTATGCACAGAGTAGGCCATCACATGCGCTGCAAAGCATGCCCCTGGCTGCCTCGCACAATAGGAGTCACTGCACTGTAGAACATTCTCCTCACTGCACCATATGACCGGAGTATACCGAGAAACATTCCCATCGCTGCAGTGAAGAGCATTACCCTCACTGCACCATATGCTCATCACTATAACAAGGAACCTCCTCATGACTATACTGAAGACCATGCCAATCGCTGCAGCACAGACCATGCCCATCGCTGCGACGTAGACCATGCCCATCGCTGCAGCACAGACCATGCCCTTCGCTGCGACGTAGACCATGCCCATCGCTGCAGCACAGACCATGCCCATCGCTGCGACGTAGACCATGCCCATCGCTGCAGCACAGACCATGCCCATCGCTGCGACGTAGACCATGCCCATCGCTGCAGCGCAGACCATGCCCTTCGCTGCGACGTAGACCATGCCCATCGCTGCAGCACAGACCATGCCCATCGCTGCAGCACAGACCATGCCCATCGCTGCGACGTAAACCATGCCCACCGCTGCCATGTAGACCATGCCCATCGCTGCGGCGCAGACCATGCCTATCGCTGCAGCGCAGACCATGCCCATCGCTGCAGCGCAGACCATGCCCATCGTTGCAGCACAGACCATGCCCATCGCTGCGACGTAGACCATGCCCATCGCTGCAGCGCAGACCATGCCCTTCGCTGCGACGTAGACCATGCCCATTGCTGCAGCACAGACCATGCCCATCGCTGCGACGTAAACCATGCCCACCGCTGCCATGTAGACCATGCCCATCGCTGCGGCGCAGACCATGCCCATCGCTGCAGCGCAGACCATGCCCATCGCTGCAGCGCAGAGCTGCAGCGCAGACCATGCCCATCGCTGCGGCGCAGACCATGCCCATCGCTGCAGCGCAGACCATGCCCATCGCTGCGGCGCAGACCATGCCCACTGCTGCCATGTAGACCATGCCCATCGCTGCGGCGCAGACCATGCCCATCGCTGCGGCGCAGACCATGCCCATCGCTGCGACGTAGACCATGCCCATCGCTGCAGCAAAGACCATGCCCATCGCTGCAGCGCAGACCATGCCCATCGCTGCGGCGCAGACCATGCCCATCGCTGCAGCGCAGACCATGCCCATCGCTGCGGTGCAGACCATGCCCATCGCTGCAGCGCAGACCATGCCCATCGCTGCAGCGCAGACCATGCCCATCGCTGCGGCGCAGACCATGCCCATCGCTGCGGCGCAGACCATGCCCATCGCTGCAGCGCAGACCATGCCCATCGCTGCGGCGCAGACCATGCCCATCGCTGCAGCGCAGACCATGCCCATCGCTGCAGCGCAGACCATGCCCATCGCTGCGGCGCAGACCATGCCCATCGCTGCGGCGCAGACCATGCCCACTGCTGCCATGTAGACCATGCCCATCGCTGCGGCGCAGACCATGTCCATCGCTGCGGCGCAGACCATGCCCTTCGCTGCGACGTAGACCATGCCCATCGCTGCAGCACAGACCATGCCCATCGCTGCGACATAAACCATGCCCATCGCTACAGCGCAGACCATGCCCATCGTTGCAGCACAGACCATGCCCATCGCTGCGACGTAAACCATGCCCATCGCTGCGGCGCAGACCATGCCCACTGCTGCCATGTAGACCATGCCCATCACTGCGGCGCAGACCATGCCCTTCGCTGCGACATAGACCATGCCCATCGCTGCAGCACAGACCATGCCCATCGCTGCGACGTAAACCATGCCCACCGCTGCCATGTAGACCATGCCCATCGCTGCGGCGCAGACCATGCCCATCGCTGCAGCGCAGACCATGCCCATCGCTGCAGCGCAGACCATGCCCATCGCTGCAGCGTAGACCATGCCCATCGCTGCAGCGCAGACCATGCCCATCGCTGCAGCGCAGACCATGCCCATCGCTGCAGCGCAGACCATGCCCATCGCTGCAGCGCAGACCATGCCCATCGTTGCAGCACAGACCATGCCCATCGCTGCGACGTACTAGAAAAAATGGTTAGGGGTTCTGCCCACCTCACCCTCCCGTACCTGAGCAGGAGACATCCACGGATGAAAAAAGTAGAAAAAAATGGTACTGAAGGGATCAATCCACTTTTATTTCTCAAACAAGAAACAATTAATTTTCTTGTGAATAGTAAATTAAATCAAAGAAGCATATCCATAAATTCATATATACAAATATGGGCGGGCAGCCAGAGAGGCACAACAGAACACATTATATATACATCACATCACATGTACATTCTATACAAATTTACAACATATATAATATCAAAAACACTTTTATGTACCCTAAGGAAAAAAATTATATATATATGAAAAAATTATATATATACATACACCAATTTACAAATGTATCTCCTCTTACGATCTAACGGAGTATACAAACAAGGTAGTCCCAACAGACAGGCACCAGGGGGTTAACACATATACCCAACCTATATTTGTGTAGGTGCATCAATGAATAAATCACATTTTTATTATATTGAACTAAGGGACTCCGTTCAAAGCCAAAGGTGTCGACGCAGTCGCGGTCGCGTTTCAGCCAGATGATATAGGCTTCATCAGGACATGGGTACTCTAATAACAACAAACACATATATTATTGTATCTTCTTTCTTACCAAAACGAGGAAACACATTACATTACAGCTGTAAAAGTTCAGGTGGAACAATCTATCTCCCCCACACGTGTGGAAATGCAGTGTCACTAGAGAACTTAATCAGAACAAGATAAGAAACAGATATAACCAGAAAAAGTGTACCAGATTAAACCGGAGATCACTTCAGCATCAGAGATGATATTCAAGAGAAAAATCACAATCAACCAAGGGGAGGGTAGAGCAATAAGAAACCACACCCACACCTAGAAAGGGTGCACGGCACAACTAAGTGATAAGGTAAGGCCAGAGAGATACAATAGGTATTTATCTATTATATCCCAGGTTGTACAGAAACATGCGCAGATCAAGAAATCTATCACATCCCTAAAGTAGGAAATAAATACCTCATATGCACGGCCCTGTCCAAATCTGGGGCAAATGTACTCGGTCAACCCACAGCCCACCCAGAGGGGTGGGGTAGGTGCCACCGTCTCGGCTCAAGTCTCGAGAAATCTGCACGTGCCAATCACAAGAGCAAGCAAATCAATCATAGGAGCACGTCCAAAGGCACACATGTATTCATGCTCTAATAGATAGTAGAGTACCAATATAGGCAAACATACCTTAATCTCTACAGTGTGTCCGCCCAACACAATATATAGATTCCAAATCGTAAGGTTCACAGGAGTGGCTCAAGTCACACACTCTTCCTATCATCAAAGCGAGTTCAAGAAGGAAGAGGAACAAAACAAAAAAGGAAAACCCATCACAAGGTATTCCAATCTATGTGTGCTCAACACATCACTCAGTTTAAGTCAAAAAGCCCAGGGTATATGGAGACAGACTCCACAGAAAAAGAAGTAAAATCACACAAAGTAACCCCATAGATAATAGCATCCCCGCGTGATGTATGCGAGTATATATACATACTCAAGCTATATTCAAGTCAGCCAGTATTAATACCGGGGAGGAGGGGAATCAAGGCTAGCTAAGGGCACTGACCGCAGTCGCCACTAGCTGGGGGGAATTTTTAAGACTACAGGACGAGGGAAGGGCAATTACCCACTACAGCCAAGAGGCAGGTTACCACGGTCCCGTCCAGGAACCCCCAATCATAAGCAACTAATCCAACACTCATACCGAGCGAGCACAGTTAAAAAGCTCCGAGCGGGGAGTGGACAAAACAACATAATGCGGAGAAGGGGGTACCTGAAGTCTTCAAATGTTACACTCGCGCGAGGAACCGGTGCCCGTAAGCAACGTCTTCCTCCGGGAAGGCACCCGCAGTCGAGCGAGCGGCTAAGTAACGCCTAGAGCAAGGGGCGTGTCAGCGTAGGACGGAACGTGAATGCCGTCAATAACACCAAAGAGGGACAAACAATCCCGAGGAAATCCGGAAGTCAGGCAAAGTGAACTAAAAAAAGAAGAACTCCACTAGCGAGCGAAGCACACGCAGGAAGTAATAGTCTACATCCGGCCAATCTCATGTCAAAGTGCCGAAAGATACCAGAATAAAAGAATAAAATACAAAAACAAAATAGTCAAACATAATAAATGAAGTAAAAAAGGAGAGAACAAAACACCAAAAATGAACCTCTAGGGACACCCCAAGGTGCGACGTAAACCATGCCTATCGCTGCGGGCCAGACCATGCCCACTGCTGCCATGTAGACCATGCCCATCGCTGCGGCGCAGACCATGCCCATCGCTGCACCGCAGAACATGGCCACCTCTGCACCGCAGAACATGGCCACCTCTGCCCCGCAGAACATGGCCACCTCTGCCCCGCAGAACATGGCCACCTCTGCCCCGCAGAACATGGCCACCTCTGCACCACAGAACATGTTACGTTATCAGCATTTGTAAAGTGTACTTCTACCATCTTCATGCACAGTGGTACTAACACCGTCTTGGTGCCCTTTTCATATGGTCTGTGATTTTCATCTCTGTTTTGTTTGGTGTGTGAAGTCCTATGTATTATTGTATAATGGTTCATGTTAGTTAACTTGAAAAATACCACGTAGCCAGTTCTGCCTTTGTTGTGCCTATGTCTAAGGATTTGTGGAACAGACGTTCACCTTACTGGCGTGAATGACAGTACCTTGCTCATCTAGAGCAGCCTATCCCCTAAACTAGTATTGCTAGCCAATTATATAGCGTTTAAACAATATTGCTTGTGAGGGTGTGGTATATTTAAGCTCACTTTTTTAGATTGAGTTCAATATTCAGCTAGGTGTGGTGAGAGGGCTCTGTTGTTGAGGTGGTAGAGTTTGCCTTTGATGCCATGCTCTGCAAACTGGGCTGTGATTTGCTGTTTGCAACGTGTTCTCTGGACATACAGCGGATTATGGGATGGAGTGCTCTCTCCCACACATTATAAGGATACTGCAAGCCAGTGAGCAGTATCTCTATAAACATGGAACTCCAAGCGGACTTTTATTGTGCAACAGAAAATATTTTAATCCTAATATTACAAAGTAACATCTTTGCCCTACACCCCCAAAAATTCTGTATTCCTGGACATTTTCTCCTTTACGTGAATAAGTATAGTTGCAGATATGGAGAAACACAGCAGTGAGAAATTGAACACACAGAAATCCTACTATTAATTTGTTGCAAAAATATTATATAGGCAGTTTAATTTAAGTCACTTTCCAAGCTATAGTTTCCAATGTGTGGCAACATGCAGTGAGTTTTCTGCACTTCTATTATAACTCTGCAAAAAATAAACACGCTTCCATAATCGGTTTCTTTTGGCTAATTATAGGTACTTTCAGGAAAGTGGTCAGAGGAATTCTCGTTCTAATTTTCTGTTTAAAAGGCCATTGTAATTTTGCTTCTGACCCGCCTTGCACACAGTCTGCTGGCTCTGGCAAGAAGTCACCGTGGCGTCACAACTGTACTAACTTACTACAGTTGAGCAGCTACATTCTCATCTTATTTCAAGTGGCTAGTGAGGTCATTACTATACTGTAATAAAAAGACTAGACACAGGTTTTATACAGGTCCTTCAGGCTTCTGGGTATTTTAAATGTATTTGGACAGAAATAAATAATACGAACTGGTGCCTGATAAGTGCTTTGGAGGGTTTGATAGTCTATCATAAATGTGTCTGCATGGTCCTAGCAGTGTGTAATGGGGTAAGGTAGAGTGTCCTGTTGGGTATTCGCGTAATTTTTTTGAGGTCGCAGCCTACCAGACAGCACAGTTCGAGACTACTGCCTTGGGATACGACTTGTCTCAGAGCCGGAACACGTACTCATGTCTCCAATCAACACTGACTATTTATCTCTACAATATTCAGATATACTACTTCTTTTTCGATTGGGACAAATATGGATTAACTTTATTTCACGAATATGAACAATTATAATTAGGAGATATTGAAACCTATTGAACTAGGATACTTCTTATGATTGGATTTATTGATGACTTATTAATGAGAAGGATGCATACCTGAATTTCAAGCATACTATGAGAAACTCAGATTCCTATTTGACTTGTGATCATACTTGCTAGTATGACATATGGATTAATAATAGAGCCCTGATGAAGTCATTGATGCATGTAAATAGTGCGTGACGAAACATGTTGGCTGCAAGGAAAATTCTTTTGAGAAATAACCATTAAACATCTTATGGATTTACCTTTTGAATTGGACATTTGAGCCCTGGTGTTTTACAATTGGAATTTGACATATACACGAACTTTTTGGACAACCAGTTTTGAAAAGAAGGACAGAAAGAGATATCCTGACTTCTTTAGCACTTGTACTTTGAGTTCTGTGTTACAACGAATGTATGTACTTTCATTATTAACAATTTAGAAGTGCTCAGGGGGAATTCTTTGTGATTATTGTTGTACCCAGAATTCTTATTGGGTCTTGTGGGATAGAGTGGTAACCTATCCTTCTCCCTTAGAAGCACTCATTTGTAGGTTTAACATTTAAAAAAGATTACTTTGCCTGTACTAGCAGTTGTGCGCCCGAATCTATACCTGGTTACCTTCTTTTTTACAATATCACAACTGTACTAACTAAATACAGTTGAGCAGCTACATTATCACCATATTACAAGTGGTTAGTGAGGTCATTACTATACTGTAATAAAAAGACTAGACACAGGTTTTTATACAGGTCCTTCAGGCTTCTGGGTATTCAAAGTGTATTTGGACAGGAATAAATAATAGGAACTGGTGCCTGTTAAGTGCTTTTGAGGGTTTGATAGTCTATCATAAATATGTCTGCATAGTCCTAGCAGTGTGTAATGGGGTACGGTTAGAGTGTCCTGTTGGGTATTCGCGTAATTTTTTTGAGGTCGCAGCCACCAGACAGCACAGCTGTCTGAATTGCTAAAGACATCTTGGGGACTTTCAGAAAGCTGACCTAGGAATGCATTCCGCCCATGGATCACCATTGGCTTTGTGGTTTGTTACTCACATTTTTTTAGGCTTTCTATTTGTTGTATTTATTTGCTTTAGGCTCTCCCCGTTCAATTCATCCCTCCCGTTGGCTAAATCGTGCTTTTAATATTGTTCCAAGAACTCCCTTTCTGTTAACAGGCGTTTAAATCTTGTTCTTATCTTGTCTTATTTGCTGTGCATTCAAAGACCAAAGTCAAATGTCAGATGCTGTCTTCCAAGGGCATGTTTACTTTTCCTTCTCTGAGTTCAAAGAGAGGAGATTTATGTGACAATCATGCAGGATACTAGGGGTAGGAACGAGTTTTTTTCTAGCACACAACAACATTTAAATGAATTGTGTAAGTATTTCAGAATATATCAAAATTAAAAACACAAATAAAGCACATTTTTTGTTATTTCCGAAGTGTGTTGGAAACAAACACTTTAATAAGATCAAAACAAATCATTACACTAGATGATGTAAGTTCTACACATTTTCGTTTGTGCACTGTATAGTTTTATTACTAAAACTGTATGTCTGTACAAATGCAATGGCCATTTCAATTGAAAATGTGTTGTCTGTAATGGCAGTGCATAACCACACCATGCATACTCCACTCCACTCCACTCCACACAGTTACACTCTACTCTCACCACTACACGCCACTGCACTCTGCACCACTCCACTCTATGCCACTTCACGCTACGCCTCTCTACTCTACCCAGTACCACTCTACTCTATACCACTGCACTCTTCACCACTCCAGTTTAGGTCCCAGCAATCTACTCTGTACAACCCCACTTATGCCACTTTGCAACACTACACTCTACGCCAATGCACTTTACTCTGTAACACTCAACTCCATGCCCCTGCACTCTACGCCAATTCACTGTACACTACTCCAATCTACTCTGGACCACTGCACTCTACATTGCTTTACCCTACGCCATTACACTGTATGCCACTCTACGCAATTGCACTCTACCCTGCACCACTCCACTCTGAAACAATCAACTCTGCGCCACTGCACTCTACGCCATTCTACTCCACTCTATGTCACTGCACTCTACTCCAATGCACTCTACAAAACTGCACTCACAGCACTCTACTCCGAATCACTGCACTCTACTCTGCATTACTGTACTCTGTGCCACTGCACGCTATGCCACTAGACTCTACACCACTGCACTCTACTCCGCACCACTCTATGATACTCTACTTTGCTCCACTAGACTCTATTCTGCGCCACTGCCCTTTGCATTACTCAACTCTACGTCACCCCGCATCACTCTACACCACTGCACCACTCTAATCTATGCCACTGCATTTTACAATGCTGCATTGTATGCTGCTGAATACAATTCCACTGCACTCTACGCCACTATACTCTGCAACACATTACTCCAATGCACTCTACACCAGTCCACTCTACTCTATGGCACTCTACACAACTCCACACTACGATACTCCAATACACAACACTCTCTGCCACTCCACTCTACAACACTATTCGCCATTCCACTCTATGACACTTCACACAACTTTTCTCTATGCACCATGCTGGTGTAAAACATGGCAAAGCCAATAGCTCTTGCCCAGGAGAGACCTATTGGCTTAGCCAAAACTTGTTGTTACTGGAGATCATGAGTAGCATTGTAGTAGCTTGTTTTTAAGATATATCTGTGTTGTGCTGATGCACGTGAGATGTTATGGTCTTTTGAACCCTAAGCTGTCCTGTGGGAGAAATGCAAACAGTAGTAACACTGAAAGTCATTCAGCTGTAGACATACAGTTTACAGTGCAGTCTTGTAGTTAAGCTCAAAATCTTTATCAGGGCAGATGGTACATTATCAGCCCATCCACATGTGTGTGTTCTAACTAGGATGTTATATGCGTTTGTGGTTCGTGTACCTGAGGCATGCAGTCTCACATGTTATGTTCCAGGTCTCTCTGTGGCATCTTTTGGTGGTAGGGTGCTATCTTGGTCCTCATGAAAGAGACAACAAGGCATATTTGGGCTATGTTGGGTGCATGTTATGAGATTCGGTGTTTTGTTGGCCGATGTGGCCACAGTGGCGGAATGAAACTTGAGTGCCCCCCGGCAAAGTTCACAGAGTGGGCCCCCTACCCTCCAGACCCTGTCAAGAGCTTTGAAAAAGCCAGGGGCCCCACAGCCTGTGCACAGTGCAGATTGGGAGGCCTGGAGCTTGCTCCCACCCGCACCGTAGGTGCTATTGTTACGCCACTGTAGGGCCTATCATGATGGAAAGCGCCATAGAAGCGCAGAGAAAGCCAGCTAGGCCACTGCTGATCTTTACTGCAGTATGAGAGGCACTCTGCCTATTTGTTCTATCAGATGTTGACTAGTGATAAAAAATAAAAAAATTAAAATCTGTAGAAAGTGCAGTTGGGGCCACATCATTCCCCATTACCTGGACTGTGCGGTGGCGTGAATGGAGTTTTGTGAGGTGTGTTCCGTTGGATGTTAGTACTCTATCGTCCTACCGAATAAATCAGTCACCTACCTACAGAAAATTTACAATCAGAGAACCGCAAAACATATCTGTGCAAAGAACGGTCACTGTTTGTGTGTCTTCTGAGCTTGCGAGGGAACAGTAATTACAATGAGTTGTAACTATTCAAAAGTGCCAAAGACTCCTCGGCCTATTGACTGGTGAGTATTTCCAACATGTTCAGAAAGGTCCCATGTATAATTTCTTGCACATGGAAGGGTGGCAGAAAAAGGGCCAGGGTCGTGAAGTACGCTCTACCATTTTTTGTGCTTGAACAAATCAAACAACAAGAATGTAATCTCATGTCCCAAATATAGTGATGCTAAATATTACAGAAAATGACTATAACTGAGGAGAAGGGTGGACATAATCTGCAGTTGTATGCAGTGTAGCTGGAAGAGGGGTTGTGGCAGGTGCTCCGGCACCCCGAGAGGAAATTGAGAGATTTAAACAACAGATTGGAATATAATGATGCTCTTTCAATTAGTTACTCTTGCTGCCTTTTTTGTCTGTTCATAGTTGGTCAAAGGCTAACTTTTGTTAAACCAAAGAGAAAACTGTCTTTGCAAACACTGAGCTTTTATGAAGGAATGAATGCATTCCTCTTTAAATGGGCTCACCTAAAAAGGGTGTCCATTCTAGAACTTGAAGTTTTGCGCCGTATGCTGGCATTCTGAAAACAAAATTCTTAAGAGAGAGGTCCTTGAAACGACTTCACAGTCGCAGGAAGCATTGCTAAAAGTATCCTTTCTAGCGCTTTCAAATGTTTTAAATACATGTAGAAAACATTGAAAGTACGAATGACACACATACACTTTAATGCTGGAATATGACTGGGACAAATTGGGGGGGGAGGTGAGAAAGCAAGCATGAGAAATTAATTTTACTTCTTGTGATATGAATAATAAATAGCTCTCAATTGCTGACCCATGAAAGCAGCGTATTTTATGACACAGGCGGTATGGAATGCCACCACGTTTTCAATTGTGTTTCTCATGTTACGTTTTGAGACCTTCATGTTCCTGTATAGCCGGTGCATTAAAGAATGAACCTAGTAAATCCCACCCTTGTCGCCAGTGTAGGGATTCCAAAAGAGATGACATGACACCGAGGTTGACTCAGGACTTATTTAATAGCTATCCACTCTCCTCACTGAAGAGACCACCAACATTCCATTGACAGCTTCAGGGCAGGGGAATACCAACTGGGACAGCAGGGGAGGGGTGGACGGAAGGTACCACTGGGGGATTAAGGTTACAACACTACCATACTTGTCTTATCAACTTCTGATAAGAAGTCTGCAATTGCAGTCCAATATAGACTACGCATATCAATATATGCTACCAAAAACTGCCTGATGTTTATAAGGAACTAGGAGTCAATCT
The DNA here is from genome assembly GCF_964263255.1 of Lissotriton vulgaris. Taxonomy (NCBI): domain Eukaryota; kingdom Metazoa; phylum Chordata; class Amphibia; order Caudata; family Salamandridae; genus Lissotriton; species Lissotriton vulgaris. Next base: position 1,036,332,900 of record NC_141685.1, read on the forward strand.
GTCTATTGTCAATAGCAGATCTATGAATTGCTCTAATTATAGTAAAAAAGACAGTTGTTTGCACCTCTTGGAAATACATACAGCACAGCTCTGAAAGACTTAAGGCTTTTTCAGTGAGTCAGGGTATTCCCATGCCAGGACTGTTAATACCTCTGGGTATCAGTTAGAGAAAGGTGTAATATTTGATTTAGATAATGAAACAATAGCTTGTCATACTCTCAGTCTCAATCCTGTAGAAAATGCCCTTTTTATCTGAGCCTATGTAGGAAAAACAAACAGCTTCCAAAAAACGTTATTAAACAACTTCATAAAATAGGCACACAACTAAATGCCATCATGTATTAAAGACAGACGGTATTAGAGATTCATGTTGCACAATATCACCAACTTGTCTTTACTTGGTTAGATAATTTGTTCGAGGGTACATATGTCCCACACAATATTGTGAGGCCAAATGCTGTGACCGAGTAACCTGTGTGCATGTTGTGGGCTCGGTAATATGAGGGGAAACTGTTGTACAGAGTATTTTCCTGTGTAGATGTTTAGATACATAAACACCAATGATCAGCTGTAGCTTTCACCCTTATCCTGCTCTCTTGGATGTAACTTTTACATGGTCAATTTTCCCAACCTGTTCCTTTTTTGAAGACTTCGCTGTGCTATATAAAAGTTTAAATAGATATTCCTGAGGGTCATTTTTCTAGACACAGTACTGCCTTGTGGTATTTTTAGTTCCTGGAACACAGCAGTTGTGGTAGCTGTATTTGTTAGGGTGTTTTGATGGTCATTATGTATGTCTTTCTTGCACTTGTGAACAGCATTTCGAAACCTGAGCTCAGTCTCTTTGGCTGAATGAGTTCAGCTTCTAAACTAATATATTTCTACAATGCACCCGCGATTCTACCTGGCACAGAACTACATCATGCAAGTGTTACAAATTTTGAAGCACAGGGTTCCTATGAGGCCGTCTGTTCTTGGCGCTCTCTTCTATTGCTGTTTTTAGGTGGCTAAAAAAAAACAGCAGTTCAGCACAAAAGGAAACACAAAAGCCATGGCAGTCCCATGCCGTCAGATAAAAATAGGTCCATGCCTGCAACGCATTCGAAATCTGCATCGCCTAATCACTAGTATAAAATATCCGAAAACACCCAACCTAGAACCAAGAGCGGTCTAATTTCACAGAGTACAAATATACCCCCAACGAGTATCCCATGTGTGTAAAAAGTACACTTTGGGAATATGTGCAAGATGAATGGCCTATCGAAACTGTCGTTCCAGCCCCACCATATCTTTCACACTTATTTAGGCATCCTCAGACCTCGTATGGCTCACTATTTTTTTTTTTATCTCCCTGCAGTCCATGCCCCTTCTCTATGTGTTAATAATATATTAGCATATATCGCCTCCTCATAGCCTTGTTATGTCTCTTCATGACATCATGATTCCTGCGGAGTAAAAGACCCATCTATATTTCAAGAGATCTGTCTCCCCCTTGATGCCCAGTAATATACTGTCTGTGGGGTCAGAGGCAGTTATGTGTCCATTCATTTGGACAGTCCTACGCACTGCTGAAAAATGCCTGGACATGGTCACATCCCCATATCATGTTTATGAACGTGTCCACCTCTTTATTGCATCTCAGCCATGTCGCATTGTCTACGAGTACAGTACAGTCAGGCAGGTAGAAGTATATTGTTCGGAGAACTTTCAATTGTATCAGCCCATCTTAAGCTCAAAAGCACGATTAAGACCTGGCTATTCCAAATATATAAGTGGCGCTGCAGTGATTCTCTTGTGCTTTATTAACTTCGGCAGGGGACTTTGTTGGAGAATGTGTTCACTCCAAGTTATACCACATTTTATGTATACCGGTACCAATCTACAGAATGAGCTTGACTGTATTATTAAATATAACTAATGCTGCTCTACAGAACGAACACAGTATTACAGAATATCAACAGCATCACTGACAGTATTACAGAATCTCAACACCACCATTGACCGTATTACACAATATAAGCAGCACTGCTCTACAGACCACCACCACCATATTACAGAATATCACCAGCACCGCTTACAGTATTATAAAATATGAGCAGCGCCACTGACAGTGTTACAGAATATTACCAGCACCGCTCCACAGAATATGGCCAGCATAGTAGTACTCTACAGAATAGGACTAGCACCGCTGACAGTATTAGAGAATATCACCAGCACCACTGACATTATTACATCACGAGCACCGCTATATGGAATATAAACAGCACTGCAGAAAGTGATCTTTAGCACTCGACAGAATATGACCAGCACCGCTCTACAGACAGACCACTACAGTACTACAGAACATCACCAGCACAGCAGAAAGCAATCATCAGCGCTCTACAAAATATGACCAGCACCGCACTACAGACCGACCACTACAGAGCATCACCAGCACAGCAGAAAGCGATGAGCACTCTACAGAGTATGACCACCACCGCTCCACAAACAGGCCACTACAGAACATTACCAGGACAGCAGAAAGCGATGAGCACTCTACAGAGTATGACCACCACCGCTCCACAAACAGGCCACTACAGAACATCACCAGCACAGCAGAAAGCGATGAGCACTCTACAGAGTATGACCACCACCGCTCCACAAACAGGCCACTACAGAACATCACCAGCACAGCACAAAGTGATCTTAAGCACTCGACAGAATATGACCAACACCGCTCTACAGACAGACCACTACAGTACTACAGAACATCACCAGCACAGCAGAAAGCGATGAGCACTTTACAGAGTATGCCCAGCACCGCTCTACAAATTGGCCACAACAGTACTACAGAACATCACCAGCACAGCAGGAAGCGATCATCAGCGCTCTACAGAACATGACCAGCACCGCTCTACAGACAGACCACTACAGTACTACAGAACATCACCAGCACAGCAGAAAGCGATCTTAAGCACTCGACAGAATATGACCAACACCGCTCTACAGACAGACCACTACAGTACTACAGAACATCACCAGCACAGCAGAAAGCGATGAGCACTTTACAGAGTATGCCCAGCACCGCTCTACAAATTGGCCACAACAGTACTACAGAACATCACCAGCACAGCAGGAAGCGATCATCAGCGCTCTACAGAACATGACCAGCACCGCTCTACAGACAGACCACTACAGTACTACAGAACATCACCAGCACAGCAGAAAGCGATAAGCACTCTACAGAGTATGCCCAGCACTGCTCTACAAACAGACCACTACAGTACATTACCAGCACAGCAGAAAGCGATGAGCACTCTACAGAGTATGTATGACCACCACCGCTCTACAGGCAGTTCACTACAGTAATACAGAGCATCAAAAGCACAGCAGAAGGCGACCATCAGCGCTCTACAGAATATGACCACCACCACTCTACAGACAGACCACTACAGTACTACAGAACATCACCAGCACAGCAGAAAGCGATCACCAGCGCTCTACGGAATATGACCAGCACCACTCTACAGACAGACCACTACAGTACTACAGAACATCACCAGCACAGCAGAAAGCGATCACCAGCGCTCTACGGAATATGACCAGCACCGCTCTACAGACAGACCACTACAGTACTACAGAACATCACCAGCACAGCGGAAAGCGATGAGCACTTTACAGAGTATGCCCAGCACCGCTCTACAAATTGGCCACAACAGTACTACAGAACATCACCAGCACAGCAGGAAGCGATCATCAGCGCTCTACAGAACATGACCAGCACCGCTCTACAGACAGACCACTACAGTACTACAGAACATCACCAGCACAGCAGAAAGCGATAAGCACTCTACAGAGTATGCCCAGCACTGCTCTACAAACAGACCACTACAGTACATTACCAGCACAGCAGAAAGCGATGAGCACTCTACAGAGTATGTATGACCACCACCGCTCTACAGGCAGTTCACTACAGTAATACAGAGCATCAACAGCACAGCAGAAGGCGACCATCAGCGCTCTACAGAATATGACCACCACCACTCTACAGACAGACCACTACAGTACTACAGAACATCACCAGCACAGCAGAAAGCGATCACCAGCGCTCTACGGAATATGACCAGCACCACTCTACAGACAGACCACTACAGTACTACAGAACATCACCAGCACAGCAGAAAGCGATCACCAGCGCTCTACGGAATATGACCAGCACCGCTCTACAGACAGACCACTACAGTACTACAGAACATCACCAGCACAGCGGAAAGCGATGAGCACTTTACAGAGTATGCCCAGCACCGCTCTACAAATTGGCCACAACAGTACTACAGAACATCACCAGCACAGCAGGAAGCGATCATCAGCGCTCTACAGAACATGACCAGCACCGCTCTACAGACAGACCACTACAGTACTACAGAACATCACCAGCACAGCAGAAAGCGATAAGCACTCTACAGAGTATGCCCAGCACTGCTCTACAAACAGACCACTACAGTACATTACCAGCACAGCAGAAAGCGATGAGCACTCTACAGAGTATGTATGACCACCACCGCTCTACAGGCAGTTCACTACAGTAATACAGAGCATCAACAGCACAGCAGAAGGCGACCATCAGCGCTCTACAGAATATGACCACCACCACTCTACAGACAGACCACTACAGTACTACAGAACATCACCAGCACAGCAGAAAGCGATCACCAGCGCTCTACGGAATATGACCAGCACCACTCTACAGACAGACCACTACAGTACTACAGAACATCACCAGCACAGCAGAAAGCGATGAGCACTCTACAGAGTATGTATGACAGCCACCGCTCTACATGCAGATCACTACAGTACTACAGAGCATCAACAGCACAGCAGAAGGCGACCATCAGCGCACTTCAGAATATGACCACCACACTATATAATATGCCCACCACCGCTCTACAGACATATCACTACAGTACTCCAGAATAGCAACAGCACAGCAGAAAGCGATCATCAGTGCTCTACAGAAAATGACGAGAACTGTTCTACAGCAGAGAAACAAGACAGAGCTAGAGCACTGAACCAAAACTTTGTTCCAGAATACCTCTTATAAGACAGCGTGCCCCCACACCGGCAGGACACACATGACCACAGTGCAGACATGTGTTGGACACGCAGGCTGGGCACGAATGGAACAGAGGAGAGCTTGTTAGATCTGTACCGCTTGTAGGCTTCGTATAAGGCTGAACCCTGGGCACACCTACCCACGCCAGGCACAGTAGTCTTGGTGATGTACTCAGATGTCTCTTGAGACTCTCTGTGCGCAGGATCTCTCGCTACCCAGAACTCACCTGAGGCCTAACTAGAAATAGCAAGAAGCGACATCCTAAATGTATGTTAGAGTGTGAAAAGAGATCGAGGCCAGTCAGGGACTCTACAGTCAACCACGGACAACAAGCACAATCTAGAGCTTACTAAAAACCACGACAGGGTACTCAAATACTGATAATCACTGAGATGCACCTTTCATTGGAGGATTGTTCCTATAATCACTTCAAGACACCACTCATCACGGGGAATGCATTCCGATTATCACTGAAGGTATACATTCCTATAAACAATGAGGGGCTCCGCTTTCTTATAATAACGGAGCACAGTTCACACTATAGGGAACTGAATCCCATATTGACTGAGCAGCACCTCTCATCACAGGGCATATATATTCTGTTAATCACAAACCGGCGGCTCTTGTCAGTTTATACATCCCTACAGATTCTGATACTCACAGAAAGGCATTTCTCATCAGGGGTATACAATCCTATAAAACTGGAGAGTAGTTCTAACAAGATGGTAAAGAGTTCCATATTGGTTGAGCGGCCCCTCTCACCAGAGGGTATACATTCCAGTGACCACAGACAGGCACCTCTTGTCAGACATTAGTAGAACGAATGTCATTAATTCCGGTCCTGTATTGCATCATTAATACAGCGCTTAATACCCCTTATGCAGGGCGCTAAGCACTTGCCTACATGCTACACCATGCAGGGTGCGTGATTGGAAGGATGTAATTTTTGTTTTGATCCTCTGATGGGGGGGGGGGGGGGGAGTGTATCCTTGATGGGCATGATGCCCACTGAGGAGCGGTTATCATATTATGGGAAGTATTAGTATGTTGGATGATGAAGTGTGAGAGACAATTGCACAGTTTTCAGTATGCTGTTAGCTTTCAACAGCTCTGCCGGTCCCTTTACGGAACTTCATATGCTGTAGTCTGCTTGGCTGGTTACAACACTGGGTTGTCCAATCTGAGATTCTCGGTAGGGATGTGCATTTATATTATCATCCCACACCTGAGTGATATGTGAGATGTAAAGAAGCAATCAGATTGTAGAGATATTTGGAGCCTGCAAAACAGTGATTCGGGAACAAGGTCACGCCCCCAATAATACTAAAATATCTCTTGGAGGCTGGAGAGTAAAACACCTTGGAGTACAACCAGATCACAGGACCTAATCCTGAAAATGTAGCTTCGTGGGTTAAGGCACATGCTGTGGAAATGTGCAAGTCTTGTAAGCAGCTCGCAGGTTCCAGTGCTTGGGCGAATAACTAATTGAGTTAAAGCACCTTTTCCAGAGACGTGTGCATAATCTGGAGGTCAAAGGGTGAACACAGTCCTGTGGACGGGGCTCTCGTTGCAGACATCTGTCACAACTGCAAGTCACAGGCTGGAATTCCACCTAGCCCGAATGGCGTGGGATAAAATGGAATGGTAGGAGTTAGTGTATTTAAAGCGCCTCAAAGCTACTAGACGCCGACACAAGATATGAAAAGTTAAATTATTATTTACCATTGAATGTTGTCCTTTGGGGGGGATGAAGACGTAATGAATGAATAATGCATAGCCATCTGTTAGTCCCCTCGGCAGACAGGCACTGCTGCCGGCCCACACAAAGGAAGGAAGGAAGGCTGGCTCCTACTCCCGAAATAAACGAGATCCCAGCGCACACAGCGTTAGAATTACTCCCCATTTCCAGCTGTTCAGCATAAAAATGTAATTTTTGCATCTAAGAAACATAAAACTGAAATGTCAATTTTTTAAGGAGGACAGTACGATGATTTTGTACGTCCCAAAGGCCAGTGCCAAGGAGCAGAGGAAAACGTCAAAAACTTCCCTTTTTTATCACCGGTTTATAAACGCCCACGCGGGAAGATGCAGCAGGATATGCAAAATTACATAAGTGGCACTGGACAGGGTGGGAAAGATGGCAGGAAAAGGCGCATTTGATGTAGCGTCTGTGCGCGCACGCACGCACAACGCACAGACGCACGTTCACGGAGAGTACACGGCGCGTTTCCGTCAACTGGGTCTCCGCGGGCTGGCTTGTCGCGAGGCCACTGTCCATAGTGTATTCGGCACTTCCAATCAACGTCCCTCAAAGACTTTAAATTAACCTCATTCCCGCAATTTACAATAGCAACACACCGCGCACGATTCTTAAAGGCATCGTATGCATACCTCGTTAACCCATCCAATAAATGTTATACGTGTACTGCACCCTTTTGATTAATGCCCGATTTACTAATAATTATATTTGTACAACACTTAGTTACTCTACTAAATATTCCCCTGCTTCGAGTACTGAGACAACCTGTACATTAGCCTCGCGAATTCTAGTAAAACTATGTTGCCTGACACACAGTGGTGAAACTCAGTGGACATATCACACCTGCCTTCATTGCACTTCACTAGTTCCTGGTGCAGGAGAGGGCTCTGTTTGAAAACACTTAACTTAGTTCACACAGCTGCCCAAGCTCACCTTCCACTATATCAAAGCCTGCGAGCACTATCCACCCAAAAACGAAAACTTCATCATCATTTTCTTATAATGATAAAAGATTTTGAGAGAACATTATGTGCCCAAGAATAAATTATTAGAGTTCCCTGCCAGTCTCTTTTAAACTCAAGAAGGACTTCTCCAGAGTTCCAAGAAAGAAACTGAAATCCTATCTCTTGCATACTGCCTTTGGTCACTCAAGCTTGCTTAAGGCAACACAAACCTCACATCCCAATTTACAATCTCATTTGCAGTCCATCCTCGCCTAACATCATCCAACACTTAAGCAAAGGCCTGTTAATCTAATGAACCACTGAAAGATAGCATCCAAATCTCTAGTGCATTGCTCCAAAGAATGAATTCCGTGTGGAAAAGTCATGTCTTATTTTCCTATACTCTGAATATAGCACCAGTTTCTCCTTTTTACTACCCATTTGCCCCTGCCAATCTGAGCTGGTGTTAGCCGTTAGTGGCACAAACCTGTTCTTACAACCGGAGGCTTCCGCGGTGGGAGCTCCGGTCTTGTACACACACCTTGTGAACTTATCAACAATGCATCAAGCACAGGGCGGTATTAGGACCGCAAGGATACCTAAGGGCCTTATGTGGGAGGACTAGGCTTAGAGCTTAGCAGGACCCCGCGCAGACAGTAATGCAACTCTGTAAGAAGGCCACAGCGTCCCTTGGGTGGATAAAGAAGATTATGCAGGCGACTTTGCTGTGGGGGGCAGAAAGGCTGGAGACGCTGGGTAGCCAGACTGTGACATCTGGACTCATGGAAATGTCACTCCCTGGCCAGATCAGCAGCAAGAATACTAGCTGGCACCCTCCAAAGTCTTCCGTTATCTGCAAACCTCTAAGAGCGATACTCCCAAAGGGGACAGACCTTCCAGAGTCCTAACCCCTAGAGGTCAGACTACTAGACAAATATATGCCCGAAAGACCACTTCCCTGACATATTAGAAGTTACTCAATCCTTATTCAGATGTCTTGTTGCAACTAAGGGAAAAATGGGAGCGGATGTTGGATGACTTGGATGATGGAGAACGGGAGGCCCTGGCAGCACCCAAGGAGATAGCACCCAAGGAGATGGCCATATATCTCTGATTTGGGAAACATCCTTTACGACGCAACTTTTACCACACAGTGCCTTTACAATGCAGGTTTTTCAACGCAAGTCATTACAACGAATTGCGCTGGGGGGCGCATTAGGATAGGTAATAGTTTAATTTACTATCCAACACCTTCCCTACTATCCACGGGGACTGGAGTTGGAATAGTAAATTAAACTATTCACTGTCCAGCACCCCCCAATGCAAGTCGTTGTAACGACTTGCGTTGAAAACCTGCATTGTAAAGGCATGCGTGGTAAAAGCATGCGTTGTAACAACGTACATCCCTCTGGTTTTACAATAATCCAGGTCAGGATCCTTCATCGCTCCTTTTATGCCCGTACGATGGTGAAAATGGGAAGGGCTGGGGACACACTATGCTTGCGTGGCTGCAGGCAGATGGGTACGTTTTTTCATATGCTCTGGAAGTGTCCAGTGTAGAAAAAATACTGAGCAGCAGTTGTGGAATGCCTAAGAAAAGTACAGGGTGACAGCATAAGTATCAGCAAAACAATGTATTCTGAACATTTGGGGCGAGACTGAAGCCATTAGGGCACAAATGTAATGGATAACGGTGGGTCTGGCAGTGGCAAACATAAATATTGCAAAGGCGTAGGTAGCTGAAATGGCCCAAAATTTGGGGGCTTGGCAACAAGATATGGATTGATGTATGATGGCGGAACGGGTGGTCTACAAGGGTAGGGATTGTCCCTGGATATGGGAAAAATCTGGAACACTTATGCCCACATGCATCAATCATTTTTGGAGTCGCAAACGGTGCGATTCCTTAAAATCGGCCGTTTGCGATTCCAAAAATGCTTTTTGAGATGCATCATTGGTTTTAGTTGAAAATCGCTAATTTTGCGATTTTCTAAAATGCGATTGCATTTAAGGAATCGCAATTTTGCAATTCCTTAAATGCAATGCATCATTCTTTAAAAAATTGCGATCTTGAAGATTGCAAGTGCAAATTACCACGAGATTGAACCTCGTGGTAATTTGCGAAAAATGTTTAAAATGCTCTAATTTGCATTTTAAACACTGTCATGTTACAGACACACATGTCCTTAGGACATGTGTGTGTGTGAAACATCCATTTTAAAATACATTTCAGGGGTGCAGGGGGGGGTCCTTTGGACCCCCCCTGCACCCATGGAATGCATCAACAATTTGCGAATTCCAATTTGCGAATTCGCAATTACCATTGATTCCTATGGGCCTTTTGGCCCATAGGAATCAATGGGAATTGCGAAATCGCAAATTTAAAGTCGCATAATATTTGCGATTCGGTAAAAATTGCGATTTTTACCGAATCGCAAATATTATGCACTTTCAATCATGCATCCCGTTTTGCGATTCCTTATTTGCGATTCTGTAAAAATCGCAAATTTGGAAACACAAAACGGGAGTTTGATGCATGTGGGCATTAGCGACTTTAGATATAAGCTCATTTTAACTGAGTGGTATTAAGAGGATAGGTCCAAGAAACGAGACAAGTGAAGCAGACAATTAATGAAGAAACAGGAAGGGGTGGGGGGGAAGGGGAGAGGTGCTCGAAGTCAATGTGAAATGTATGGCAATGCTAACGTGGCAGATTGTAATTGCTGGTAGTCAATAAAAACATTTGGAGGGAAAAATGCATCATGCACACCTTTCATCAATTTACCTGTGCTTTCTTTTCATTGAATGCAAAAACAACAGTTGATGGACAGAATGCAGAACAATGTCATACATTCACCCCAGTACAGAGATCTGGGCCTAAATTCATCGTTTTTTTACACTCCACACCACCCCAGTTCAGACATGGCCATATGCAAATCAGCCTTGACCCTGTGCCTCATGGGAACAGTCCAGCCCGAACTGCCAAGCCATGTCTTCCCTGGACCGGAATCAAGCATCCTAGGACCGGTTTCTGGCTATCAGCCATCTTCAGCCAGGATAGCTTGACTCCAGTGGCGTGGAGAGCACGGGACTCACGTCCGAGCATACCCGTCCCACTCGGGGTGACAAATGCAAAAACAACAGTTGATGGACAGAATGCAGAACAATGTCATACATTCACCCCAGTACAGAGATCTGGGCCTAAATCCATCGTTTTTTTGCACTCCATCGTCCATCAACTGTTGTTTTTGCATTTGTCACCCCGAATATATTATGGATGATGGGTGTCCTCAATTGAAGAGCTGACAAAAAGGGCATTCATTAGGAGTGATCTGTTAGAGTTTAGAATACCAGTCCATCTTTTAGAATTAAAGTTAACTTTTTTACATTTGTTTTTTATTAAAATATTTCACCATTTATGTATTTGTTTGATGTATACTTGTTTCTGTATTTTTGTATTTTGCTTTGAGATTAAAATCTTAGAAAATGCTCACGCTGGGATCCCCAGATCCCGGTAGTGATTCAGTGGAGGTCCACAGAACTATAAAGATTAAGAAACACCATCTTGAATGATGGAAGGTGCCAGAACTTTAGAACTCTTCCGAATTGTTGATGGAGCCAATTTTCTTTACCAGTTTATGCCATAATTTGCATGCATTCACTGCAAAACAGCTACCTCCAACACAGGCTTTATGGATTGAATGAATTATCGGAAGTGAGGCCATTCTTGACCTGAGGCTTTTCCTTTTGTTGTACAGTCTGAGTTTTAATAGTAAGAATCCTGATACCAGCCAATGTTTCTCAATGCATAAAGGACTTTCAAAGATACCCTTCTGGTCACAGGTAGTAAGTGTAGAAATTGGAGGACAGGGACAATATGGTTCTATCTGAACAGGTTGAAGATTAGCCTAGCTACAGTGTTATGTATTCTTTAGTTTGACAAATGATTTCTTTAAGTTAAACCAGTGCAGCGCGAGTCTTGTACATAATTTTTTTTAATATTCCCGCACACTATGTGTACACTATTCCTCCATCCACAAGCAGACCACCACTCTGGCCATTATGGGAAATAGCTCTTCCAATCAAATGAAGAGATGTATCAGCCACAAATGAAGTCACCCCCTCCAGTCAAGATTAAAGACACTCCGTGTGCCACAAAAGGAGACTTCCCATCCAGCCACAGGAGACTCCCCATTCTCCACGACACCCACAAATACATACAGCACTGCAAGCCACAAATACAATTTCTCTGACAACATACTGCCCCTTTAAAACAAGCATTGGAAATGCAATAGGTCTCGCAGCATTAGAGTTAGTGCTTTTAGAATTGTTTATGGGTTTTTTTTGTAAATCTTTAGCATTTTTGTTTCCTGTAGCCAATGCTAAAGAATTACAAATAAAAAAAGCCATAAACAATTCTAAAAGCTCTAACTCAAATGCTCCAAGACCTATTGCACTGTGTGAGGGTGAGGGGTTGAGGGTGAGTGAGGGTGAGTGAGGGTGAGGGTGGGTGAGTGAGGGTGAGGGTGAGTGAGGGTGAGGGTGAGTGTGAGTTAGGGTGAGGGGTTGAGGGTGGGTGAGGGTGAGGGGTTGAGGGTGAGTGAGGATGAGTGAGGGTGAGTGAGGGGTTGAGGGTGAGTGAGGGTGAGTGAGGGTGAGTGAGGGTGAGTGAGGGTGAGTGAGGGTGAGTGAGGGTGAGTGAGGGTGAGTGAGGGGTTGAGGGGGAGGGGTTGAGGGGGAGGGGTTGAGGGTGAGTGAGGGTGAGTGAGGGGTTGAGGGTGAGTGAGGGTGAGGGGTTGAGGGTGAGTGAGGGTGAGGGTGAGGGTGAGTGGGGGGTTGAGGGTGAGCCACAAAACACAATGAACTTAGGCACTCATAAAAAGAGACATTCATATTATGAGCAAGTCGTGTTTGGGATCAAGTTTCTGAAAGCCCAGCTATTTGTCCTCAAGGCCTCCCTGGTTGACACAGGCACTCTGGCAAATTAATTTCCAAATATGCTTTTATCCTTAATGAACGATTCAAATGTGCATTTATTTCATGTATGTATTCCCTGCTTTTTAGGAACACATCCATTTCGTTTGTGTGCACAAATACAATATTATTGTATGCAAGCAGGAATTCACATTTAGGATTAAAGTGAATAGAACTGCACTGGGCAAATCAGTTTGGAAGGAAAAAGTTTCTCTTCTGGGCAGAGCTGGGAGAATTCAAAGTGGAAAACATCCATTAGAGTGTCAGCATCACTTTAACATACGGCCAGTTTGTGCGATCGACAGTGTTTGGGGCCCATTTGTGGTGGAGACGGTTATAGAGTCGATAAGATCTCTGCAGACTCCAGAGCAGCCAGCTGCTTTGTTTCCGCATTGTCACTTTCATGTGCACAACACGCTCTGTAGGCTTTCAACCTATGTGTCACTTCCTTTTACAGCCAGGGGCACGTGAAAGGAGTGTGTCTTTCCGTTCTTATCTATGTTTATAATAATTTGCAAGCCTTACACTTAAATTAAGGAGACAACTTGAAGAACTGAAAAAAAAAAACAGGAACGAAATTAAACCAGGGATTGAAAAACTGTACAATTACCACGAACTGGGTCATGCAGTGTTGATTCAGGAATGCATGCCTGCTTAATGCACCAAATGGAAAGTTTATCGATTAAACTGTACAGTTTAAAACCTTTTGCAAAGGACGCCCTGCTGCCCCCACCCCCTCCTCAGCCCTGTAGAAAGGCCGGTCTGTGGCGGGTCACACGAAAAGAATGACGTTGGTGTGCAGGAGAGCCTGCGTGTGGATGGAAGCTTGCAGTAGTCTGGCACCTGGTTTTTAGACATGCAGCTGTTGAGCACCGGCAGAACCCGACCCACTTAAAGCCCCTGGGTTCGCCAATGTTACCACGTCTCTGTCAGTCTCTGACATACAAAGACTCACTCTCGCACCAGGCATTGCAAGGGAGACATTTTTGAATGGTTTGATCGGCGCTGAAAGTTTACATTTCTATTTCAGCATGAATCTCGTTGGTATGCTCCCTTCCCGTATCTTCAGATCCAGCACCCGTGTGACGTCTTAATGTTTAGCCTCTTCGCGTCATCTCTGTCGCAATCATACACATCTGGGTCTGGAGTGTGTGGGGAGCTTCATGCACTCATGGCTGCTAGAGGATCCCCTTGTTACCCGCCTCTGTGTTTCCCAGACTAGACTATGTTTTCCTTTTGTTAATAAAAACGCTTGCTAACAGTTGGCGCATGCGCAGAGCGGGGGCAAGCAAGAGAAGGAGTAGACACAGGAGGGAGCCGGAGAGAGGGAAGAAAGGAGTTATGTCACGTTGGCTGCTTATACGGCACGAAAGTTGCCCTACATTTTTTGTGCACCGTAGTACTTTAAGGAAGCAGTAGGGGTGAGGAGAAACAAGTGGAATGAGAGAAGAAATTGGAGAGAGGGAACAGGAGAACCCGATGTAATATGTCAGCAGTTTGCATAGATAGTGCTTATGCCGCATGTAGATAGGGTCAAAGCGCTGCATCTGAAGGGAAAAGGTACACAGAAGCGGCACGGGGAAGATGTCACTTTATGTAATGTATTGGCTTGCATAGTGCTTATTGCGTTTAAGACATGTTTAAATCGCTGCGACACAACAGAAGAGGGAATGACAGGGCATGGGGGAGAGGGAATACTATAGGGAATTGGAGCGAGGGAAACAGGGAACACGATGCTACGTCACACTGCTTGCTTGAATGGTGTTTAACCCTAAACATTATGCTTTGTTATACTGCTTCCTAAAATGTGCAGCGCTTATGCCAACCCTATGCATGGGAAGAAAGGCACGGACATTAAATAAAAGAAAGTGGCACGAGTTATAGAAAGATCTCGGAAACAGGAGCTGTAACCCGAGGAGTTGTTTTACATGACTACAGGATGGGTGAAAGGCGGGGTACAGTTACAGAGACTCACAAGACAAGACGGAGGGAAGAGAGGGGAGGGGGGAGGAGAAATGCGACACGGCGGGAAGGGGAGGGGGCGGAGCGGGTAAAATAAACAAGACGGAGGGAAGAGAGGGGAGGGGGGAGGAGAAATGCGACACGGCGGGAAGGGGAGGGGGCGGAGCGGGTAAACAAAGACGGACGTGCACGCGCTTTTAAGCTCAATGCGCATGCGCATTGAGCTTAAAAGTCACGGGCACTGCAAGGAATCGCCACGATTCCTTGCAGTGTGGATAAAGAGCGGATAAGTCCCAATACTCTCGCCTTGCTCGATGCGCATGCGCATCGACAGGCGAGACCTAAAAAGTGATGTTCCCCAATCACAAATTGATACCCCTTCAGGTCACAATCAGAGAAATATAGTGATCACTGAATGGAGGGGCAATCAGAGGTCCTATAGGAAAGGAACTAGAGGCTCCATTAAAGGCCCAAGTGAAAACTCTGTCAGAGACGAAAACTAGGCTCCATCGCCGTTCAGATGACATCAAGATTAAAAGGGACATCAGGGCCAAATTGACTCGCCAAAGCCTAAACCAAGATGCCATCGGGAGCAGAGACCCAGATACTGTAGGGAGCTTAAAGCCATACATTGCGGTGGAGCCAAAACCTAGACGCCATCACAGCGCCCAGCCCCAGGGGCCATCACAGGGGCCAGGGGCCACCACAGAGCCCAGGCCCAGGGGCCACCACAGAGCCCAGGGGCCACCACAGAGCCCAGGGGCCACCACAGAGCCCAGGCCCAGGGGCCACCACAGAGCCCAGGCTCAGGCACCATCACAGAGCCCAGGCTTAGGCACCATCACAGAGCCCAGGCTCAGGCACCATCACAGAGCCCAGGCTCAGGCACCATCACAGAGCCCAGGCTCAGGCTCCATCATCACAGAGCCCAGGAGCCATCACAGAGCCCATACCCATGGGCCATCATAGAACAAATGCCCATGCGCCATCAGAGAGCCCAAGCGCCATCACAGACCCCAGGCACGGGGGCCATCACAGAGCCCAGGCACGGGGGCCATCACAGAGCCCAGGCACGGGGGCCATCACAGAGCCCAGGCACGGGGGCCATCACAGAGCCCAGGCACGGGGGCCATCACAGAGCCCAGGCACGGGGACCATCACAGAGCCCAGGCACGGGGACCATCACAGAGCCCAGGCACAGGGGCCATCACAGAGCCCAGGCACAGGGGCCATCACAGAGCCCAGGCACAGAGCCCAGGCACAGGGGTCATCACAGAGCCCAGGCACAGGGGTCATCACAGAGCCCAGGCACAGGGGTCATCACAGAGCCCAGGCACAGGGGTCATCACAGAGCCCAGGCACAGGGGTTATAGGCACCGGGGTCATCACAGAGCCCAGGCACAGGGGTCATCACAGAGCCCAGGCACAGGGGTCATCACAGAGCCCAGGCACAGGGGTCATCACAGAGCCCAGGCACAGGGGTCATCACAGAGCCCAGGCACAGGGGTCATCACAGAGCCCAGGCACAGGGGTCACCACAGAGCCCATGCACAGGGGTCACCACAGAGCCCAGGCACAGGGGTCATCACAGAGCCCAGGCACAGGGGTCATCACAGAGCCCAGGCACAGGGGTCATCACAGAGCCCAGGCACAGGGGTCATCACAGAGCCCAGGCACAGGGGTCATCACAGAGCCCAGGCACAGGGGTCATCACAGAGCCCAGGCACAGGGGTCATCACAGAGCCCAGGCACAGGGGTCATCACAGAGCCCAGGCACAGGGGTCATCACAGAGCCCAAAACCAGACTCCATCCCAGAGCCCAAAACCAGACGCCCTCACAGAGCCCAAAACCAGACACCATCCCAGAGCCCAAAACCAGACGCCCTCACAGAGCCCAAAACCAGACGCCCTCACAGAGCCCAAAACCAGACGCCCTCACAGAGCCCAAAACCAGACGCCCTCACAGAGCCCAAAACCAGACGCCCTCACAGAGCCCAAAACCAGACGCTGTCACAGAGCCCAAAACCAGACGCCGTCACGGAGCCCAAACCCAGACGCCATCACGTAGCCCAAACCCAGACGCCATCACGGAGCCCAAAACCAGGCACAATCACGGAGCACAAAACCCATTACAGAGCTCAAACACAGTTGTCCAAACCCCATCACAGAGGCCAAACCAAGGCACCATCACAGAGCCCCAGTGCAAAGCTGACTCCAAATATGGATGCCATTAGATACCGAATGAAGCCGCCATCAGAGCCCAAATGGAGAAGCCCTCAGAGCCTAAAAGTTTATGACAAAGGACAAGCCCGCCCACGCCACTCACTCTTTCATCCCTCTTTATCCACTCTAGACACTACAGCACAAGATTCTGATTGACCTCCATCTCACACTACTCTAACCCCCAAACATCTTGCTTCCTCTTTGCCATAACATCGCCCAGGCCCCCAATCTGCCCCAGAGGCACCCCTACTACAACCCTGATCATCAAACCAGTGCACTCAACCAAAGATATCACATCACTTCCTCCCTCCCTTTGAACCTACACTAACCCTGGAGTATTCCCCATGTATTCTGCCCACAATAACCTCCCACAAAACAAGTTTCACATGATACCTCTCCTATCCCCCCCCCCCCACTCCTTCATACCAGAAATCAACACTCCCCATTAATCCCCCATTGTTCTAGCTCCAAAGACTATTCACCTAGGAACACAACCACTCACTCTATCCCTTGCATCTCTCCCTCCTACTCGCGTTATCACTCCATCACCCTTCCCTGCCCCCCATCGGGGTTACAATTTGGCACCTGTACTCTTGTCTACATTATAGCACCCCTTCCACAACTCTACTTGTCTTCCTGAACTTCAGTACATCTCTGTCACCCTACACAGATTCCCACAGCTCCCGACGCCCACTCCCAAGCATCGCCAATGACTACCCTACAAAGGATTTCCTTCCCTTGTTCTCTCCCCACAGGCTATTTATTCCTCGCTTCCTCACACCAACTCCTGACTGTCTCTCCCAGCTCTCTTTCCTTGTTCTCTTCCTGTCTCCCCACACACACACTCCTGGGTCGGGGCAGCGCCTCTGTCCCCAAACATTCGGATCTCCACCCCTTAAGTATCTCCTATGGGTGCCCAGCTCACCCTTGGGTTTCTCCGGCGTCTTTCCTCCCGGGATCGATCCAGCCTCTCCCTGTTGTATCCCCCTCTCCACACACCGTCCCTCCATGTGCCCGGGTACCCAGCGCCTTACCGGTTGATCTTGTTGGCAAAAGCTCTCCTCTCAGCCGCCGCCATGGTCTGCGGATCCCCGGCCGGGACAGCTCCTCTCTCCCCAGCCGCTCTTTGCCTCTCTGTACCGGGCCCGCCTCCGCCTCCTCCGCCGGCCGGACACTTCCTCTACGCGAGGCCGGGGATCTGCTGCCGCCTGCAGGCCTCGGGCGGCAGTGCGGCCGGGGAGGAGGGGCCAGTCGCCGGGGCGGGGCCTGGAGGGGTCAACGATGGGTTTCTCTAAAACAGACAGGAGGCAGGGCGAAGACCACTACCTTCGGGTCACATTTGGCCGAAACAAAACATGCCGTTTCTAGGGGGATATCACTATACCTGCGGTGGCGTAACGCACGTCCTGCTGCAGCCCCCAAGCCTATAAATATATGTGAGATATGTGTGTGTCGTGTCCGGGGCCCCTCACCATATTCGCCTGGGGGGGGGGGGGGGGGGGCTTATCTTTTGTTGAGCCACAGAATATGGAAATCTTGTGCTTAGGAGGACCTGTCAGGAGCAGTGCACAGTAAATGTCGTCCAAGGGAAGGGCACAGCTAATCTCCATGCGAGACAGCTCAGTGGGTTAACAGGCCTGCTGCTTTAGCTCATGTTCGAATACCAGCAGGACCTTTCACAGTTTCAGTTTACTTAATTATGGTATGGAACTCCAACGAAGGTCCACATAAATTACATCAAATGACACTTTGATGCATTATTCATAAATGCATTCATAATTAAAAAACAACATATATTCTCCATGCCATTTCTTCCAATGTGCAAAAATCAGCAAATAGCGTTACGTTACTTTAGAAAATTAAACCTGCATAATGCGGACTGGAGAGGATAGATAATGAATAGAAGACTATCATATAAAAATTACACATTACAAAGCAGCATGAACTGGATAAAAGAAGAGCCATTTAGTTGCCCAGAAATGTAAGCTCACCTTTATGGCACTACAAATACATAACATCAACAGCTGTATACTTCAAAATATTAATATGTATGACTTCTCTCCCATTTTATCACGAAGTCTTGGTGTTTGAAGTATGATTGAGTGCAAACAGAAAAACCTCCGATTTGTGGAGGAAGTGATACATCTGAAGTAAAATCAGTCTAAAGAATTCCTTCGATTGTGTGGTCAAGAAAAAGTTTTAGGGGGTTCTGCACTAGCTTTAACACCTGCTTCAGTAATTCGATAATTCCCGTCGACACCCTACTTTAAATTAGACCTCCTATGGTTACCCCTACTTGTTGCTGTGCTTCACTGGTTTTTCGACTTTAGTATGGCTGTGGCCCTGCTAATCAGGCCCACAGCCTAGCTGTTCTCTCTCTAAAGTGATACCATGTACTTTAGGTACATATCAGATTGGTTACTGAGGCACCCCTGTGAGCCCCGGTATATGGTACCTCAGGTACCCAGGGCATAGGGACCCCAGAGGCCTACCGGGGGCCGCAGCATGTATCGTGCCACCCCTGGTTAGGCTTCCAAACTGACACCACAGCCTGGGTAAGGTGGTGTAAGCACCCTTTACTTAGATATAGTATACCTATATCTACCTTATATATAGACACATAGTAACCTATAAGTCACTCCTATGGCAGGCCTTGACAAACCTGAAGGCAGAGTGCTTGGTTTTGTGTGAGAGGGTGCCCTAGCATGAGCTGAGCCCCTCTGCAGCTTTCGGAACAATCTCCTTATAGCTGGTCTATGATATAGCATACCATATACTCTTAAGTGCATTATAATCCTAGCGGTTAATGCTAACTTTGGTTTGGCTTTATCAAAACATGTCGTGTAAGGTGTCAAACACTTTGCAATACTATCCCCCCCACCCGTTCTGGGAGCGGGATAGCATTCCACCCTTCTAGAGGGAGAAGACATGTAGTTACTGGTAAACCCGGTTAAAGTTAAACAGAGCCCCAGCATTACAAAATGGTTGCTGCTGCCACAGACATGAGTATGCTCTCCTGCTGCTGGACGAAACTCCAGCAGGGGAGGCCTGGACAATAGGTTCCCTGTCCAGGGAGGTGCTGGCACCTCCCCAGACAGACTTTAGTGTATTGGGGCAGGGTGGGTTGCATTCAGTAAATGCTTTTCAGACACTGCCTGGGGCACACAAGGTGTTCCATGCATTTCCCAGTTCAAACCGTTTGCTGGGGCGCTCAGCCCCATCTCTGGCGCAAAACTGGACAAAGGGGAAGGGGTGTAGCCACCCCCTCCCCAGGTCCACCCATAGGAGGGACCTTAGAGTTAGTCCAACCTCTAAACTTACTATAAGTATAAAAACCCCAGTCCTTAGGACTTTAGATTGCAACATATATCTTGGACCTTCGACATTCCATATCGACTGGAAGATGGAAGAAATCTCCCTTGTGGTCAAAGAGTGACCACCCTGTTCAAACAGGCACCAACTGCATCTTTGCCGGTCTGCATTTTCGAGGCTTCCGCCAGATCCCAAAGAATCTGCGACACAGGACACAGACTTCCAGACATCTCTGACGCTGACCTGCGCTCCCAGTAAAGCTGAGACCTGTAGCGGACACAAGAGAGACGTGGGACCGGAACTCCTGGACATCCTGCATCTTTGCAACTGCACCTACTTCCAGAGGTATCATGAAGTTGTGCATTTTGGTATTTGAAGCCCCTGCCCAAGCACCTTTTGCACTGAAGCTCAGAGGCCTACACGCCACGAGTGTCCCGTGGGCCTGCTTTGTGCATTTCTGCTCGAGCCCCTTTGCGGTTCCTAGTCTCTTGGCTAGTGAGCCCCCACTAAGGGCCATCTTTGATTTAGTGAGCTTTCCTGGTTGCTCCAGACGTTCTCCCACTCCTCTCCAAAGGAGGAGTCCCTCAGACCGTCCTGGTCTGCACCAAAGCCAATCTTGTCATCTTGCGTGGGCAGACCGAGCCCCAGCACCACAAAAAAGATGCTGCTGCCACAGACACGAGTCTGCCCTCCTGCTGCTGGATGAAACTCCAGCAGGGAAGGTCTGGACAATAGGTTTCCTGTCCAGGGAGGTGCTAGCACCTCACTGTAGGAGAGTAGGGTCTGCAATCCTATGATCACCCAGATTTTTTGATTTTGCTTCACTGGTTTACGACTTTCTCTGGCTGTGGGCCTGCCAATCAGACCCACAGCCTGGCTGTTCTCTTTCTAAATTACGACATGTACCCTAGGTGCAATTACCAATTGGTGCTGGGCCACCTTATCAGACCCTGTAACTCAGGGCATAGGTGTACCCTGGGCTGCCAGGGGCTGCAGCATGTATTATGCCACCCCTGGCTGGCCTCTTAAATTTGACACAACTGGCTGCATGACAGCTGGGGCAAAGTCGTGTAACCACGCTTTGCTGTAGGTGTAGTATACCTATACCTAACCCTAAAATGGACACACAGATTCCTATCAGTCACTCCTATGGCAGGCCTTGACAATCCTGAAGGCAGAGTGCTTGGAATCGGGTGAGATGGTGCTCTGGCATGAGCTGAGCCCGTCTGCAGCTTGCGGAACCAAGTCCTAATAGCTGTTCCATGATATTGCATACCATATACTCTTAAGTGCATTATAATCCTCGCGGTTAAATGCTAACTTTGGTATTGCTTTATCAAAACATGTCGAGTAAGGTGTCATACGAATTGGAATACTAACCCCTCGCCAATTCTGGCGACGGGGTTAGCATTCCACCCTTCTAGAGGGACACGACATGTATGTAACTGTGAACCCCGGTTAAAGTTAACTGAAGCCTCAGCTCCACAAAATGGATGCTGCCACCACAGACACGAGTCTGACCCCCTGCAGCTGGGAGTCCTTCCAGCGAGGGGAGCCTGGACAAAGGGTTTCCTGTCAGGGGCGGTGCTAGCACCGTCCCAGACATGGTTTTGTGTATCCTGGGTAGGCAGGGCTTTACAGGAAGGTGACTGCTGAGTGGCACCCCGGTGCTCACTACGCATAGGCCGGTCTGAACCAGTTCCAGGGGCACACCAGCCCCTGGCCTGGGGAAGTCCGGCATGGCAGAGGGGTGTACCCACCCCCCTCCTAGTCCCACCCATAGGCAGGACCTAGTCACCGGGTCAGCCCCCTTTTTTAGTATAAAGATGGGAGCGGGCCCCCTGTTCAAATTAGATCATCTTTGGAATCAAGACACGACTTTCTGCGAAAGGACTTCACGATTTCTTCATCAAGATTCTCCCTTGTGACTAAGGAGTAGTCACCCTGCATCCGCAGGCACCATCCTAAAGAACACTGCGGTCTGCTGCAAGTCCTTCATCACGAATCCGACGACCCAGCTCGACGAGATCCGGCTTCCCTGGCACCTCTGACCTCTACTCACCTCTACAGCCAAGCTGAGAATCGTGAGTGCGACGAGACCTCGAGGGATCGACGATCGCCAAGACTGCACAACATCTTTACTACAAGCCCACCGTGTCCTCCACGGGTGAGTGCTTTGGGGTCCGAGAAGCACCGACCCTGCACAGCTCCAGCACCCAAGGTCAGCCTCCCTGCATCTCCACGATCTGCGTGGGGCCCTTCTGCTGTTTGCTGTGCACCGCGTTGTTTGGCTACTAGCCGGCTGGCTTGTGGCCTTCTGAACGACGCCCGACGACATCACTGCTGCTGGTCTGGTTGCTCCAGACTGGCCCTTGCTTCCTTCTTGAAGAGAGGCACCCCGGACCCTCCTGGTCCACTCCAGACGCCATTTTAGGTCCACCGCGTGGGCTTGAATTTGCCAAGGCTTTGTTGCCCAATCCTGGGTCCAGCGACGCCGACAGCTTCTATCTTCGTGGGACAGCTCGATCCTCCTTCCTGGTCGCCGACAACGCCTCCTGGTCCGTGAGATCTCCGAGCCCAGCGTCACCCACACGCCTTGTCGAGGTGGCTACCATCCGGTGCCCTCCTGGTGCCCACTGACTACTGGCTAGTAGTCTCAAACTTGGTCCCCTCTGCTTTCAGGTGTCATCTTCCATCGATCCAGGCTTGGATCCACCGAACTTTCTTCACTTGTCGCCTGCCAGCAACTTCTTTCTTCCAGGCTCCTGGTCCGTCAACGAGGATTCCCGACGTCCTTTGAGTCCTATGCAGCTGCAGCCCCTGGGCTAGGTAACTTCGGCATTTCGGTGCCCCAGCATAGCCTCAGTATCCAAGGGTCAGAATCTACTTTCGTTTTCCTCCCACCACTTTGCAATTTCTAGCTACCATAGACTTTGTCCCGCATCTCGCGTGAGAGTGCACACACTGCACCCGAGTCCCCTGGGTCTCCTAGAAGTACTCTAACGATTCTATAGTCAAGTCCTAGCGATTCCAAAGCCTATTAGTACTGTACTTACCTGCTAGTAATTTCGCATTCCACTTTTCAAGTATATGGTTTTCCGTTCCCCTCGGGCATTTGTATATACTGTGCTAACTTAAGTATTTTTGTAAGAGTTTTGGTTTGTGCTTAGTACCCTGTCCTCATAAAGAGTACAGGGCTGTTGTGATTCTTAATAAATAACTGTTTATTTTCATAACACTTGTGTGGTGTCCTTTCACTTGGTGTTCAAGGGGTATATGTGTGGTATAACAGCTGGCTTAACACGCCCTCTCGAGTCTTTAGCCTTAGACTGCTCGTATCCACGCTACTAGGATAGCTGGTCTATAAGGTTGACTTACAACCAATCATCAATAAGGGTTGCTGGACTGATACATAGTGTTCACTAGAATAGTGAGCACTGCATATCAGGCCACCTTCTCACATTGGTGAGCAGCGGTTGGGATTTGAGCTTGCTGTTGTTTTACCACACGTATCCTAAGAATATCTTGTTGAAAGATCACATAAGTACTGTTAGTACATATAACTAAGCTTAGAATACTCTGAGTTCTACTGAACCAGCTGTTGCAGCTCCTCAAGGCTTAGCACACCTTGGCTGCAACTCTTAGCGAGGGATCAGTAGGTAAACACATAGTGTAGGTAGGTGCATCACTTACACCACACTAGAAACAGTATGTCGGACAAAGGAGGAAACTCTGAGTCTCCCCTTGTGTCAGTTGACCCTCCACAGGTCATCCCTTCAAGATATACTGCGCTTAACTTCCATGAGTTACGACAAGTATGTACCTCTAGGAAGATTAAGCAAGGGGCTTACCCCACCACCTCCTTTCTGATTGGTCTCTTGGAGACTTATGATGCCAGAAAAGCTGAGAAACTTCTCAGCTCTTCTTAACCAGAAGGAGGCATGCCTCCCCTTGAGGGAACCAGAGGTGACCCTGACCTCATCCACCTCTCAACTGAGAATGAAGATGTAGAGGATGATGAGGATGAGGATCCCTCTGGGGATGAGGCAGATAAGGGACAGGTAGAAGTCGGTAGACTAAGCAGGTCCAACTTAAGCAAACATGACAGTGGTACTGGGGGACCCCTGGGGCCACTATCAGGTCAGCTTAACATTGGGAATGGACGAGCCAGGTCTCTGTCAAGAGGCTCTGGCAGATCCCTTCAAACCAATGGCTCTCACAACTCTTCTCAAAGAGGGATGACATCCCCTCAGAGGAGAGTGTATGAAGCTAAAGAAAGGGCAGCCAATCTGAGGATTGAAAGGGAAGAACTTGCCCTGGCCAAAGAAAGGCTTGCCTTTGCTAGAGAGCAACAGTTAAGTGGGGTAGTCCCCACTGGTGGCAGCATTGTACCTAGTAATAGGGAAAGGAGTTTTGATACAAAACACCTTGGGAAGATAGTGCCCCCCTTTAAACAAGGGGATGACATCCACAAATGGATTACTGCTTTGGAGAGGGCCTGCACTGTGCAAGGTGTTCCCCAGAGTCAGTGGGCAGCTATCTTGTGGCTCTCCTTTGAAGGTAAAGGAAGAGACAAGCTCCTCACCACAAGGGTAGAGGATGCTAACAATTACCAAGTCTTGAAGAATACACTGGTTGAAGGGTTTGGCCTAACCACTGAGCAGTACAGGGTGCTGTTCAGGGATACCCAGAAAACTCAGTCTCAAGATTGGTCTGACTTTGTAGATTGTACCACTAAGGCTTTTGAGGGCTGGTTGCTGGGCAGTAAGGTTACTGATTATAAAGGATTGTATAATTTGATGATGAGAGAACAAATTTTAAACAATTGTCAGAACCAGTTGTTGCATCAGCATCTTGTTGACTCAGATCTGACCTCTCCCCAAGAATTGGGAAAGAAGGCAGACAGATGGGTTAGAACAAGAGTTAAACAGAACCGGGGCCAGAATCAAGGTGGTCAGAAGAAAGCAGACCAGAAGGGTAAAGATTCTAAGGGGGAACAAAATGACCAGAAGTCTTCGACAGGTCCCCAACAACCCAAAGAGGGTGGGGGTCAGGCTCCCCAAAAGAAGAAAGAAGGCCAATCTAAAAGGTGGTGCCAATACTGCAAAAGTAAAACTCACTGGTTTAGTGAGTGCACCAAGAAAGGAGGAGGGCAGACTCCTGCCACTGCAGCCCCTAAGGCACATGTGCCCCCTAGTACAGCCAGCAGTGGTAGTGCACCTCCCAAGGGTTTAGTAGGGTTAACCCTGGGTTCTGAGGGGTGTGACAACTTAGTTGGTACACTCACTCAGGCTGTCCTTGTCAGTACAGGGGATATGGATATGTCCCCTGACATAAGTCCCAATACTTTGGGCAAATACAGACAGACACCTTTCATTTATGGAAAAATGGCTCAGGCCTATAGGGACACTTGTGCCAGTGTCACAATGGTGACACCTAACTTTGTGGACCCTGGACAGATCATGCCAGGTACAGAATTCCTGGTGACCAATGCAAGCAATGTCACTACCAATCACAGTATGGCAATTGTAGCTTTCTCCTGGGGAGGGGTAACTGGCCAAAAGAAGGTTGTAGTTAGTTCAGACCTCCCAGTGGATTGTTTGTTGGGCAATGATTTGGAGTCATCACAATGGTCAGAAGTGGAGCAGAGGACTCACATGGAAATGTTAGGTTTGCCAGCACATGTGTTTGCTGTGACCAGGTCACAGGTCAGGAAATGCCCCACTGAACAGGTGCTGGATCCTGGAACAATGGACCAGACACCTTCCAAGAAAAAGAGCAGCAGGGTTAAGGCTGTGCCTTCCCCCTTGCCCCAGGTTGAGGATCAAGTCTCAGAGGAGGCTGACCTACAGGAATTGAGGGAAACTGAGCCCAGAGAGTTTGAACTTGATCAAGTTGAATTCTTGGGTTCAGGGGGACCCTCAAGGGAAGACCTGGGGAAGGACCAGTTAAACTGCCCTTCTCTTGAACCCCTCAGACAGCAGGCTGCTGCTGAGGCTGCTGGGAACGCCACAGGTACCCACAAGGTATACTGGGAAGATGGACTCCTGTACACTGAGTCAAGAGACCCCAAGCCTGGCATGACCAGGAGGCTGGTTGTACCCTTGTCTCAGAGAGGTTTCCTACTTACCTTGGCCCATGAGATTCCCTTAGCAGGTCACCTAGGCCAGACAAAGACTTGGGACAGGCTTGTCTCACACTTTCACTGGCCTCACATGAATGAGGATACCAAGGAGTTTTGTCGCTCCTGTGTCACTTTCCAAGCCAGTGGTAAGTCAGGTGGCACAACAAAGGCCCCCCTTATACCAATGCCTGTGGTGGGGGTGCCCTTTGAAAGAGTGGGGATTGACATTGTTGGTCCAATGGAACCCCAGACAGCATCAGGGCACAAGTTTATACTGGTGGTAGTGGATCATGCCACCAGGTATCCTGAAGCTATTCCACTTAGGACCACCACAGCCCCTGTGGTGGCAAGGGCCCTAGTTGGAGTGTTCTCCAGAGTGGGCTTCCCTAAGGAGGTTGTCTCTGACAGAGGTGCAAACTTCATGTCAAGCTACTTAACTGCTATGTGGAAGGAATGTGGTGTCAATTACAAATTCACTACACCCTATCATCCACAATGCAATGGGCTTGTTGAAAGGTTCAACAGGACCCTAAAAGGGATGATTCATGGACTACCTGAAAAGCTCAGGCGTAGATGGGATGTCCTGATTCCCTGCCTTCTGTTTGCTTACAGAGAGGTCCCACAAAAGGGGGTTGGCTACAGCCCTTTTGAACTTTTGTATGGGCATCCTGTGAGAGGCCCCCTGTGTTTGGTGAAGGAAGGATGGGAGAGACCTCTCAAAAAGCCTGCAACCAGCATAGTGGACTATGTACTTGGTCTCCGCTCCAGGATGGCTGAGTATATGGAGAAGGCATCAGAAAACCTTAAGGCCAGTCAAGAACTTCAAAAAGCTTGGCATGACCAAAAGGCTGTCCTGACTGTTTATCAGCCTGGACAGAAGGTGTGGGTGTTGGAGCCAGTGGCCCCAGCAGCACTCAAAGACAAATGGTCTGGGCCCCACACAATTCTTGAGCAAAAGGGAGAGGTCACCTACCTGGTAGACCTTGGAACTCCCAGGAGCCCCCACAGGGTGCTCCATGTCAACAGGCTCAAAGCATATGTCGACAGGAAGGACATGAGTTTGCTCATGGCCATAGACGAGGGACAGGAGGAAGAGAGTGACCCTCTCCCAGACCTGCTCACTCAGAATCCTGATGATGGGTCAGTAGATGGTGTTGTCTTTTGTGGCAGCCTCTCTGAGCATCAACAGAAAGACTGTAAACAGGTTCTTCAGTCTTTCAGACATATGTTTTCTCTGACACCCAGTCAGACCAATTGGTGTACCCATGAGGTTGACACTGGTGACAGTCTGCCAGTTAAGAGTAAAATCTACAGGCAGCCTGATCATGTTAGAGACTGCATAAAAACTGAAGTGCAGAAAATGTTGGAGTTGGGAGTCATTGAACCCTCAGATAGCCCTTGGGCTAGTCCAGTAGTTCTAGTGCCAAAGCCTCACACCCAGGGTGGTAAGAGAGAGATGAGGTTTTGCGTAGACTACAGGGGTCTCAATGCAGTCACTAAGACTGATGCCCACCCAATACCAAGGGCAGATGAGCTGATAGATAGATTGGCTTCTGCCAACTACTTAAGCACATTTGACTTAACAGCTGGGTATTGGCAAATCAGGTTAGCTGAGGATGCCAAGCCCAAGACAGCATTTTCAACCCCTGGTGGGCATTATCAATTTGTGTTAATGCCCTTTGGTCTGAAAAATGCACCTGCCACCTTCCAAAGGTTGGTGAATCAAGTCCTTACTGGGCTGGATGACTTCTGTGCAGCATATCTAGATGATATTGCTGTCTTTAGCTCCGCCTGGGAGGATCACCTGGTCCACCTGAGGAAAGTGTTAGAGGCTCTGCAAGCAGCAGGCCTCACTATCAAGGCCACCAAGTGCCAGATAGGGCAGACACAGGTTGTATACCTGGGCCACCTTGTAGGTGGAGGCCAGGTTCAGCCACTGGAGAGCAAAATACAGTCAATCAGGGACTGGGCTCCTCCAACCACCCAGACTCAGGTTCGAGCTTTCTTGGGCCTGACTGGTTACTATAGGAAGTTTGTCAGGAACTATGGTTCAATTGTGACACCATTAAATGAACTGACAAGTAAGAAAATGCCAAAAAAGGTTCAGTGGACAGCAGGCTGTCAAAAAGCATTCGATGACCTAAAGCAGGCCATGTGCACAGCACCTATCCTTAAGAGTCCAGACTACTCCAAACCATTCATTGTCCAAACAGATGCTTCTGAGTTGGGTGTGGGAGCTGTTCTTTCTCAACTGAATTTTGATGGTCAAGACCAGCCCATTGCTTTTATAAGCAGAAGGCTGACCCCCAGAGAGAAGAATTGGTCAGCTATTGAGAGGGAGGCCTTTGCTGTGGTTTGGGCCCTGAAGAAGCTGAGGCCATACTTGTTTGGCACTCACTTCAAGATTCAGACCGACCATAAGCCCCTCTTGTGGCTAAATCAGATGAAGGGTGAAAACCCCAAACTGCTTAGGTGGTCCATTTCCCTACAGGGGATGGACTTTACAGTGGAACATAGACCTGGTACTGATCATGGCAATGCCGATGGGCTCTCCAGATATTTCCACTTAGAACAAGAAGACTCACCTGGTCAAGGTTAGCTTATTGTCCCAAAGTTTGGGGGGGGTCATGTAGGAGAGTAGGGTCTGCAATCCTATGATCACCCAGATTTTTTGCTTTTGCTTCACTGGTTTACGACTTTCTCTGGCTGTGGGCCTGCTAATAAGACCCACAGCCTGGCTGTTCTCTTTCTAAATTACGACATGCACCCTAGGTGCAATTACCAATTGGTGCTGGGCCACCTTATCAGACCCTGTAACTCAGGGCATAGGTGTACCCAGGGCTGCCAGGGGCTGCAGCATGTATTATGCCACCCCTGGCTGGCCTCTTAAATTTGACACAACTGGCTGCATGACAGCTGGGGCAAAGTCGTGTAACCACGCTTTGCTGTAGGTGTAGTATACCTATACCTAACCCTAAAATGGACACACAGATTCCTATCAGTCACTCCTATGGCAGGCCTTGACAATCCTGAAGGCAGAGTGCTTGGAATCGGGTGAGATGGTGCTCTGGCATGAGCTGAGCCCGTCTGCAGCTTGCGGAACCAAGTCCTAATAGCTGTTCCATGATATCGCATACCATATACTCTTAAGTGCATTATAATCCTCGCGGTTAAATGCTAACTTTGGTATTGCTTTATCAAAACATGTCGAGTAAGGTGTCATACGAATTGGAATACTAACCCCTCGCCAATTCTGGCAACGGGGTTAGCATTCCACCCTTCTAGAGGGACACGACATGTATGTAACTGTGAACCCCGGTTAAAGTTAACTGAAGCCTCAGCTCCACAAAATGGATGCTGCCACCACAGACACGAGTCTGACCCCCTGCAGCTGGGAGTCCTTCCAGCGAGGGGAGCCTGGACAAAGGGTTTCCTGTCAGGGGCGGTGCTAGCACCGTCCCAGACATGGTTTTGTGTATCCTGGGTAGGCAGGGCTTTACAGGAAGGTGACTGCTGAGTGGCACCCCGGTGCTCACTACGCATAGGCCGGTCTGAACCAGTTCCAGGGGCACACCAGCCCCTGGCCTGGGGAAGTCCGGCATGGCAGAGGGGTGTACCCACCCCCCTCCTAGTCCCACCCATAGGCAGGACCTAGTCACCGGGTCAGCCCCCTTTTTTAGTATAAAGATGGGAGCGGGCCCCCTGTTCAAATTAGATCATCTTTGGAATCAAGACACGACTTTCTGCGAAAGGACTTCACGATTTCTTCATCAAGATTCTCCCTTGTGACTAAGGAGTAGTCACCCTGCATCCGCAGGCACCATCCTAAAGAACACTGCGGTCTGCTGCAAGTCCTTCATCACGAATCCGACGACCCAGCTCAACGAGACCCGGCTTCCCTGGCACCTCTGACCTCTACTCACCTCTACAGCCAAGCTGAGAATCGTGAGTGCGACGAGACCTCGAGGGACCGACGATCGCCAAGACTGCACGACATCTTTACTACAAGCCCACCGTGTCCTCCACGGGTGAGTGCTTTGGGGTCCGAGAAGCCCCGACCCTGCACAGCTCCAGCACCCAAGGTCAGCCTCCCTGCATCTCCACGATCTGCGTGGGGCCCTTCTGCTGTTTGCTGTGCACCGCGTTGTTTGGCTACTAGCCGGCTGGCTTGTGGCCTTCTGAACGACGCCCGACCACATCACTGCTGCTGGTCTGGTTGCTCCAGACTGGCCCTTGCTTCCTTCTTGAAGAGAGGCACCCCGGACCCTCCTGGTCCACTCCAGACGCCATTTTAGGTCCACCGCGTGGGCTTGAATTTGCCAAGGCTTTGTTGCCCAATCCTGGGTCCAGCGACGCCGACAGCTTCTATCTTCGTGGGACAGCTCGATCCTCCTTCCTGGTCGCCGACAACGCCTCCTGGTCCGTGAGATCTCCGAGCCCAGCGTCACCCACACGCCTTGTCGAGGTGGCTACCATCCGGTGCCCTCCTGGTGCCCACTGACTACTGGCTAGTAGTCTCGAACTTGGTCCCCTCTGCTTTCAGGTGTCATCTTCCATCGATCCAGGCTTGGATCCACCGAACTTTCTTCACTGGTCGCCTGCCAGCAACTTCTTTCTTCCAGGCTCCTGGTCCGTCAACGAGGATTCCCGACGTCCTTTGAGTCCTATGCAGCTGCAGCCCCTGGGCTAGGTAACTTCGGCATTTCGGTGCCCCAGCATAGCCTCAGTATCCAAGGGTCAGAATCTACTTTCGTTTTCCTCCCACCAGGTCGGGTTCGCCCGAGAACACTAACTTTGCAATTTCTAGCTACCATAGACTTTGTCCCGCATCTCGCGTGAAAGTGCACACACTGCACCCGAGTCCCCTGGGTCTCCTAGAAGTACTCTAACGATTCTATAGTCAAGTCCTAGCGATTCCAAAGCCTATTAGTACTGTACTTACCTGCTAGTAATTTCGCATTCCACTTTTCAAGTATATGGTTTTCCGTGCCCCTCGGGCATTTGTATATACTGTGCTAACTTAAGTATTTTTGTAAGAGTTTTGGTTTGTGCTTAGTACCCTGTCCTCATAAAGAGTACAGGGCTGTTGTGATTCTTAATAAATAACTGTTTATTTTCATAACACTTGTGTGGTGTCCTTTCACTTGGTGTTCAAGGGGTATATGTGTGGTATAACAGCTCGCTTAACACGCCCTCTCGAGTCTTTAGCCTTAGACTGCTCGTATCCACGCTACTAGGATAGCTGGTCTATAAGGTTGACTTACAACCAATCATCAATAAGGGTTGCTGAACTGATACATAGTGTTCACTAGAATAGTGAGCACTGCATATCAGGCCACCTTCTCACACTCACCAGACAGGGTTTAGTGCATTGGGGCAGGGTGGGTTGCATTCAGTGAATGCTTTTCAGACACCGCCTGGGGCACACAAGGTGCTCCATGCATTTCCGAGTTCAACCCAGTTGCTGGTGCGCTCAGCCCCAGCTCTGGTGTGAAACTGGACAAAGGGGAAGGGGTTTAACCAGCCCCTCCCCAGGTCCAGCCATAGGAGGGACCTTAGAGTTAGTCCAACCCCTAAACTTACTATAAGTATAGAACCCCAGTCCCCAGGACTTTAGATTACTCTGGACGAAACTCTGCAACATATAACTTGGACCTTCGACATTCCATATCGACTGGAACACTGAAGAAATCTCCCTTGTGGTCAAGGAGTGACCACCCTGTTCAAACAGGCACCAACTGCATCTTTGCTAGTCTGCATTTTCAAGGCTCCTGCCAAATCCCAAAGAATCTGTGACACAGGAAATAGACTTCCAGACATCTCTGACGCTGACCTGTGCTCCCAGCAAAGCTGAGACCAGTAGCGGACACGAGAAACGTGGGGCCGGAACTCCTGGACATTCTGCATCTTTGCAATTGCACCTACTTCCTGAGGTATCCTGAAGTTGTGCATTGGGGTATTTGAAGCCCCTGCCCCGAGCACCTTTTGCAGTGAAGCTCAGAGACATACCCTCCACCAGTGTCCCGTGGGCCCGCTTTGTGCATTTCCGCTCAAGGTCCCTTCTCAGTTCCTAGTCCGTTGGCTAGTGAGCCCCCACAAAAGGCCAGCTTTGATTTAGTGAACTTTCCTGGTTGATCCAGACGTACTCCCACTCCTCTCCAAAGGAGGAGTCCCTCAGACCTTGCTGGCCTGCACCAAAGCCAATCTTGTCATCTTGCATGGGTTGCTGTTGCCAAGGCTTGTTGGGTACAATCCGGATTTCGACAACGCAGTCAACTAGATCATTTGTGGTGCAGATTGAATCCAGCTCCTGGTCATCGCCGACACGTCCTGGTCCTTGTGGCTGAAGAGTCAAGCTTCACCTCTTTCACCTGAAATCACACAACATCGGCTAGCATCTTCTCCTCGCCATCCTGGTCACTGGCTAGTTACCCAGACTCTGTCCCCTCTTCTTTCAGGTTCTTCACATCTCTGATCCAACCTTGGATCCACCCGGACACTTTTCCTCTGGTCGCCTGCAGCATTTCTTCGCAGCTCTCCATTGGAATCGACGACGAAACCCGACACCAAAAGACACCTATGCACCCGGCTTCCCTGGGTAAGGTAACACGAGTACTCTGGTGCTCCCGTGGGTCTTGACTCTGGAAGTGTCCTAGTCTAAAAGGGTTCCATCGTAGTTCACCTAGAAGTTCCCTTAATCTTTAAAATTGTAACTTGTTCGT
The DNA here is from genome assembly GCF_964263255.1 of Lissotriton vulgaris. Taxonomy (NCBI): domain Eukaryota; kingdom Metazoa; phylum Chordata; class Amphibia; order Caudata; family Salamandridae; genus Lissotriton; species Lissotriton vulgaris. The sequence continues at coordinate 1,036,366,012 of NC_141685.1, forward strand.
TCTCCATAGAAAGTCAATGATGATCTGCGGCTGTGTTTAGACACTGCACTCGTCCCACGTGGGCCTCCTGCGTCCTAACCTTGGGTGGTTATAGGTAGCCCCAGTGGTTCTACAGGCCCTAGGCCTGCTTTCTAACTCTCACGTGTTTCTTATACCACTATTTTAGTGTATGGTTTGTGAGGCCCCGGGGCATAACGTATACTGTGCAACTTATCGTATGCTAATTAAGTTCCTTGTATTGTACTTTTACCTCTGACCTCACAAAGAGTCCAGAGGGGTTGTGTTTAGAATAAATACATATATATTTAATATATACCTTGTGTGGTGTGCTTTCATTTGATCATTCAAGAGAATATAATTGGTAAAACAACTAGCTTAACTCGCCTCTAAGTCCTAGCCTGAAGGCTGCTCTCCACAGCTACCACTAGGATCGCTTTCTATAAGGTTGACTTTACAACCTACCATCAATAAGGGTTGTTTGGGCTGGTGCAAGGTGCCCACTAGAATAATGGACATCATATACCAGGCCAACTTCTCACAACAAGCTTGAGCAGGGGAAGCTTTGACAATAGGCTTCCAGTCACAGGGAGGTGTGACCACCTCCCAGACAGGCTTTAGTGTATTAGGGCTGGGTGGGTGCACTCTGAGAGTGCTTTGATGTCTGCACTGGCGGCATATTTGGTGTCCCTGTGCATAGTCCAGTTCAAACCAGTTGTAGGAGCCATTGGCTCCTGCTCTGGCATGAAACTGGACAAAGGACATGGATGTAGCCACCCCTCTTTCCTGACCCTCCCATAGGTCCTTCGACGATCTACACTACGCTGGATGACTGAAGAATCTTCCTTGGAGTAAAGAATTTACTCCCTGCATCTGACCGGTTTGCAACTCCCGAGCTCCTGAGGACTCCGAAGATTTCTGCAACACAGGAGGTGGGTTCCCAAGGTCTCAGAGGTTGATCTGTGCTCTCAGCAATTCTGAGGCCCTTATCCCTCGTGGGTACTGTGCTACCTGAACCCCTTTGCACTGTGTACTTTTGCAGCAGCATATGCTTTTTGGTGATCCCTGAGGCTGTGCTTTGGGCTACTTGTAGTCCTGACCCCAAGCAGTGATCCCACGTAAGATTTCCGGCCTACACTCCACAATTTCCGTGGGCTGGTATTTTGTGATTCAGCTTGAGATCCCTTTGCGATTCCTGGTCCGTTGCCCTGTGGGTCCCTGTGAAGGTAACTTTAACTTTCCATGGGCTTTCCTGGTTGCTCCAGATGTGCCCTGACTCTCCATTGCTTGGAGAGTCCCCAGAACCTTGCAGGTCCTCACTGAAGCTGATTTCCCCTGACCGTGTGGGTTGCCGTTGCCAAGGCTTGTTGGTGTTCAATCTGGACACTGACCCCCCAGCACTCGACATCCTTCGTGGGACAGCTCACCTCCAGACTTTGGTCATCGTCGACATCTCCTAGTCCCCGTGGCTGCAGAGTCAAGCTTCACCTCTTCTCACCTGAAACACCCGACATCAGTGGGCATTCGTCTACCGAGCCCCTGGTCACCCTGAAATGACCCAGACTGTGTCCCCTCTGCTTTCAGATTCTCCTCACCTCAAATCCAGGCTTGGATTCCACCGGACACTTTTCATCTTCCCGGCAACAGCACTTTTCTGCATCACGCCATTGAAAACTACGAAGATTCCTGACATCACTTGAAACCTATGCACCCGGCTCCCCTGGATTAGGTAACAGGGGTACTCCAGTACTCACAAGGGAGCTGGCCTTAGAACCTTCTATGTTTGAAAGGGTTTGCTCAAAGTCCTCTAAGAAGTGTCCTTAATCTTTAAAATTCCAACCGCGACTTTCCCATAGAGTTGTACGGAGCTCGCACCTGTGTTCTCACACTGCACCCATCCTCAGTGGGTCCCCTGTGTCACTACTTTGGGTGGTTCCTTGGGGTCCCAGCGATTCTACATGCTCTAGGCACTGTGTCTAGTCAAGATGTGGTTGTTATACCACTTTCTTAGTATATGGTTTGGTTTCCCCCTGGAGCCCACTTTGTATTGTGCAATTTACTGTTGTTCTAGTAATTTAATATTGTGTGCTTTGTTCTCTAATCTCATAAAGAGGTTAGTAGAGAGTGTTTAGTAATATATACATATATTTTATACATTATTTGTGTGGTTCTCCTTTCATTTGGTCATTCAGGAGGTTCTGACCTGGTAAAACTAGCTGCTTTACATTCCTTCGAGGCTTAGCCTGAAGGCTGCTCTCCATAGCTACTACTAGGATAGCTTTCAATAAAGGTTGTCGTTAACCTAATCATCAATAAGGGTTGTTTGGACTGGTACAAGTTGCCCACTATAATTAGTGGTCAGCATATACCAGGCCAACTTCTCACAGTGGCACCCACTGGGAATCACCGTCTCAAATTAGGCAATGCAGAACCCTTGCATTTAGGGACATTTCTCCTTGATTCTACAAGATGGAAAGGACGAGTGGTCAAATCTCTCCCATCAGATATGAATTTCACCTCCAGATACCATGAATGTATTAAAATCATACAGAGCACTGCAGTAGGTGGATAGTACATCCCACATTTAGAATAAGACTAAGGCAACACCCAGTTTAACCTCCCTTGAGACAGCATTGGTTGCATTGTGCAGTATACAAATGTCCTCACAAAACATATCTCTTGTTACCACTGGGGCTGAGTCAGCCAGACCCCTGTTGGACCTAAAGGCCAAACTCACCTGAAGTAGCCGAAATGAAGGTTGTAGGCTTGAAGTGAGATCTTGAAACATAAATGTTTATACTAAACCAAAGAACCCTCAACCAATGCAAAAAACTCACCATGTAGCACTGCTCAATGTATTCACTGACCAAGTGACCCTATTGTTCGATTTCCCTGCTCATGACCACTTGGCAAGGAAGAGGTTAAAGTGAGAGGATGGAGCCGTGCGTACAGAGCCTGGCTGTCCTCCTGGGAGGCATCAGGTGTGATTTGGAATCCCAGAGGCGCACTTCAGGTACATCTCATGCCCAGCGCCGTAGCTAGGAGAGAAGATCTCAGCCTCAACAACATGACACATTGAATTTATACCGCTGGCTTCACATCTCCTAGCAGCGCTTAGTAAACAGACAGTGGGAAGAGGGAATTCCTGTTGCTGTCTCATTATCTAGTCCTGGGCACACTATCACCCAAGACTGAGAAGGAGCCGGAACAGTGCGAAACTTGCGGAGTAGGAGCCCTCAACTACATGGTCCAGAAGGAAAAAGAGTGGGATTGTTGGAGTCCCAGAGGGTTTGGAAGGTGCACAGTAAGTAAGAATGTGAAGCAGAGAGAAGAGTGAGTGCCATAGAGGTACAGCTTTAGAACTGGGGATAAGAGAAGCGGAAATCTAAGGTTAGGGGCAGAAAAGGGGTTTGAGGAAATCAGGTAAAGCACAAGTTTGACATTAACAGAGGGAGAGAAGCAAGAAAGTACTGGAGGTGTGAGGGGTGACAGAAAAAGAGGTGATGAATGAGTGACGTAGGAAGAGGGTCGACAAAGGCTGGAAGAAAATAGTTAAAGACACAAACAGGGGAAACTGAGAGAAAAAGACTAACAGCGTAGATACAGAGCAAAGGAGATCTTGAAGAAAAGGCAAACGAGGAGGGAGAGAGGAAGAGAAGAGAGAAGAGAAGAAAGGAACGTGAAGTGCAAAGAAACTCAAAAAGAAAAGAAGAGACCACTTGAAAAGGCGCCCAAACTTCCTATTTCAGCTGTTGAAGGTAAGATGACAACGCACAGGCTCTAGGTGAAGCAACATGTGACTAACTCTGCCCCAACTTTGTTGACTTACCCGATATATAACCAAATCTACCCCAGTATTGCAGATTTTATGACCCCTGCTCCAGGCCTCCGGTCAGTATATTGGAAGGACGCTACATTTTTTTTGCAAGACCAGTCCGTCTCTGGACTGGGCTCAAAATTGACAAGGCAGGATATAAGTCTTTGTATGCGACGAGTATGGTGGACACCAAATAGTTAATTTATTGTGCAAGCTAGTAATTGGAATATTTCTTGTAGTTGGAAAAGTTATTGTTTAAGGGGACTGGTTAACTTTTGCCCTGTGCCTCGAGGTGTCCAGACTCTGGCCTGTAAGGACTTCTCCTGGTTTGCCCGAGGGTGAGATGAGGTGGCAGAGGCTGTGATGCTAACACAGCGCTCCGAATCACAAGTGAGAGCCAGGAGCTACCCCAGTGTGAGTATGACTGAGCTGCGGTCACTGGGAACAACCTGCGTTATTGTGTGAGGGCACCCAGCGTCAGGTGGCAAGGGGGAGACATCTGCACTGGGGAGACCAAGGCACCAAGGCTAGTTCGGAGGACAGACTGCCTCAGACACGGGAAGAACAAAGCTCGCAGGCGCTAGGAGGGTCTGTTGTGGAGAGTTGGCATAGAGGTGCGAGGACCGGACTGTGGGTCCCACTCTGTGGGACCGAAGGTTCCTGGCCTGAAGGGCACAGAGCGCCTACCCACTACAGGCGCCTGCAGCTCCTGGATGGGAGTGCGGGCTGCGGGCTGGCACGAGCGTCCCTTGTCGCCAGAGGCCTGCTGCCCCTGGACGAGGGTGGAGGGGTTGGTCTGCACGGGGTGGTGGTGGTGGTGGCGAGGGTAGGTTGGCAGAGGTCCCTGTCACTAGAGGGCATGCTGCTCTTGCACGGGGTGGTGATGGTGGCGAGGGTAGGTTGGCAGAGGTCCCTGTCGCTAGGGGGCAGCTGCTCATGCACGGGGTGGCGATGGTGGCGAGGGTAGGTTGGTAGAGGTCCCTGTCACTAGGTGGCAGCTGCTCTTGCACGGGGTGGTGATGGTGGCGAGGGTAGATTGGCAGAGGTCCCTATCGCTAGGGGGCAGCTGCTCCTGCAAGGGTAGGGGGGGGTGATGGTGGCGAGGGTAGGTTGGCAGAGGTCCCTGTCACTAGAGGGCATGCTGCTCTTGCACGGGGTGGTGATGGTGGCGAGGGTAGGTTGGCAGAGGTCCCTGTCGCTAGGGGGCAGCTGCTCATGCACGGGGTGGCGATGGTGGCGAGGGTAGGTTGGTAGAGGTCCCTGTCACTAGGTGGCAGCTGCTCTTGCACGGTGTGGTGATGGTGGCGAGGGTAGATTGGCAGAGGTCCCTATCGCTAGGGGGCAGCTGCTCCTGCAAGGGTAGGGGGGGGGGTGATGGTGGCGAGGGTAGGTTGGCAGATTTCCTGTCACTAGGGGGCATGCTGCTCCTGCACGGGGTGGTGATGGTGGCGATGGTAGGTTGGCAGAAGTCCCTGTCGCTAGTGGGCAGCTGCTCCTGCAAGGGGGGGGGGGTGATGGTGGCGAGGGTAGGTTGGCAGAGGTTCCTGTCTCTAGGGGGCATGCTGCTCCTGCACGGGGTGGTGATGGTGGCGAGGGTAGGTTGGCAGAGGTCCCTGTCGCTAGGGGGCAGCTGCTCCTGCAAGGGGGGGGGGGGTGATGGTGGCGAGGGTAGGTTGGCAGATGTTCCTGTCACTAGGGGACATGCTGCTCCTGCACGGGGTGGTGATGGTGGCGAGGGTAGATTGGCAGAGGTCCCTATCGTTAGGGGGCAGCTGCTCCTGCAAGGGTAGGGGGGGTGATGGTGGCGAGGGTAGGTTGGCAGATTTCCTGTCACTAGGGGGCATGCTGCTCCTGCACGGGGTGGTGATGGTGGCGAGGGTAGGTTGGCAGTGGTCCCTGTCGCTAGTGGGCAGCTGCTCCTGCAAGGGGGGGGGGTGATGGTGGCGAGGGTAGGTTGGCAGAGGTTCCTGTCACTAGGGGGCATGCTGCTCCTGCACGGGGTGGTGATGGTGGCGAGGGTAGGTTGGCAGAGGTCCCTGTCGCTAGGGGGCAGCTGCTCCTGCAAGGGGGGGGGTGATGGTGGCGAGGGTAGGTTGGCAGATGTTCCTGTCACTAGGGGACATGCTGCTCCTGCACGGGGTGATGATGGTGGCGAGGGTAGGTTGGCAGAGGTCCCTGTCGCTAGGGGGCAGCTGCTCCTGCAAAGGGGGGAGGGGGTGATGGTGGCGAGGGTAGGTTGGCAGAGGTTCCTGTCACTAGGGGGCATGCTGCTCCTCCACGGGGTGGTGTTGGTGGCTAGGGTAGGTTGGCAGAGGTCCCTGTCGCTAGGGGGCGGCTGCTCCTGCAAGGGTGGGGGGTGATGGTGGCGAGGGTAGGTTGGCAGAGGTTCCTGTCACTAGGGGGCATGCTGCTCCTCCACGGGTTGGTGATGGTGGCGAGGGTAGGTTGGCAGAGGTCCCTGTCGCTAGGGGGCAGCTGCTCCTGCACGGGGTGGTGTTGGTGGCGAGGGTTGGTTGGCAGAGGTCCCTGTCACTGGGGGGCATGCTGCTCTTGCATGGGGTGGTGATGGTGGCGAGGGTAGGTTGGCAGAGGTCCCTGTCACTAGGGGGCAGCTGCTCCTGCACGGGGTGGTGATGGTGGCGAGGGTAGGTTGGCAGAGGTCCCTGTCGCTAGGGGGCAGCTGCTCCTGCAAGGGTGGGGGGTGATGGTGGCGAGGGTAGGTTGGCAGAGGTCCCTGTCACTAGGGGGCATGCTGCTCTTGCATGGGGTGGTGATGGTGGCGAGGGTAGGTTGGCAGAGGTCCCTGTCGCAAGGGGGCAGCTGCTCCTGCACGGGGTGGTGACGGTGGCGAGGGTAGGATGGCAGAGGTCCGTCGCTAGGGGGCAGCTGCTCCTGCAAGGGTGGGGGGCTGATGGTGGCGAGGGTAGGTTGGTAGAGGTCCCTGTCACTAGGGGGCATGCTGCTCTTGCATGGGGCGGTGTTGGTGGCGAGGGTAGGTTGGCAGAGGTCCCTGTCGCAAGGGGGCAGCTGCTCCTGCACGGGGTGGTGATGGTGGCGAGGGTAGGTTGGCAGAGGTTCCTGTCACTAGGGGGCAGCTGCTCCTGCAAGGGTGGGGGGGTGATGGTGGCGAGGGTAGGTTGGCAGAGGTCCCTGTCGCTAGGGGGCAGCTGCTCCTGCAAGGGTGGGGGGGGGGGGGTGATGGTGGCGAGGGTAGGTTGGCAGAGGTCCCTGTCACTAGGGGGCATGCTGCTCTTGCATGGGGTGGTGATGGTGGCGAGGGTAGGTTGGCAGAGGTCCCTGTCGCAAGGGGGCAGCTGCTCCTGCACGGGGTGGTGATGGTGGCGAGGGTAGGTTGGCAGAGGTCCCTGTCGCTAGGGGGCAGCTGCTCCTGCAAGGGTGGGGGGTGATGGTGGCGAGGGTAGGTTGGCAGAGGTTCCTGTCACTAGGGGGCATGCTGCTCCTCCACGGGGTGGTGTTGGTGGCGAGGGTAGGTTGGCAGAGGTTCCTGTCACTAGGGGGCACCTGCTCCTGCACGGGGGGGGGGGGGTGATGGTGGCGAGGGTAGGTTGGCAGAGGTCCCTGTTACTAGGGGGCATGCTGCTCTTGCATGGGGTGGTGATGGTGGCGAGGGTAGGTTGGCAGAGGTCCCTGTCGCAAGGAGGCAGCTGCTCCTGCACGGGGTGGTGATGGTGGCGAGGGTAGGTTGGCAGAGGTCCCTGTCGCTAGGGGACAGCTGCTCCTGCACGGGGTGGTGATGGTGGCGAGGGTAGGTTGGCAGAGGTCCCTGTCGCAAGGGGGCAGCTGCTCCTGCACGGGGTGGTGATGGTGGCGAGGGTAGGTTGGCAGAGGTCCCTGTGGCAAGGGGGCAGCTGCTCCTGCACGGGGTGGGGATGGTGGCGAGGGTAGATTGGCAGAGGTTCCTGTCACTAGGGGGCAGCTGCTCCTGCAAGGGGGGGTGATGGTGGCGAGGGTAGGTTGGCAGAGGTCCTTGTCACTAGGGGGCAGCTGCTTCGGCACGGCTGTGGTTGGAGAGGGGTTGGCAGCGTTCTCTCTAGCTAGAGGCCTGCTGCTCCTCCAGGGGGGCAGGCAGTGGCGGGATAGGGGCTTCGGGTGAGGTCCCCGTCACTAGCCCGCTGCTCCTGCCTCTGGAGAGCACCGTTCACCGCCACGAGGGGGCTGATGCTGCAGAAACCAGACACACGCTGCAGACACCGAGCCCCTCCAGGTCACCGGGGCAGGCAGCTCCTTGACTAGGGTGGGGGACGGGAGGAGGGGACATGCTTCTTCCTCCAGAGCCGCAGGTCGCTAGGAGCAGGCCTCTGCTGCGCAGGGTGTCACAGGGCCTGCTGCCCCTGAGGGGGGAGGTTTATAGTTTACCTTTGGGGCTTGCTGCCCCGCACTGGGCCTGAGGGTGGGGGTGGGGTACTCAGAGTTCACTCTCACTAGAGGCCTGCGGCCTGCTCCTCGGGAGACCAGAGCTCCAGCCATTGAAGAGGCTGCTCTGTACCAGCAGTGCTGCTGAAACAATGTTCAGGGGGAGCGTGCTGGCTATGCAAGTCAACCGACTTACTTAAGTGCCTTATTCTGCATTTCATGTCAGGGTGTCGGTATCAATCTTGAAGCACGTGCAGAGGCACGGGACCCAGGGTGGAGAGGAACCGCAGTTGGTTTCATTTTTCCAGCGCCCAGGACGGCCCAGGCGACTGTGGGAGGATTTTGGTTTGTTTCACCTCTTTAGATTCAACATCCCCAGCGAGACAGCAGCTGTGAGCCTGCGCATACGCCTGCATGCGGTCCATTCTTGACTTTAAAATCAACAATTCAATTAAAAAGCCAACTAAATAGGTTGGTGCACTGTTGTATCATCTGCGAATCCTGATTTTTTCCAGGCGTGTGCCCACTCCTAACCCCTAAAACCATTCTTACCTCCCTTTAACTCCACCCAGTCCGAACCCTAAAATCATCCTTACCTCCCATACCTTTACCGGCCCCTCAACACTCAAGTCACATTATCTCTACCAACCGTGAAATTTCAAGTAACCCATACCCCCTACGGTAGCTATGAAAGCGCTGGGAGGCCTACTGGTAGCCAAGCGCTATACAAAAACATCTGAGTAGAATAGGACCTCCCTGTACCCTACCCACCACTTAACCCTCGACTCACCCTCTCCTCCCTTTACTTCCACCCACCCCTCAGCCCTCAAGCTGCCCTCACCTCCCTTTAACTCTACCCACACCCTAACGCTCAAGTTGCCCAGACCTCTCTTTACTTCTACCCACTCCTGAACCCTCAAGTCGGCCTCAGCTCCCTTTACCTCTACCCACACCTGAATCCTAAAATCACCTTTGCCTCTGCCCACGCACCAAACAGTAAAAACAGCCGAACCCCCCTTTACCCGAACCCACCCCTGAGCTTTCAAGACACCTTCACCTCCCTTCACATCTACCCAGCCCATAACCCTGGAGTCACCCTCTGCTCCCTTTGCTTCCACCCCCCAGCTCTTAAATCAGCCTTACCTCCATTTACCTCTGCCCACCGCCAAACCTCGCCACCCTCACCTCTCTTTTCCTCTAACCACCTAAACCCTCAAGTTTCCCTCACCTCCCTTTACCTCTACCGACCCCTAAACCATAAAATATTTTTTTAAGTAACATGAAAAAACGTATTACAAAAAAAGGCCTGCATGGTACAGGTACAGATACTTAGCTACATGGTAACGGTCCTGCCTGGTAAAGAGTGATTCCCCTCAGGCAGGACACATCCCCGCCCCTTCCTTATACACTCTTCTGCTGTCACCCTGGCTCCTCTAAATGTTTTGCGGGCACTGTCGGGCGTTTTATGCCCTTCAATATGTTTTGCAGGCAGCTTTGCCTCTTTGACAGCTTGCCCCCTCCCAGTGCTTGCTGGGAACAGGGTCATCACTGCCAAGACATGGAACACCCTCCCCATCCGACTGCGGCAGACTGAAGACCTCCTAACCTCCAGGAGACTTCTCAAGACCTGGCTCTTCGATCAGTAGCAGCGTCCCCCCCCCCCCCCCCCCTCCAGCGCCTTGAGACCCTCACGGGTAGGTAGTGCGCTTTATGAATACCATGATTGGTTGATTGATCGAGCAGGAAGGATGTGTGCGAGCGAAAATGTTGGCCAGCCCTGGCTGTCCAAGGCTGCTTCATTATTTGTGGGTCAAGAGTCTCTTAAAGAGCACTCTGTGTTCCACTGCAGCCACTACAGTTCTCGCCGGGTCGCTGAAACGCAGTCACATTTTTGAAAATGACACACTGTCCAAATAGCAACATTTTGCTCATGTTGCCTGATGGTCATAAGATAGGCGGACAGACCCATGTACAAGCTGTGACAGAAGAGAATTCTGGAAAAAATGCACCACGCGACAATTGTACCAAGGTGTGCCTCGAGATTGGAGGTGCGAAGGTAAAAGCCTTAATTAGATAAATCAGCGCTCTGAGAGTCCCGAAGTGCGGCCCTCTTAAAACCTACGTCATAAATAAATGAAAAAAAATGACAGTGTTGAACGGGCAGAACATAACTCACACAAAAGGTGTTTGTTTGAGTTACACCATCTCAGGAGCAGAGGGTAGAATGTCACTTTCTGGCTTCAGGCATGCAAAATTATAATCCCACCATGGGGCAACCTGTACAATTATGCACGTCACGACTTTGCAAGATTAGTGTGATGTTTGGGGGGTTTTCCAATAAAAATGCCAAAAGTCCTACCAAAAATGCATTTCATTTTCTGCGGGAAAAAGATGCACTCTACCAGAAAACGATTCAAATTGCATGGCACTTAACATTTTCAGGATTTTCTCAGAATTTCACTGAATTTGCAGAATTTCAATCCTGGTACCTGGAGTGCAAAACATGGACGGTGGGTGTTAGCAGCGGCTGTCCTAATGCACTGAAAATTACATTAAAATCGATATATTTTCAGTTATGGGCGCCAAGTCAACAGCTCCCAACGTGCTCATAATTGAAATAAAGCCAACCTGAAAGCCAGCTCCAATGCATGAAAAGCAGTCCTGTTGCTTCAAGTTATAGAGATAGGGCTCGTATGCTGCCCGTGCCTTTAATCGCACTTTAGTTCGACTCTAAAATAGCAGGCAGTTGTTAATTTTGTTCTGAACTGCGTCAGGGGTTGTCAAGAGGAGTTGCCATGGCACACCATCACAGCGCGTGGAAAGGTAGTGCAGGCTGGCCTCTTGCGTATGTTTTTCACCTGACGTATATATTTTTGAGCCTTTCAATACGCCCGCCTGCGACTGCTGCACTGTTTCCCCATGAAAAGCAGAAATTGAAATCAAAGCGTACCAGGTGCGTAGAGTTCTTTAGTCTACGAGTTTTGATATATCTTCGGTCAAACTAACATTTTCTCGCAAAACATAATTTGAAATGATATATTTCTCACTTTATTTTGCTGCTATGAAATGTCCGTGGTTATCATGTATGTATGTAAAGGACAATAATGACTGATTTATACAGTTACAAAAAAAATCTCCTCTGCAATATTAAAAAGTTTCACTAGATGGCAGCAACGTGCCCCAAATATTTCTCACGTTGTTCTTAGTTTAGGAGTCGTCAACATTTTCCGGATTTTGGCGAGGGAAGTGCTTCAAATGAACAGGTGCTCAGTGCCGCACTTTTTAAATTAGTTTGAAATAGAGAGAACCTGCGCTTTTCTAATACTTTTTGACAAGAGTTCAAGTCAACCAATCAGTCCCAGTACAAGCATTACATCTCGTGTTATCTTTAGTCAGCACATACGCTAGAGTAGGCTATTTCTAACATAATAATGTGGGCTTACAGCCTCTTACACGCCATTCTTGGAACCGAAAGATACTTATTAAAATTGGAGACTTTTGGAATTGAGTCGGCACAGTATATTTTTAATAGGAACCTTAATATATTGCTCTTGACGCGTCCCAATGCCCTGTAGCACTTTTGCAGGCCTGCACTTGGCGTCGGTTCATAAAGCTCCTTTGTTTTAGATACAATGCCATTTCCACTCAAGATTTAATCAAGCTGTGCAATGTCATGTCTCAATATCAATAATGACAGACAAATTATCTCATGTTATAAGGAGCTTTATTCTTTGCTTCCTTTGGCGCCCTGGTCCCTACTCTAACTGCCCTTTCCTTTCGTGGCCCCTCCTCTTCCTCCACTCCGTAACTCCTCCCATCCCGACAACTAGACTGCTCACAATATCACATCTCCCCCTTTGTTACAAAAGAAACACAACTGACTTGATTATAGTTCTTCAATCAGTCTCTTGGGCTTGTGAATGTCTCTTCGAGGTCGGAGGTTCATTCCAAATTCTGCAGACACAGCCTCTGCCTGTCGATCAGGTCTCTGGAGTGGAATTGAATGACTAGTTCCTTCCGCCTCTCGTTGAAACGAATCCCCATCAAGTATCTCCTTCATGGCCGGGGTACATTTCTGAAAGTGTGACACATTTCGAGTGATCCGTCTGTTTGCAGACTCAGAAGTGATCATTGTACCTTTCTGCTGAGTGATAGTCAATGGTTCCTCCTTAAACCTACAGTCCGTTTTCTTCGACTGCTCCTGTTTGACCACCACACAATCCCCTGTGTGAAGAGATGGAACCTTGCCTCTCCGTTTCGTGTCTGCATACACTTTCATTTTATCCTTGCCAGCTTGATCAGCTACCGAGAGTTTTCGGTGTATGCGTGTTGGAGACACCGGTCTCAGAGCTTCTTCCCTGGTTGGGATCCTGGTTCGAATGGGTCGCCCCAACATGAGAGTGGCAGGACACTTTCCGGTAGTAGCATGTGGTGTTGTCCTATAGGCTCTTAAGACCTCATTGAGAGCCACCTGTATGTCTTTTTTCTCTAGAGTAGCTTGTTGGAAAGTCTTTTTTAAGGTGGCCATAAATCGTTCAATAGTACCATTGGCTTGTTGCCACAGAGGCGTGACTTTCCGATGTCGAAAATTGAGATGCTTTGCGAACTCACTGAACTCATGTCCGTTAAAAGGAGGACCATTGTCTGTCTTTAGTTTCTTGGGAACTACCCAGGCGGCAAACACCTCATCTAGCACGGCAATTGTGCTGGAGGCGTTGGTAGATGACACAAACTGGGCTATCGGGAATCTCAAGTACTCATCCATGATAGCTACAACATACCTGCCTGACTGGAGAGGTCCATAAAAATCTATGGCAAACTCTTGTCATACTCCACTAGGTAACTTAGTCATTTGAAGGGGAGCTGGGGAATCTCCAGACTTCACTAGTTGACACTGGGGGCAATCCTTTAGCGTGAGCTCCACCATTTGATTAAGTTGGGGAAACCAAACTCGCTCCCGGAGGGCTCTCTTGGATGCCACCACTCCCGATGACCTTCATGGGCAAGATTAACAACACCTTGACGCAACTGCCTCGTAATGACGATCCGATGGTCTCTCAATAGAAGACCCTCCGAGGTAGCGGATAACTCTTCAATGACGTGTCGGAAGGCCTGCATCTCTTGCCGGAGTTGCTGAACACTCTGTTCCCCCTCGCTGTCATGTCTCCAGTAATGTGTGCGCAGGCGTCGCACTACCTTCTGAAGAGTGTTGTCCTGTGCAGTAGCTTCCAGTATTGCTTCCAATGGAACTGCCGGTGGTCGGGCCACACCTACCACAAAGTGGATGCACTCCTCAGCTATCGACGGAAGGGAAGCCTGAGATGCCTGAGGGTGTCTGGACATATAGTCCGCCGGATTCTCTGCTTTTCCGGGCTTATGAATGATTGTATAAGTATACTCTTGTAAGCGTAATCCCCACCTTTCAATGCAAGGTGGCATCTTGGCCTTGGGATTACCGAAGATGGTGACAAGTGCTTGGTGATCCGTAATCATGGTGAAATGTTTACCATAAATGAATACGTGGAAATGCTCGCAGGCTCACACGACCGCTAAGCTCTCTTTCTCGGGCTGAGAATAAGCCTTCTCTGTGTCTGACAGGCTGCGACTGGCGTACGCCACAATGTGTCGCCGATCAGTGTCATTGTCATATTGAGCCAGAATAGCACCCAACCCCACTGGACTAGCATCCACTGTTATTTCTGTCTTCCTTTTGGGATTAAAATAGGCTAAATTATCCGCCGATTCCACTGCCTGCTTGATCTCCTGAAACGCCCGCTCACACTGAGAGCTCCACACAAACGGTTGTCCTTGCTTGGTGAGGGTACAGAGTGGGTGACTGATGGTGGCGTAGTACTTGATGTATCTAGAGCAGTAGCTTGCCATGCCCAGAAACGATCTGACGTCGCTAACGTCTTGAGGGTCTTGGTGGTGTTAAGCGCTGTCACTTTCTCAGGGCCAGGCTTCATCCCAGCCCCTGAGAGCACATGTCCGAAGAACTTGAGGGTGGACTGATGGAATTCACACTTGTCCTTGTTAAGGGTCAAATTGGCTTCTAGGAGAGCATGGCATACTCAATCCAGAGCTTGATCATGTTCCTGTGTGTTTGACCCATACACCAGTATATCATCGCTATAGTTCAGTGAATTAGGTATGTGCTTGATTGTCTGATGGATGACCTCCTGGAATATTTCGGCTGCAGAGGAGATACCGAAACTCAGTCTCTTATATCTAAACAAGCCCAGATGGGTGGCAAACGTTGTTATGTACCTTGATTTTTCGTGCAATTCCAGCTGATGGTATCCCTTGTTTAGGTCAAGTTTAGAGAATACCCTGGCACCATTTAATGCTGAAATCAATCATATCACTCAGTTGGGGTCCTCGGTGCCGCTCTCTTTCTATGGCTGTATTGGGGAGCCTCATGTCCACACACAACCGTACCTTTTCAGGGGTGCCCTTCTTCGGAACTATGACCACTGGTGACACCCATGGTGTGGGACCATCCGTTTTCTCAATGATGTCAGCCTGTAAAAGTTCCTGAATTTCATTCTCTACAGCCTGTTGCAGGTGAAAAGGCACCGCCTTGGATGTTGAGCAACGGGGCGTACTTGATCATTGATGTGCAAACGAATCAAACATTTGTTCATTTTCCCGAGCCCGGTGAACAACTTGGGGAACTTACGGGCAATGTCTGGATCATCACTGACCCGATATAAGATTTCAACCAGTCTAAGGCGTTCCGCTGTAGGCAGACTGAGGAGACAATCAGCCTCCGGACCTTCTATGACGTAGATGAAAGCCGACACTGAGGTAAACTCATGCTTGAGTGTAGTTGCAAACTTCCCCAGGCATGGAAGTGGTTTCTTTGCCATCCAAGTAAACACCCTGACATGTGCTGGGCTCAGGACGGGTGGTGGCCTCATTTTGTTGTATTCTGCCACGGGCATGTAGTTCAGGGATGCACCACTGTCTAACACAAATTTTGTCGCATGTGTCCCCACTTTGATGTCTAGTGGTGGATGTTTCTTTAGCTGATTCGGGTCAGCCACCATGCAGATGTATTCGTCCGTATATGAAGATTCTTGCGAGGTCGACCTCGATTCCCTCGATGGTGATCTCCTCAGCGACCTTCTTGTCCATTGGGATCTGCGAGACTCCCTGCTGGAATTCGAAGAGCCCGAAGATTATATGGCTTGGTCCTGTACAGCTTTCACATGGTGTCGCTTGTCCTCTGTGCGAGATGACTTTGTTGTCTCTCTCCTTCTCTCCTTGCTATATACTCCACACATCACCTCAAAATGATTTTTTCATCCACACTTCCAGCACTGTTGACCCATCGCGGGACACACATCTGTATGCGGGAAGTCATACCCACATTGATAGCATTTTCGTGAGTGCTCTAGCTTCCTAGCATAACTTGATTTAACATCTCTCTTTCCTGACTCATAGCGCCGATGACCTCTGTGTTGGTGACGGGACGCGGGACGGGATCTTCGCTGTCGCTCATTTAACCTTCTCTGAGCGTTGTTGCTTGTCCAATACGCATGTTCTCTCTTCTCACTACGACCCGTCTCCATATTCTTGGCGTGTTCTTCCGCTTGGTCGTATACTCTTGTCATTTCCTCTATTTCGTCGAGATCAGGACTCTTTCTCAGCAGCCGCCTTCGGAGTGTCTCTGAGTGGCAGCCCTCAATGACTCTGAGGCGGATGGAATCCTCCGTCGAGAATGCGTCAAAATTGCAATATTGAGCCAATCGGCGTAATCTGGATATGAATGTGCTCATCATTTCTTCCTTGTCTTGACGGGCCTGATGGAATACATATCTCTCGTAGTCCACATTTCTCTTGTGCACAAATTTTCTAGCATTTAAAGCATCTCGCACCTTGTCATAGGTTCCTTTGTCATCCGTCGGCAATTCTTTGATTATCTTGCCAACCTCTTTGCTGACCAGATTTCGCAGTGCAATTAGCTTGTCTCTGTCTCCGGTGACTTTGGACCCTTCCAGATAGTCCTCAAAATCCTCCAACCACTCCTGCCATCTAGGGCCCATGCTTCCGCCAGCCACCAGGGTCAGTGATTCCGGGGGGCGCAGATGTGAGACGATAGGCACGACAGGAGCGGCAACCGCTGCACCGCCTCTGTTCCGATTTGGCGAGTTTGACATGGCTGGACTGATGCGGTAGTGTCACGTCTGTGCACTGACTAACACTTGCTCTTGCAGTGACCAATGCTTGTTTCGTGATTATTAATGCTTGTTTTGCAGTTATCAATGTTTGTTTTTTCACTCACCAATGCTTGTTTTGCAACTGTCAATGCTTGTTTCTTTTTTCTTCGCAGTTATCAATGCTTGTTTTGCAGATATCAGTGCTTGTTTTAGATTCAGTCTTGGGATGCCTGACTTTAAAATGGCCGCCCATGCATTTGACAGGGATGTCCTTCAGAAAGTCCTGACTTCAAGATGGCCGCCAAACAGAAACTCTCATTTCCCACGAGGTTTAACTGCATTCATTCTTCCAATTCACTCGGTTCCATCCAGCACTCACCGACTGCTACTTCCACGGGCAGCAGGGTTTTCTTTGCACTTCCCACGCTCCTTGGCCACCACAACCATTCAGGTAGGCTCAGGGGTATGCTCTCGACTTGCTCCGTTGCGAGCGTGCCGTTTCTCACGCATCGGGGTTGAGCCCCGATTTCAGTGGTATCGGCGTTTTCTTTCCGCGCTTCCTCACACGCTCTCCACTCTTTAGAGCGTCACGGCAGGATCGGAGTGGGCTCCCGACTTCCTCTTTGATACCACACATCTCGTTGTGCACAGGGGATGCACTCCGGTTTTTCTTTGGCGCGAAACTAGCGCTCAGTTTAAATTGCATGCAGCACTCGGCCACACTGCTTCAGCGGAGCTCCACGCGATCAGCGAATCGCGGAGAAGGTAATTACCGCTAGCCTCGAGCTGCAGGCGGCGGCTTCGTTGGGGCACACGTGCCTCACGGACATCTTTCTCCTCGTGATGCCCAGGGACCAGACGCTTCTTCTAGGGTTCTGTGGGTGGTTGGCTACACCATCCCATCCTTGTCGCCAGTTGTCATGTCTCAATATCAATAATGACAGACAAATTATCTCATAAGGAGCTTTATTCTTTGCTTCCTTTGGCGCCCTGGTCCCTACTCTAACTGCCCTTTCCTTTCGTGGCCCCTCCTCTTCCTCCACCCTGTAACTCCTCCCATCCTGACTACTAGACTGCTCACAATATCACATGCAAGTCTCCCCCAAATGAATTTGTCAGTTATAATCTGTTCAAGTTTTTAAAGAGATTTTTAAAAGCTGTTTTAAGGTGTACAAATATAATTGTTTTATATATTTATGTATTTTGTATGTGTTGACCTCAGCAGAGGTCTGAATCAAATAAAAACGTATTGATTGATTGGACAAGCGAGTAATAACAGAACCACTTTTATTGAATCAGAAGCATGTTACAGGGCTCAAGTCGAGGGTCATGCGGGTAGACAGCGTCTACCCACTCTTTTCACAGAATGGACGCAGAGACGTTTTAAGGCATGGGCAAAGGGGCCTCTGGCTCAGGGCCGCAGCCTTTCAGGGCCCCCCTGATAGAGCCAGCTCTGTTCTGCAGTCTTGTTCTGATGAGTGGAGTGGTGTGGCTCACTGGTTAGAGGCGGCAGACCTGGAAGCAGAGAACGGCCCGGGACCAGGGTTCAATTCCCGACGCGGCAGAGTCGTGGACCAGGGTCAGCGGACTCTATAATTCTTGCCTCGGTGCCTACTCTAACCAGGGATCACACTCGGCAACTCTGGGCATTAGCTTGCCTCATCTCTACAACGGCCCCCCACATTCGCCGGGGATGCCTGGTTTCACCTTGGAGATACCCAGTAGGGACCATCTCACAGGGATAGCCAGGACGGGTTCCCCAGCGGTCTACAGCGCCACGACGCCTCAGGGCAGCAGTGCGCTTTACAAGACTACATACATGACCTTGAATAATTCTTCAACAGATTATTTAAAATACTGTTTATTTTTTATATGAATGATATTTGAAAGTTTATTACAGACATTTAGACGAGAAATGTTGTGTTTATTTTTCATGCAACATCCATAAATAAAGTTTATTTTAGATCAAAACAGGACCTCTTGTATGAAAAATGGGACAGTTTCATAGAGATTATTTGTAGTAATATTAGGGAGCTGCTGCTGTGTTACAATATTGAAAACACACATCGCTATCCGTGAATATTAGATTTAGCAACTTTAGAATATGGACAAGTGCGCCTGTGCACTTTCAGGGATGTGGACAAAGAGAACATAAAGGAGCTGAAACTGGATCATAAATTCAAAACCTTTCCAAACAGGGGCCCCCAAAATCCAATCAGCCCCAGGCCCCAAACTCCTTAAGATGTCCCTGGATGCAGGCCTGGACTGGCCGTTGCGGGCACCGGGCAAACCCCCGGTGCGCCGCATGGGTGGGGACCGGTTTGGGGCCCCTGGGGGATGTTTTTGTTACAGGGCCGCAATTGCAACACAGCTGCAAAATCGACCCTGTAACAAAATCAGGTGAAAACCGGCCCTGACAACGAGCTCAGCCGCACCCCGGGACCCCGGGAGGGGGGGGGGCGGCCGAGCACTTTGACAGGGCCGGTTTTGGTTCCCAGTCCTGCCCTGCCTGGATGTACGCCATCTACCCTTCCAAGAAGTTGGGCACAAAAAAAATATGCGATACTGTCCCGGTGTAATTTTCAGACACCAAGACACTTTCAGCAGCACCTGCACCTTGCCGTCTTTCGGTTCGAGCAACAAGGCGCAGGCGAGAAAGGTGGATTGATTAAAATTCGTAGGGAGTGCCTCACAAGAAGATCACAGTCTAGGGGGCTTTTATACAGAATAATCATCCCACGTAAACGTAATTATTTTGCAACCCCCAAGAGACATTATTAAGAGGTTCACAGTGCAAGGAATAACAGTTATTGGTTACCTCTGTTTATTGTTTATTGTTGTTCCAGGTGTATAAATAATGTTGAAAAGAATTGTGAATAAACACAAGGGCCAAGCCAATTAATTAACTGGTCCTTGTTTATAAAGAAATTTGTGTTTGAAATAATACAGCTAGATTCTTTTTTTGTACCATTGTAAGATGCCCAATCTAGCTGGTTAAAAAGGGCCTGATCCCTTCATACGTCATAGACTGAATACAGCAGGCCTCGCAGAGAAGTGCATGCGCTGCCCTGGTTCGACCTAAAAATCTGTCATCTGGTACTACACAATGGGCTTTGCAGGAGGCATATTAACCCACTATTTTACTTTGATTCAAAACCAGGGCTAGATTCAACACAGATCTCCCCAGCAAATATGTAAACCTCTAGAGTTATCTTACCATTTTAAGTCCCTGAAATTTAGATGGCACACAAAGATATTTGCAATAGGTGACTTAACCCCATAAGATATTTTAAAATGCAGACTTTGCGTCCATTTAAGCAGAACAGATTTACTGCCAAGGTTCTACTTGTTGCCAATTTCTTTATTGCAGGGTTTTAAAAAATAAATATATTAGTTGAGGTCCAGATTTTGCATTGGGGTTGCATCACTGTTTTTGGCACTATCCTGAAACAAAATCTAATTTGTAAAGCATTGTAATGTGCTCAAATGTGCCTATAATAGCCCTGCTAAACATATGTACGAGGTCTTAAGATCTGATGTCACTTCCTGTTAGGTAGCTCCATGATGTCACACGCCATGATGTCACGGGTATGCTGCTTAACTTGGTTAGTTCCCCCTCTTCTGTTTTTTAGAACTTGTGCCCTGAGCATGTAGATAAAGTTGAGGTCCTGATTTTTGTACTATAGATAGCGTGCCCAGTGAGCTTTTATTTTGACCTGGACAGATTTACTTAATATTTAAAAATCTCCAATAGCTGCTCTTCTGTCAGTGTCAAGGAGGCGGGACTTCCTACAAAAGGCATTTGAACAGGAACTCAACAAAAGAACCCGCACCCGACCACAATAATCCTGCCCGGCATATTCCAAGGTCTGCAGCAAACTACCCCAGTCCCCAGAAGCCTACCCCAGCCCTCTAGGAGTATGCACTTCCCCCAAGCACTATATTAATTAGTTTCTAGTTGACTGCTGAGGCCTTCTTCAGAAAATTCTGCTCAAACAAATACCACCTCCTGATAATGGAGGGGCCACATCCAGTGGTGTAATACATAATGATTAGGCACCGCTGCTGGCCAGGGGGCCCTAGAACTTCCCCATATCACAGATATTCACATGTCTCTAGGGCTGAATGGAGCTTCCCAGTAAGGTGGGGAATTTCTTGCACCGCAGGGGATGCAAGGGCCCATGTTCCGCTCCTGTGTCGACCTCGTAGTAGGGATTTTTAAACTGGGAGTATTTTCCCATCAGGGCCCCCTTGTTGACTCAAAAGAACACAAAGGTCCGAGTTGAGGGCTGATAAAAATGGGCTGAACATCAACCACCCTCAAAAAATCGACTGATGGTCCCTTCAGAAAAAGCGATTGAATTCTGTATTGAGTCTTGCAGGGACCGCGGTGAGCATTTCAAAGGTACTACCAGGCAGTTCAGAGTAGGCTAGTTACCCAAGTGAAATCCAGATGTCCAGGTGTTGGCATGTGGACCTTTGTACTTCTACTCACTGTTGTGGAGGAAAGTCCAGTTATCCCATCAGTATCCTGGAATTGGTTGTTTGTTATTTGTCTTTAATGGTTTTACTTTATGTTTTTAGCAGTCGAATGGTCCTTGTTTTTCCCCGGGACATATAATATGATTTGGGAAAGCGTAATTCACCAAGTAGCATTTGGATTTATTTCACTGAAAATCACCTCTTCTTTTAAAAAAATGCTGGCAATTGGTGCAAACATACAATTTTTATGTTAATCGCAACCATGTGCTACAAAAATAAAAACAAGAAGATATAATGGAAACATTCTACTGTCTAAACATTGTGGGTATATGTTTTTAATATTAAATATTACATTAATAACCAATGAATATTATTATAATAGATCAGTATAAGTACTTCCCAGCAGGCAAAACGTAATTAAAACAGGCATAGGAACTCATTGTAGTTCTAATGCACATCACAAGAAAATATAATTCTCATTGGCACAAAGAAAAGGTACCATTGGCTTTGAATTACTGTAACCAGAAGACATAGTTTAAACACAAGACAACTAAAATGCTTTAAAAAGATAATAGAAAGAAAGAAAAAAATCACTGGCTAAAGTATTGCCTTATCATTATTACTGAAGTGTATTTCTTTTTTAACCCTTCAGATGCGTCGGATGGCTCCCAGACATCCTGGGATGGCTCATTTAGATCGTAATCAGCTGCTTTCCTGAATGAAATACAAATGTGCCTTATCAGTTAATCTGCAAGTGTAACGGATGCTTCAGAGTGGTTTAATTGATCAAATCACTCCAAGCTTTGTGATGAGAAAGATTTGCTTTTTGGACTGGAAGTGTAAAGAGTAAACAACTGGGCTGGGACGTGCTTGCTTTTAATTTTAACTGCATTTACACAGCCCTTAGTACCCCTATGTTGAAGGGACAGTCATGTAAAAAAAAATTGCATTACATACCTTCTGATATTACTAAAATCTACATTTTGAAAGCACCATTTTATCGTAAAACTATTTGCACGTTTTGTAGCATTCTATCTCACACTATGTTTAATGCAAGTATAAATATTGACTTACATATTCACAGTGCTTTCTGCCACAGGCTGTGACCTCATAGCACTAAAAATACACATCACTATTCTCCACTGCACCAATCAAGATTTAATTCTGTGGCTCTCTAGTTACACACAGACCTCTGCAGTGTATTAACTAATAGAGGTTTCATAATGTACTACAGTGCATTTATCACAGAGTAACAACTTACATTTTTTTTTGTCATTTACACTGCTCATTATTTTATGTAGATACCTGATGGTGTAAGACCTACAAAACGTACAGAATATTTTGGGGCTTATTTATGAGAGGCTTGCATCACCAGAGCATCACTTTTTTGACACTCCAGTGGCGCAAGCGGTTTAACCATACCTATGAGGCAGTTCAAAGGGGAAACATCCTTTACAACGCAACTTTTACTCCGCACTACCATTACGACGCAACTATTACAACGCAAGTCATTACAACGACTTGCGCTGGAGGGCGCTCTAGGATAGGGAATAGTTTAATTACTATCTAACACCTTCCCTACTATCCACGGGGATCGGAGTTGGAATAGTAAATTAAACTATTGCGTCGTAATGGCATGTGGAGTAAAAGCATGCGTTGTAATGACATACATTCGTTTAAAGTCACCCTGCATGGCTTTGCATGGCCTCATAGGTATGAAATAAGACATAGCAGCGCAATTCACTGCGTTGCCTTACTCTGCATCAAGGAGGTGTTCCAAGGGCTTTGTGTGTTCCATGGGATTTGAGTGGGGTGCCCACGCAACACCCATGGATTTTGATCCTGCCCCATATTTACAAAATCACGTAAACCTGGGGCAGCTCCAAAAAACGGACGCCTCCCCAGTGGAAGAGGAGCGAGGAGAAACGTTTACATTTCTCCTCTTTTTTTCCTCTTTTCATGTGTGCATCATTCTTCAGCTCACATAGAAAGAGGAAAACGCCGATCTGGATTGTTTTTGTGGAGGAAGGTGCCCCTTCCTATACAAAAACAATCCTGCCTATGTTGGTGCTCGGCAGCAATTTGTGCGCCAATGCAAGGGAAAAGTATAGGAATACATCGCATTTCATAAATACGGTGCATTCCTGCTATTTCACATTGGCATAGGGCAGCGCAGCAAGAAGACTTGTGGCACTGCCCTACGCCAATTCCTCATAAATGAGGCCCTTTGTTTTTAGCTACAACTTTGACCACGCCCCCACGCTCACTGACCTTTGGTTTGCCAAAGACTGTTTAATATTATTTCCCCACCGTAAACAATTTTTGCTATGGAAATTGGGGACATTTATGGTTGTGGATGGGAAACATCCTTTACCCCACATTTTTTACCCCTCATGCTTTTACCCTGCAGTTTTTACGTCGCAAAACCGTTTATAATGCAGGGCTTTACACCTCAAACTGTTACAACGCATTCCCCAAAGTAACGGCCCCCTTGAGTTAGAATAGAAATTGTGTTGTAATGGGACTGCGTTGCAAAAATTTTTGCAGAGTAAAGACTGCGTGGTATAAGCATGCGGGGTAAAAGCATGCGGGGTAAATGCATGCGGGTTGATGTCATACAACCGTTGTGGATAGTTGTCGATGATGATGAATACCAGGTTCTAGAGATTTTTGTCCGAAGGGGGTCCTTATGCCTAAAAAAGTTTGACAAGGGGGTCTAGGCATCAAAAAGTTTGACAACCTCGGGCATACAGCATAAGGCACCGGGTCAGCTCACTTCAACATTTGGCCAACTTCACTATGAGTGCTCTTGCGTAACATGCATTTACATAGAAAAAGTAGTAACATTTAGTGAAAGGGACTGTTGCCTCAATTTGTACTTTTTGCTGAAACCAAAGCAGATTAGATTGTTTGGCGAACCAAAACTCATTTTGTAATAAACTTATACAAAAACGATGAAAAAACTAATTTAAAAAAAAAGAAAACCCAAAAAGTTGTCAGCCAACACAGACCTATAGGTGTTGCAACTGCTTGTTTAGTTATGATTTGTTGTGTTTGCATGAGACTGTCAAAAATCTGTTTCTAGGCCAGACCTGAAAAAAACAAATTGTGTGCAGTTACTGCTTACTTTGCAGAGACGAGCAGCAATATGCAGCACAGCTGGCATGTCAATGAAAACATGCCTGCAACTGCAGTGCAATTAAGCGTGCATGAAACAGGCAATTACATAATCGGCAGTCTCACCTTTGAAAAATAAGCAGCTGAAATAGTAAACAACGTAAAAGCATACTTAGCATGTGTGAAAAGTAACCCAGCTAGCGGTTGTCCATGGAAATAGATGGGGGAGAAGCATATACACAAAACTGTGAATTAATCAACTTAAAAAAAACTCAGCATCCTGCTGTTACTTAACACTCTGTGGCTAACATTAAATCTGCACATTTTAGATGTAATCTAGGAACTCATGAGCAAATATGGAACTGCATTCCATTCACATTTGAACTCTTAGATTATTTTGTATCTATTTATCTGTTCTTTCTCAAGTCCCCATATATTTTTGTTTAAATGTATCTAATAACAAGCATTTGCAATGCAATAGGTCTCGTATTAGGAAAGTTTGAGCTATTGGTTTTTGTAAATGACACATTTTTTATTTATGTTTTGTTTTTGAAAATAGCAAAATTAATAGCTTTGTCATTTACAATGCCAATAGTTATAACTTTCGCAAATGTGACATCTATAGCATTTGTAATGCAATATGTGTTGTATTTACGTGACTTACATGTATTGATATTACAAATAACAATGGTTTTTAATTGTTTTAAATAATTAATACTTAAATAAAAGTTATTGGGGCATATTATCAATGGGGTTTATCTCCGCTTTTTTGGCTTTAAAAGCCAAGAAAGCGGAGATAAAATGATCTCCCTATTACCTAGCTGTCGCTAACACCAGTTAGCGACAGCTAGTAGGAGATAGCGACCATCTTGGGCCCCACTTTGCATGTCAGTGATATTTATCACTAATGACATGCAAAGTGGGCGTGCCAAGATGTTAGAGACTGAAAACAGTCGCTAACATCGCTATCTCCTATTACCAACTTTTGGAGATATTCGCGCTAAGCGCAAATATCTCCAAAAGCTAACACCTGCCCTGAGCAGTTCTTAGCCATGTTATCCAATGGGAGGTGGATAACATGGCTAAGAGCATTAGCTCGGTAATGCATGAATATCGCTGAATTTTCAGCGATATTCATGCATTGCGGCGATTTTTATCGCATTTGCGATAAACCTTGGTAATACCAAGGTTTATTTGCGGTAAAAATCGCCGCAGCTCAGCGGTAAATTTTTATCTCTAACCAAGCAATAGCGATAATTATCGCTATTGCTTGGTAATATGCCCCATTGTACTTTATAATGGCAATAGCTTAAACTTTTGTAAATAACATTTGTGAAGATTATGTTCAGTGTATTTTATTGTGACGAAAATCCAAGAACAGAAGTGAAATATTAACATCTTTTTGTTACATTTGTAATAAAGCTTGAAACATTGAGATAACATATTTGAACCAGTTGTTGAACGGTTGCACAGATTGATGCAGTGGTAGAGCTCAGTGATGTTGTGGTGCCACTGAGTGATGCTGTGGTGGTGCTGAGTGATGCTGTATGCTGTGCTATGTTTTGTTTTGCTATCCTATGTTTTGTTTTGTTATGCTATGCTGTCCTATGCTTTGATTTGTTATGCTATGCTGTTTTGGTATGCTATGCTATGTTTTGCTATGCTATGCTATGCTATGTTTTGCTATGCTATGTTATGCTATGCTATGTTTTGCTCTGCTATGCTATGTTTTGCTATGCTATGTTATGCTATGCTGTGTTATGTTTTGTTATGCTATGCTATGTTTTGTTGTGTTTTATTATGCTATGCTTTGTTTTGCTATACTATGTTTTGTTATGCAATGGTATGCTATGTTTTGTTGTGTTGGTGTGCTATGTCGTGTTTTGCTATGCTATTATATGTTTTGTTATGTTTTGTTAAGCCATGCTATGTTTTGTTGTGTTTTGTTAAGCTATGCTGTTTTGTTGTGTTTTGTTATGCTATGTGTTGTTGTGTTTTGTTATGCTATGTTTTGCTATCCTATCCTATGCTTTGTTTTGATATGCTATGCTATGTTTAGTTTTGCTATCCTATGCTTTGTTTTGTTATGCTATGCTATGTTTTGTTGTGTTTTGTTATGCTATGTTTTGTTGTGTTTTGCTAGGCTATGCTTTGTTTTGCTGTGCTATGTTTTGTTATGCTATGCTATGTTTTGCTCTGCCATGCTTTGTTATGCTATGGTATGTTTTGTTGCGTTTTATTATGCTATGCTTTGTTTTGCTATGCTATGTTTTGTTATGCTATGCTATGCTATGTTTTGCTTTGTTTGGTATGCTATGCTGTGTTTTGCTATGCTATTATATGTTTTGTTATGTTTTGTTAAGCCATGCTATGTTTTGTTGTGTTTTGTTAAGCTATGCTGTTTTGTTGTGTTTTGTTATGCTATGTGTTGTTGTGTTTTGCTATGCTATGTTGTGTTATGTTATGCTATGTTTTGTTCTGTTATGCTATGTTTTGTTATGCTATGCTATGTTTAGTTTTGCTATCCTATGCTTTGTTTTGTTATGCTATGCTTTGTTTTGTTATGCTATGCTTTGTTTTGTTATGCTATGCTATGTTTTGCTATGCTATGCTTTGTTATGCTATGCTATGTTTTGTTATGCTATGCTAGGTTTTGTTATGTTTTACTATGCTATGCTTTGTTTTTTATGCTATGTTTTGTTACGCTATGCTTTGTTATGCTATGTTTTGTTATGCTATGCTAAACTTGGTTTTGTTATGCTATGCTATGTTGTGTTTTGTTATGCTATGCTATGTTTTGCTATGCTATGTTTTGTTATGTATGCTATGTTTTGGTGTGTTTTGTTATGCAATGGTTTGTTGTCTTTTGCTATGTTTTGTTATGCTATGTTTTGTTATGCTATGGTTTGTTATGCTATGGTTTGTTATGCTATGGTTTGTTGTGTTTTGCTATGTTTTGTTATGCTATGTTTTGTTATGTTATTCTTTGTTATACTATGCTATGTTTTGTTATGCTATGGTATGTTTTGTTGTGTTTTGTTATGCTAAGCTTTGTTGTGTTTTTCTATGCTAGGTTTTGTTTTGTTATGCTATGCTATGCTTTGTTTTCCTATCCTATGCTTTGTTTTGTTATGCTATGTTTTGTTATGCTATGCTGGTGAGGGTGAGTGAGGGTGAGTGAGTGAGGGTGAGTGAGTGAGTGAGGGTGGGTGAGTGAGTGAGGGTGGATGAGTGAGGGTGAGTGATGGTGAGGGTGTGAGGGGGTATGTATCCTATGCTTTTTTTGTTATGCTATGCTATGTTTTGTTATGCTATGCTGGTGAGGGTGTATGAGGGTAGTGAGGGTGAGTGGGTGAGTGAGGGTGAGTGAGGGGGTGTGAGGGTGAGTGAGGGTGAGTGAGGGTGAGTGAGGGTGTGTGAGGGTGTGTGAGGGTGTGTGAGGGTGAGGGCAGGGGTGTGAGGGTGAGGGCGGGGGTGTGAGGGTGAAGGCGAGGGTGTGATGGTGGGTGAGAGGGTTGGGAGGGTGAGAGGGGTGGGAGGGTGAGGGGGTGTGAGGGTGAGGGTGTGAGGGTGGGTGAGGGTATGTGCGGGTGAGGGGTTGTGAGGGTGAGGGGGTGAGGGTGTGAGGGTAAGGGTGTGTGAGGGTGTGAGAGGGGGTGTGAGGGTGAGGGTGTGAGGTTGAGTGAGGGTGCGCGAGGGTGTGTGAGGGTGAGGGGGTGAGGGTGGGTGAGGGTATGTGAGGGTGTGGGGGTGTGAGGGTGAGAGGATGTGTGAGGGTGAGAGTGTTGTGAAGGTGAGGGGTGTGAGGGTGGGTGAGGGGGTGTGAGGGTGAGGGGGGGTGAGGGGGTGTGAGGGTGGGTGAGGGAGTGTGAGGGTGAGGGGGTGTGAGGGGGTATGAGGGTGAGGGGGTGTGAGGGTGAGGGGGTGTGAGGGTGAGGGGGGTGAGGGTGTGAGGGTGAATGGGTGTGAGGGTGAGGGTGAGGGGGTTTGAGGGTGTGTGAGAGGGTGAGAGGGGTGAGGGTGTGTGAGAAGGTGAGGGGGATAAGGGGGTGTGAGGGCATAGAACGTAATCCGTGACATAAATAGATTAAGAACATATACACTTCTAGAAACAATGTCTTTAAGACATTTTCTAGCCGATCACTACAATTGGACTGAGTCTGTGCATCCGTCTTACAAAAATCCCTAGAAGGGTTAACTGGAAAAAAGCATTGGTAGAGCAAATAGGTCAGGTCGGTGGAACGTATTAGCTTTGCCAATTGCCTTTGGTGGGGCTGCAAAGCATTGAGATGCTGCCACAATCATCAAAATAAAAATGTATAACAAAATGCCCACACAATGGCTGTGCAGTTATTCCACTGTCAAACGCATGCATCAGAATGTATGCGCACTTCGCTGACATTACATAGGTGCGTTTTGCTCCAATTTTCTTTTTTTTTCCCAATTCAGTTTGGAAGACGGCAAATAGAAAAATAAATATTTTTTAGCACAAAAGCTCCAATTAAAATAAATAAATAAAAAAGCTGGTGTGAGGTAGAGCGGTCGTAATGTAGGAGCGGGTGGGAAACGGAAACAAGTCAGCCCAGCACCATGGGACTCTGGGCAATAAATTGCGTAATATTCCTGACGGCCCCCAACGCCGGGATGCCTCCGGGTAACTGTTCGTGCTTTACAAATACTGGATTTACAACCCCCCTTTACTGTCTTCAGCTCGGGGACAGGGGAGAAAGGAAAAGTATGTAAAAGGAAGATGTGGAGAGACCGCGAAGAGAAGGTTAGGTGTGGTAAGGGGGCAAAGAGAGGGTGGGGTGAGGGGAAAGTAGAACAGAAAAGGGAGAACACTGAAGGAGCAGAAAGGTGGAACACGGATACAAGCACTGTGGAGAGAGAGGAAAAAAACAAACGAGAAACCACACAAACCCGGGAGGAGCACACAAGACAGGAGGCATAGAGAAAGAAGAGGTTGAAATGGAGAAGAAGAGAAGACAACTGGGCAAAGAATGGGATGAGAGGAAGAGCGTGACTGAGTGACACTGTGTGCACACGCCTAGGTGCCTCGAAGCGAGCAGCAGCGCAGTGCCTGGTGACTCTCCTTGATGGTGGCAGTGTGTTTGTAAGCTGGCATGGTACACTGCACTTGATTACTGCCTCTAGGCGCGGTCTAGTGTGTGTTGCGGCTTCCAATGCACACTGAGGTAGTGACGCTTTGTGCAGCGCCGAGAGTGCATCTGCCATTACTGCAAGGCGCTGTCCATACCACGGGGCCTGCGTGAGGGTGCTACGAAGGCAGGACTGTCACTGATGTCAGCACAGCGCTCTCTGCTGCTGCCAGGCACTTTATCGCACATGACCTCCACTCTGCTTCTCTCCAAAAGTCATCCCATGTTCTTTAAACCCTGAAACACGATGGATCCATCCTCGCATACAGCAAGAGTTGACCAGTGTGCTCAGACTTGGTCCTCGCAGCACTAGAGCCTCGCAGCCCGATTCAGAGTTTGATGGAAGCGGGACATGTGCCAAGCCGCAGTGAATGGCCCTCTGTGCGCTATAATAGAGCGGACGGGACGTCCGTCGCAGCTTGGCAGATGTCCCGCCCGTGCTTTCTATGGTCTCGTGAAGTTTATACCAGAGAGGAAAGAAACAGCCGAACCTTCGTTGTCTGCAAGAATCCAATGTACAGGTGACTGGTGGGACGGCGCCTGCAGGGACATGTTTTATTGTGTTCACAGCGCCTCCAAATACCATCCCAGTAATTAACATGCATCAAATTGGAAGTCACCCATATGTGATACGGTTATTTAGAAGGCCACATGTTACTTTTAATAGGTTGGTGACTGCAGCAAACCGAATACATGTTATTACTTACTACAAGCCACATGGACAACGATAGGGGAGATGGGGCCCCCCCGCATTTGATAAAATGATTCAAGCAAGCCGGGCCGACGACGGCTGAAATGCCAGAAACCGGTCCCCGGAAGCTTGTTTCCTTCCCAGTGTAAGAATTGGCTTGGTAGTTTGGTTTGCCCTGTTCCCATCATGCACTGGGACAGGAACAGACTAATTTGCATATAGCCAGGTTCTGAGCTGGGATGGTGCAGTGAGCTAAAAAAACGTTGTTAGATCTAACCCTGATCTCTTGACTGGGTGAGAGTATTCTGCTTAATTCAGAAACTCTGTCCATCACCACCCCTTGTTGTTAAATATTTTGTCCACCCTAAGCGTGGAAGGGTATACTCAGACGTGAGTCCCTTGCTCATTGCACCATCAGGATTCAAGCAAGCCGGGCCGACGACGGCTGAATTGCCAGAAACCGGTCCCCGGAAGCTTGTTTCCTTGCCAGTGTAAGAATTGGCTTGGTAGTTTGGTTTGCCCTGTTCCCATCATGCACTGGGACAGGAACAGACTAATTTGCATATAGCCAGGTTCTGAGCTGGGATGGTGCAGTGAGCTAAAAAACGGTGTTGGATCTAGCCCTGATCTCTTGACTGGGTGAGAGTATTCTGCTTAATTCAGAAACTCTGTCCATCACCATCCCTTGTTGTTAAATATTTTGTCCACCCTAAGCGTGGAAGGGTATACTGAGACGTGAGTCCCTTGCTCATTGCACCATCGGGATTCAAGCAAGCCAGGCCGACGACGGCTGAAATGCCAGAAACCGGTCCCCGGAAGCTTGTTTCCTTCCCAGTGTAAGAATTGGCTTGGTAGTTTGGTTTGCCATGTTCCCATCATGCACTGGGACAGGAACAGACTAATTTGCATATAGCCAGGTTCTGAGCTGGGATGGTGCAGTGAGCTAAAAAACGGTGTTGGATCTAGCCCTGATCTCTTGACTGGGTGAGAGTATTCTGCTTAATTCAAAAACTCTGTCCATCACCACCCCTTGTTGTTAAATGAAAACTGAAGCGCGGCGCCCTTGTAAGTTTAATGACGAGCACTAAAAGCGCCGGCCTTCTGAAGCTGCTGTAGAGGACAACAGCACAAGGGGGATGGGCGGGGTTGGATTGTATGTTCAGGACGTTTACTTTCTATTATATTATATTATGCATGTCAGCAGAACAGAATTTAAATAAGGGAACCTTATGAATGTGGCCCGGATAGAAAGCAGCCCTCGCACATGATATTAAAAAAAGGTCCGAAATACTCGACAGGCGGGAGGTTGGGAGGGGGGGTGGATTGGAGCCAAAGGTAAACCACAACAAAGAGCAAGCAGGAAATAAATATTTACAAGCAGGAGGGAGGAGGAGAAGGCCGCTGCAGCCTGAAGAGAGGGATATCGAGAGGTGGTGGAGGCAAGGTGAAGGATTAAGGGTAAAAGAAGAGGTTGAAATGGAGAAGAAGAGAAGACAACTGGGCAAAGAATGGGATGAGAGGAAGAGCGTGACTGAGTGACACTGTGTGCACACGCCTAGGTGCCTCCAAGCGAGCAGCAGCTCAGTGCCTGGTGACTCTCCTTGATGGCGGCAGTGTGTTTGTAAGCTGGCAGGGCACACTGCACTTGATTACTGCCTCTAGGCGCGGTCTAGTGTGTGTTGCGGCTTCCAATGCACACTGAGGTAGTGACGCTTTGTGCAGCGCCGAGAGTGCATCTGCCATTACTGCAAGGCGCTGTCCATACCACGGGGCCTGCGTGAGGGTGCTACGAAGGCAGGACTGTCACTGATGTCAGAACAGCGCTCTCTGCTGCTGCCAGGCACTTTATCGCACATGACCTCCACTCTGCTTCTCTCCAAAAGTCATCCCATGTTCTTTAAACCCTAAGACACGATGGATCCATCCTCGCACACAGCAAGAGTTGACCAGTGTGCTCAGACTTGGTCCTCGCAGCACTAGAGCCTCGCAGCCCGATTCAGAGTTTGATGGAAGCGGGACATGTGCCAAGCCGCAGCAAATGGCCCTCTGTGCGCTATAATAGAGCGGACGGGACGTCCATTGCAGCTTGGCAGATGTCCCGCCCGTGCTTTCTATGGTCTCGTGAAGTTTATACCAGAGAGGAAAGAAACAGCCGAACCTTCGTTGTCTGCAAGAATCCAATGTACAGGTGACTGGTGGGACGGCGCCTGCAGGGACATATTTTATTGTGTTCACAGCGCTGCCAAATACCATTCCATAAATTAACATGCATCAAATTGGAAGTCACCCATATGTGATACGGTTATTTAGAAGGCCACATGTTACTTTTAATAAGTTGGTGACTGCAGCAAACCGAATACATGTTATTACTTACTACAATCCACATGGACAACGATAGGGGAGATGGGGCCCCCTGCATTTGATAAAAGCAGGCGCTGTGCTGAAAAATGAAGCGCGGCGCCCTTGTAAGTTTAATGACGAGCACTAAGAGCGCCGGCCTTCTGAAGCTGCTGTAGAGGACAACAGCACAAGGGGGATGGGCGGGTAGGATTGTATGTTCAGGACGTTTAGTTTCTTTTATATTATGCATGTCAGCAGAACAGAATTTAAATAAGCGAACCTTATGAACGTGGCCCGGATAGAAAGCAGCCCTCGCACATAATATTAAAAAAGGTCCGAAATACTCGACAGGCGGGAGGTTGGGAGGGGGGGTGGATTGGAGCCAAAGGTAAACCACAACAAAGAGCAAGCAGGAAATAAATATTTACAAGCAGGAGGGAAGAGGAGAAGGCCGCTGCCGCCTGAAGAGAGGGATATCGAGAGGTGGTGGGGGCAGGGTGAAGGGTTAAGGGTAGGGAGAGAAAGCACAGGCTGGACAGGCTGTGATCTGGACTCTTTGATGTGGTGTGCGAGGCGGGCAGAAAGGACGGCCGTGGGAGGTGGGAGGAGAAGTATGGAGAGTGGTGCAGGCGGGGGGCGTGGAGCAAACCCTTTGAAGAGCGTTTGGCTGCCAGGGAGGCGGAGAAGCAGATTGCCTTCAAGGCAGGAGGCAGGCAGAAGGCTCGGGCAAGCTCGTGCACGAGAGCACATGCACTCGTCAAAATCCGGATCGTAAAAAGTCAGCTTTGTGGATGGACGGCAAAAGGTCTCTCTACGAGACTTAAAAAACGGTAGAACATATTATCATTCCAACAAAGCACATTTGAAACTTAATGATGGGCATAGTTTTGCTGTCACAAAAAATACCTAGTGATGTCGAATTAATACGTGGAAATAAATAGGAGAGGGCCTCGTTTATGAAAAGTGACGCATCGCTGCGAGAAAACATCGATGCTTCACTTTTCATTGCCCCTTCCTTGGGACTCCAATGATGCGTCATATTTACAGTATGATGCATCATGGCGCAAGGAGTTACAGATACCTCCGTATTTCGGACTTATCTGTAGGCGCAAAAATAACGCATTGCTGGAGTGTGTCACAAAAGTGACGCAACTCCAGCAATAGGTCATTACACATGGTCAAGTCCCATGTTAAATGTGCCTGAGTCAGTCTTACGCCCGCCATGAGGCAGGCGTAAGATATTGACGCATTTGTGTCCTAGAAGTGGCGCAGTGAAATCTCATAGATTTCACTGCTTCACTTCTACGACCCTTTCTTGCGTCGGAACGCCCCCCTGCATACATTATACCTGGCACAGTTATAATGTGGCACGGGGGTTTACACACATCTACCTAGATGCGTCACTTTGTAAATATGACGCAACATGGCACAATTTTTTCCACCGCTGGTGCGTCACAAAAAGTGACGCACCGGCAGTCTAAAAGTGACGCAAGGCCTCATAAATAAGGCCCAAGAAAGTGCACTATTCATCCTCCATCACGTTTGGACGTTTAATATGTTGCCCCCAAGGGTAAAAGGCTGGACTTGGAAATGTATGTATTTAAAAGCTGATGACATTCAAAGGGCCTCATTTTTGAAAAGTGATGCATCGCGGCGTGAAAACAGTGATGCGTCACTTTTCACTGCACCCTCCTTGCGACACCAATGATGCGTCATATTTACAGTATGACGCATCATGGCGCAAGGAGTTACAGATACGTCAGTATTTCTGACGTATCTGTATGGCGCAAAAGTGACGCATTCCTGGAGTGTGTCACAAAAGTGACGCAACTCCAGCAAAGTATTGTTTCACATGGGGCTAGCCCCATGTGATAGGGCCTGCGTCAGTCTTACGCCTGCTGTGCGGCAGGTATAAGAAATTGACGCATTTGTGTCCTAGAAGTGGCGCAGTGAAATCTTATAGATTTCACTGCATCACTTCTATGACCCTTTCTTGCGTCAGAACGCCCCCTTGCATACATTATACCTGGCGTGGGTATAATGTAGCGCATGGGTTTACAAAGTGACGCATCTACCTAGATGCGTCACTTTGTAAATATGGTGCAACAAGGCACATTTTTTACGCCGCTGGTGCGTCACAAAAAGTGACGCACCGGTGGCGTAAAAGTGACGCAAGGGCTCATAAATGATGCCCAAAGTCTTTACCATTGGAAGCCATTAGATAATATTTTATTTCTTAGCCTTTCTCTCTGAATTTTGTGCATTCTCCAGGAAGATCCCGCAAGCTAGCCGGACAATGTTGCTCCCTACTTTGGAAAGCTTGATTAAAAAAATGACTTTTAGGAGACTAATAATGAATTACTATTTTCAGAAATGCCCATTTCATTTGAGAGCAATTTGTTTTTTTCAGGTTTATAAAACGACCTTTATTACAAGTTTTCCATTTTTGTATACCGTTGTTCTTTCCCCGCCGCTATGATGTTAAGAATAAAATAAAATATGCCATGGTTGTAATGCTCACAATTTCGCCTCTGTTGCAGGCTATAAGAGAAGATGGGCTGTTTCTCCTTTCTGAAGACCATGATGTTTGTATTTAACGGCATCATTTTTGTAAGTATGACCAGCGTGGGCTGATTTTGTGGGTGAACATCCCTTCCTGCCACAAGCATTAAATGCCTGGTAAACCCTACAATTTTTGGGCGTAGGCTCCCACTACTGAGTCACTTCTACTACCAAGCGATTATCATTCTGTACTCTGATGCTTTGGGATTATGAGTCTATGAAAATGTGAGTTTTTATACTATTAGCATCCTTGGAGACTGTTCAGTTTTTCCTGGAAACCCCTGCCTGTCAGAAGATAAATTTAAAACTAAGCAGGCGGCATGGGCCATATAACAGTAATGTCTGGGCATTATAAAGACATCTGGCTGAGTCACCCAACATTTGGTAGTAGGGATAATTGAAAATAATCTGGGATTTATAAATAGGGTGCCTGGGGCTATGGTATTTTTTTGTAGACAATTCTAACAGTATTTATCCATATTTATTTTTGCTAATTTTTTGTTCCTATTGAAATATGTATGTGTACAAATGTATTTAACTAATAAGTGTACACCCACACTTGGATGGTTGGTAGGTTTTAGTGTTATAAGAAGCCATAGATGTTGCACTAACTCTAGGCAATTCACTCAGACAAAAACATTACCAATGTAGTTCAAACGCATGCACAGCTGCTTAAAGCTTTATTAAGAATCCTACTCCTTTTTTGTTCAAACTTATCTGCATCTCAACCACCACAAGTGCTGGCCCAGAAGTCATGATTGGCAGTTTTGGGAATCATTCAAAAGAAGACCTATTTTTGATTTTTCGATATTTATAAATATATACACATGGAGAAATAGACAGTTCTCTATCTGTTTTTATAAGTAAATACAAAAAAACTGAAAACCTCATTTAGATTCAACAGAGCGATCAGAGCGATCAGAAAAGCTTATCTCCAGTGACTTCCTCTATGGACAGTGATGGAGAAAAGTGCCCCCAAGGACAGGAGCTCTCTTCTCCCCCATTGCTACAGTAGTCAGTCCCTGACTGGCAGCCCTTCACTCATAGCCTGGACCCATCTGTTCTCTTTGAATTGGAAGTCTGAACTCCAGAATTGGAGCAGCCTATCTATAGAACAGTTAACACCTGCTCCACCACACCACATACTGCACATTTCAGTCCTGGTCTTTTATCTAGCAACCTATAGCTTTCTGGGAGCTTTCTGGGAGTTGTAGTCTTGGTATACTTGAATGAACCAGTTGGACTAATACACAACACAACCGTGGTTTGTAAGAGAAAAACAAATGGTTGGAACAAGTGATCCCTAGTGACCGAGAGCTCTTTGCCCACAGCACTGAAGGGGAGAGTCCACAGTGACCTGGTGCTGTGGGCCCCACAGCGCTGAGACAGCATGTCCTCTTTGGCCTAGAGATGTGTACACCCTAGGACTCTCACAGCCTCCTCTTTGAGATCTGAAGCACTGTAGGTCTTTTTTCCTCACCCTTCTACACACAGACATTGGTCACCAACTCATACAGTTCATGTGTCTCTTAATGGTGCCAGCGTGTAATCCTGTGTGCTGCTCAGTGCCTTCTTCCTTTGACCTCCTAGGTGGGTGGCATTGCAGTGCTGGGCATTGGAATATGGGTCAAGGTCGATGGAGGTTCCTTCGTGAAGATCCTCGGGGCGGCGGCCCCACAGCTGGTGCAGCTGACAAATGTGGGCTACCTCTGCATCGCCATTGGATGCTTCCTGCTCCTCATGGGCTTCCTGGGCTGCTGTGGCGCCATGAAGGAGAGTAGGTGCCTGCTGATGATGGTGAGTAGATCAGGCGCGGCTGGGGGTTTGAGATAGGACTCTGGGCAAGACTCCTCAGATTATGCCCTGGCCCAATGGGTTTTCAAGGGGCATTTAGGGTGGAGATAGGTAAGTCTGAGACTTGGGAGTAGACCCCCAAAGTTCCTAAGCGATCCCTAGAAAGATATAGGACACCATGAGACTTGGGAGAAGGTCCCAAAGAGTCTAGAGATAGAAAACTCTGAGACAAAAACGTCCTGAGATCTCAAAGGAATAAAGTCAGAAAATCCTGAGATTGGGTGTAAACTCCGAGGACATCTCAGCGCTGTATGTAGCAAATCTTGAAACTCAAACTGGAGACAGAGAGTCTGGAGAAGACACCAAGACCCTGAGATGATGTAGGTGGAGGTAGGGTTCAAACTCAGGGCAGCCTGCGAGGCTGAAAGAGGATAGCCTAAAACATGGGTTAAATTCAGAGCGGTCAAAGGAGGTGGTAGCACCACCAGAGACTAGGGCTTAGACCCTGAGCGGTCCCATAGGTAGAGGTGCAGATCTCATTGCTAGGGTTTACGCTCTCACAGCTTAGCGAAGTACGGTCCCTGTGCTAGCTTGAGACTTTGCACCCACTCTCTCTTTCTTCCCTTCCAGTTCTTCATCATAATCCTCATTATCTTCATCGCAGAAGTGGCTGGTGCAGTGGTGGTCCTGGCCTTCTCTGCAGTGGTAAGTCATTGGTTCTTGTGAGGACCTGTGCACAGGAAGAAGCCTGCTACCTGGAGTATTTTATTTTGTCAGCAACCACCTGGAAGGGCACTGTTCTGCTTAGTCCTAGTGAATGAAAAACTGTTGGGCAATGTTGCTTGGTCTCAGCATTAGGTTGGGTTAAGCATCTTGGTGAATGTGGAAACAGGCGAAGGTATCCCCTGCTCGTGCATCCATGATGGCCATCTTTGAATGCATTTTTAAAAAAATTAATTTTTTAATATTTCAACAAATCCTCTTCATAGATGTCTGCTGTGGATGTGCAGGCATCACTGTTGGCCATGTTTGAACTGGAGTTGTTCAAATGTATTAAAAAATCCTTAACATAGGGCCATTGCACATACATAGACATGGACTGCGTTCTTGGAATGGTTAAAAAACATTTTAATATGGCCACAACGTGAAGGCAGGGCATGCAGGAAAAGAGTGCCATGGGACCAGGAAGGGTGTAACGGATGCTGAGCGGGGTGATGATAAAAGGCAGCAGTATGTAAAGAGAAAGGGATGGGGGACAAAAAAGTCTCGCTCCTACACTGAAACGGAAGGATGCAGGGCAGTCAGATGGACAACACATCAAACAAATCGTGAGCAAGAGGCTGACCCAGAGACCACTTTAGTATATGTCACGTATTGGAAAACAATAGCTTTCCAATAGACAGCTAAAGCTGAGTGTTGCCTAGAATTAAAACCAACACACTCACATAAGCTCAGTGCTTAATTTGAGCCGTGGTTTCCGGTGCTCTGCACTGGCACTTAATTGCCAACACTAGGTTTTATGACAGTCTGCCACATGGTGGCACTGTTTGTGTTTTTAAGAGATGAGCACAACATTTGTTTATTAATTCAAAATACATTAAAATGACTAGTATCATCCATCCAAGTCATTCTTATAGCTTTGGGGGCCTGGAATAGTTTGTACTGCCACACTTGAAGGAGTGTAATGTTCATAGGTATGTCAGTACTGTCACCGGCAGGCTGGCCGGGGCAATGGGTGGTGCAAGCTGCAGAGGCCTCCTGACGACAGCCCTGGCACTTATGTTTTTTTACAACTTAAGCACTGCATGAGCTATTATAGTTTTATGCATCTCTTGTTTAACCCATGGTTGGTTAGTGTCGGTGTTATGTTGGTTCACTAGTGGAATACTACATTCCACTTACTCCATTACATAATAGTCTGTGGTTTGAACCAACTTTCACGGCGCTGCGCAAATAACTAAATTGCTCTATATACTAATTTCTTGGCAAATTTACGCTAAATTAATTGTATTGCAGGGATTTTTGTAAAGTGCTTTGAAGCCCTTCATGGCCTGGTTCGTGTTAAACAACAGATAAATAAGTAGATGTACATAAAATCAGAGAGCAGTTGAAAATGTATTAAAATGTGGCAAAGTCACTAATATCAACACATACATCATACTAGCTGTTATGCATGCCCTCCTGCAAACATGGTAGCATTTAGATGTGTGAAGCCTCCCAAAGATGCTATTTGTGCCACAGACCCCCCCTTGTAGGAACATGGGCTCACACCACCATCTTCCTCTGACATATCGTACCCTCAGTGGGATTATAGATGGGGTGGTGGTGCTGGTGGGAAACATTGCTGTAAAATCGGCCCTCAGTAACAAAAACGCCCCCCACCGTTCCAAAACCGGAACCCGCCATTGCTCCTCACTGGGAAAATGCCTGGTGCCCGCTACGGCCAGCCCTGCCCATGATCTAGCGCTTGCTCCACCAGAGATACACACAAGCCTTTCCATTATACCCTTCAAAAGGAGCTTCACATCACATATGCTAGCAACCCACATAGCCCAAGCACGTCTAGCTGCTTGTTGGATAGAGCCCTGGTCTTTGGGTGGAGTATGTTTGAGAAACAATGCTGTTTTTGGGTGGTGAATGAAAAAGAATACATTGACCAACTACAGCTGACTGGCTATGAAAAAAAGTAAGGGGCCTATTCACAAAAGCAGTTATGGGTATGGAAAGTGGTACTGCAGGAGTACTGTTTTACGTACTCTTTGCATGCCTTTTTGAATTGGTGCCGAAAAATCCAAATCCTTATTAGTAAAATTATAGAGAAGGCACTGTCCTTTCTGTTCACACTAATGGTTTAGGAATATTCCCTCAGTATTCCCATTTTAGATGTTATGAAGCAAATTCACAGAGGCAGGTAAGAGTATGATAAAGAGTTCTATAGGAGTACTACTTTACCTGCTTCAAAATGGCTGTGTGAATTAACCCCTAAGAGAAAAACATGTGAAATGGACAGAACAACTCAGGATGGATTAGGAGAGTGCTGAGATTAGTCCAAACAAATGAATTATCTGTTTTGGGAATGTCACATTGCAAAATGAAAATGTCTGCTTCGTGACCTGTTCAGTCACAGATATTCGTGGAGTACCTCAGCACCTGGGCGACAAAGACCTTGAGAGAGGACTACGGGCAGGAAGATAAAAGCGACATTACCACAATCTGGAACACCACTATGAACGAGGTGAGCACATGCGGGGTGAGGGATCGATGAGGCGAGATGATATACCTGGGATCAGGGAAGGTGGGCCCATGGGATCTCATCCTTCATGGTTGTATGGCCCTGCAAGAAGAGACCATTTATATTGTGTTAAACATTCTGCCTGCACAGTAATGGGGGAGCTACAAGTTTGTTTGCTCTCCTTTTATGGGCATTATATATGTTAGTCCCTCTTCTTTCTCTCTATTGGACAAGTCATTTGGTATCAGCTCCCTCCTGTACTTTACGATGTCTAGGTGGTCCTAGCTACCCCCTTTCTTGCACATTATTAAAGCCAGTTGCTGAAGATAACATAGTCCCAACTTACATGTTAAGATCATTGGGTGATATTAGCCATACCACTTCCAGAACCTCACTACGATAGTTTGGTTGGGTTTTATTTGAGTTATGGCTGAGTTGAACTGAGGTTTTATTGAGTTAAAGTTGGGATGAGTTATGGTTGGGTTTAGTTAAAGTTGGTTTATGTTGTGTTTCCTTGCACAGTGCACAACTCACCCAGGAGGGTATCCTGGCACTGAAACAGAACCTTTAGGGCCAGAGCCAAGGTCGGGGATAAGTGAAGAGACAGGTCTTTAGTTTTGGCAAAATTCAAAAACTGAGGAGGAGGCTCTGATGTGAAGGGGTGGGTTGTTTCAGCCTTTAGGAGCGAGGTAGGAGAAGGTATGACCGCCGGATCTGGTTCTGATTACGTGTGTGTGTGTGTGGGGGGGGGGGGGTGCACAAGTAGAAGTTTGCCTGAGCGAAGGTGTCTGGTAGGTTTGTAGAAGTTTATATGGCTGTTGAGGTATGTGAGGTCAATGTTGTGCAAGGCTTTGTGTGTGTGCTTGAGGAGTTTAAATAGTGCTTGTCTATAGATTGTGAGGTAGTGGAGCTCTTTGAGGTGCGGGTTGAAGTGAGTGTGGGGTGGGAGGTTGAGGGTGAGTCTTGCCATAGAGTTGTGTATGGTCTTGAGTTTTCTCTCCAGTTGAGGGTTTTTTCAGCATAAAGTGTGTTGCCGTAGTCCAGGTTCCTGATGATGAGAACGTGGGTGATGGTTCTCCAAGTGTTAGCGGGAGCCATTTGAAGATCTTCTTGAGTGAGTGAATGCAGACGCAGGACACTGAATTCACTTGGCCGCTCATTGTGAGTTGGTAGTTGATTACTATTCCAAGGTACTTTCCGTGGGTTGCTGAGAGTGCTGTGGGTCTGAGTTTGGCAGGCCACCAGCTTCGGTCTCAGAGCGAGATGTCTTTGCTGAAGATTACTACATAGCATAACATAAAATGTGTATTTGTAAAGTGCACATTCACCCGTGGGTATCTTGACATTGGATAAACGATGTTTATTGTTACCCAAATCAATGATGCTCACTTTTTCAACCTCAGGAGGGTGAAAGTCTGAGTGAACCTGCTGGGCTTTGAACCTCTGACCCTGAGGTCAAACACATGCCCCTACAGTGGACATCTGAGTCCACTAAGCCTTCCAGATTGTCTTACCTTACTAATTCGGGCTTGTCTTTATTGAGCTTGAGGCAGATGCTTTTCATCCATCTAGTGACTTCAGTCATGCAGATAGATAAACTGGTCTGGATGTTTAGAGTCTTGTCGGAGAGGTAGAGCATTAGCTTAGTGGCATCAGCAAAAGATATGATGTTGATTCCGTGGTTGCAAATGATGCTAGAGTGCAGTCATGTAGGCGTTGGACAGAGTGGGTTTGAGTGAGGACCCTTGAGAAACTCCACAGATGACGTTGAAGGCGTCTGAGGTGAAGTGAGCCAGGTTAACTAACTGGGTGCAACCTGTCAGAAAGGAGAAAATCCAGAAAAGAATTGGTCCTTGGATGCCAGTGCTAAACAGTCATTGGATGAGGATGGGATGGGAGATGTCAAAAGGCTGTGGAAAGATTCAGTAGGATGAGGATTATGGCGTCACCTCTGTCCACGCATCTGGATGTTGGACATGGCAGCGATGAGGGGGGTCACTGTACTGTGGTTGGGCCTGAATGCGGATAGAG
Organism: Lissotriton vulgaris; assembly: GCF_964263255.1. Taxonomy (NCBI): domain Eukaryota; kingdom Metazoa; phylum Chordata; class Amphibia; order Caudata; family Salamandridae; genus Lissotriton; species Lissotriton vulgaris. Next base: position 1,036,407,770 of record NC_141685.1, read on the forward strand.
TGGTGTTGAGGAGGTGGTTGCCAGTGAGGTGGGTGGCTAGGTGTTTGTATATCATCTTTTCCATGACTATTGCCAGGTAGGATAGCAGAAAGATAGTCCAGTAGTTGGCTAGCATCTTTGGTTCTGTGGAATGTTTCTTGTGGAGGGGAAGTACAGTAGAGTGTTTCCAGGCAGCTGGCTGTGATGATTGATTTGTTCAGAATCGGTTGAGGGCTGGGCTGAAGAGGTCCAGTCATTTGATGAAGATGTGGTGAGGGCAGGGGTACAGCAGTGCTCTGGAGTGTATGCCCTGCATGGTCATTGCGGTTTCTTAGTGATGACGGTTGGCCAGATGGTCAGGGTGGTCCTCTGACTGCTGGCAGCGATGGACAGGAGAACTGCGAGGGTGGACGGTGTGGTTGGGGCTTGGAGTTTTTGCAGATGCTGGTGATGTTGTTGCTGAAGAAGGACAGCTTAGTGCAGAGGTCCTGAGAGGAAACTAGGCTGCTGGAGTTTGCTGACGGAGAGGTGAAGTCTTTCACTATGGCAAAGATTTCCTTGACGCTGTTGATGCTGCTTACGATCCGGTCTGTAAGCGTGGAGCATTTAGTGGCTCTGATTTGCCTATGGTACCCAATGAGGGCAGATTTGTAGCTGCTCTTTTCGGTGTCATTCTGGTGGCTTGCAGTGGTGTTTGGTGAGTCTGAGCTGTTCTGTTTACCAGCTTCTTGCGGTCTGGTTCTTGCGGCTTTGTTGGTTTTGAGAGGAGCCAAGGTATCTGAGGGTTTTCCAGACACTGAAGTGGGAGATGGATTCCGGGGAGTTGTGTTGATGCCGGTTGTGTAGCAGTTTAGAAGACCAGGATACTTCTGGGATCTTGTCCCAGTCCCATCGTGAAGATTTGGTGATTGTGTTTCTGCAGTGGTGTGGAATGGTTATGCTGAAATTGATGAAGATGTTGTTGGACCAGGTGTAGGCTTTTCTACTGTGCTGTTGCTGAGGCTGGTAAAGATGGCGTCCAGCAGGTGTCTTGCAGCATGTGTGGGGCCTTCCACTCGCTGGGTGAGTTCAAGGTTGGACAGGTCCTCGAGGAGATTCATCATGTTGGAATAAGTGAGGCCCCCCCAGGTGGTAGTTGAGGTCGCCGAGGAGGATGAAGGCGCTGAAGTTGAGAATCAGGGGGGCGACATTGTCTGTGATGGTGCTCCTGAAGTTAGTGCGTGGGCCGGGAGGATGGTAGACAAGGGTTCCATTCGGGGTGTCATTGACGGTGATGAGGAGTTTGAAGGTCAAGTGTTTCATGTTGCTGGTGGTGCTTTCCGAGGTAGTGGTGCATTGGATGGATTCTTTGAAGTTAGTGATTCTGCCTCTGGGTCTGTTTGTTCTGCCTTGTAACTTTGTTTCCGCTGGAGATTGCTGTGGCAATGACAGTCAGCCAGGTTATGGTCAGGAAGAGCAACGCCGGTGAGTGGTCATATGACAGGTCCCCACTTTCAGTAGCGTGTTTAGAGAGGGAGCAAGTGTTGAGGAGCATGCAGAACAGGGAGCAATATGGCATAGTGGGAGTCGAGTGCATGTTGGGTATGTGAAATGTGTGGGGGAGTGAGGTGGGTGTGGGCAGGTGCATGTGAAATGGCAGATGACGTGTGAGAACGCTCCTGCCATGTTGGGTAGCAAGGCACAGCAAAATTGCTGTGAGATGCGACTGGGTTGAGGGCACTGAGGGCCACAGTGGAGTAATGATGGGGGTGAGGTGGGTGGGAGGAGGACCAGGGGTTGTGGCGCTGGGTACAGGCAGGACACGGATGGGCACAGACAGGCTTGTCTTTGGTGCCCCTTTGGCACACCATCTGCGTGCGTCAGCTGAACCTCTGCACTTCAACCTCAATTAAGAAAAGACAGTTTTGGCTTGAAACCAATTATGACACTTCCTGTGCAGATGGATGAGGTTAACATTGGATTAAGTTAAATTTGGGTTGAGCTAAAGTTGGATTGAGTTGGAGTTAAGGTTAGGTTGAATTGTGTCGAGTTGTGTGCTGGGTTGAGTTATGCCGAGATGAGTTCAGATACTTATATGTCAGTTTTACATCGCCATGTGTTTTATTATTTTCATTGGATAACGCCACTTCATGTATATTATGCCCATTGTCTAACAGTAGGCACATCCCTTCTTTGCATTCTAATTTCATTTCTTGTAATCATGTGTCTGGTATTAACCAATTTTCTCTTCTGCCCCAGCTGAAGTGCTGCGGCTTTCGCAACTACTCAGATTTCAATGACTCAGCATACTACAAACGGAACAACCATTTGCCACCCGCCTGCTGCTCCAACAAGGATCCATGCACATTTAGCAACGTGAACGAAAATGTAAAGGTCAGCACATTTTGGTGGTTGTTGTCCATTCTGGGTAAAGGCCTAGGTGTTGTTTTGGAGTAAGGAGGTGGAGTAAACTGGAGTGTATCAAGAAACATTTTTACTTCGGTCTGTGGGGCGGATCAGAAACGCTTAGAAAGGCTGGCGGTGATGGAGCGCTGTCCACTGATAAATCAATAAGCATACAATGGACATGCATGGACGCAGTACAAAAATGACATCGAATGTGACGTAAGAATAAAAACTTAGGGTGTACAGCAGGCATATTCAAGTGAACGTAAGGGGTTACTCAGAAAAGCATTTTGTCATTTAGACCAGTGGTTCCCAACCTTTTGACATCGGTGGACCGCCACTGAATGACTAGTGTAAGCTGTGGACCATGGCTATGCAATTTCTAATATTTGAACATCAATAAAATGCACAAAACTACAGAAACAAGTATACATCCAACAAATACACAACTTTTGAAATATTTTCTTATTGAATAAACTAACAAAATACAAAAATCAAAGCTGAAATGGGAAAGTTGGAGCTTTTCAAACTTTGATTTTATTTCTAAATGATGAAGTAGCATCCTAAACCAATATATTGCTTTGCTTTTTTGCACCTAACACATTATTTATTTTGGTCAACGCATACTTGTGCTTTAATTGAGGCCTCCAATCACCTATACTACTTTTCCTGTACTTGTAGTACTACCATGAATCAAGCTAAAGATATCAATGTAGTGCACAATTTATATAATGGTGGGTGGCCCGCGTTCCACCATGGGGCGGACTAAATTACTGGTAGAGGAGACAATGGCAGTCCAGGGCCTTCAAAAACGGTCTGCAATGGTTAAACAATACACTCAACCTGCCACTCTGCCAGTAAGTGCCCTATGAGGTTAATGACCAGTTCTGCCCTGATTTTGAGCTCAGACACCCTCAGGACTGAAGCATTGTGTTCATAATGTCGCTGAACTCAGGGAGCCGAAAGATTTGGCTATCTATCCATACCGAACTAAAACTCAATCCCCTTAAGGACCTAAGAAGCCAGTCAGTCCCTAGGCACCCACAGTTAGCCAGCCTGACTCACACGCCCCTAGTGACCTGAAGACTATTCACCCTCAGAACTGGGGCAGCCTGTCCATAATGAAGTATAGCGCTGTGAGGCTCAGGAACTGATGCCAGTCCCTCGTGACGAGGCCACGGCCACCCTTAGCCCTAGGGTGACCTTTCCCTTGTGCACCCTAGGGCTCAGTCGCCCTCAGGGCTGGAACATCCAGCCCCGCGTGGCGCCCTGCCTGTGGCAGCAGACATAATTAACCATTTCCGGTTCTCTCTTTCCCAGGGCTGCGACGTTGCATTCCAGAACTTTCTTGACAAGAACGGCAAGATCGTCGGCGGCGTCGCCCTGGGGATCTGCGCACTAGAGGTACTTGTGGCCTTTCTTATTTCAATGTATTGTTCAAAGCTAGACAGTGTGAGGCAAGAAAAGCCTTAATATGCTGCCAGGGCAGGGTTTTAAGTGGGATGAAAAAACTGGAGGGTCTCTCAAACGGGTGTGGCCAAAGTAATTAAGGGTGAGGCTTAAAACGCATAAGCTAAAAATCTGTGCTTAGCATAGTGTGCCGCCCGGCTTGTATTTTGCTGTTTCTGTCATTGCATCCAGATATATGATACAACAAGTAACATCATACCTACAAGAAGTCAGGACTATTGGCTTTGTCAATGGTTGTTAGTTGGATAAGCTAAATAAGCAGCAACTACGGCTTGTTGTATATAATAATGAAAAAGCTTCCATTTGAAGCACTGGTGACACCATGACAATGTCGCTGCTCCTGAGTTTCAAAAAGAGAAGGGAAATCCAGAGAGAAAATGACTCTCTTTGAAGGATTTCCCTTCCCCCACAAGGCTCACCTGGCATGAGGTCATGCTGTAACTTCTCCATTAGTGAGAGGTATGCAGTGTGAGCATGCGCATATCCATGTTCCTTCTGTCACTGCAGTCGGGAAAAAATCGGACCACCTGTGCAAGGGCACTAAACAGAGGCCAATAGCAGGGCTCGAGTCGGGGTACGACGTGGGTGGACGGCGTCCCCCCACTTATTTTACAGGGTGGACACCGCCCCCCCTGCCAAACAGCTGGACTTCACTTTTTGCCCTTTCCGGGACGAGATCGGAGCTCACAGGACGCTGCACTCGCGCGGGCTTCGCAGATGCAATCACATCTACGGGGTGAGCGAGGAGAGGCAATGAGCCCGATGGTGCAAGCCGCCTTTCGTGACGTCACTTCCTGTTGTGACGTCACTTCCGGTGACAGCGTCCCCCCCACTTCTTTTTTTAGGACTTGTGCCCAGGCCAATAGAGACCCATTTCGAGGCCTCCTTGAAAAAACTGCCGGTGCTCAGCACCGGTGAGACCCGGCCTACTTAAAGCCCTGTGCCAAGGCCCTGTTACTTTATTACATAACTAGCAGCCCGCCCCAGCGTTGCCTGGGGCAAAAAGGGGCTGGGGGTAGCATTTGAGGATTGCGGGCACTTCTGCCCCCGGCCCCCTCCCGCCCCGGCCCCCTCCCGCCCGTGTCCCAGAGATCCTTACCTCAGCCGCCGGTCCCGCTCCAGGCACCCCGCCCGCACAGGCCGCCACTCTCCAGGCGCCCCGCCCGCACAGGCCGCCACTTCGCACAGCAGCAAGCAGGGCTGCGGCAGTCCTCCCAGCAGGTCACGATCTTCTGCGCCATTTCCGGAAGTGTTGCCAGGAAGCGCAAACGCAAATGATGTCATCACACAGACTTCGCGGCCGGCGCTACTTGCAAGGGACTACTTTATTTTTATTTCGACATTTTTTAAACAACGTATATTTTTTATTTTTAATAGCCTATGTCCTTCTGCTTGCCCTGAGGTTTTCAACGATGTCTTGGGTGTTTTGATTGGTGGTGTACTTTTCGAGTTTACCTGGCTCAAAGGTTTGTGTTCTCTCTTTATAATAGTAGTATAGATATATCGAATTCCTATCAAGTTGCTTTCTGCCCCTGATTTTATGCTTCTCTGCGCTCATGAGTGGCACACAGGTACTATTTACAATAACAAATTCACTTTATGATTTATAAAACTTGAATTTGCACTTGTATTTACTCACATATAAAATTATACTGGTTTATTGTCATCATAAGTGAATGAATCTCCTCATAGGGATGTCTCAAGGCGCTGACACTCGCACATGCCAACATTGGGTAACAGATATGTCAGGATTTAGGAAAGAAAATCAAAATGTTGCTTCGCTTTGCATTGAGGTGGAGGAACCGCTAAACTGATGGAAGCTCAAACAAAGTTATCTTTTGCTTTAAAAATTGTGGACCTGATTCACAAATGTAACTTACACTTTTAAGTGTTTGCTATTCACAAAATGAGAGGGCAATTTTATTCCAAAGGTGTAACTTACATGTCTTCAGTGCTTTATTTGAACCAATGGTTTCCGGTGCTCGGCACCAGCACATAATTGTTGACACTGGCACTAATGATAGCTGCCACATGGTGGTGCTGTTTATATAAAGTAATGATCAGAACAGCAAATGTTTATTAATTCAGTACAAAATAAAATCAACTAATAACTGCCGCCCAAGCTATTTTTGTAGTGTTGGGGGCCTAGAATAGGCTGAATTGTCACACTGCTTAGTAGTAGTTGGTTAAGTACTGTCATTGGCAACAACGCAGTGGCAATGGGTGGTGCAAGCTGCAGGGGCACTTTAAAAAATTTTTACGCACTGCATGTCTCGACAAAATAGAAGGGCCGAGAAGTCAGAAATTGCTGGGGCCATTCACAAAGGTAAATAACACTTTTGAGTAATTTTCATGTGTAACTTACACTTACACTTTGGAGTAAATTTACTAGAATTACTAAATCTAGTACTTTTGGCTATTTACAAAATATGAATGTAAAACTACTCATAAGCGTTAAAGTAAATTACTCAAAAGTGTAAGCTACCTTTGTGAATCACCGCCTGTGAGTCTTGAACGGAAACCGTGATTATTGGCATGTTTAGGTGATAACGCGCGCAGGTCACCCGACTCTTTTATTTTACCAAACATACACTCTTGGGCCCATGACGTGTCTACTAGATATAATTTTGTACGAATCAGGTAACCTACACGCTGCTATTCAGCAATTTGAGTTTCCTCCTTATTATATATTTTGTGTACCCGACTTACCAATCCCTATCACAGGTACCTTCTGATCACGACAGATCAGGAGCTAGCAGGGCTAAGCAGATAAATCTAAACATGATATTTCGTACATTAGAATAATGATGTATATCTTTCAATAATCCCAAACACAGGGAGTTTTTAAAAGTTTATCTAATCATAAAAAAATTATTCTTCATATGCCATGAGACTAAGGTTTACACAAATCAGACTATCAATGATGAACATCAAAAGCAATGTATAACTATGTATCAGAACAAGTAGCATTTAAGACTTTCAAGAATCTAAAGTTAGGAAATAGGGAACATGCTATTATGTACTATAGATTTCGCAGTGATACTAAAGGCGGGCAAAGAAAGGGAACATACTAATCCAGGTGATCTCTAATATGCTATAGGTCTAAGGGACAATGTCACTCCTAAGAGTTTCTACTTTCAACAAGTGCTTATTCTCTAAAGGAGGGGAAAAATACGGAACATACTAGTAAACGCTTTGCATGAAATCAACTTTATATGCAGACAGGAAAAATAGCATCGGCAAGATTGCTTTATTAAAGAGGAATCAAAGAAGAGAAGAGTATAGATGGACGAACACCCACGGATATATATTTACCTAGAATGGGAATGAGGACTAACCCTGGCCACGGGTCAGTTTGGGAAAAACGAGGAGAAGGACCCTCAAGGACTTAGGATGCCAGTAGGCGAGCAGGTACAGCTCATGGACCGTCAAGACAGGATACCCCTCAGGATTTGGATCAGGACTGGGCTCATCAAAGGGTACGACCAACACCTGAAGCTTCGGATGCAACGCCTGCGCTACTCCCTCTTTGCATGGAATCTGCCAATAACCCCGATTGGGTTTTCGAATCTCACAGCATTACGGACAGAGTGCTCCGCAGCTCTCTGTATCAATCACCTATAGAGTTCGTAGGGTCGGTGACAGGTCAGCTACTCGGACAAGTTGGGCAATTTCTCTAGCTAAACCTAGACTAGTTATACTGTTTTCAGGTCAGTGGACCACCCACAAATGTTGCAAATGACAGGATCCCCAATTTTGGATTGGACAAGAGAGGTGTTAGGTCATTGTCACCACCTAGAACTTGGTGTTCCCACAATTAATATTTATATTTCAGTACCCACCCCTTACATTCCAGTTCCCATGGCATAAGAGTGCCGAAACAATAGGGCACACAAAACATTATCATAAAATGTAACATTTCACGTACAAGTCGAAGTCTTCTCCTGGGGCAGAGGTTACTTTCCCAGGCGCATCTCAGCTTTGGCAGCCAGCTGGCTTAGTTCCACTCCTGCGCAATTCGTTTTCTCCCTCATCACGTGGTTAGGGTGACATGGGCTTCAAAGATGGAGTGGCGCACAGCTCTCAGGCCCCCAAAGTGTGTCACATGAAAAGTAAGCGAAAACAATTTAGAGACACAGGAAAAAATGAATACACTGTATACCATGAATAGCTTCACTACACCCCTTACTTTATAATATCTAGAGCGTTAGGAGTTATGCAGAAATAATTATAAATCAATGTGGAAAGGATCACTGGTCCTGCATAACCAAGGTCTGCAGGTGGATCGGTAGGTGTCTCCCAAATAAAAGACCCTCATACACGTGTTTTTTCAGAGTCGTGTAGCGGTATATGATGTGTCCCCGCTTCTTGTAACACGTATCCGTGCGTAATCCTTGGGTCAGTTTTTGTTTGCACCCTCCGCCAGGAGGTTGTACCATTGGTTAAAACAGTAGTGATGGTGAATAAGTGAAATAGTGCTATAAAGGTGTTCTAAAATACCCGGACAGCCAGAGGTTCAACTTTAATATTTCTGGATTCGGGTAAAAGGTTAAGGCGTGTCGCTATGGAATTATTTAGAAATTCTAGCGCACTAATCTTGTGAGGTTAAAAGTGGTCGACATGTTTCAGCCTTATCTGCCTGTTGGTCAGTCGGCTTTCCTCAGGACCATAAAGTGATTAAGTAACCAAGGGCAGAGACAGCACAAGCTGCTAGACGGGTGTTTGAAGGCTAGAGTGAAGCCTCCCCCTAACTGCCATGGTTCCCGAGGAGACAAGTCTTACATAATGTAGAGGTACAATGTGACCTACTACCACAAAACGAATCAGGTTACAAATTTACCTTTTCCCTTTTTTTTTCACGTAATCACTTTATGGTCCTGAGGAAAGCCGACTGACCAACAGGCAGATAAGGCTGAAACATGTCGACCACTTTTAACCTCACAAGATTAGTGCACTAGAATTCCTAAATAATTCCATAGCGACACGCCTTAACCTTTTACCCAAATCCAGAAATATTAAAGTTGAACTTCTGGCTGTCCGGGTATTTTAGAACACCTTTATAGCACTATTTCACTTATTCACCATCACCACTGTTTTAACCAATGGTACAACCTCCTGGCGGAGGGTGCAAACAAAAACTGAGCCAAGGATTACGCACGGACACGTGTTACAAGAAGCGGGGACACATCATATACCGCTACACGACTCTGAAAAAACACGTGTATGAGGGTCTTTTATTTGGGAGACACCTACCGATCCACCTGCAGACCTTTGTTATGCAGGACCAGTGATCCTTTCCACATTGGTTTATAATTATTGAAAGGATCTCTACTCTCTCTCCCTCCACCAATTGATGATACGTTATGCAGAAATAAACAGCTGAGCCAAAGCGGCGGTAGCAAGCAGAGAGCGTGTAAAAACAAAGCGGCCATGTTTGCAATAATGCGCATGTGCGAAAAAATCCCTCCAGAACTACGAGTGCGTCACTTCACATGGGTATGACCGACGCATGCGCAGACTGAAATCCCGCATAGCAATCCAGTATTTAGGGTTGAAATGGAAGAGCCACTACTGAAATTAGTTGGGGAATAGGGGAGGAGTTTTCCCCTCAGGAAAAACAACATTGCTTGGTTCAAATGCGTGAATGCATATGTATGAATTTAAATCATTCAAAAATATACATTTACTCGTATACTAAACGCACAAATACTTACACTTGTGAGTACTCCTGTAACCCCGGTGCAGTCATAACTTCTCAGGAGTGCTCCTGATATTGTGAGTCTCAGGAAAGTCAAAATAGCTCCCTGATGGCAGAATTACATTCAGTAATTATACCCTGGCAGGGGACTCAGGGTGAACAAACAGCATGGGCTGTGACAGGGGCAACAGAGGCGATGCTTCCATTCTCAGTTGCTTGCAGGTCCACCCAGCAAACTCTAATTGAGCTCTAAAGTAATCCTGTGCAAATTAGCCCATTGTCCATGCAATTACACAAGTTGTCAAAAAATGACCCTAAACCTGATAGAAAATACACAAAATGCAACTTGTGAGGGTATACTTCGTTTGTAAGTCATTCGAAATACTGGCAAGTGGTCTGGATTGCTGAGAAAAATGCCTCTTGCAACCCATTTTCTGCTCCTATATGTCTGCTGTGAGACATGTTTCGCTTGTACCAGTTCTCGGTAGCAAAAGATTGTGCCAAATTTAATGCAGCTGTAACTTCCAAATTTTGCGTAAATTTCCTAACACACTCACATAATGTTCCACAATTTTGTAACAGAATATTTTGTCTTGTGTTATGCCAGTAGCTATTCCCCCTCTAGATATTGTATCAGCAGACATGCCTAAAATACACTTGCAAAAAGAACAATTGATGGACAGAATGCAGAACCATGTCATACATTCCCCTCAGTATGGGCCTAAATCCATCGTTTTTTGCTCACCATACCATTCCAGTTTGGACCCAGCCATATGCAGATCAGGCTGTGCCCAATGGGAACAGTCCAGCCCGAAATGCCAGACCAGGTCTCACTGGACTGGAAACAAGCATCCTAGGACCAGTTTCGGGCTTTCAGCCCTCATCAGCCACAATAGCTTGACCCCAGTGGCATGGAGGGAACGGGACCCACTTCTGGGCATACCCGTCCCACTCGGGATGACAAATACAAAAAGAAAAAATGATGGACAGAATGCAGAACAATGCCACTGGATTCAAGCTAGCCTGGCTGATGAAGGGTGATGCCCTGAACCTGGTCCCAGGATGCTTGTTTCTGGTCCAGGGAGGACCTGGCTTGGCAGTTTGGGCTGGACTGTTCTCACACGGAATAGGGTCAAGACTGATTTGCATATGGCTGGGTCTAAACGGGGTGGCATGGTGAGCAAAAGAACAATGGATTTAACCCAGATCTCTTGACTGGGGGTAAATGTATGATTTATTCAGCCTTCCATGCATCATTCGTTTGTGTAATGTACACATGGGCAGTAAACATGCCCCCATAGGACAGTTACAGGCAATATCTCTTGACTGGGGGTAAATTATGATTTATTTAGCATTCCATGCATCATCATTTGTTTGTGTAAAATACACATGGGCAGTAAACATGCCCCCATAGGACAGTTACAGCCAATACCCAGACTCCCGTTGGACACTTATCATATCAATAACTAGACATTGATGGCGACAGATCCTATTCATGTGCCCGGCCCCAGAGAGTTGTGAAAAACATTCTTCTCTCCTCTGCTGAGGAGAGTATTGGAAGCAAGAACATAAAATTATTTTTTGCCCAGAAATGCAATTTTATGCAAAAAACACCAGGTATGTGTCTAGTGTTTGGGCCCAATGTCATCTTGGTTTTTTGTACAATATTCACATTTGTGCAGTTTCTCTCATTTATGCTCCAGAGAGACAGCTCACCTTGCAGCCAAGGTACAGGTCTTGAATGTACAGAGTAGGCAAGCCCCAAAGGTCCTCATACTTTGTTGTTTTGAAGAAGGTGGTACCGGGAAACACTTGGAACAGTGACAAGGTGATGGCGCTGCTCTCCCTAGTGTGCACAAAGGCTGTAGCAAGAGCTGCGTCAGCTTGTGCCAGAAAAAGAGTTTACTGTTTATCGCACTTACCCGGTGCTGGCTCATCCTTGTGGGCGGAGGAGCGTTGCCCCACTGCTTTCTCGCAGTGCGAGAAGCAGAAACATAAAATGTTTTTTTAAATACCATTTTATGTTTCTGCTTCTCGCACTGCAAGAAAGCAGAAGGCAGGGTTTGGTTCGAGGACGGGTGGGCGTGTCTGCTGGATGGCAGGGGAGGAGTGGCTTGCCCACTGTTGGGGATGCTGACTATTTGGTCGGGCCTAGGGATGAACAAACCAGTCGTACACACTTCTCCCCACAGAAGCCTGTGGGGTCGGCGTACCAGTCAATCACAACGCTGCTATTGCAGCGTTGTGATTAGCTTAGGGTAGGGGAGGGAAGCTGCCTGCGGCTGCTTCCTTTCGTAGGACGAGGCAGACCGACAATGCGGGCCGGGACGGCAAATGTGAGTTAACTTCACTTTTATTTTTAATTAATTAAATCTCCCACCACACAACCTGCTCCGCACGCACTACCCTGCCCCCACCCGCGAGTCATACCAGGCGCAACTGCACTAACGTGAAGCAGCACCTTCTTGTTGATGAAGTGTACATGCACATGTCCGCTACATGCCCACCTGCCCCTTGAAGTAACTTATGAATGCTGTGCCATACATAAATACCCAGTAACATAATGTAATGGGCTAAGCAGTCTTTCCAGGACATACTCTTCCACCTTTTCCCTTGTGTGTTCTCTTATGTGCCATACTACTATCATAAATCACACTGGCTATTAGGAAAAGTGGACCCTACTTGCCACCAAACCCATGTCGGAGGGTCACCAATGCCTGCGGCCAGGGGCGGTTTGGCCATTGGGACTTGGGGGCGCTCCCCACTGCATCACAGTAGTTCAGTGGAACGACCTGAGGCTGTGTTACCTAACTGTACATGTCAGATTGTCTGGTGTTTTCAGCCTGACGTTCGCAGTTCAGGCTTCTGCAATCAACAGCTGAAAGGCAGCTGAGAAGCAGAGGCAGAGCCCCGTATATGTCCGATGAAGCACTGTGTTTGCCAGCTCCAGCCACTCCTAGCACTGCTCTTATGCTTTTAGCACTGTAAGCAGCAAGAGAGCATGCTGTGCATTGGGTCGGGTGCTATTGTCCAGCAAGCAGTGCGAGGCAGGAGGATCTTTGAGTGTGTTTGCAGCCAATCGTGTGCTGCAGAAGATCATCAAGCAAGGTAAGTTTATTTTAAAGGGTTTAATGTCATTTTTTATGTGCCCCACCACTTTTAAAACATAGCAGCCGCCATTGGGTATGAATCCTTGCCCGTAAGGCTGTTGGACACCCCCAAAGAGAGGCGGTCTAGGCAAACCTGCAGCTTCCAAAATAGCGGGTTCTCAAAGCCCCCCTCCCCGATCACGTGGAGGGAAAGGTGAACACTGAAAACCAGTTGAGGATAAGCTGGTGGTTATCCGTAACCTCATCAAAGGCCTACATCTCTCCGCTGATGAGCACGGAGCCCATTCTTCTCTCACAAAATCTTTAATGATTGCTTTATTTCTTTCTTTATTTCTTTATTTATTTATCTATTACTCAGTAAGAGGAGCATTTCGGTAAAAATGTTGACTGCACAGAAATTAGATGGATGGTTGATGGTGCTATGACATAAATAATACATTTATCAAACAATACACATTTACAAAGCAGGCAATTCAGTCATGGGAGTGCTGTTGTATGAATATTTATCATAGGGGTGTGAATTGAGTTGTTCTCAGAGGGCCCTCTTAAGTGAGTTTAGGTCAAAAATAGAGTGGAACTATTTGGTAGGGGAATTCTACAGCAGTAGATGGAAAGGTCGGAATCCAGATGTAGCACCCCAAGGTTTTGGGTGACCAGGAGGTTTTGGCTAGCAGCTCATAGATTGAGGGTAATGTGTTATTTTTAGTTCATTTACATCTGAATACAAATATCGCATGATAACCAAATAAAAAACATAACATAGAATAAAATATAAACCTAACAAAAAACATGTGAAAATATTGGGAAAGGAAATAAATGCTTATGGTTGTGAGATAAAGTAAGTAGTGTGTAGAATAAGGTGAATAGGGAATCCTTAATACATTAAAAAGAATGCGCAGGGGACCTCCCCCATACAACACATACATGAAATGAATAGACTGGATTAAAAAAAGGGGCATTTGTGGAGTCTCCCACGTTAAAAAAATATAGGTGTATATATAGAATCCAAACCTTCAATCGTCCAGATTAAGAAAAAAGGCACTGACACAGTGGGCTTCACGAAAAGGGATTTATTCACCCTACAAAATAGCTTAACGCGTTTCGGCGGACTCAAGCCGCCTTGGTCACATATATATATATGAACAACCAATCCTGCTTCCTCAGAACCAACCAACGAAGTAGGCACGGACACGAGGCTGTAAGAATATGGCTTCTTTAATGCATCAGGTCACCCTCAACCCGGAGACACGAGAGACGCGTTTCACCTGCACAGCAGGCTTTGTCAATCTGAATAGCGCCCTCTTGCAGTAAGTATATATAGTGTGTTTCCCTCTAAGGACAATAGTAAATACTGAAAAAATACTTTCAAGTTAAATACATGAATGTATGCAAATGTACACAGTGTGCTGGTTTCGCAGCTAATATGGCAGGTAAGACAACATCTAACTATATATGCTGGGCACAATGCTCAAATCACATAATGTGGTTCAACTCGACATTCAAAGCATTAGTACAAACAAATGCAAAGTTAAACTGCATGACATCGGCCTTTAAGGGAACATTCAACTATAGAAACCTGCGGCGCTAATCACTTGTGATATTATGCCATTATATTCAATTCTCAATATGTAGTTATAATTAAATATATATATATAAAATAAAAATCAGTACACTTAAAGCAGAAAAATAAATGCTTGGAAATGGATAACTAGTGCCACTTACACACAATTACAGCGAATAAGCTATTTGCAGGGCCACTGGAATTATGTGATGGGGGCAATTTATGGGGTGTGGTTTACTAGATTATGCAGCAAGAAAAGGCAAAGTATGCATCATAATGTATACAGAAAACCCGTGCACACAAATAATAATCAAACATCTAATATGACAATTTGTGGAATTGGAAGAAAGGAACAGTTGACGCTTGTTGATCTAGTTGTTTTAATGCGCCAGCCGACACATGTTTCATTGGAGTACAGTACACTCCAACTCTTCAGGGCTAGATCCTAATAGATGCGAAATAATCAATCCCCCACAACCGGTAATAATTCCGACCGGGTTAGAGTATCTGTAGATTGTTCGGCGGGTGAGGAAAGACAATCAATGGAATCGCTGTAGCGGTGTGCTCAATGTATTTGGGCTGATTACAAGGTCTGCCCAGCCCCGAATACGGCGTCTTCCTCATGGCGATGATGCACATCATCGCCACGAGGAAGACGCCGTATTCGGGGCTGGGCAGACCGCCAGGTTACTAACGTGGAGCCTTTTGATACTTGAAGTGATACTGCAAAGAAATTTCGCACATTCAGCATATGAGGACGCACCCACGTCTGTCCAGACCTTGTAATCAGCCCAAATATATTGAGTACACTGCTACAGCGATTCCATTGATTGTCTTTCCTCACCCGACGAACAATCTACAGATACCCTAACCGGGTCAGAATTATCACCGGTTGTGGGGGATTGATTATTTTGCATCTATTAGGATCTAGCCCTGAAGAGTTGGAGTGTACTGTACTCCAATGAAACACGTGTCGGCTGGCACATTAAAACAACGAGATCAACAAGCGTCAACTGCTCCTTTCTTCCAATTCCACACATTTTCATATTAGATGTTTGAATATTATGTGTGTGCACAAGTTTTCTGTATTCAATGTAAATGTATGCTTTGCACAACATCATTCAAGGGGTTGTTAGGGTCACCCCTTTCCTTGTAGCACCACACTATTAGGCTTTGATCAGTAAATTTGCCAGTTATCCAGCCGAGCGCAACCACTCCCTCACACTAAGAACCCTTTTCTTTGGTAGTATGCATCATAATGTGGCACATCTTTAGATACGCTGATCGCAAGAAAAATGCAGAAGTCTCCCCGAACTAGATCCAGTGTCACACGGTTTACACCTGAGATCAGGAAACATAAGAAAGAACGTAAAAGGGAGGAAGGAAATGGAGGGAACACTATGATGAAGATAGGAAGACCATCTATAAAAAGCATTGAAATACTATCAGCACGCAATCAGGAAAGCGATGATTGCGGACTTTGGCAGTAGGATCTCCCAGTCGTCACAAGCTTCCAAAGAAATCTACACAATCGTAAAATCCTACCTGAAACCCAAATTTGCAGGAGCAACGTCCCTCAATTCCTTTCCAGGGAACGTTATGAGGAACTTGCAAATTTCTACATTAATAAGGCCAATCTCATTTATGACTCCCTGGGAGTGAATTTAGTTTAGCATTAATCCGTGAAAGAAGGTCTATTAGAAAGTCACTCCACGCCTACCCCATCGACTTTCCCCCAGCTAATTTGCAATGCCATCAGGTAAGTAGCAAATACAATTAAAAATCAGGATCTCCCGTAGATCCAGCTCCTATTGATATTTTGCTGAAAGGAGGAGATACCATTTAATCAGTTCTGACCTCCCTATACAATCTGTCGTTCGAAAAGGGACAAGTTCCTGACCACTGGAAGCACTACTGAAGAAATCTTCCTTAGACCCTGATAAGGCAGAGAACTATAGACCCATATCTCTGCTCCCTAGAATCAGTAAGGTTATAGAGAAACGGGTCAATAGTTAATTGTATAATTTCTTGGAACCTCATAACCTTCTACATCGAACCCAAACTGTTTTCTGTCCCAGATATAGTACGGAGAATGCCCTCCTACTGGCCACAGAAGACCTTAGGAAAATGTTAGATCATGGTGGCTTAGCTGCGCTCATCCTTCTTGATTTGAGCTCAGCTTTCAATACTGTCTCTCAGCCTATCCTCTGTCATAGGCTAGAAGCGATTGGAATCACAGGCAATGCATTAAATTGGCTGACCACTTTTCTGGACGAAAGGAGTTTCCAGGTCAGGGAAGGACCCTGCCGGTCAGAGAATCATCAGCTCAAATGCAGAGTACCTCAGGGCTTATCCATGAGCCCCACTCTTTTTAACCCTGTATGTTTTAGGGAGTGAATAAAAACAGTTTAGCCACTAGGTAGCCTGAGGACTTGAAATACTGATTTTAATCCGAGGAGGGATGAAGTGTAATGTGCAGAATGGCCACTGACAGCCGTTCGCCAACTGCCTCAACAGCAGTCGGGGAAAAGCAGCTGTAATAGGGACTCGCTAAACTCACCGCCACATCTTCTGACCCATCACAGAGCCGTGAGGGAAACGGCCAGGGGTTTTCTGCAGCCTGCATCTTGCCGTGACGGAAACGGCCAGTGAGACCCGGGCTGCCAAACTACAACTCCCAGCAGCCCCGGGACACCTGGCGCACCTGCGACCTCTCAGCCTGCGCACAGAGGTGCTTCAAATTGGGAGAGCGCTCCACGTAACTCGGGACGCGCGCGGGCGAAGCCCGGGCCAAGGGCGGGCCAGCTTGAGCCCGTTAGAGACAGATAGAGGCTGGGCTGGGCCTCCTCTCTGACATCTCTTCTGTCAGGTTGGTGTCTATACGTCTTGTGCATACCCCCTAAGTATTATTGTTGGATGTACATATTTTGAGATTCCCTTCAAATTAGCTATGGCCACTAGGGGTGTAATAGGAGGATATCTAACATAGGTGGATCAGTGGTGGGGACTCTGGACTAGTTTTTAATCAGGGCAACATCGCTCCTGGAACATGAAATTAAGTTAACAGAATGACGTCAATCTCTAGATCGCCTGTTAGCTAAACGTTCGTCTTTGGGTGCGTTAGCATATGTAAAGTCACCTGCACAACCTCCAGCTTTGGCTATTGTTTCATCTGCCACTACAGGAGGCGTTGGCCAGCCACCCTGCGATGCAATACAATTAGAGACCACAGTGAACACTACAATGAATACCTCTGTGATCGTTTCGCCATCTCCGGAGCTTGTAATAGTGCCCACAAAGACTGGAAATGTAACCAAAAAGCCTGTTAGTGTCTCTCGTACACTAACTAGGTCTACCAGCAACTCATTGCAAACAGGGACACAAGTCCGGGAGATAGCTGTCAAGAGAAAGCGGGGTGGAGGTGCCCCGAGAAATAAAAATGCTAAAATGCGTAAATCAATGAATACAGGAGCCACAGTTCCAACAGAAGTGGAAATAACATTAGAACAATGTCCTTTGCCTAATTTAGAGTCTATGAATGGACTAAATCTGGCCGATGCCCAACGCTGCCAAAGTGGTGTGGATTTCTGGGACAAAATCGTTTTCTCCCCTCTTGGAAAGACTCTCTTCTTTGCAGGAAAAGTTTTTACGTTATGAGACATTATTTACTGTTGATCATATTAAAATAAGGGGGAGTGATGCTGGGTCCTCTGAGGTTCCAACAGATGTATTGAGCATGCCCCCTCTTTTCCCCAGTCCACCCCCATAGCCCAGACCTACATACCCCATACCTCAACATACCCCCAGTAGTTCGTGGCAGGAGCACTGGGGTTATGATAACTAAATATCTACCCTGTAGGCCATGTGTGGGGGTAAATGATAATGAGAACACAGTTGAAATGATCACGACCGGTCCTGAGGCTGGGGCAGCTTCTTCAACTAGAAATAGAGCTGGAATTCAAACTTTGCCCAGGAGTGTAATGAATCGGGGTATTAAGAAAGCACCGTTACAAACAATAGATTTAACACCGCATCGACCCGTATGTTGTTGTGCTTGCTGGGGTACCACCACTGGATCATGATAGGGAGAGTCCTATTCTGAACTCAAAAACAAATGCATTCACTAGTTGAACTCAAATAGGCCATTACCCCTGCAGGTACAAAGTGGCGTTTTATTCGCCCGCAGAGTCAATTGGGTGGGTCAAAGATCAAAAGATATTGAGGGCGATTGTAGTTTGATCAATTTCAGGGAATAGGAGGGTGGTTGAGCATATTTGTCATTTGAAGCCGACGTGGGTCTCGACTCGGATACATTCCCTTCCGTTGCTTTATTTTTATCCCCCGCTTCACTATCCAGCTGAGGGAGGGAGAGGGCCATGGGAAAACTGGGCAGGAAGAGATTTGAGAGCGCAGGTAGGAAGTTTTTTAAATGGGCCTAGCTTCTATGATTCTGTGTTACCAAGTGTAAGGATCCAGGTGGAGTTTCTGCAGGAGTGTCCGGAACTGATGACAAGCCCAAGCCGTTCCCCCCTACACCTCCTGTGTCTATCAAACCCTAGAACACAAGGGTGATATGGAGGGAAAGGAGGGAACAAAACAAGGAAAGGAGGGGAGAGACTCCTTGGACTGGAAGGACGTCTTCTGGCTGGCAGAACACCGTTACTAAAAAAAAGGAATGTTACAGTAAGACAGCACTCAAGCATAAAAGGAGTCAAAACCACACACTGTTCTATTATGTCCTACCTAGAAGAATACTGGTGGTCTCTCTACATATAGATGTAACTTTCTTCTTTTGTAGTTCTCTCTACATCTGAGTGTGCAATTAGTCTTGCCTGTGAATGTAAAAGACTTATCAGTAACAACTTAATTAGGCAGTGGTTTAAGACAAGTATATTCATGTAGCTTACCCTAATAAACTATCAGATGTAGGTGAAGTCTTAATATCCTTCTAGTAACCTGCACAAGCTGTAACATCAAGCAGCAGGCAAGAGCTGTAATGCATGAAAACTGTTATTCCTATATCCATATATAGTGCCTTGTAAATACAGAAAAAGTAGCGCTGAGCGCCTGTACCTGCTCTTCTTGTATTATTCAGCTGCAACGATTGCCAGTATACCAAACATATCCAAAGTCCAAAGATGGGAAAAATTAAAGAGGCAACCAAACAAGGGAAGGGGATCAATAAGGGGCAAAGACCACAATTCCCATAATACCTCTAGCGGGCCAACGGAACCGCCCCAGCCCAAGTCAGGCTGGCCGGCGGAACAGCAAGTCTGGCCGACAAGCGGAACCGAGTGAGGACAACCCGGCCAGCCCACAGGAACACCCAGAGGGATAGCGAGTCTTAAGGAGAAGGTGCGGGAGGAAAGGAAGGCTCCACGAGGTGGGAGAGAGCTCGAGAGCGGACCGAAGAGTCACGGGGCAATTCAGATCCCCGACAGGATTATGGTGCAAGGATTCGGGACACCGGCAAATCTGAAGCAGGTAGGAAATGAGTGACGCGGCAAAGCGGAATTGACGCGGAAGACGCGGACAATAGAACACGAAGCGCCTTGTCAAAGGGAAGTCAGGCTTTTATGGCTGCCTGACCTCCTCGCGCATGCGCGGTACGGGGCAGCCATCTTGGATGGAACATCGGAGCTGGCAATGGTGACACCACCAATCCTTCCAACTAGCAATAGATTCAGCGTCTTAGATCAGGTTGATTGACAATCCAATGGTAGTTGCCATCTATTCCCTAAGGCCGGTTGGCAACGTTCCAATATCCCTGAAGAGGGGTGTTCGCCACGTATTGCAAACCTGCAGTCTGGGTGTGAGGGGAAGACCATTGGGTGGGTTGGGTATCTGCGTTGGCGTCCACTTGGATTGCTCAGCTAGTGTTTTGGAAACAAAGTGCCCTGATATATTATGTACTATCCTCTCACTCTCGAATTTTCCGAAGGTGGCGATTATTAATGTCTACTCTTGCCCGGTTAGCTATGGCCAGACCTCGCAGGTACTAGACCACCTCTCCTCCCTCCTTTCTTTGCTTCCGGATGGTGTTGTCCCCATTATTGGTGGGGACTTCAATTGCCATTTTGAACCCCTGAATAATGTTTTTGATTCTGTTACGAGTGATGAGGACTCGTCGTGGGGAATTCCAGCGTGTAATCACTACCCTGTAAGAGCTTGGACCCCACTAGCTTTGCAACTGACCACCCTTACTCTAAGTTATTCTCTGAGAGCATGTAATGGACGCTTACCTGCTGATAACCCAGGGAAAAATACTTTTGAGAGGACAGGCTACTCATCCACAATAGATTATATTTTGATTAAAGTAGAGATGTGGAATAGGATTGTAAACTTTAAGGTACTCACACGAGCTGAAAGTGACCAGAACCCATTGGTTGTCACTTTGGAAAGGAATTATTTGGTAGAGGGGCAGGCCTCTGTGGCCTCTCCTCCTCCTGTACTGCTTTCCGTTGATGGCGGTAGAAGGATTCGTTGGGGCACCTTTTTGCAATCACCAGAGGCGAAGGTGTCCTTGTACAACTTAATTATACCTTTTTTAGCCACCCTGCGATGCAATATAATTAGAGACCACAGTGAACACTACAATGAATACCTCTGTGATTGTTTCGCCATCTCCGGAGCTTGTAATAGTGCTCAAAAAGACTGGAAATGTAACCAAAAAGCCTGTTAGTGTCTCTCGTACACTAACTAGGTCTACCAGCAATTCATTGCAAACAGGGACACAAGTCCGGAAGATAGCTGTCAAGAGAAAGCGGGGTGGAGGTGGCAGATAGTAATGGTGCTATTGATGTGTTAGAGGCGCTCGGGGAAAACCATGTAGCTATGGTTAACACTCTCGCGCCGTTTTTTTATAGAGTATCCACTGGTAAAAGAATTCCTAATAGAACGGATAACCTTTGGTATAATGGGACATGCAAAGAGGCAAAGAAAGCATTGATGACCCACTTGCGACAAGGTGATCCTGTTCGAATAAGGGAGGCTAGGCAAACTTAAAAAAAATGTATTTTAGAAGCAAAAGCAGAATGGGAATTTAAAAGATGGCAGGCCATGCAGAAAGCCCTAGAAGCTAAGGACACTAGAGGATTTTGGAATTTAGTAAAGAATGGTACGACTGATGGCAGGAATGCCATTCAAACAAACCTCGGGGAGGAGGCTTGGCATTCTCACTTTGAGCCATTGTATTCCAAGCCTCGAGTGGAAGCTATACCAACGGGCCAGTCGAATATTGACCTCATTTCTGTACCTCAGGTAGATGTACCCCTCTGCTCATTGCCTGAGGTTATACCGGCCATATCAAAAGTCCTCCCAAATAAGGCACCAGGGCTGGACAGGATCCCCGGAGACCTGTTTAAATCTGAAATGGTGGTATGGGGTCCGTATCTGCACTGCCTATTTAATGCAATTCTTCGCGGGTTGACACCTCTGCAAACGTGGTCAGGTGCAGAGATCATTCCCATCCATTAAAAAGGCTCCCCCTTCGACCCGGCAAATTACAGGCCTATCAGCCTTATTGATGTAACCCAAAAAATCTTTGCTCGGGTCCTCTTGGGAAGACTGCAGAGATGGATGGATGACCACAACATACTGACTACTCTCCAAGCTGGTTTCTGGTCTAAAACTTCAACAATAGACCAGCTGTTCAAACTCCAATTAATATATTGGAAAACGATATTGCTGGAGGGAGGTTCTTTATATTTGACATTTGTGGACCTTAAGTCTGCTTTTGATATGGTAGATAGAGACCAACTGTGGGACCTTTTGATTAAAATGGGAGCTCCAATCTATCTTTGTCAACAGCTCAAACGTTTACATGAACAGTCATTTGCTAAAGTAAGATTTGGGAAGAATGGGGAACTTTCTGCACCATTCCCGGTAGAGAAGGGTGTGAGACAAGGCTGCGTGCTTGCTCCAACCCTTTTTTCTCTCTTCCTAAATGGGCTTATAGATGACCTATTATCGTCGCTCCAAAACTCGCCAATCGTCGAATTCCCGCACTAATGTTTGCGGATGGCACGCTACTCCTCTCTAAAACACCTATGGGGATGCAGCGTGTCCTAGACAAATTTGGCGCTTTTTGCAAAAAAAGGAATTTGGAAGTCAACATTGCAAAAACAAAGTATATGGTCTTTCACGCAGACTGGACCAATTGTCCCCACCCTAAAATGGATCTAAGTTCCTTGGAGAGGGTACCCGTTTTTGATTACTTGGGTCTCACTTTGAATGACAGAATGGAATGGGGTCCTCAGATTTCGAAGGCAAACTTGAAACTAACCCAAGCAAGCGGGGGAATTATGAAAGTGTATAGAAGTTGTGTGGCTAAAGTTATTGGTCCCCCGGCTGAAATCTATAAAGTTCAGATAAGGGCTGCCTCTCTATATGGTGCGGAACTTTGGGGTCACTGCCCAATTAATAGTCTGACAGCTACTGAAAATTTCTTCATAAGGAATTTATAAGGCTAACCCCCGAGTACCCCGTTAACCCGACTGAGGATGGACTTGGGAATTCGCCCCATCGCTGACCTGATTGCCTCCCGTCCACTACTCTATTGGCTGCGGCTATGGAGCACTCCGGAGCTGGTGGATTATAGAGAAGAACTGAAGTCGGTCATGACAATCCTGGGTGTGGGCAAGGTACCTTGGCTGTCATTCATTAGGAAAACCGCTTGTAAAATAGGGAGAAGCAATTTGTGGTCCGATCCAGAGGGTACTTGCACTGCAATCTAAAAAAAAAACATTAAACTCTGCCCTGATGGAATTTAGAGTGACAACAATTATGCAAGCAACAGACCCATCAAGTCTAACCTCTAGATTTCTAGTTGTTAGATATCACTATATACTTGAACCAGCTTTACATATGATACAACCTCTCATAGCTAAGAAACTGTTCGTCCAATTTAGGCACTGGACGCTCCCCCTCTTTGCATTCACTAATAAGTGGGTGGGAGGAAACAAATCCTTATATCCCGGGTGCAACGAGAATGAAGAGACGGAGATCCATGTGATCTTTTTTTGTTGAGCATATCAACTGCCTAGATCAAAATGGATTATCCAACTCTGTAAGAACTTACGATCAAGGAACTATAGAGAAGTTTATAGAATTCTAAAGTATGATACATATCCTGTTGTTGTTGTTGCCATAGCAACATTTTTATTTGCTATGTGGTGCAAGCGCACACGCATAGTGAAAGGTTTGGACTAGGAACCAGTGTGCGCTCCCATTCTAATCGTGAATTTCCCGATTTTAAGTGATATTAACTGCTGTTGTAATTTTCAACTTTTTATACTAGTTTATTTATTCTCCTATAGTACAAAAAGGAAAAATTATGAAAGGAGATTTTTATTGTTTTTATGATGGTAGTATTGCAACTTGATTTTATAAATTGTTACCTACTTGTGCCTCACTTAATTCCACCTTGGGTAAAAAATTTAATGTGGAAGCTTTTCTCTGCTTTTATATTGATTGTTCTATACACCAAAGAGTCAAAATGTGCTAGGGAAAGATTGATCAAATTATGCTATAAGCTATCTCATGTTATCTCTAAAAATTGTGTGGTTTCTTTTACTCTCTGTGTGCTTTTATGGCAGAATTGCTGAAATAAAGTTTTATGACTGACTGTAATAGGTCGTACAGACAAATTTCACCGCCATCCGAATAACGAGTTGCCTTTCCGACGAGCCACATGGCGGTGGGACCACCTGCTGCAAGTTGGTGGCATCGATGGATTTGGGGTGCATACTCACCCATTTCCTTTTCTTACCTTCAGTCTCCCTCATGAATCCCTTCTCCAGGTCCCCCTTCACAGCAGCATCTTGACCACGAAAAAACAACCCTTTGGAACCGAAATCCAGGAAAGTCCGTTTTTTACTATTTATCTATTGACTGGACTGGGCACATATGGTCCAGACTCCAGCAATTGGAAAGTACTTGTATTAGGTATTTTTTCACATATGTCATGCATATGTGTACCCTGCAATCAAAATATACACATCATCATCAACATGTATGAAAAAATACTCACTGCCGCCAGAAACAGTGTCGCTGGCCAACTGGAAACCTTGTAATACGGCAGCCGGGAGACTTCTACCGCAGCGGTCTTCTTCAGACCGCCGCTGTAGCGGTACGGCAGTCGGACTGCTGAACTTGTAATAAGACCCTTAGTTTGGTCAACAGTGGGTATTTGGATATCAGCTCTTCAAATTGCCAAATGTCGCAGAAGTGACATCATGTACACCTTGACCATCGATGGCAATATTAGGCTGACACTTTGCCCTATGCTTAGCCCCTATATAGCGTAAGGAACTTGGAGAATGGGGTCTTGGGTTCCTGCTTGCATTCTTTTCCTGCTTCTTCCATTGTGACCTCCGAGGCCAAGGGTAGAAAAGGTACTGCCATGTTTAGCAAAGGGCTACGGAGGGGTTGCAGGTGCTGCATATGGCTACTCCTAATGGATGTCCACGTAGGGGTGGCTGATCACTCAATATAATGTTTGCTTGAATGATCTGAGGTGTCCTGAAAACATATTAATCGACATGACACCGCTTCCTCTTGACTGACCTCACTTGCTTCTTTCTATGTTCAGCCATCTCTCATGCCTTCTGTCCCATTACCTATTACTGAACATAACTCTGCCTCTTGTGTCCTTCTGTCCTTACAGCTGGCTGCTATGGTGGTGTCCCTCGTCCTCTTCTGCCACATTGGGTCGAACAAGAGTGAATGAGGGTGCTCGTCTGGCGTGGAGCACCCTCCTCGAAACAAGTGCTGCGCTGGACTCACCAGAGAGGGGAAAGCACTCCCACCCCTGCTCATTAAATAACTCTCACTACAGCCTGTTCTCCATTTTTCGGTGCTGTGGACATTCCATGGTGTCAAACTGAAAGAAGCCTTCCCCTGCAAGAGAAGAAAAACCTGATTACTGACTATCTACACACCATATTTGAAAATGTGGAATATGGTGGCCCAAACAACAGGCCAGAAATAGGGTCAGCTGGATGGCCCACATCAGACACTTTGGTAGAGCGGTAGGTTGTTCTAGGAAGGACAAGAAGTGCTTCCCAGGGAACGAACCCGGTTAGCTCGCCCAGCGACAACAAGAAATGCCTTTCTTGTTCTTAACACTCCGGTTCCACAGGACTCCAGATCACGTGAAGACCGCATTTTCAACGTCAATTCACATTTTGTTTCGGCACACCACATGTACATAAATCTAGCAAAAATAATTCTATAAGATGTGAAACAACAAATAAAGTCTGCACTCAATTTTGCTGTTTTCACTTGTGGTTCTGAACTGGAAGTTTAAGTTGCAGTGACAGCTTAGGCCCATTAAAGATAGTTACATAGACCACATATGCAGTGGTGGCTCTAAGGTGAGAAAACAAAGGTTGTGCCTTTTGAGGAGCAGGAAGAAGTTGCATTTGTTACCATTTTGGCTGGAGTTCTTCTGAAAGTTTTGTAATACCTTCTTGAAAGGGTCCTATGCATTCTCGCACTGTATGCGGTACATACCCGTTGACAGGTTACCAAATGGCTAAGGTATTAGAGACCACCGCAGTGAGATTTAAGGGCTCTAGGCCAAACGGTATTGAGTTTTCAGAAACATGCAACTTCACAGGAGTGAGTCTCCAGAATTCACCACTAAAACCTGTCAGAGAAAATCAAAAAGCAATGTGTGTGTGGTACATGGATGAAGTTGTTGCTGTACACTGTGTGGGGGTTGCAGTAGTGTTTGCATGGTCTGAGTATGATTGTGAGGGGGCTGAATGAGGCATATAATGGAGAACTGATGGGCAGCTGGCACTGTTGTCTGTGTCCACCATTACCCTACAGCCGCCTGGGTGGTAGGATGCCCCTAGGCAGTGAAAGAAATTGGAGGTAGAAGATGTACAAACCTAATACCGGGCTTGCTGATTGGAAAGGCTATGGTTTCCCTTGTTGGGTGAAAACTTGTCCATCGGAGCCTGGTGTTCTGCAGGTCCAAGGCTCTGTAGCCATGTGAAAGAAAGCCTCTGGCCGGTGGTTGGTTGATTTGCAGTGTTTTTTGGACAGAGGGTCAATGACAGTTTAAACAGTTTAGTCAGTGCAAGAGTGCTGCAACACAGAATTCTTCAATTAAAACATACAAAAAGAACCATACTCTTCCCTGTTTAACATGCCCCTCTCTACACTCTCACACTTTCATCACTAGTCAGTTGGACCCGGGTCAATCACCATATAACACAATATCTACCGAAACATATAGGGGGAAGGAATAGAGAACATAAAAAGCATTGAGAAATAATAGATACCTTGACTATCTTAGACTCTTGGGAAGTGACTGCATATCACCCCAGCCAAACACTTACAGGCGCAACCGACGCACAGCAAAATCTAACTGCAAAACCATAAGTCAAAAGACTTCACGAGCAGTGGGGTGGTCAGGCCCTGTTCTTTCATGCCGTATAATCGAACATACAGAGTTAACCACAATGACAGGAGTTTCTCTTTCCCATCTCATAAACAATGCGACAATTGCTCCTGTATGGGTGAGCCCACAAACCCACTGTGAGGCTGTTTCTTTGAAAAAGTGCCTCTTTCACATGGTTAGCCCCACTTTTTGTCTGGACATCGACCGTAGTGAACCTGGTGCCTGTCAACCAGGTCCCCAGTGCTTCTTCCCTAAAACAAATGCCACAATTGGCCCTTTAGGCCCTCTGTAAGCCCCTAATAAATGGTACCTGGGTAGCAGGGCATTAGGACTGAAGAGGGTCCCCTAGGAGCCCTCGCCTAGGCCATGCAGACTGCCACTGCAGCATGCATGGCCTGGTGCAGACAAAAGGACAGTCAAAATGGCACACTTTGTGCTATGAAAACACAAACAGAGACTGTTTGAGAGCGACGCACTATTCACAAGCTCCCGTAGGGTGCTCCTGTAGAAACACACTTCCTTCCTCTGTATTAAATAAATGTTTGTTTCACTTATACTTCAAAACCTGTATTCAAAACAAATTGTCCATAAGATTCATAATTCTTGTCGAAGAGACCAAAAGAACTCAAATGCTTGAAGATGTCATTATTTTAATGACTGTTTTCTTTCTTGAATATTCTTCTTTTAGTACATTACATCATGTACCATGATTCCTCTTAACATCATTATTGCAGACACTCCCAATGCATTTCGGTATGAGAATACCTTCGTCAGGGGAATACTGAAGATTAACATAAACAATCATCAGAACACTCAATGGGGATCTATGGACCCCACCTTGTGTACATGCTAACACTTGTGTTATTCTGTTATAAACAGTACCATCTCTGTGAACACACTAATATCTCTGTGCCTCTGTGCCCTTAATAGTATACAACCTTTGACATGCCAAACTCCCCTGTGTTGTGCCACGACCACATGCTGGTCAATAACATAATGATCGTACCTGCTCTGATGGTTCTGTTACTAACCAGTGTTGGATAAGTATCTAATAGCAAGCTGTGGGAAAGATAAAATGATATCACTATCTACTGACCATATGTCAAAAGTCTTGTGTGTCACTGATAACCAGATGTCCCATACCTTAATTGAAACATCCCTCTACCTCGATATCACCGTGGCTCAAGTCGTCACTCTACTTCAATTCTAACAATAAAAAAACACCACGTTACTGGTTGTGGTAACATGCCCTGCTACACGCGGAAACGCGTAGCGAAACGGTGCTGGTAGCGCGAATGCGGCCAGCTAGCGTTTCTGCCCCCAACCTGCTCCTGATACTGTCATACGGTGTGTACGCTGTCTACCGTGGATTGCAAGTAACCGCCGGTGTCAGGCCAAACGTAAATGACGAACTACTTGTGTATTCTGATTGCAGGCGCCATCTTAAGATGGTAAACAGTGACGATATGAAATCTTCTAAACCATGTAAGCCTGTGGGACAAAATAAGTGTAGACTAGCATATATCCTGGGTACTAATCTGGTTTAAATAAAATGAAGTGTTTACAATAGCTGGTAATGTGTAACAGAGTAATTGTACTAACGAGGCAGCATTTACATAAAATAACAAAACGTAATACATGATAAACAAACAACAAGAGTGGTAAATCAGTACGTGTTACAACATTCATAATTGTAGGTTATAAAAAACACATATATTCAATTTTGTCATTGAGCACTTTGTGCTATGCCACCTAGCAATGACAAAGATATAGATAAATAACTCCTCTAGGAGGCCTTACCACCCCTAAGGCAGGGTGTACTATATCCCAGGTGTGAACATATCTGCATGAACAGATATACCCCTACAATATTAGGGTCTATTCCTTAATTTTGCAGTGCCAGGGAAGCCTACAGAGTACATGGGCTGGCAACTCGACAACTCGACTGCCACAGTACCATGATGGCTCACTAAACAAAGGAGCGTTTGGTCCAAACAACTCCTTGTAATAAATTCACACTGATGCCAGTGTGAGATTTTTTAAACCATGTACCCAGAGGGCCCCTCAGAGGTGCCCCCTGAAAACCTACCATCCCTGTTATGGTCATTGACTGGCCTTAGACAGCATGCCACACACAGACAGGTTTCTGGACCCCTGGGTGGAGAGCTTCTGCTCTCTGGGATCAGAAACAATGCATAACTGGGCGGAGGTGTCACACCTCCTCCCTCAGAATGGGCACAGTGCTCAAAGGGGAAGCTTTAAAGGCCTGTCACCTTTGTAAAGCGACCCTCAGTCTCTGTGGCTAGCAGCAGATGGCAGCCCCCGGTTTACGCCCCCATGTCTGGTGGGAAAACCGGTGGCGAAAACTTAGAAGAATCGGAGTTGTACCCACCTCCGCCAACTCCACCCCTAAGATGGGGGAGGCGAGGTGAAGGACACCTTTCAGTCCCTGCCATCTTAAAGATGGGGAGACCTCTCCAATCAGGCCTAGGTCTATGCACCCTCCCACAGGTGGATGGGATAACTGAGGGTGTAGTCACCCAAGGTAAGGTGACCACTGGCCCTGCCTGTTACACCCCTAAAACGGTAACAACAGAGGAGAGGGTGGGTGGGAAGGAACAGGGTGTGGATGGGTGGCGTCAGAGCAACATAGGCACTTGATTCTTTTTAAAGGCCTGGTAGCTGCCAATTGCTGGCAAGCTACTCTGCCTTACAAAACATGCTTTTATGCAGGTAACATTTCCAATTTAGATCAAGAGTACCAGACAGTGCAGCTGTCTGCCTGCAAAAGACATATTGCTGCCTGTTTTCTTTTCTCTGAACTTCACCCCTGCCCCCCTTCCATGTTGCTTCCCCCACTTGCGCCCCATGGTTCTTCCACCTTTAGGGCATGTGTTGCTTCACCCCGCCCACTTTGGGAAAAAAGTTGTAGATGCTTTTTTCTTGTTATTTGGCGATCCAACTCAGATCAGTGAAGAAAAAGAAGAAAACGGGCCTGTATGGTGCATGTACCTACAAGTCTTGGCTAGTGTGTCGTAACATGTCATGGTATAACATTATGGGTTATGGCTGTAGCATGTTAAGGAGTTTTATTGAGGAATGGTACAGCATGTGGTCATGCGGTGTAGGATTACAATATGTGTTGTAGTATAGCATGTGGTGGTGGTGATTGACAGGGAAAGGTGTTTATTGAGGACCTGAAGGAAGTGACCCACTAGGGTCACCTGGGTCACTCTCAACCGCCTCTTGTCTTCCAAAACAATGAAGAGTCGATGACGCAGAAGAGAGTACAAGCAAATTATTTTATTAATAAAGTACCCTGCAGTGGAGTCCAGTCTGACCAACCTCCTATGATGGCTGACGAGGGCTGACTATAACAAGCATCAAGTTACATTATGTAGATGGCGGAGCCCATAAAGACCCACCTATTATGGAAAAGTACCTGTAGCTGTCGTATTACAAGGGGGGCACAGAACATAAGATTAGTTTCTGCAGCCTGGTACAAGCTATCTACTATTCAAGGTCGTCTCGCCTATCCTCCCTTCTAGACAGGTGGGAGAAGGCAAAGGCACATGTTAATGAGCAAGCTTCAACATTGGAGAAACAAAACTTACCAAGGACCATTCCTCGTAAATGAGCAAGTAACAGTTTTGATTGAAAGAGAAAATGGCATCTTCGAGAGCTAAAATGGTGGCTCAGATGTCACTAACGCAACATCTGTATTTACTGATTGTGTCTACACTCAATATCCAGATATAATGTATTAGCCATCTAAATGCTAATATAATATTGGGTAAAACATGAGTAAAATGACCATGTTTCGTTTCAATTGTATCAGACCCTCCTTTTAGCATGTTATGCTAATACGGATAACCTTTATTGCTGCTATCAGGTAAGGGTCTTTACAATTCTAACAGAGGACAGGAAAATATAGCTATACAAACGATAATATATCAGGTACAAATATGTATCTCAATATAGCCAACGTAAAGAAAAATATAACACTAAACATTCTCGGTACAAGTAGCATCAGGGAAAGTACCTGCAAGGGAAGTAGTTGAACAAAAAAAACCCTCATTCAGCTGCATGAAGGTATCAAGCTCTTTTTGAAGCATTACCATGGTGTGATTGGCCATGAAGTGAGACATGAGCAGCCACCACCACACCCATGCGCGGGGGCACTGTACCAGATCTGTAGTCAACTCAGCGCAGAGACTAGTCTCCAGCCAATCCTGGCGCAGCATTACCAGCGCTACTGCGCCAGGATTGGCTAAGAGCAGGGGGTATTCTGCCCATAATGAGACCCGGGGGCCCGGGGTCTCTGCCAATCTCTGACTTCAAATTTAGTGAGGTCAGAAGCAGTACTGCGTGTGCGAATGCACGGGCCAGTACTAAAAAGTACTAGGCCTAACATTGGCATGCGCACACTGACACTCACTGCTGCAGATTCTGCTCTCTGCTGCACTGTCACTCACAGCCGCAGCCCCGCCCCCACAGTCCTTCCGCAGCGCGATGTCCCTGTTCAGTCGGGCTTGTCCCGGCAAAGCTCTCGAGTGCGTCAGTGCGCTCTCAGAATTAATTTTTAAAATTAAATATAAAAGCATGTATGTATGAGCAGCATGACGGTCATCCATGGGCCTGGCCAGACATTTCCTCTAGTGTGTTGTTTGTTGAGGTCACTGCGCCCGGCGCGCTAGTGCCTGCCTGTGCTACAGTAGTACGAGTCACGAGACGACGAGTCACGAGTCCAGCCGTCGTAGTGCTGCTCTGATCACCTCATGCTTGGCTCCGGCTCACCGCTGTGTAGTGTACAGTACACTAAGTGTACTCTAGACAAGTACAGTCCATGTAAGTTTTTTTACTGTACAGTGTCTGTGTGTGTACAGCAAGGGGGGGCATGTGCCTGGCTTTGGTATGCCTGGGTGGGCCGGCATGTATCATCTGATGTCTGGGTCGGGGGCGCAATTGTTCAAACGATATCAATATTTTCATTGTACACATGACAATACAAGAAATGTAACTATTGCGTCGTGCGGGTAACATCACAGCAGCTCGAGCCCCGCGCCTGAAGTCAGATAAACACTATACGGGGAACAATAAATGGTGGCATGTAACTTCTTCAACAAATCCAGTCCTAATAAATTTTCCCCACAATTTGCCGTCAATAAAAATGGGGAGTCCACATTAAAAGGATCAACAGTAATAGCAAGAGGTCGGGATATGGGGCACACAATCGGTACGTCTGAAAAGCCTACCGAAACATTATTACGCCCAGACAGGACTGCCCCACAGACCAGCGAATGAGAAACAGAGCTATTCATTGCACACTTGTACCCACCAATCATTTCTGTGCTGAACCATGCAAATCTCCTGTGACATAAGGAATTTGAACTGGTCCCTCACCCTGTCCCTTGCTGTCCTATTTATAGGACATCCCAGTAACTTCATTCATATCATAATCGTCATGATAATACTGCCTCCCCCCGGGGTCATCAAAACAATTCAGACCTGAACGACCCCCTGAGGATGTATCAACCTGATCTTCATCCCGACTAGCCTATCCACAGCCCTTTCCACCTGGACCCCGCCCTCTGGGTACTGCAAGTTTCTGTAACCGTTCTGGACACTCGTTTCGCCAGTGTCCCTCCTTTTCACAATACGCGCACTGATTCAGCCCCAAGGGCGCACCACCTCTAGTAGCACCCCGTGACCTTTGAACCAGACCAGAGCCTCAGCCCCTTCCAGACCCCCTTGCAACCTGCTGCAGTAACACTTTTGTCTTCAAATCCTTACTCTTTTTCTCCACGTTATCCTTTTCCTCATTTTCTCGATGCTCATAATATTGAGCCATACTCAATATCACTGAAGGAAAGGAAGTAGTCCAAGTACTCTCAGAAGCTTGCAGCCGAGCCGTAATTTCAGGAAGTAAATGTGTAACAAACCTATTAACAAACAAACGAACACTGCCTTCAACTTACAAATCCTGCCCACAGAAATCTAGGAACACCCCTTCAAAACGCGTGAAAATATCTGACACACTCTCCTCTTTCTTCTGACAAAATGCCTTTAACGTGTCCAAATCCACCCGTCTAGATGAGATAAGAGAATGCATATAGGTAATAATGCGGCCTGGCAAGGCCAAAATTTCAGCTTTGGGCTTTTCACCAGCCTTTCTCTCCTTATTCCACGCCCTAATCTCATTCCAAATACCACTTAGCTCTGCCACATGATCCTGCGTATGCACCTGTTGCCAAATATCCACCGGCACCAAAAGCCCCAAAAAATCTCAATGTCTGCTAAAGTCATAACTGATGAGGAGGTAGCCTTCGTTAATTCTTTATAGTATGCAGTTGGATTTTTCCTAGGGTCTGGTAACTGACTTTTAAGAGCAAGCACCTCACTTCTCTTTCATGGATAAGCACCCATTTATCTTGAAAATGAGCCTCTACCCTCTACCCTGGACCACATCTCCATTCTGGTTACACTGTTCTGGAATCTCAGGATAAAAAACAGGGTGCACCTCTCTCATCGGAAATTGGGACACTCTAGTTGGAGTATGATTATGCAATCTTTCTCGGTAGCCTAGAAGCATCCCAACATTACCAAAAACTTCTGCAGGTGCCATACCAACTGAATATACACGACCTCGAATATCATAAATAACTTGAGGAGCTGTGCCTCCAATACACTGATCCCACAAACCAATCAATGTAGCCGACTTATGCTGAAGGACATGCTGTTGTACAAACGGATCAAAATCTTTCATCACACTCAATATATCTTCCGCACTATAAATCGGATTCCAAACCCATTGTGCTGCATGATTTGCAACCATGTTCTTCTCCTCCTCTCCCACATCGCACCGAATCAATGCCCTCCCCATTTGCTCCGGTGCTGCCACCCAATCCCCTCCATCTGACCCTTGCACTGGTGTTCCAAGACTACCCAACACCACGGATACAATGCACGGGAAAGACACAAGAGGTGCAGACGTAGGTGACAATGTCAGCAATAGCTGTGTGGTGGGTGTAAGAGAAAGAGGAGAGGGAGCAGCAGACACTGCAGGGGTGCCTACAGTCACCACACTCGCATGTTGCAAAACTGAAGGGGAGACAGATAGTGCTGGAGCCGAAGCTATTGAATCTGCAGAAAGACCAGAAGGGGCGGTGGGGCAACGGAGGACTGTGGCGATGGAACAACAAGATATATTATCTGTGGGGTATTGGGAGGTGGGGGGCCCAGGGTCCAACAGATCCTCCACAAAAGGATGCTCATCCTCTCGAACAACATAGGACTTATTACATTGCAATCGAAACTCCCTATCCTCACACTCAATACCCTTTTCAGTTTGCTCCTTATCATACGCTACCGCTTTCTGAACCACTATTTGCATTACCTTCTTCCTCGACTCCTTCTCGGCACGTATACGCCTTTGCTTAGCTTCCTTCTGCCATACCTGCAAAGTATCAAACATCGACTGCCTCCTTCTTCTAGCAAATAATTTTCCTTTAAATAATTTAGTTTCTATTCATCAAAAGTACCTTCCAGTGGCCACTGAAGCTCAATATTGTGCCTCGTATACTTGTGCCACAATGTACGAAACATAATAGAGCCAATACCGTGCTTCACATACATATCAAAACTCGGAGTGCCTTCCGGAAGCGCATGCTGCCTTCCTCCAGCCAATGCTCTGCAGAACAACAGCGGCACCCCAAGCACAACACTTTACTCCTGCCGGCACTTGACGGAGGAGGACGTTGTTTTGCACGCTGTTTCATCAGGCCACGTAGGAACCAGGGGATGCTGCAGCTCACTTTATCAAGAGTTTCTAGGCAATAGGATCATTATATATTCCTCCAACTACAAGAAAATAATAGTAGACGACAGACGGAACTCCCCTTCCACCTTTTCTACCCTGGTTCCATTACTATTGGATTATTATCTTCATTTTGGATGTGGCTTGTATGCATAATATTGAAACACCTCTTATTACGGGTGTGATTCGGTTGAACTCGACTACGAATAGACATATACCGCCTATCAATAAGAATTGATCTGCCGGAACAGAACCCTTAACGGACAATTGTCTGAAAAACGGGATGCCATTTGTACCACAATACAATTTTACGGATACACTTACGCATCCTTTAACAACGGCAGAAGATCCAAGAACATCATCTTTAGTGACTATTTTGCCCTGAAGAAGTCCCTTGAGGACGAAACGCGTCGGCTGTAGATCCTGTATATAGCTTTTTTTCAACTGAACTGAATAAAGAACTCTCAAGAATACAAGAAATAGCTGATGTGATCATTTCTGTTTACCTTATTAGAGTTAACAGTTTCTAAAAACGTTGAAGTGGTGCACCTTGACCTTTTTCAAATCCTTTCATAGTTCATGTTTTGAACCTACACTGTAACGGTGGGTGTTTTGGAGTGTGCACACAGACTGCCCCATGTACTAGAGGGTGGGCCCAAAAGAAAAATCTTTTTTGGAGAATCTTTGACTAGGTGCTGTTCTTTTGGGAATCTTCCACTGTTGTCTTTCCCTTTAAACACTTTACTCCAACAAGGCATTCTAGCATCAGACACATTCACTCTCCACCTAAATCAACACAAATACACGCACAACAAGGACACACAAACAAAAGAGCTCTCCAAGTCAATCCTCAGGCTGCACCAAGAAAAGATAGGCTCTAGCCCCAGGCCTTTTCAATATTAAACCAAATTTAGCAAGTGGCCTGGCAGAACGTTCAAAACGCTCCATATCACAAGGGTCAAGTTAATCAAGACAGCGCCACACTTACCAAAAACTCACCCGGTGCACCAGGCTAACAAGAGTTTTCTTGTATTAGAAACCCATCAGTATAGAGGCTACGGCCGGACGGGGTTGAAAAGGGAGCACGATGTTGCTCCACTCAGAAGGGTGGCGTCAACTTGCTTGTGAGCTTACCCTCGCTCCGAATCCCCGTGACGCCGTAGCTTCTATACTGATGGGTTTCTAATACGCCGAGTATAGGACTAGTAGGGCCCCACTACAAGCTACCTATTATAATTTTTCGAGCCTGTCTGTAGTTGTGCACCACACTTCACATAGGTCCTGAAGAAGTGCCACCCGATTCTATCCGAACGCCCTGGCACGAAACATGTCGACCCCACTATAGAGAAGCGTGGCTCAATGGTTGTGGAGAAGCGTGGCTCAATGGTTGTGGAGAAGCGTGGCTCAATGGTTAGAGTGGCAGCCCCTGATGCAGAGGTCCGGCCCGGGACCAGGTTTCAATTCCCGTCTCGGCGGCTCTTGAACTCAATCTCCCCGGACCTGATAATTCTCGCCTCGGTGCCTAGTCTAATCATGGGTCTCACTCTGTTACTCTGGGCAATAGCTTGCTTAATCTCCACAACGGCCCCAGCAGCGCTTGGATACCTGGCTTCACCTTGGGGGTGCCCAGGAGTGGACATCTCACAGGAAAGCCAGGAAGGGTTCCACAGTGGTATGAATACAGCGCTACGAGACCTCTGGGTAGAAGGCGCTATATAAATACAAACACATATAGAGACTGCCCGCCTGGAATATTATATTCCCACAGGGCATCCATTCTTTTTAGCTAGGCAGGATCTACCTCTACCATTAAAATTATTGAGTATAGAACTGACCCTGACCTATTTTAAACCACTACCCATGTGCACACAACCCACCACAGCCCCATACCCGCACACACCCAACAGCTTCCTTTAAAAGATCTCTGACAAAGAGCCCCAGAAACGGTGAGCCGTCGAGTATTGCACTGCCGGCCCGACGAGGAGCAAGGCCCAATGATGAAGCATGACAACGTTCGGGGTGTGTGAGGGCAACATGACAAAAGCTTTGTCTCTTCCCCTTTTCCCTTCAACCCCCCCTTTAGGAACTGCACCCTCCCCCCCCCCTTTTTGCTTCACGTTCTCCTTGGAGCCACGTGTACAGGACCTGCTTAAAAATCGGCTCCGGGTCCCACCCCTCTCTCTTTCAAAAACCATTAAAAATGAAGCCATCTTATTTTACAAAAACTTACCATTTAATATTTTCACTCACAAACTGAAAGGAGCATATTTGTTTTTTTTTAACCTTTTTTATAAATCGCATGTAGGTTTTTCACATATCAATTGCATTGCATTGAAGTGTAACACTTACTACCCCATATGGGGCACTGAAGCATGTGCCTACATGGATGGCATGCTACACTGTGTAGGGTGCGTGGTTGAAAGTGTGTTGTCTTTGTTTTGAACTGTGTGGGAAGTGTTTCCATGTTGGGCGTGATGACCACCAAGCAGCAGTTATCTTGTGTTGGAACACATCACTAAGAAGCGTGACAAATTAACAAGATTGAGAAAATGGCGTGCAGTTTATAGTTTTCAGTAAGCTGGCAACTTTGAGCAGCTCTGCAGGTCACTTTATGGTTTCCTTATGTTCATGGACCACTTAGCACTGGGTGGTCTATTCTGAGATATTCTGTTTAAAGTGTAAGGTCCTGTGCAGTCACAAGTTAAACAGTGAAATGGTGGAGAGAGCTGCTGGGATAGACTTTGTGAATATTACCCCGTAGCTGATTGCCATTGAGAGATTTCAGGAAGCAGTCAACGTATGTAGCTAGTCAGGACCTACAGTGATGGACTGACTTAAAGTGGCCATTGGTATGTGGCTGATCTCTTCAGTTATTCCACACCTGTTCAGTTGGTAATGGGTGGTTTATTGATGTGGACTAATAAAGTACTGGGTGATTGGCATGACCCTTAGTACTTTTGCCTTATTTGAGTGTAAGACTGTCTAGCAGTAAATTGCAATTTTATGCAGCTTCTATGAACTACAACTACAAATCTGCGGAGTGTTAGTCTATTATTGTTAATGTGGGTTATATATTGTATTGTAATTGCATTTATATAGCACTTCCTATCCCTGACGAGGCACTTTAACGCTTTATGCCGGGCAGCCTGCTGCTCCATACCTTAGAGTTAGTGGGGTTTTGTTGTTGTTGGTTATGGGAATTCGACTTGCACTCTACAGCAAACCATTCCATGCATTTGCTCCAGTTTCTATGTGGTAGATTACATTAACAAGAGTTAGGTGTGATCTTCAGTGGGAGAGGGATATGTGAATACATGCACTGATTAGTGGTATTAATAGAAGAGCTACAGGAGATTAGGTATGTGTAGAGATGTCTACCTGCCTATGTCATAGCCTTGTTACTTGGTTACATGTAGAATGGGAGTGTAGGAATGTTCTATGATGGGTAGATAAGAGAGAGCTATTGATGCGAAGAAGTTGCTCTCTGCTGGGATGCTGTTCAATAAATAAACCTGAAGAAAACTACACAGAAACCTGTGAAGGCTCTTCTTTTCAGTATGTTGGGTTGCATGTGCATAACTTTTATAGCAGAGGTTGTGACCAGTGCTTTAAATGGGAAAAAATAAGTGCAGGTACTCATTAAAATGCGCTAGAGGTGTAGAGAGTGGGCGGGCTAGGGGCGGGGCTAAGGGCAGGACATGATGATACTTAACGACTTCTATAATAGTTGCAGCAAACACCAAAACACATGATAAATGTGGTTATATAAACAAAACAGGTTAACTCATTACATAAAATGAAAGAGAAATGCAATAATATGTTAACATTTACTTTTTTTTGCAATAGTTGCACCTTCTTAATGCCATACTGTTAATTGCTGTTGTTTAGCACAATACTATATATTTTTGAGCAAGTGAGTAGGAAGAAACTGAAAATACCCCCACTTCGAACCAAAGCTCTTATGGCACCAAGCAAATCATCATGACCCTCCCCCGAAGATATCTCTTGTCTCTTCCATAGATCTATCAATTCATCCTTTCATCCAACCATTTACCTGCTGATGTTCACCATTTACCGTTTACATTCTGTTGTCTATTCAGCTTTTCATCCATCATTCAGTTGATTTTCACCATTCCGTCTGTCCACCCTTCATATCCAAACCTATCCATCCCTCCTTAAACCTATCCATTAATCTTTTCACTCATCCATCTCTTTATACACCTTTTCACTCACCCATCAATCCTTTCGCTCATCTATCCATCAACCCTTTCACTCCTCAATACATCCACCCTTCATTCCATCCACCCTTTCACTCAATCCCTCCTTTCACTCATCCATCATCCACCCTTTCATCCATCCCTACCTTTCATTCATCCATCCAATATTTAACTTATCCACCCATCATCGGCCATTGTATCCAATCATCCACCCTCTTTCACCCATCCATTCACTCATCCATCCATTCATCTGCACATCCACCCTTTCTCACTCATTCACCCATCCACTCACTCACTCACCAACTCTCCCTACTACGTTATTTATGAACCTTTGTCGCCGAGCAGACATGTACACACAAAGGGCCACTCATTTTCTTTAAAATACCTCCCGAGAGTGTCTTGAATCTTTCTCTCTCACTTTTTCTTACAAAAAACAGGCTTACAAATGCAGGCAAAGAGACAAACATAAGCAGACACAAAAAAGATTTTGGTATGTTAAAAGCCATGTTATACTCTTCAGTATGGCTTTTTTAATTGCCACTGCCAGGGGATTGCCAGAATTCCTGTGTTTACGCAAATGCAGAGGATAGTGTGAATGTGTTGACAGCACAGGGCCAGAATGGACCCCAGAGCTGCCAAGGTTTCAGATTGCTATGTAGGACATTTTCATATTTTCATTGTAATTATGAGTGACATTTAAACAATGTGAGTGACACTTTCTCACTAGCAAAATGAGGGAATCATATAAATATTTTTTTAAATTACACATTTGAGTCGAGCTGCTATTTCAGATTGCATGTGTGACATTTTCATAGATTCAGTGGATTTACGAGAGTCAGGCAACAACTAGATGTGTAACACTTAGAGGGGCACATTCTTGCGAGCATAACCATGGTATGAAGTCAATGGAAGTAGACAAATATCAGAAATTGCACTCATTTGAGCAACAAGGAAGTCAAACTCGGCAGCAGGTGCTTTTGAAACTATTAATTAATTTCAATAAAAATCAGCACCCTCCACCCCAGCCTCAGCTTCAGGTGCGGCCAAACTACATATAACAAAGGGATCTCTGTGACAAAAACAGCAACTCACTGAGCTATCCACATACAACACAGTACACAATATGCATTTTTGAAGGCGCATTAACCATCTAAGCTACTTATTGGTCAGAGTGCAAACTGTCAGTAGAGAAAACTCTGACTTCTCGACAGCGGCAACAATAATCCCATGAGTTATCTCTGATTTAGCAAGTGTAACTGTGCTGAGAAAATAAAGGGTGTTGCTTTGTAGTGTAACTGTCAAGCAGGGATGTTAAACACTTTGCACTACTAATAAATCAGCAAAACTGCTACTTCAGTCAAAACGTAGCGCATATTCTGCACGGACAACTCTAGTGTGCCCATATGCAAGGACCTATTCATTTTTCTAACAAACAGTTTAAATGCCAGCAGCAGGAGGATATTAAATGATCTCTTTACTGCTGTCTGAACGATCCACCGAGGAGCTGCTGCCTGGCACTGCGGGGATCGCTAGCCTGTCTTCGTCAGAGAGTCAGACAGCGAACCCTGCTGCAGTGTCTCTGCCTGGGCCACCTGCTCCCACTATGAGACTCACGATGGCGTGGTGAGTCTGGGCAGAAGTCTGGCTCTACTGGGCACAGAAATAACAGGAGGAGGTGAGCAGGTGATTGATTCTCAAACACTGGCTACCTCCTTCAACTCCAGGCAGCAGGGGGATTTCATGGGTGCACTGGGGCCCGGCTGGCAGGCAGGAAATGAAACATCCTGCCACAGCATTGGCATGTAAGAAGCAGACCCGGCCAATGGAGGCATTTGGCGTTCGGAAGGTAGGCGCCTCAATGCAGAAAACAGATTAGCGCTCCAGGGGCCTCTTCGATCGCATTGTCTGGGCATTAACACTCACATCAGAGAAAGGACGTGTGAGATTCCGCTGCCCCCTTTTGTCTTTTAACATTTATTTTCAAAGTGTTACCCTGCACTGACTTTTCACATGTCACTACCTGAAGTGCGGCGTTTTGAAAATCACACGCGCACACTAGCAGGTAAAATGAATCCCCGACTCAGCTCTTTCAAGCACAGGATGACGGCGAGCACCGGACATTATCCGAAAGAGCCCTGCTGAATAGCTCAGCTGGGGCTCTGATGGGTGGGAGGGGGCTCCAAAGCAGCGCCCCGGCTGCCAGTGACATGTCCCACTCCGGCTCACCAGCACAGCCAAGAGCCTACCTTTTTGAGTACCGGTACTCTCCTTTTGAAGAAGAGAAGTGCCGGTGATAAATTTAGGAAGTGCCGGTACTCAGTACCGGTGAGTACCGGCCCATTTAAAGCACTGGTTGTGACCTTTGAGATGAGATGTGACAATTTGCAGAGATACAATAATAGGGGTCAAGGCAAGCATGCGTGGGACTTACAGTAGTTTGTGCTCAGAGAGAGGAGGCGTGCAGAGAAGAGGAAGGAAGGAGAGAGTAATTTGAAAAAAAGGAGAGATAGCATGCACAACTGTAGAAGGAGGCATTATTTGCATGTGTTACACTACCCCTGAAGGCCATGAGAACAACAGTGGGCACACACACACATACCACCATCACCCACTGGATGCATATAATTTGATAAATAACGTTTGCATTTTCCATAAAATCCAATGGAAGGAAAATGCAAGAATATGAGTGTTTTCAATTTTAAATGTTGGTGCTAGAGATGGTTCAGCCTTTCCCTATAATCATCAGGGTTGAATGGAGGAGAAAAGAGTCTGTTTTAGTGAGTTTGCGCAAAATAATGCTTCTCAGGGCAGGTAGCACTGGGGCTGTCTCCAATCTGGAGCACCCGCAACATAGACACAATGAAGTATGAGGTCTTGCATCTGGCTTTCATTCAGCCTTCATGTTGCAATAATCAAGGACCCAGAAAGAAAGGCCCTTCCTAGAAACTTCCTCCCCTAAGCAATAGAAACGACAGTCCCACAGCTCACACCTCACACGTACCATCTACTAAACTTGCAGTGCTCGGAAAAAACAGATAATCAGCAGCCCCTCCCTCACAAGGCCCCCAAGGAATTTCCAAGGAGAGCTTTGTCTCCATTCTTTCTCACTTCAGTGAGTGGTGTCTACCCTCAAACCATAAGAATGCAGGCAGTATACTTCCCCTGTCTGGGGACCCTGGGGCATATTACCAAGCATTAGCGATAACTATCGCTATTGCTTGGTTAGAGACAAAATTTTACCGCTGAGCTGCGGCGCTGTTTACCGCAAATAAACCTTGGTATTACCAATGTTTATCGCAAATGCGATAAAAATCGCCGCAATGCATGAATATCGCTGAAAAGTCAGCGATATTCATGCATTATCGAGCTAATGCTCTTAGCCATGTTATCCACCTCCCATTGGATAACATAGCTAAGAACTGCTCAGGGCAGGTGTTAGCTTTTGGAGATATTCGAGCTTAGCGCGAATATCTCCAAAAGTTGGTAATAGGAGATAGTGATGTTAGCGACTGTTTTCAGTCGCTAACATCTTGGCACGCCCACTTTGCATGTCATTAGTGATAAATATCACTGACATGCGAAGTGGGGCCCAAGATGATCTCTATCTCCTACTAGCTGTTGCTAACTGGTGTTAGTGACAGCTAGGTAATAAGGAGATAATTTTATCTCCGCTTTCTTGGCTTTTAAAGCCAAAAAAGCAGAGATAAACCCCCTTGATAATATGTCCCCTGTCCCCACCTCCATCCTCTGCCATGCTGAAGCAGGTGCATCCATAATGGATCCAACTAGGACATTCTCTTATCATTTCAATTTTCATATTTGACATTCTGGCTGAACATCTGCATGTGCCTGCTTCAGTTCCTACAAGTGATGCCTGAAACATTATGAGAGCGTAGATTAAAAAATCACAAGTTTAAATAAAAACAAATCTAAGCCCCCGAACACAGTACTGTGAAGATGCGGTGCAGCAACAGCTCGACAGGCCAGTTTACCCCTCCAGACACACATTTCTAGCCTCTGATCCACTGACTTTTAAATCAATAGGGCATGGCATTTCTTTTTCCAGTAACAGTGGAGACATTATTTTGTCCCCAAGAGATCTCTTTTCCGTGTGTCCACTGCCCTTGTGAACACAATCCAACCCAGTATATATATATATATATATATCAGGTCAGCCATGCATACACACATACCCAGCGGCAGTTTCTCGACGAGGGTGGGGGAGAGTTGCCTGGTGCGAAATGCGTGAAAACATAAAATGGCAATAACATTATTTCATTGCCATTTTATTTTTTACCCATGTGCGTGCCGCAGTGCCTCCGAGACAAGAGACATGCAGGCGTGTCCTCTCCTGCGGATTCGCAGCATGGAGGACTGGAGCAGTGGCTGGCCGGAAGTTCCAAAGTGCACATGTCAGTTTGACCAGCTGTCTTGCGATCGCCAGCCTGCCATGCGCATTTTGAAGCTCTCCATCCCGAGCTGTCTAACAGCTGGGTAGAGAGCAAGCACAGGCCTCCAGGACCTGAAGGAACTTCCGGCTAACCCGCTCAAACCAATTCTGGTGCTTCTCTCATGCTGGTTAATAGCATGAGAGAAGCATCTTGGTTGGTTTGGGGAGCTCCATAGCAGACTGCAATTTGAGAACACCGAGGACCTGCACCAGTGGGTAAGTACCATTTATTTGGGTAAGTACCATTTATTTTAATTGTATTTATTTTAAATGTTAGTGTAGTTTGATTTTGGGCTTGTGGAGGGAGGTGTTATTTTAATAATATTTTAATATTGGCTTTTGGAGGGAAGGGGTGTTTTATTATGGGCTTTTGGACGGAGGGGTGTTTTATTGTGGACTCCAGCCCCAGCTTGCACATACCTCCTTGTATGTTAACCAGGACTGTGCTATGACTGGATGGGCTGACTGAATGTGGATTCCCCTGGTTCCAGAAAGTTTTTCTGGCTTTTGCCAGTGACCCGGGTGTCTGCGTATGACTCGAAGTTCTGTAAAAGTTGGTGCTGCAGAGACTGTTGTCAAGTTGCTTCATTGACTCAAGCAGTTTCTGGGGTGGAGTGCTATGGGTCTTTGAATTGGGGAGCCCTCTCGGGCGGAACTGTTAAAGGCGATCCAGGGTTCGCACTCGGCGCTGGAGAGACAAATTGAAACTGTATCCATCTATGTGAACTTGCTCCGAACGGACCTCCGTAAAGTAGCTGATAAAGTAACGGATGCTGAAGGGAACATTGCGCAATTGCAGGGAGAAGTGGCGTCCCTCAAAAAAAACGGTCTCACAACTCACGGCCATGATGGGAGCCCTGCAACGGAGAGTAGAGGACGCGGAGGGGCGGGCGCGCCACAGCAACATCAGGGTCCTTGGTGTTCCGGAGCGGGCAGAGGCGGGCAACGCAGAGTGCTTCCTGGAGAACTGGATCCGGGGGACACTTTGCTGCCGGGGTCAATCGGAGGTCTTCGTGATTGAAAGGGCGCACAGAGCACTGGTTCCGCCACCAAGGCTGGGGGCCCCTCTACGCGCCCTCATCACTAAAATCCTCAGCTACCGCGACAGGGACTGTATCCTGAGGGCCGCAAGGGAATCGCCGAACCACACCTTCGAGAATAGCAGGGTCTCCATATACCCTGATTACACCCAGCAGGTCCAGGAGCAGCGCAAATCATTCCTGGGTTTTAAACAGAAACGCCGGTAGATGCACCTGCAGTACATGCTGCTCTATCCAGCCAAGCTTAAGGTACTGTCCCAGGGGAAGGTGCATTTCTTCGACTCCCCGGGAGAAGTCTGGGAATGGGTGGAGATCAGGGGGGAAGACCTCCCGCCGGGCGAACGAGCGCCGTCCCGCAGG
Source organism: Lissotriton vulgaris (assembly GCF_964263255.1). Lineage (NCBI taxonomy): Eukaryota > Metazoa > Chordata > Amphibia > Caudata > Salamandridae > Lissotriton > Lissotriton vulgaris. Next base: position 1,036,452,268 of record NC_141685.1, read on the forward strand.
GATTGGGGGACCCGTTGACCGCGCAGGCGCGTCACCAGGCGGCGGCGCACTTCTGAGACAGCGGGCAGTGAGGAGAGGCACCGTGTTACGGTGGGGGGCGATGGAGCCATGCGCCTGGAACCGTCAGACGCCGGACATGAGCCCATGTTATTGCCACATTCGGAGTCCAATGACATTCTAGTCCCTGACACCCTACAGGTCTCGATGGACACCATTTTGCCTACTGCCTCTGCGATTCCTTAAACAGCGGGGCCCGTGGCCCTGGACCCGGCGGCTCCCTCCTGAAGAGGCCGAGAAGATGCATGCATTGACTGGTTTGATGGGGGTTATGCTTCTTGGTCTACATGAGTCTCTCTTAGTGGAGTGTGTGTGTGCTGAATTGCGCTTAGGGGAGCCCTGTTCCTTCTGCATAGTGGACCCGAGGGGGGAGGGTGGGAGGCGGGGTCACTGGGGCCTGGAGTAAGTCTAGCCTTGAAATGGATGGGTTGGGCCCTGTGTCAATCACAAAAGTGTGAGAATGGCCTTGCTGGGAGTCGGGGTGGGGGGGGTTTAGTTCTTTCTGGAGGGAGTTTGCCTCGTTGGGCGAATGGGATGGCTGTGCACGTCCTGGCACCAGCAGGTTAAGGGCATATTGGCATGTTTGGTTGTTGCTGATCTATTGCTCGTGGGAGGGGGGAGGGGGATTGTTTGAAGGGGATGTTGAAGGGGAATGTTTTAGGCATCATTTGTATTACAGGGCGGGCACTGGAGGGGACCTACTCTGTGAACAAGCAGATACGGCAGGGTAGATTGCGTTGGGAGTCATGGGGTATAGGTTTCTGAGCTGGAATATGAGGGTGCTAGGCACATGCACTAAAAGGTACAGAGTCCTTTCCTTCCTTCGAAGATATAAAATATCTATCGCTTGTCTGCAGGAGACCCACCTTGTTGATGACGGGGCACAGACGTTGGGGAAGAAATGGCGTGGACAACTGTTTCACGCGTCCTTCTCTACATATGCCAGGGGGGTCCTGGTCTGGGTGGCGCCTGGGGTACCGTTCGCTCTTCAGTATATGGAAGCGGACATTCAGGGCCACTACCTAGTTCTTAGGGCTAGGCTAGATGGTAGGGAGATAGTTTTTTTAAATTCCTACGCACCCAACACAGATGACCCGACTTTCTTCGGGGCCCTGCAAGACGTCTTGGTCCACGATCTGGAGACCCCAATACTTTGGTTTGGGGACTTTAACTGTGTCCTTGACCCTGTACTGGATAGATCCCCACCTCGAATGGGCACGAAACCCTGCATGTCTGCACAGCTCAGGGAGGTCATGGAAAACATAGGGGCGGTGGATGTTTGGCACCTCAAGAATCTAGTGCGGAAGGTGTACACCTGTTTCTCACTCACACACACCACGTACAGTCGCCTAGATAGAGTTTTAGTGGCTAATGCTGACCTTAATGTGTCTGTGGAAGTAACGCACCAGGCTCGTTTTTTGTCTGACCATTCTCCAGTAGCTTGCGTGGTTTAGTGGGGGTCCCAGGTTTTCTGCCCTCGTACTTGGAGGCTCCCAGTGGACATCCTCCGGGACCGGGTGGGAAAAGCACACGTGAAAAAGGCCATCGGGGACTATGTGGATCTTAATTGGGGGAGAGAGACATATCCTCGGCCACCAAATGGGAGGCCCTGAAGGCGGTCGTGAGGGGCGCCTGCATGGGGCTTACTTACGGCGTCCGGAAACAACTCCTCCAAGATCTCCAGAAAGAGGATGACACCCTCCTACAGACCCAACAGGTCGTGGACCCTAGCGCCCTACAGAGGCTAGAGGAACAGGCCGTCCGAGCTCGACTTCATGACATCCTAGATAGGCTGGACAAATACACCCTGGGCCAATATAGGCAGCGCCTCCACAGGAAGGGCGATAAGTCGGGACGACTCCTGGCTTGGATTCTGAGGAGAGAACAAACTCCTGAGCGTATTGTAGCCCTGCGGGACCTAAAGGGGGATATGGTCTACTCGGAGCAGGCCCCCCTAGGAGTTCTCCAATCCCATTTACGGCAAGTAGACGCGGCTGACTCGGATATCTCCGAGGTCTCTTACCTCCCCTTCCTACAGGGGTTGCCTATGCTGACCCTCTCTGATTCGGACGGGAGGATTTAGATGCAGGCCTGACACTGACTGAGGTTCATGGGGCACTGGCCCCCTTGCCGCGTGCAAAATCACCGGTGAGCGACGGGTTTCCACCGGAGTTTTACCATGAATTCCGGGACATGTTGGCTCCACTCCTGCTGCGGGTCTTTCTTGAGGCGTTCGACAGCGGAGATCTCCCACAGAGCATGGCCCAGGGGGATATCTGCATGATCCTAAAACCCGGGGCGGACAAACATGACCCCTCGTCCTATCGTCCGATTACCATGATAAACACGGATATCAAAATTCTGACTAAATTGCTGGCCACCCAGCTTGCGCACCAGGACCAATGTGGGTTTATCCCTGGGTGGAACACGGCTATGAATCCGAGACATTTAAATCACATCCAACACGAGGTACAGGGCAGGGAAGAACGGACGGTCTTGGTTTCCATAGATCTGTCCAAGGCGTTTGACACTGTCGACTGGGGCTACCTGCAGGAGGTCCTCCGGACGATGGGCCTAGGGCTCAACTTTGCCCGATGGATCCGGAGTTTATACAGTTGCCCTCGTGCCAGGATGCATCTGGGAGCCATAAGATCGGAGGAGTGGCAGCTGGGACAGGGCACGAGACAGGGGTGCCCCCTCTCGCCACTACTTTTTGCCCTAGCTATAGAGCCGTTTGCTGTCATGATCCGCACTGAGATGAGTCGATGGGGTATCCAGGTGGGAAATACGTGAAATGTCCTGTCATTGTACGCGGACGATGCCTTGTTTTACTTGACAGCACCAAGAGAGGCGCTCCCAAGGCTGCTACACCACCTGGACCGTTTTGGCGAGGTGTCGGGTTTGGGGCTCTATCGTAGTAAATCCCTAATTTTTTCGCTATCTGGTTTTGACACGGTACCCCCTGACGACATGCCGGAGCTTGGGCTGAGATGGGAACGGATCAGTTTTCGGTACCTAGGCATCCATGTGGCCTCGACGGAGGAGCAGTCCCTCGCACGTAACATAGATCGGGTGATTACGTCTCTCCAACAATCGTTGTCCTTTTGGAACACCCTTCCACTGTCCCTAATGGGACGATTGGCGGTCGCTAAAATGGTGATGCTGCCAAGGACACTGTATGTCCTTCAGAACACGCTGTTCCCTCTCACACCTAGGATTTTTCGAACCCTTAACATGCTGCTTACATCCCTGCTTTGGGCGGGTCGGCGAAGTAGACTGGCCCTTAGTACCGTCGTGCGCTCCTTTGAGGAAGGGGGATTGGAAGCCCCGCGCTTCAATCTCTACTATTACACAGCGCAGCTACTTCTGGCTGCAAGATGGTTTGCAGACGCTGATGTGCGGGAGACGAGATTGCTGGCAGGAAGGGCGACTGCGCAGGAGCTCCAGGTAGCATTGATGCATGGGTCGGGAGCCAATGCGGACCTACCCTACGTGGTGAGACACACGGCAGGTGTGTGGCAATGATTCGTAGAAAAGGTCCTGCGCTCGGCGCCATTTCACAGAGATCTACCGATCTGGATATTGGCCCCCATGATGGACATAGAACAGCATATGTCCTTCCGTGAATGGAAAGTGGGGGGCTGTGAGGTCCTAGCGGATCTGTATCCATCGGAGAGCTTCTTAACATACGAACAGGCGGAGGAGTCATTTGGTCTTCGTGGCGGGCAATACCTGCATTACCAAGGATTGCGTTCTATAGTGCACTCGATCTGGCCGCAGGGTTCGGAGATACCCCCGATGACTCATACCTTACATATACTGCTGTCCTGCGACAGAGGCCGTCGGTTGATAACGCTCCTATATGCGGCTATGAAACGTGACTCCGCCGCCCCCCCCGGTCCCACCGTCATGGGCGGCCTGGGAGGCGGACCTGGGGGAGCCTCTAGACTGCGGGCAGCCGAAGCGTGTAGGAGTCCTGACACGGCGGATGTCCTGTAATGCGCGCTTTAAGCTCATCCATTTCAACTTCCTTCACCGCACCTACCTCACTCCGAAGTCGATGAGTCGCTATTCGGGAGATACGAGAGACAACGGCCCCAGGTGTGGAATGGGGGGTGCGGGCTTTTTGCACCTGGCTTGGGAATGTCCGTTGGTGGGGAGCTTTTGGACAGGAGTTGTAGGGCGTGTAAAAGCCACCACTGGTCTCCGGATCGAACCAACACCCTTACATTGTCTGCTGGGATTGGTACCGAAGCCCAGGAAAAATAAACTTTCCTATAAATTGTTGCAACTGATGTTAGTGCTGGCTAGGCGCAGGGTCGCCATCACGTGAATGGGACAGAGAGCCCCTGAAGTAGACACATGGCTTAAGGATGTGAGGGAATGGACACTTGCTGAGGAAACACACATGCAGAACACTAGGAAAGATGAAAAATTGCACGAAGACCTGCTAGCATGGCGTGCAATGTGCATGTCAGGATTTGGCACGGAAGGGCACTGGTCACACAGTGACTCTGAGGGAACTAGTGCCGAATTGTTTTCGGCGCAGGAATCAGAGTCTGAGGGGGAGAGGGGAGGAGCCCCCTGACGGGTTACTTACACAGTGTATGGAGCTGGGCCTGAATTTGCTTTCCTCACGATGCCCGTAACTTACTGCTTATTATACTGTTGCACCACATGAACTTACATATTTACAGATGTTGTCCTAATCCGTGAAGTGCCATAATGAGTCTGTCGATCTGTATGCAAATGTTTTGGGTTTTTTTAAACTCTTTTTATTAGTTAACCAAACAACAAACAGAAATAACACTAAGGTGGAAGCCAGCAATAGTTACATACGTTAGGTCCATTTGGTACAGGAGTATTAACATTACAATAACTGTTAGGGATCAAGGGGATCCCGGAGCGTCCAAATCCAGACTTGTTGTAGGTGCCTCGCAGATATCCCTGCGATGAGCATTCCACGCACCCCATATCTTCCTCCATTTACGCGGGCAGCCCCTAGCCTGGTACACCGCACGCTCTCTAAACATGCACCAGTCAAGATCATTCGCCCACTTCCCAATCTGAGGCGGCTGACGCGCCCCCCAAAACTGCGCAATATTGCGTTTGGCTACCATACACGCCAGCGTAACCCACTGCTTCTGATATTCATTGAGGTCCGTCGGCTCCCACACATTCAACAAACATCTCCGTGCCTCAAGGCCCACCTCCTGTCCCAGTACCGCCCTCATTTCCTTGTGTACAGCCCTCCAGTATGATTGCACATAAGAGCAATTCCAAATGATGTACATCAGGGTACCCTCCTCGCCGCACTCTCTCCTGCACTCTCCACTCTCAGCCCGTCCCATTTGCACCAAGCGTGGGCCCGTCACATAAGTCCTATGCAGGATTTTCAGCTGAACCAGGCTTAATCTCATTTGTATCGCCACGACTTTGGGAGAGGACACGGCCTCAGTCCAGTCCTCATCATCAAGTTCCAACCCGTCTGCAGTCCACTGCAGTCCACTGCACCCTAAGCTTCACGAGTGGGTCCCCGATATTATTAATCAGCTTCCGGTAGATTAGGGATGTGGTCTTCTCAGGCAGGTGGCCGTCTAGAACCCGGTCCTCAAGGGGGGGAAGCCTCAGGGAGTTCAGCACCCTTCGAGACATGCGTGCCCAAGGCGTGTCTCACTTGCAGGTACCGGAAGTACTCGTGTTGATGCAGACTATACCGGGCCGCCAAGGTCTCGAACGGCAAAATAGAGTCTTTCCCCCAGACGTCTTTAATCTGGGAGATGCCAAGAAGGTCCCATTTATCGAACCCCTTCGACTTCCACAAGCTCCCCAGCTTCTCCGAATTAAACAAAGGGGTGGAAAGTGTGAGCCTCCCAGCCCATCCGAGACTCCTAGTGGCCACATGCCAAACCCTCACCGCATGAGCAGTCGGGCCAATCAATGGATACTTGCCCATCCTCACATACAGTGCCCTTCCGATCTTCCCACCGGGGGAAAGGTTCCGATCCATGGCGTAACCGGGATCACCCAGCACGCCATACACAATATGGTTGATGGCGGCCAGATGTGAGGCCCAATAATATTTGCGCAGATCAGGGAGACCGATGCCCCCATCGTACCACCCCAAGGTCAGTTTGTTAAAGGCTATGCGAGCTCCACCGTCCCACAGGAGGTGTCTCTGCAATTACTCAATTCCCTTGAAATAGGAAGCGGGCACCGGGTCCATCGAGTTTTGTAGGGCGTAAAGGAATCTCGGCAAGGCCATCCTCTTGAAGAGAGTGGCCCTACCGACCAAGGATAATGGGAGGGCGCGCCAGCGTTCCACGTCTCTCTTACACCGCGCCAGCGGTACGGCCAGATTACGATCGAAGCGTAGCTTCGGATCAAGTGTGACAAAAATCCCTAGATATTTAAAGCCCTCTGCCTCTCCTCTAATGGGACAGGACCGCGGAAGTTCAGGGGGGCCACTGGCTAAAGTAAATATCACCGACTTGTCCCAGTTAATCACCAGTCCCGAGTGGAGAAGTGTGGCTCACGGTGTGGAGAAGTGTGGCTCACGGTGTAGAGCAGGCAGACCCGGAAGCTGAGGTCAGACCCAGGACCAGGGTTCAATTCCCGACGCGGCAGGGTCTTGAGCTCAAATGTCCACGGACTCGATAATTCTCGCTTCGGTGCCTACTCTAATCATGGGTTCTCACTCTGCAACTCTGGGCATTAAGCTTGCTTAATCTCCACAACGGCCCCCCTGCGGCGGGATGCCTGGCTTTCACCTTGGGGATGCCCTGTAGGGGCTATCTCACAGGGAAAAGCCAGGACGGGTTCCCAAGGCAAGCGCCGGGAAACCTCCGGGTAGCTGTGCGCTCAATAAATTCAATAATAATAATAAAGACCTCAAGAAGACCCAGAAAATATCGGAGAGAGGTCTTAGGTCTCGTGAGGTAGAGCAGGACACCATCCGCGTAGAGGGAGATTTTGTCTTCCCACTCAGGTGTCCACCTTATGCCCCGTATCGAGGGGTCCCATCTCACCCAAGCCGCTTTGGCTCCATAGCTAGCGCGAAAAGCAGTGGGGACAATGGACACCCCTGTCTGGTGCCCCTACCCAGGGCGAAGTCCTCTGACTTGCAGTTGTTGACCACCACTCTAGCCAGGGGGGATGTATAAAGCAGCCGCACCCAAGCTATGAAGTTCACTCCAAATCCCATCTTTGCCAACACTGCAAAAAGGTTGGGGCACTCCGCTCTGTCGAAAGCCATGGAGGCATCCAGAGAGACCATGATTGCCTGGTCCTGCAGATGACCGGCCGACCCCAATATGCTATGGAGTCTGCGCAGATTTAGCGCGGTGCTGCGGCGCGGCATGAACCCTGACTGATCCGGGTGTACCAGTGAGGAGATCACTTTCACCAGTCTGGTGGCCAATAATTTGGCCAGGATCTTGGGTTCTGCATTCAGGAGAGAAATGGGTCTGTAGGAAGAGCATACTTCCGCAGGTTTGCCAGGCTTGTGAATAAGCACGATATTGGCCACCCGTTGGTCGTATGGGAGTACACCCCTGTCTCTACTGTCGGTGAAAATATATGCAAATGTTTTTAACGATGCCTGGGGGAGGGGGGGAGGCTTTTTTCCTTTTTTACCTTGTACTTCGCAAAATTGAAAAAATAAAGTTAAAAAAAAAAGTTTTTCAGGGACTAGGGGACAAGGCTTGGCTGCTATCACAGGCAAAGCCTCATGAGATTTTATCAGCTGGATTTTCTGAAAGGCAAAATAGGGTTCAGTGGTCATGCCCCAGGAAAAGCAAGTGAGGGATCACTGGGCCATTTGAGACCAGGCAGAATGGTATCCTCACAAGGAATAACGCTCTGCCTCACTTGTAATCACCTCAAACTGAAGTTTCAGTGGTGGTCTTAAATATGCTTTGTTTTTACCCGACTCAATATTGCATGTTTTATCGACGTCAGGCAGATGAATGAAGGAGTCTGCATCGAGAAATTCAATCCATTGACCTATAAGTCTCTGGACACCTGCTCTGTTCATGGATCTATATTATTCACAACTTGGTACCACCGCCACCAGCCTCTCCCTTTCTATTCAGTACAGACTACTCCCATCCAGGATGCGTCCGGAGTGCAGTGTCACCCCCTATTCCATACAGGGTGCAGGCCCTCTTCAGACAGTACAGCCCTCCCTCTACAGGAATATGTGACTCAAACTGAGTACCTTCACCCACAGACAGTGGTCTGGCCCTCCTCACCAAAGAGCACCTCTACCACCTACACACACAGAGCACAGACTACCCCATAATGTAAACGGCCCTCATTCCCTAGAATGTGCACCCTCTCTAAACACCACTGTTTGCCCACCTACAGTTCAGTAATCCCCCACTTAAAGTGTGGTCTCCCCCTTCCTGAAAGCAGACAATCCCTGTACAGAGTGCACATGAGCGACTCAAGTGTAGAGCGCAGCGTGTCCTTATCTAGTGAAGTATGCCATAAGTTACACCTTAGTGCAGTGTGCCCCTGTTGAGTGCAGTGTGCAGTCATATCAGACTCCCTTGTAGACTTCCCTATGCCCTTGTCCTGTCCAGATTGAGTGCAGTGTGCCCCCTCTCCATGTACAAAATGAATACTTCCTTATCCTGTACAGAGGGTAGACTGCCCTCGTTGAGAGAGCAGCATGCTCCCTCCTAATGTAAATGTAGAGGATTACAGTTCCCTCATCCTGTATATAGGGCTCGGTCCTCACTTTTTACAGAGTACAGTACAAACTCTTTTTAGGCTTTTCTGACGAATCTATTGAATTTAATATAAATCTTAAAAGGGGCTTGCATTCCGCCCTTGCTTTTCATTGGTTCCTGTGTTTGCCACTTACTTTTCCTCCGTTTCTGTTGGCTGTGGCATACTGTTTCCTGTTTTTCCTCTGTGTATGTCTCTTATCAATGTCCCGTGGCCCAAGTACTCTTTTCATCTGCTATTGTGGATCTTCTTAGTATGTTTTGCCTGCACAGCGCTTGCCTCACATGAGCACAATGTGCTTGTTTATATAATCTCCCACATGCTGCATGCATTGCAAGTGTGCTTGTCGGCTCCATTTTTTTGTCTGTCCGACACCTGCACGCCATCTGCACTTCCACTGCGAATGCACTCAGCCGATGGCTGTAAATCAGGTCCCCTCTGTGATGGCTAATTTTAATGTTTCCTAGTGTTACAACTTTAATCCATATCACCAGAACAACATTTTCACCTCTGGGGTTTCAGTCATTGTTGCTGCTTCTCCACGTGCCATTTCAGGTGCAGCGGGATTGGAGCAAGTCGGAAATGACTTCTTCTGCAACAGGCAGGAAGCTGCTTGCCATTCTAGTTGTTGCCACTTCCTACTGTCGCTTCCCCCACCTGTCTTTCTGGATTCTTCCTTGTTGTTCGTTCTATATTTAGAACGCTGAGGCACGCACCTACCAATCAACATTGCAGTCTGTTACTTGCTAGCAAGATTGTTGGGTGAGTATGCCTGACTGTCTACTGGAGGTCTTCATTCTTTCATTTTAGACATGGAAGATTTTCACATCTCGCTTTTTCTCACCTGTAGTACTGTGAAGCCCGAAGCACTGATGCTTGGACAGTGGTTCCTCCCGAGGCATATTTCCCCGGCGGTGAGCTAAATTAGGAACCATAACCTTTTCTAATGGGTTGGCTGGCATTTATCCTTTTAATAATCACAGCTATTTGAATGTACACCTTGCTTAGGGCGTATTTCCCGGTCAAGTGGCTGTAACTTATTTTTTTCTTTGGATGCGTTAATGAACTCACATTTCTCTAAAGGCTTAATAGTCACTGTTCCAACTACAAATACTTTCTTGCATTTTCAACATGCTTCTTAGCAAGATTGTTGTGTGGGGTTTCTTTGTTGACCCATAATATTTTAACTATTGAGCTTTTTTGACCCCCAGTGTTTCAAAGCTTGTGAGCACTACTCTTTGAACGGTGGTCTCCCCCTCGAGGGTATCTTTGCCCTGCTTTGAGCATTTTTCCAATTAATTTCATTAATATAATTTATCGGTTTGGCTTCTAATTACCCCTTCAGACACCAGAGTTATTAGACTTAAGCTCTTCGCAAGGGCGTATATTCCCAGCGCGCAGCTTTAGTTTGTACTTTGATTACAGTAAGGGGCACACATTTCTTTCAGACTTAATAGTCACTATTTCCATTACAAGCAGTTTTTCTGCATTCTTTACATTTATTGTTACCAAGCAATGCTCGCATTCATATTTTGCAGGTAGTGCCCAATGCATTCTTTATCTTTTCCATATTGTAGGGCATCTCGTAATGGGGCACATGTTTGGCATTCGTCTTTGTATTCGGAAGTAGCACTGGGTGCTACCACCTGCACTGCTGTCAGAAACAAATGTCCAGTAACTCCAAGGTTACCCCGACCCCTCTACAGCTCACAATTATCAGCGGGACTTTATATACTGTATGATCTACATTTCCGTTGGTGTTCCAACAACACCAACTTCAATACATATGAAAGTGGCACCACACCATGGTGCACAGTCCAGTTCTGTCTATTAGAACACCCTACATCATATAGTCCATTGGGTGCCTTAACAGTTTAACTTGAACTATTACAGCCAAACACAATGCATCTTGTTTATAATTCCATTTGAACATTTTCCTTTGCTAAAGGACATCAGGCACAACCTGCCTAAATAATATTGCATTTCTTTCCTGTAATGCAGTTTTATCAACAACACACGTCTATTTCCTGTCATTATTGACTTTTTGACAGATGAGATTAGGCAGTTAGCCACTAATCATGCATGAACTCGGTTACAGACACACACACATCTGCACACACACTCTATAAACAGTTCATACCATTATGTGCACTTTATATTGCCACCTGTTGTTGCAAAATATATTGTATTTCCCAATGCTTGGTTTAGAATGCCCTCACGCAGTCTGTAGTGCACCCCCTCCCCATTTAGAGTATGCACCATTCCAGTGGCGGCGGGCGCCTACATAAAGTGGTAGAGTGGTAGAGTGGGGAGGGCGGGGGCATTTAAATAATATAAAAGAAAGGAAAAGACATACCTGCTGCTTCGCTCCCCAGGCCCGGTTCTAGAGGGTGGGCCGGGTGGGCCAGGCCCACCCAAACTTGAGCCTGGCCCACCCAAACATGAGCCTTGGGCCTTGCCCGAGGCTTGATGTGAGCTGTTTTTTGCCCCCATCGGTGTTCGGGCTGGCTCTCCTGATCGGAAATTATGAGGCTGCTGCAGCCTCTGCGCAGCCCAGCACAGATTATCGCGGCCCATTGTCACATACAGAATGACAATGGGCCAAAGCCAGTAAGCACAGCATGTGGTGGGAGCTTCTGCCCTGGCCTTAGGGCACAGGTCTTCAAATGGTGGTGCGCGCCTTCCTGGGAGCCCGTGACTGCATTCCCAGGGGGGCACAACTGCGTCTGCAAGGAAGAAATTGTAAATGAAGATAGCCTGGAAGCGTGCGTTTATCTGGTGAGTTCACAGGCTGTCTTCTTTTATATGCAGAAGTTAAACAGCATAAAAAGTTTGCACCTGTAATCCTGAGTGTTTCCTGGGGCACTGTCATTGAGTAGGGAGACGGGGCTCAAGGGTAAAGACAACATGCTAATAACTATGTAATTTTTTCATTGTCATATAATTGCATATATAAAAAACGTGCACACACAGTAAATGGTATTGTATTGTATTGTATGTCGTTTTTGTAAAGCGTGTGGTTACCAGAAGGCATCCCAGCGCTGAGATTGAGAGCAACTCTGAGGGGGGGGGGGGGAGGGAAGGGGATCAATTGGGAAAGAGGAAGGTTTTCAATGTTTTTCTAAAGCGCAGATGGCCAGATTCAGAGCGTAGTTGCAGTGGGAGAGAGTTCCAGTGTGAGGCCGCATTCACCGAGAAGCGGCGGCCTCCGGTGCGGGCTTTCTTGATTCTGGGCACCGAGGCCAGAAACTCTTTGTCTGAACGCAAGGGTCTATTGGGTTTGTAGGGGAAATGAAAAAACAAAGCAAATGAAACGGATTTTGGCAAAATATACTCTCTCTTACGCTATAAACCTCCGTTATCTAAAGCAATCACTGCAGATTTCTGTGTGACCAGAGTCGCCGATTTTAAACCTGGTTTTCACAGTAGGAAATAGTAACTAGTGTATTTATAGAGCTGCACGTTCCATGCCTGTGGTAGAAAGCACTCTGGCATCAGATAAAGCATATATTAGCTCCTCGGCTGCTTTTATGTGTGTTGCTTAACCAGTTGCATAGGGTCCAGTGTCATGAGAGGCCTATTAAAGCCAGGGTCACTGGAATTATGCAGCAGGGAAGGACCAAATCATGTGGCAGGGTTGACTAAATTATGCAGTATGAAAAGGAAAATAATGTGGCGTTATACAGAACATTTTGTCATACATTTGATTTGTTACTTTGTCATTTTTACATGTGGTAAAAACTATCTGGGCATTGGTTTCACCTCATTAATGCTGGTATAATACCCAAATATAGCAAAAAGCAAAAGAAAGGTGACCAGTCAAGCTTTGCAAAGGGCGTTTCACAGAGAGATGAGAGCACCTTTACTGCAAAAAGGTGGGGGGAGCACGTTGGAGCTCATTATTTCTAAAAGGGAGGAGTTGTGTCCTACTTTGGAACCTAGTTCAGGTCCTCCTGTCAGCTCAACTCAAATCATTTAATAATCCAGTGCCTACAATAATATATATATATATAATAAATTAATATGAACTTGTGTTTGTGTAATGTAAATGGTGCTTATTTAAAGTTTCCTAATGCCCTTGGGGCGGGTCCTCCCTACATAAAACTAAAAAAGGGATGGATAACCTGTTTCAAGATTGGAGTGATAGCCCTGGTCGGTAAGTTGTGAAAGAGGCAGAGGAGGTGGAGGGCTACTTCGGGCCTCAGCTATCATTAGTGCAGAAAGTGCAATTCCATTGGGGCCCAGGAGTGCGAGGGGCTCACAAGAACCAAATTATGGAGAGAACAGTTTTTTTGTCAATTTCTGTTATTGTTTGATGATTTTCCCTATCATATGTTTCACATTTACTGTGGATTATGAGCTACAAAAAAGTATCCATGATTTGATCTCAAAAGCTCTGCCGTTGCGCTCAGCCCTGCCTCTCCTGTTTCCCAATCCTTGGAATAAAGTTTTGCAGGGGTCCCGACTTCAAAACATTTTGCTTTGCGGGCTCCGTGCAAAAAAGTTTGAACACCTCTGTCTTAGGTTATGACAGTGAGGCCTCACCACGGGAGATGCTGCCCCTGCGGGCCAGAGTTTTCACTCCCCTTGGAACAGGAGGTGATGGGGGCAAAAAACAGGGTTCTGCTCCCTCCATCCCTCCTCGCAGTGGATGGCTGGCCCAACTCCAATTCATGCTGGCCAGGAAAGGCATCCTCACTGCTCTACCAACCTCCCATCTCAAACTCAGAATTGAACCAGAAACTAACCCTGCCTTACCTGTCTCTTTGAGATGTGGCATTTAAGGAATAGACTTTGTCAGCAGATGCCCTTGGCAGCGAGTTTCCTGGGCCCTAGTGTCACCACTGTGCAACTTTTAAGTTACCTCAGTCAAAGGAGGCCCACCACAGAAACTGTTATGGTTCTTTTTGAGAGACCAAATGTTTGATCATGTACTCCTTCCTTGGAAAAAACATAAAGCCCTTTCAATCAAAACCAGCGAAACTGAAAATGTTTACGCCTGTAGGTTATTTTTTCAGATAGCACACTCATTTACTGCTTCCTGCTGGGGTGTATGGATATAACCAGGGCCACTGGAATTATGCAGCATTGGGCAGAGAGCCTGGCTGCTTGCATCCTGGGCAGGAGCCGAGAAGACATGGGACCCGGTAAGCTAGACTTAAAAAAATATATATTGTTAAATTAACACCCCCTGCGTGACCCCCTGCCCCCTCTCCACCCCCCCCCCCCGCTAGTCATGCCGGCCGCGATTAACTCAGTGGCCCAACCCGAATGCACCATTGGCTTACCCAAATATAAATTCCTGGAGCCGGGCCTGTCGCTCCCTCTGTTGCCTCGCTGCTCCTCTCATCGCCGTCAAGCCAGAAGGGGATGGGCCTTCAGAGCACAGGCTCCACATCCAATCCAGATGCTGCCCAAACATGAGAGCAGCGCCAGGATTGATCTGAGTGATCTTGTTTGCCGCTCAGACAGTGCATTGGAGCCTGTGCCTTAAGGTACACACAGCCGGGTTGGAGAAACACAAGTGCACATATGTGTTTGGCCAGCTTAGGTTGCCAGTCAAACACATATGCGCACTTAAAAGGGCACTCTACTCCTGTTCCCTGACACACCCAGCCCCACCCTGCCCTGCCCTATACTTATTGCAGGGCTCAGACAGACAACATAAATAAAATGATAATAACTGTGTCATCATCTGCTGACGCGGGCTGTGGGGCGACGCTCCTCCGCCATTACTGAGGAGCCGCCCCTGCCACTTCCCTTCCTCTGTGTCGGCAAGTCTGCCCATCCTCCACATAGTGCAGCGTGACCCTGCGTACAGACAGTCCTGCCACCCTTGCTTGTGCAGTTCCCTCTGCAGAGAGCAGCTCCCTCATCCTGAGAGCAGTGTGCCTCCTCCCCGTGTAGAGGATGCATAGTTCCCTCATCCTGTATAGAGGGCAGTCTGTCCCCTCCCTCAACCCCCACAGAGCACAGTGAGACCCCCTTACAGAGTCAGACCACCCTCGCTCGTAGATTTCCCTTTGCAGAGAGCAGTGCCCTGTACAAAGGGCAGTATTTCTCTGTACAGAGGGCAGTGTTCCCGCTTCCCACGTACAGAAAACACACTTCCCTCCCCTTGTGCAGAAGTTAGTCTGTCCTCACTCTGTACAGAGGGCAGTGCGCCCCCCCCCTGTGGCCACACCCCACTCTCTGCTCCCGTCTCTCCACTCCTTAGTTCGTCCCTTTCTTCTCCTCGGTCCTCGGTCACAGGGAGTCCTGGAGCTGTCCACTCAGGGTGGCAGAAGGGGGTGGATTTCCATTCTGCCACCACTCCTTTTCTCAAGGAGCTAAAAATTAATAAAAAGCCGAAATATTTTTGGACAGACCCGTGGAACTTGGTATTGTATCTTTAAACTGCGTACACAAGATGTGCTGGGTATGTCTTTTTTAAGTCATTTTTGCTGTTAATGTATGTTTCTTTCTACTGGTGTTCTTTATCCAGTTCCAATGCACAAACGTGCTGTACATTCATTACGAGATATTGGTGAGAACTCAGAAGTTCTTTGTCTCTTATGAGATAAGGATGCAAACACGACCCCCCAACACCCTCCACACATTGTCCTCCTCTCACATATAAAGGGGTAAAGGGGGATGCTACATGCAGAAATGGGGGGGTTGAAAATGCATAAGGCGAGGTTACACGCTTAGAGTATTTCTAAACACAAGCAGCTGGCTCCGGTGCTGGGCACAAGGCACTGCCTCTCAAATTCATTTTGTCTCAGGTAAGAGTAATAGAGGCCGTTGTCAAAAAATAGGGGGGTACTCCGTCCACCCCCGAGTTGTTCTCCGGATTTGCAACACATTTTGGTCTTGAGTGACATGTCGTTGTGTGGTGCAGCACGGTGTGATGTTGGATGTCTGGACGTAAGAGGTGTTGTTGTAGTGTGGTGCAAGGTCATGTCATATTATGTGGACTGGTGTGATGTGGTGTGGCACAGTGTGTGGATCAGGATGTTGGAGGTCAAAGGATTTTGATTAAGTGTGACATACCACCATTTGATGCGGTCTAGTGTGAAGTGTTTTGTTAAAATAGACACAGCGAGCTCTGGAGTGTCAGTTTTTAAGGGTTTTGTTGAGATGTGGTCATATCCTGTTTAGGGTGATGCGTGTTGTGGTGTAGCACAGTGGTTCCCAAACTTTTGACTCCTGAGGACCCCCATTGAGTCACCACTGGAAGCCGGGGACCCCCAAGCAATTTGTAGGAGTTAAATTTCAAACATTAAAACAGTAATTCGAAAAAAATACACACGTGTGCACACAAAACAAATACTCAAAGTACTAAGGATTTTGGTGCCAGATGTACGACCATTTCATTTAGTGCCTCGCAATTGGCGACACATTGCGAGTGGCAAATTGCGAGTCGCTAAATGAAATGTACACTGTTTGGGATTCCCAATGGGGTCGCCAAATTGCGAGGTTCATTGATATTAATGAGCCTCTCGCAATTTGCGAGCCCATTGGGAATGCCAGCCCTCCCAGCGATGGTGGCCTGCTGGGCTCTGCAGGCCACCATGTCTCGGACTGCTTTTAAATAAAGCAGTTTAAAAAAAAAATGCAGCCTGTTTACCATGCATTTTAAAAAAAAAAGAAAATGAAACGTTTTCGTTTCATTTTCTAAGGGCAGGCAGAGGTCCCGGGGACCACTGCCAGACATTAAAAAATAATTTTGCATGCATTTGCAAAGGGGAAGGGGTCCCCTGGGGACCCCTTCCTATTTGCGAATGCATTACCATCTTCTTGAAGTAGGTGGTAATTGTGACTGTTTTGCGACCACAAAACATTTGTACATGGTTTTGAGACTCGCTATTTGGAAGGGAATGCCCCTTCCAAATAGCAAGTTGCAAAACCTATTTAGAAATTTGCAAACAAATTGTGACTCGCGAAATAGGCTATGTACATGGCCCAATAGGTTTTTGCATGCGCAAACGGGTTCGCGAACCCGTTTGCGCATGTAAAAACAGATCGTACATCTGGCCCTTAGTATTTTATATTGAAGTAATAAGCCCCTCTGTCACATGTATTTCATTTGTTTTGTAGCATCTCTCATACCATTGTAGGATGTCAGAGCACTTTACATCACACACATATAGAGACATTGAATCATACATGTAAATCAGTGTGTATATAAAATGTTTAAAGAGTGCTTGGTCTGGAAAAGCACAAACTCAGGATTCAGAGCATAACACAGTGGCTAGCATTGACTTTAACTTTAAAAATGTATTTCCACCCAAATATATCTTTTTAGCAGCATCAGGATAATGAATAACTGGGACAAAATAGAAGTTACTAACTGGTACCATGCAGTTTGCAAGCAGCTCTTTGATGACAGTTTATAGGTCCCTCTGCTAGATTACGATTGTCACTTATGAAGTACACAGTAACAAAAGAATCTCTGTGACAAAAGACATAACCACGAACCTAGGCACATAAAATGCTGCTTTTTAAGGTGCATGTTACACGTTCTTTGCAGTAGGCACATTAACCCTTTGTGCTACATTAGTTAAATCAAAGCTGCCACTGAACAAATCTCTCCTGCTCTCCAGCAGGTACATTAATCACTGGCATTCAATTGACACTTTTGTTGTTGCTGTAAAGCTGCTAATTATATAAGAAATGTTTCTGTGCTCTTAAAACTGTTGCCTGCGGACCCCCTGGGAATATGTCAGGGACCCCTGGGGGTCCGCGGACTACAGTTTGGGAAACACTGTTAAGCATGTATGATACTGGATGTTGTGTGTAAAGGAATTTTGTTGAGGTGTGGTATGGTGTCATATGGTGTGGCCCAGTGTGATAGGGTGTGGTGTAATGTATCACGGCGTGGTTCTTGATATATGCTGGAAAGGATTCTGTTGAGGTATGGAGTGCTAGGGCATTATATTGTTATTCACAGTGGCATCTAGTGACTAACAATATAGTGAGCAACAGGCCTATCTTTGTATGAGTGGAGTTCTCAGCCCCGACTGCGGAGTCTCCAGGCTCGTAAAGTTACTATTAAATTTCAGTTTTGTGAATACCAAAAAGAGTAAACCTACACAAACGTGTAAGCTTCTGTTTGTTAATCAGGCCCCATGTCTTTAAACTTGCACCAAGTTGACCACTCATTTCATCCAGGGAGTTGCAGTCTCGGGTCACATGCTAATACTAGGCCCTAGAATTCCTGGGCGCCTGAGAAGGGATGTGAAGGGGTGGATGTGGCTGAGAGAGTGATCAGAGACCAGTGAGAAAGCCACACATCTGGGATTCCATAGGAGGGACAGGGCGCTCTGGTGTAAACTCAAACAGCTGGAACACTGCAGCACTGGCAGTGCACTGAGAGAGGACGTTCACACTACTGGAGTACTCTATCCCTGACCCATAGCACTGCCTGGAAAGCCACACTCATGGAGTCTTATAGCACTGCCTGGGAAGCCACACTCCTGGAGTCTTATAGCACTGACTGGGAAGCCACACTCATGGAGTCCGATAGCACTGACGGGGAAGCCACACTCATGGAGTCTGATAGCACTGACGGGGAAGCCACACTCCTGGAGTCTGATAGCACTGACGGGGAAGCCACACTCATGGAGTCTGATAGCACTGACTGGGAAGCCACACTCATGGAGTCTGATAGCACTGACGGGGAAGCCACACTCATGGAGTCTGATAGCACTGACTGGGAAGCCACACTCATGGAGTCTGATAGCACTGACGGGGAAGCCGCACTCCTGGAGTCTGATAGCACTGACGGGGAAGCCACACTCATGGAGTCTGATAGCACTGACGGGGAAGCCACACTCATGGAGTCTGATAGCACTGACGGGGAAGCCGCACTCCTGGAGTCTGATAGCACTGATGGGGAAGCCACACTCATGGAGTCTGATAGCACTGACGGGGAAGCCACACTCCTGGAGTCTGATAGCACTGACGGGGAAGCCACACTCATGGAGTCTGATAGCACTGATGGGGAAGCCGCACTCATGGAGTCTGATAGCACTGACGGGGAAGCCACACTCCTGGAGTCTTATAGCACTGACTGGGAAGCCACACTCATGGAGTCTGATAGCACTGACGGGGAAGCCACACTCCTGGAGTCTGATAGCACTGACGGGGAAGCCACACTCATGGAGTCTGATAGCACTGACGGGGAAGCCACACTCATGGAGTCTGATAGCACTGACGGGGAAGCCACACTCCTGGAGTCTGATAGCACTGACGGGGAAGCCACACTCATGGAGTCTGATAGCACTGACGGGGAAGCCACACTCATGGAGTCTGATAGCACTGACTGGGAAGCCACACTCATGGAGTCTTATAGCATTGACGGGGAAGCCACACTCCTGGAGTCTGATAGCACTGACGGGGAAGCCACACTCATGGAGTCTGATAGCACTGACGGGGAAGCCACACTCATGGAGTCTGATAGCACTGACTGGGAAGCCACACTCATGGAGTCTTATAGCATTGACGGGGAAGCCACACTCCTGGAGTCTGATAGCACTGACGGGGAAGCCACACTCATGGAGTCTGATAGCACTGACGGGGAAGCCACACTCATGGAGTCTGATAGCACTGACGGGGAAGCCACACTCATGGAGTCTGATAGCACTGACGGGGAAGCCACACTCATGGAGTCTGATAGCACTGACGGGGAAGCCACACTCATGGAGTCTGATAGCACTGACTGGGAAGCCACACTCATGGAGTCTTATAGCACTGACTGGGTACTTGTAGAGGACACCCACACTGCTGGAGCATTGGAGCACTGACTCTGCTGCAAATCTGAAAAACATTCATTGAAATAATAACATGAACTGATTTTCTTTAAAAATGTCAAAAAAAGAGAAAAAATACAAATAAATTAGTTATTTTTCCGATCACTTTGTGTGGCACGTGCGATTGTGAGCAGATAATTGTTGAGTAAGTATCAGTATTGACATTTATTTTGTTGTTTACAGTGCTTGTTTACGAAATACTGTAGCACTGACATGGCAATCCTGTCTGAAAGAGGCTCACACTGCTTGAGGCATATTTCCCTGACACAGTATTACCATAAGAAGCTTGAAGCACAGGAGTACCGTGGCACTGATGAGCACTGCTGGAGAGAGCTTACACTGCAGGAGTACAGTGGCATTGACAGGGCACTGCTAGTAAAGGAGCACTGACAGACCACTGCTAGGGACAGCTCACACTGCAGGAGTGCCATAGCACTGGAAGGGCACTGCTGGTGATCCTGTCTTTGTGAATCCTTTCCCTGGTTACTAACTGGTGTCAGGTGCAATTGGCTGGGGGCATCAGAGAAAAAGAGAGGCCCCAAAATAGCGATCTACACTATGATGATACAGCAAGTAGTGGCTTCCAGCTTCTTGTGTCACTGTTTCCTGGACCCCCTTCCTGTGTGGACTGCCTCACCCCCACACACAACAGTCACAGTTTACATGGCGATGCCCCTCACTGCTGCTATCTCTCAATGTAATCTCTTCCCCTCTGATCCGGGTGAGTGTGTATGCACTGCCTGTAGTGGGGTTGGGGTTTGATTGAAGGACGAGTGTAACAAATGCAAAAACCACAGTTGATGGACAGAATGCAGAACAATGTCATACCTTCACCCCAGTACAGAGATCTGGGCCTAAATCCATCGTTTTTTTGCACGCCACACCACCCCAGTTCAGACATGGCCATATGCAATCAGCCATCAGTTCTAACGATCGTCCCAGGGAAAAATAATTGTGGTGGTGTTTGTAAAAAATGTTTTATTAATTTAGGTGGGTGATTGCCCACCTAAAGAAACAATATCAACCTTTAAAGACACTAAATGAAATGGAGTTTAATCCACTGGCAGCTATGGCACAGAACAAACAGGCTTGCTTATCTTAGAGGAAATGTGTCAAGTATTTATACAGTACCAAAATAGTAATAAAGTCAAAAGGCAAAACAATAAAAATGAAGAACTGAGTTAGAAAGACAGTGTAACCCTAAATGAACAAAACGATGCAAAAATGGCAAAATACAATATGTAGAACCAGAGATGTAAATTTGTAAAGTTTTAAGTAAGAATGCACTAAGAAGCATAAATGACCAATGATAGTCAATGGTGGCACTAGACCGGGACCTAGATGCAATTTGACCCTACCCACGATGGAGTGTAAGCCGTATATACAAACCAGGTTTTCAAAGATTTTACCTTCTGACTTTAGTCCTTCAAGTCCCAATCTACCCCAGTGGTACACCTCTAATGTATCCCACAACCTCAGGGGAGGGCACTAAGACTCAGAAGAGAGTGTCAGGAAGAGGCCAGCAGTAAAGTCAAGTCCCGGTCCCCTTGCCATTGTTCAGCTGGGTAGTTGCAGGAAAAGGCCTCTTGTAGCTTGCTGTGTCCCTGTAACTTGAACAGGAGGTCAGCCTTATGACCAATGAAGTACACATCCTTGCCCTGGGTTTAAGAGATAACAGGTCCAGTCCTTCAGAGCTCTTGTAATGTAAAATTGTTTTATGTAGGAACACAATTACCCAGGGGTGTCTTAGTGCTAGTGATTAAACGTCAGAAAATACAACAAAACTGGAGAGGGGCACTAAACTGGACTAAAAGATTCAGTAAAGAGCTAGGTCTTCAACTGCTTCCTGAACTGCAGCAGTATGGGATGAGAACGTAGAGTTAGTAGCAGTGAATTCCAAAGTTTCCCCGCGCAGAAGGAAAATGTCCTTCCACCCCATCTTGCTTTGTTTATCCTGGGGATAGTTACCCTTCGAGCTGAGCTGGATCTTACATGCCTACTGGGAGTGGACCAAGAGAGCAGTTCCTGAAAGTACACTAGACCGGTCAGATGAAGGGCTTTATGGGGCATAGTGCCTTGATAATGATCCTCTTCCTGACTGCGAGCCAGTGCAAACCATGCAATGACTGAGATATTGACACAAACGTGGGAATTTTTAAGAGCATTCTGGCAGCTGCATTCTGTAGAGATTGAAGTTTTTTCACCAGATCCGTATGACTGCCCAAATAGAGAGTATTACAGTAGTCCATCTAGGAGAAGATAGGTGCCATCATCACAGTCTTTTGTAGTTCCAGGGGAATGACTGGGAAAATCGTCTAAAGGAACCTTAGCACAAAAAAGCCAGAGGAGGCGGTCTGATTTATTTATTCTGAGATGCATAATTTGGTGTCAAAGATGACATGCAAGTTTTTGTTTTTTGAGCCGGCAAGGGTAGAGAGACAAAATCCGAGGGCCACCATGACGAGTTCCAGAAGGTGGTCGCATTTCCAAAAGCAGGACCTCTGTTTTTTCTGAATTGAACTTGAGACCATTTCTTTACATCCAGTTTCCAATTTAAGACATGAGAAAGGTTTTGCCTCCTCTTTAACTTACAATGAAATAGACACCACAATTTGTGTGTCAATGGTGTAGGAGTATATTGTGAGGCCATAACTCTGAATTAGATTAATCAGGGGGGTAAAAGATATCAAAAAGCATGGGGCTGAGGGAGGACCCCTGAATCGCCCCACAAGGGAGGGAGAAGGAAGAGGAACTGGAATCTTCCATCTCCATGAGCTGTTGCCTATCACATAGGAACGAGCTCAGCAGAGCCAGTGTGCAGTTCCTAAAACACTGCGAGTGGAGCCCGTTTATGAGGAATGAATGGTGGACCGTGTCAAAAGTGGCAAATAGATCTAATAAAATCAATGCGGGTTTGCCGCCCTTGTCGATTCGGTACAGTGGTTTGCTCTGAAACCATACTGTGAGGAATCAAGAAGCTGGTCGGCATCTAGAAAGATAATATTTCCTCATTCATTGCCTTCTTTAAGATCTTGGCTGGAGAGGGCTTGCAGGATATAAGCCTATAGCTTTTCACATCTTTTGGGTCAAGAGAGGGTTTTTTCACCAGTGGCAGAAAGGTGGCCTTTTTCCATATGGCCAGGAACAGCCCTGTGGTCGGTATCTTATTAAGTAATTCTATAAGTGGGCCAGCAACTCAGCTGGAGATCAGATTAAAGACCTGGGGTGGGGGGGGCAGGTGTACGAGGGAGCACCAGATTTGACAGAATTACTAAGGATAATCACTTTTTCCTTAGTGAAAAGGGCAAACTTTTCAGATTTTGGGGTGTCTGGACCTCTATGGAATTGATGTGAATCTAGTTCCCCTGTAAGGTTCGGAGCCCCTCCTATGCCCAAGGTGTTCTGGGTAAGATTGAAATCTTGAAAGATAGAAATAACTTTGGACTGGAAAAAATCTGCCAGCTTATTGCGGGAGGATTGGTCAGTAAAAGACTTAACCGTTTTGAATTGCGTTTTTGGCTAAGCTTATCTTTTCAGTGAAGTATTTAGACTTAGCTTCTTTAATTAGTTCCTTGTACTTCACAAGTAATTTTTTATAATTAATCTTTTCTTCTGGGCAATATTCATTTCTCCAGCTGCACTCTTGAAGCCTCCATTTCAGTTGGAAGGCTTTTAGTTCTTGTGAGTACCATGGTGCTGATGGGTTTTTCCTATGACACTATTAGTTTTTCTGGTACCAGTCTAAGGCCTGCTGATTCTAACCAGTGAGTATAGTTTATTGCTGCATTGTTCACATTTGCGGTTGAAGACAGAAGGCTCAGAGCACTTCTGTTTTTCCCCAGGTCCAGGAGGTGGTCTGAAGTGGGTGACTGGAGATGCCACATTTATGCCAGGCATGAGCTAGTGGGCATACATGATTCCTTGGTAAGCCCTAACCAATACGGTAAATGTTTTCAGGGCCAAGTCTTTACACTTTGAGCATTTTAAAGATGGCAGAAGTCTTTAGCCACACTAAACGTGGGCTCTGAGGGTTAGTGTTGTGTGTGTGTGAGAAGGGTACTGTGGTGATCCTAGTGTCCTTCCACATTTAACACTAAAATCCAGTTGGGGAAGCCACTGTAGTCCAATAAACCTGGAGACAGAAATCTGGTAGACGATAAGTAGGGTTTTCCAGCAACCAGACAGTGGATACACAAGAATTTTTGGCACAGTTTTCTTTCTATTCAAGTGCACTTCCAGTGTTACATGTAAACCCAGAAGACCTGTTAATTAGGATTTGACATTCAGGCAGGAAGACACTGTATTATCAAAAGGAATGCTCACACTATCATCCTACGTATTATGTCAGGTTCCGAGGATTAATCTCTGCCCATTCAGGTCAGTCTATTGTTTGCTCCTTTGAAGCACTTCGCACCTTTTTCACACCTATTTAAATGCTAATTACTGACTGGCAGAAGTGGGAAAGCAAATGCAAATTTAGCCCTCAGGATCTTCGGGCAGTGAAAAGGTAATTTTCTAAAAGTAAAATTTCCTTTCTATTTATTACAACTCTGACTTCACAATTGAATCAGACTTTTCATAACTACTAAAAATATTTTTTTAATTACTTTTCTAGCTAGTCTCATTCCCGAGATACAGTATTAGAATTTGTTATCTGCAGATTAGTATTCTACATAGGACAGCTAGACTTGTCGCATTGAAAAATGGCTTTTGGGTGTTAGTCACTGTAAGGTCATGTGAACATTACATTTCTACATATCCTACTTTTAAATACCATGCACCCAGTGGTTGAAGTGCATTAAAAATGTAGGGGAACTGTGATGCTGAGTGCAATAGGGGCAGGGTGAGTGAGAGTGGGGGCATGGTTAAAAAAACAAAATATTCTGTTTAACTTTTTTCAGTCTTTGACATTTAGCTAACTACATATAAAATAATGCACTGCTTAAATGAAAATTAAATGCAAGTTATGTTAATCAGTGGAAAATGCACTATTGTACATTATGAAACATCTTTTAGTTACTGCACTGCAGAGGCCTGTGTCTGTACCAGAGAGCCACAGAATTGAATCCTGGTTGGTGCTGCGGAGTATAGTGACATATGTATGTTTAAGGCTACAAGGTCCAAGTCTGTGAGAGAAAGGACTGTGAACATGTAAGTTATTCTTTTTCAAAGCACACACTTCACAGCTTAGCTGTTCACTCCCTCACAGTAACTATAAAAAAAGATTTGTGTCATTAGGAAGCTTCAGCGATCCCATCAATTGAATCTAATACCGGCTTCCAAAACCCATTTTTAGCTGCAGATTAACCAGTTGTACACATTTACATTTCTTTCAGGTCAGCAGGCATCAGATAAGACGAGAGTTAAGTTGTTAAGAAGGTGGGTTTCCTATAGCATTCATGCCTCAGATAGAGAGGAAAGATCCATTTTGACTTGTGGCCTTGTAGTGAAGTTGCCACCAGGTCAAGGGTTCATGATGGTGGAGCCAGCTAAGGTGCCACCTTCGGAAACCTAGTTGTTTCCTTAACTCGGAAGAGACGGAGAAGCCTTGTGTTTGAAGAGCGAAAGTAACACCAATCTAGGGCCGGGCTCGTCCCCTGCCAAAGTTCAAATGAAGTCCTAAATTTCAAAACGTTAAACTCTGGCATGTTAGGTTGAAATAATCAGGCACATTCTCCAACCAGAAAGCAATGAGGAATAAAGAATACAGACGACTACCCCAGCTTCCATTCACTATCCCATATCAAGATCAGGGTCACTAGCAACTCCTGACCACAACGAAACGCTGTAAGGCACAAGCAGCTTGGCTTGAAGAGGAAATTTAAGGGCTTATTTACAAGCCCCTTGCATCAACGGTGCGTCACTTTTACCATGGGAAAAAGTGACCTACCGGCGTCGCAAGAGCTTTGTAAAGAAGCCCCCTAATGTGAAAAGTATGTGAATTTCCACTCTACAAATAAAGCACAGGCTAGATCTGTAAATACCACAACAACATTTTAAAAAAATACTCTGAATTGTTTATATGCTGAATAATATATATGTAATGTTCCAATATTTATTTTACCCTTTTTTGTTAAACAGTCTTTAGCCAGTTTTAGGGACTCCAGTTGTTGGCTGTGAACGTTCACAGAGGAAGGAACTCCTCGCTGCTGAGGCTAAAGGAAGACATCCAGGGTGCCAAGTCGACCAGGCTCCACAGGAACAGACCCAGCAGTTCATCTAGGCCTGGTGTCGCACTGTCATACAGCAGGCCATGAGGCACCTGGTGGTAGGCACTGAGCCAGCAGAAGGCCACAGAGAGCAGAAACATGTTGAGCAGCACGACCAGTACCAGCATCCTGATCCAGGTCACAGAAGGGAGAGAAGAGCACCTGTGGGCCAGAGGCAGTGAGGAAACAACAAAAGATTCTACGTCAACTTCCACGTGTATCCCAAGCCCCCTAAATAATCCCAAACACGCCCTCTATATTCATTTCAGCCCGCAGAGTCTTAGAATTGTGATATTCTACTCCCCACCCAAACTTCTTAGGTGCTGCAAATAAACGTTGTTACTACTACCCGATTAAATGGTACTCATGGAATGTTAAGTTGGCCGTACAGGGATTTAACAGCAGATATCAGTAGCGAGGGTTCAACCCACAGAACCATCTTGCTGGCATAAAATGAGCAGGACCAAATGTGTTATTGAGTGGCCTGGCCATTGGCCTACAGAAAGGCCCGTCAGCTAACTTCCCAGAAGCCCCGTTGGTGTAATTCATCAGAGTCTCCAAAGCGAGGTTTGCCGCTGAAATAGAGAACCTCCCGCGATAGGCCACGCGCAACCTGCTTGGTTCATGGTCCCATCTCCTGGTTAGTTACCCCTTCTTAAACACAGAGGTGATTCACCAAACAACCCCTCCTCCTGACTATTTCTACCTCACGCCTACCGTTTTAGATAATATGAGAGACCAATCAGTACTGTGAGCCGTGGTGGGGGGGTGGGGAGATTCGGACCCCTGTATACCTCCAGGTCAGTGTCTTAGGTCTAAACACAGGCTACTGTGGACAGGGTTGTTCAGGAAAACCCTAATAACATGGCTCTTTAGCCGGGACCAGTAACTTTTTCAGTTTTGGACACCCAGTATCTTTTGTTGCAAGATCACGCTAGCGCCGGGACACCTCTGGTTGAGGTAGCTGTTGCGCTTTACAAATGTAGATGTATTGTATTGTATGTCCAGGAGGGCGGATCCATGCCAGGTTTTTAGGATAGCCACTCAATCTGTTAATGGGTTCCAGTAAACCTAGTATATGTCAATTTATCTTACATTGGTATTCTGAAAATCTGGCACGATCCAGCTCTCCTGGCCCTATGTTGAATACTGCAGCTCTAGCATGCGTACTTGGCATTGGCCTTGTTAATTGCAGTAGAATTCTGTATTTTACATTCCCCTGGAGAGTCCTACCTCCCTAATGGCTTCCGTGTGGTCCTGGGTCCTCTGTAGCGCATTCCGGCTTCCAGCACCTTCTGTCAATTAGAAGTAAACTGTTTGTCAGATAAAATGTCTAAAGAAAACAAATTCAGGGGTAGGGAAGGTGTGGGGGGGGGGGGGGCATTCAAAAAATACTTGATTTGAGCACAGCCCATGGTTCACTACCTGTAATAAAACAAGTCTTGCAGCACAAAAATAATGATATTCACCATGTCAGCCGGGGCCTTCTTCAAAGTACAGACTGATGAATGGATGTGCCTGTGACAGCAGAAAAAGGAAAAGGGAGGAATATTAGTGTTGGTGCCTGCACAGGGCATTGAAAGAGAGTTCTTTAGTAATTAGTGCACACAATTATCTTTCCCAGAATGCTCCTGGAAGTTCGGGGTCGGAAACTGATCAACAGCAACTGGGGCATATCACCAATCAATCTTACGTACCTTACCTTAGCTGCAAAGGAAGGTTACGTCTTAAAATACTACCAGAAGACTAGAGCGAGGCAAGACATATGGAATCAGCAGGTGTTACCATGGAGAATTTTGAGCAAGATATACATACATATGATAAATGTTATACTTTAGCTCTGCAGGGTATCCATGCATATTAGCAGAGCATTCAACAATTCATTGCAGATTTCCTAAAAGGTAATATGACGTTTGTAAAGGCCAGGAAGGTGCACACGAATGGTCTCCACACATTTTTTAAGGCGATCACACAGGACCGCTTCAGTGAGGAGATGAAACAATGAACAAAGCACTGGCAGAAGAAGTCAGTATTTGTCTTCCTCTGGTAGCCAGACTGGCCAATCAGGTGGTCTGAAACTTTTAAATGTCTTTGTTCCCCTTCCTAATCCTGGAGAGCCGCGTTGCCTCATGTATTGAGCATGCTGCCCTGCTGGTCATTCTGAAACGTCTATTCTCGAGTCTGGAAGGACACTGTTGTCTTGGAAGATGACCACAAACCAGGAAATGGGGGACTGGCCCTCCCTGTGAAAGTGGGATTCCTTGCAGCATCACAGAACAGGAATGCCTACCTTTACAAACCCAACAGGCGTACCTGCTTTTGCAGCAGGGGACAGGATATGCATGTGTGGAGGCTGGAACATCTAAAAGGACATCAGCCTTGAATAATGGAGACCACCATCTTGAGCAGCACACACAAATGAGGAGTTCAATGGACTCAGTCAGTCATTCAATAAACTTTATTCGGTTTTTGTTTTCAAAACCATAAAAGTTACACAAATAGTTACATAAAAAACAGTTAGTTATTGACATAATGTTAAAAAGGAGCAGACTCAATTTCCACACAGTAACTCATCTGTAAACATGTCTAAGTGAATAGTCTCTACATGTCCATAAAGTGCCTAGATTTCAGTGATGCTTATAAAAACTCTACAATAAAAATGATACAGTCATCCTTCAACAATTGGAGATACATAAGTGCTGGTCTGACTTGATTAAAATTCCTTTTCTTTAAAATAGGGACTAAATAATGCCTCCTGGGGACTGCATACAGTCTACAAAAAAACAAAGTGCAGCAAATCCTGTGGAGACTTTCCGTCGCAGCCACAGGAAGCTAGCACTTGGCCTCTTGAAGCCCCCTTGGGTCTTGCCAACAGGAGGTGGAAAAGATTCATCCGGAACCTTGTTAAAAGGAATTTCTCGTGTGTCGTCAGAGAGCCCATAAGATATGGTTCTGGCAGGATCGTTGTTTTTAGAGGAAGGTTTGCCCGAACACTCTGTACCTCTTCTGCCTCCCGATCTAATCGCCTTTGGTTCAGAAAGGCTGTCTTAGTTAATTCCATATCCTTTTTTACAATAACATTTGGCTTAAAGAATAAAACTGTTAAGATTCCATGGAGCGCCTCAGGATATCGACAACACTCCGGGGTTACTCAAAGATACGAAACAACTTCATGTCCCAGAATGCTTAGGGTATACTGATGGGCGGTTCTATATAGGAGGAAACTTCCTGTTCCTTTTGTCGGATATTTTGCATCTATCGACCTGGAGGCGGCGCTTTTCGGAGTTCTGGTGTGGCTGCCTGTCTGTACCTAAGAAGAAGGAGAATTAGCTTTTGTTTAGTCCGTGTGGATACACGGATTGTGAAGAATCGGCATTCTCGACCGGTTGTAGGATCATCGCGTGTGTTCCTCCGTTGGCGGAGCCTGTTGTCACGGCTCGTGCGGAGGAAGACGAGATTAATGCAGCAAGCGGAGTTCGTTCAGCATCTTGCCGCATTTGCCCTCCGTTGGTGAGCCTACCTTCCACGGCTCGTGCGGAGGACGACCCGAGTTTCCTTTTTGTTTATCATTGCCACGTTTGCCCTCTGTTGGTGAGCTTAATTGCCACAGCTCGAGCAGAGGACGAAATCTCATCATTATATTTATTTGCTTCCTTTTTACCAGGCTTGATAAAACGATCTTCTGTTGGCAGAGTCTGCGTCTGGCGACTAGTACAAAGGAATCTCATGGGAACCTACTGTGGGGTAACACAGGTACTGTACGTTCATTTTTCCTTTGGGTGACGTAACCCATTGACAATTATTTGATTGTGTCTTGTACTATTTAACACTGGGTCCAAGGATATGCTCGAGTCTATTCCATATTTCCCATCATGAGAAAAATCACATGGGGTATGTATCTCGGCACGCTTGCTTCACACTGTTGATAAAAACGTATAGAACAATAGATAAGGTTGCTGTTATTTGTGTGTTACAGAGGGAAGTAGCAAAGCTCGCATCCGTCCAGGGCTCTGATATGGTGAAGAGTTGTATCTTCTCCGTTTCCTACACGTTTGTTTCATTTACAGGTAGAGGGTACAGATTAGTTTGTTGTGTATTATTGCTACAGGGATTATAGAACCTAGTACCAATCTTGTTGTTCTTTGTATTTCAGATCTCCCTTCCTGCTGTTCCCTTCCTTCCCCGCCTTTTTCTCTGCCCTTGCTTGATCCTTCCTGAACCCACGGCTATCACAGCATTCTGGGTTTGGTTAGATCAGGAGGTGGCCTATTTTCAACATTACGCTCATCCCGAGGACTGAGAGGATAACAAAAACGCCCCGCCCAATCCGTTCAAACCCTCTTTTGATATAATTAAGCCAGGGGAAAAGAGCCATCCTGTCTAGAGACAGGCATTCTTTTAGGATCACTTTGGTAAGGATTATATCATCATTTAGCCAACACTTTAACTAGAAAGTCAGGGGGCGCAGAGCAAGAGTATCACTTAGGTAAGAACCCCCCAGTTCCTCATGTACTGCTATGTTCGAGGTTCCTCGCGGGACACATAATAGTCTTTTTAGAAACCCGTTTTGGGTTCCCGACAGATACAAGAAAGACAGTCACCCAGGCCCTCGTCAGCAGCAGACTCGACTACGGAAACGCTCTCTACGCGGGAGCCCAGACCAATCTCATCAATCGACTACAACGCATCCAAAACGCCTCGGCACGACTGATCCTCGATGTACCACGACAAGGCCACATCACCCCCCACCTGAGAAACCTGCACTGGCTCCCCGTCAACAAGAGGATATCCTTCAAGCTCCTCATCCACGCACAAGGCACTCCACAAGACCGGCCCAGCTTACCTCAACAGACGGCTCTCCTTCTACACCCCCAAACGCCAGCTACGCTCCGCCGACCTCTCACTCGCCACCGTCCCACGCAGCCGAAGAACAACCACTGGCGGTAGATCCTTCTCCGAACTCGCCGCCAAGACATGGAACACCCTCCCACTGAGCCTATGACAGACCCAGGACCTTCTGACCTTCAGGAGGATACGAAAGGCCTGGCTGTTCAATCAGTAGCGGCCCCCACCACCCCCCCCCCCAGCGCCTTGAGGCCCTCGCGGGTATGTAGTGCGCTTAACAAATGACTGATTGATTGATTGATTGATTGGTTCTGTTATAGATTGTCCACAGATCTCACTACCGTAGGTTGCAATGGCTAAGCTTTTGACTTGGTAAACTTGTACCATGGCTCCTGTCGGTTTCTTACCACTTTAGAGGCAAAGTAAAAAATTGCAGCATTAACCCGGGCCAGATCCCCTTTTTTCCTCTGAATTAGGGGGCCCCATTTAGTTGATCATCGAATAAGACCCCTAAATAAGAGAAAACACTTGTGCAGGGAATTTTATCATTGCAAGATCTAAACTGAAAACTCCTTTTCATGTTTTTCCCTACTTTCATAACATAGGACTTTTTAAAAAGGAGTTATTAATAGTCAAGTCCCGTTCCTGTCATAAATCCCAGGAAAGCAGTTAAAAGGGTTTGTAAACCTAGTTCAGTTCTGGATATTAGGACGGCGTCATCCGCTGTAAAGCAAGACAGGAATGCCCCGCCGTCCTGCATAGGGGAAATCAGCTCCAGTTGCCAACAGTACGCTTTCTAAGTCATTAATATAAAAATTAAATAAAAACGGCGCCAGAATGCAGCCTTTGCGGACTCCATTCTTAATCTCGATGTCCCTTGTAACCTGCAAATCCTGTGAGAACCTGACATTAGCTTTGGTCGATGAATGCAGGTCCTCAAGAAAATTGACAATGCTATCTTTCACCCCCATTGCCGCCATGGACTGCCACAGCATGGCCCTAGTAACACAGTCAAAAGCGGATGACAGATCCATGAAAGCAAAGTGGATGGTTCCGGGATGCGCAACAGTGTATTTGCTCAGTACCATATATAAATTAAGACACTGGGCAACAGTGGAGCGCCCCGGTCTAAAGCCGTACTGGGTGTCCGACATAATCCTGTTCTCGTCTGCCCATGTAGTTAGTCTCTATAAAAGGACGCGACCCACCACTTTGACCACTAATTCAAAAAGTGAGATAATTCTGTAGCAGTGAGTGCTATTTCTATTGCCCTTTTTAAAAACTGGAACTATGGTAGAAGAAGCCCAGGACTGAGGACACCCATTCTTTGCCGCAGCATTAAATACAGACTCTAGAATTGGGGCCCAGAACAAGGGGTCTGACTTAAATAGATTAGGGGGGGATCTCATCTGGGCGTGGAGCTTTGTTGACAGTTAGCCCTAGAAACCCTTCCATAATCTCACTCCTGTCAAAGCTGATCACAGCATCCTTCCTGTTCCGGAGTACACTACGGTTAAGGTTGAGTGGGCAATCAAACATGGTTTTAAAATGAACCCACTCCTCCTCTGGAATGTGAGCCGTAATACCATACCCCCCTTCCTTGTCAAACAGGGGCCCATTCACAATGCTCCAAAACCTCGAGCTGTTCCTCAGGGTACTAGAGTTAATCAACTCCTTCCAAGCGTCATCCTTCAAAGCTCCCTTACGTTTGGCCAGGGCTAACTTATATTCAATGCGGCATGCACGGACCTCTGGTTGGTTTCTTGGTTTGGCTGACAGAGCTTTCCTCAGCTGCTTAGCTGATTTGGAGCAATGGGAGTCAAACCATCTACGGTTATGTGCAGCAATGCCTCTGGCCGGAACACTTAACAATTCCCCCACTTTTTGAGCTAATGCTTCATAGGCGCCGAGGATCTCATTAGGGGTGAACCTCACAGATGTGCATAGTTTCAGTTCATGGGCACAAGACGATTTCACATTATTATAAAAACTGTCAGGAGATACTTGGGACCACTTTAGTCTCCGCTTTCCATCCGTCGGTTTCAGGGTACCTCTGTTAGGGGCCTTACCTATTTGTATCGCTAAAGGGCCTGACATATTGACTGTTACAGGGTTATGGTCACTAAATTCGCTTTCTAAAATGTTAAAACCATTAAAAAAGGATTGCAACGGCGCAGAGATTAGAATAAAATCAAAAAAGGATCCTCTTCCGTTTCCTTTAAACGTTGGTACAGGGAACTTGGTGAATGGGTCAGTTAAGGACATCATGACCACCATATCGAGTTCGTTCAGCATATTATTCAGCAGTTCCCGTTGAGGATGGTGTTCAGAATGAAAACCCGTCATACGAGGGCAGCTCAACTCCAAAATGCAAGATGTTAAAGGATTACCACAGGGTTGTATATTAAAATCGCCAGAAACCAGAAGGTTATAAAATCCAGGGCCAATGGAGTTTTTTATGAATCCTTCCAAATTAGTGATGTTACATTCCTCTTGAGGGCAGGCCACCAAATTATAAAAATTAAGAATTCCCCATCTACATTCACAGACGCATTGTTTTCTTTCATTGTTGCTATTCTTATCTCTCATCGAATTTTACTATTGTATTGGCACCCTTTATTTTGACTAATAAAATTATTTTGAACTTAAAAGAATTCCCCATCGAGTATCCCCCCTAGTTGCTGACAGTGCCAGTATTCCCCGGCGTGTGGTTGGGATCACCTGCAACATACAATCAATGGCCACAGAGATGTAAGTAACTAAACAACCCCTTGGTCTTCCACTCACGGATGGTGTGGCCAGGACAAAGAATGCTTTATATCCTTCTAAGAAAAGATTGCAGTCCACCGACCACGTTTCTTGAGAACTAATTACGTGTATTGCTTCACGTAACGTACCCTCCGTGGGTCTTGGAATTTGTTAGCCAACCCGGCCATGTTCCAGGGTAAAAAATTATTGGGCCTCACATCTGTATGCATCACGGCTACAGCCCTTGGGGTCTGGGGGGATTTAGCTGATTGAGGTCCAGGCAGTACTAAAGCCCGCAGTCAATCGCAATTCTCCAGCCCAGATAGAGCTGCAAATCTGTTGTCTAGCGCCAATGTTTGGGTGCTGTATAGCTGCCCAACTGATTCAGGAGCATGATGGGCTAGGGCAGAAGGCTGTTGCTGGGGAATTTCTTTATTTAACCAACCTCCTAATTGGCATTCCCTTTGACCATGCTCTTGCATTTACCTATGGGGGGCTGGCTTCTAGAAATAACCCAGGGGTAAAACCTTATTAACAGATCCGGTTAGTGGAGTGAGACTTCTGTTGCTAGATATAATGTGCCCTGCAGTGAAAGGGTTGTCAAAGTTTACGATAACACAATCACCATTATTCGTTTTACATGAGTTCCCTATCCAACTGACCCTGCGTGCCACTAAAATGTTTTTAGATACACGGTGGCCCAAGGTGGTGTTGTGTGAGAACCAGTGAGTTAATTTATTTCTTAGTTGCACATAGTCCTCCTTTACCCCAGTGGGGAGAGGAGGTATGTTCCCCAATACCACTACATATGGGGTGGATTCAGGTGGAAGATCTATGGTCGGAAGGCTCGATGATTGGTAGTCCCTACTCTCCAGCCCCCTTTCCCTATGGGACCCGGGAGATCCTGCTCTACTGGGGGCTGGCATGGGATGACCCTTATAACTGGGCCTCTAGGCCTAGTACTATTAAGACTATTCTTGACTTGTGCCTCACCATTAGCTGTAGACCTTTACGGTAGGCCCACCCTCTACCCCTTCCCGCACAGCTCTTTCACCCCTCGTGTCTGGTCAACTGTGTTAGTGGGTGGGCTCGCTGCTGGGATAGCTGGAGGATTACATCTGATGGTCCCCTCTAGTTTGGCTAACCTGGCTTCTAACCCAATTATTTTTTGAATGAAGGGGTCTAATATGGTGGATAACATGGTTTCTAACCTTATCCAGAAGTTCCCCTCCTCGGTGTTATCGATTGGCTGCCCTGCCATGGTCTGGTTCATAGAAGTTGGGTTACCCTCATTGTCAGCGCCTGGGGGGGGACAGATAGTACGGATCCTCCAGGGGTTCCCTGAACAGATTTTGATTTTGTACACCCTCTTTTTGAAGTGGTTGATTCATTATTACAGGCTGATTTAAGCTTGGCTATCTGCCCTCTGGTAGTCGCCTTGGTTTTCACAGGATTAGGGTCATGCTTCTTGAAGGGTCAAGAACCAGAATTTATCGTTATGACTGAGGGTGCAGGTGGACGTGGATTCAACCTAACTGTGGAGACATCCTGGCTTATTGCCAGCAAGGAATCGGGGAATGCAGGGGTTAAGGAAAGTCTACCTAGCGGGGATTGTGGATCAAGAGATAACCTTCGTTCTGTCAATTGCATTTCATACCTCAAAATGAAGGCATCTAGCGTGCCGACCACACTATTCCCCGTGTTTACTTTCCGCTTATTCATTATTATTAGGCTGTAAACACCCTATAGAAGAAACACCAGTCCCTTAAAAAGTGAAAACCTGCAATTATTGGCCAATTACTTAGTGTAGTGTGCAAAATGCAATCTGCAAAACTGCAATTCAGAGTTAATACACAAAATACTAGGGTAACTTAAAACAAAAGCTCCCCAGAGCCGTTGTTACAATCCTCAGAAAAGTGCTAAGGGCTTATATGATGATCAGCAGCATCTAGTAAAAGCAGTTAATTGGTAAAATGGCACTAAAGTGCAAAGTGCAGTGCAACATCCAGGCACTCAGGACGGAGTCTGTAGTCCAATATAGTTTACAGAGACAGGTTTTAGTGTGAAATGGGCAGTTCACGACTTGACCAACAGGGCGAATAATGTTCTAGATTTACAAGTCTCAGGACAGCACCTCTACTGACCGGGGAGTAAGATATAATAACACAAAACAATGACGACAGTACCTGTAGGAAGGACCTTGATGGTGAATAAAGAGGGGTGGCCCTGCCCTGCCTCTTCCTGGCGATGACAGGCCGCCCTACGCCTGGGCGCGTCCCCCGCGCGTCCCGCACTGCAGGGGTCTGAGGCTGTTTAAATCGCACCTCCGGGCGCGCTCCGCCATGCTCCGCCGCGCTCCGCAGCTCTCCGCCGCGTCAGGGCAGGCGACGAAGCAAAGGACTCTGGGCAATGTAGTCCCCGGTCCGCGGGAGCCGAGGAAGCCTTTCCCCTCACCGCAGGTAAGTAGGGCATCTGCTGTGGTGGCCGATGCCCTCACGTTGATGAAGAAGATCCCCCAGTGCTGCGTGTCTTGGCAGAGACCTTCAAGTGGCGCGTCCCGCGCTGCGGGGTCTGGGACTGTTTAAATCGCGCCTCCGGGCACACTCTGCCGCGTCAGGGCAGGCGACAGTGCAAAGGACTCTGGGCAACGTAGTTCCCAGTCCACGGAAGCCATTCCCCTCACGGCAGGTAAGCAGGGCATCTGCTGTGGTGGCCGTTGCCCTCACAGCGATGGAGAAGATCCCCCAGTGCTGAATGTCTCGGCAGAGACCTTCAAGTGGCGTGTCCCGCGCTGCGGGGGTCTGGGGCTGTTTAAATTGGGCCTCTGGGCGTGCTCCGTCACGTCACGGCAGGCGACAAAGCAAAGGACTCTGGGCAATGTAGTTCCCGGTCCGCGGGAGCTGAGGAAGCTGTTCCCCTCACGGCAGGTAAGCAGGGCGTCTGCTGTGGTGGCCGTTGCCCTCACAGCGATGGAGAAGATCCCCCAGTGCTGCGTGTCTTGGCAGAGACCTTCAAGTGGCGCGTCCCCCACCATTCACCTGTCCACAGACATGAATAAGCCCCTTCCATGCATGTCCCAGATACAAAGAAGGCAAAGGACACCAGTTATGGGTGAGGGAACAGAATGCGATCTGGAGATAATTTGCCCCAAAGAAGTGCAGAGACCTGTGACCCTCACTAGACTAGACTCTTATGCTGCCACCTCTACCAGTCGATCATAGCCTGGTAAAGGGGCCACTGGTGACCCTTGCGAAGAGAAGTGTACTTTGGGTGCCACCTTCTGCATCAGCAATGCTTTCACAGGGTACCTCTGATGGGCTTGCAGGACTGGAGAGCTCACTGAGAGAAAAGTGCACTCAGCTGGTCAGAAAATGTACAAGTGCAGGCAGGCAAAGCTTTACAAAGCCAGAAAGAGAACTTTCAGCCCAACGGCCACAAACATAATGCAAACAGGATGCTTCCAAAATAATTCTTCTGGGGCAGAGCCTTGAAGTGGACTTGGCAGTAAACAAAATTAAAACCCTTTTCAGTAGTGTAAAAAGTTTCTCCTCCCCTATGACAACCAGCCGTCCGTTTGCTCCCACAAGCGACTGGACCGATCGTATGGTTTGCTTCTTTCATGAAAAATTTAAATTAACCAGGATTCCTTTGTAGCTCAGCCGCTGGACCTGAAGGATGTCGGGGGACCTCCTTTAGATATGTGTTCCCGCTCCACTGCCTCCCTTACGGAGTTCCCTCAGATCACCCTAAGCAATCTCTGGTGCTTATGAAATCCCTGAAATCTGTCTCTACTTCTGATCCTTGCCCAGCTAAAGTCCTGTCATCTAGTGCGGAAGTGATCAACCCTATAGTGAATCCAATTTTGAACAACGCTTGTGGGAAGGGTCTATGCCACAAATGTGGAAACATGCTAAGATTCTTCCGCTACTAAAGAAACCTATATCAGATCCCGAAGCTGCCAACACAATATTGAGCCCAACATTATTTAATCTGTGTATGACCCCTCTTGCCCTTCTCGCTGAGAAATTTGGTTCTAAAATAGTGTCATATGCTGACACCCAGCTGCTGTTTACATGCGAGAAGGGTGTTAAATTCAATGGCAACTTAATTAATACCTACAGTCTTCTCTTGGCTAAGTCTTAACCATTTAAAATGTAACTCTGAGAAGTCAGAGATTATTTTTTTCGGTCCACGCCCGTAGGAAGCTTGGCATGCATGGTGGCCTCAGGACATGCCCCCCCTCTGTCATCTGTTTCCACCATTAAAAATCTTGGAGTCAATTTGGAAGCAGCCCTTTCCATGAAGGACAAGTCCATAAGGTGGCTGGGGTCTGTTTCGGGTTGCTGAGAATGCTTCGAAATTTTCTCCCCTTGCTCTCAGTCCCTTATAGGAAAACAGAGGTTCAGGCCCTGGTAGTCTCTAGATTGGACCATGTTAACTCCTTGTATCTCGGCCTCCCTGAATACCTCTTGGGTTGACTACAAGTGATTCATAACACGACGGCTAGGGCCATTTTTCTGACAGGACCCAGAACACATACCACCCAGCTTCTGTCCTCGCTGCACTGGCAACCGGTAAGGAAAATAATTCATTTTAAAGCCCTGGTCCTGGTCTTTACAGCTTTCCACAAGATTGGAGCCCCTTACCTTAGGGATAGATTCCAACCTTATCTTCCTCAGCGTACTTTGAGATCTTCTTCCCATCTTCTGATTGCCCCCTCTAAGGTTCAACTCTCCCAGGTAGGGGGCAGATCTTTCCATGCAGTGGCCTCTCAGTTGTAGCCTATCTTTCTCCATCAGACAGAGCCCAGACCTCCTTACTTTCAGGAAGAGTCTGAAAACGTGGCTATTTAAGTTGTGAACCTCACAGCAGTTGTTTGCTTTGTTCGACGTTATGTGGTCTTTGTTTTTCCCAGCGCCGGGACACTCCGAGGAGTACCTGTGCACTTTATAAATATGAGCTAACATAACATAGCTGCATTCCAATGCTGGTCCAGGAAGGAGCTCACGGGCAAGGATTCTAGGCAAAGACGTTGGAACTGGGGAAACCCACTGGTACAACACAATGTGGTGTCAGAAGAGTGGCAGCAGAGTCAGCGGGTGCAGACAGGGACTGCGGCAAGGTAAAATCCTCATGGTAGGTGGATGCCAAGAAAGCGCCTGCCATACCTGAGAACTGCGAGTGAGGGCCGAGAGTGACTGCAACGAGTAGAGTGGCGCAAAAAGACAGGCCCCTCCAGGCCACTGCTGGATCCAGTATCCTGCAGTGACTGATCCCCCCTATGAGGGGTGGTATCCCATGGGGGGGGTAAAAAGAAAAACACCTGGGACCTAATCTTGAAATGTCCTTGCTGTGAGTAAAACGCGGCGGGCTCAAGGCAATCAAAATGAGATGAGGTGGCAGTGGAATAGCAGCATGGATAGAGTGGACATTAATTTGAAGTTTCAGGACCCCAGGGGAACACAAACCTCCAGTCCAGACCCCAAAACAGATGTGATCCCGGTTAGAGCTGGCAGGCCCTGAAGAGATATTGTAAGCTGTAAGAGTAAACTCTAAAACAACCTGCTGCGATGCATGGTTGGTGGTGAAGCTAACTACTTGAGATACATCTGCCCCTTGCACAGTCCCTGATAGAGAATGAAGCAGCTATGTGGAAATAACTGATGATCTGGGACTACGAATAAGCAAGTAAACTGGGAGGATCCCCAATAAAAGTGACAGAGGCAACCTTGTCCATACATCCCAGGAAACATATACATAAGGCAATCACAGGCTTTTTCGACGACTTAAACTGGAATAAACAAGGGGAAGGGGTGGTGCTCGGGACCCAGGAGATCCCTGGATAACAAGACACAGGTGAACCTACAAACTTGGCCTTGACGAACATTGAGCTCCTTGCTAGCCAGCTTGCAATCTTTAAAAGTGAATTACAAGAGGATCTTAAGAACGATATCACATGGAACTTGCTGTTTTTTAGAGTCAGAATCAGAGGTTGGGGGAGCAGATGAAGACACAACCAACACAGCTGGTACCAGAGTTGTGAAGGTGGAAGAACAAATACAGATGCAGGAGAAGGAAAGCACACATTTTGAAGAAAAACTCGCTACTCTGCAAGCACAAAATTATGTAATTACTTCAAAAAACGTACACATAGAGAGAACATTAGGGTGCGAGGCTTAGAAACATCAAGCCAGGGACATATGATGGAGATTGCTGCGTTGATAGCGACACCGAGGAGCGCAACATAATGAGCGGTCCAGAGATGAAACTTGAAGAGAATGTGTCGAAAGGACCATCTCGCTACCACAAATTTAGCAAAAAGTCACAAAGAGACTGGAGAAAAACCTAAACAGACAGGAGAGAAACTAAACCCGATACCAAGCCACATTGTTGAAGGTGGGCCCTCACCTACAAGACAAATATTTGAAAAAATACCCCATACCAAAGGCGTTACACCCAAACAGGCCTCTAATTTCGAAACCTCAATGACAGAGGGTGACACAAAAGTGGCCATTTAAACGCTCAAAACAAATAAGGCACAAGGCCTGATAACTCCATGGGAGGGTTTTACAAGTCCTTCGGTTGATTATTATCACATTTATTGGTAAGGGTATTCAACTCATTCTTAAAGGCCGGAAAGGTGATGCCCATGGTGGCTGAAGAACAAGTTACTTACCTTCGATAGCGCTTTTTGTGGTCGATACGATATCAGCCTGTGTATTCCTCAACTTTTTAATTACCCCATGCGTAGCATTCCACAGAAACATTTCTCCATAGTTCTCCCATGTCAACGAGGACATCCCAATGAAACGGCTCCGCATCTGAGCCATAAGAAGACCTCGTCGGTGTGCTGCTGTCAGTTCCACCCATTTTTTCATTGCCTTTGAGGCGAACGGATGACCCAACAACATTTCCACAAGTATACACAGTATGCAGAAACCAAGAAAGAAACTGGAAATTCTAAAACATAGACATTTCCTAGTAACAAATACCTCATCATTTCAAATATATCATAATAAAATGCATGAATCGCATGTCCATTATTTTTCTGTATAAACAGGCAGGCAACGGAGAGGAGGGTGGGTTAGTGAGGAATCCACAGGCAGATACTGTATCCAACACAAAAAGTGCCACCGAAGGTAAGTTACTTGTTCTTCTGATGGATACATCTGCCTGTGGATTCCTCACCTTTTGAATTGAATCCTAAAGCAGTCCTGCTCTTGGAGGAGGGCGCCCGCCAACTTATACCAAACAAATCTTGCAACACAGAATGTGCCAAGTGGCTGGCTGTCCTCACCTCCGAGTCTAAGCAATAATGCTTCGCGAAAGTGTGGAAGGAGGCCCAAGTTAACGCCTTGCAGAAGTCTACAACAGGGACATCTCTAGATAAAGCCGAAGAAAAAGACTTAGCTCTGGTGGAATGAGCTTGCATAACTTCAGGAGGCTCCTTCTTGGGCAAGGCGTAGCAGATATTGATGCAAAGAAGGATCCACTTGGACAGAGTTCTCTTGAGAACAGCCTTGCCCTTAATTTTGCCTACGTAACCAATGAAGAGTTATTCATACAACCTGAAGTCTTTAGTCCTGTCCAGGTAGAAGCTGACCATGCTCTAAGGGTTCAGGCGGTGGAGTCTCTCCTCCTCCTTAGAAGGGGGACAGGATGTGGGTAAAGTGATAGATTGCCCTAGGTGGAAGGGAATGACCACCTTAGGCAGGAAACTAGCTCTGCTCCTAAGAACCATCCTATCCACATAAAATGAGGTAAATAGGGGCTTAGAGCTAAGGGCAAGTAATTACAACCACAAATATTGTCTTAAACGCCAGGAATCTGAAGGGACAACTATGTAGGGGCTCAAAGGGAGACCGAAAGTAAGAACTAAATTCAAGTCCCACTGAAGCATGATAAAGGGAGTTGGAGCAAACCTATTAGTGAGGCCCCTAATGAACCTCATGACTTTGGGAGATTTAAATAAAGTGGGTTGGTCTGGTAAGCAGAGAAAGGCCAACAAGGCAGACAAGTAGCCTTTGACCGTTGCTACTGCACAAACCTGCTGTGCTAGGGAAAATGAGAAACTGAGAAATATCAGACAAATGGGCTCGTAAGGGATCAATCGATGTCTCTCCACACCATTTCACAAACCTAGCCCACCTACCGTAGTAGACAGATTAGGTGGAGTGACATCTGGCCGATAAAATAACATCAACCACATCCGGTGGGAGAGAGAAAGAGTTCAGGTTGCCCCGTTGAAATGAAGTGTGGTAGACACAGTGTGGATTTCCATATGAAGTATTTATTGCAGGGGTACAGAGAGCCATCCCAGCTGGCACACCCAAGGCACAAGTAGTAACTGTCACTGACAGAACACTCAGGGCATGATGCCTGTCAACACTCCTGACGACAACACAGTAATCTGCCAGCATCACATCACCACACCTCCCCTTTTAACAAAATGATACTGAAACCAGGGGAACGGGAAAATGATACAGAAAGGAAAAGTAAAGGGGGAAAGAAAACCAAAGGTTAATATAATTAACAGACATTTAAACTTACACATAATCTCGTAAACTGTTTTGACTTGTATGGACCCTTGAGCTCTTCCTGACACTATCCCCCCGAAACATTCTTGTCAGACTAAACATTTCTGGGTAACAACAAGGATCCTTAGCCACACGTTAGGTGCTCCACCAATTTCCATTGGCCAATTTCACAGCATTCTTGCGAATCTCTACTACCTGCTGAGAATCTAAAAAATTAGAAAGACCTTTTCTTACTGAGACAGGGTTTTTTACTCTAACCCAGTCTCCAACACGAATCTTGTGGATTTCTTTCTCGACAGTAGGTTCAATGTTTTTAACACATGTTTCAGATGATTTTTTGTTGGCAGACTCCCACATGCTCCTCATGTCACCACTGTGATGGAAAGACTTTACCATCCAAAAGGGATAGACCTGTGAAGAAGCTTTTCTTCCTCTCATAAGTTCGAATGGACTGAAATTGGTGGCAACATGAGGCGATGTGCGGTATGACCAAACCAGATCTTCACAGCTTGAAAAATACAAAACTTGAATCTGAAAGCTGCTTGGATGCACTCCACAACAACTCTGTTGAATCTCTCAGTTTAGCCATTGCTTTGCAGGTGATTAAGAGGGGTTTTAATCTTGTGCAAGACAAATTGGACACCATTGTCTGTAAGAATTTCCTCAGGATAACCTTCCCTGAGAAAAATCCTATTCAAACAGTCAATGACTCTCTTGGAATTAGGGATACTGATAGGTTCAACCTCAAACCACCTCGACAGATGATCAATAAGAACCAAGACGTATCTTGAATTGGCAGGAAGAACTATAATTACTATGTGGGTCAAAACTGAAAATGGACTGATTGTCGACCTAACCTTCCAACTCCTCAACAGGATTCATATTTGAAGGACACCAGGATACATTTTTTATTTCGGTTTTCCTTTGCTAACACTGGAGTTGATGTACTGTTATGAATTGAATAGTGGATATATACATACTGCCTTTCATAACTTTTATGTAGAGTTTCGATCTATATTTATCCCCATGAATTTTTCTAACTGATTAACTACAATATAAATAACTTTGAATATATTCCTTTCTTGCTGTGTGTTTATTCTACTTTGACTCTCTTCTCTTGAGAGTAAATTTGGTTACTGTTTGAAATTGAGAATGAATATTTAAGTAATCCTAAGGATACATTAGGTTCAATCTATCAAAGAACCAAGAATAATATATAATTTCAGTGAATTAATTTTGAAAACAAAATCCCTTGTAGCTATCCCTCACTTTAACTATTCATTGCCCAAGCCTACAAGGGTATATTGGGTCCTCCCCACCTTTTCTGATTCTACAACATGACATCACAAACCTGTTTTAAGAGGTTAAGTTCTCAATTACACAAACTGAAATTGGTGCACGAAACTATAAAGCAGAGCATAAAAATATCTTTTGCCACAACAACGTCTTTTGAATGATGGGGGAACCAAGAGATTTAGAGTACAAGATAGACAATGAACTGGTGGTATGTGTTTCCTTAAAAAAAAAAAAAAACAGGAAATGGGCCTTCTGTGGTAGTGAGAGAAAGAAAGCGCATTGAAAAATGTGTTTGGAGATATGCAATGCAATGGCTTGATGACAGGACAGCACTTTATATCCTGTTTTGTTTTGCTATTCTGAATATGCTAAACCTTGCAGGCCTAATTAAAATGCACGATATTCCTTGTACGGAAGTAAAGGAGAAGGTGAGGTTTTCTGCCCCGTTCTGAGGCAGCGAACTCAGGAGCTTGCTATATACTTGTACTACTATAAGTCACGGCCATCCTTTCACCCGCCAATGCTTGTTTGAGGCGCAACGGCAAGGTGAAAATGAACAGAAAACTACGTAATTCAACCGCAAACATCCGGGAGGCTGTATTCGAACTGTAGACACTTTTTTACAGGTGCCGCATTGCACCGTATGTGTGACACAAACACACTTGTATTTGCACAGTCAAAGCCAAGTGAATGTATGGAAAATTGGATTCTAGGCACAGTAAGGATAGGACATTTTTACTAGGTGAAGCAGTCCTTTAAATTAAAAAG
The DNA here is from genome assembly GCF_964263255.1 of Lissotriton vulgaris. NCBI lineage: Eukaryota > Metazoa > Chordata > Amphibia > Caudata > Salamandridae > Lissotriton > Lissotriton vulgaris. The sequence continues at coordinate 1,036,496,254 of NC_141685.1, forward strand.
TTAAATATTATTTTACTGGTCGGTTATGTGCAGTAAACTTGCCTAGAGGCTGTGCCTGAACTTTGCCAGTCACCCCCATTCGCCTTCCGTGCCCCTTGCAAACTAGACATAGCGGGCCTTATCAGCCCACAGAATCAGTTACAATCACTGGCGTAACGAAAAGTGAGGTGGCCTCCCTGCACGATACTTAGAGGGGCCCCCTCTGGGCTCAATCAGGAGCTCTATGGCCAGAGTGCAGTGCCGAGGGGGCCCCTTGGAGCTAGACTAGAGGCTCCCCCGCACCGCGGGGGCTGCGGGGGCCTGTGTTACGCCCCTGGTTACAATAACAAACTACAACCGGCTCACACTTGGAGCATCGGAGATCACAACTGCAGCATTGACATGCAAGGCCCAGCCAGCCGCCACTGTTTCAACCAACAACACGTACACAGGCCACAGTGCATGTTCATTGCCAGTCGCCCAAGTCCAAAGGCCGCGGCTAAGTGGCCGCAGTCATTAGTATGTAAGAAGAATGGAAGGAGTGGCAAGGATGGAGGGGAAGCTTCTGGTCCTTGAACTACAGCTGGGAAAAAATGAACAGTTAGTAGGGACAATGGCGCTCTTAGGGAAAGGTCTAGAGGGTAATGAGCCAAATGGATGAAGATGTTCGGAGCAAGAGACTCAAACTCAAAGTAACCCAAGTGGTGTAGATGGGAGGGGGTTCGTGAGGGGGGCTTCCCGAAATACAGAGCACCCACCTTTTTACAGTAATGTCCCAGCTGGCCTGATCATGCAAAACGTGAGTGCTGCCTTAAGTAGAACTAGTAGCAATCAACCAAGCGGGTAACAGGCAAGTGATATGCGTATTGCAACAAATTACCCATTACCACTACCTCCCCTCTAGCTACTAGATCTGGAGGACAAATGCAATATGACGTAGAGAGAGGACCAGACAACCAAATAGAACGCCAAAGATCTGATAGGGCGAATTCCGGCCAACTACTAAGTCAATTACATACCCTACATTTCCAGCCGGCAGCTCCTCCCCTGGTAGTGGTCCTAGGGAATGTACCGAGGATGAATGAGGGCCAAGTGGAATCTACGAGTCAACTGATCCATAAAGCATTACACTGGCTGACAGAAAAATTGAAGGGGCGGGGGGAGAGTCGGGAATCTCTCAAGTCAGATGATTATGGTTAGAAGGGCTGTGTGTGTGGATCCAGCAAGAAAAGAACTGGCGGGAGATTGTATTGTTTTAAATTTGAATAATGAATTTATAGTCAGATATATATTGGAACATTTGGGAAATTACACCATAATTAACTCTGAAATTGTTCTACCGTTGGGTTATTTTTATAAACCATCCTACCTGCCATTCCAAAGATCAAATTGATTCCAAAGAGAGAATCGCCCGTGGAAGAAAGGGGGAGACCCCCCAAGGATGGAAACTTTAACTCTTGAAAATCGATTTGCCCCATGAACTGACCTGGAAAAGTGTGATTGACTACACCAATCCACCAAAACCACTCAAATTCATTTTGAGAGTCAAGGGTTCCGGACTACCCCTAACGAAACAATTTCTAACTCGAGTGAGCTACAAAAGGGGCCCAGTAAAAGATTTTAAAAAATAGACTCATGGAATTTGGCAAGCATTTTTCAAAAATTAAGTGAGGTGAATTTATTAAAAATGTGGCAAGACCATGATATTACATGTTTCCAGGAGAAGTGGTCGATTGACCCAATTTTTGTAAATGGGTATTGTTCCTATCAAACCCCAGCCAAATCTTCATCTTCAGGTAGGGCCAAGGGGGGGTATTCTGACCTTAATCCCGAATAACTTTCCAGGAAAGGTAGTAAAATTTGCATCCTTAAATGAAAACTCCCATATTCTTACACTGGAGATACATAAAGAAGGCCTATGGCTTTTAATTAATACTTACAACAATGAGAATAGCCCAAAAAAACATGCTATTGTGGAAGAGGTAGATAAAGCGGTAGAAAATGCCATAAACAATAGGAGTAACTGTCCTTTTAATCTTCTATGGGTGGGAGATTTTAATATATATCCCTGCAAATACAACACAGCTCCTATATGTGATATAGAGGATTTGGGGGGTGACAGCCTCAACCATTTTATGCACAATGTATGGTCCAGTATGAAGGGATTGGGTGTGGAGCAGGGCATTATTTCTTTTATCCGACAACTCTGGCCTCTTTAGGATCAAAAGAGGCATAAGACAAGAATGTGTCCTTGCTCCCTGTTTATTCTCATATATTAACAGAGTTGACAAAGTTTTACAATTGAAAGCAAAGGACATATTTTATGTCGGGACCCGTCCCCTCCCCATTCTTTTATACACTGATGATGCAGCTCTTGTGGTCAGAACAGGGAGAAGTCTACAAAGCATAATGGATGATTTTATAGATTTTATTCATGATCTAGACTTAAGGGTCAATGAGACTCAAACGTTCACAATGATCTGTGGTGCAAGATCGACTAAAAGACCCTCTCATTTTTATTAATAACTCAAAGTTCTGAGATGAAATCCTGCTCTTATTTGGGTATCCTTTTTGACACCAAAATGAAGTGGAATCGATGCTGTTAAATAGGATAGATTTTCTTGAAAATCAATCACTGGCTTGCATGGATTTTGTAAAAAGTTGTGCTATAAACCAGTGAAGGGGTTATTGGAGCTTTACTTTAGCAAAGGTGTTACTATTGCTATGTATGTGGCTGGTATCTGAGGTATAATAGATATACATAGGTTGCAATAAGTAGAATATTTGGGGGGAAAATATCTTGGCGGTTCATAGAAGCTGTGCCAATGCTATCTGCGATGCACAATTTGGGACCCTGTGAATTGAGGATAGAATCAAATGATCCCCCTTGGTATTATGGCACGGGAAGAGACCGTGCATAACAAACAGGTTATAAAAGATGGTCTTCGACTACATGCAGCCTTAGACATTCCTAGGCTTGCTTATGTGAAGGTGGGCTCAGAGCTGATAGGGACCCCAGGCCTATTTGATTCCCCAGAGTCCTGGCCCTTATTTGGAAAGGGTTGTATAAAACAACTATTTTATCAAAAGTCTTTGGTGAAGAGAGCATCTCTCGATAATTCGAATTGGCGGTGTGCACATATAATCTGGAAAACAAAAGTGAAAGGATTGCGCACTCCAACCTCGGACGCACTGCTGAAGGCCAACAATGTATCTCAAATACACCAAGTTGCTCAAATATTTAATCCATTTATTCCAGGTACTCCAAGATATTTGTCTTGATTCATAAAATTACACGGTAAACAATTGTGTAATCGCTGCACATATAATCTGGTACACATTTACCAGGGCTTTCAACATTACCTTTCTTTTATTCTTAACAGACAGCAGCGCTTTGTACTCACCAGATTTCGTTTTAATCTATTACCACTCATGGTGGGATTTTCAGCTAACAGTTGCACTTTAAAGGATTTAAGCCCCTGTTCATGTGATGACAAGTTGTCCATTCGCTTTGCATATTATATTTTTCTGCCCCTTTTATCAGATACCTACAAAAAGAATTTTAATGCCACTTCTCAAAGAATTTCAATTTTGCCATTGCAGCCCTGCCCTGCTTTTTTACAGCAGTTAGAGATTCCTCTTATATGCTGTTCTGTGGCTTCTTTTATATGACAAATAGTTACAATAAGGAAATGTCACTGTGACAGCAATACCTCCATCAGCCAGAATATCAATCGGCCCTTAAGTCAGAAGATAAAATCTTTGACTGGGACGAATCTAGTTGGTGTATCTAATTTGCGCTTTTTCACAATCGATCTTAAATCGCACATAGGTTCCAGTCTATAGCAACCATAGAGTCTCATTGGCGCTTCAGCACTTTTGGGTGGTATTTTATTAAATTTGTATCTATTATTCTAATTTGGTGTAGGATTTTTATTATATGGTGTTATGACTATATAACTGTTTTAGTACTGCATAAATGCATTACATCTTGCCCTGAATTAAGCCTGTTTGCTCTGTGCATTTGCTACAGGGGATTGAGCACAGGTTAATTTTAGCGACTTTGATGTTCCCCTTGACAGGTTACTGACATTAATGTCCACCGCAATTAATAATCCACTTTCTTTGAGCCCCAAATACAATATTTGTTAGAATGCCCCAAAGACCATTACAGTTAGTATACCCAAATCACAATGTTACTTAGAATACCCCAAGAGGAAATGGTTCTTAGAAGCCGCAAACGTAAAGCCTCTTAGAACACCCCCAAAACTAAAGATTCTTTGAAGACAAAACCACAATGATTGTTCGGATCTACTGAACACAATGATTGTTCAAATGCGACAAACACAAGGATTCTGATATTGCCCCAAACACAACAATCTTATAATGCCCCAAACACAATGATTGTTTGAATACCCCAAACTCAGTGGTTCGTATTATGTTCAAAAACACGACTCTTTGAGTGCTGTAGGCAAGCTAACCCCCACAATGTAGCAAACATGTTACCCCTCAGAATGTCCTAGACTTGACAACTCCCAGAGCACAGCAGGTGTGGCACTTCCCACAATGCACTAGACTTGACATCACTCCAGATTGCAGCAAGGATGAGGATTTCAGCTATGACACCGGCATATCACGACCCACAAGAGCCCAATTATGAACATTTTCACAGGTATGAGACATCCTAAAATGCCATATACGTGGTCAATCCCAGAACGCCCAAGACATGCCCCTTCCCGCAATGAAAAAGAATGGTACCCCTCAAAGGCCTTAGACATGACAGCTCCAGTAACGCCTTAAACATGAGACCTCCCACCGTACACAAGAATAGCAACACCAGAATGGCCAGGTACCACATGTCCCAATGCAATATACATAATATCACAGGCATGTTCTGTCTTACCTGTCTTACAATATTCTCTGCATGGCACCGACAAAGACTGCCCTTGGCATAACAGATGCCAAAATACCCAGACATGAAACATCCCAGAATGGCCTCAAGCACCACGCTTATTAGTACTTTAGAGGCATGCTGCCTTCCATATCATCGCAGGCACACTTCTGGGTCGGATTGGTAAGGCGGGCACTCGGGCAATGGGCGAGAGACCATTATCCGAGTTCCAGCTGTGGGCTGCTTTTTTGAGAAGCCTGGGGATGGAGTCTGTGTTGTTCGGATGCCACCAGCGGCCCAGTTGGTGCCTGAGTGGCCCTTCTGGAGGCAGATGGAGGTCCATTACCTCCCTTTTATCAACGGGGCAGAGGTGTCACTCCTATTCTCTTGCACATTAATGTATGCATATTGAGCGGGGCAGGGGGCATGAGAAAAAGTGGCCTCACTTGTTTCCAGGTGTATTTCACTAGTGTGAACTAATCCGTGCATTTGTTTATAATCTAAGTAAAGTTAAGAAAACATGCCTCGGTCGGAGATCCCCTCGCCCACCCTTCTCTTAATAAACTTTGCCGAAGCAGTGTTTTGCAATGAGGCAATATGCAAATGTGGGCCACTTTTTTTTTAGCATGCCTGGGCCGATTTTGAATACCAATCCAACATTGGCACACTTACATGGCCATTTCCTGCTCCTTGCCTGCCACCTCATCCATCAGAAAAGAGATATTCCTGCGAAGAACCTGTAGGATAGCAGTGAAAAGTCTCATTACACAAAGCTTGCATCAACAAACTCTTTAAAAATCCTAATTATGGTTAGGGGCATGGAGGCAATACAAGCAGATAATGAAGTTGTTGCTAGCCCTCTCATCTTGCAAAATCTCATGCTAGGAAGATAAAGCACAGATTTTTTTTTTTTGGGGGGGTTATAAAGTGCGAACTTGACATGAAGGTTTCAGAGTGCTTTACACAAGCACTAGTTGCATTAGAGGGACACATTCATTTTGTTAGGTTTGGGGAGATTATGTGATTTGCCTAGAATCACAGGATGTTGAGCGTCCCTGTCGAGACAAACCCGTTTCCCTATCTTCGAGGTCGACCGCTCTAGCCATTAGGTCACATCCTTGGAAAGTTGACAGGTGGAGGGTTCAGCCAGCTCATATTGGGGCGGTAAGTCCTGCTCTCTAATATGGTCTTCGTGAGACAGGGGCATGTACAATGGTGGATGATCTGCCGATGAAGTCCTGGACTCAACAGTTAGATCTGGGTCTCATGTGGCAATAAGGGAGAAACTTCCATTGAGAATCCATGCCTCTGGTGATATTGTTCAAAGTACATGTTAGACAAAGGCGTGTATTCTGATTACACCCGGAGCTTCACTGTTTTTATGTTCGTGGATAAACATTATATATGTATCCACTATGCATACTACATGCCTTAGTCATGTTTGTCCAGATCTTACATACACATTGGGTCTCATATTACTCCGAACATACTGCAATGTGTGCTTTCTCCTTTGGCCATCAATCCTAGAGTATCTTGGAAAGGTTCGTTTTAACTTACAGTTTGCTAATGCCTCCTTTGCTGAGGTTGGGCTTTACAATAAACATTAAGTGAAGATATTCACTGAACATTACCTGGTGGAATGTCTGCCACACATTTCCAGACACCAAGCCTGCATAACAGTTGGGTTAAACTGTTAAGCTATAGCTTATTTACAAGAACAGAGGAGAGAGAAAGTAAAGCATACCGGGCAAGAAGGTCTACCTACCACTAATCACCACATGTCATGATACCACCTACAATATTTTGTTTTGCCTCTGACTCCCAGTCACAGGCTTGCCACATACCTCCATTCTGAAAGTGTATTCCTCAATGGCCCTCTCCAGATCCTCTGTGTAACTTTGCTTCTGAAAATGAAAGAACAAGATTTTTAATTTAACTGTACTATTTTATAGTTAATTGTTGTTTGCCTATTGTGTCTCTAACTGAACTTTTCCACTCAATGAAATATCTAACTGGATTACACCATTCTATTTAGAAGTTGAGTGACTGTAACTTAGTCCTTTGACATTGGTCTATAGTTATTAAAGTCAGCAGTAATATTCTATGTCGGTCTACAGTGTCCAAACAGACTACCTAAACCATTCTTTATGGAGCTCAAGTATGCTGAATCAGATTGCACCATTTGATTTTATTTGTAATGCGTGTACATGGAAGGTATCATTATAAAATAGGCTGTCATGTGTCTAATTGGATAGTGATATTATATATTAGTCTACACTGTATGTGCATAAACTGTGGTGCCTATTAGGAATATACTATTTAAGATTAGTCTATGATGTATCTAAATGGGCACTACCACCCTTTGTTAGTCGGTAGTGTGTTTACCAGGACTATACAATTTTAGGTTAATCTACAGTGTATTTAACTGCACCATCTATATTGCATACATTAAACAGTTATTTTGATAATGTTAGTTTACTGTATATTTAATTGCAGGTGGACTAAACTATTCAATTTTGCACTTACAGGATGTGAAAATGGACTGAACCATTAACAGACTATACCAACGGGAGTGTAACGGATACTCCATTGTGCGTTAAATAAGTTACCTTTTTTCGTAGTCTCTCTTTCACTTCTTCTCTTAACTTCTCTCTCTTGAGAATTTTCTAGGTAACAGAGAGATTCAATGTAGTATGAACAGGAGCAGTCGTTCTACAGAACAGGCTAACATACATGCACCATGTGCTATGTAATAAATATGCACTATGCCCTGCGTGAGCTATTTCATATTCAGGGATTGGGCATTATTTGGGCCCGGAAATATACTGACCAGCAACGTTAAATGAGACCAGTTACAAATAAGGAATGGGCATTACATTGGGACGTTGATGCACAGGTACTAGCCATTCACTCTAAAGAATCCACCACCGCTAAGCTGTTTTCACTTTCTATTAGAGTTCAAAGGATCTCCTGTAAATCGCTCCCTCTCCAAAACCCCTTCCTGGTTTTTTGCTCGTAGCCTGTGTAGGAAGGTGTCTTACTATGTAGTGTACTAAAAAGAAGTACATAGTGCAGCGAGTCCAGTAGGTCCTCAGTTGGCTTACAGAGGCTAAAGTAGATATACTAACACTGCTTTGTGGCAGTGTGGGCGAGCAGTAAGGCTTATCAGAGGGTAGTGCTAATCATTTTTTGTTCTCAGAGAGGCAATAAATGAGACACTCACTCAAAGAGTAAATCCGAGGCCAAATTAGAAAAATAACACTTATTTTTATAAATGTTTCAAAACCAAGAACTTCATTCAAAGGTAAGCACTGTTGTAAGAGAAGCATTTAAAGTTATGCACCTTTATGCACAATGCAATCCTATGTAAGGAATAGTCAGATGCATAAAGGTAGGTACATTCGGTTTTAGGGGTTCAACTTTAGGGTTTGGAGATGTAGTTCGACAAGCTCCAAAGTGCTACCAGCATTTCTTCGGGAACTGCATGGGGTCTACCTGGAGCAAGGTCCTAGTAAAGTTGAAACCTGGGGTTATGGAGAGGGGGAACCACCTAAAAAACAGGCCACACAGGGGGACTTGGTGACAAGTCAGAAAGAGCCCAAATGGGTGCGTGGGTCGGAAGGGGTATTTGGAGAAAGGGGGCCCAGCGGGTTAGTCGGACCCGCCGGGCGGCTCAGGTGCAGAGTGGTTAGGTCGGCTGGGCCTCGTGGTTAGGGACAAACAGCTGGCATGGTTCAAATCACGAAGTGGGTCTCAGTGATGCTGGTGTCCCTTGACGGCTGCTTGGTCCTGGTGCAATCAGAATCTGGACTGGACTCTCACTGTTGTTGTTTGGTGCAGGACGTCTGCTACCCAGGGGATTGGAGCTGCACACCTTTGGTTGGTCCTGGTGTCTTTACACTCGGTGAGGAGACAGATCTGACCCTCTAGAGCACGTGTACCTTCTCTTGGTCATGTGTGACGTTGGTCGGGTTGGGGAGCTGCAAGGTAGTGGACCGGACTCTACTGGTCGGTGCCTGCAGGCTGCTGGGGAGTATCTCCTCTAATCCAAGGGACATGGTAGACTATTTTTGAAGTGCTGGCAGGCTACCCAAAGCTTTGGTAGCTCTCCAACTCACAGGACAAGTCACTCTGTTGCGATTGTCGAGAGAGGGTTGAAGACAGGCAGGGTTTCACACAAACAGTCCACAGTTCTGCTGCAGTTCTCGCCAGGCAGTGACTCTTATTCATCCTCCTTCTCTTGATCCGTCAAATCTGAGTTCTTGGGTTCAGGGGTGCCACCTAAATACTCAATGTAGGGACCTTTATGGGGAGTTTCAGGTAGTAGCCAATTGGCTTACTACCTTTAGGGTGTCAACACCCTCTGTATGACCACTTCCTGTGGGAAGTGGGCATAGCCCAGACCCTAGAATGCTAATTCCATCCAAAACATGATGGAGTAATCTGAAAAGTGGGATCCAGATCTGCTGGCCAGCCCTAGGGATGGTGCTGGCTGATTGTGGGCAAACCTCCAACTCTTACTAATTTTCCCGCATGTCTTGCCACCAAAAATGGGAGCAGGACAGAAAGGGTGGCCTTCTCTACTATCTGGAGGGGCCTGGGTCGCATAATAAAGGCAGCAGGGACCTTGAAACCCCCTCCCTGGAATGCACATCCTGCTTGAAGGAGGTGGGAACAACCCCGCCCAGAGCAGGCTTTGTTCCAGGCCTCGATGAGCGAACGCTCTCTCCTCAGGTTGTCAGCAACGAGTCAGTGGTGGATGGCTGGTCAAGACCAGTCAGTCAACACACTAGTAGTTGGTAAGTTTTCATGGGGCATCTCTAAGGTGCCCTCTGGGTGCATTGCTTAATAAATCTGCCACTGGCAACAGTGTGGGTTTATCACAATGAGGTGTTTGATACCAAACACCTTGGGGTACAGAGAAGCCATAATGTAGCTGGAAACTTGTAATCACAATTGTCCAGCCTGTGTACTCGTCATGGCTTTCCTTTGCACTTGCAATATTTATGGTTTTGCTTGGATGTCTCAGGAATGCATTCACTCATGACCACACATGGGGTGTATAGTGCACCCTGCCTAAGGGCTGTAAGGTCTGCTGTAGGGGTAACTTACCAATAACCACATGCAGTACTTTGCTGGCATGGCACACAGGTGTGTGCACCATGTCGACTCTTCGCTTTTCTCTGCACCAAGTCATGCAGGCTGTGATGGCAGTTTGCATGAGCCTGGTGAGGGGCCCCCCTTAGTGTGGCATAATGTGTGCTACAGCCCTTAGGAACTCTCGTTAGTTCCAAGGTCTTAGGCACCAGGGTTTTCACTTACTAGGTACTTACCGGGATCCTAAAGGAGTGCCAATTATAGAACAATGGTACAGTTCAGGGAAGGAACACTGGTACTAGGAACTTGGTTAGCAGGAACCCAGTACACTTTCAGTGAAAGATACTAGGGAAACATTGAGGGACACTGCAACAGAGTCCTGTTTTCTACTGCCTGTATGCTGTATGGGCTATGGGAGGCTGAGTGGCACTTCCCTGTGGAATGTTTGTATGCCAGTTCAGTTAGGTATTTCTTTTAACGAATGTAATTCTTCTGGTGTGGGAGCCGGGCGTATGGTTTTATGTAGTCCCGAGCAGTAGATGAAGAAAATGTCACCGCTGAAGTTTAGCTGCCTTTGGAAAGTCCGGCTGCTTTGGTGCCACTGTCCAAGTTCTGATTTACAGTATGGTGGTGAGCGGACCACCCTCCCTAGACTGTTTATTATCATTCTTTTGTGGCTGCATAGGTGCCGCTCACTTAATATACAGTAAATATTCAATGTGAGACCCCTTATGCCATGGATTAGTTAAAAGAGTTATATAGGCTGTGTGATTTTCCATGCCTGCTCTTACCAACAAGCGTTAGTTATTGTTTACAAATATCTTTGTATGTGTCCTCAAACATCTATACTTGCAAACTTACACTACATACATTTAAATCAAGAGATCCAAGTGAACGTTGACCTGATCAACACACAAAAACATTGCAATCAAGAAATGTTCTATCTTGTGGACATGTGGTCCGTCCGTATTCACATTATTATACAAAACGTAATGACATTAATGACACTTTGACTAAACAATCAATCGAATGGCATGATTGTCCAACATATACAATTACATAATCACATAGTGCTTTCTATGTCAACAAAAATACGTTTCTAACATGCACATTCACAAAGAACTTTTTTCAAACACAGATAAGTGTCCAACATAAATATTTTTTAACACAGAGGATACATTATTTTCCTCCTAATGTGTGGTTGCGAATATAACATGAGTCCCTAGGTGGTTGAGGCACACGGCTTCTTCCCCTGTATTCAGTTGTCTGAGAGGTATGAATGCTCTTAGTTTCTGTCCCTAAACTGTTCTATATAGGGCGTTATATTTGACAGCCTAAAGACTTCTGCCATGGCTTCTACTAGCTCTGGCTGCCAAGTGCCACTCACACCTCAAAGGCTGGAAAGTCAAGGCAGCTCAGAAATATTGCCTCCTAAGAATGCCTTTTTCAGTAGTAGGCTTTTTGGCAAATAAAAGGGGGGAAGTAATAAAAAAGTCATAACCACACTCAACCTTTCTGCCACATGGAGACATTTTGGGACAAAGTGAAGAAAAAGCCTGAGCGTTATAGGCGGAAGAGGTCTCTGGAGTGTATCAGAGCAGACCAACCCATCCAACTGGTGGAAGTTAATGGTGGTTTGGAGGACTCTACAGTTCTTTGCGGATCAACTAAGGGGGTAGTCAGTTGTGATATGCACAGACAACAGGGGAGCAATGTCATACTGAACTACCAGTTCAGGACCGACTCCACTTCCCTAAATATGCTAGCTCACCTCGTCAGTTTGTGGGGTGGTAGAACAATCTGCAGAATATCCGGTCTGTACACATCAAAGGGGGTTTAATCTTGCAAGCAGATTATCTGAGTCGAGTATTTCCATCCTCCAAGGACTTTCCCCAGCCAGGGCTGGACTGGGAACAACAACCGGCCATGGCAAAGTGCTCGGCCGGCACCCCACCTAACTCGGGGGGGTGGGGGGGGGGGGGGAGGTATGGGGTTGGAGGTGCCGCAGAGCTCTTTGCCGGGGTCGGTTTTCAGCCGATTTTGGTAAAGGGCCGATTATGCAGACGCTGCAAAAACGGCCCTGTAAAAAAACGCTCCGGGGCCCAAAACCGGCCCCCACCGGTGCAGCCCACCGGGGGATTGCCCGGTGCCCCCTATGGCCAGTCCGGCCATGTTCCCAGCCCTCTGGTATTTCAGGAAATTTGCGAGAGGACCAACTTGTAATATAATGTGTGTATCAGAGTATGAGAAGATGAGTCACAAACCAGCCATCCTATCTATATTTCTGAAAAGAATATCATCAACTTGAGTTAGATGAGCAATGAAGTATGTCACTGTTTACTCAACAAGTTTAGGCCTTTTCACTTTGTGAATTTTGCAATATCGTCAACAGTGGAAATCTTTCAAGGAATAATTAGAAAAACTATGTAATCCAGGAACAAAAATAGTTTACATTGCACTGAGGAATCTTTATATTTGGACTGAGTCAGCAAGAACATGATGATGCTATGGACAACTTATGTAAAAGGCTTATAGATGCAGCCCTCATATTGACTGCAGAGAAGTGTAAATTTGATAGAAATAAGCTTTAGTTTGTTGGACACATACTCCCAAGCAAAGGAATGCAATCAGATCTGAACAAAGTTCATTAATAAAAGTATCTGGTGATGTATTAACAGTATCCGCTTTATGAATGGCCAATAATTGCGAACAATACATGGCACATTTTGTCCATACTGCTGCATTATGTGAGTTAACAAAAAAAGGCCGTTTTCAAAAGGACGCACGAATGTGATGAAGGGTTCAATAAAACATAGGAGGAAGTTGCATCTGCGAAATACATGGCCTATTTGGTTCTTCAATGGTGCACAGAATTATTGTGGGTGCAAGCACTATTAGTCCAGGTGCACTTACTGGCAAGGATCCTCCAAGATGCATAATCTCATACACATTCTTACATTTACCAGAAGTGGAAAAGGCGTATTCTTAAGCAGAAAAAGAGTGTGTAGCTGTTGTTTGGGTTTGTGAGCCTCACCACCTACTTCTGTAATGCAACCCATTTACATGGCTCACAAGTCATCAGGTATTGCTCACAGTATATTGCAGTGCAAAACCAAAAATGCCACAGTGAATCAAAAGATGGGAAATCAGATTACAAGATTACTCACAAAAGAGCAAGGATTACAACCCAGCAGATTAAATTTCATGGCATTTGTTGCCCAACTTTGAAGAAAACAACACTTTAGCTAAGGAAAATATAAATTATATCATAAGACAATCAACACTAGAAAGAATAACAGAGGAAGAATTTGGGAGAGCTTCAAAGGAAGGCGCCACTACAGAAGAAATAATCAGAACTAGTCAGTAAAATAAAACGTGGACTCTGCAATTAGATTGCAAAAAGCGATAAAAAGTACTAGAACAATAGCTTATATCAATCAATCAATCAATCAATGTCAATTAGCTTTATTCGATTTTGGTTTAAAATCATAAAAGCAGCAACAATACATAAGTAAATACCTTAACATTTCATTACAAGGTCGATATCAACTATTAAAACAGGATTAAATAAGTATGACGGATCAGCTCATCAATATGAAACATTTCATTATCAAGTGGGACAACTCTGGAAACAAAAAGGGTCATGCATACAGTACCACAAAATAGCTTAAGGTTCAGGGGAAGAACATCAGGCAAACCTGTGTCAGCAGTTTACTTATTAATTGCAGACTACCGTGTCAGTTAAGCTAGTACTCATGAGTGGCCTCTTTGTAGTTGGTTCTCAGAAAATACAGTTTTTAAACAGTGGTTCAAATCTGTTAGAGGCTAGGAGGTTAGTGGCGCTAGGTGCACAAGATCCCCTTCCACAGGAGTTGTATTTCTTTGCCGTTGATCTTAGTAACGGAATGTGTAGGAAACTTGGGTAGAAGTTGTGTAAGTCCCAAATGCAAATGGGGCCATCTCCTACTTTGGGATGGCAAGATCGTAAGTAGGGGACAATGTTCCTATTCTTAAATTTAATTAACACCAGGTCTCCAGAGGTGTCTTTGGGCAGCGTACCTAACCACCCCACCCTCCTGACTCTCAGGATTCCACCATCTAGATCAGGTGGCAAAGGTCTGTTGTTCTGTAGCCAGAAAATAACCTTATTTAGCAGGTCCTGATGTGTTTCGTGGTTTCCCTGGCTAAGTGCAGGGACCCCAGAGAGGACAGTCACATAAGGGGCGGCTTCAGGAGGTAAGTTAATACGTGGCATTCTTTCTGGAACGACTGTGGGCACTGTATGATTTATTAACGCGGGTTTTGATGCTACTCTAGGGCCTGTTGCGGTAGGTGTATTAAGAGGTGGTAATTGAGTTTGGGCATTCTTACGTATAGAAGACTTAAACTTTCCGGGGGTGATGGGAAGATTAGGGCAAATGGGTATTGCCATCTTATTGGTTGGTGGAGAATTCCTTTTAATTATTTTCTCGATGCTGGTCAGCCTGTCCCCCAGATCGTTAATTTTTATAACCAAAGGTGATATGACAGATAGTAACAGTTGCTCAAACAGAGCTAGTAAAGTCAGTTGGGAAGACATTACAGGGTCATCTATTTTATCCACAGCCATATCCACCATTGATGTGGTTGAGGTAGAAGGGGATGATATAGGGCTGGTGCACAGTTTTTGGATTTTAGGTTGGTTCTCCTTGGCATTTTCCCCGTCGTGCTTCCTTTTAATATTGGGACCCCAAGGCAGTGCATTGGCTTGAGTTTTGTCGTTATTTAAAGGTAGAGGTAGGTCCCGCGGAGTGCCGTTTGAATTGTCAGAATTACTGCCATAATTGGGGGGGGGGGGTGATGCATCCGGGACATACTTAGTGCCACACAGGGCATTGAGCTCCTCCCAGATGGACATGTTTAGTATACAATACGCCAAAAAGCGGCAAGCAGCAGTACAGTGCAAGTCAATGAGGAAAGTGCATCTCTGTACCTTCTCCTATGGAAAAGTTAGGTGGGGTGGCCCGTCCCGTCCTCTTCTGGCCTCTGAGGGCCGTAGAGGGCCCGCCCTTTGCCCAGGCTTAGCCCCGCGCTTTGACCCGCGCGCGTCCCGCGGGACAGAACCAAGTTCTGTGTAAATAGGTCAAGGAGGCGGGCCGGCTGGGGAAGAGTACCAGCTGCAGGTAATGAGAGGGAATGCTGGTACTCGCAGTACCTGGCCGCTGCACCCGCCGTTTCCCCACAACAAAAGAAAAGGCAGCAGATAGTCTCAAAGTGGGCAGAGTAATCCTCCGGTCCTCCCGCAGGTCCCAGTCCCAGGCACGGCAAACCTCGAGCCGCGAGTCGCTCCCACGAAGCGGGGGCGGCGAGAGGTATTTACAAGCAGCAGCAAGCAGGAGCAAGCAGGAGGCGGGCCGGCCGGGGAAGAGTACCAGCTGCAGGTAGTGAGAGGGAATGCTTTTACTAGCAGTCCCTGGGCGCCGCACCCGCCATTTCCCCACAACAAAAGAAAAGGCAGCAGATAGTCTCAAAGTGGGCAGAGTAATCCTCCGGTCCTCCCGCAGGTCCCAGTCCCAGGCACGGCAAACCTCGAGTCGCTCCCGCGAAGCGGGGGCGGCAAGAGGTATTTACAAGCAGCAGCAAGCAGGAGCAAGCAGGAGGCGGGCCGGCCAGGGAAGAGTACCAGCTGCAGGTAATGAGAGGGAATGCTGGTACTCGCAGTCCCTGGCCGCCGCACCCGCCGTTTCCCCACAACAAAAGAAAAGGCAGCAGATAGTCTCAAAGTGGGCAGAGTAATCCTCCGGTCCTCCCGCAGGTCCCAGTCCCAGGCACGGCAAACCTCGAGCCGCGAGTCGCACCCGCAATCAATCAATGGATACTTTATTTAGTTAGATAAACACCACACCACAAAACTACATTAAAAGCCTAAAAATCTTCAACATGATAGCTTATAAACAAATACAATGTGAACCGACATCGTCAACAAAACATCTATTGTTAGTAGGGACCAGGATTGTGATGACACAAACATTACGAAGCAGAGTGGTTGAAATTGCTTGTAATCAATGCTTTAAATGGGTAGGTAGTGCCTGGTACTGAGTACCAGCACTTTTTTTAATTTGAAAGGGAGAGTACCTGCACTTTTCAGAAGTGCTGCAATACATTCAATTGGGGAGTTCTCAGGAGCAAGCAGCTACTCTAAATAGTGAGTACCTGCACTTCTATAGATCCATTTAAAGTACTGCTTGTAATAGTTACAGGACTCACATAGCTACAGAAAAATGTATAATAGAAAATGCAAATTATGTTGCACCAATCTTAATGTCACGTTACATAACAATTGAGCGATTCCACCTACCAGAACGAGAAAATAACTAATGTTTGGGTGTGTTAGTCAGACGAGGCTACCACACATTAAGTGCTGTGTGCATTCAGATTATAGAATGGTTCTAAAAAATAACCAAATGGAAAAGCAAAAAATGAAAGACTATGCTGATGCTATAAAGGAATCAACTGTCAGACCCAGGGTGTGGGCATTTCCTAAAACAACCTAGGTTAAGAAAGAGTGATGCTCCTTTTCGAGGCAAGCAGATCAAAATAAA
The DNA here is from genome assembly GCF_964263255.1 of Lissotriton vulgaris. Taxonomy (NCBI): domain Eukaryota; kingdom Metazoa; phylum Chordata; class Amphibia; order Caudata; family Salamandridae; genus Lissotriton; species Lissotriton vulgaris. The sequence continues at coordinate 1,036,512,802 of NC_141685.1, forward strand.
GGAACTATGTTATCCTCAAATGACTGACGAAGATCCATACCAGGAATATGTCTCATTTTAAGCACGTGTTTTTTTTTGGTTTGTTTGTTTTTTAGTCCTCATTTGTCAAATCAATATGTAAGTGGAGATAAAAAAAAGGATTCAGGCAGTCTCGATTCAATAAAGGGAGATACCCAGTCACTCCATAAAAGGAGGGGATGGATCACATCCCGGGTTCCCAATACTTTGCCTCCCAACCTTTTACTCCAATTATACAGGTTCTTACAGATTAAGTCCCAGAAAGGATGCCAATCATGCTTTAGCAATCCCCTGTAATCACAAAAAAACCCTGTATTTCTGTTTGATAATCATTGGACTAAGTATAAACCATGATAAAACAGATTGGAAAAGGTTACAATACAAATTTTGAACCTTTAATAAGATAAAGTAGCAAAAGAAAAGAAAAGTGTAGAGAGGCATCGTAAATTAGAGCTAGGCTACCTTATACAGTTATCCCACAAGCTCCAAAATGTTCTTCTCTTTGTGTTCTGTGTTGCTTGGTCCAGTTTAGCTATTCTTTGTACCGAGCTTACCCATTCTCTTTCGAGAGGAGGATTAGGTAAAATCCCCGATCAATTCGGGTTTATGCCCTAGAGGGCGACTCTACACAATATACACCGCGCAAGAGTGGCTATTGCGGCTGTTTGGGGACGGTGCACCATGAGGCCCTGCTACTGGCAGATATGGACCGGGAATTTGACTTCCTTAGCTGGGTGTATCTCTTCGCTCTATTACGTAGATTGAACCTTGGCCCACCCTTCCTGTCCTACCTGTCCCTGCTCTACACTTATCTTACTGCATCGGTACAGGTCGCAGGCTCTATTTCCTTCACTTTTTCCCTTGGGCGCGGCACCCAACAGGGTTACCCGTTGTCTCCCTATCTGTTTGCGTTGGCGGTCAAACCGTTGGCTGCCTGGGTACGTATGGGTGTGCAAGTAACAGGCTTCAAGTGGGATCATGGTTTGTCAGACCGTATTGCATTGTATGCCGACAATGTGTTATTCTTTCTTACGAATGTGGATAGGATCAGACCGCGATTGCTTCACATTATGCAGATATTTGTGGAATCATCTTGCCTTTATCTGAATCAAAGTAAATCCATGCGATGGCTTCTCGGGAATATGTCGGGTGTGGGTGCTTGGGCTGAGTCGGTTCAGGTAGTTACTGACTGAAGTACCTTTGGGTATTCCTATCTGATTCGTCCGCTGTGACTTGGGAGAGGAACCTGGCTCCGGTCTGGGAACGTGTTTGGGAGGATTTGAAGGTATGGTTGCACATGCCACTGTCTATCTATGGCCGGTCGGCCATATTTAAGATGGTCGAGCTTCCCTGCTTACTGTACTAATTGCAGAATCATCCCTATCCGATCCCCCCTCGATGGTTTAGGCAGGTGAATTCAGCATTGGGGCAATTTCTATGGGCGGGAGGTGCAGTGAGCCGCGCTCTGCAGACATGTTTCCTAACTACGTATTGCGGGGGCTTGGCGACCTCAGATATTTTGTCCTACTATATGACCTCACATTTACTCATCCTAAATGAGTGGTGGTATGGGGGTCGAGGTGACCCAGTCTACGCTGTGGAGCGGCGCCATATGGGGGATCTCTCGCTCCACACGATCCTCTATTCAGCCCCGGCACGTAGGGCTCTGCCGTCGGCGAACCAGGTGGTCTTCCTGGTTTGGCGACATGCCTTGTGCCAGATAGGTTGGTGGAATACACTGACCCGGGAGACCCCCTATGGAACATTGGGCGCCTGCCACAACTAGCTGCACTATCGGGGTTTTGGGGCTAGGACAACAGTGGCATTTCTAACCTCGGGGATGTCATGAGGGGGGCTAATCCTGAAGTCCTTACAAGACCTACAAAACAAATTTCAAATGCCTAAGTCACAATTTTATAAATACCTCCAATTTCGCCACGCCCTCTCTACTAGTCTGGTGGGCATAGATTCATTGGTGGAATTCAGTCCGGTAGAATCCAAAGTATTTATGGGGGATCTCCAGGACCACAAAATATCGAAGATTTATCAGTCCCTAGTAACACACAGCTCCCCCACACTGCAAAAACTCAGAGAGGCTTAGGAGGAGGATGTTGGCTCACTAGATGAGGAGAACTGGACGGAGGCTCTGGCCTCCCCACGGGGGGGCGGCCATAGCGGTACGCCTACGTCTTATCCAATTCAAATATCTCCACTGGGTCTAGTTCACAAGGGTCCGGCTGTGGAAGGCGGGTATGGTGACTTCCCCGGCATGCCTTAGATGTGAATAGGAGGAAGGTACCCTGATACATACGGTCTGGCATTGCCCTTCCTTTGGCAAGGTTCTGGAGAGGGGTGATGTCCTACCTTTCAGAAGTGCTGGGCTGGGACCTGCCCCGGTCACCAAAGTTAGTGTTGCTACATGTCATGGAGGGGATTGGGGGCAACATTTATAAACACCATCTTACGTTATTGGGGTTCACATTGGCAAAGAGGGATATCGCCAAGGCGTGGAAGGCGTCACGCCACCCTTGGTGTCCGTATGGAAGAGGGGCCTGGACTTTTGTATGGGTTTAGAGCTCCCTATCTTCACAGCAAGAGGGTATCCGTAGAAACATTTTAAGATTTGGAAGCGGTGGGCAGATTATCAGGGGCTGTTGCTGGAGCCGGTTGCTGAGGGGGGTCCCCTTCATCCAGATTGATGTTGCCCCGTTGGTGCCAATGGTATTTGAATTGCATATATGAGTGAGTGGGTGCGGGTGGGGCAGTGCTGAGTTCCAATTGGGACTAGGAGGTTGTTAGTGCGACTGGGGGCGTTGGGGGTACGTTGGGGGGGTTGTTCTCTAAAAAAGGTATTTTTCATCTGTATTGCTTTTATATCCTTGCTCCACTTCTTTCTTCCTAAAAAATTCAAAGTCATGATGTTGTACACTGATTGTGCAGAAGCCTCTGGGTTACAGAGCCCTGCTATATATGTGTCATTTGAAAAATAAAGGCTGTTTAAAAAAAAATCTATTTAGTACACAACTCTCTATTCGCCAAAAGACCTAAAATAAAAATAAGCGCTTTATATGCTTTAGACAGTATCCTATTACTCTCCTCGACCGGTGTTACCCCGAAAATAACCAATGCCAAGCTCACCTTAACTTCTTGACCCACAATTCCCGAAAGCGTTGTACCCACTTTCTGCCAGAGGATCTGGATGGAAGGGCACTGCCAGATCATGTGTGCTTTGTCTGCGTTTAATTCTCCGCACTTTGGACTGTTCCTCATAGCTTGGCACCCCCTTTTTACCAATCTCAGAGGTGTCCAATATGCCTTGTGGAAGGTAAAAAGGCGTTTTTTCTTAGTGGGGCAATTTCACATAGGACCATAGGAAGAATAAAGATACTTGCAATAATAAGTCGAAGTCGTACACCGGCAGCTCCTTCATCCAGATTGCTCTTAACAAGGCTTGTGTGTCTTCCACGGACTGTGTCAACATCTAGTACCATTCTGATACTTCTTTTGGCGCAGGGGGTGCAAATAGATTTTGGATTCCCAGACCAGGTTGCCTGATCCCCCTTTTCTTGGCATTTTTGCCCACCGTAAAAATTGGTAATACATGAATTTAGAGACAAATCCACCTGAGATCTCCTGCATTCTTTTCCAAGGGATAAATTCTGCACCTTCTAGAGGTTGTCCCCATCTAAGAATTCCTCTTTCTTTCATAGATGCTGCAAGCGAATCTTGTAAACAGACTGGTGTACCAGGTGATTTCCAGATAGGCGCATAATGGCTGTAATACGGTATCTGTAGCAAAACTCTTATTTGATGCCAAATTTTGCATGCCCCCTGAAGGATTTTAAGTCTCACTTTTTTAAAGTATTTGGGGTTACCAAATTTGAAAAGATAAAAACTAGATAAATCTGGTGGGCCAAATGTAAGTGCACGAAAAAGTGGTGAATGATCAGGAGTATCCTTCAACAATTGCCTGAAAAATTTTACGTGGAAAGTTCTTTGATATTGGAGGAGGCCTGGGCTTGATATACCGCCATTTTCCTTTTTCTCCCTAAGTTTTTTCCAGGCAATTCTGGGTCTTTTATTCCCCCATATAAAGCTGGAAAAGAGCCCTTGTACTTTCTTTATCCATTCCTTCTTAAATTCTAACGAGAAAGTATTGAATACGAAGGTATATTTAGGGGGAATGGACATTTTTAAAAGATTTGATTTTCCTAAAAAAGATAAGGGTAAGGAATCCCAAACCTTAAGTTGTTTCTTTACTTTAGAATTGAGCATATCAAAATATACTGATGCTAGTTTCTCCAGATTTTGGACAACTTGAATCCCTAAGTATCTGATATTTTGTCTTATTAGATCACCCTGGTAGTTTGTATTCCAAATTCAGTGCTGTGTGCATCCAGATTATAAAGTGGTTCTAAAAAATAACCATATTGAAAAGCAAAAAATTAAAGACTATGCTGATGCTAAAAAGGAGTCAACAGTCATACCTAGGTGTGGGCATTTCCTAAAACAACCTAGGTTAAGAAAGACTGATGCTCCTTTTCGAGGTAAACTGCTGCAAGCAGATCAAAATAAAGGAAATATGTTATCCTCAAATGACTGAAGAAGATCCATACCAGGAATATATCTCATTTAAAGCATCTGGTTGAATATTCTAATTACATATTAGGGGTGCGCAGGGTCAAAGGCTGTAGGCACGGCTATTTGCAAATCCACAACGGTTATAGGGCGACCACATTGTTTAAGAGAGCAAATGCAATGATGTTCATTGGAGAATAACAGTAGTTGTGTACTGTTTGTTTTCTTTCCTTATTTCTTTCCTTCTTTCTCTTTTGTCTGAGTTTATTTTAGAATTTTGTCATTTCTATAATTCATACAACTTGTTATTTTGAAAAAGGAGATGTAACGTATTGTCCTCTATTCACACAGAGGTCTCTTCAAGTAAACGTTCCGTAGCCATTAAAGTTTTGTTGATGTTATCAATAAAATGTTGATTTTTAAGTGTTTGTTCAGTCAAGATGACAACGCAGACCGTCGACCGGGACGCGGCAGAAGTGAAATGGGACAAATAGACTGACCTGAGGCATTCTGGCCATTGCTGTGCAGCCTCCGCTGCAGCTGTGAGGGGAACGGCAGATCTCCCATCTTCATGGCTGTGAGGGGAACGGCCCAACACCAACCACGCCAACTACAGTTCCCAGGGGGCACTGTGTGTTGGCTCTTGAGTCACTGCACCGGGGGGGGGGGGGGGGGGGGGGGGAAGAGCGCACCGGCCCTCCCTCAGGGCGTGACGCACGCGGGCCTGCCCGGGCCGCACCCGTGTGAAGCCCGGGCCAAGGGCGGGCCGTCCTTGCCCGTCATCGCCAGGAAGAGGCAGGGCAGGACCACCTCCCTTTTGTCTGCTTTTAAGGACCATTATAAAGGTACTGTTGTCTTTTAGTGTTACTAACAGTATAGGTGTTGCCCTGTGATTCGCTATTTGTGAATGTTCCCCACCCAGACGGTCAAAGAGTAACTAACCTGTTATTAATTTCTTGCCTTTGAAAGATTTTTTGGACTAAAGACTCCATCCTGAGTGCCTGGATTTTCATATTGCACTTTGCACTTTAAGGATATTTTAATGATTGATAGTTTTTATTTTAGTCACCATTAAGAACATAAGCACCTAGCCCTTTTTAAGGATTGCAACAGTGGCTCTGTGGAGCTTATTTTAAGAAAATTATATTAAGTCACTTGTGTTTGAGCTTGGATTTGCAATTTTGCACATTGCTTGTTTCACACTTGTATATTGTATTAACCACATTGCTGCGGCAGTTATTTTTCTGCTGTGCGGCTTTTTTCCAAAAGCCGCGTTAGATGACGAGCTCAGCTCGTCATCTGCACACGACCACCGTGGCTGATGACGAGCTGAGCTCGTCATCAGCAGCGCAGGGGTTAAGGAATCAGTCACTCATAGTAGGTTTGCACTTTAATAGGGGTCCTTGTATTTGATATAGGGTGTCTCTAGAGCAACTAATTATGAGTAAGCAGAAAACAAATCCGGGGAAAAGTGTGGCCGGTACACTAGATGCCTTCATCTTCAGGGCCGAATCGGCCCTCATTCATGAATTACAACTGACAGAACGTAGGTTATCTCTTGACCCCCAAACCCCGATAGGTAGACTTTCCCTAACTCCTGCACTCCCCAAATCCTTACCAATAACATCTCAGGATGCCTCCCTAGACAAGTTGAGTCTACTTACAACTGTGCCCTCTGGCATAACGATAAACTCTGGTTTGTGTCCCCCTAGGGTTCATGAACCTACACCCGTGAAGACAAAGGCGACCACCAGAGGGCAGAAAGCTAAGCTTAAAACAGGTGGCAATAGTGAACCCCCTATCACAAAAAGAAAGCCTTGGGGTGTACAAAATCCAAGTCTGTCAAGGGAACCCCAGAAGGGACAATATCATCTATCCCCCGCACTAGTGATGATAACGAAGGCAATCCGGTATCAATGAATCAGACTACCTCAGGGCCCCTATTTGATAGTATTGAGGAGGGGAATTTCTGGAGAAGGTTAGAAACTACGATATCCACCTTGCTAGAACCTATGTTCCAAAAAATAAGTATGATAGAAGCAAGACTAGCCAAGCTCGAGGGACCCATCAGATGTAACCCCCCAGTAGTCCCGGTAGTGAGCCCACTAACAAACACAGACAACCTAGCTAAGAGGGACAAAAAAGTTGTGGAGGAAGGGTCAAGGGGTAGTTCGACTGCAAGGACTTGAGTGAATAGTGAGGGACCAGATACAATTAGTGCAAATAGCACTAGGACTAGAAGACAGGACACCGGGATTACTTCATTCCAGCAACCTAGCAGAGCAGGATTACCGGGTGGATAGGGAAAGGGGGTCAGTGGATAGGTCCCACCAACTCTTGAGGCTTCCGGTTATAGACCATCCACCAGAATCCACCACAATGTAGTGATATTGGGAAATGTACCCCCTCTCCGCCCTGGGGTAAAAGAAGACTATGTGCAATTGAGAAACAAATTGACACACTGGTTCTCACATAATACTACTCTGGGCCATCGGGTAGTTAAAAACATTATAATGGCACGCAGGGTTAGTTGGATAGGGAGCGCAAGTAAATCGGACAGTGGTGATTGTGTCATTGTTAATTTTAATAACCCTTTCATTGCTGGACGTATTCTATCAAGGGACATCAGCCTCACTCCATTATCCATATCTGTTATATAGGTTCTTCCCTTGGGTTATTTTTATAGGCCAGTTAACCAAAGGGAAGCGCTGGAACAAGTTCATAGGGCACGCCAACTAGGAAGCTGGATGAATAATCAAGTACCCAGTGGTGGCTGGTGCATAGGTGCGAATGGGGCGTTGCCCCACTCGCCTCGGGAGTCGGGACGAGGATCAGGGAGGAAGACAAGAGACACGTACCACACGCAATGCAGCAGCGTCAAATCAATGAAGTGCTCACTGCCCCATGTGTCGCAAATTAAATTCTGTCTGACTCTGACTGTTTTGTTTTCGTCAAGGGACGGACGATGACGAGATCACAGGAGGTCAGAGACCTTCTGCGCATGTGTTGGGCCAGGGCGAGGAATATTGCTCAACCTGGAAGCACAAATGCGGAAAGAGTGATGTCATCATGAAGGGAGTGGCATAAGAAAGGGGAAAATGCCTGCTTTCAAATGGGCGCCTATGCTGCGCCCCAGGCGTCTTTAGCAGCGCGCCACTGAAATCAACGGCAAGGGGCAGGGCAGTGGGTGGCAATAACCGGAGCACTCCCCTTGCCTTCGCGCTACTCCCAGACCTCTGATTGGACAATGGGAGGCGGGAGCTTGTGCATTTCTCAGGACTGACACCGGCACTGGCCACAGTCAGTTCACCACACTGCAGAACACTCTCGCCCTCCAGCCTCTCACAGGCCCGGATGTGTTTCTTTTTTTTTTTGGGGAACCTTTATTAGTATTACAGGCATTTACAAGTATGGGCCTACAACCATCCCGGCCGGCCGCTAATCAGAGCAGGAGTACAGCAAGCAATATGGAAAGTTATAGCAGTTCGAAAGCCGGGGTCATAGAAATATCAGGACATAACTTGTGGTCAGACATACAGGTTTGAAATCAGGATTTGAAAGGTTCATTTTCAAATAGGGAACTGAAAAAGTGTGCCGTACAGTCATACATGGTCCTACAATACTACGCTCAAATCAGGATATCCACAAGTAATACAAATACGAATGAAGTATCGGGGGTAAGATACACAAATCAGGAGAAATGCAGGCACAAACCCGGTACGTAGCAAGTCCAAACCCCACCCCTCAAAACAAAAAATACTGCAGAGATCATGAATGACGACGACACTGAAAAGAGAAAAAAGACTAAAGGGCCATAGAAACAAAATACCGAACAAACACCATCCCCCCTACCCCCACCCTGCACTCCCGCAGAAGGCCATGGCCTACCCCCCCAGCAGCGTGCCTGTCGCCCTATTGGAGACCCGAAATATAGAAAAGAGAGAGAGAAAAAGAAAATAATATAAGCGGAGGAGGGCCCTCGGTCTCGCCGCCCGACCCCGCCCTTCACCCCTACACCAGGAAAATCCCAGAAGCAAAGTAGAAAAGCAATGGAGAACATCAAGCCCCGGCCACAACAGCAATGGAATCCCGGTCAAACACACCCAATGCACCGTCAGTCAACAACAAGGCGACTAGACTCTGAACCACATCCTCCCTGGCCCTGTCTAGCAATGGTACCGCCAGATGTCCACTTGTCAATCGGTATACAGAGCAGCCTGGAGGGTCCAAACAATCCGGGCGGGTCAGGCCGGAGCGTAGCCACAGAAAAGTACAGCAACCCAAACCCATCCGAGTATATACAGCGGAAATCCGGTAGTGTCGATGATGACCCCAGGAGCTACCCAAAGTCCATACACAGTAGTACCATCCAAGAAAGGAGAGTCACACAGTCCGTCAAGCACCACGACATCGCCGGGGCAGCCCAATAAGGAAAACGGTGTTGTTTCCCCAGCCGCCAATTGAACATGTGCCCCAAAGAGACACTCACGTGCACTACCATGTCGGCCAGAGCGGTCACAGGAACCGGGTCCTTCGGCGGCTCCCGGTACCTAGGCGGAGCTGGGGCTCTCCCCGTGGACATAGTTGCGGGCACGTCGGCACTCCCTTGGGATCGAACTGTGGCCGTTAGGGACGGCGAGACAGCAATGGCGGCCATTCTTCTACCCAGGTCCCGAGCATTACAGATCAGGGTCTTGTGCAAAATCGTTAGGGCAGCCAATGCATCCTTGGATGTGGGCTCTTGTGTACGCTGCCAGCATCCCGACCCCATCCGTATGGCAGCCGTCCGACCTGGACATGGTCCGTTGAGGAGGGCACCAGCCGCCATCTTAGTCAGTTTGGCCTCGTCCCTCTTCACCTCGCCTCAGGGACCAGGCCCCAATTCAGGGCGCTACGGGATGCACAACCGGGACTCAAAACTGTGAGGCGGGCTCCCCGGGGGAAAGTCACCAAAAGGCTAAACAAAATCCCTGCCGCTCCCCGGGAGCCGCCCGCCTATTTTGGAGCAATCCTTGGTTATGCCCGGGCAGAGAGATTGGGGAGGGGGCCAGGAGTCATGCACCCCCTCCGACCCTGCTTCGCCACGCAGCCCCTCAAGGCTCGCCGCTAAGTGGACTGGGCCATCACTGCCATCGGCGGCCTTTCAAGTCAACGGCACCCTCCGACCGACTCCTCACCGCCACCAGCGGCCGTTGTTGTTGCAGTCGCGGCCGGCTGCACGTCTAGGGCAACGCCCCGGTCTCATCACCACAGGGGCCGCAGAGCAATCGGGGACAGATCTCCGGGTCTGCCGCACGTAGGAGCCTCAGGAGCAGACGGTAAGTGATCGTTCTCCTTCTCCTATTTAAATACGCCTTCGTGGCTCAGGATAAATGCCAGGATGTATGTGTGGGGTGAAAGGGCTCACGGAGCCGAGCGACTATGCGGCCATTTCGGATGCCTGCTTGGCTCCTCCCCCCGGATGTGTTTCTTGAGCAGAGATTGATGTCACTACTTGGTTAATGGATCTTGGAAATAAACAGTGCAGAAAAATGATCGATTCGGCAGCTAGGAAAGCACAAGCAGAGTGACGCCAGGTAGGCACAAAATTAAATAATCCATGCCCTGCCTGAATTGGCTTCACATTGCAATCAGCGTGCTCCTCATGGTAACATACATGGCATGCCTCCATGGGGGAAATTACAGCCTCAATGCCAAGCATGCCCTCTTCTCTTATTAAATTATGATTTTCATGATTTTCTTCCTCTGCGCTATTACATTCTCGCGCTAGCCAGGCTTTAATTAGAGTTTTGAGAGGAGGTGCAAATGTGAAAGTGAAAGATCGACTGTGGTGGCGAGTGACTGCAGTGCAGAAGTCTTTAGAGTAGCGCGCATGCAGAGTACTTTCATAAATTCCCGAATGTGGCTTGAGTGGTTTAATTTATAGATTTGTGCGCGCGTGGAGTTGAGCTTTGGCTGCCAAAAGGAGGCATCAGGCATTGTTTCTGTATGGTAGAAGTCAGTTGAACCCTCCCGAGCCCCCTCCCCCCACTGGGCACTCAACTCGGACCTCCACGTCTCACCACCTTCAAATGTCACCAGCCGCCTCTGCAAGTACCTACACAACAGCCCTTGGCCCCAGCTTATCCTGCTCATGTACTTGATGGGCAGCCTAATAGTACTCATGCACTAGCTCTAGATAATAGATTTGAAGTTTTATCTGGGCTGGAGAATTGTGATCGACTGCGGGCCCCAGTATCTCCAGGACCACATTCAGATACACCCCCTCAGACTCTAGGGGAGTTAGCTGCAGCCCGTGGAGGGAGTTGCGGTGGGGCAGAGAGGCGGGGCGGGGGAGGGGCAGGGTGGGGGGTGCAATTTAATTAATAAAATGAACTTTGTAGCGTGCCCTGCATCGCAAAATGCGATGCAGCGCGCGCTACGAAATTCGTTTAATTAATTAAATAGTTTACTTACCTCCAATTATCCATATGCCAGTTTTTAGCACCCCCACCCCGCCTCTCTGCCTCACCACAACTCCCTCCACGGGCCGCGGCTGGTTAGCTGTGAGGCAGACAGCTGTGAGGCACAACAATTTTATATCCTGGAATATTGCAGGGCTGGCCAGTAAACTCCAAGACCCACGGTGGGTAAGTTATGTAAAACAATATTCTGTAATTTGCTTACAAGAAACGTGGTAAGTGGAATGTAATCTCTTTCTTGAAGGCTATAAGGCATTTTTCGTCCCGGCCATTTCATCGATGAGTGGAAGATCAAGGGGTGGCCTAGTCACTTATATTTCGGTGGCAATAGATTGCAAGTTGCAGGTGCTCCCAACCACACACCCGGGAATTCTGGCACTATCAGCATCGAGGGGAGATACCAGATGGGGAATCTTTAACTTCTACAATTCGGTGGCTAGTCCCCAAGAGGAGTGTAACATTACCAGCCTGTGAGCAATCTTAAAACAATTGAGGGGTGCTGGACTTTATAATTTTATGGTCTCCGGTGATTTCAATATACATCCTTGTGGTAACCCTTTTATCTCCCGTATCGCGGAGTTGGGTTGCCCCCGTATGTCGGATTTTCATTTTGAACACCACTCTCAAGGGGACCAGTTGAATAACCTTTTAAATGAATTAGACCTGGTGGTTATGATGTCTCTAACTGACCCATCCACCCATTTCCTTACACCAACGTTCAAAGGAAATGGAAGAGGATCCTTTATTGATTTTATCTTAATTTTTTCGTCGTTGCAATCCTCTTTTAATACTTTTAATATTTTAGAAAGCGAATTTAGTGACCACAATCCTCTAACAGTTCACCTGGCAGGCCAATTCTCGACAAAAATTGAAGAGGCCCCTAAAATAGGTATCCTGAAACCGATTTATGGGAGGCGTAGATTAAAATGGTCCCAGGTATCTCCTGTCAGTTTTTATGACAGTGTGAAATCCTCCTGCACCTATAAACTGTCATTATGCACATCCGAGACGTCCACCCCTAATGAGATTCTTGGAGCCTATGAGAAAATAGCACAAAAAGTGGGGGAATTATTAAGTGCTCCATCCAGAGGTACTGCTACACATGTCCCAATATGGTTTGACTCCCACTGCTCCAAATCAGCTAAGCAGCTGAGGGAAGCTCTGGTGGTCAAACCTAGAGTACAATCTGTGGTCAGTGAATGCCGCAGGGATTATAAACTAGCTCTGGCCAAACAAAAGGGTGCCTTGAAGGATGATGCTTGGAAGGAGCCAATTGATTCTAGTACCCCGAGTAATAGCGCAAGGTTCTGGAGTGCCGTAAATAGGCCCCTGTTTGATAAAGAAGAGAGGGGGTGGCCTGGATGCACATATCACTGAGGAGGAGTGGGTACTTCATTTTAAAACCATGTTTGACCACCAGCTGGAGCCTACCCATAGAGAACCCCGTAGCAGCGAGGTTGCTGTGATAAGTTCTGACGGGAGTGAAATCATGGATGGAATCCTGGGGCTTACTATCCATAAAGCCCAAGGTCCAGATGGGATTCCTCCTGATTTATTCAAGTCAGACCCCCGTTCTTACGTCACTTTTTAATGCTGCAGCAAAAAATGGATGTCCTCAGTCCTGGGCTTCCTCAACCATAGTCCCCGTTTTTAAAAAGGACGATAGAAGTAGTACCCACTGCTATAGACCAATTTCACTTATTGACTCTGTGGTCAAAGTGGTGGGTAGGGTTCTCTTAAAGCGACTAAACACCTGGGCAGATGAGAATAGGATTATGACGGATTTCCAGTATGGTTTTCGGACGGGGCATTCCACCGTTGCCCAGTGCCTCAATTTATATATGGTTCTGAACAAATACACAGTCGCTGGTCCTGGAACCATCCACCTTGCCTTCATGGACCTGTCATCCGCCTTTGATTGCATAAATAGGGCAAGGTTGTGGCAGTCCCTGAGGGCAATGGGGGTGGAAGACAGCCTTGTTAATTTTGTTGAGGACCTGCACTCAAGGACCAAAGCCAATGTCAGAATCTCACAAGACCTGAAGGTAACAAGGGACTTTGAGATTAAGAAGGGAGTCAGGCAAGGCTGCATTCTTGTGCCTTTTTTATTTAACTTGTATATTAATGAATTAGAAAGTGTGTTGAGGGCAACTGGAGTTGACTTTCCTTATGTAGGACGGCAGGGCATCCCCGTTTTGCTTTACGCAGATGACGCCATCCTAATATCCAGAACCGAACTGGGTTTACAAACCCTTTTAACTGACTTCTCGGGTTTTATGTCAGAACGGGACTTGGCTATCAATAATTTGAAGTCCTATGTTATGAAAGTGGGGAAAAATACAAAAAAAAGAGTGTTTAATTCAGAACTGGCAATGATAAGCTTCCCGGACAAGTGTTTTCTCCTATCTGGGGTCTTATTTGATGATCAACTTAAATGGGAGCCCCTAATCCAGAGAAAAAAGGGGATCTAATCCGGGTTAATGCAGCTATTTTGAATTTGGCCTCTAAAGTGGGGAATAAACCGACTAGAGCAATTCTACAAGTGTACCAAGCAAAAGCATAGCCATAGCAACATACGGAAGCGAGATTTGTGGACACTAGGCAATAGAACCCCTCCAGGTGATGGAAAATGGGTTCCTAAAAAGAGTATTAGGTGTCCCGAAAGGAACCTCAAATATGGCAGTACATGAGGAGTTGGGGGTCTCATACCTATGCAACACTCTTGCTCTGCGCCCCTTGACTTTTTGGTTAAAGTGTTGGCTTAACAATGATTTAATCCTTACCAAACTGATTCTAAAAGAATGTTTGTTCTTAGATAACATGTCACGTATTGCCTGGCTAAATTACATTAAAAGAGGATTTGAGTGGATAAGGAGGGGTGATTTATTCTTCGAGCCAGATGTTATTGAGAAAAAGGACATTGAACTTACTAAGGTAGCTTTCTTGAACTGACCATGTGCAGATCGAGGGGCAGCAGAGACCCGGAAACCGATTGTCCGGGCATATCGTCTTCTTAAATCGACGCCCCTAACAGAACCATATCTTATGGGATCCTTGCCGTCACATGAAAAATTTCTTCTAAAAAGGTTCCAGTTAAATCTTTATCACTTACTGTTAGCAAGACCTAAGGGTGCTTCAAGAGGTCAAGTGCTACCGGCCTGTGGCTGCGACAGTAAGTCTCCTCAGGCCCTGATGCACTTCCTGTTTTTTTGTAGATTCTATGAAGTCCCCAGGAGGCATTTTTTAGTTCCGATTTTAAAGAAATTGAGTTTTAATCAAGTCAGACCAGCACTCATGTATCTTCAACTGCTGAAGGATGATTGTATTATTTTTATTGTTGGGTTTTTAAAAGCATCATTGAAATATAGGCACTTTATGGACACGTAGAAGTCTACCAATTATGACATGAATTTAGATGATTTTTCTGTGTAATAATGGAGCATGAGTTTTCCCTTTTTAAATTATGTCAATATTTGCACTATTTTTATGTATTGTATTTGTGTAACTTTTGTAGTTTTGCATATAAAAACCGAATAAAGTATATTGACTGACTGACTGACTGAGGGTGAAATGCTGAACTTTAGGTGTGAACAAATATACCTTGTCAAACCTAGTTCAATATGTATCTGTGCGCATGCTTTGAGAGCTCTCGAAACATAAGACCTCATATCATACATGCCTTGCTCCCTCGACATATAAGACCTCATTGCATACAGACTGTTAGGAATATGGGGGTTACACGAACTCTGAAATTTGCTTCTAGGTGTAGTGGCCACAGAATATGGTCGGTAATGCATGGAAGGTTGTAGGGGAACAGTCTGTGATGGTTGTGGCATCAACAGCATCACTGGTGGAGGTTCAGGGGAGCGATGGCCAGGTTATGAGTGGTGGTAGGGCTTTATAACCAGTACACATCCACTTTGAAGGTGCCTGAAAACCTATCCATGTTGTATTGGCTCCTTCACTATCAATCCGTTCGTTCATTATTCTTGGTTTCCCTAAGCTTTGTTATTTTGCCCCCTTTTTGGTTCTTTTGATTCTCTGAGCATTTTTAATACTGACCTGTTCTCCGGATTACAATTTGGTACTGTTTACTGACCAGTTGAGATCCCTACAATCGTATATGCTAAATTTGAGAAATGCATCTTCGTAGTTCAAATTGTACCATTTTTGGAATTTATCCTCTCAGACAAAGGTATCAGTATGGATCCCTGGAAAGAATGGCCTTGACCTCACAATGTGAAGGAGATACAGAGGTTTTGCTAATTGTTATAGTAATTTCATTGAAACGTTTTCTACTTACAGAAGAGGATTTCCATTTCACTGGGGAACAACTCAGCAAGAAGCATTTGACAAACTGAAAACCTCTTTCACTACTGCTCCCTTCATTGTGGAAACTGATGCCATTACCTTTGCTGTAGGAAACCTTCTAACACAAAGAGTTCTGGTGACTGGAAACACTGCAAGGTATAAGGGAGTTAAGCAAACTTGAAGATTCACTTCTGGGATTGGTGGTCATAGAATATGGTAAGGATTGTATGGAGGATTGTGGAGGATCAGTCTTCAATGGTGGCTTGGGCATCAGAAACATCACTGATGAAGATCATGTAGAGGGACTTCCAGGTTGTGAATGGTAGCATGACTCAATTAGCAGAGAACTTCCCTTGGAAAGGTGCTTGACAACTTTTCCATGATGTTTTGGGTCATTTGCTTTTGATAAAGTTCATTCATCATTGCTGCCTCCCTCACCTTTGGTTTTTCTTCTCCTCTCTGTTTCCTCGGTCCCGTGACCGTATAGCCTTATTATTGACCTGCTCTCTAGATAACGATTTGGTACTGTTTACTGACTGGTTGCCTGAAACCTGATTTGCCTCTTGTAATACCATTTGGTTGTGTTTGCTAAAATGTTGCCTGAACTCTGTCTCACCTCTGGATTACCTATTGGTATTGCTTGCTGTGCTTGTTCTCTTTCTTGCTCCCCGAATCCCAGGTTTGGCATCTAACCACGGTTGGCTTCCTTCATTCGTGGCTTAGGTTTTCCGCGACCCTCAATTACAAAGCTGATAAGTATATTCAACACTTAATTTTTTCAACATATTCCGATGGTTATACAACATAGTAAAACTTAGTTTTATTTATCAGCAGTATACTCTTTGCATTCACCTTTGAAAACGTCACTGAGAAGCCTCTAATGTATGAGAGACGTGTTAATGAAACCAAGCTATTCCCGCTGTCTCTTTTCTCTCGCGCCAATTCCCCTTCGCCTCCCATGTTTACTTCTACTGTTGGTGTGTGCCTACACGTGGGTGGAGCAACAATCTGGTGAGTGGGGCAGATTGCCTTCAGACTCTGTTGATCAAGACCAATGCAATCTGAGAGGACCCTGTAATATATAGGGACTGGGCAATACCAATAATATTAATAATAATAGTTAAATTTGTAAAGCGCCTGGTTACACTGAGACCAGTGTGTACCCGCGCTACGGTAACAATGCAAACAGCAGCAGCAGCCATAAACAGGGCAATAATTTAGGAAGCTGGAAATAAGTGTGTCTTCAGACCTTTCGTAAAGATGGATTCAGAACACTCCAATAACTGTAATCATGCTAGAACAATAATACGTGGACCAGTTAGCATAGAGGGACAGAGAATGTGAACGCACACAAGTTCTGATCCCAGTACAGGGATAGTTAATACACAGCCACCGGAGGGATACAGAGCAATTGTTTCCACCGGGTACAATTTCTAGCCTGCTGGCCCACGTACCACTTGTATGTTCTGTCTTGCTCTGCTCTTCAGGACTCTTCACCATACACCACTGCACCTCTGCACCTCTGGTCCTTGACCCACCTTTTACTTCTGCATCCTTGCTGTCATCCACCCAAATTCATTTCACCCCCACAGCTCATCCTCTTACCATCTCCCCTTCAGTTTGTCTGTCTCCCTGCGCCATTCAGATTTGCCCTGCACCTCATGATCTCTCGGATTCCACCCAATTTACATCATCCCCTCATGCTACCATTTCCTCCCTTAACCCAACCCCCACCCTCATCTGCAACCTCTCCACCTTGCACCCTTCCCTCATCCCAAGATACCTCTCGTGCATCCGTGAACACCTTCAATTCCACGAGTCGCTGTTTCTCTAACCTCACTTCTCGGCGCTTGGTGAAAACCTTAAAAACGTAGGAAATAAAATTAGACAACAGCGGAGATCTATGTCCATGGCTGTGCCCGTATTGGCATGGCAAACACACAAATGCATAGAGACAAAAGAAAAATACTAACTCTAACAATATTGCACAATTGGTAGCGGAGGATGATTGAGTAAATTACGAGTTGTATTTGAGCTTTCTCAGCAGCCAAACTCAGCTATTCACAAAGAAATGTGAACAATTTCTGTAAAGTGCACTTGGATCGACTTATGGGTAGCGGTCAACGCTCAAAGATTGACCAAGCACCATATAATTATCAGAGGCAACACACAATATTTAGAATTGCTTAAGTTGCACACTGTAAGCTACTAAGTGTGAAACCTGTAGTGAGAAAAGCATTTAGTTCAAAACATAAAATTTAAAAAACATTTAGTAAGAAAAATTTAGTTTGAATAAAATAAAGTTTGGACTTTGTCCACTGCCACAAATTAACTATAAAAAAACTAGACTGTAGCACTCATGCTGGCTATTTCTGCACAGCTGTGGTGTGGTACGGCAAAGGTAATGGCTCAAGTCGAAGCTATGTCCAGTTGCGAAAATTAAAAAAGTTTTGTAGAATATATAGATTATTAGCTATTTTTAACCAAAATATGTCCCACTAAAAGTTCTGAATTACATACATTAAAAAAAACAGTTTGGACGTGCAACCTTGATTTGGCCAGTCAACATTTATTCTAAAAATAACAAGAATTTATCAACCAACAAACACTATTGGTCAAAAATATCAAAAATGCCCCCAACCTGGATTAAAAAAAGAGTTAATCATTCAATAGATCTTAAGGATCAGAGCCTAGGTTCAATATTAGTCAGTCAGCATTACAGATGGGATGCGTATATTATAAGGATATTGCAAGTCACTGTGGAGTTCCATGACCATATAGAGGAACGAGACTAAAGGAACTCCGAAGTGACTTGCAATATCCTTAATATGTATGGTAGGGGGTCGTTATTCCTTATAATAAATGATCACACTATCGCATTTCCCACAAACCACTAAAGTCCTCAATATGTAGCTCTTTCATATGAAGGAGAAAGCATGTTTGCAGACATCAAGAATAAAACTAGAATCTCCTTTGCAAGATGAAACACGTCAAAAAAGCTGTTAGATATTTGTTGCAAAAAGATATTAGATGCACTTTAGTGCGTCAGTTTTTGTCTTTTTGTAAAAGGCGAAGGAAAAATATGCAGAAAGATTCTTACTTTTCTATAATTACCCAAGGAGTGAAAAACATAAAGATGTTGCCATAAATATCTCCTTTCGTCTTGTCAATGTACAGCTAGAAAAACACAGGAGAAGAAAGAAAAGCAACGTTTCATTTTATTCCTTAAACAGCTGCTTTATTTATGCTCAGTGACCTGTCCTGCTTTTCCCCTCAGCTGCTGGTTCTGGCAGCAGGAATTGTGAGGTCAGAACTCAACTGTAATAAGATATTAGAGTTAAGATCTGACTCATTTATTTAGGATCGGTGACTGTGTGGTCTAAGACATGGGTTTTTATACAGGGATTGCAGAATCTCATGCAATTACAAAAACATTTAACTGTTGGTATGTAAGCTTCAGGCTTGAGAAGGGGCGGGGCCTCAATGACAGCACTGTTTGAAGAAAAAAAACACTTAAACGTCAGGAGAGAGCAAATTATTTTAATCAAGAGTTGGCCATGAGCCAATGAAATCGATGCAGACTATGATGCTTTTGAGATGGCTGTTTGATGTTAAAATATTTGTAAAGAAAATGCACCAAACCCACCATCAGGCTCTACTCTATGACTGGCCATTGCCAAATTAAATTACTTTGATTGAGATACAGCCATCAGCGGGCTATTAAAAAGGGATCGAAAAATACCAAGGGTCATCAGTCGCATTGTACCCAGACTTCACTGCTGTGGTGCAGGTCGCGAGAACAGCATTCACATGTGTTAACATCAACGGAGAGACCATGAGTTTTCTAAGCTCTACCCAGTGACGCTGAAAGTAATCGTTAATGGAAAGCGTGTTAGATTTACTAATGCTTGAGAAGGTGCCTGATTCGTCGAGAAACTATGGGACCCTGAAATAGCAAACACTCTACGTCAATTCTAGACTAGTCAAGAAGGTTCATGGAAGGTATGGTATAGAGATTAATGTCAGGTATAGTTAGACGCAAACAGCTCACTCTACTATCTGGGAGTGTTAAAGACTTGATCATCAAAAAGAAAATGTGGCTGGTATTACCATATCTGGACTGGAAGAGGGAAGGCATTACCTAGTTCCTCGAGAGCAGCAACATCCCATTAAAAAGTGGAAGAAGCAAACGTGTTCCTTGCTTCATGAAGCTTATATTCCTGGGTGGTAGCTACATAAATCCCTAAAAACACTAACTTCAAAGGAGAAGCTATACATGCAGAGTCTAATGGCAGATTCTTGGTTGATGTGGGTTCAGAGTTTCCTGACTGAAATTTAGAAATAGACCATGCTGTTTATAAAGTTTGAAAAATATTGAACTCTTTGCTTCTCACAAAATATACGGACCGGCAGCATTGCCGCTGATCGATATAGACAGAGAGGTTGATTCCATGGGATGGACGTACCTGTTTGCTCTCCTGCAGTGCCTTAATATTGGACTGCGTCTCCTGTTTTATATTCAGCTGTTATATACGGATCTCACGGCTACAGTTAAAGTGGTCGGCGCAGTGCCAAAGCCCTTCTCCATAGGGCAGGGCACCCGCCCTACGCCCGTTGCCAGAGATTCAATCGTATCATGCAGCATCTCATCTCTTAGTACTAAATGACTGGTGGTACGGAAATAGGAATGACCCGGCATATCAGGTGGAACGATTGCTCAGGGGCAGCACCCTACCACATTTGCTCCTACATGCCCCAAGGGAGCTCCGTCAGCTCCTACCTGCCTCGCGGGTGGTTTATGAAGTATGGAAGCAGTCACTGTGCAGAATGGGATGGTGGGGAATACTGATAAGAGAAACTCCTATTTAGCAGAGAGGCCTTATGCCGCAGGTATCTACTCTGTAGGGATTTCGAGACAGGGATATCATTGGGATCTCTACGTTGGGAGACGTGATGCCGGGCACTGTTCTGAAGTCCTTTCAAGAGCTCCAGAAGGAGTTTGAGATGTCGCACACTCAGTTCTACAAGTATTTGCAATTTCGCCACGCCATAACACCTTACATAGCGACCCTGGAATCCATCCTGGAGTTTAACCCGATAGAGGCTAAGGTCTTTATGGGGGCGATCTGGGAGACCACAAGACGGACAAAATATACCAATCCCTGGTGACGATTCTCTCTACGACCCTGGACTCACTCCGGGAGAGGTGGCAGATTGATCTTGGCCCACTGGATAACAATGATTGGATGGAAATATTGGAGTCCCCGAGCGGAGCCGCAATTGCATCACGCTATAGATTCATTCAGTTTAAATATATACTCTGAGCTTATTTTACTAGATATAGGTTATGGAGGACAGGACTGATAGCTTCCCCTACATGTCTCCGCTGTAATAACGCAGATGGTACGCATACACACCATTTGGGAATGCACAAGGCTCTGTAGATTTTGGACTGGGGTCACGACCTGTCTGTCGGAAGTACTGAGCTGGGAAATACCCTTGTCCCCTAAGCTTGCACTACTACCTGTCACCGAAGAGATTGGGGGAAATCTGTATAAACAACACTTATTATTCTTGGGCCTTACCGTGGCAAAAGGGATATAGCTCGGGCATGGAAGGACCCAGCTCCGCCTAAACTTGAGGCGTGGAGGGCGAGTCTGGCTGGTGTATGAACATGGAACGGCCTATATTTGAAGCACAAGGTTGCCCGCAGAAACATTTCAAAGTCTGGAAACCCTGGGCAGATTTACAAGGTCTTATCTTAGATCCCCTCCACCACGCTTTCCTGATGTTGAAACCGCTGAATGATTGATCTGGGGGACAGAAGATGATACAAGGGCCAGTAATATATGGGAAGTAGCTTGCAAGGTATGTTCACCAGATTATTGTATTGCACATGGCACACTCGGTTATGAAGTTTTGGGCTGCAGTTACCAAGCCTAAAATGTTTATTTTTATATTCCATAAACACTATGCAAAAGTCGCCAGATTGATTTCTATAATTCTGACCAGAACAAACTGTATTTCTCCTGCTCGAGATGGTACTGTCTTATCTGCTGAATTTAATAAAACTTTGTTTTGAAAAAAGAAAAATTCAACTCAATGAGTCTAAGATAGTTGTCTGATTTTCCTTCAGTGTTTCCCTTTTTTTCTTTTACTTTTCTGAACAATACTTTACAAAGAGGCATTGATGAGCCTGTAGCTTAACACTCGTATTATAAAAGTGAGACCGATTGGCTTTGCCAAAGCTTGTTTTTTCTAACCTTGTGTTAGAGAGTGACTAGTAAAGAATAAGCTAGCCAACAACTTTAAACCCCAGGAAAATACCTAGAATACAGCAAGACCTTTCAAATGAGCAATATTAGAGCAAAGAACTTGTGGAGGGCCCACCCTGCAAGCGTTGTTGCTAGCAAGGAGCTAACCACTGGGTGTCTCCATTCTATGGCCCTGAATAAGTTCACCAAGTTTATCCAGGGGTCTAAACGGCAACTTTAATTCCATTATTTGACTGTCATTCCAAATCATTCATACAGTGTAATATTTTGGAATCCATGTAATACCATGTTCACCCTGCATGTATTAATGCAGTCAATCATTTGCATTTAACTGAATTGTCATTTAACATTATTACCTTAACACAGCTTATATGCACTGCGTCTTTTTACACTTTTTTCTAGACTACCTTTTCTTCTGTGTTGAGACATAGTAATGACAGTATAAGTATATACTAATGTAATTTTGCAATAAATGCATTCCATATAGTTTTGACAATGTACCCGCGAGTTTCTTTTGACATTGATGCTGTAAGGAAATCCACTGAGTGAGCCCTGGAGTCTACTTGAAAGTTCAGTTAAAAAATTATGAAGGGGCTTTTTTTCTCAGGTTCCTAGAAATAAAGGGTTGCCCCGTAGTGTCATTTGTCCCTATGTTGAAGCATCCCACACATTGTGGGTGACGGGTTGCACCTTCTTTTTTTTAAAAAAACTCTTGGACACTTGTATGGGTTAGCACAACCCAAATGATTTAAGTCCATTAAGCCCTGCTACTAGTCACAGCTGAGGCAAGGCTACAATTCTGTTTTGTGGATATTTCGTATGGTTTCAGGAGGGCCTGCTGTTAAGCTTGCACCACCTTTGGCAAGTGCTGGATTAAACCCTGTGAAGGCTCTTAGGCAGTCTAAATTTTGGGGCCCCCCTCGCAAATTATCTCCAAATACCCAATGCTCCGGACTTTTTTACAAAATGACAGCTGCCAGAAGATGAGCTTTTAAGGAGACAAACTGTTATGTACTTTAAGTTGTATTTTGATCCGTTGTCGCGGGAACCCTAAAAGGAGTGGAGCCCATAGGCCGTGGCCTACTTTGCCTATTTCACAAACCAATATAAACATCAAGGCAACAACTGCATAGTTAACAGATGTAGGGGAAGAAATTCCAGTGACTATTGGAAATGCTACTGTGACCAGACTGCAACTATCCCAATAAATTACCATTTGCTGCACATTAGATTTCTGCACCGAGCATATACACCTGCGGCGTTGTATACGTTTTACCTCTCACGTAGACCGAGTTGTCATAGAAGACAAGATAGGCCTGCCGACTTCCTCCATGTGGCTTGAAGTTTCCTGAGTTTACTTGATTACTGGTCTGTAAAGTTGAAAGCCTAGTGATTTTGGAGAGTCAATGATGGATGGTTGGCAGATGGATATTGGCATTACTCAGCCAGGATTGGACTGAGGTAAAACTGTTGGAAGGTAGGATCAGAAGGAATTCAGTCTTTAGTGGGTTCAGTTTGAAGTGATACTGATATGAAATGTTTGAATTGCTAAGAAGGGCAGCCAACGACTCCAGCTAGAGGTTGAATAGGGTGAGAGAGCAAGGAGGGCTTAAGAGACACTGTGATGTAGTGAGATGTTGCTAGAGATGGAGTTGAGGATTTTCATGAATTGGAAGTGATTGCCCGGACATGAGGCAAACCAGTTGAGTTCAGTCCCTCTCAGTCTCATTCTGGTTGCCAAGATTTTGAGGAGAGTGGAATGGTTGACCATGTCATGGGAATGATAGATAGTTGTTTTAGGTTTTCTTGGCTAGACCCTTGTTTTTCCAAATTGAAGGTTACCTGGCCAATGTTAGCTTGCTGTACCACCCCTTGTGATAGAAGATGCACTAATAAATGTAGTACAGAGAGGCTCAAAAAGGCTGAGCTCAAGTTCTTTATGTTGGAAGTGGGGATGAAATCAGAGAAAAGAGATAATGTTTTCAATTTAGAGATGGTTTTGCTCAGTTGGGTTCCCAAACTACTTTGAGTTCTGACCAGGAGTCAGTTGATTTTGGTAAGATAACAAAGTGGCTTGAGTAAATGGAGAATCAGTGACAGAGAGTTCAATTTTTCCAATTTAGTCTTTAAAAACAATGGTAAAGTTCTCACTGATTCTATTGTGTTTGCAATTTATAAGTGTGATTAGGGAGGCCCTGGTTGATTGTCTATCTATGTCAAATAGTTTTCAGGTCAATTTTGATTCAATGTTTGTTAGCAATCCCCAGGTATTGTGCCTTGCACATGGGTAGAAGAGTTGGATAGTTGGGTGAGGTTGTTGTTGCTTATGATTCTGCTCAGTTATGAGGCATATGAGTTGTTAATTGCATCTCAGTGCAAGTTAAAGTCACAGAGGAAGATGTGGTCAAGCTGAGCAGGATAGTTATGGAAGGGTGAGTTCTGTCTCGTATTCTACGATAGAGAGGTTGTCTCCAGGAAGGTGGTAGATTAGGTGCAACTTGGTTGGAGTAAGCCTGTGTACTGGATTTCAATTGAAAAGTTGAAAAGTGTGGTCTTTGATATTTTTTATTGTTATGCATTTAATTGACCTTCTATAGGATGGTTGCCATTCCACCTTCAATTTGTTCAATCCTGTCTAGGCAAAGGATGAAGTATTATTGAGGAACCAGGACTTGTAGTAGAGGCTGAGAAGCTTTTTTGAGCCAGGTCTCAGTGAGGAATGGTCAAGTCTTATGGCTGTGATGAGTTTGGATATTTTCATCCTGTGTTTTGCCATAAATCTGCAGATATGGAGCAGGCATCTAAGGGAGGATTGCGAATAGTGAATGGAGAGCAATAACGTATGAATTTTGATGGTTGTTTAGCTTGGATTCTCTTTTGTTGCTGGGCTGTTGATGCCTCCTTTGGCCAGTTGCAGTGGGTGTACTGTGAATCCTTTGGCCATGTCTCTGGCAAGGATTACTGCAATATTATGTTACAAGAGAATTTATGGCTTCTTCTGTCGATCTCTTGGGTCTTGGTTCCTTGTTTCTGGGAGTAGAGATGATATGTGTACAGACAGAATGGCAGCAAAATGGGGGGATGAACGGACAGTAGATTGTAGGGCTGAACACATCATTTCACATTAGCGGAAAGAAGGAGAATACTCATCTTGGAGTTGAGTCCCTGGGGAGCTTAGGTAGTTTGATTTTATTGAGTGAGAACATAAGCTTAAGAAGTTATATTAACATAACATAACATAACATACTAGAGAGGGAGTTATGTAATGGCTTAGGCTCTTACACCCATTCCTAAACCAGCATTATTTAATCTAGTTTCTATGTTTGGTGTCATGTTGTAAAGCAGCATCTCTAGTACTAACATGGGAAGGTCAGCTTTTTGCTTCAATCTTAATATCGCATTCCCTCTCTGTTTCATATCCTCTTGTTCGTAGTCCTTCCTGCACTCCTTTTCCTCTCCCTTTCTCCCACCACCAATCTTTTTCAATCTTCTTCCATATATACTCATTTCCTCCACTCTCTTCCTCCACTCCACTCCACTCCCTCCCATTCCATCTCCTCTCTATCTGGCTTCCTCTTACCCCTTATTCTTCCCATCACCGCTCTCACCTGACTTCTTTTTTTTTAACTGTTCCTCCTTTTCCTTTTTCTTGCAATCATTTTTAAGTCTAGGCTACCAGACATGCCTGGCTGCAAAGACATATTGTGGGCTTATCAAGGACATGGTCAGGCTTGCAGGCCGACCACTGCTTACCATTGGTTGGCTTTACTCTCACGCCAATGTGCCTGCTTCAGATTTAATGGCTTGCCTTTTCCATCTTTTGTCTATCCCTCACATACTTTAATAATTTACTTGTGTCCTTTCACTGTTCACTTTTAGGAATCTTCTTTTTTATTTTTTATTAAGCACTCCACGAGACTGCATGTTTTTTCCAGCTGTCTCCCAAGTGCTCTTTCCTTCAACTCTCTGCGCTTCGTGTTGCTCTCTCTCACGTTTATGCTTTCCCCCCTATGTTGCTCTCACCCGTTTGCTTTACTCCCCTCCGAGCTCCACGTAGTTCCCTCTCTCATCTGTTTGCTTTTCTCCGACTCACACCTGCTCCTCCCTTCTGCTGATCTGTTATCCTCTCCTCTAACCTCTCCTCTTTCTGTGAGCATAGCATCTCCCTTCCCTGGGCCTCGCCTCCTTCCATGTCACTCTGACATGTTTTCTTTCCTTTGCCTCACCCAGATTTCCCTCGGTTATATGTCGTTACCACGAATTCCGTTGCAACGCATGCCTTTTCCACGCATGCGTTACCACGGAATTCGTTTTCCCCTCATCATCTTTACCACGTCGTTCTTACGCCGTAAAGAGGAAGCGGAAGTTTATTCCGCTTTCTCTCTTACGACGATGTTTTCTTCGGCACGTCGGGATCGTTTTTTTATGGGGGGGAGACCCCCCCAACCCCCCTTTTTAATCCTACGGTTTTTTTTTTGTTCGTGGTAGAGACGATCGTTGAAGGCATACGCGTTGGAAAGACGTTTACGTGGTAAGTGCCTCGTTGTAAACGTTACGCGTAGTACTGCCTTCGTTGTTAATGATGTTTCCCGTTTCCCTCCCCATCTTCTTTTTCTTGCTCACTCACATACTCCCTTATTTTAGATCCTGGGGAAGTCTCTCTCTATCTTCCATCTCTCTCTCCCTCAGCCTGCTCCTTTTGTAAAGCTCCCCCCACCAGAACATTTCTTCCACGGTGTAGTTCCACCTTTCCTCTCCTATCCTCCACCTTCTCTCCCCTATCCCCTTTCGCCCCGCTATTGTCGCCCCCACAGAAGCGCCCACATACATTTACCACCTGTTCAGCCCCGATGGTAAATGTGTGTGTTAAACCCCTCAAAATACAGAATGCCACACAGAATACCATACAGTTATTCCACATTCAAGGGGAATAACTGCACAGCAGTGATGGGCTGGTGCTACACGTTAATAGTAAAAGCGTTTGTGGACTTTGCACCCCTCCAGTACCCACGTGTCTCTTAATAGGAGCACACAATGTGCAACAAACAGAAGGACCAACTCGGAGGGTAATGTATCTTTTGAGCTTTTCCTCTTGTAAAATTAATTAATAGCATGTTATTTGGGCGCTCGTTAATGCACCTGTTGTTTGTTTCGTTCCCCCGCTTCTCCTGTGTTGTGTCAGTAACTTACTTCACCCCTTCCCTGCCTTGTTTTATCTGTGGAATGTTGGGCTGTGAGGCGATGTCTATGTCTATGTCTATGTACTGTTTCTTGTAGAGCGCATATCTCACCCAAAGGTCTCATAGCGCTTTGCCGAGACTCAGGCAGACAGAGAAGATGATTTAAAATAGCCAAGTTTTAAGAGATTTACGAAATTTTGAGTACTCGATCTCAATTCATAGATGTATGGGCAGAGAGTTCCAGAGGGTAGGGACCAATTTAGAAAAGGATTTACTGCCGTGTTTAACTGTTTATATCTTTGGAACTTTCAATAGGTATTTACTTGCTGAACGAAGCGTCCTAGAAGGCTGGTACTTCTGTCGTTTTGTTGCCAGGTACTGAGGGCCCTGTCCATTTAGAGTTTTATGGGCTAAACAGCAGATTTCAAAATCTATTAGTTTCTTGATGGGCAGCCAATGAAGTGACCTTAGATTAGGAGCAGAGGGAGATTGTGCTGGAAGATTTAGAACCAGTCTCGCTGCTGTGTTTTACAGGACCTGGAGCTCATGAAGGAGTTCGCTATTTATGGAAGCCAACAAGGCATTCTCATAGTCTAATGGGCTGACTATCAGACCCTGGACTAGTGGCAGCTGGGAAGGCAGTGGGAGCCATTTAAAAAATGTGTGAAGGGCGTGCATGTACGTAATGTATGGTTGACATGGTCACGCTTAGAGAGTTGTTTGTCATCATTACTTCAAGATAACAGACTGTTTCTTTCGAGATGGGACAGGTTCCTAAAATAGAAGGCCACCAGTTGTTAGTCCATAACATCTGTACATCACCAAAAAGAACAATTTCCGTTTTATTTGCGTTCAACTGAAGGTTATTGAATGACATCCAGTTGTTTATGTCCAGCATGCATTGTCCAAATGAGTGTCTGGTGCTTGCAAAACATCAGAGTCAAGGTAGACTAATAGCTGTGTATCATCGGCATAAGACAATGTGTTGAAGCCGTAGTCCTTGGTGATTTTAGCTAAGGGGGATACATATAAATTAAAGAACGTAGGGCTCAGGATAGAACCCTGGTGGACGCCTTTATTTATGAGTTGGCTCTTAGAGGTGAAGGCACCGATTCGGACTCGAGAGGTGCGGTCGCTCAGGTAGCTACTAAACCAGGCTAATGTGGGGCCCTCAACACCAGCCTCTCCCAGGTGATCCAGAAGGATGGAATGGGAGATGGTGTTGAAGGCAGCCGACAGATCCAACAGGTCCAGGATGGCCGACCTCCAATTGTCCAAGGAGAGTCTAATGCTATCCACCACTGCAAGTAGAGCTGTTTCGGTGCTATGAAACGCTCGAAACCCTGAATGAGAAAGATCTAGCACTTTGTTTTTCTCTAGATGTTTAATTAGTTGACCATTTATAAAGGACTCTTGGATTTTACCAAACAGAGGGAGCAGAGATATAGGTCAGTAGTTTAGTTGTTCAGGGTCAGTTTAGGTTTCTTTAAGATGAGTCTGACTATGGCCTCCTTCCATCTTATGGGAATCTGCGAGTCTAGAAATGAGAGGTTGAAAAGCCTAGTTAGATGTGTTGTGATGACTGAGCTGATTTTTAATAAAACCTGAGAAGATACTATATCAGAGGGGAACCTTATTTTATATTTTTAATTGTCATAGAAACTTCTTCCAAAGAAAAATCTGATTTTTTTAGGGTAGATGCTCCCAAAGAACGACTTACTTCTGTTCTCTGGAAACGTGGTTGAGCACAGTGGTGGGAAAATTGACTATATATTCTGTTGATTTTCTCTACGAAAAAGATGGATAGGGAATCAACCCACTCCTGAGAGGCGATCACTGGGGGCTACATAGAAGCGGGATGATTAAATTCATTTAGAAACTTGAATAATTCTTTCTGGGAGTTAAAGGCTTTGTTTATTCTTTCCCCTAGATATTCTTTTTTTGCTGATATAATATGGGCTAAGTACCGTCTGTGCAAGAACTTGTAGTCATTACGATCTGTAAAGCTTTTTGAATGTCTCCATTTTCGTTCAGGCTTTCTGGTGAAGTGGGTTGCAGGCCTGAAGAGGAGAGTGGAGAAAATTCGAGATGTTTTACTAAAGAACAAAAGAGACTTCCCATCACCCTATTGTCTGAGTCCGTCTGACCGACCTCCTTATTCCATAAACACGAGAGTTGGGTAAAAAGAGTGGGTGAGGACGAGAGAGGGATGAATAACTCTGACTATTTACAGAATACATACTTTAAACTGAAGATCTTGTGGCTATTAAGTGATAATGCTAATTTTTAATGGTGCTTGTTCTTGGAAGCTGTCATACATGTTGTATTTAAATCTGTGACCTGCAGATACATGTTGTCCTACGGGGCAGTGAGGGGTTTTAGATCATGAAAGAAGGCCTGCCCTCGGATTGGACATAATATTGGAAATTTGTCAGTTCTGAAATGTAGAGACTGAAAGAACTATAATGATTCTCTTCGAAGTTACCTCAAAGGCAGTGAAGGCTGGTGCTGCAGCAGAGTTAAGATTTTTTTTCCACCCTGAGGGTGAGAGCCACAAACGGAGAGCCCGATAGGGACTCCTCTCGGCACCTGCTTTTTAGAACTGCTGGAGCTGAGCACTGACCGAACCGGTCCACTGAAAGCCTTGGCCACACCAATGAAGAAGTGCATTATGGGGAATATCCAGTTCCACTTAAATAAGCAGCCTTAACTACCTTGCCACCTCTGGGCACCTGAAATCTTCTACCGCCACAGCCCTCCCAGCTCCCAGGAATGGTGGCCCAAGCAGGATGAGACTCTTACCTTCTTCTTAAAGAGCTGAATGGTGTGCCTCAGCTCCCAATTTGCCCGTTCCTTCAACAAAAATGTTAAAGAATTTTAGTAAATGGAGGGATATCTGGTTCTTAGCAGGTACAGGAGTAAAAACACTAACATTTCCTTTATGACTGTCTGCATAAGAACAAATTTAACATAAGTGAATGCAATAGGAACAAATATAGGTGAAGTCAATATAATTTCAGTTAGTATAAATTGAGACATATTAATAGAAGTTGCCTTAGAATACGTTAACTATAGGCATATATTATGATAACATGTTAAGTAATAGACGCTACCCTTAATAAGGGCAGTCATAAAACAGAAAAGGTGAGTGCATCTAAAAATGTAAGGTACAAATACTAGAATAATATATGATAGATTGTCCAACCCCAAATTTAAACCAATTTATAATCTCTGACTGCACTGCATTGGAGGGGGCTTTACACATTTCCTGGTTGAAATATATAAAGGAACAGACAAAATACCTTGGTCATCCAGCTCTGTCCATGAGCCCCTGGCCCCTGGGCAAGACTGCCATTAGAGTTTTTAAACAGCATTTCATGGATAGGCGGCAGGGGCTTAGGGAGGAGACAGTACTAGCTAAGCCCATGGTGAAAAGGTTTGTCACACTGAGCTCAGGTCCATAGATGCAACCTTATTTATCTTATGTCAACAAAGCATATCATCGTTTTGTCTTGACCATATTTAGTTTGAACCTGGTTCCCTGGTTATCAGCATTTTCCCAAGGGTACTTGGAACCTGGATCGCTAAAAACCCTGCCCCTGTGACAATTTCTCGGAGCAGGACACCCTCCATTTATGTTTTTCTGTGCCTACTATGATCCCTTGCGCAGAAAACATATTTGACCTCTACTCAGAGATTGTCAATTCGCCCGAGTCAGGCGGCTTTCTTTTATCTTCAAATGCTATCCTCTCCCAAGGTCTATTTTGGAGTGGCTTGTTTTCTAATAGGGGTCATCAGACATAGGACCAAGTTGCCGCTGCAGTAGCCACGTTGTGTCATTAGTCAGTGTAAATAAATTTTCTTGAACTATACAATGTGCATTTAATGTGCATTTAATGAGATAATATTTATGGCTTTTGGCCCATTGTTTCTCACTGTTGCACTTTATATGTTGTCCTTTTTGTAGGTTTTTTATGAGACCACTGAAATAGTAATGTTGGATGTCTTTTATCGCCCTGTAAAAACATCTTTTATATATTTATACAGCCCATTTTATGTATAAATTGTATTTCAGTGAAATGTCCTATTTTTTAAAAAACTGTTTCCTTTTATGGCTCTTGGCTGCCGAATAAAGTACTTTTGACTTTGACTTTGATAGATTATGTCAACATAAATAGCCTATGTTAAAATATCATATTTTAATTTGATCTAAACGTTTATTAAATTGATAGTAATAAAGTTACTAGTGGTTTCCATAAGTTAATTTAATGTGCTAATATGGGTTAAGTCAATGCACTTTCATTTACAATAAATTACAATATGTTGTGATATGATTCCATTAATTAAGTTAATTTGATATATGTTAAATTGATATTAGTTAATTTAATCGAATGCTAGTTTATTTGTTAAGAAATCATGTGAAAGAAAGAAAAGATAAATTAATCTGGAATAATCTAAGATAAGATACGTTAGCAAATGAAAGTATACACTAACATCAGTATAAGTAAATATAGCAAAAATAATGAACATGGGGTAAATCAAAATATAGATCTGTGACCTACGAGAAAACAACTGTTATAGGACACAGGCTTAATAGGGGGGCCTTTGCCCACAGACTACGTCAATAGCATAGGGGTTCTGTTGTTGCTGCGAAGCGGGGTCACATCCAGTGCTATGCTGTTGCCCCAGGGCGACACTGGTGCACTAGGTCTACTTTCTCGAAGCCTCTCATGATGCTATATTGTAACTCGCCATTGAGTGTGACTGCTCTACCAGTGTCTGCTCCCATCAGGGGCAATGCATTACTGTGACAACTCACTGTGGGCCTCATTTACAAACTTTTTACGCACGGCAGCGCAGCGAGCCTAGAAAAGGGCAGGAATGCGCCATATCTACAAGGTATGCATAGCTGCCAACAGTCCAGTTTTTGCTGGGACAGTCCCAGCAAGTTGGAGACTGTTCTGGGTAATTAACTATACCGGGACAGTCCCGGCAATTGCACTTCCAGCCCTGCCAAGTGTCTTGCAGGGAACTGCGATGGGAATTTCAAACTTTAGGCCAAAGTAGCTGAATTGGAAAAATTCTCCAATGTAACTGAATGGGAGAATTTTTCCAGCTCAGCTACTTTGGCCTGAAGTTTGAAATTCCTGTCTCAATTCCCTGAAATTCTCTCTTTATTGAGTAGACCATATAATCTGCACTATGAGAAGTAGGCAGAGTTAAATTACGCTAATTATGTGGATTGGGCAGAGTGGACGGAGCTTTGGGGCAGTGGGTGTGGTACATTTTCAAGTATGTAATTGATAGCTGTACTGCAAATTTTCCCTGGATTTTTTTTGCAAATGTTGGCAACTATGGATACAACGCATTCCCATACTTCTCCCATGCGCCAGCACACAAACCGCAGCTGTGTGCCAATGCAGACAACTTTGCGTCATATTGCAAGGGTTCCTGCATTGTGGGGATGATTGTTTTAGTACAGGAAGGGACACCTTCCTTCACAAAATCAATAATTGATGGCATTTTCCTTTTCCTGTAGCATGCATAGAAAGAGGAAAAAACGAGGAGAAATAAAAGTATTTCTCCTTGTTGCACCAGTCTTGCGTCTCCCCTCGGGAAGCGTAGGAATCTGACGCATTCCCAGGTTTATGAGTTCTCATAAATCTAGGAATGCTTCATATTCCATGGGTGTTGCATGGGAACACCCATAGTAACACCCATGGAATGCCCCTTTCACGCAGTGTTCTGTGTGAAAGGGGCACATATTTACATGGCCATTAAAAGCCACGTACAGTGACTTTGCTGCTGCACATTGCGCCACCGAAGCATGAAAAAAGGGACGCTCTGGTGGTGCAAAATTTCTGCTAAGAACTTGTAAATGAGACTCTGTGTTCCTTCAAGACCTCAGCCAATGTCTTACTGCTAGTGGCCACTGGGTGCCCTAGCCACATGTTTGTCTCTTTGCTTCCTATGGACCTCAGATAATACCATGCCATAGCACTAGGCATCACTGCTTTACCTGTGCCTGTCTGTCTGTTCCCTACCTCACACAGCGACACTGGAGGTTAATACATACAGACACCCCATTGCCTCCAACCGATGGGCCCTGGCCGCTTAACTACCCACTAACTCTGGTCAACATTGACTGCTGGAAGACTATCGGCCGAAAGAGTTACTGCTCACGCTGTTTCTCCTGAATTGTATAGAGACCACTTATATAGAGCACATAAAAATACGAAATAATCTATTCTCACTTCAGGTAAGACCATTGTTATTATCCAATTCAATTGTACTCATTGCATCGACCTCAGGAGGATAAAGGGCTGGGTCCAACACCAAAACTCAACACATTAATTGCAGGTTACACATGGATGCCTGCAATTGGCTCACTTCCTGCTGAAAGTGCAGATAACTAATAGAGCCACATAAAGTTAGTCCCAAGAACAGGGCCATGCACCCAAGTACACCATCACTCCATGGCCCACTTTAAACGTGTTTCCTCAGTAAAACTGAACTTAAGTGATCATGCCCTCACCTGCCTCTGTACCTCCTGCTCCATGCGTCGGTTCTTTCGGCGATTCTTCCACAGCTCCTGCTCCAGCTCTTCCTGGACCTCTTTCAAATAATCATTATCGTTTTGGCATGGAGCCAAGCTGTGGGCCAAAGATAAACCAGATACCAGTCAGTTAGGCGTTCCAAGATGGCGGCCCAATTACAAGTGAGTCAGGCTACCCATGGCTCCTTCCGTTCATTTCGAGAGAGACCCATCTGCTCCAAGTCATGTGATTAGTTAGAAAAAAATACCCTCTGCTGCATAATTAAGGGACAGATGCAGACATGCCAACCCTCCCGATTCAGGCGTGAGACTACCGATTTGAAGGCTAGTCTCCCGCCTCCCGATTCCTGCATGCAAAAACCCGATTCCTCAGGGGTTTCAGCTGACAGGGCTTGGTATTGTGTAAAGTGCTAAGTCTTCCAGCAAAGAGTGCTGATGCAGGGGCTCTCGAAGGGGTGAAAAACCAACAAAGCGTCATTAACAAGGTAATCGTCTTTTAACGACCTGCGAAATACTGGGGGTGGGGGGCTGTTTCAGCCCAGGCTGCCACAGGGGGTGGGGTGGGGGATGCATGCACTGCCAACAGCCTGCCAGGCCAATGGCCAACACTTGCATAACTCTCTCTGCCTGCCATTATGCTCCATGCTTCTGAAAGGTAAGAAAAAACGTGCATTTATGTTTCAAATGTCCGATCCTACAGCAGCCACTTCCAAAGCCCATACATGCCAGTAACCCGATTCAAGGCCCCATTCTCCCGATTTTTTTTTTTTTATATATCTCCCACTTTGCTTTCCTGAAATGTTGGCATGTATGCAGATGTATGAAAAGCCTTTTCAGCTGTGCAAAGTCGATATTGTGATTCAGTAACTTGTTACCGAACCGTAATTTGGGTTTTGTGATTCGGTATTTGGAAGGGATGTGTTTAGAACATCACTTCCTAATACCGATTCGCAGTGTAATGTATGAATATTTTGCGAGTGAAATGTGGTCGCAAAACATTTGAAATTTACCACCAACTCAAAGTTGGTGGTAGCCCATTAGCAAATAGGAAGGGGTCCCCAAGTGACCCTTTCCCGTTGAGAATGATTGAATAAATATATTTTAAGCGCAGGAAGTGCTCCGACGGACCATAGCCAACTCTTAAAAAAATTAAACTGAAACGTTTAATTTACTTCTTTTTAAACGCATCCCGTTTTCCTTTAAGGAAAATGGGCTGCATTTAAAAAGAATCCTCTTTATTTAAAGGCAATCACAGACATGGTGGCCTGCTGACCCCAGCAGGCCACCATCCCTCTGATGTTAGTGAATCCTAGTGGCTTGCAAATTGCAATCCACCTCCTTAATATGCATGAGGTAGGTCTCTTTACTACACACTAGGAATTGCCAATGAAACTCAAAAGAGTCTCATACATTAGGAATAGCGATTTCCTAATAGCAATTCGCAGGAAATCAGAGTTAGGAAATTGCTGTTCCTAATCTTCGTACATTTGGTCTTAGATCCTTTTTGGATGGTCAATTTGCTATGAAGGGCATGGAATTGAGAACTCCTGAAACATGATTTATCCTGCGCTGCATGAATCTATATTGTTTTACTGGCATGTTATGTTTCAACAGGGTATGTATGGATTAACACGTTTTGTTGCTTAATGGATTTTTGATTATTTTAGTGATTAGGACTAGGCGGATGAGTAACTTTATATGGGGAACCTGGGGAGCAACCTGCCAGAGGGAGCACTACCTCCGTGGTATTTTGGGGAAGTGGATCAGTCGGATGACCACTCGGAGGTTTGGGTTTCTTTTGGGCTACTTGGTAGCCCAAGGGTTTAAAACCTGGCATTTTGCATGCCAGCCACCATTTTGTGATGGGACACGGTGGCTGGCAGAGTAGTTTCCACCCCCACCCACCTGTCCCTTTTCCTGGCTTGTCTTAATTTTAAAGTTCCCCTTTTTAATTCGGAATGTGTTATTGCTACTGGTGTGCAAAGAGGATTATGCTGTTAAGATAGGTTGTCACTAGAAGCAGGTGCGCTGGCGGTCCGCAGAGAAGTGGCCGAGTTTAGCGTTATTGTCAGTGGTAATTTGGGCTGAAAGGGGAAAGGGTAGGCAACTTCATGCCTAGTCGAGACAGGAAGTTTAAGCTTAAATAGAAGGTTTAGGGTGATAAGAGATTAAAAGATGTAGGGAAGAGGGGAGAGGGAAGGGATTTTAGAGGTATCAGTTACATTCAAACAGCCATTGATCAGATACAATGGTGATGCATTAAGTTGTTTTGAAGGGGGAGGGATACCTTAGGGGTAGTGTGCAGTGCAAAATAGGTTGTAACTTTGTAAAGTGAGGTTGTAGTGTTGAAGGCAAAGGCCTAGGTTAATTGTGATGTGCACCTGTTTTATAAAAGCGGCCTTTTTCCCACAAACCTGGTGTCAGTGGTCTGTTCTGTTCCCCACTTCCCCAATATCTTGGTGGTATTAACCCCTTGGCCATGGCGCTAATTCTACTGCGGCACTGAGGGTGGGGGGGTGAGCCCGGTGCCGCCATGCTCGTGACACAACCACGCCGCCATGTGTCACGGGCGAGCTGTGCTCATGAAGGCGTGGTTCCGTCACGACCCCGCCCACTCACTAATTTGCCTGCACAGGCAGGGAGTCAGTGCCGTGAGAGAGCGCAATTTGAGAAAAATGTATAAGTGCACCATATTTACGATCTAGATGCATGAATTTAGTTAAAACATTCAGAAGTGTCGAAAATATATAGAAATACATATACTTATGAGTGTTTAATCAATGTAGAGTGCATATCTTAGAGAGTGAAGCTAATGTAGTAATGTTAGAAATGTTAGAGTGCTGTTAAGACTCCATGTTATGTGGCTGTTGCAGAAGAGGATCTAATCCTGTTAAACGTAGAAATGTGCAGGCCTCATGACAATGTAAGAAGAACGAAAACGTGCCTTTGCAGTTCACATCAGATGGATTATTACTATTACTATTATTTAGAATATTATTGATCATATGTTACAAATCATGTTTTGTAGAAGTGTTTCATATAATCAGAGTGTATTAAGTAGAATTTGTTTTAGTTTAAGAAATAAAGGTTCACAGAGCGCAGGCCTCTTGCAAAGTAATTTAGTAGGCCTGGAAAGATAAAGTTGCTTCTTTGATCTGCACGTGCTAGTTAAATTCAGGTCTCGTTAAAGCATAAATTGCCGACTATGTTCGAAGTTTTATGGTTTGAGAGATAAACTGGAGGTCGGAATTTGGGGCCCAATTCATGGGTGTCTGTTTGCAGGTGTGAGGGGGTTCCAATCAAGAGAGTGATGAATAGAGCTCTGTCCGGGGAGACAGGCACAGGCCTGGAGGAGGCTCCAGGAATTTACTGGGGGGTACCGGCGAGCGGAGAAGAAGCCTGGGAAGCAAGGTCAACGCTAACAAAAGGCCCAGAGGAGTATCAATATGGAAAAAGCCAGAACCGAAACCATGTGAGATGTGTACGTGAGGGGCATCTCTGAGGGGCGTTTCAACTGTACTTGTGGTTTTGTATTAGGGACAGCACCCTGGGGTGGAGTTAGAGCAGATGGCCTGAGGACCCTTAGAGAGCGGATGGGTAGGCAGCGAGGACATGACTGCAATGCACAGATTTACATCAGAGACTAAGGGAAAGTGAGTGAACTTCTTTGGAAGTCACCACGGCTGACACCTTTTTAGCTTAAGATTCGGTTAAGTAGGGATGTCACTTAGTCTAGTGTAGGGACAGTCTAACCTGATTCTTTTCTCTTTTTGTAAATGACGCTTAAGCTACATCTTGTGTCTATTCTTGCAAACCTGTTAGTATTTGAACTGGCTTTGGTGGTATTTTTCTGTCGTTTAAGATCGTTCAGAGAATTTATGTTCGTGTTGGTGCCAGTATACCTTTTGAACCTTATATTGAGATGCTTGTATCTTCAGTTATCTTTGGCTTTATAATAAAACTTTAAAACTGATTCGTGGTAAGTGGTTCTTCAGAGTCGTGCAAAATTATTGATTTGCTTAACCTAGTAGTGGATTGCTTTTTACTCTATGACAGGCAACAAAGATTCAGTCGACCTAAGTGGGGATTTAGATCTAGAGTAATCAAATGAAAGATCGAAAATCCCGCCTTCTCAGTTGGTAGCAGAATTAGGATGGTTGCCTTCTAGAGCAAGGTGACCTAGACTAGGTTAAGATTACCCTGAGGCCCCTAGAAATCGAGAGATGACCAGCAGAAGAATCACCTGCCGAAGAAGGTGCTGACGGCACGAGAAAAGCAGCAGAGTCGGTCGAGAGTGAGTATAATAAAGGTCATGCGTTGTCAGATTGCGGTGTTTTGTGTTGTATTTGTGTTGTAATGTCATCCGGAGTTGAATGCCTGTAGTGTGATTGAGGCAGGGTTGTGAGCGCGCGCAACCTGGTGAAAAAATCTTAAGTTCAGAGAGGAGCTTAAGTGGTTCGGGTGTATCGGACATCCAGAGTAATTGTCAACCATTGTGAAGGGGGTCATGAGGTACCATTGATCGCCCGCTGGACCGTGATAGGGGGAATGCAAGAGTGAGTGTATGAGTAACGGACGCTGGTCGGAAGTTACTGTGTGTAAGTAACCTATCAGTTAAGGCGATTGTCTGGACGTTTACGGAAAGACATTTCGTCAGTTGAGGTGACAATTACAGTTAGACTGTGGGCGTACAGTCAAGAAAAGTGATCGCTTGGTCGGAAGTAATCATTTTTCAGAGTATGAATGGGACGCATGCATGACCGGGATACGAGCTGAGAAAGGAGGGGAACTGCTGCGAAGGGGAGACGAGTGACGTCAGAGAGAGCCGCGCTGTGATAGGCCGGTTGGTGTGAAACCGCGCTGGGATAGGTCGGTTGTCAAGAGCCGCGCTGTGATAGGCCAGTTAGCAAGAACCGCGCTGGGATTGGTGGATTGTCATCGGGAAGTAAACAAACGCAGCGAATTAGGAAAAAATTGCAGATTTGATCATGAAGTGTTTTAAGCGCTTGAGAGCGATCTTTAAGAGAGAAAAGAGAGAATCGGTTGACGGGGAAGAGGCCCCGCCAGAGGGTACACCAGCTCATTATATGGCCACGATTGTTGGGTTGCATACTATACTGTGGATTTCTGAGTGGAGTAAGATTACAGAGGGGAACGAGGAACTGACATTTCCGAAATACGGAACGTTTAGATTAGAAGCATTGCACCAGTTAAAAGCAGTTATGACCTCAACGAGACCTCTGCCCAGACCAACACAGTTTGAAGCCCTTAATACGTGGATTAGGGCGGCGCACGACAGGAACCAGAACAGGCGTCAAGAAAGAGTGAGACGATCGGTAAGAGCAGTGCAGGATGCCCAATGGGATGAGGAAGCTAAAAAGTGGAGAGTGCAGACTATTGAAGTAGATAAATTGTACCCAGTGATAGAAGTTGCAGGAGACAAGAGACCACCAGAGGAGGATGATGAGAGCGAGACAGAGGACAGTCTGATAAATAGGTTGTTGATAGACAGACCGCCTCCGTATAATAGAGGGATGGAAGGCCGAGCTCCAAAGGGGGGATGGGGCTGGCATAGGGGAGTATAGACCACCTCCTATAGCAGATAGAGAATACGCCAAAGGTGAGGAAACATCTCAGCCTAGTCCAGTACAGAGGGTAGTCGGAAGGTTCGTGGTACAAAAGGTGCCAGAAATGGAGCGTGCCAAGTCCTATCAATTGCCAAACGCTCTCCAAGTATCTGTTACTATAGGTCCTATAGTATCGATTTATGACCCAGAGAAAGCACGAGAGGAGGAACAGATACGGCTAGATAGGGAGAGAGCAGAAATGGAAAACAGGAACAATATGATTAATTTTCAAAGGCAGTTGCCACGACCAAGAGATTGGAGCACCCCATTAAATCAAGAAGGGGATCCCATAATATATCAGGGGGTCCGAGAGGACTGATGGATCTGAGGGGACCACGGCCGAAGTCCTTTAAGGAGTTGAGGGCTGACTTGAGAGAGTGGGATGCTAAAACGGGAACCCAGAGTAATAGGTCAGGAACGGAAGCCGAATGGGGAAGTCGAGGTGATGGAACATTGTCTCACTGCGGGGCTAGTGAAAGTGGCCAGGAGTGCGACGGCAAAAGTCAGGAGAATAGAGGGGCTACACGCCATTTCCTTAATGGAAATGGGCAGGAGCAAGAGGATAGAAGGGCAGAGTGTGGAAGGGTGTCTCGTCTCATTCACAGCGAAGGAGATCGGAGGACACAAGAGTACAGAGATAGTTTTAAGTGCACTCACCATGCACCTGGCGATAGTAGACAACACTGGGATCGCGGGAACATGGGGAGTTGCGAAGGGTCTTACCATGTGTTGAGTGATACTAGACAGCAAGGGAATTGTGAAAGCAGGGGGGACAATGGAAGGTCCTATCATGCATTTAGGGAGAACGAGCAGAATAGACAGAGTGAGATTGTGGGAAATAGAGTATCATTTCATCACATGCCAAGAGGGGATGGAACTGCATGGGACCTAGAAAGATGGGAACATGGGAGGACTCCCCATAACTCGCCTGAGCCCAGGCGTAGGGCTCGGAGCTGGGATGGGAGAGATGTCAATGGACCCTTTAAGAATAACACATTGACAGCTGAGATAAAAGCAAGAAGACTAGATGTGACCAGTTTAAAATCTGACTTGGATGAGATAATAGATGGCACGTTGCCTTTAGAGAGGATTGACATGTACGAGCAAGATGAGGTACTGTTCATAGCAAAGGATATCACTCGGAAGGCGAGAGCAGTACATGAAAAATTGTCTGAATTGGCAGACAAGTACATGGTAGACTTGTCGAGAACAAAGGCATTACAGGGTAACCATAGGTTGCATTATTCAGATCAGGATCTCGAAGAGAGGAGAACAATTGGATTGAAAACACACATAAGAGAGCTGATCACAGGAATAAGGACATGGAGGGATCTGGATAAGTGGGAAGAAAGGTGGTCCAAGAAAGGAACCGTCAGGCGGAGCACAATTGTGATGTCCCCAGAGGGAGGGCTACAGAGAATGGAAGCTTACCCTTTGCGAGAAATAGCGAATGGGAGCTATGTGCATGTGCCATGGAGTAGGGGAGATTTAGCTGCATTTACCAATTCCTTTCCTAAACTGAGAGAGAACCCTGTGGAGTGGTACAAGCAGGTAGAGAGGTTTGTAAAAATCTCTAAAGTACTGTGGATTGATTTGAACACCCTATTTGATATCGTAGTTCCAGGGGACTTATGGACTGCATGCAAGGTTAGTGTAGAATGGCCCACATCTGAACCAGAGAGGGATGCTCAGACCAATGGACCGTCCGAAAGAGTCATGGAGAAATACGAAAGGGTAATGACATGGCTGAAAGATAAGGTGCCACCACAGGACATAGATTGGGTGAAAATAGATCGAACTAGGCAGGAACCCAAGGAGACAGTCCATGAATATTATGAGAGACTATTGAAAACATTCAAACAGTACAGTGGACTGGATGTAATGGATCCCAAAGACATAGGTCAGTTTGTGTCAAAATTTGTTTTGGGATTGAGACCTGATATTTGCTTGATGATACAGCAACATTTAATTTGTTGGCAAAATAAACCATTGGATGAAATTTTGAGATATGCAAGGTATTGTAGTGACGAAATTGATTCTAAAGCAAAAAAACTTAAGGAAAAGCTGATGTTGGTTCAGATGCAGTCGGCTGGAAAGGGTGGACAGCAGCCACAGGGAACAGGGACCATGGGAAGGAGGTTGAATAATCAGAATAGGGACAATGAGGAAAATCATAGACCTAGAGTAGACCTGGCTACCTTGAAAAAGACGACAAAGTGTCACCAGTGTC
The DNA here is from genome assembly GCF_964263255.1 of Lissotriton vulgaris. Taxonomy (NCBI): domain Eukaryota; kingdom Metazoa; phylum Chordata; class Amphibia; order Caudata; family Salamandridae; genus Lissotriton; species Lissotriton vulgaris. The sequence goes on from NC_141685.1 coordinate 1,036,554,038, forward strand.
ACCAGGTGGGACATTGGAAACGCGAGTGTCCCTATAACCCTGAAAATGGAGAATTAGAAATAGAGGACGAGGAAGCTCAGAGCAGCACAGTGAAAGGGACAACAATACCCAAGGGAAAGGTGGTCAAAGGGGGGACTTCAGCTCCCCGAGCCCAGTTCCCTCAACCACCCAGAATAGCGACAGGGGGAAAGACCTATAGACAGATGCCACTTTTTGTAGGAGGAGAGGAGTGTTATTATGTTGATCCGTTGACTTGACAGCGTGTGAGTAGAACGGAGAACTGTACCCTCGGGGCAGTCCTAGAGGTGGACCAAAGGGGACCATATGTAGAGGCAGAAGTAGCAGGGTGTCCTACGACCTCCTTGGTGGACACGGGGGCCACTCGATCCACTCTGAGATCAGCAATGGTTCCGGACCTGCCAATGTCAGGGGAAACCATTCAAGTGGTAGGAGTCGCAAATCGAAGAATGACTAGTCCTTTGACGGAACCAGTACTAGTGCGAATAGGAAAATACAGTGATGAACATCAGTTTGTAGTATGCAATTCTAGCCCTGTGTGTTTGTTAGGAAGAGACTTGCTGTGTAAATTAAATTGCACAATATATTGCACGCCTCAGGGAGTGAAAGTACAGACTAACGACGATGATGCCACCTTTAAGGTTGCAAATTCAAAAGTATGCATAGAGCTGTATCCTACCTTGACGGTGGAAGAGCTCCCTTGGGACTTAAGAGATACGGTGTCATCTGAAGTATGGGATTTCACTGGGGAAGAGATAGGACTGATCAAAGGAGTGGAGCCAGTGAAAATCATGATAAAACCAAATGTTAAATATCCAAGAACGCCTCAATACAAATTGACTCCGGAGACGATTGCAGGAATAAAGCCCGTGATTGACTCCATGATTAAACAGGGAATATTGAAAGAAATCGTGCGTAGTCCATGTAACTCCCCGATTATGGGTTTGCAGAAACCTAGTGGGAAATTCAGAATAGTGCAGGACCTCCGAAAGATTAATAATATAGTTGTTTCGTGTTGTCCAGTGGTACCGAATCCATCAGTTATATTGTTTCAGATACCATTACAAGCTGAGTGGTTCACAGTGATAGACCTTTGCCAGGCCTTCTTTTCGATCCCATTAGATGAAGAGAGCCAATTTCTTTTCGCATTTAAGCTGGAAAATCGCGTATTAACATGGTGTCGTATCCCACAGGGGTATACAGAAAGCCCATCGATTTTTAACCAGCTGTTGAAGAAAAATCTTGAAAGTCTAGTACTGCCACAGAACTCGGTTCTAGTCCAGTACATAGACGACCTACTTGTTGCGTCAGAAACCGAGGAAGCTTGTAAAATAGACACCATCACCTTGCTGAATCATTTAGCTGAGAACGGACACAAGGTGTCACCGAGCAAGTTACAGTACTGTCTGACGGAAGTACAGTACTTGGGTCACAGAATTGAAAAAGGGAAACGGAAGGTGTCACCAGACAGGATAGAGGCGATCATGAAAATGAATTCGCCAACGACACAAAGAGAGGTCAGAATGTTTCTAGGAATGGTTGGTTATTGCCGACAGTGGATAGCTAACTTTTCCCTGAAAGCAAAACCCTTACAAAAACTGACGCACAAGGAGGTGAGTGATCCGGTACCATGGGACAAGGACTGTTTGATGGCATTCTTGCAGCTGAGAGAGGATTTGTGTCGTGCTCCTGCTCTGGGAATGCCGGATTACGAAAAACCATTCTTACTTTATTGCTGTGAAAGAGAAGGTTGTTCTTTGTCGGTTCTAGCCCAAATTCATGGAAATGCCCGTAGACCAGTTGCATACTTCTCGGCTACTTTAGATCCAGTAGCCGCAGCGTTGCCCGGATGTCTCAAATCCGTTGCTGCAACGGGTGTCAGAATTGAGAGGTGCGAAAGTATTGTAATGGGACACCAGTAGTGGTGTATGTACCTCATTCTGTGGAACTGTTAATGACCAAGACCAAGACACAGCATTTGACAAATAACAGGCTCACGCGCTACGAGCAAGTCATTCTTGCTGCGGAGAACGTGACCCTTAAGAGATGCTCTGTTTTGAATCCTGCTACCTCGATGCCACTTCCAAATGACATAGAAGATGAAGAATGTGAAGATCACGATTGCCTTGATGTGACTGAACTATGCACCAAACCAAGACCAGATATTGTAGATGAGCCGTTGACCGACCCTGATGAAATTTTCTTTGTCGATGGCTCATGTGTAAGAGACAATATTGGTCAGTTGAGAGCAGCTTATGCTGTTTGCACTATTACTGGAGTTGTGGAAGCCGCTTGCCTGGAAGGAGTACACTCCGCTCAGGTAGCTGAAATCATTGCATTGACCCGCGCCTGTATAGCAGGCAGCAAAATTCGAGTCACCATTTACACCGACAGCCAATATGGTTTCGGGGTAGTTCATGACTATGGGCAATTGTGGTCTCAAAGAGGTTACATGACTTCTTCAGGATCACCTATTCGAAATGGGGAATTTGTACGATTGTTGTTAGAAGCATTACAAGGTCCAGCTGCAATTGCCGTTGTTAAATGTGCAGCCCATACCAAAGGTACCGATTTTGTATCCCAGGGAAACAGATACGCTGATGAGGTAGAACGTTACTGTGCAGAGCAAGGATACTCTTTTACAGAGGTAGAAGTAGGAGGGACACAGGAAAAGACAGAGTTAACTATGATGTTAGAAACTGTAGACACCTGGGACGATTTAAAGGGCATACAAGAGAATGCAACAGATTTTGAGAAAAAGTCATGGGAAACCGCAAGTTGTGTAAAAAGCAAAATGGACTTTTGGGTTTCAGCAGATGGAAGGGCAGTGTTGCCAAATGAGTTAGTGAGTCCAATGGCGAGACAGATTCATGGCCCGGTACATCGAGGCAGAGATGCTATGCTTCGGGTATTTAGACAAACATGGTATAATCCCAAATTTAGAGTAGCCGCAGAAGCAGTGTGCCAGCGATGTGTAACCTGCCAACAGCTGAATGTAGGAAAGAGAACACCATTTACGTTGAGTCACATAGGGAGGTCTGGTGGACCGTTCAATCGGATGCAACTAGACTTCATTGAAATGCCAAAATGTAACCGCCTCAGATACGTTCTGGTGGTTGTCTGTATATTTTCCAGATGGGTCGAGGCTTACCCTACACGCAGGTGTGACACACTCACAGTAGCAAAGTTATTGCTTAGGGAACTAATACCGCGTTTCGGGGTGCCGGCCTCTTTGGAATCAGATAGGGGAACACATTTCAACAGCGAAATTGTGAAGATGCTCTGCTCAGCATTGAATATTGATCAGAAGCTGCACTGTAGCTATCGACCAGAAGCTTCAGGAATTGTGGAACAGATCAATGGGACGATAAAGTCCAGAATTGCCAAAGTGTGTTCATCGACATCTCTAAGCTGGCCTGATGCATTGCCATTAGTACTTATGAGCATACGAAGCACACCAGACAGGAGGACAGGCCTCTCTCCACATGAAGTCTTAATGGGGAGGGCAATGAGACTGACATCAGTTCCAACTGCAGCTTTGTTGAATATCACAGATGATCTGATCCTGGATTATTGCAAGGGACTTTCTGATGCCATTCATTCTGTGTCTCTTCAGGTGCAGGCTGCTGAAATCCCATCGTCCCAAGACCTGTGCCACGACCTGTGCCCTGGTGATTGGGTCGTGGTGAAGAAACACGTCAGAAAGAATTGCTTAGACGTGCGCTGGAGAGGACCCTACCAGATCATCTTAACATCGAATACTGCTGTTAAGGTCGGAGGGCTGCCCAATTGGATACACGCCTCCCATACGCGGAGAGCTCCAGCACCCCTGGAAGAAACAGCTCCTCTCTCGGATGAAAATCCAGCTGTGGACGAAGAATCGATAGAGGGGACCAGCCAAGCTGTGGGGGTGTTGGAGGAAGCTGGGAGCGTGTCAGACCAAGTGGAGGAAGGACAAGACGACAGTGAAACTGACGTTGCCACAGAAGGAGAAAGTAGCTGTGAGTACGAAACAGACACTGATCAAGCTGCAAGTGATCAAGAGTCGGGTGTGAGGACAAGAAGCATGAGAACAAGGCGTGGAGAGACCAGTTGGCCTGAAAGAAGGAAGAGGCCGAGCTCGAAGTCAACTCCAGAGAGAACCCTTGCTCCTATATCCGAAGACTCAGACCTAGACGAAGGTGCACAGACTCCAGAAGCGGAGGGTCCAAGGAGATCAAGGAGAGCGCGTGTGCCCTGCAGAAGATACGCCACTCCTGAGTGGACCTACCTAGCAGCAGATGTCGTGTGCACAGAGATCCGGGAGGGTGAGGGAAGTGACAGTGATCAGCACTGATCCCATCATAAAGCTGGAGGTGGCGTTGTTGGTGCCTGGAGTTGAAGCTGAAGGGTTGCTGACACTCACTATTCCCAATCCTCCTTACCTGAGCAGAATAAGAGAATTGGTTTTAAACAGAGTAGAATTTCCAATGTTTGGTACAACAGTATCAGCACTCGAGGAGACCATTCTTCGCTTAGAAATATTAGAATACGCTATTAGAGCCGCTGGAACACGCACAATCGTAGACACCTAAAGACTTTGTAAATAAACAAGATTGAGAAGATAACCTAGCGCCAAGTGGAAGAAGAAAAAATGTAGGGACCTTTCCATTTAGTTGACGGAGAAGGGCTAGGGTTGTCTGTTGTTGTGGTTCAAAAGACTGATTTCAAAAGAGATTGCCAGCTTCCCGAGGTGTAGTTCAAGAAAGACTGAATGAACAAAAAGAGACTGTTGAAGAGATAAAAAGAAAGGACTTTGCATTGGAAAGAAGAATAAAAACTACACTGTCTGAAGAACATGGAGGTCGGCAACCCGAACCGCAAAGCGAAATGTATAATAGGTACACTTTTAGCGGGAGTTATTCTTCTTATAGTTTTAGTAGTTACTGTATCATATATAGTGGGACATGAAAACGAAACAAAAGCTACAGAAGCAAAGGTTGTGGTAACATCAAAACCTACTACTGCTAGTAAAAAGGAGGACAATGCAATACAGGAGAAGGCTTTACTAGCAGCAGAAGCTCGTAGGTTACATGTAGATGAGTCACAGGGAAACTTTAAATCAAACGCTTATGCCAAACTGTTGTATGAATACATTGACGTTATGGAGGCGAAAGACTGCTACGTCTGTATGCAGTTGCCAGCCTCTGTAGACGAAGGTATTAGATATCATCATCTCCCATTGACTTATGGGATTACATGTAGTTTGTTGCTTAGTATATTTTATGGACGAGATAGCTTTGAATATTATTTTTCAAATTTTGATGCAGTGTTACCAGAAGTCCCAGCTTACAAGCATATGAACAAATGGGACTATTATAAAATTGAGGATCGATTAGGGAAATTTTTCATTCCTTGGCAAACTTTAGATACTTCACATGCCCGAAGAAATAATCTGACTTGCAAAGTATCAGAAATTGAGAAAAAGTTTATTGGACAGGTGGATGATCGATACAGGAGGCAGGAGATTCTAAAAGCTTCTGGCCAATGGAAAACAGATTGGACTGAGGAGGAAAAATCACACAAAAGAAAGGGTAGTAACGGTCCAATAGCGTTAGATCGAACACAAAAAGGGAAGCTATGTATACATAGGGGCAAGACCTACTATGAAAATGTATTCGTGGGAGAAGTAAGTTGTGAACATGCCTTCCAATTAGAATACTACACGAAAGATTTCTTAAAAGGGATGCAGGTGATCCCAAATGTGTATTTTGTCTGTGGAAGGAATGCTTACGTGAAGCTGCCAGACAATTGGTACGGTTCATGTTATTTGGCAATTGTCTTCCCCAAAATATATCATGCTAAGGATTTAGAGATCATTGAGGGAAAAACTCAAGCCGGAGGGAGAAGGGATGTAGGCGATGCTGAGGTAGTTGGAGATGTATTCGGCGCTATGTTCCCTCTTCTGGGGTTAATACTGAATGATGTCAAGATCAGGAGGTTGGCAACAGTTGTAGATAGATTATCTGCCAGTACTGCTAGATCATTGATGCTGGTGGAAGGAGAGATGCAATCGATAAGGGCAATGGTTCTTCAAAACCTACTTGCTCTAGACGTTCTATTAGCCAAAGAGGGCGGAGTCTGTAAGGCTTTGAAGGTCCAGGAATGCTGCACTTACATTCCAGACAATTCAAAACCTCTTGAGAAGTACATACAAAACATCACTGAGATACACCATGAAATAGAAGATTTGACAAGAGTAAATGTTTGGAAAAAAAGTGGGTCATGGAATGGGTAAAGTTGGAGGTTGGTTCGCCAACCTAGGGAAAAGCTTTATATGGTACATTTTGAAGCCTATCATCATTATAGTGATCTGTGTAATCATATTGTGGGGGTTAGTGAGGCTGTACCAATGGTATAGGGCAAATAGGTTGCAAAGATCCATGAGAGAACAGGAGCAGAGACTAGCTGCAATGCAGGACAACCAGTACAGGAGTCTGAGAGCTCTAGAAATGATAAAACGAGGGAGCATTGCAACGAGTTCTGTCTGATCCAATTCAATAATGGTGTTGTGATGGTGACGACCCCTAAAGGTCATCAAAGTGGGGAACTGAGAGAGCGCAATTTGAGAAAAATGTATAAGTGCACCATAATTACGATTTAGATGCATGAATTTAGTTAAAACATTTAGAAGTGTCGAAAATATATAGAAATACATATACTTATGAGTGTTTAATCAATGTAGAGTGCATATCTTAGAGAGTGAAGCTAATGTAGTAATGTTAGAAATGTTAGAGTGCTGTTAAGACTCCATGTTATGTGGCTGTTGCAGAAGAGGATCTAATGCTGTTAAACGTAGAAATGTGAAGGCCTCATGACAATGTAAGAAGAACGAAAACGTGCCTTTGCAGTTCACATCAGATGGATTATTACTATTACTATTATTTAGAATATTATTGATCATATGTTACAAATCATGTTTTGTAGAAGTGTTTCATATAATCAGAGTGTATTAAGTAGAATTTGTTTTAGTTTAAGAAATAAAGGTTCACAGAGCGCAGGCCTCTTGCAAAGTAATTTAGTAGGCCTGGAAAGATAAAGTTGCTTCTTTGATCTGCATGTGCTAGTTAAATTCAGGTCTCGTTAACGCATAAATTGCCGACTATGTTCGAAGTTTTCTGGTTTGAGAGATAAACTGGAGGTCGGAATTTGGGGCCCAATTCATGGGTGTCTGTTTGCAGGTGTGAGGGGGTTCCAATCAAGAGAGTGATGAATAGAGCTCTGTCCGGGGAGACAGGCACAGGCCTGGAGGAGGCTCCAGGAATTTACTGGGGGTACCGGCGAGCGGAGAAGAAGCCTGGGAAGCAAGGTCAACGAACCGAAACCACGTGAGATGTGTACGTGAGGGGCGTCTCTGAGGGGCGTTTCAACTGTACTTGTGGTTTTGTATTAGGGACAGCACCCTGGGGTGGAGTTAGAGCAGATGGCCTGAGGACCCTTAGAGAGCGGATGGGTAGGCAGAGAGGACATGACTGCAATGCACAGATTTACATAGACTAAGGGAAAGTGAGTGAACTTCTTTGGAAGTCACCACGGCTGACACCTTTTTAGCTTAAGATTCGGTTAAGTAGGGATGTCACTTAGTCTAGTGTAGGGACAGTCTAACCTGATTCTTTTCTCTTTTTGTAAATGACGCTTAAGCTACATCTTGTGTCTATTCTTGCAAACCTGTTAGTATTTGAACTGGCTTTGGTGGTATTTTTCTGTCGTTTAAGATCGTTCAGAGAATTTATGTTCGTGTTGGTGCCAGTATACCTTTTGAACCTTATATTGAGATGCTTGTATCTTCAGTTTTCTTTGGCTTTATAATATAACTTTAAAACTGATTTGTGGTAAGTGGTTCTTCAGATTTGTGCAAAATTATTGATTTGCTTAACCTAGTAGTGGATTGCTTTTTACTCTATGACAGGCAACAAAGATTCAGTCGACCTAAGTGGGGATTTAGATCTAGAGTAATCAAATGAAAGATCGAAAATCCCGCCTTCTCAGCCGCGTGGGCAGAGCAGCCGCAGCATGACGGAACCACGCCGTAATGAGCAAACGCCGCCCACGGCTCATGACGGCATGGTTCTGTCATGCGCAGGGAAGGGGTTAAAACCTTTATTTTAATTGGTGTAATATTTCACCTATTTTTATAACCGACGCATTAAATTTAATAAAATGAAAGTAGCTTGCAAGACTCGGAAGAGTTAACAGTTTGACTGGCTGTCTTTCCATCAACCACTGTGGCAGAATTTCTGTGGATGCAGAGCTACAAAATCTGTCACATCTACAGAGATTCACAAGGGAGGTTTCCTCTCCATAATGAAAATATCAACCAGGGAATAAAGATATTTCATGAGGATAGCTCTAGGTGAAAAGCAGGCTACGTCTGCACTACTGGTGAACTCTCCACTCCCACATGTGTGCACTTCAGGTATATACGCAGAGTTGACAGCATTGTCAGTACTGGCATCTCTGCTGTCCCACCATAGTGGCAGTCAGTAGCGCTGACAGCAACTAGTCATAGGGACGCTGGGACTTTTCTACGTTTATGTAGAGGATGCCATCCAGAAGGGTTAGGAGTGCAATCGTATGATTTGGAATTATATGTTAATCTAATCTAGATCTGGATATTCCGCGTTGTATGGCCCGACCGGACTTGGCAGTTTGGGCTGGGCTGTTCCCATGAAGAGCAGGGTCAAGACTGATTTACATAAGGCTGGGTCCAAACTGAGGCGGCATGGTGAGCAAAACAATATTATGTTGGAGTGTTACCCGAGCTATTGCGCAGCGGTGGTGCCTTCACTAGGGCGCAGAAAATCACCCTCCCTACTCACAGCGCAGCAAACATGAAAATTAAAACGGTAATAAAATGATTTTATTACTATTTTATTTATCAGTGCAGCAGGCCAGCCGGAGCCAAGTGTTGGGGCGGGGCCAGCAATGATGACTGGCAGCAGGGGAAGAGGAATGGTGCACACCTAATGTTTAAACTGCCCATGTCAATTTAGCCGGCTGTCTTGCGACAGCCAGCCTGACATGCACGCTTTAAATCTCTGCCTGTAGGACCCGCTCCAACCAATCCTGGCGCTGCTCTCATGCTAGTTAGCAGCATGTGGACTGGTTATGGGAGTTGGCTCAGAGACCCTTTGCTGCCGAACTGCGGGACCGGCGAGGACTAGAGTGGGTAAGTACGGTTTTTCTTTCTTTTAACTTATTGTACTGTTTAATTTATTTTCACACACTGCCAGACAGCATGAGAAACTCGTGCTGCCTTCAGCCTCAACTCCAGACCTCTTAATCGTGACCCGTTATAAACACTGTTTGTAACAGACCACGATTGAGAGCTTTGGGGTTGCGCCCAAGGGCATTCTGGAGTGCCCGCCCAATCGCCCTACTACTTTAAAAAGGGACCAGCTGCCACTGATTGCCAGTGGCCAGACTTCAGTCAATCAATCATTATTTATAAGGCGCTGCTCTTCATACCTGAGAGTATCCGAGTGCTGAGGTCTTGCTGGTCTTAGTCAAAAAGCCAGGTCTTGAGTCACTTTCTGAATTCCATCAGGAAAGATGATATGTGTAGGTGGAGGGGTAGGTCATTCCAGGCCTTGGTGGTGCGGTAGAAGGAACAACCTCTGCTGTGGCTTGGGCAAATGTTGGGGGGGTGTGCAGGGGCTATGGATGCTGAGCACAGGTGTCTGGCAGGTTGGTGGAAGTTCAGGCAGTGGCTGATGTATGCTGGTCACATAGGGCCTTGTAGGGGTGTGTCTGGATCTTAAACTAGCATCTCTTCTGGACGGGGAGCCAATGGAGGTTACTGCGGTGGGGATTGATGCAGATCCATTAGGGGAGGTTGAGGATGAGTCTGGCTGCTGCATTGTGAATGGTCTGGAGTATCTTGAGGAGTTGAGCAGTAGGTACCGGTGTTTAGCATGTTTCTATAGTCTAGCCTGCTGGTGATGAAGGCCTGAGTAATGGTCTTTCTGGTGTTAATGAGGATCGATCTGAAGATCTTTCAGAGCATCCAGAGGGTGTGGAAGCAGGAGGAGGTAACTGCGTTGATTTTGCACTTCAAGGTGCATTTACTGTTGAGGAAGATGCCAAGGTTCCGGGCGTGATCTGTTGGTGTGGGTCTGAACTCGGGGGACCACCAGGTGTTATCCCACGGGCAGAAGTTCTTCCCAAAGATCAGCACTACTGTCTTTTCTGTGCGGAGCTTCAGGCAGTTGGTCCTCATCCAGTCGGCGACTCTGGTTATGGCGTTGCAGAAGTTTGTTCTAGTGGCAGAGGGGTCTTCGGTGAGCGAGAGGATGAGTTAGATGGTGTCTGCATAGGATATGATGTTAGGTCCCGTGGGTTCTGACAATGTCAGTGAGGGGTATCATGAAGGCGTTGAACAGGGTGGGGCTGTTGGGCAATCCTAGGGGTACGCCACAGATGATGCTTTTGGTTTCCAAGGTGAACGGTGATAGGCGGATTTTCTAAGTTTGTCCTGTGAGGAAGAATGCGATCCATTTGAGGGCGTCGCCCTGGTTGCCGATGCAGTTGAGCCTTTTGATGAGAGTATGTCGGATATGGTGTTGAATGCCACTGAGAAATCAAGGAAGTTAAGGGCTGCTGTTTCACCTGGTCGAGGAGGGATCTGATTTCATAGTTGGGGGTGATCAGGGTGGTCTCTGTGCTGTAGTCAGTGCGAAAACCAGATTGGGAGGCGTCAAGCAGGTTGTTTTTTTCTAGGTGTTTGGTGAGCTGGTGGTTGATCGCCTTCTCGAGGACTTTGACGGGGAACTGGAGCAGCAATATTGGGTGGTAATTTTTAAGTTTGCTGGGGTCGGCAGAGAGTTTCTTCAGGAGGGGTATGACTTCTGCTTGTTTCCATCTGTTGAGGAATGCAGACATGGTGAAGGAAGCCTTAAGGATGTTGGTGAGTTCTGCGCTTTTCTTTGGTTCAAAGGTTGAAGAAATGATGGGGGCAGGGATCCATGGGAGCTCGGAAGGGATAGAGGACATAATGGCTGCGGTGATCTGTAGGTGGAAGGAGGTTGCTGAGGTCGAAGTTGGTGGGTTGGGGATCGGAGTTGTTTTAGATGGTGGATATCTTGTTGTGGAAGTGGTCTGACCGGTTGTTGCAGAGTTCTCAGGAAGGGCGGACGTGGTCTCGGTGTCTGACAGGTATGAGACCTCTCTAAAACTAGTAAAGAGTTCTTCAGTGCGGTTGGCACTAGTTTGAATGCAGTCTGTGAGGGCGTCTCTTTTAGTGTCCTTGATGCGTTAGTGGTGTTTGTACAGGGCTGATTTGAAGGCAGTTTAGTCGGTGGGGTCTTTGGTTGTGCGCCATCATTTTTCTAGTCATTTCCAGTTGCGATTGATGGTTCTGAGTTCTGGTGTGTACCAGTTGGTTTGTCTTGAGGATCTTCTGGGTTTTGGCTGTCTTTAAGGGGGCGACTGTCAGCGCATCTGGTGATCCAGTCAGAGAAATTCTGGACTGCCTGTTCCAGATTTGATGAGGCACTGGGCTGGAAGGTGTTGAGGCATCTGTCCACTGGGTCTTAGTCACTTTCTTTCAGCTGCGATGGAAGGAGCTCAGGCCTGGTGGTGTCTGGGGAGTCTCTCATGGTAATGTGGACGATGGCGGAAGTCGGTCCAAGTGAGTTCGGTGACATGGCTGTACTTGACTCTGTCACTGGATGCGAGGATAGGGTCCAGCATTTGTCCTGCACTGTGTGTGGGGTCAGTGATCAATTGGGTGAGGCCGATGTTGCTCATGCTTTCCAGGAGATTGGTGAAGTTGGCGTCGTCTGGGTTGTTGAGGTGAAAGTTAAGGTCACCGAGTAGGATAGAGTGCCTGGAGTGGATACCTAGGGAAGCGATTAATTCGGAGATGGTGTCACAGAATCCAGGTCGTTATCCAGAGGGTCTGTAGGTGAGGGTGCCTCTGATGGTCGTTCTGGTGTCAGGTTGGATCTGGAAGTTGAGGTGTTCCATGATTGGTGTGGTGTTGGTCTTCCGTGGTGGTGCATCAGAGAGTTTTCTTGTGGAAGAACGCAATGCCTCCTCCATCTTTGTTGGTGCAGTCTCGGTGTATCATCTTATAGCCACAGGGCGTTGCAGTGGCAATGTCAGGGGTTGAGGAGGGGTTAAGCCATGTCTCGGTGATGAAGGTCACATCAGGTGAGGGTGGTAATGGTATCCCAGATTTCTGTGGCGTGTTTGCAGAGGGACCGGGCGTTGATCAGGGTACACTTGAGCAGTTCCAGAATATTCGTGTTCTCCTGGGTGGGTGTGGCGAGGGTTCCTGTGTGGGCAGGAGGTCCAGTGTTGAAGGTGAAGCAGCAGCGGAGGCACGTGAATGTCCTTTCATTGAACGGGAAGAAGTAATGCAGCAGTTGTTTTTGCAGCATTTGGGGTACAGGGCCAGGAGCTCAGCAGTGGAGTATTGATGGGCAGCCAAAGGGCCAGGGTTCCTTAGTGCTGGGTGTGGTCCAGACACAGACAGGTGCAGATGGCCTTGGCATTGGCATGTCAGTGGCGCCTGCTGTGCACGGCCGCGCTAAGGCCTCTGTTAAGTAGGTCCTTGGGGGAGGGAGGGGAGCTGAGTGGTGGGAAGCGGGAGGCAGAAGTTTGAACGACAGGAAAGCGAGTGGTGAGGTGGGCTGCTTATCAGCTAAAATACAGTGAATTAAATGAAAATAAAGTCAAATAAAATAAACAGTAATAAAAGCAATGATAGAATAGAACTGACAGTAAGTGGCTAACTAAACTGCAAATAAAAGGCTATACTGAGCCGAGGGATGCAACAGGCAAATGTTATGCTGACACACAGCAGTTCACGCAGTAGAGCTAACTACCATAAGTGCGTGAGTGGCAGGCTGTGGCAAGCGGGCGAGGGAAGTGAGCAGCACACAGAGGCAGCGTCAGGTAGAACTACTTGATGTATCTAGGGGGAGCTGGCACAAGGACCTGCTTAATGCAAGCAGCCTCACATCAGCTTTTGTGTGTTTCATGTACCACGCTAACTGCGTGGGTCCTGTGCTCGCGGTGTCACTGGAGCCAAGCTGTACCCAACTGATGAGCCCCCAACTAGGGTGAAAACAGAGCTGGATTGCATGTGTTCTGGTTCAGAATGGACCTGGCTTGGTAGTTCGGACTGGATTGGTCCCATGAAGAGCTGGGTCAAGAATGGTTTACATATGGCTGGGCCCAAACTGAGGTGGCATGGAGGGCAAAAGCATGATGGGTTGGGGTGCTACCTCGAGCTATTAACAGTGGTTTGACTTATTGCAAGCTTCCCTCCCATCACCCTTTGTGTGTTTCAGGTACCACCATAAGTGGCATGGGTATGACCAGATGTGGGTTCCGTGCTCACTAGAACCAAGCTGTACCCGGCTGATAAGCCCATAATTAGGGCAAAACCAATTCTGGGTTGCTTGTTGTCAGGTTCTGGGAGTAACCTGGCTTGGCAGTTCAGGCTGGACTGGTCCCATGAGGATCAGGGTCAAAACGGATTTGCATATGGCTGTATCGATCAATCAATCAATCAGGGAATTGTAAGAGCGCTACTCACCCATGAGGGTCTCAAGGCACTGGGTTTTGGGGGGGGGGGGGGGGGGCGGGGGGGTATGCAGCTCAGTTCAGCCGAAGAGCCAGGTCTTGAGGGTCTTCTTGAAGGTGTTCAGAGAGGGGGCACATCTTATGTCTGCCAGTAACTCGTTCCAGGTCTTGGCTGCAATGTGGGAGAACGATCTTCCACCTGCTCTGGCTCTGTGGAAGCGTGGAGTTTCTGCCAGTGCGAGGTTAGATGATCGCAGGTTTCTTTTGGGTACGTGGCGGTTTATTTTGTGGTTGAGGTATTTGGATCCGTTGTTGTGCATGCATTTGTAGGAGTGAGTGAGGATTTTGAAGGTGACTCGTTTTTCCGCGGGGAGCCAGTAGAGCCGCTGCAGGTGTTGACTGATGTGTTGTAGCCAAGGTGTGCCAAGGTATGCCAAGGATGAGTCTGGCTGCGGTGTTCTGTATTGTTTGTAGTTTGCGGTGTAGGGAAATATTAATGCCGGTGTAGAGTGTGTTGCCATAGTTGAGTCTGCTGGTGATGAGTGCCGGGTGACTGTTTTACTTGATTTGGGGGGGATCCATTTGAAGGTCTTTTGGAGGATCCGGAGGGTGTTGAAGCAGCTGAAGGTGACGGAGTTGACTTGTTGGTTCATAGTGAGTGAAGAATCGAGTACGATGCCGAGGTTCTTGGCGTGGTCTGAGGGAGTAGGAGGTGTTCCGAGGGTGGTGGGCCACCAAGTGTTGTCCCACGCTGAAGGGGTGGTTCCCAGGACGAGGACTTCTGTCTTCTCGGCGTTGAGTTTTAGGCAGCTGTTGGCCATCCAGACTGCCACTTCTTGCATTCCTCTCTAGAAGTTGAGTAGGGGGGGGGGTTCTTTGGTGAGGGAGAGGATGAGTTGGGTGTTGCCGGCTTAGGATACGATGTTGAGGCCATATTGTCGGACGAAGTCTGCGTGGGGGGCCATGTAGATGTTGAAAAGGGCTGGGCTCAGAGATGATGACCGCTTCTTCCAATGAGGAAGGAGTGGATCCAGCCTAGGGCAGTTCCTTGTATGTCGTGTAGTCTGGTGATTAGTGTGTGATGAGAGGCGGTGCCGAAGGCTGCAGACAGGTCGAGGAGGATGAGAGCCGCGGAGTGGCCCTGGTCCAGAAGGGTGCAGATGTCATCTGTGGCGGTGAGTAAGGCGGTCTCGGTCCTGTGGATGGTTCGGAAACCGGATTGACTGTTTTATCTGCCACTTTGGCTGTGAAGGGGAGAAGTGAGATGGGCTTACTTCGGTGCGCTTCCATTCATCTAGAAAGATGCCTGTTTTGGAGGTGGTGTTGATAGTGTGTTGCAGTTGGGTCGCGATGGTGTTACCGGCTCTGTGTATCCAAACTGAGGTGGCATAGGGAGCAGAAGAACGATTGGTTGGAGTACTACACCGAGCTATTGCCAGTGGTCAGGCTTATTGCAAGCATCGCCCCCCCCCCCCCACGATCCCCCCCACATCAACCTTTTTTTGTGTTTCAAGAGAAAAAAAGGCTCTCTGTCCTGTGTTGGGGAAGCATAGGATTAGAGGAGGTAACGATGCACAAGCCACTTTATGTTCTTTGAAGCACTTTCACATTACAATTGCAATTGGAAGTTATTTTAAACTTATACAGGCAAGATCTTTTTACGAAGGTGTTTTCTTCCTCCTAAATAATGGATATAACTCAGATATTTTACATTGATTTCAATATTTGTCAAATATTATATGTAGTTGTAGGAATGCTTACGTTGTAGAAAAACATTGTGTGACCAGGATATAAAGGTTTTAACTTTTGTACATAGTCAACGTTTTGAATATTTTGTATAACATGGATGCTGTTTTGTTTAAGCGATTGTATTTATATAAAAATGAATTCTTACAAATTAAGAAATTAATGCAGTAGGTTGGGAGTTTCCGGCATTTTAGGGACACTGTGCTCATCTTTCTGTTACAGCCCACCCTTCCATGGTGGTGCATCATGGAGTAAACCTGCCAGAAAAGGGTGGAGTACGATTCCCCATAGACTGGGACCACGGTCCACCATGTATGAAGGATTCAGCTCAAACCCTGGGACTTAAATGTCAGAACTGATAGAGTCCCTGCCAGCAGTATGTCCATCACCTGGGTCAGGGGCGGCTCTAGGCTCATGGCGGCCCTGGGCAGGGAGCGTAGGTAGGGGGCCATGGAAGAGGGGGTCTGGGCGGGGTGGAGCGCGGAGGCCACTGAAGAGGGGGGGTCAGGGTGCTTGGAAGTGGAACAGAGCCAAATCCCTGTCAGGGGCCGCCACGCAAATATGTATCCATCCTCAGAGGATTATTATATTAAGGATATATATTGGAGTGGTGGCCCCTGGGTTTGGTGACCCTGTGCAGGTGCACAGCTTGCACATGCCTAAGACCGCCCCTGCCTGGGTACATTAAATAGGGTTACACTGCTGGAAATGTAGAAGTTGAATCCGCCATTTTAGGCAAATTATCCTTGACCACCATACTCTAACTCAGGTCTACAGTGTAACCCCCCCAAAAAGCAATTGTAATGAGTTGGTTTGGATGCAAATAACCCTATTTATATTCAGCCTAATCCTAGCTCACCCTGACAGTGTACCACGGGCATAACTAGGGTGCAGTGGGCCATGCACAGCCTTGGTCCCTGGTGGTATTACCACACAACTGTCAATTCTCCAAGGAGGGAAAGGAGCCTTTTTTATATCTGACTACAGCACTGAGCTTCCTACCCTGTGTTAATTTTATATTATATTAGCCGTGTACAGTTTTCACCTTTTCAGGAATTTGCTTGCATTTTTTTTGTTTTATTTCCTGTTGTATTTTTGCCGCTGTGTGTATTCAGTACAGTAATGCATCTTGCATGGCAATAGAAAGTCGTCTTTTGGAGGGGGTGAGATGCCTGATGAGGTATGTGACGTCATACATTACATGCAATAACTCTGCTTCTTTGCATCCGCCCCATACAAGTTATCTTTTTTTATGTTTACCAACTTTATTGAATAAATGTTATACATGAGACATAGGCCATAAGCGAACAACTTAATAATAAACATATGAGATACAAATAGGCAGTAAAATAGTAGAAAGCTGTTTACATTTTAAATATTACATAGGAGCAGGGGGGAGAGGAGGGAAAGATGGAAATATAGAAAAGAGAGGGGCATATTACCAAGCTATTGCTTGGTTAGAGACAAAAATTTACCGCTGAGCTGCGGCAATTTTTACCGCAAATAAACCTTGGTATTACCTAGGTTTATCGCAAATGCGATGAAAATCGCTGCAATGCATGAATATCGCTGAAAAGTCAGCGATATTCATGCATTACCGAGCTAATGCTCTTAGCCATGTTATCCACCTCCCATTGGATAACATGGCTAAGAACTGCTCAGGGCAGGTGTTAGCTTTTGGAGATATTCGCGCTTAGTGCGAATATCTCCAAAAGTTGCTAACAGGAGATAGAGATGTTGGCGACTGTTTTCAGTCGCTAACATCTTGGCACGCCCACTTTGCATGTCATTAGTGATAAATATCACTGACATGCAAAGTGGGGCCCAAGATGGTCGCTATCTCCTACTAGCTGTCGCTAACTGGTGTTAGCGACAGCTAGATAATAGGGAGATAATTTTATCTCCGCTTTCTTGGCTTTTAAAGCCAAAAAGTGGAGATAAACCCCCTTGATAATATGCCCCAAAATACTTAGTAGCAGGTGAAGGAATAATAATACTGTTCTAAAGAAACAAAACGAATATAATAACCTAATTATATATTAATACAACAACCTTAAAGGCAAGCAAACAAAGAGAAGCAATCAAAGAGAAAAAGGTAGAGAAAAAAACAAAATTATGGAGGTTGGAAATTTTCAGAACAATTGCAAGATAGTTGATTAATTGAAATCTTATTCAGATAAGTAGTCAGTGGCAACCAAAAAAAGTCTCTAACATGTGGATTACAACTGGAGGCAAAAGCAGTATCCAGTCTATATTGACAAATGATGTTGCACCATGCTTTGATAGAAAGTTTTGCTGAACATTTCCAATTCATTGTAATATATTGAAACGCTAAATCTAACATCAAATCAAACAACACTTTTTCGTGAGATGATAAGCGTAAGGAAGCTGAAAAGCTCCCCATAAAAAGAAGAGTATTTGATATAGGAGTAGTTCAGTTGAAAAGGATTAACATGCGGGACCAGATTTGTAGCCAAAAAGAAGCTACAGGAGGGCATAAAAACAAGAGGTGAAATAAATAAGCTAGATGAGAATCACAAGACCAACAAGTCTTAATGTTAGTGTGTGTGAAGTTAGCTATGGAGATGGGAGTATAGAATAATCTGTGATAAAGATAAAACATAGACTGAGTGGTAGAGGCTGATCTAGATATTATTTTTTCATACAATTTATCTTAATCCCTCTCAAACCACCCATTACCTCTCACCTTCTCTTTGCCAACTGAAGGTCCTTATACTCGGACACCAGGCGGGAAAAAGTGGCTTCGCCCACCGCGGCCCTGGCGATCACCTGCTGGATGTCCTCCTCCAGGCGGGTATTATCCTTCACGTAGTGCCTGCCAAGTGGAGAGAGATGCCAATGTTCAACATTTTTAAAGGAGCCCCCTATAACCAGGGTCTGCCCAGTGTTAGGGCTTCCCACGTGACCATAACATGGGGGGATGGGGCCGAGGGGAGGGACTAAGTCTACATGGGCCCAGTACTTAATTTGCAAAAACATGAGTAACATGGTCCACAGTTTTTCTCATGGGGCAACTGCGTTTGGTGCAACCCACATCATTTTTTGAAGATAAATTAAACAATTAAACGTTCCACTAACTAACTTTATTTTTAAATTACAGACACAGTGCCATCATATGGTGGATTTTTTTTCCATTGTGAACCAATGGATTCATCCATATATTTACCATACTGAAGACTATTGCTCGACTGATCTTCTAAGTATGTTATTTATCTCTACTTTTTGATTTTATCCTATTCATATGAGCTGTATCGCACTTGCACTTTTATGGTCGTATAACCGAAAGAAAGTTTTATTATGATGATGATGATGATGTGGTGTTTTCTCATTAGTAGGTGCTGGTGTTTAGAATAAGTGCTGGTGCTGAGCACCAGAAAACACTGGCACAAATTAAGCACTGGATGTGCCTGGGGGGCAGAGACAGACTACTAATAAACACAAGGTAAAGTTGGAGACCTTGCAGCATGTCCAGGGCAAAAACAGGGGAGACATTTGTGAACTGAGATGGCCTAGCAGTCCTCATGTTCATGTTTTACTGTAGCTAGCCCGAACCAACACAAATACCCTGGTCACTTACATGCAATGTTCGATAACCCGCATCTTCTGCCTGCCAACCAGCGGCCTCCTCTCACCTGCTGACACACAGCGACAAGACAAAGAGAGAATGTGTTGCATTACATGATAGGACAGAGATGGAGTACCACTTATAATCACTAACATAAGCGGGTTAATTATAGCACTGCGCCCTAGTACCTTGTGTTAGGAGCCACTTGGAGGAGACCAGGGCCTTTCCTCTGAAATTCATACCTACAATGGCCTTAAGCAGGGATGTTTGCCTGTCCCTTTATTGCTTTCCTTATATATTTATGATTTGCCTCAGGCTTTATCTGACTGCCCCCAATAGAGTATAGAATGACTCCCTCCTTATTATATGCAGATGACATTGTAATTGTTGATCTCACTCCTAAGGGCATACAATACTGTCAGATTTGCCTTCAACAGAACACAAATTGCCACTTCTTAAGAAGGAATGCTACAAAAAGTAAAGTCCTGATTTTTAAAGGCAAAAGATATAGGAAGGAATTAGCTTTAAATGGGAGGAAAGTAGTGAAAACTTGTAAGTTGAAAAAACCTAAAATAATCTGAGGAAAATCTTTTCCAGTAATTTACATTTCAACTAACACATAGAACATATTTCAAGTATGGCAGATTCTCATACCAATGTCCTTAAAGCCTTTTATAGCACTTTGGGACATAGGTATTTTGTTCACATAATTGGTCTACTAGAGAGGCATTGCTCAAAATGATGAAGCCCCCCTGCAGAACGTGATGAGGGACCCCTGTATCTCCCGGATTGCACAGATATTTATTGCTCTTGGGCTCAGGGGGAGGCCCCTGAACGGTTTGGACCCCCTACGCGCAGGGGCCTGCTTCTGAAATCAAAGTGGCTTTCCCAAGCGTTTAACTATTTCTTATTCCATGCCATTGCACGTATTCTGCAAGGCTTGCCATGGCATGCCTTAGAGGGTGAGGGCATGGCCAGCTTTAGGGCAGTGCGACTGGTGCTGAAGCACTGGGCGCTGACCTGTGGAGGGGGGACTGACGTCATGGGAGGGGTGCGCTAGTTGAGCAATAACTTATGATTGGAGAGATGAGGTGCACTTATGCCTGGTGGTAGTGAGAGAATCGAGGCGGCGGACATGGGGTGGGGGGCACCAAAAAAGATTCTCGCACCTGGTGCCACCAGCGCTAAAGCCGGCCCTGGGTGAGGGGGCCCCCTCCAAAATAAAAAACACTGCCCCCGCACAACAGGGGGCCTCTGTTACGCCCCTGGTCTAACGCCTAAAAGTTCCTCCAACTTTTATATGCCACTGAAGTGGAAAACAGAGATTTTAAGGATATAACCAAAGACCAAATTTTTCACAAACTGTGAAATTCGAATACACTTTCAGATACTCAGGCCATTAGGTAAGAACTCGGTTTGCTTGGTACTTATGTACAAGCGTTAGCTGCAGTACTCAGTTAGGGGGTCACTGTTTACTCCTGAGTGAAAAGAACACCTTGAAGAATGTAATGTGTCTATAAATTCTTATAGGAAAATGGAAAATACAGGTTTTTTTTTTATTTTGCTCACGCACTGAAGATGTTTCAGATACAACTGGATGTTTTAGAGGGTATGCCCATTGTGCATTTAAAAAGTTTGCTAAAAAAACTAATGGGCAGCATTAGCTCTGGGCAAGATATTGGTTTCTGTTCTAACAGGCATTGGTGAATGCATTGGGTTTCGCCTATGTGATTAGTGATATGTATATTTTGTAAGTTTTGGCTTGGTGAACAGTTGTGCAATGTAAGTTACTGAAACGCCATAAAAGTGTTATTAGTTGTTTATTGAGAAAGCCAATATATGCAGTAACTGGTGGTAATATAATGTGGTGAGATTAGGTAAAGGGCGGAGGGTAAAGTAAAACAAGCTCACATTCTGCACAAAACACCAGGCAGTTTGACAGGCAAATGAGAAAATAACTGAGGCAGATGGGTGTAAAGTTGCATTTCAAATGTGTCACCGCATGTTCTGCACGGACTGTGAAGCATGGATATCGATGAGATTGTGTAGCCACACTGGACAATACGTAAAGTCAGCGGAGGGGTATCCCTACACAAATACTGTGTCTGGAGCGCAGCCTGGAAGACATTTGAAATGCAAACATATTGAATCAGTGCACTGTCTCCGCAAAAACCTCTCAGGATCATTTGGGTTGAGCACAACAATGGCGCACAAACTCAAGACACAATACCAACCTTCAATCTCAGGTCTATTATCTTTTGTGTAACAATTCATACTGTATTTGTCACTACTTAGCTGAAAACCTAACATAGGGGCCGATTAGGATGGCGGACGGATCGCCACCGCCATGCAGGCGGTGGCGATCCGTCCGCCATCCGTGCTCGTCCGCCACCTATTTCCCCCCGCCATATTACAATGGCGGGGGGGACCGTGGTGGATGGGAAGACCGTCCACCGCTTTTCCGCCGCGGTCGAGGCTGAAGATTAGGCTTCAGGGCCTAGAGGAGAGACGACTGCAGGCTGCAGGTGGGTCTGGGCAGGCTGGGAAAGCTCCCTCTGCCTCTGCTCAGGCCTCTTGGGGGCTCCCCAGAGGCAGGAAGCCCAGGAAACAGTCCCGGTCTCCGTTGGCGTCGATTGCATCGACGTCGACGTCGACGTCGAGAGGGATGACGACGGTGTGTTCCCCATCTCCCCGGGGCTCCGGGTCGAGACGGCATGAGGGATCGACGTCGAAGGGCCTGGGTAGGCCGCCGTCGAGATCACCGTCAACGGATTCTTTTTCGTCGTCGACTATGTCAGCGTCGAGCCATCGACGTCGAAGAAGGAGCGACAGGCGTCGGCGCTCGCCGTCGAGGCGACACCGCCGGTCGCCGTCGAGAAGACGGTCGGCGTCGAGGGGAACCTCGACGTCGAGGACCTCGAGAAAGCGGTCGGCGCCGAGAAGGAGTCGACGCTCATCGTCGAGGTCTGAATGTTCGACGTCGCGAATGCGACGTTCGGCGTCGAGGAAGAAGTATTCGACGTCGAGAAGAAAGAGATCGGCATCTCGGAGACTTTCCAACTCTCCTAAGCGGCGCAGAAGGAGTTCTGGCACCAGAAGTCACGCTGGGTCTGGTGGAGGACGCCGGAGATGGCGATGACCTACTGGAGGGGCTGGTTCGCAGTCCCCTCCCCCGAAGTCACCGGGCTCGGTGTACTCGGTGGTTTATACACCACCTCGGCCGAAGACGCCCCCACCTCCTGTACCTAAGGAGGATCCTCCCATCAACCCTCCCCTTCCACCACTTCCTCCCTCGGGACAACCACCACCACCGCTTCCGCCTCATGGGCCTGCTCCTCGGTCGGAGATACCTCCTGTTCCTCCGCCAAGGTTGGTGTCACTGCCTCCACTCCCTACACCGCCTAAGGGGATGCCTAAACCAAAACCCCAGGAAAGGCCACGGAAGACGCCTCCACGGAGACCTGCGGAGTGTCCACGAACTGGGAGATCACGATCTCGTTCGAGGAGGAGGGAACGATCGCGCAACAGGTCATCCACGCGGTGGAGACAACGCCACAGGAGCGCAGGTCTCATTCCCAGACGGGGTCTTCAGGGACCAGGGACTATTCTCCGATTTTGTCGGAGTCACCGGAGATAAGGGTGTCACCTGTTGACGATCTGGTGTCCTTTCATGATGTCCTGTTAAGAGGTGCAGCTAAATTGGGCATATCGTTGACGGTGCCCACGCCCAAGACATCGGTGATCTTCGAGACGCTGCACCAGAAACATCTGTCTCGGCCATTACTACCACTGGTACCGGGCCTGGAGGATCCGGCCATGGACCTTTTTCTCACCCCAGCGGTGACTAAGGCGGCCCCCTCAAGACTACAGAAAAATTACCGGGCTCCCGACTCGGATCCGGCTTTTCTAAGGGTGGAACCTCCTCCAGAATTTGATAGTGACGGTGGCTCGGAAACAGCATGCCACCACTCCGTCATCCACAGTCCCACCAGATAAGGAATCTAGATGGCTGGATTCGGCTGGGAAGAAGGTTGGTGGGACGTCGGCGACTTCCATGAAGGCTGCGAGTGCCACGGCCTTGTTGGGGCGGTATGACGGAGCTCTCTGGGAATCCCTCCAGCAGTTTGTAGAACACCTGCCTCGTGACAAGAGAGAAGATTTCCAGGAGGTGTTGAATGATGGGATGTTGGTGGCGAATCAGGTCATCAGTGCTGCAGCCGATTCTTCCCTCCTGGCGGCGCATGGTTTCTGCCATGGGATTAACCAGCGAAGACACGCCTGGCTCCGCCTCACGTCACTGAAACCGGACCCACAACAAAGGGTTGCCAATTTACCATTCTCTGGCAAAACCCTGTTTGGAAAACATGCGGATGACGAAATGGCCCGCATGAAGGTGGAGGCCGAAACACTCACGGCTGTGGGTCTGGAAAAGCCCAATGATAACAAGAAATCGTACCGCCCGTTCCAGAAACGGTTCAGTGGACAGGGCAGAAGGCATGGCGAGGCTTCGGGACAGCAGCAACAGCAACAGCAGCAGTTCGGAAGACCGTTCCAGAAGCGCCAGAAAGGCAGAGGCGGCCATCAGTCGGCACCAGCGACCAAAGGCCCGGCCGGGTCTAGGCCCTGAGCGCTTACTTCCCCTGCATCCGTTACCCACTCCGGTGGGGGGAAGCGTCCAATTTTCTCTGGCAGAGTGGAGAAAAATTACTCAGGACAAGTGGGTGCTGAATATTGTTTGCAATGGATACAGTCTTCGGTTCACCAGCCCGCTTCCAGCAATTTCACCGGTCAGCTCGCAGTTTCAGCTGCGCAAGCTCCAGGCGGAGGCCGATATCCTGTTAAGGAAAAGGGCGATAGAAGACGTACCTCTGTCCCAAAGAGGAAGAGGTCTGTACTCCCAGTTCTTCCTGGTTCGCAAGAAGGACAAGAACGAGTTCAGGCCCATTCTGGACTTGCGACAGGCAAAGTCGTTGCATCAGATTTATCCTCAGTTGCAACAGGGAGACTGGCTATGTGCTATAGACCTACAAGATGCGTACTTCCATGTGCCCATTGCACATAAACGCAGGAAGTTCCTGCGATTCCAAGTTGGCGCCAATCATTATCAATACACAGTACTGCCATTCGGACTGAAGTCTGCGCCGAGAACATTCTCGAAGTGCATGGTGGTGGTAGCAGCACACCTGAGGAAGAACAAGGTGTTCGTCTACCCGTCCATGGACGATTGGTTGATCAAGGCCTCCTCCTTCTCGGAAGCTCAAGCACACTTCCAGAAGACGTGCGTTCTCTTGAACAAGCTGGGGTTGCACATCAACATGTCCAAGTCTGTCCCGACTCCGGTCCAATTCATACAGTACTTGGGAGCCTCCATCAATACGCTGTCAGCAATCGTGTCTCCTTTGGAAGAGCGACGGTTATCACTCTTTCGGAAGGCTCAGGCTCTTATGACCACTCCATCTACAACAGTGAGGACAGTGTCTTCTCTACTGGGATCGATGGCCTCTTGTATCTTCCTAACGCCACACACACGACTGCACATGAGACCGTTGCAAGAGTGCTTGGAGGACCAGTGGGATCAGTGGAAAGGATCTTGGGACGACAAGATACGACTGTCTCTGCATGCTCTTCAGTCTCTGAAGTGGTGGTGTTCAGTGGAGAATCTCCTCAGAGGGGTTCCCTTCCACAAGGACATTCCCACTCAGACTGTCGTGACGGATGCTTCTCTCCACGGTTGGGGGGCGCACTCCGGAGACTTACAGATTCAAGGAACGTGGTCCCCGATGAAGTCCACGTATCACATCAATTTCCTGGAACTCAGAGCTGTTCACTTGGCACTGAAGGCCTTTCATCCGTCCTTTCAGACCAACTCTCTGCTTGTACAGACGGACAATACGACCACGATGTATTACCTCAACAAGCAGGGGGGTTCGAGATCACGCACTCTGTCGCAGATGGCGCAGGCAATCTGGCACTGGCTTCTGGCCAGAGGACTGACGATAATGGCTACCCATCTGCCAGGTGTGCAGAATGTTCAGGCGGACGCACTGAGCAGACTGATTCAGGAAAACCACGAATGGGTCATAAACGACGAAGTACTAGGAGAAGTCTTCGCAAGGTAGGGGACTCCAGAGTAGATCTGTTCGCCACCGCTGAAAACAGCAAATGCCGAGACTTCGCCTCCAGGTACTACCAGAAGGGGACGCTAGGGAATGCGCTATGGATCAACTGGTCGAACAGCTTTCTGTACGCTTTTCCACCCATTCCCATGATTCCGGCGGTGCTCATCAAGCTGGCCCGGTCCAGGGCGCGGATGATACTTATTGCCCTGGAATGGCCCAGGCAATGGTGGTTCACGGACCTGCTTCACCGATCTCTCCTTCCTCATATACGGCTGCCGTGCAGGCCGGACCTTCCCACGAAGTTCGGGGGGCAGATGTTGCACCCCAACCTCTCGTCTTTGAGTTTGGCGGCATGGCTCCTGAGATAGTGCAATATGGCCATTTAAATCTGCCGAAGATTGCATGGACATACTGAAGGAGTCTAAGCGACCTTCCACTCGGACCTCCTATGCTTACAAGTGGAAGAGGTTGTGTATCTGGTGCAAGTCCAGGAACTATGACCCGACGACGTGCAAGGAAGATGTCATCCTTCCTTACCTTCTACATTTGGCGCAGTCTGGCCTTAATGTTCATTCCATTAATGTTCATCTTGCTGCATTGACTGCCTACAGGAAATGCCCTTCACAGACTTCCTTCTTCCAGATCCCTGTGATCAAAGATTTTCTGGAAGGCTTGAAGAAAGTATTCCCTCTTGTCAGGCTTCCTTCGCCTTCATGGGAATTGAGGGGCATATTACCAACGTTTAGCGATATTTACCGCTAACGATGCTTAGCAACGAATTTTTTAACGCTAAGCATCGCCGGAAATTTTCGCAGAGATAACTTGCTATTAGCAAGGTTTATCTCAGAAGTGATAAAAATCCTTACGCTAACTGCCAATTGAGAGATTATTGCTGGAAAACCAACGATAATCTCTCGAAGTTTGGAGTTAGCTTGATGATAGGGGCTCACAAACTTAGCCATGATATCCACCTTCCATAGGATATCATGGCTAAGTCAGGAAAATACCAGGTGTAAAAAAAGCAGTGCTAACCGCGGTTAGCGCTGCTTTTTTTATCCCTAACAGGGTTAGCGAAATCCTTGATAATAGGAGAAATGTCGCTTAACAACATTTCTCCTATTATTTTTCTTTGGAACGCCCCCTTTGCATCTCATTAGAGATGCAAGGGGAAGCGTAGAGAAAAAGGGTGCTAACCTGCTAATTTGCGTGTTAGCACCCTGTTGCTGATAAGGAGATAATTTGATCTCTGCTTTCTGGGCTTTTAAAGCCAAAAAAGCAGAGATAAATCCCTTGATAATATGCCCCTGAATGTGGTGCTGTGAAGGTTGATGAAGGAGCCTTTTGAACCTATTCATAAGGCTTCGTTGCAGCACCTGTCCTGGAAGGCGGCGTTCCTCGTGGCCATTACATCGGCCCGCAGGGTGAGTGAAATTCAGGCGTTGTGTTGCCAAGAACCTTATACTGTATTTCATGCTGCTAAGGTTGTTATGCGTACTCACCCTAAATTTCTTCCCAAGGTTATTTCTGATTTTCATGTCAACCAGACCATAACTTTGCCTACGTTTTTTCAGAATCCTTCATCTCCAGCGGAAAGGTCTTTACATTCCCTGGATGTTTGGAGGGTGTTGAAATTTTATCTGGATAAAACCAAAGATATTCGTAGGTCAGACCAATTGTTTATCAAGTATGGATCGGTCAGGACGGGTCTTGCTACCTCTAAGCAGTCCATCTCTAGGTGGATTGTGCCCTGCATACAGCTGTGTTACCAAAAAGCTAATAAGACCTTAGGGGGTAAACCTAAGGCTCATTCCACCAGGGGCAAAGCTGCCACGACAGCTTTGCTCCGTAATGTTCCAATTGCAGAAATCTGCAAGGCGGCCACTTGGAAGTCGGTCCATACCTTTGCTAAGCATTACTGCCTGGACACTGATGCCAGGGCAGACGCTCAGGTTGGGCAGGCTTCGCTGCGAAATTTGTTCGCGCAATAGTGGTGTTAATACTCGTTCTCCACCGCGGCTTGGTGTGGGGATGGGCTTGCCATTCTATTCACTAGATTATGACTATACACAGAGATCCCCTACTACAGAAGGAGTAGTTTCTGTCCTGTAACTCCAGTTCTGTAGTAGGGGTATCTCTGTTACAGTCATAAGCGCCCGCCCTCCTCCCCGGTGGTGAGATATTCATTTAAGGAATGCTACAGGTCTGGCGTGTTTCGCCTTCAAAAAGAACTGAAAGTAAAGGGGACCTGCTGTGCATTCTGGGATACTGGAAGAAGTTCTGGTAAGTTCTCCTAAAGGCACAGTATCCTATTTAAGCCACATAATGGCAGCCTATGGGGCTTGTCTGTCCATGCCTTCCTCTCTATCATTCCAGAGGCTTTTACTGGTAGAGGCAAGTTTCTCTATGGAGGAAACTGGGCAGGCTGTGCTGTTTGTGTGGTTTTGTTTTGGTGGAATTTCTAGTTGAAGTACTGGACAGTGTAGCCTGTGGATTAAGGCTACATTATTTGTCTTTAAATTCTCTCTTAAGTGTCTTTGCAGTTCTGCATTCTTTGACAGCTTAAGAGATTATTTTTGATGCCGGGGTCCATGCACATGGGCGGGACTATTCACTAGATTATAACTATAACAGAGATACCCCTACTACAGAACTGGAGTTACAGGACAGAAACTACTCCTTCTGGTATATGTTTTTAATTTTATTAATTTAATTTTCTAAAGTTTACATATTGTTTTATTTTTTAAAGTATATATATTATTTTATATTAACAGTTAAAACTCTTTATGTATTTATTTTTAATTATATTATCACTGTGATATTTAATATTGTATATAAGTAACACATAGCAAAGTCCACCTTGCTCCACTCAAATCGGTGCTCAACCTAGCTGCTAGACTCATCTCTGACTACAAATGCTTCGACCACATCTCCCATGCCCTGAAAACCCTCAAATGGCTACACATCGAAGGCAGATCCACCTATAAGATTGCCTGTATCACGCACAAAGCCTTTCACCAAAACACCCCACGCTAACTCTCAGACAAACTCCACAAAGTAGGCTGCGCCCGACCGATGAGGAACACCTGTCATCGTGGAGCTTCGTCAGAGGCCTTCTAGCTCACAACCAAGCTTTTCATGCAAGCTTAGAGACACCGCCGTTTCGGGTCATATGACATTCTTGGGTTTGTCAGGTTCATTTATCTTAGAGTCCTGCATTAGTGTAGCCACTTTCCTTCATGTGTTCAAGTCACTGTGCTTCTAGTACTGGCCTTTTCAGTTACATATCGTTGCGATCAAATGGTTTTTTCCAACAGGTTCAATAAAAGCAAAGTAATAATATAACCATGAGAATGGGCTGCCAAATGAGAGCCTAGAACTTAAAAAAGTGAACGTTTTACGACATGGAGCCCAGTGTCAAACCTACTACTGTGGTTTGACTCTATCATTCACTCAGGTTTCTGAGATTTTCCAGGGATTTTGTAGTATGTCCCAGGTGATTGTTGGTAGTGTCATTGGGGCTCCTGCAGCCTATTGAGTCATGCTTCCAGTGGCAGCTGGCATGCAAGGATGGTGGTGAATTTTCTATTTATTTCCAATTCCATGTTACTACAGTGAGGGCTGGGGTGACAAAAAAAAAAGTAAAAATGAAGATTAAAATAATAATTCCTCTTACCTTCCTGGCGCAACGTCCTCCTCACTCTGGTCTTCTCCAGGCAGGCTCCAACGCAGGACACAGGAAACTGCAGAAACCAATCTTGGTGTTGCTCTCATGCAGCATAAAAGAAGCACCAGGATTGGAGGGAGTGGCCATCTTTGGTTGCCCCAAGGACACTGGAGCCCTATGCTTTCTCTTACCCAGGTGTCTAAGACAGCTGGGTAAGAGAGATTTAAAATGTGCATGTCTGGCTGGCCGTCACAAGATGGCCTACCAAAGAGACATGCACACTTTAAACTTAAAGTGTCCTGCTCATCACTGCCCTCGTCTTGCCACTTCGCTCAATGCGGGCTTTTGAAAAATATCATTTGTTAGTAAATGAACTCTATTACTATTTTATTTTTCCATCTCTGGGGGCAATTTGTTAGTGGGGCAACTCTCCACAACCTTAATGGAGGACTCGCCCCTGCATGCTTTATTGGCATATGCCTCTTGGCGTGGACAATTTCTGATATCGTTCACCACAATCGACCTTTGGCCTTTCAGGGATCAGCAGCTGGACTGTGATATGAGTCTGTTTTTTTGGGGAGGGTTCCTCACACTCTGGTCCAGACCGTACACCGCAAAAAAAGTCCCAGACTAGCACATTCCCATCATAACATACCTATCAGACTGGAGAACAGCGTGCTATTGCTTCCATGCCACATAAGAGGCCCAGGTGATGTCAGACTGCAGAGAACACAGCCTTATCCTGTGCTTTTGTGAGGTCATCAAGCATGTCATGTTCACTGCCTGCTTTCTCAAAAGTAAACTTAAGGGCACAGTAGCATTTTCACAAGGGTAAGTGTTGTGAAGAAAGAAGGTCCTCAAGGTTAGTAGGTTCCAGGATAAAGATTTATTGTAGCTAGAGGAACAGCCTAACATCCACGGGGACTGGCAACCAGCACAGTCAGGCTTCAACTGATTCTCACAGAACCTCCACAAGGAAGCTTGATAAAACATTCTAAGTTCTAAGGAACCTGTGTACTGGGAAGCACACAGGTAGCATACAACACACCTCCCTCCATTGAATAATACAAAAAAAACAAAAAAAAACTAAGAACAAACATAATCTTTCATTTTTACAGGTGGATGCGAAACACGTGAACATTTCCTAATTACACAATCAGCAACTCCTTGCACAGAGTCATCTTGACCAACAGGATCATTGTCAACAACTCCACGATCACCCAAAACTTCAGAAACATCATCAGTGTTATTGACAACATCCTGTGAATCAAGAAAGGTAACAATAGGTTCATTAGAACAAACAGAATCATTAGGCAAAACACTTTGAGAATCCTGCAAAGTACAAAAATTATCTAAAAAATTCTGATCATCATCTGCATCACACACTTGAAAAGAAGATTTTTTAGAATTAAAAAACGATTTGTCAGATCTAACAATAGATACACGTCTAAAATTCCAGATTTTCCCCTCTTCAACACGTACAGCTTTGCTGAACACTTCGGTCACTTTAACAGGATCAGACCACTTAGCCCAACTTTTAGAAAGTGAACTTCCAAATATTACACGTACCAAATCACCAATTCTGACCTTGTAACTAGACACTTTCTTATTCGAACATTTGCCCATTTTCTCTTGATAAGTCTTCACACGTTCTCTCACTTTCTTAATATCAGGACCAGACACAACAGATTCATCAGGTTTCAACCACCAGGGCAACAATTTAGAACCAGCTTTGGGACCCCTTAATAACTCAAAAGGAGAACAACCAGTTACAGAATTGGGAGGGATCCGAAAAGTGAGTAAGGTAGCACGTAGTGCTTTCTTCCAATCTAAATTATTCTTAACTGCTAACTGAATGGACTCCTTGACCACTCTGTTAAAGCGCTCAATTTGACCATTGGCCTGCGGATTATAATTTGAAACCCTCTTGTGAATAATACCATGCTCTCTAAAACATAATTCAATCTCCCTGCTGATAAACTGTGTGCCATTGTCAGAAATAATCTCTGAAGGTAGACCCTCACGACTGAAAATGTTATTTAGAAAGTCAATAACTTGACAAGAAGTAATCCTTTCTACAATTTTGACCTCCGGCCATTTCGAAAAATAGTCAATCAAGACTAAGCCATAAACCTCTCTACAGCCATACAAATTCAAAGGACCAATGATGTCAATCCCTAATCTTCTCCAGGGACCCTCTGAATACTCAATGGGAGTAACCGAAGTGGATAAAGGTTTTACAGTTTTATCACTATTGGAACAAGGAGGACAATTCCTGACCCATCTGTCAACAACAGCATCCATTGAAGGCCACCAATAGTATTCCCGCAACCGCCTCTTAGTGGTTGACATGCCTATATGACCTTCATGAGCAATCCTAATTAAATTTTCCCTGACAGCAAAAGGAGGAATAATTTTGTCACCTCTGGTGATAATATTGTGAGAACACATAAGTTCATCCTTGACTTTGAAAAAGGAACTCAAATCACCTGATAGCTTCCTCTCTTCAGTCCATCCACACCTCAGATAGGTATCAACAAGACAAAGAATGTCATCCTCTGACATAGCTTTCACCCAAAAATCCTCGGAAATCGCATCCAAATCATTCACAATAATGTCTTTCATGGTATAAGCTACATCACATTCTTTTTTTTTATTTTTTATTAAAGGTTCATTGCAATAAACATCAATAATACTTTGAATGGTACAAAATAGAGCATTAGAATCAAATCTGTACAAAAGTCTACAAAAATACATGAGATATTCCAAATAGATATACATTCCATTCATAATAATAATTTAGAATACGTGGCTAGAATATTAAAAAACATTTATGACAATTACATATAGATATAGTAATAAAAGGAGAGGCTTTGATCAAGTACTATTCACGTAGCATTTCTATCTTCCCTCCATTTCAGTATGGGCGCCCATATTCGTCTTCCCATCTCTCGTTTTTTAACTCCTTTAAACTCATACAGACAGGACTCAATATTATGGATGCAGAGAAGTCTTGATAACCACATCTGAAAGGAGGGGGCGTTTTCCTCTTTCCAATTTGCCGTGATCAAAATTCGCATAACTGCCACTGACAGGAAGACAAGGGCTTCCTCATCTTTACCAAGACCCAATTTTGAGTCATTACCAATCAGTACCAATGTCGGGGATAGGTCGATCTTATGACCTAGCAGCCCCTCTCAGAATTTGGAAATCTCCTCTTTAAGAGGATCTAACCTCACACAAGAAATGAACATGTGATTTATATCAGCTTGGTGTGAGCCACATCTGGGGCAGCAGTCGTCCTGTCTAACACCCCACTCAAATAGTGAAGCTACATCACATTCTTCAGAATGTTCATCATCCTGATGAGGCAAGGCCAACCTAGACATACAATCAGCATGCACATTGAGTCTACCAGGAATATACTCCACAGTGCATTGATACTCTTGTAATTTGGCTGCTAACCTGGCCAAACGAGCTGTTAAAATCCTTCCACCACCCGCAGCCAGCATATTCACAAGAGGTTTGTGGTCGGTTCTGAGGACAAATTTAGTACCCCACAAAAACTGTCGAAAGTGCTGAGCGGCCCAAGTACATGCCAACAATTCTTTCTCAATCGTTGAATAATTATACTCAGCACCTTTCAACGTTCTTGAACTGCTCCTAATCCAGTGTTACTTGCATCAACTGAAACAATATATTCTTTACCCACAACAAATGGTTTTAAAAAAGGAGCGGAACAAATTTCCCTTTTTAACACATCAAATTGCAGTTGCTGTTCATTACCCCACGAAAATTTAGCATTTTTTTGAGTAATACACGAAGAGAAGACACTTTAGAAGCATAGTTTTTAAAAAATGTGCTAAAATATTCAGTTAAACCTAGGAAGGAAAACAATTGATCCTTATTGATTGGAGCAGGAGCTTTGGAAATACTGGCAATATGATCAAACTTTGGTTTAATACCTTCTTTGGAAATCTCATGTCCTAAATACTCAACTTGCTGTTGTCTGAATTTACACTTAGAGAACTTAAGAGTTAACCCTTTTAATTGTATGTTTCCTAGGACAGCTTTCAGATTCTCATCATGTTGTAATTCATCACTGCCAAAGACTAGAATATCGTCTTGGAATGCAATGGCCCCTTTACAACCTTCCAACATTTCTTTCATTAAGCGTTGAAAGACAGATGCAGCACTCGCAAGACCGAATGGCATACTTAAATAGCGAAACATACCCTCAGGTTTAACAAAAGCTGTCAAGTTCCTGGATTCCTCTTGCAGTACAACCTGATGATATGCACTAGCAAGGTCTAACGTAGAAAACACACAAGCGCCCGAAAGGGTAGAGATTAGTTCATTAATTTTTGGTAAAGGATGCATGTCAGTCCAGATTTCTTTATTTAAGCTGCGAAGGTCCACACATAAGCGGAGTTCGCCATTAGCTTTAAGGGAAAGAACAATGGGGGAAACCCAAGGAGATGATTCAATAGGTTCAATGATGTTAGATTTAACTAAATTATTGAGAATATCTTTCAATTTATCGCGATAAGCTAAGGGTACATTTCTAACTCTATGCCTAACAGGTACCGCATTGTCTTTAAGAATAATTTTGTGTTTGAATTGGGCATACTCACCTAATTTTTCCTCAAATACATTAGGAAATATATTCTTAATATTATCAACAAATTTGCTATTACATGAAGTTACAGCAAATACTAGGAGCGAAGCATTGGGATCAATGTATACTGGAGGTGAAGCATTGGGATCTAGTTTGATTTCCATCTCTTTTTGGTGAGGCCAACCCAAAATGGACTCTCCTTTACGAGCAATGTAGATTTTAGCATTAGTAGACCTGTCTTTGAAACCTACTTTGGCCCAAAAGAAACCAATTAGTTCAATTTTGTGTCCAGTATAACTACCAGGTTTGATATCAGGGCTTAAAAATTCGCTATTAGGCCATAAATCTTCAAAAACATCCTTGCCAATAATAGAATACCATGCACAAGAGTCCACTAACATGGAAATCTCCTTGCCGTCAATGTTAAAAATACTTGAAGGAAAACTTTTGCAGTTATCTGAAGAAATACATGAAATGCAGTTGAATTCACTAAATTCTTCAACTAACCCTTCGTCATCAAAAGAAATACAATTTACCTTTTGAGACGAACGACACATTTTCCCAAAACGTCCAGACTTTTTACATTTAACACAAATCTTATTTAAAGCAGGACAACTTTTAAAATTCCCCACACGTTCAAAACTTCCACATCTATAACATATTATAAATGTACGTCTATTACTAAATTTATTCTCTTTCGTAAAACCATCTTTTTTGAAAGTAGGAAGAACAGTTTTTCTCTGGAGTGGTTGACTTTTGACAACTGAAACTTCAGGTATAGACTCTTGTATTTTGACTGAAAGACTTTGACCTCTTATTCCAGTCACAAACTTTTCTGATTGTTCAATACCTTTCGCTATGTTTACTACGTCTTTAAGTGAAGTTTCAGTTCCTAACCACAATCTTTCTTGTATTTTCTTGCTTTTAGTTTTCATCATTATTTGATCCCGAAGAACTTGTTCATAGTTGATAGTGTCGAAAGCACAGGATCCAGCTAAAGCACGCAAAGCAGAAATATAGCTCTCGATAGATTCGTTATCTTTTTGAGCTCTTGAGTAAAACTTAAAACGCTCCATGACAGTATTGACTTTTTTCCCAAATCTAATAGTGAGTTGCTTAACAGCAATCTCAAAGACATCAGATTCACCATCAGAGTCTTCTAATGGAGGTAAATCCGACAACTCTTTGATGCCTTGACCACCTAAAGACAACCATAAAAGATCCAATTTCCTTTTAGAAGAACAACCATCTTCTTCCAGAACATTTACATATGCTAAAAACATGGGATACCACAAATCCCAATCCATTTTAGGATCCCCAGCAATTGGTAAAAAATGGGGTGGAACCATTATATTGGACATGACTACAACTTTAAAAGAATAGAATAGTGAACAATAGGAAAATGAAATAAATACTTTGTAAAAGTACTGACTGTATCTTAAAAAACAAGAGTACACACTAAGCGTGTGCATCGCTGTGAAACACTTTTGTAGAAAAACAAAACGTGTGAAAAGTTAGAACTTTGATCTTTAAAATAGGAACACTGTATTGAGGAAAGCACAATTCATCGACTCGTGAAAATTTCCTAATCCAAGATGGCCGAAACGTGAGAAGACGCGATGATGTCACTCCCACAATGCTCAGTGTACCCAGGATGCACTGCAACAATGATGGCAATAGACGTAAGCAGGAGAATGTTCGGGCGTACCGAATCACGCAAGAAGAAAGAAAACGACAAAGTCCTCGAGACCACGCGACATGAGTAAGTAACCATTATTGAGAAAATAATTTGGTTACATAAAGATCGTGAAACCCACGAAATGTTTTAAATGTCTGCCGCTTGGCTTAGCTCGAGTGTCTGCCGCAGGGGCTATCAAGTGCACAGTTTAAAATTCACAGCCACAGTAGCATTCAACACTAGATAATAATTAAAAGATAAAATATGAGTAAAACAATGTAGTTCCACCGCCGCTGGTGCAATCAAGGCACAACAAGAAAAACAGCCGCTGGTGCTATCAAGTCACAACTAAAGTAAATTACATTTCTTACTTCCACAAAACACGAAGTGAACGCTGTATCCTCTTAGAGATCCAATTCCCTTGGAACAGTACTCCCACTGTCGCCAATATGTTGTGAAGAAAGAAGGTCATCAAGGTTAGTAGGTTCCAGGATAAAGATTTATTGTAGTTAGAGGAACAGCTTAACTTAACTGGCAACCAGCACAGTCAGGCTCCAACTGATTCTCACAGAACCTCCAC
Organism: Lissotriton vulgaris; assembly: GCF_964263255.1. Classification (NCBI taxonomy): domain Eukaryota; kingdom Metazoa; phylum Chordata; class Amphibia; order Caudata; family Salamandridae; genus Lissotriton; species Lissotriton vulgaris. The sequence continues at coordinate 1,036,589,619 of NC_141685.1, forward strand.
AAGGAAGCTTGATAAAACATTCTAAGTTCTAAGGAACCTGTGTGCTGGGAAGCACACAGGTAGCATACAACAGTAAGGGGCACATGCATCAACCTATTTAGGAAGTGCAAACGGTGCGAATCGGTAAATTCGGCCGTTTGCACTTCCTAAATACGTTTTTGGGATGCATGAAACAATGTTTCAAAATTTGCTTTTTTTTGCATTTCCTAAAAATGCAAATGCAATTAAGGAATCTCATTTGTGCGATTCCTTAAATGCAATGCATCAATTTTTTAAAAAATGCGAATTTTGAAATAGGAAGTGCAAATTAACACGAGGTTGACCCTCGTGTTAATTTGCGAAATTCTTTAAAAAAGCACAAAAATGCATTTTTGAAAGTGTCATGTTACAGACACACATGTCCTTAGGACATGTGTGTGTGAAACATGCACTTTAAAATACATTTCAGGGGTGCAGGGGGGGTGGGGTTCTTTGGACCCCCCTCTGCACCCTTGCAATGCATCAACAAATTGTGATTTCCTAAAAAAAGAAATGCAAAACGGCATTGATCCCTATGGGCCTCTAGGCCCATAGGAATCAATGTAATGCCATTCCTTAATTGCGATTCGCAATTAAGGAATCGCAAATTCCGAAAATTAAGAAATCCTAAAAAAAATTAGGATTTCTTGATGCATAGGATTTTGCAATTCCTAAATTGCGATTCCTTAATTTTCGCAATTTAGGAAATGCAAAATCCTACAATGATGCATGTGGCCCTAAGCTCCTTAAATGTATGAATATACATTAGAAGGATAACTTACATTTAGGAAGCACACTCTAAAACTGTAGGCAGGCATCTTTTCCACAGGAACCAGGTGAGACACAAATACCACAAAAATATTGTCTTTATTTACCTACACCTAAGTTAGGAGGTAAAAGGGAGGCTCGACCGGGGTAAGACACACTTGACAACTAAGCATCTCACAGTGGTCTGAGCTTCGGATCTTCCACACATTCAGTGAACCTGAAAATCAGACGACAATCACACACTCAGGGAAGTGAAACCCAAGACAGTACACACACCCAAAGACGTTTTAGGCACTTTTGTTTGTTTAAATCAAAATGTGCATTATTAATTGTGTGCAGGGCAATTAATCTACACTTAAAATGTATGTGTGTATACTGACATGGAGCTCTTACAACCAAAACTAATTTGCTTCGACTTGTCAAAGTGTGTTTTTCTGGCTTATGCTAACTAAGCCTCAGTCAACGCAATCTTGTCCAAAATGGATGTCACATCATCATGTTTATTCTCTGTTTATATTTCTGTCTGACACTACATGCATCAAGATGTGAATTTGTTTATGTCTGAATGACACTGTTCTCGAAGAGTGCCTACAGTAACATATTGCATGAATTCACAGTGTTTTACTGTTGTTTGTGAAACTAATTTTATTCATCCACCTCCAGATGACATTAGGTAATCAATACTCTTGTAGTGGGTTATGCTAAGGTGATGGGGATATATGATGATTCATATCATAACTCTGCAAATTGATTTCTGAAAATGTAATTCTTCGCTCACACCATTATTATCTGATGGAGAAAATTACTATATAAACCCTTGCGTTTTGGAGTGAGCCAGATCTTTTTGGTCTCTTCTAGGGAAGCTGCCTGATTTCTTACTGATTTTCCTGCAGATTTGAAACTTAGACTATTTCTGATTCTATTATTCGGCAGTGTGATTAAGGGACATTAAATGTATCAACTAAAAGCAGCAGAATTCCTCCCCTTGCATTATATGATAGTTTTAAGGCCAAATTGCTTATTTTGTAATTGAACAGATTCGGCACTGTATTCCATTTTTAAACTCTGTGGTATAAAGATTAAAATGGGAGTCAATTTTGAATTTGCAAGTTGTTAAAACCTTATATATACATTTTGTGAATATTCTACATTCATTTATTGAGCATTCCACAAGCAACCACAGAAGAAAATCACAATTCTCTCTTGAAACCACTTGTTACCATCAGAAAGACCGAAAGGGTTTAATTATTAGAGTTTTTTCTCCCTCGAGTGTGAATGGGCAGTAATTTTGCCAACGATTTCTACAACCCATGAAAAGGTTACCAGATCCCGGATCAATATGTTATTTTTATTATGCTGAAACATTATTGGTATATAAACAGCCACCGTCACGCAACATAGAGTTAAATGTATAGATTCCTATATAGTTGTGGCTGCTCTTTTGTTCAAACACGATCATGTTAGTTAAAGATATCTCCCCCACATTGAAGGTATCTACAAAATGAAAGTTCCAAATCAATATATTGAAATTAAGAATCTAACTTGGCTGATAAAGCGAACGCGAATTACAAGGAATACGTTTCCAATGTATCTTGAACTCACCAGGAGACTATATTTCCTCAAAGTTCGTTTAGTTCCAAAGATGGCAGGTTAGTGGCGGGTGCCATTTTGATTTCTCTATTTCTACTCTTATGGAAAGATCACCAAACCTCCGACTTTGGGGTGTGCCCTGAAAACAGAAGTCTTTCAACAAAAGGAAATAATATCCATTAAAAAGATTGACTGGTGTATGACTCAGTACCAGAGATTCGATAAAATTAATCAATGTAAACTATGCCAGTTTGAATGCTGTGTCTGCTAGGTCTATCATATTGATTTTTCGTTTCTTAAAAAATCACAAAAATTAAATCGGTACCAATTACATTCATTAGACTAGTCTGGGAATAAAACACTTATGTTACAGTTAGTCAGGTAGGGAATGCCAACCCTTTCTGTTCACATCTAGATTGTAGCATATTTCTGTCCGGTTCGGAACTCATTCTTCTAACCTTTAGGTGTGAAGATGTTTCCCAGTTCCGGGTCTTGAGGGTTCTGGTCTGTCCGAGATAGGGGCGACCCTTTCTGGTAGCCACGGTGCTGCTGACAATTCAACGTCAGGGCAGACAATGCCTTCCCGGAGGAATCCCCGAGAGGAAAAACCCTGAAGGGAAAAACCTCTGATGGAAACGGTGACTCCAGGATCCAGGCAACTGGACATAGTCAGCAAGGCAACAACAGACCTGAGAAGAGGTGAACTGTGGAAGAAGGAACCCACTGGAACAAATACCAAACTGGAGCAGCAAGTGTCACCAACAGAAGCAAATAGATATTTAACAGGAGCGAAGAGACACCAACAGGAACGAAGAGACACCAACGTCAATTTTCAGTCTATGTCCATAGAATTGCTTAGCATTATCTATGTGTATCTTGCCTTACAACATCTGAATGCATCTGCTCGACTGATGCTTAAGTAGTGCTTAAACACTGTCCATCGTTAGATACCCTATTTAACCAAAGGAACCACCAGGGGCGTAGCTTGGTCACTAAAATTGGTGGGTGAGCTTCAAATTTTCCAACAATCGCTCTAGACAGAATATGTGTTTTTGTCTCTGTGTAAAACTTAATTGTGAAATCCGACAGACACCTCACGATACCGGACTGAAAGTACCCATACCCAACTATTTACCAGAAAATACATTTATTAGGGGGGGTGTAACACACAACACTCCACCTCTGAAGCTACATCCCTGGGAAACAGCTATTACGTTCAACATCTTGGCTATTATAACCTACAGTTTAACTTCCTATCAGAATTTAGGATTGTGAGAAATAACTCAGGCATAGGTTACAGCAAGGTATATGGGACCTAATGTACAAAACGCTGGTTGTAAAATACTGGTCTCAATAACGAACCTAGGTGGTGCGCCTTCTGTTCCCGACAACTTGAATGTAAAAAACACCTGTGTAAAAGGGGCATATTCTGCTCTATTGTTCAGCACATCTGCCGAAGTTTTTGCCTGTGGCTGCTTTAGGCTGTCCGAGGTATGCAAGTCTGCTGTTCTTTATTCTCTTCTTAAGGTGTGTGAAGTTTTTCATCCCACCAATTACGTTTCCTTGTTCCAATGCCATTGTCTCTGACTTTTTCCATGTCTTCATCTCTGAATACCTAGTGCATTTCGTTATATGTGTTTTTTTGTTCCAATGTTCATGTGTCCCACTTTCCAAGGCTTAATTTGGCTACCCCAGTCCTTGTGTCTGTGTATCGCGTTGTATATGGGTCTTGGTGAATTTGTCTTCCTGTCACTCTGTGTCTTCCGTGTTCCAATGCTCATATTTTTCTCGCTGGTGTGTCTCTTTTTGTGCTGGTTCAAACCTGTTCTAATGGCTCTTATCTTACTCTACATCTGCATGAAAGCATTTGGGTTCTAGATTACCGGTTTCCTTGTCCCAGTTTTCATGTCTCCATGAGCCATTGCTCTTGTCTCACTGCCCTAGCATCCACGCTGCCCAATCCCATTGTCTATGTCTCCATCTTGTTGTCCTTTGTTTTTCTTTCCCCTTTGCTTATGTTTTTCACCATCCCTTCACTCTCTTTATCCCAATGTCCTTATCTCCTGGTACGTTTCTGTCTAATGGGCATATTAATGAAAGGCTTGCGCCATTGTTGGATCACTTCTAGTGATGCAACGCCAGCACAAAACTTTCAACTGTATCTACGAGGCCACGCAAAGCCACTTTGCGTGGCTCTGAATGGCCTCATTGATATGGAGTAAGGGAAGGCAGCACAAATCGCTGCCTTGCCATACTCTGTGCTTGGGAAGCGTTCCATGTGTGTTGCGGAGGGCATTCCCATGCAGAACCCATGGATTGTGACATCCCCAGATTTGCAAGAGCCTGTAAACCTAGTGATGCACCAAAACCTTACGCCTCCCCAGCGGAGGCGCAACAATGAGAAATGTCTTTATTTCTCCTCTTTTTTTCCTCTTTCCATATGTACTACATTCTGCAGCACACATAGAAAGAGGAAAAAGCCTCCTCCAGATTGTTTCTGTGCAGGAAGATGTCCCTTGCTGCACCAAAGCAATCCTGCCTACAACATAGACACCCTTGCACCATGGTGTAAGGGTACCTGCATTAGCACTAGGCAGCCAAAACTGCGGCAGCACAGTGGGAAAGGACAAAAATGTGCCTTATTACATAGATAAGGTGTACATGCCTACCCTTTCCTTTCGACAATGCAAGGAAAGAGCAGGAATGCATCGTATCTATGCAATATAACTCATTCCTGTCCTTTACCACTACACTGGTGCCATTTTGGCTCCTTAGCGCCAACGCAGGAACCCTTGTACCATGGTGCAAGGTTATGCATTGTAGGCAGGATTGTTTTTGTGCAGCAAGGGGCACCTTCCTTCACAAAAACAATCCTGGGAAGATTTTTCCTCTTTCTACTTTCTAAGTGTGGAAAAAAAAGTAGAAATAAAGTTATTTTTCCTCGTTGTGCCTCCCCTGGGGAGGTGTAAGGTTTTGGCGCATTCTCAGGTTTACAGACTCTTGTAAATCTGGAGATGCACCAAAATCCAAGAGTGTTGCATGGGAACGCCCAAGGAGTGCCCCCCTAAAGCATAGTAAAGCAACGCAGCGATTTGCGCTGCCTTGCCTTACTCCTTATCTATGAGGCCATTCAAAGCCACGCTAAGTGACTTCGTGTGGCTACATAGATACGGTTGAATGGTTTGTGCCGCCGGTGAGTCATAAAAAGTGATGCAATGGCATAAGCCTCTCATAAATACACCGCGAGTGTCTTGCTGGTGTCCTTGTCTCCCTGCACCAGAGTCTCCATCACTTTATCCCTTTTTCTGTGTCATCCTGCCCTGCTGTCTTATCACAGTCGTGGTTTTAGGTCTCGCTTAGCGCAGCGCGCATGCGCTACTCTAGGAGAGGGCTATTGGAATCACTTCAGACTTCCAAGAGCCTTCTCTGTGTGGGTCGGCCTCCTCCCACACCTTCCATTGGCCTTTTGTTTGGTTTTCAAAAATTGAAAGCCCACAATTTGCCAAAGGCGGGATCATGTCCAGCCTTCTCTCTAAATGTTAACTCCCATGGCCTAGGGTCCTTGGGAGCGAGCAGCAGCGCAGCCGGGTGCCAGCTGCATACTTAACATTCCTTTCAGTGCGTGCATACCACATGCGGTCTTGTTATAGGTTTCCTCCTCACCTGAGTTCTGAGCTGATGGCTCCTAATACAGATATGCCCATCCCACCCCCAAGTCATTTAAATAAGGCGAATAAAGGAAGCGATGCCACTGGAGGGTGTCACATACCCCAACGCAGTTCACAACTGTTGCTGCTATCCTTTTGTTTGCCTGAATATCGCACTCCGGGAGGGCTGGGGTGGATGCAGTGTGGCCGGTAATTGATAGTTTCTGAACAAACACATTTCCAGGACATATTAATACTGTGGCTGGAATTCTCTCTGGCAGAGGGAAGCGTCTCTCTCGTTTTCACAACACCAAGCGTGCCAGTGGTACCGATGGAAGCCCGCCCAGAGATGGTTATATTAACTAATTGATGGCAGCTGCTTTCATGTTTTTAACACCCTAAGCCGGGTTTCATTTACTGACTAGGATGAACTTCGAGGGGATGGGGGGGGGGTCGTCTGAAGATGAAATGTAATTCAGTCTCCATTTTTTAGCACAGCGGGAGGCTGGGAAGTGAGACCCACATACTCATATCTACTTTTGACAGCCCTCTTGTAGATCAGCGTGCAAGCATGCAGAGGTTGGGGACACCACCAGCAGACTCCAGGTTTAATAGTTCACGGGTGGTGCAGTGGCGATCATCACATCAGGGTCCAGACTTGTTGATCCGCAGTGTGAGACCTCCAGTCAAACAAACAGCAGCAGTCCCCCCCGAAGAGCAGGAACAGGTCGAGAGGACGGACTCCAGGGGTATGACATACTCCTGTCACCAAAAGAAGTGACCACCACCTGAAGGATGTCCACTGGCGTTGGTGTGTACTGCAGGTAGGTTCCCTCTGGCGGTTTAAAGGGTACTGGGTGCTTATGGTGACATCAAGGGGGGGGTCACCTGAGAAGATGGTCCAATCAGAAATGACTGTTCCTTTTCCTGTCTATACCAATGAATTAAATATTGTGAAACCTACATGCATCTAAACTTTCCCAAAGAACAGGACCAAGGTAATCTCACAATCTACCTACCCTGGCTGCTGGTATGGCCTTCAGAGCTGCCAATCATCTCTTCCATGTGTTGCATCTATCACGGAGATATGGAAATCAGGTGAGAACCATTGGCCTTTGGCATTACCAGCTTACAAAGGCCGCTAGGCTACCCTCCCGGTGGAAATTGTAAATTGTAAATTGATACTTGTATAGCGCACTACTCACCCACAAGGGTCTCAAGGCGCTTGTACGAATACCGCTGTGGAACCCATCCTGGCTTTCCCTGTGAGGCGCCCACTCCTGGGCACCCCCAAGGTGGAGGCCAGGCATCCTTAGCGTTGTGGCGGCCGTTGTGGAGATTAAGCAAGCTATTGCCCAGAGTTGCAGAGTGGGACTCCATGATTGGTATAGGCACCGAGGCGAGAATTGTGGAATTTTGAGCCCAAGACCCGCCGAGGCGGGGAATTGAACCCTGGTCCCGGGCTAGACCTCTGCATCAGGGTCTGCCGCTCTAATCATTGAGCCACACTTCTCCAGGATAGCACCACATAGTGCTCCCTGAATCCGGGAGACAACAACGAGGAGTAAAAGAGGCAAGGAATATGGAGTTGGCCTGTGGGCACAAAGGCTCCCCCTTATAAAATGGAGTATACTGAAACTCTAAGTGGCCACTCTGAAGGGGCACACTCTTAGACATGTTGACCTATTTGACAGACTTGGTGACCCATCAGAACAAAGAGGAAATCACTTGAAATTAATACATAAAGGCAAAGCCAATAGGTCTGGCCTTGGCAAGTTGGTGTGACATTCAATTTGTTTTAGGTTTTGTTTTTTTTGTAAGCCTATGCCACAAAAAAGAAATAGAAACAATGTCATCATCACTTAAACATGGCTGTCATATGCTTGCAATAAAAATGTCATTTTTAAAAACCGTTCAAAAATGCATCTGTGCTACAAGTGACGCTTTTTAACCATCTACCTTCTCAGTTGTGCCATACATTTTATTATTATTGAAGGAGACCAGAACGAATCATCCCTTAACCAATTACTCAAATCGCAAGCAGCTCCAATGGTACAATTTCGTTTAAACACTTCATAACATAAACTTGAAAAAGGAGTGCAGCAGAATGTATTTAAAGTTAATTGAAAAAGCACACTTTAAAAGAACTTTGCAATTGAAAAGAAAGAAACTTTTTCTAAACATTTGTGAACAATGTGCACAGGCTTCGTACAGTCATCTAAGAGAGAAGGGAGTCAATGCTTGCATTCATGAGATTACAACTATTTACACTATTTCTGTACATTTGAAAAAGTATGTTAAAACCCAGTGGGCGATAGAGCTGTGCAATGGGCTTTTCCATCAAAATCCTGATTTTATTTTGCTCTCAATTTATGTGACAGGAAGGCTGGCAGCCTTTGCTAGTTGCCTAAGAGTATTAAAAGGAGTTTCAATGAAACAAAAACTTTTGAAAAAATAGGAGCAATTTAAAATATAGCATTTTCTATATCCCTTCTAGGCCGACCAGGTGCCCCATGTTGTAGTGGGCAGAAGCAAAAAGTGAGTGAAAATGTAACAAACCAATAGATAACGCCCACTGGCCTAATGCCCCTTTAAGAATATACATTATTTTAGGGGAAAAACAAGTCTGGTGATATGGCTAAAGCTGCCTCAAGGGCCAGACCTAAGAATTTGACAGTGGGTAAAATGAGTTTGAAAAAACGAATAACCAGCTACCACAGAAGTAATTAGAAGTCAGAAATGGGCTAAAAAATCGACCATTTTACAGAAATAAGAAAGATGGTACTATAGCCGCAGGGATACAAAGACAAGCATTTACAAAGCAATTGGTCTCATGTTTACGAAACTCTAGTAAATGCGAGACCTATTGCATTGCAAATGCTTGTATCTCTTTCCTGTTGCACTGGTCACGCCTCCCTGTTGGGTAACAAGTGGATGTACTAAGAACTGTTTACAAAACAAAATTTCTAAAAAACATAGTTTATTCAGTACAGTACATTATTATATACATCAAATCAACCATAAAAACACATATTAAAATACAGATTAAAAGTTTCCTGTCACCAAGAAAAACAATAATGTGAAGCAACACAATGGTTTGGAAAAATACAGTTGTCGACGCAGCGTTTCGGTTTTTGCTTTAAAACACCTTCTTCAGGACAGTTTTTCTCAGAATCACATCCAAGATGTGAACAAGTAAAATTAGGATTTTCACTTTAATGATCCTGTCTATACCGTACTTTGAGAGTACCAGTCTTCTCATCAAGGTACACACCTTGGCTAGTCACAATCCCAAGGTGCATTCGTGTATATAGGAGCCACCGTTATCTCCAGTTTAATTTGAAGGAAGACTCAGTTAAAAAAATGCATGGCAGCCAATCACTGCAGCCACAGTCAGTTTACTGCAATTATACTTGATGCGCAGTTATCAGGGTTTTCCTCCTGCAGAGGTCTTTTTATATGACCATCTGAAATGTTAAATCCGACCTCCCTGCTCCTGATATACCGATTCCCGATGTGAAGCGCTACACATCGGGTATCGGTATATCAGGAGCAGGGAGGCCCCTAGTACCCCAGGGAGGGGGCTGAATCGGCTCAGTACTCTGAGGGCCCTTCAACCCTCACCACCTCATCTCACGGGTCGGAAGCCAGCCGAGTTCGATCTCGGGAGCTGTGGACCCGGACCCGGTTCCCAGACCCAGGCGCTGCGGCCCCGCCCACACTCACTGAGGCGGTCAGCGTTAGGCGAGGTGGGCACCCCCTCATCTGGAGTGCCCTCCCGCATCATTCGCCTCATTTGAGCAGAGGAGCTGGGGGCCTGCAAACCAGCGAGTGGAACTGCCTACTTGGGACCGTGAGGCAGGGCCCCAATAAAGCGCCACACTATGTGGCCTACCTAAATACAAACTAGCACCACTAAGAACCTCCCTCAATGCAGATGCAAGACTTGTCCTCAAATAAATGCACACATCTCACCAGCGCTTAAAACCTTGAACTGGCTACCATATGAAACAAGAATCCAAGTGAAAATTGCTTGCATGATGCACAAAGCGTTATACTTCAAAAACTCCAGTTACCTGGCCCAAAAGCTAGAAAAATCAGGAGGCAGCAGATACTCACGAAGTGCACTCACCTTGTTGCTGATACCCCAACGAACCCACAAAAATAAAACTAGGGCTAAAGCATTCTCAGCTATCGCACCCAAGATCAATTGATCAATCGATCAATCAATCATAGCATTTCTAAAGCGCACTACATACCCATGAGGGTCTCAAGGCGCTGGAGGGGGGAATGCTGCTACTGTTCGAAGAGAAAGGTCTTGAGGAGTCTCCTAAAGGTTAGGAGGTCTTCGGTCTGCCGTAGGCGGATGGGGAGGGTGTTCCACGTCTTGGCAGTGAGGTGGGAGAATGATCTGCTGACGATGGTCAGTCTTCGGATGCGGGGGATGGTGGCGAGGCCGCGGTCTGCGGAGCGGAGCGGAGCAGAGATGGCAGGTGGGGGTGTAGAAGCTGAGTCGGCTGTTGAGGTACTGTGAGAAAGTGGCTCTATATATACTGGACCAGAATAAGGTACAGTGTGTATAGAGTCCACAAACCCCGGAGGTATAACAGAGGTTAAAGCCGGGTGTGACCTTACTCTCTAAAGTGGTAGCTTGGTCGAGCAGTAAGGCAGTACCAGAGGACAGTGTAAAGCATTTGTTGTACACACTCAGTCAGCAAAAGGTCTCACACACTCAAAGACTGAACTCCAGGCCAATTGTTTTTATATCAAAGATATAGTTGTTTTATTTCTAGAACCAACAGGTACCAAAATATACTGTTCTCAATATGAGAGGTCTCAGATGAGTACTTTGCAGAAAGTCAATAAACTTTGTAAACACATACAGGGGTTGCAGTAGGCAACACAATTCTACACACAATTTAGCATAGAGCTCAATGGATTTTCTTATATAAACACAGTTGATTACTTTGCAGATTACTTTGGTAATTCCAGGACTGGTTCCTAGATTCAGTCCTGGGGTCTGAGCTGAAAACAGTTTAGTAAAAACGTTTTAGGTATTGCAGTGATTTTTCAGGAATATAAAGCTATTTTAAAAGTTCACACTTAGAAACTTTTCAGCAGAAATCTGGCAATGTTATCCAATGGGAGAAAATTCAGGTTGCAGGTAAAGTACGATCTTGTTACTTTAGTAATCCAGTACTGGTCTCCTGGGTCCAGCACTGGGGTCTCAACTTAAAACAGGTAAGCAATTTTTTTTTTTTATGATTGTGTCTTAATTTGAGTAGTTGCCCATGAACATCTGTTGGTCCATTTCTCAGTGCTATGACATTTTGGTAGGCTTGCACACGGTGTTAACTGCGCCAGCACTTTGGCATCATGCGTATAAATCTATGTCTTAAATTATATTTGTCTTTAATGAAATCATGTTTTTTTAAACTTTGCATTGGCTGCAGATTCCTAATCCTGTATTATGCTTTCAAAGCTAATGTGCTTTAATTTTTTGTAAAGGTTTTTATTAACTACGCATACAATAAAAATACATTTGACATTTACTAGTAAACCGGATAGGGATTACTTTTGCGGTTCAGTACTGGGCTACAATGTACAGCACTGGCTTCTCTCCTGATCACAGGTGAGTTCTTCCGAGTTCGGAATTCGGATGATTTCATATGAATATTTTACGTTTTCAAAAGTAAACACTTAGAAGAGTTTTCAAGTCAAAGCAGTCAATGTTATTCAATGGCAGGTAAGTGAGTTACCGGTTTCCAGGTGAGTACTCGACTGGTGAAGTTGTGGTTCTGGGCATAGACTCAGGGGTCCCCTAGGGTCAGGTAGGTACAGGTGGTTCACCCTCAGCGGCGCAGGGGTGGCCGGGTGCAGAGGTAGTTATGCCCAATGTTACCAATGAGGGACAGGGGGCCTCCGGTTGGTGGCTGCTGGCTAGCAGGCCACGCGGCTGTGGGAGCTGGGCCCCTGGTCACTTGCTCAGGGCAAAGGGGGAAGCAGGATAGGAGAAAGGACAAAGGTGGCACAGCCAGCAGTACTCTGGAGGCTGGGTGCAGGGTGCTTTTGAGCCGTTGGGCGCTCAATGTTATCCAATGGAAAAGGCAAAAAGGGAACAAAGGCTGCAGGCTCGGGGGCGGAGACTCTCCAGGGGCGACCAGCACGTCGAGAGGTAAGTTGGGATTTTGGAGCACAGGTAAGTACCCAAAAGGAGGGCGCCGGGTGCAGGGGTGTCTTTGGGTGTCGGAAAAGCTTACCCTCAGCTGGTCGCAGTTGGGGGGGACCCTGGTCTTCAGTTTACAGGCGTCGTCTGGTTCGTCGAGGAGGGTCATTGGGCACTGGACTTCGGGTCCCAGTCGCCGGGGGGATGTCCTCGTGGTCTTGGATCGCTCAAGCACGGGCCGGGCTCGGCGGCTGCAGAGTGGGCTGGTCCAGAGCTTCCTGACTGGCACCAGGGGGGTTGTTGCAGCAGAGCCTCTGCTGATGGGAGTCCCAGTCTTTAAGAGGGTCAAGGCAGGCAGGTCCTCTGGGTGTCCCAAGGTTGCTGTCCGCAGGAGTCGCCGGGATTTAGGCAGGAGCAGGTTCCAGTATCGACAGGCCGGTAGGGCTGGGGCCAAGTCAGTTGTTGTCGTCCTGTTGTTAGCAGCTGCACGGCGGGTCTTCTTCCTTTTGGTCTTCTTTCTTCTTTTCTTATCAGGATCTGAGGAAGGAAGGATCAGGGAGCCCGTACATACTGAATTTAGGTGCATTACATGTAGGGCAAGGGCAGGGACCAATAGGTCGCTGTCCTGGGGTGGGCACAACCCCTAGCCTGCTCCTCTCCTGTGGGAGGGGGGCAGGAGCCTAGATGTGATTGGGAAGGGCCCCCCATGTTCAAGATGGCCGGAACACGGGGTCGTGCTTCACCTCATCACCCCCACCTGAGGGGTGGGGTTGGCACAGGCTGGCACACCCCCCTTCCTGACGTAGTTTTTCCCGCCAGTCTTCCCGCCAGAGTGGGGGTCAGGACTGGTGAAGGCCAGTTGTTGGGTAATGGTCTGGAGAAGCTCACAGAGGCGGCATGCCTTTGAAGCTTCCCCCGCCCATCCTGGGGGAGGAGACCTAGCACCTCGCCCAGGATGTGCATTGTTGCAGGCCCAGGAGAGCGGACGGCTCTCCACCCAGGGGTCCAGCAACATGTCTGCTGTGTGGCAGCCTCTGCAGCCACTCAGCCCAGACGTGGATTGTGGTTAGGTTTCAGGGGGCATCTCTCAGATGCCCTCTGTGGTGCATTTCTCATTAAATCCCACACTGGCATCAGTGTGGGTTTGATGTGCTGAGAAGTTTGATACTAAACTTGTCAGTCTTCAGTGTAGCCAATATGGTGTTGTGGAGTTCGTAATGTCGACCTCCCAGCACCATATACTCTCAATGGCATCACTGCACTTACAGTGCCCAGGAATGGCCCTGGTTACTGTAAGGGCACAGGGCTCATGCACCTGTGACCACACCAATGGCATAGGGCACCCAGCTAGAGGGGTGACTGATGTATGCCAGGGCAGTGGGTTTGTGGGCATGGCACACAGGGATGTGCTGAGAGAACGCCGTTTTCCCCCGTATTACCGCAAAATTGCGGAAAGAAGAGTGACTTACAGCTGGAGTCACCTTGAAACCAATTTTGGTCTGGACCTCACGATTGGTATGAGCCCAGGTGGTCGTTTGAGGTTGTGAATACGATGTGTGTCCTCATGCAGTGGCTCTAAAAATTTGTGATCCCTGGAGAAATTGCCCGAAATAGAAGTGGCAATGAAAACATGTCGGCAAGTGGAGCATGGCTAGATAGGAATTAGCCATCCTCACCTTTTTACATTCCATAACCAACACAAAAGAAACAGAATAAAGATAAGTCCCGTGTTGCTTGTGGCCTTTATGTATGTGTTCATGCTCACGTATTGTGGTTGTTTGTTTTGTCTCACACACTGCATTCTTTCACAAACACTGTTTTGTTTGTTTTGTGGACACCTTTTTTCTTTCAGAGCTTGATGGCGCCAATGATGAGATCAGGGCAATCCTGGTGAGTACCTGCCAGGTTCCCGTTGGTGGTTCGCCCGTGAGGTGCCATCTCGCTCACACACACTTTTTCTAACCTCTTCATTGTTCTAATTTAGACACATTGGTGTGTGTTATTTGTTGTCTCACAACTGTTCTTTGTTTTTTCAAGGGTCTGGGTAATGTGTTTTTACTAAATGGCATATTTTGGTTGTACCTCCTACCTCAATAATCAAAAGAGAGGAGTACTGTGCAAAAAGTTTTTGCTGTTGATGGTAAACCATTGATATATTGATATCTCTATGCCTGGTCGGTCTAGGTCTCGTTTTGTATTTATATAACTGAGTGGAGGGTGACCTATGACCAATTTTTCCCTCTAAGCTCCTCTTTGTCTACTACACAGGGATGTGTGCCATGTTGACTCTTGGTTTAGTTCTGTACTTATGTTAAAGATTAGACTGCAAAACGTCAACATTATCGGCGCCATCTTGCCCCTTTCCAGGCCCATTCGTGCGCGTAAGCGGCAGCCATTTTGAGCATCATGGCCCCCCTGCCCCTCACTAATAGCCAGCGCGTCTCTCTCTCTCTTAACCTCGCAAGCATTCCCCCGCACGCTGACAACCCCCCCGCTCTCTCATGCCTTGGGTCATAAACCCCTCTCCAGCGCAGCTTCACCACGGAACCCCATCCTGTTCCCAGCGCGACACCTCCCTTCATTCCTTTCATGGCCTCAAACCCTTTTGATGCAAACCCCCTTTTCCTGTGTCCCCGTTTGTCTTCCTCGTTCCCAGGCTGCCACCTGACCCTGCGGATACTGTTTATTACCCCGTACAGTAGGAAGCTTCCCCTCCCCATCAAAAGACCCCCGAACCGATCAAAGCCCCCACCCCATGAGATCCGATCAACCCCACGCATTCCGTGAATCGGCGGAATGCCCTGCTGTGCGACCACCATCACCTGTTGTGACCGGGGTGGGGAATCCAACTGTAAATGTATGTGGGAACGGGTCTGGAGGGGAGATTCCGAGGATGTTCTTTCAAGTATTAAAATATTACGAGAATGTGTTATGTGCAATAAAGGTCGTAAACTCTAGTATAAGAGGCTCGGCCTCAGAGATGTGGTTAGAGCACCTCGTGACGATACTTGCTGTCTGAATTGATGTGTTCTCCTCCGGAGAGAATAAAATCCTCGTTTCCCGCCTTCCAGTCTCCAGCGCCTGCTTCTTCATTGATTAATATTGGTGGGTCATAGAGGCGATACCGCCGGGCAACATAAAAGGGTCTTTGGTTACCGGTTGTCTTTGAAACCCTTTTTAACAATTGGCGCCCAACGTGGGGCCCATCAGCGACTCGTGGATCCAGTGGGAGAGGTCCTGACGACAGAGTGAACGACTGCAACGATCGGAAGGTACCCTGTCCGATAGACCCTCGTCTGACAGCCGATCATCCGAACTTCACTGGTTCCGAACAGACCTCTCTCGAGTGATCTGCGGTCCTGACTGGGAACCATCAGGAGTGCCACGAGAAGTACGAAGAGAAGAGGACGATCGGGCGCTGGATTCGGAAGACGAGAAACTGTCCATGCGGTCCGGGTAAGGTCGTGTAAACACGACGAAATTGCGATAGTGATAGATAATTGGAAGTAATTGATAATTGTTGTGAAAATACTAGTATTACTCTTTGTTAATTTATTGGAGATTCGCTGTCTGCAAACGGAGAAACAACAGGCTCTCCCTTTATAAACAGCGAAGGATAGGTACGCACCCGCCGGACCTATTTTCCCCCTCCCCATTGAACAATTGCCCCCCCCCCCCCCATTGATTAACTGTTATAGATCGTTTTCTGGAGATTCTCTGTCTACAAACAGGGAAGATTAGGTCCCCTCTTTGCAGATAGTGAAAGGGTAGGTGACGCGAACCTTTGCGAGCCTACTTATTCTCCCCATTGACCATATTGATTTTTTATTTTTGACCTAACATTGATTAACTGTTATAGATTGTTTTCTGGAGATTCTCTGTCTGAAAACAGGGAAGATTAGGTCCCCTCTTTACAGATAGTGAAAGGGTAGGTGACGCGAACCTTTGCGAGCCTACTTATTCTCCCCATTGACCATATTGATTTTTTATTTTTGACCTAACGTTGATCGATTGCTCAGAATTGGTTCATGAGGTATTCACTACGTGCAAACAACGTAGAATAGAAATATTCTGTCTAGTCTTTGCGCGCAGTGATAAGATAGGTAGTGCTGACTATTATCCCATTGTGATCCGTCATGCCTGTCTTCTCCCCACTGGTCAGTAGCCTGTTTAACCCGGACCGCTTATTAGAGATGAACCATCCGGCTCCGCTGGAAGGCACCCCTAATAAGGACATGTTCACAAAGCATGGATTAGTCGCTATAGCCTATAGCCAACTGTGGCATAAATATACAAAAAAGGATCGAGAAAGTCAGTGGCCACTGATAGGATCCTTCGAAGACGATAGAATAATCACACTAGAAACAGCTCTTGGTAAAAACAAGACGACGTCCACTATGCTTGACAGCTTCGGCATGTGGCGAAAAGAAGCCGAACAACGCAAAAAGAGAACTGAGAGTAGGTTGGGAAAAGAGCTGCGGAAAGCAGCCCACCTAGCAGCCCAGAAATTAGAGAAAGAGATAAAAGAAAGAGAGGATACCAAACAGAAGCTAGAAATAGAAACATCAAGCCAGTGCCTAGTTAGAACTCCCTCCACGCTCTACCCTGATTTGCACTCGAAACAGCGAACCAACGATGATCTGCTGCTAGGTCCTCCGATCATCCACATGCCCCCTCCATATGCCCCTTCCCAACCCTTGGCCCAACACTCACTATCCCCAGGTACCAGCGAGAGCAGCCCCGCGGCTTCAGCCCCCATGGCCTCCGTGCCGGCTGAACTCCTCGTATTAGATGTTACGCAAACGACAACGCCGGGCGACCCAGAAGCCCGAAGGGTTGGTCCTGTTAGAGCATATAGACTAAGCAAACATGAACGAGCAGGGGTCGATAAGATAGCGAAGATACTGGTAGAGAAGAGGGAGGATGAAGAATCCGTCATGGATGTGTTTAATTCTTATACTGGGAGTCACAGACGACACTTTACTGTACAACTGTGTTACCACGTCTTAAACGCATACGAGGACCGATATCAAGAAAAAGGTCCACAGAGCCTAACGACTCTGTACCGGAAGGTTGATATCGGGGATGAGAGTGAGAGTGATGTGACGGACCTCCTTACGCGTACGCTTGAGGTTTTCCGCCACCTCACTGAACAAAAGCCAAAAACCGAATCCACTACCTCCGTAGCAATCAACCCACAAACTGAACGACCTAACACTATGATGCCGATACGAGAGGCTGCCCCTTACTGGGTTCCTCCACGAGGTGAAGGGACTCACGATGACGCAAACAACAAAGACGCAAAGGGAAGGGTAGTGTACAATTGGGTCTACCAACCATGGGACCGGCAAGAGATTCTGACCTTCCGGAAATCTCTGCCAGACCTACGTAAAAACCCCACCGCCTTCTATACTGAGTTGGGTACGGCCCTAGGATCGACGATTATGACTCTAGCCGACATCGACTTGTTTTTCGGGTTATGTCTGCCAGCTGATGTGTGGAAACAAGTCCGGAAAGTCGACCACACTGAGCTGTTTGGACATAACTGGTCACAACTTGATGGCATAGATAGACAACGAGAACCCGGACAAAAGCCTTTAAAAGCCATTTTGGACCTCCCGGATAAAATTGTGCAGAAATTAAAAACCATGATCCCAGAAAAGAAAGTGGACTGGTCGATAGTAACGGCTTGTCGCCAGAAACCCCAGGAAGATGTATCGGAATACTTCTCCCGGTTTGAAACGGTGTTCTCCGATTACAGCGGCCAGGACCTGACCACTGCAACCGGACACCATCTGTTTGTCCAGAATTACGTTAAGGGCTTATCACCTGAGGTCTCGCAGAAACTGCAGGCCAGTGAAAGTAGTTGGGCAGCCTCCAAACCTACGGCTATCCTTCAGATGGCCCAATATTATGAACATCAGAAAAACGAAAACGACAGAACTACAGAGAGAAAGAAGAAAGAATTAAAGGAGAGGGTGATGATAGCACAACTGCAAGGGGTTACTCTGGGACGAGACCAATACCGGGGAAACCATCAGATGAACGTCCCTAAAACGGCACCTCCCAAAGACCGTGCTTCAACTCCCCACATTGGACGTACAGACATTAGGGAAGACCAGTGTGCCTTCTGTAAAGGATCGGGCCACTGGAAATCACAGTGCCCGGTTCTTTTGGAACTTACCAGAAATAGGGATCCTAGAGATTCAGCAAACGAACCAAGAAATAGGGGACCACAGCGAGGGCCCCCAAACAACGCAACTAATGATAGATCCAGTAGACCGAACACATTTGATCGACCCCGACAAAACCAATGCCAGCAATCTGACTACGATGACGTTCATGACTTTGCATAGGACTGCCTAGGGCAAGGGAGGGATCCAGTCGAGCTCCATGTTGACCAGCAAGGCCCTTATGTCACTGCTAAGGTCTTGGGTACAAAGTCACCATTCCTGGTAGACACTGGCGCAACACGTAGTGCATTATCTAAACGACTGATTCCAAGGGCACCCTTGTCTGGCTTACTAATAACATCGACAGGTTTCGATGGGACGCCCTCCACTAACCCTTTGTCCGCCCCAATCCTCTTTGACTTAGAAAACAACACCACTGACACCACGTTTTTACTCTCCTCCAATAGCCCTGACGCAATTATGGGACTCGACCTATTGAAACACTTCCGAGCAACGATTAGATGTTCTCAAGATGGAGTCCGAGTTTTTCTTTACGACAATCCTGTTCTGCTTAGACAGTGCCCCCCCAAACACATGTTTTCCATCACCGACGCCGACACTTCCCTGCTCGACACTCTGCCTCCGTATCTGTGGGCCAAAACGGATTCGGATGTAGGGCGCATGATGATCGACCCAGTACACATCACTGTTCGACCAGATGCAACACTCCCAAAACTTCCACAATATCGAATATCACCCGAGGGCGAGAAGGCATTGGTAGAAATCATCCAATCACTGATAGACGCAGGAGTGGTAGAGGAAGTAGTTAGCAACATTTGCAACAGCCCAATCTTGCCCATCATTAAGAAACAGGGAGAAGGAGATGAGAAAGCATACCGCTTCATCATTGACCTTCGAGAGATCAACAAAGTGGTGGTACCCCAGTACCCTGTGGTCTCAGACATTACCACCATCCTGACTTTGATTCCCTCCACTGCCACCACCTTCACTGTCATTGACCTCAAAAATGCATTCTTTTCTATCCCCATCCACCCAGACAGCCGATATCTCTTCGGCTTCACCCTAAAAGCCCGCTCATATAGGTTCTGCCGAGCACCCCAGGGCTACACAGAAAGCCCTAGCATCTACAGCCAGGCCCTCAAGAGACAACTGGATCAAGTCCAGTTACCCGATGGAGTGGTATTAGTACAATATGTCGACGACATCCTCTTGGCAGCCGACACCACTCCACTAGCTGTCACAGCCACCATTCAACTCCTGCATTTCCTTGCAGAAAATGGCCACAAGGTCTCTAAGAAGAAGTTGCAATTCTGCCAACCCCAGGTCACTTACCTAGGCCACCTTTTGTCCAAAGACGGAAGGAAACTGACTCCTGACCGGATCCAAACCATTCTCGACACCCCCGTCCCTAAGACCCAGAAACAGGTCCGCTCCCTACTAGGCCTCACCTCCTTCTGCCGACAGTGGCTGCCCAACTTTAGCCTCGTAGTAAAACCACTGCTTTCATTGTTAGCAAAGGACGTCCCTCTCCCACTCCCTTGGACCCCTGAGTGTCAGGCTTCTTTCGTGCAACTACGAGATGCCCTCTGCTCAGCCCCTGTGTTGGGTACCCCCGATTACACAAAGCCCTTCTCCCTTTACACCCATGAGAGGGAGGGGTGCGCTTTATCTGTCCTGACCCAGTCCATTGGCCCAAAGCAACGACCATGCGCTTACTTCTCAGCCACTCTTGACCCCGTAGCCAGAGCCCTGCCTGCTTGCCTTCGAGCCGTAGCTGCTGCCGCGATCTCTATCCGACAGAGTGAGGGGATCGTGCTCTCGAATTCCCTCACAGTACTGGTACCCCATGCAGTAGACACCCTCCTAAACCAAACCAAAACGCAACACCTGACAAGTGCACGACTGACAGGGTACGAACTGACTCTGCTCGCACCCCACATCACACTGAAGAGATGCACCACACTGAACCCAGCAACCCTGCTGCCCTTACCAGAAAACGATCCCAATGCGCACCCTGTACACGACTGTGTGACCCTCACAGACGAACAGACCAGAAGTAGGGTTGACCTCAGAGACACGGCTTTCCCCGACCCCGACGGAGAGCTGTGGGTGGACGGTTCTTGCATCAAGCTCCCCGATGGCACCACTTCGGCCGCCTATGCAGTCACCACGGCTCGAACTGTAGTCGAGACAGCCCGCATAACGCAACGATCTGCCCAGGCAGCGGAACTGATTGCCCTGACACGAGCCTGTATTCTAGCAGCAGGTACCACAGCAAACATTTACACCGACAGCCAGTATGCCTTCGGGGTGGTTCACCATTTCGGGCTCCTTTGGAGGGAGAGGGGATTCTTGACCTCACACGGCACCCCCATTTTGCACGGGGACCTAGTCTCCGCCTTGATCGAAGCCGTCCTTCTCCCCAAAAAGCTTGCAGTCATCAAATGCCAGGCACACAAAAAGGTGACAGACATTATTGGACAGGGAAATGCACTAGCCGACCTCACTGCCCGAGCGACAGCTGAAAATAGGACGACAACACGCATGTACGTGACCAGGTCACAAGCAGAAAAATGGACTGACGCTAGGGACACTATCAGAGACATTCAAATGGCTAGCACACAACACGAACTGACTGAATGGACACGGGTGGGATTGAAAGATGACGAAGGCTGCTGGCGGACAAAAGACACAGACAAATGGTTGCTACCTGACTCGTATCTGATTCCCATACTGACTATGGCGCACTCCCCTGCCCACATAGGATCAGCCCCCATGATTGAACTTGTCTCCAGAGTTTGGCACAATGATAAGATCACAGAGTCCGCCAAACGCTTGGTCCAACAGTGTTTGATATGCCTGCAACACAATCCCGGGAAAGGAACTGTAGTACCCCGGGGAGGGTTTGGGGTCCCAAATCACCCGTTTGAAGTCCTGCAGATGGACTACATCCAACTAGACAGATGTCAAGGCCTGAAATATGTACTTATGGTAGTATGCGCATTTAGCAAATGGGTGGAAGCATATCCAACCTGTGACAACACTGCTATGGCCACAGCAAAGGTACTGTTAAAGGAGTTTTTCCCCCGTTACGGCCTTTGTCGAATTTTGTGGAGCGACAATGGCCCCCACTTCGTAGCCGAAGTTATCCAACTCATTTTGAAGGGGTTGGGTGTAAAACAAAAGTTCCACGCAGTCTTCCACCCCCAATCTGCTGGACTAGTTGAACGACATAACGCCACACTGAAACAAAAATTGGCCAAAATAGTAGCTACCACAGGACTGAAATGGCCAGACGCACTCCCCCTGGCATTGCTCTCAATGCGTTCCACCCCCACCAAACACCACTTGACACCATACGAGGTTGTGTTCGGCCGGCCTATGAATGTTTGGTCTGCGCCGAAACCAACTTCCATTCATGACGTCCCGGACGTCCTAATGTCTGATTACTTATGCCAGTTGACTAAAACACTGTCTGTTATCCATTAACAGGTGCTGCATGCCATCCCTGACGCTTCCAGGGGTCCCGGACACACCATCCAACCTGGGGACTTCGTCCTGATCCGGAACTTCCAGCGTGCCAAGAGTCTGGAACCCCGGTGGACGGGCCCCTGGCAAGTCCTCATCACCACCCGAACAGCACTCCGGGTGGAGGGAAAACGCAACTGGCTGCATGCACACCACTGCAAGAAGATCTCCTCGACCCTGACCTCGACCGAAACCATCAACAGTCAAGAAGAGCTCCTGAACAAGGACCGACCGTCACTATCCTGCTATCCCGATACCGAAACACTTGAACTTTCAAAATTCTCTGATCCCACAGTGCCATCAAGAGAAGGGTATTTCCTGCGTCGAAAGGAGGGAGTTACGGCTAAGTAGACCACAGACTGAGTTAAATCTCAGAACGGTGACCTAAACACTACCGAGGGTTACCCGGAGAGAAGCAAAACAAAGTCTGTGGTTCTGCCCGCTACCGAGCCCCTTGAAGATGATGGAAGCGCCAGATAAGAAGATGATGGAAGCGCCAAATAAGAAGATGATGAAGGAAACAGGAAATACCCACCGCAGGAACCCAAAAGCAGACAGACTCCATAGCCCAAAGACTATTGCGCTCTTCATCACAATCCTCTTCTGCTTTCTCCTCATGACCACACTCTGGATTGTGGAAGAAAATGCACCTGCTCACGAAACATTCCTGACCACTGTCCAGCCTACCACCATGAAGGAACATTATCTGATCTCGCTCTCTCCCCAACTCAGAGAGAGGCGAAAGGAATTTTGGAATAACTCCTTCGTACAACTACTTCACCAGCACAACCTTGCCACCAATGCCACCAACTGTTGGATCTGTGGGTTGCTACCCCACGCCACTGGACACTCGATACCATTCATCCCTTCACCTTTCTCAGTTCACGGTTCCTGTCTTGCCTGGCTGATGCTTCTGCAAGAAAGCTTTAAGGACAATGCCACCTCCAGCAAAACGGTAACGCATTTCTACCACGGGGTCTGGCGGAACAGAACAAAGACACACTTCTGCCCGCAGACCAACAACAACACCATCCACTTGGACATCCCTGCTAAAGAACAAGTTGAAATGCAAGTGTTCAATAATCCAACCAGAACCACCTTCTCCTACCTGCGAAAACGAACGGCTGCCACTCTGACTGTGGCCCTGTCAGTCATCAACGTCACTGGCCACATGTGCATGGAAGGGCTTGGGACTCAGCTGGTAGGCCACAGTGCCTGCCGGTTTTCCAGAACTCTGGACTCCATCGACCCGCCTTCCTTTGTGGCATCTCCAAACACGTATTTCGTCTGCGGCACAAAGGCTTACACCTGGCTCCCCAAAGGCTGGGGGGGCACTTGTTTCATTTCCTTCATTCTTCCTCCGACATATGTGGCACCAGCAAATCATCACAGACAAAAACGAGCCAAGGACATCGAACAAGCCGATTCAACAGGAGCGCAATTCATCGATGCTATGAAAGGACTGGTCCCCCTCTGGGGCCCGATGGCAAACAGCCGTGCCATCCGACATCTGACTCAAGCAGTTGAGACAACAATGAACATCACGGCTGGTATCCTTGCTAACAACACCGCTGAACTTCAAGCGGTCCGCTTGGTGGCTCTCCAGAACCGCCTTGTCCTGGATGTGGTTCTTGCGGACCGTGGTGGAGCATGCCGCATCATTGGGTCCAGCTGCTGTACATACATACCGGACAACTCACCCTCAGTGTACAAAGCCATCGAACATCTCCACAGACTCTCTTCAGAAGTACACCAGGAACAAGAAGAATGGTCGCTTGGTGGTTGGTTCTGGAACACCGTTAAGAACTGGGGTTGGAGACTGTTCACCATTATCCTGATTCCTGTAGTTGTGATATGCGGTCTATGCTTAGGAATTCAATGTCTGCCACCTCTGTGTTCATTATGTGCAAATTGTATTTGTCCTAAGACTGTGGACTTTGAAAACGAACGTATGAGAGCAATATATGATGCCGAGGTTAGGAATTTGATGAAGATTGACATTGAGTAAGCAAGTTGGCTAAGATATGTTGAAAAGGGAGGACTGTTAAAGATTAGACTGCAAAACGTCAACATTATCGGCGCCATCTTGCCCCTTTCCAGGCCCATTCGTGCGCGTAAGCGGCAGCCATTTTGAGCATCATGGCCCCCCTGCCCCTCACTAATAGCCAGCGCGTCTCTCTCTCTCTTAACCTCGCAAGCATTCCCCCGCACGCTGACAACCCCCCCGCTCTCTCATGCCTTGGGTCATAAACCCCTCTCCAGCGCAGCTTCACCACGGAACCCCATCCTGTTCCCAGCGCGACACCTCCCTTCATTCCTTTCATGGCCTCAAACCCTTTTGATGCAAACCCCCTTTTCCTGTGTCCCCGTTTGTCTTCCTCGTTCCCAGGCTGCCACCTGACCCTGCGGATACTGTTTATTACCCCGTACAGTAGGAAGCTTCCCCTCCCCATCAAAAGACCCCCGAACCGATCAAAGCCCCCACCCCATGAGATCCGATCAACCCCACGCATTCCGTGAATCGGCGGAATGCCCTGCTGTGCGACCACCATCACCTGTTGTGACCGGGGTGGGGAATCCAACTGTAAATGTATGTGGGAACGGGTCTGGAGGGGAGATTCCGAGGATGTTCTTTCAAGTATTAAAATATTACGAGAATGTGTTATGTGCAATAAAGGTCGTAAACTCTAGTATAAGAGGCTCGGCCTCAGAGATGTGGTTAGAGCACCTCGTGACGATACTTGCTGTCTGAATTGATGTGTTCTCCTCCGGAGAGAATAAAATCCTCGTTTCCCGCCTTCCAGTCTCCAGCGCCTGCTTCTTCATTGATTAATATTGGTGGGTCATAGAGGCGATACCGCCGGGCAACATAAAAGGGTCTTTGGTTACCGGTTGTCTTTGAAACCCTTTTTAACACTTAGGCACTCAGCCTACAAAGGCAGTGTGTGGGTGCCAGGGTTGTGGTAAATATTTAATTACCGTCCTAATTTCTATGCAGGTAAGTACTAAAAATAAAATAACTCAATCGGAAAGAAAGACGCAGAGTCCGTGGTGTTAGAGTTCTTAGGGGTTTTATTCCTTAAAAAGGAATGGTTCTTGAACCGGATATCATGTTCCTGACACCACTGGGGTTCAGGAAGGGATAGAGCATACTTTATTGACAAGACATAACTTTTATACTTAAATCATATAATGGATACCAATACAGTAGGCGTAACAGCTGAGAGAAACAAGATAAAAGCATACACGTGTTAGCAATACGTAATCAAAAAGGCGTGAACTAGGCGTGAACATAGGGGTGTGTGCTAGAAACGTCACATGAAAGTGTCACAAGTAGGTGGGTACATAGCAGAATCTTGCAATGTCAGCAGAAATCTGAGGTCTGGGTGCGCGCGCAGCTGCATGACGTGTGATTGACGTGGAGCTGGAGGGTGCAGGGGACTTGACATTTACACTAGCGGAAAGAGACAGAAGTCTGGCATGTCAGATCAACTCGTACCTATATCATATCTGATATCTGATGTTTGGGAACCATATTATCTAGAGGGAAAGGTCTCTTGGGCAGAGGCTATTCTATACTGACTGTGAGTGCGTGTATAAGCGTCTACGTGTCTGCATGAGATGCGAGGGGGCATGGGCCTACCATGGTAACAGGAGCTATGAATTACTTGCACGGAGACAGTGAGGCCGGGCCCTTTGCTCTGCAGCTGGAAGGATGTTTACTTGAACTAGTAGGCAGGAATGTATTTCTGAGGAGCGGAGCAGATAATTCGAAGGTTGAATACAGTCTTGGCAGGCAGCAGGCTGAGCTAAGCGCCGTTAGCCGCGCAGGGAGTAAGGTAAAGGTCACGGGTACAGAGGCAGGCCCAGGCTGAGGCATTTAGAATCAGAAGGCAGGAAAAGGCTTGATGGCAGAATTCAGGGCCTACTTCGCCTGGGCTGGGAGACGTGTAAAGTATACCACATAAAGACGTTGGCAAGGCATACTTAGGAACGGAATATTCAACCCATTCAGGGTGGATCTGAAAGAGGACATGTTAACGTTGGACGCAAATGTATTTGCGTCTTCATAGCTGGCACAGGAGGGAAGTTACATGCACTTTAAGCTTGTACATGGAGACGGTGGGGTACACGTTAGGGAACATTTCTTGACCATAAAATTTATATTTCCTCAGGGTACAGGGCCCTTAGGGGTCTTCTCTGGCCACCATGCCCGGGGTACATAAGCTACCATTTACTAGGGGCTGACAAGTGGCCAGAGATGCCAATTGGGTTCCAGTTTCAACACAGTTTTAGGGAAGGAACACAGGCCCTGGGTACCTGGTTGGCAGGAGCCCAGGGCACACTCAGTCAAAGCACATCAGCAGTCAGAAAAAAGTGGGGGCATACCAATAAAAGAAAGATGGCACTTTCTCACAGGTACGCTGGTCCGGTGTCGTGGAGTGCCTTGTGTGTGTGGGTGAGGCGCTTGAAGGTTATCCTCTTGTTGATGGGGAGCCAGTGCAGGTCTCTCAGGTGGGGTGTGATGTGGCTGCGGCGGGGGATGTCGAGGATCAGGCGTGAGGAGGTGTTCTGGATGCGTTGGAGCCGTTTCAGGAGTCTGGCCTGGGCTCCTGCGTAGAGTGCGTTGCCGTAGTCCAGTCTACTGCTGACGAGGGCCTGGGTGACCATCCTCCTAGTTTTGGTGGGGATCCACTTGAAAAGCATGCAGAGGGTAATGAGGCAGAAGGAGGAGACGGCATTGACCTGCTTCATAAAGGAGAGGGTGGAGTCGAGGACGACCCCTAGGTTTCGTGCGTGGTCGGTGGGAGTAGGGGTGCTCCTAGTGCCGTCGGCCACCAGGAGTCGTCCAGGCCGAGGGGGTGGAACCAAGGATGAGGACATCCATCTTGTCCGAGTTCAGTTTCAGTAGGCTGTTTCTCATCCAGTCGGTGACGGCCTTCATTCCTTCGTGGAGGTTGTTTTTTGCGGTGTGGAGGTCATTGGTGAGGGAGAGGATCAGCTGAGTGTTGTCGGCATAGGAAATGATGTTGAGGTTGTGCCGTCGGGCGACGTGGGTGAGAGGTGCCATGTAGACGTTGAACAGCGTTGGGCTGAGGGATAAGACTTGGGGTACGCCGCAGATGATCTCGGTCGCTTCGGAGCGGAATGGGGGGAGGCGGACGCTATGAGTTCTACCGGAGAGGAAGGAGGTGGTCCAGTCCAGGGCCTTCTCTTGGATTCTGGCATTGTGGAGGCGTGCTCTTAGTGTGCAGTGGCAGACTGTGTCGAAAGCGGCTGACAGGTCCAGGAGGATGAGGGCCGCGGTTTCCCCATTGTTGAGCAGGGTCCTGATGTCGTCGGTAGCGGCGATGAGGGCAGTTTTGGTGCTGTGGTTGCCGCAGAACCCGGACTGGGACGGGTCCAGGATGTTGTTCTTTTCGAGGAAGCTGGTCAGTTGTTTGTTGACGGCCTTTTCAATGACCTTCGCCGGGAACGGGAGCAGGGAGATGGGTCGGATGTTCTTGAAGTTCTTGAGGTCCGCCTTGGGTTTCTTGAGTAAGGCGTTAATCTCTGCGTGCTTCCAGCTCTCCGGGAAGGTCGCTGTCTCGAAGGAGATGTTGATGGAGTTCCGGAGGTGGGGTGGGATGGTGCTGCTGGCTTTGTTGAAGATGTGGTGTGGGCAGGGGTCTTACAGAGATCCGGAGTGGACGGTGTTCATGATCTTGATGGTCTAGAAAAAATGGTTAGGGGTTCTGCCCACCTCACCCTCCCGTACCTGAGCAGGAGACATCCAAGGATGAAAAAGTAGAGAGAAAAGGTACTGAAGGGATCAATCCACTTTTAATTCTCAAACAAGAAACAATTAATTATCTTGTGATAAGCAAATTAAATCAAGGAAGAATATCTATAAGTTCATATATACATATATGGGCGGACAGCCAGAGAGGCACAACAGAAAACTATTTATATACAACACATTACATGTACATTCTATACAACTATACAACATATATAATATCAAAAACACTTCTATGTACCCTCAAGACAAAACATATGTACAAATATATATATATACACACCAATTTACATATGTATCTCCTCTTAAAGTATAGTGGAGTCTACAACTCCAAGGTAGTCCCTAACGACAAGCACCAGGGGGTTAACATATATACCCAGCCTATATTTGTGTAGGTGCATCAATGAACAAATTAAATCTTTCTTGAATTAAACTAAGGGACTCCGTTCAAAGCCAAAGGTGTCGACGCAGTCGCGGTCGCGTTTCAGCCAGATGATATAGGCTTCACCAGGACATTGGTACTCTAGTTTGCAAGGCCATGGCCAAGTCTAGGGCAAATCTTATCGGCCAACCCACACTCCCACCCAGGAGGGTGGGGTAGGTGCCACCGTCTCGGCTCAAATCTCGAGGAATCTTAATATCTTCACTGTGTCCGCCCAGCAAGATATATTAAAATGAAATTGGTATAAGTCTCAGGAGTGGCTCAAGTCCCACAATCTTCCTTAATTCTCCAGCGGCTTCAGCAACGCGAGGAACCAGCGTTTGCTGCGGCGTCTTACTCCATGAATCTTGATGGTGTCGTAGTCGTTGATGTTGGTCCAGGCGAGCAGGCGGTTGGTGCGGGTGGTGGTCATGGGAGCGTGGGTATCGGCGGTTGCCGGGGTGGTGCCGGCATCGAAGCTGTCGTGGATGTCTGCAATCTTGTGATAGAAGAAGGTGACCAGCGAGTCGCACAGGTCTTGTGACGGTGGGATGTTGTTCGTGTTGGAGCTGGGGTTGGAGAGTTCCTTCACGATGCTGAAGAGCTCTTTGCTGTTGTGTGCGTTGTTGTCTAGGCAGTCTCCGAAGGTGGTCCTTTTGGCAGATCAGATGAGGTGGTGGTGTCGGCGGGTGGCGTTCCTGTGAGCTGTGTAGCTTTCTGGTGTTCTTTCGCGGGTCCAGTTTTTTCTAGTTTTCGGCAGGTATGCTTGGAGGCCTTCGGTGAACCAGCTGGCTCTCTTGCTGGTGTGGATGTTGGGGAGCTTCTTGAGTGGGGCGAGGGTGTTGGCGCAGTCGCTGATCCATTGTCTGAAGCTGCAGGCTGTGGCCTCGGGGTCGGTCGGGCCTGCGGGTGGGCTCTGGGGGAGGGCGGTGGTTAGCTGGCCCTCAATGATCTTGCTCCAGCTGCAGCGAGGTATCTGCTGGGTGCAGTGGTGTGTGGTGGGTTTCCAGAAGGTGAAGTGGTTGCAGCGGTGATCGGTCCAGTAGAGTTCGGTGGTGCGGTCGAAGAAGACGTGGGTGCTTGCGGAGAAGATGTGGTCAAGCGTGTGACCGGCGGAGTGGGTGGGTGTTGTGACGAGTTGTCTGAGTCCGAGGTTGCCGAGGTTGTCGATCAGGGTGGAGGAGTTGGAGTCGTTGTTGTTCTTGAGGTGGAAGTTTAGGTCCCAGAGGAGGATGTAGTCCGTGGAGGCAAGGGCGTGTGTGCTGATGAAGTCGGCATTGGAGTCGCTGAACTGTGGTCGGGGTCCGGGGGGTCTGTAGATGTGAGTGCCTCTGAGGGTGGTGTTGGGGTTGGTGTGGATCTGAAAGTTCAGATGTTCGGCAGTGCTGAGGGTGTCGTCCGAGTCTGTCGAGATTTTGAGAGTGTTTCTGTGGACGATGGCAATTCCTCCTCCTTCTCCATTGGTGCGGTCCTTGTGGGTAATCTTGTAGCCTTCCGGAATGGCTATGGCGATGGTGGGTGCTGAGGAGGGGTCAGCCAGGTCTCCGCCAGGAAGGCGACGTCTGGGGCGTTGGTGTCAAGTAGGTCCCAGAGTTCAACAGCGTGATTGCGGGGGGAGCGGGTGTTGAGCAGGATGCATCTGAGGAAGTTGGGTACATCTGTGGGTGGGTTAGCGGGCCGGGTGCTGGTGAAGCTACAGTTCCGGCAGGAAAAGGGTCCTTGGGTGCGCTTCAGGAATGCCAGGCAGCAGGTGCGTGATTGTCCGGCGTTGAGTGCATGGAGGGTGCTGGAGTTGTAGCGCTGGGCGCGGTCTGTGTGCGGTCCGGGCGCGGTCCAGGCGCGGACGGGCGCAGACCGGCTTGCCTTAGGCACTCCTTTGCGCGCACGTTGCTGGGCCTCCATATTAGGGGATGTGGTGTAGGAGAGTAGGGTCTGCAATCCTATGATCACCCGGACTTTTTGCTTTTGTTTCACTGGTTTACGACTTTCTCAGGCTGTGGGCCTGCCAATCAGACCCACAGCCTAGCTGTTCTCTCGCTAAATTGATGTGTACCTTAGGTGCACTACCCAATTGGAACTGGGCCACCCTGTCAGACCCTGTAACTCAGGGCATCGGTGTACCCAGGGCCTACCAGGGGCTGAAGCATGTATTATGCCACCCCTGGATGGCCACCTAAATCTGACACAACTGGCTGCACGACAGCTGGGGCCACGTGGCGTACTCGCCCGTTTGCTGTAGGTGTAGTATCCCTATACCTAACCTTAAAATGGACACCCGAGTTCCTCTCAGTCACTCCTATGGCAGGCCTTGACAATCCTGAAGGCAGAGTGCATGGAACCGTGTGAATTGGGCTCTGGCACGAGCCGAGCCCGGTTGCAGCTTGCGGAACCAAGACCCAATGGCTGTTCCATGATAACGCGTATCATATCGGTAACTTCGGTATCGCATTATCAAGACATGTCGAGTAAGGTGTCATACGAATCGGGATGCTGCCCCCTCACCAATTCTGGCGACGAGGTTAGCATTCCGCCCTTCTAGAGGGACACGACATGTACGTAACTGTGAACCCCGGTTAAAGTTAACTGAAGCCTCAGCTCCACAAAATGGACGCTGCCACCACAGACACGAGTCTGACCTCCTGCTGCTGGGAGTCCTTCCAGCGAGGAGAGCTTGGACAAAGGGTTTCCTGTCAAGGGCGGTGTTCGCACCGTCCCAGACAGGGTTTGTGTATTCTGGGTAGGTAGGGCTTTGCGAGAAGGTGACTGCGGAGTGGCACCCCGGTGCTCACTACGCATCTGCCGGCTAGAACCAGTTCCAGGGGCGCGCAGCCCCTGACCTGGGGAAAGTCCAGCAGGGGGAGAGGGGTGTAACTACCCCCCTTCCTGGTCCCACCCTTAGGGCAGGACCTAGTCATGTACCCACCCCTTTTTTTAGGATAAAGGCCGGAGCGGGGACCCTTCCAAATTAGATCATCTTTGAATCAAGAATACTTTCTACGAAAGGACTTCGAGACTCTTCTCAAGATTTCTCCCTTGTGGCTAAGGAGTAGTCACCCTGCATCCGCAGGCACCATCTAAGAACTCTGCGGTTTGCTGCAAGTCCTTCCTCAAGGATCCGACGGCACAGCTCGACGAGAACCGGCTTCCCTGGCACCTCTGACCTCTACCCACGTCGTCAGCTCATCTGAGATCTGTGGGTGCGACGAGACCTCGAGGGACCGGCCATCATCAAAACCTGCACGCTTTCTTAACCAGCACGACCATCGAAGCAATTCTCTGGTGAGTGCTCTGGGTTCCAAGAAGCCCCGACCCTGAGTAGCTCCAGCACCGAAGTGCAGTCTCCCAGCATCTCCACGATCTGCGTGGGGCCCTTCTGCTCGCTGCTCAGCACGTTGTCTGGTCACTAGCCGCTGGCTTGTGCCCTTCTTTGACCACATCCGACAACCAACGCTGCTGGTCTGGTTGCTCCAGATCGGCCCTTGCTCCCTTTTTCGAGAGGAGCACCCCAGACCCTCCTGGTCCACTCAAGACGCCATTTTAGGCCCACCACGTGGCCCTGAAATCTGCCAAGGCTTGTTGCCCCAATCCTGGGCCCAGCGACGCCGACAGCATCAACCTTCGTGGGACAGCTCGCACCTCCATCCTGGTCGCCGACAACGCCTCCTGGTCCGTGAGACTGCAGAGCCTAGCGTCGCCCACTCACCTAGTCGAGGGGACGGCCATCCGGTGCCTTCCCGGTACCCTCTGACTACTGGCTAGTAGTAGGAACTTGGTCCCCTCTGCTTTCAGGTATCAACGATCACTGATCCAGGCTTGGATCTCTACGAACTGTTCATCACTGGTCGCCGGCCAGCAACTCCTTTTCTTCCGGCTCCTGGCTCGTCAGCGAAGACCCCCGACGCCTGTAAGACTTGTGCAGCCGCAGCCCTCGTGGCTAGGTAACTCCGGCATTTCGGTGCCTGCATAGCCTCCTTACTCTAGGGTCCCGAGTCCCTCGCTTCCGACTTGCCTTATCGGGTCCGCCCGAGACCACTAAACTTTCCGGGCCCTCGGGCACTTGTTTAAATTGTGCACTTGAAGTATTTTCTAAGAGCTTTGGTTCTGTGCTTAGTACCCTGCCCTCATAAAGAGTACAGGGCTGTTGTGATTCTAATAAATATACTGTTTATTTTCATAACACTTGTGTGGTGTCCTTTCACTTGGTGTTCAAGGGGTATGTGATGGTATTACAGCTGGCTTAACACGCCCTCTAGAGTTTAGCCCGAAGACTGCTCATATCCACGCTACTAGGATAGCTGGTCTAAGGTTGACTTACAACCAATCACCATAAGGGTCGTTTGGAACGATACATAGTGGTCGCTAGAATAGCGAACGCTGCATATCGGGCCAACTTCTCACATTGGTGAGCAGCGGTTGGGATTTGAGCTTGCTGTTGTTTTACCACGCGTATCCTAAGAATATCTTGTGAAAGATCACATAAGTACTCCAGGTACATATAACTTAGCTTAGAATACTCTGAGTTCTACTGAACCAGCTGTTGTAGCTCCTCAAGGCTTAGCACACCTTGGCTACAACTCTTAGCAAGGGATCAGTAGGTAAACCCATAGTGTAGGTAAGTGCATCACTTACACCACACTAGAAGCAGCATGTCGGACAAAGGAGGAAACTCTGAGTCTCCCCTTGTGTCAGTCGACCCTCCACAGGTCACCTCCAGATATGCTGCACTTAGCTTCCACGAGATGCGACAGATCTGTACGTCTCGGAAGTTAAAACAGGGTGCAAACCCTACCATTCCGTCTCTGATTGGTCTCTTGGAGACTTATGATGCCAGGAGGGCGGGTAACACCGACCCTTCTCATCCGGGAATGGAGATGCCTCCCCTCGAGGGAACCCGAGGTGACCCTGACCTTATCCATCTCTCCGCCGAGGGCGAAGAGGAGGACGAGGAACCAGAGACATCTGGGGACGAGGCAGACGAAGGTCCAGTCATAGTTAGTCAGCTAACTCAGGACAACTTAAGCCGACACGAGATTGGTACTAGGGGACCCCTGGGCCCTCTCTCGGGCCAGCTTAACATTGGGAACGGACGAGTTAGGTCTCTGTCGAGAGGCTCTAACAGATCCGCTCGAACCAATGGCTCTCGAGGTTCTGCTCGAAGAGGGATGACATCACCTCAGAGGAGAATGTACGAAGCAAAGGAGAGGGAAGTCAATCTGCGGATCGAGAGGGAAGAACTTGCCCTAGCCAAAGAGAGACTCGCCTTTGCTCGAGAGCAAGAGTTGAGTGGGACAGTTCCCACTGGTGGCAGCATTCCCCCACGGGAACCCAGGAGTTTAGACACTAAGCACCTGAATAAGATAGTGCCCCCCTTTAAGCAAGGGGATGACATCCACAAATGGATTACTGCTTTGGAGTGGGCCTGCACTGTACAGTGCATCCCCCAGAGTCAGTGGGCAGCTATCTTGTGGCTCTCCTTTGACGGTAAAGGTAGAGATAAGCGCCTCACTACTAGAGTCGAGGACGCTAACAATTACCAGATCCTGAAGAACACACTGATTGATGGGTTCGGCCTAACCACTGAGCAGTACAGGTTGCTGTTCAGGGATACCCAGAAAACTCAGTCTCAGGACTGGTCTGATTTCGTTGATTGTGCCACTAAGGCTTTGGAGGGCTGGTTGCTGGGCAGTAAGGTTACTGATTACACGGGATTGTATAATTTGATCATGCGAGAACAGATTTTAAACAATTGTCAGAACCAGTTGTTGCATCAGCACCTTGTCGACTCGGATCTGACCTCTCCCCAAGAATTGGGAAAGAAGGCAGACAGATGGGTCAGAACAAGGGTTAAGCAAAACTAGGGCCAGAACCAGGGTGGTCAGAAGAAAGCAGACCAGAAGGGTAAAGATTCGAAAGGGGAACAAACTGACCAGAAGTCTTCGACAGGTCCCCAACAACCCAAAGAGGGGGGGGGGGTCAGGCTTCCCAGAAAAAGAAGAATCAAGAAGGCCAATCGAAAAGGTGGTGCCAATACTGTAAAAGTAATACTCACTGGTTTAGTGAGTGCACCAAGAAAGGAGGGCAGACTCCTGCTACTGCAGCCCCTAGGCACCTGTGCCCCCTAGTACAGCCAGCAGTAGTAGTGCGCCTCCCAAGGGACTAGTTGGGTTAACCTTGGGTTCTGAGGGGTGTGACAGCTTAGCTGGTACACTCACTCAGGCTGTCCTTGTCTGTACAGGGGATGTGGATATATCCCCTGATGTCAGTCCCAATACTTTGGGCAAATACCGACAGACGCCTTTAATAAATGGAAGAATGGCTCAGGCCTATAGGGACACTTGTGCCAGCGTCACCATGGTGACGCCTAACTTTGTGGACCCTGGACAGATCATGCCAGGTACAGATTTCCTGGTGACCAATGCCAGCAACGTCACTACCAGTCATAGTATGGCGATTGTTGCTTTCTCCTGGGGAGGGGTAAATGGCCAGAAAAAGGTTGTTGTTAGTTCAGACCTCCCAGTGGATTGTTTGTTGGGCAATGATTTGGAGTCATCACAATGGTCAGAAGTGGAGCAACGGACTCACATGGAGATGTTAGGCTTGCCAGCACACGTGTTTGCTGTGACCAGGTCACAGGTCAGACGATGCCCCACTGAACAGGTGCTGGATCCTGGAACAACGGACCAGACACCACCCAAGAAGAAGAGCAGTCGGGTTAAGGCTTCGCCTTCCCCCTTGCCCCAGGTCGAGGATCAGGTCTCAGAGGAGGCTGACCTCCAGGAATTGCGGGAAACTGAACCTAAAGAACTCGAACTTGATCAAGTTGAGTTTCTGGGCTCAGGGGGACCCACACGAGAGGACCTGGGGAAGGACCAGTTAGACTGCCCTTCTCTTGAACCCCTCAGACAGCAGGCTGCTGCTGAGGCTGCTGGGAACGCCACAGGTACCCACAAGGTATACTGGGAAGATGGACTCCTGTACACTGAGGCAAGAGACCCCAAGCCTGGCATGACCAGGAGGCTGGTCGTCCCCTTGTCTCAGCGTGGTTTCCTCCTTACCTTGGCCCACGAGATTCCCTTAGCAGGACACTTAGGCCAGACGAAGATGTGGGACAGGCTTGTCTCACACTTTCACTGGCCTCACATGAACGAAGATACCAAGGAGTTTTGCCGCTCCTGTGTCACTTGCCAAGCCGGTGGTAAGTCAGGTGGCACGACAAAGGCCCCCCTTATACCAATGCCTGTGGTGGGGGTGCCCTTTGAACGGGTGGGGATTGACATCGTCGGTCCCATGGAACCACCAACAGCATCAGGGCACAAGTTTATACTGGTGGTAGTGGATCATGCCACCAGGTATCCTGAAGCTATTCCCCTTAGGACCACTACAGCGCCTGTTGTGGCAAGAGCCCTAGTTGGAGTATTCTCCAGAGTGGGCTTCCCTAAGGAGGTCGTCTCCGACAGAGGTGCAAACTTTATGTCGAGCTACTTAACTGCTATGTGGAAGGAATGTGGTGTCAACTACAAGTTCACTACACCCTATCATCCACAATGCAATGGGCTTGTTGAGAGATTCAACAGGACCCTGAAAGGGATGATTCATGGACTACCTGAAAAGCTTCGGCGTAGATGGGACGTCCTGATCCCCTGCCTTTTATTCGCTTACAGAGAAGTCCCACAGAAGGGGGTTGGCTACAGCCCTTTTGAACTTTTGTACGGGCATCCTGTAAGAGGACCCCTGTGTTTGGTGAAGGAAGGATGGGAGAGACCTCTCAAAAAGCCTGCAACCAACATAGTGGACTATGTGCTTGGTATCCGCTCGCGGATGGCTGAATACATGGAGAAGGCATCCGAAAACGTTAAGGCCAGCCAAGAACTCCAAAAAGCTTGGCATGACCAAAAGGCTGTCTTGACTGTTTACCAGCCCGGACAGAAGGTGTGGGTGTTGGAGCCAGTGGCCCCAGCAGCACTCAAGGACAAGTGGTCCGGGCCGTACACCATCCTGGAGAAAAAGGGAGAGGTCACCTACCTGGTAGACCTGGGAACTCCCCGGAGCCCCCACAGGGTGCTCCATGTCAACAGGCTCAAGGCATATGTCGACAGGAAGGACATGAGTTTGCTCATGGCCATAGATGAGGGACAGGAGGAGGAGAGTGACCCTCTCCCCGACCTGCTCACTCAGAATCCTGACGATGGGTCGGTAGATGGTGTTGTCTTTTGTGGCAGCCTCTCCGAACATCAACAGGAGGATTGTAAACAGGTTCTTCAATCCTTCCGACATATGTTCTCTCTAACACCCAGTCAGACCAATTGGTGTACCCATGAGGTTGACACTGGTGACAGCTTGCCCGTCAAGAGTAAAATCTACCGGCAGCCTGATCGCGTTAGAGACTGCATCAAGAGTGAAGTGCAGAAAATGTTGGAGCTGGGAGTCATTGAACCCTCGGATAGCCCTTGGGCTAGTCCCGTAGTTCTAGTGCCGAAACCTCACGACCCGGGGGCGGTAAGAAAGAGATGAGGTTCTGCGTAGACTACAGGGGTCTCAATGCAGTCACTAAGACTGACGCCCACCCAATACCAAGGGCAGACGAGCTTATCGATAGATTGGCTTCGGCCAACTACTTAAGTACGTTTGACCTGACAGCTGGGTATTGGCAAATCAGGTTAGCTGAGGACGCCAAGCCTAAGACCGCATTTTCTACCCCTGGTGGGCATTATCAGTTCGTGGTGATGCCCTTTGGTTTGAAAAATGCACCTGCCACCTTCCATCGGTTGGTGAATCACGTTCTCACCGGGCTGGATGACTTCTGTGCCGCGTATCTTGACGATATTGCTGTCTTTAGCTCCACCTGGGAGGATCACCTGGTCCACCTGCGGAAAGTGTTAGAGGCTCTGCAAGCAGCAGGTCTCACTATCAAGGCTACCAAGTGCAAGATAGGGCAGACACAGGTTGTATACTTGGGCCACCTTGTCGGTGGAGGCCAAGTTCAACCACTAGAGAGCAAGATACAGTCAATCAGGGACTGGGCTCCTCCAACCACCCAGACTCAGGTTCGAGCTTTCTTGGGCCTGACTGGTTACTACCGGAAGTTCGTCAGAAATTACGGATCGATTGTGACTCCGCTCAATGAACTGACGAGTAAGAAAATGCCAAAAAAGGTTCAGTGGACAGCGAGCTGTCAAAAAGCATTTGATGACCTAAAACAGGCCATGTGCACGGCACCTATCCTCAAGAGTCCAGACTACTCCAAACCATTCATTGTCCAAACAGATGCTTCTGAGTTGGGTGTGGGAGCTGTTCTATCTCAACTGAATTTTGATGGTAATGACCAGCCCATTGCTTTTATAAGCAGGCGGCTGACCCCCAGAGAGAAAAATTGGTCAGCTATAGAGAGGGAGGCCTTCGCTGTGGTGTGGGCCCTGAAGAAACTGAGGCCATACTTGTTTGGCACTCATTTCAAGATTCAGACCGACCATAAGCCCCTCCTATGGCTAAATCAGATGAAGGGTGAAAACCGCAAACTGCTTAGGTGGTCCGTTTCCCTACAGGGGATGGACTTCACAGTGGAGCATAGACCTGGCACTGATCATGGCAATGCAGATGGGCTCTCCAGGTATTTCCACTTAGAACAAGAAGACTCACCTGGTCAAGGTTAGCTTATTGTCCCAACGTTTGGGGGGGGGGGGGTCATGTAGGAGAGTAGGGTCTGCAATCCTATGATCACCCGGACTTTTTGCTTTTGTTTCACTGGTTTACGACTTTCTCAGGCTGTGGGCCTGCCAATTAGACCCACAGCCTAGCTGTTCTCTCGCTAAATTGATGTGTACCTTAGGTGCACTACCCAATTGGAACTGGGCCACCCTGTCAGACCCTGTAACTCAGGGCATCGG
Organism: Lissotriton vulgaris; assembly: GCF_964263255.1. Taxonomy (NCBI): domain Eukaryota; kingdom Metazoa; phylum Chordata; class Amphibia; order Caudata; family Salamandridae; genus Lissotriton; species Lissotriton vulgaris. Next base: position 1,036,627,614 of record NC_141685.1, read on the forward strand.
TGTACCCAGGGCCTACCAGGGGCTGAAGCATGTATTATGCCACCCCTGGATGGCCACCTAAATCTGACACAACTGGCTGCACGACAGCTGGGGCCACGTGGCGTACTCGCCCGTTTGCTGTAGGTGTAGTATCCCTATACCTAACCTTAAAATGGACACCCGAGTTCCTCTCAGTCACTCCTATGGCAGGCCTTGACAATCCTGAAGGCAGAGTGCATGGAACCGTGTGAATTGGGCTCTGGCACGAGCCGAGCCCGGTTGCAGCTTGCGGAACCAAGACCCAATGGCTGTTCCATGATAACGCGTATCATATCGGTAACTTCGGTATCGCGTTATCAAGACATGTCGAGTAAGGTGTCATACGAATCGGGATGCTGCCCCCTCACCAATTCTGGCGACGAGGTTAGCATTCCGCCCTTCTAGAGGGACACGACATGTACGTAACTGTGAACCCCGGTTAAAGTTAACTGAAGCCTCAGCTCCACAAAATGGACGCTGCCACCACAGACACGAGTCTGACCTCCTGCTGCTGGGAGTCCTTCCAGCGAGGAGAGCTTGGACAAAGGGTTTCCTGTCAAGGGCGGTGTTCTCACCGTCCCAGACAGGGTTTGTGTATTCTGGGTAGGTAGGGCTTTGCGAGAAGGTGACTGCGGAGTGGCACCCCGGTGCTCACTACGCATCTGCCGGCTAGAACCAGTTCCAGGGGAGCGCAGCCCCTGACCTGGGGAAAGTCCAGCAGGGGGAGAGGGGTGTAACTACCCCCCTTCCTGGTCCCACCCTTAGGGCAGGACCTAGTCATGTACCCACCCCTTTCTTTAGGATAAAGGCCGGAGCGGGGACCCTTCCAAATTAGATCATCTTTGAATCAAGAATACTTTCTACGAAAGGACTTCGAGACTCTTCTCAAGATTTCTCCCTTGTGGCTAAGGAGTAGTCACCCTGCATCCGCAGGCACCATCTAAGAACTCTGCGGTTTGCTGCAAGTCCTTCCTCAAGGATCCGACGGCACAGCTCGACGAGAACCGGCTTCCCTGGCACCTCTGACCTCTACCCACGTCGTCAGCTCAGCTGAGATCTGTGGGTGCGACGAGACCTCAAGGGACCGGCCATCATCAAAACCTGCACGCTTTCTTAACCAGCACGACCATCGAAGCAATTGTCTGGTGAGTGCTCTGGGGTCCGAGAAGCCCCGACCCTGAGTAGCTCCAGCACCGAAGTGCAGTCTCCCAGCATCTCCACGATCTGCGTGGGGCCCTTCTGCTCGCTGCTCAGCACGTTGTCTGGTCACTAGCCGCTGGCTTGTGCCCTTCTTTGACGACATCCGACAACCAACGCTGCTGGTCTGGTTGCTCCAGATCGGCCCTTGCTCCCTTTTTCGAGAGGAGCACCCCGGACCCTCCTGGTCCACTCAAGACGCCATTTTAGGCCCACCACGTGGCCCTGAAATCTGCCAAGGCTTGTTGCCCCAATCCTGGGCCCAGCGACGCCGACAGCATCAACCTTCGTGGGACAGCTCGCACCTCCATCCTGGTCGCCGACAACGTCTCCTGGTCCGTGAGACTGCAGAGCCTAGCGTCGCCCACTCACCTAGTCGAGGTGACGGCCATCCGGTGCCTTCCTGGTACCCTCTGACTACAGGCTAGTAGTACGAACTTGGTCCCCTCTGCTTTCAGGTATCAACGATCACTGATCCAGGCTTGGATCTCTACGAACTGTTCATCACTGGTCGCCGGCCAGCAACTCCTTTTCTTCCGGCTCCTGGCTCGTCAGCGAAGACCCCCGACGCCTGTAAGACTTGTGCAGCCGCAGCCCTCGTGGCTAGGTAACTTCGGCATTTCGGTGCCTGCATAGCCTCCTTACTCTAGGGTCCCGAGTCCCTCGCTTCCGACTTGCCTTATCGGGTCCGCCCGAGACCACTAAACTTTCCGTGCCCTCGGGCACTTGTTTAAATTGTGCACTTGAAGTATTTTCTAAGAGCTTTGGTTCTGTGCTTAGTACCCTGTCCTCATAAAGAGTACAGGGCTGTTGTGATTCTAATAAATATACTGTTTATTTTCATAACACTTGTGTGGTGTCCTTTCACTTGGTGTTCAAGGGGTATGTGATGGTATTACAGCTGGCTTAACACGCCCTCTAGAGTTTAGCCCGAAGACTGCTCGTATCCACGCTACTAGGATAGCTGGTCTAAGGTTGACTTACAACCAATCACCACAAGGGTCGTTTGGAACGATACATAGTGGTCGCTAGAATAGCGAACGCTGCATATCGGGCCAACTTCTCACATGTGGGAGGGAGGAGCAGCTGGGAGGCGGGAGTGGGGTGGCGAAAGGGACTGCAGAGGGGCGGCCGCAGGGGACCCAGCGGCGGGAAACACGGAGGGGAGAGCGGGCAGGGGTCAGAGAAGGCAAATGGGGACACAGGCAAAACAGTGGCACAAGGGAGACAGAGGCAAAATGGGGCAAGACAGCAGAAAAGCAGGAAATACACAGAAATAGCAGAGGATAAAAAAAAAACAGGCACAACCAATTTCGGGGCACGGACCAAAATACGAGTGGCAGCACCAGCGGGCACAGGGCACACAGGGGAGCTGTGTGGCGGTGACGGGAGCGACCTGCCTGGTGACAGGGTCAAGGCTCGCTCTTTACCTCCGGACCTTTGCCTAATTTCCTCCACCTACGCCTTCAAAAGAGAAGCCAAATCTTATCTAATGACAACGTTCTTACCCTAAGTCAACATATCGATGACATTGAACAGATTCAGATATCAAACTCTTATGTAGACTATCCTTCCTAGTACTGGCTTTATTCCAGTCCAACCACTGTTAACCTATTTTTAATTGATGATTTGTTCGGCTCTCATGTATATGTTAGCATGTTGATCAGATCAAGTGCTAATTGTGTTCTCTACATGTAAAGCGCTCTGATACCCTCGAGGGTCAGGTTCGGCTATACAAAACTTTCTAAATAATAAAATAAATAAATCTGACAGCGTCGGGTCGTGCTGTACAATACCAGCTTCAGCTCAGCCCCAGTCCCACACATAGGGTCCAGCAACCGGCAGAAGGGCCATCATTGATCAGCCAACGACGCATCAGGAGGTGAGCCACAGTCAGGGATGAGTAGCAGTCAGGGGCGAGTCAGGGCAGTCAGGGGCGAGTCAGGGCAGACAGGGGTGAGGCAGCGGCATCCCAGCAGTGAAATGAATTTGTAGCAATCTAGATACTCAGCAGCAACCCTACAACCTAGCTATTCAGCAAATTCAGCATGAATCAAGCAGTTAAGGCTCAGAGTTGCAAAGGTTACCGGGGGGGAACGACCAGCGGCAGGCTGGGGTGGCTTACTCTCTCATGGTGACCCCGCCCTGCCTAATATCCAGGCCACTAGCCCCAAATTTCAAACCGGTCTTCCATTGGTCACCCTGGCCCAGACAACAACCTCTAACCACGTCCCTCTCCAGCCTTTTTACCCCAACTGCTTCAAGGTTTGGGGGGCACACCTGTCTTGACAGGCTTTTTGGCTCTATTTCGGAGTGATAAAGACTTTAAGCTTGCTCACATGTTCTTAGATGTGTTGGCCCTTTTAAGTCCTTTCTTCCAGACCTAGAAGAGGATAGCTGCTTTATATGATGATAGATCCCTTACTCTAATCCATCTATTGCCTATTGGCTTTGCCTTTCATTATTTTGCCTATAGTAGAGGTTGGATCCTGTGGTCCTGACTTTATATTACACATTGGTATGGTTTATGTAGGTACTCTGACAGAGCTAAGGGTTATTTCATCCTTCTCAGGCCTTCAAGGCCCAGAACTAGAGAGACTGCATTTTTGATAGAGCTGAGATGCTTCAAGGGGAAAGGTAATGTTTATAGTTAAGTCTGTTGTGTGCTAGGGGAAAACCGGCCAGGACTGGTTCTTATCGGAAGAATGTGTTTGTCTCTTGGGCCCAGACGTAACAAGCAGATGGCCACTGCGGTTGCGCAGAGAGCTCTGGAGCTAGCACAGGAATTCGGTGGGAGGCAGCCCTCTGTTGGAAATTTCCATGAGGGGAGAGGAATCCATATCAGCGAAGTGCAGAAGAGGAGAAGTGTTCAGTTTGGTTCTTGAAGAGTGGAGAGTAGGATGTCTGCTGGAGCTGCAGAATACAGTGCAGTTCTATTGGTTTTCTGGAATGGAGAAAGAAGGCAGATGATTTCTGAAGCTGGAGAGAGACTATCAGAATGCATTAAAGCAGATGGAGGAGTTGAAGCTGTCAGCTGGAGTAATTGAGCCAGAGGCGTGTAGCTGTGGTGACGGAGGGAGAGACAGAGAGAGCCCTGATCCCACCAGAGACAGAGAGAAATCTTCCTTCTAATAGGTGAGGTAGTCTAAACTAGTCCACTTTACACTTACACCTTAATCTTGTCTTTATTCCCTAGGCTATTGTATGTCTAATCCTTTTCTTCCAGCGGTGTGTTAAAAGTTCCTGTTAGTCACAGAGACCCCGCAGATAACATTGTTCCTGTATGTCTAATCCTTTTCTTTCAGCGGTGTGTTAAAGTTCCTGTTAGTTATAGAGACCCCGCAGATCTGTGTATGTGTATTTCATCATTATTGTAATAAAGATACCCCAGTTCTTAGTGAACTAGTGTGCATGTGTTATCCTTATGACAAAGCTAGCCTTTCTTCTAACCAGATGCTTTAGCAACTGATGGATCAAAAGGAAATAGGAGCGCTTAAATCAGGGAATAATTCCTGCATACAGTGTGTATATCTTTTGTCCCCACACAGTGGAGGTAACCTTGACTCCTAGTCAGGTATTACTGTTTGAACAGATGCTACCCCTGATCAGGTAAGTGATAACTGAATAATTAGGGAGAGAGAGGAGCCCTGGAACTGAGGGATAAAGTATATACTAAGTAATTCGGCCATTCCATAATATTATTGTAGTAGCAAACCCTTAGTGAATAGTGAGAGAGACTTCCCAACATAGAGACAGAGAGCTGAAGGTATTCATAGGAAAGTGGTCGTCATTGGTAAGTGGCGTTAGTGAGAGCACTGATTGTGGTCAGTGTGTATACCCGCAAGATTGCGGCTTGAGTGAGCACTGAGGGTAGTCAGTGTGTAGATCCGCCGGATTGTGGATCATGTTGTAAGTGAATGAGAGCACCGGGGGGACACGGTGTGTAGGTCCGCCGGATTGTGGACCGGATAAGAGAGAGAGAGCACTGGGACTGCAGGCCCATGTGTAGGCACGCCGGATTGCGTGTCGAGTGAGCACTGATGGTGATCAGTGTGTAATGGTAGATAATCAGAACTGCCCCAGGGTAGATTAGTCTGGACCCATGTGGTCGCGAGACTATGAGGTATGAGTGTGGTGTAGGGCATGGATGTCCTTAGTAATCAGTGAGTATTCCTAGTAATCCCTATAGATTTAGTGGTGTTTCTGATGATATGAGCTTGTATATTGCGAGTTCCCCATCCTCAGGTAGGTACCCAGGTGCCTGGATAGGTGGTCCTGAGGAGGGAGGTGGTTACGTTCCGGCTGGGTTGGAGGGGCTCTCAGGAGCTGATCCCATCTGGTCTGAGAACCCGGTCGTTACATCTGGTGTAGTCGGCTGCTTACGAAGCCTGTGTGCCCTGGCCATGTGTTTGGATAGTTTCCCATAAGTTGTGGGGGAGTGCCCTAATCGCCAGTTACGGTGTGCGCTGTATTGGTTTTTATCTTGATGGTTTGCACTTGGCTCGAAAATTGGCCTATGGGCTTGAACAGTTGCAGTGTAAGGAGATTGCAGTACATCATGGCATTTGACTTATGCAGGGTGGAAGAAACGCTTGTCATCTTGGTGTTTAATCTGTCAGGCTTGAAGGGTGATGTTACATGAGGGAGTCAATTACATCTTTGTGATGGTCCAATTGTACAAATGTGTGTGAAAAATGCTTTTAAATTGCCCATTAAATTGCTTGCTGCGTCTGCTTATGCTGTGCAATGTGAAATGTGTTCAATGTAATATGACTTGTGGAGTTCCTTGTACATAGCTCCTTGTAAATATGGCTTGTAAATAGCGCCATGTTAATGCAGCTTGTGAGGAGCATGTTCTCATTTTGACTTGCTGTGTTCTTTGTGAATTGCGCCTTGAATATATTCCTTGTGAAGAGCTTGTCATTTTTTGGACTTGTTGACTTTCTTGTAAATATGGCTTGTGAATAGCGCCATGTGGTTATGGCTTGGACAGGGCATGTTATCATTACGTTAGGCAGGAGAGAGCTGGATCTCTTTCAAGTGCTTGGGGATAACGTTTTGAAGATGTGCGTACGTGTTATGTGAAAACTTGGAGAGATGAGTTCATGACTTTCCCATGTACTGCAGTCATTGGGGAATGATTGTGCTTGAGCTGCCAAAGGGTTAATATCTTGAATTGAGAAGGCAGTATTTATTTTAACATGCTGTTTAACATGCGTGGTTATGTGAGCTGACACTAAAAGTCAGTGTTTGTTTAGATGAATGATGGTTTGATTTCACTTTCATTGGTTGCTGGTTTCTGCCTATGTGCTTTGTCAGCTTGCTGGCAGCATGGTGACATCTTGTATGGAGAGTGAGCAGTGTTCATTTACATGTGCTACTTAATATGCATCCACAGACGTGTGGAGAATTATTTTTGAACGCATGATTTAACATGAGTGAAATATTAAAGAGATGGCCCAGTTAGAGTGCACGCTACGGGCTGTTTTAATTAATTATTTCGTAGAGGGTTTTCCACCTAGAAAGGAATGTGCAAACCGGTGTTTTTGAATGATCACAGGTTGTGAATAATCAATCATACCCAACAGTGCATGGTAATATGTGCTTTTAATTAGTGAAATGCAACCGTGTGCTTTTAAAAATAAAATGTGTGTTCTAGTACATATACATGATTATTTTTACCCAATGCAAGCTGCCCCTTAGAATAGCGTGTGAAAGTTAACCCACTCAGTTTGAAAATAAAATGGCTATTTGAAAATTAATGATGTTGAATTTGGCCCTTTTTAATAGATAAAGTACAAATGCTTGCACACTAAATTATGACATGTTACCCCTTGTTTTACTTCTCATATTATTTTCAAAATGGAAATATGAAATGTATTTGCTTCTAATATTTTTCCCTTTCAGCAGTAGCTGTTTTTATAATAGATTTATTTTAAAATGCTTGCATGTGACTTAGTTGCAAAAAATATGTCCTTATTAATTACTGGTTTTAGAATGCTTTTCATCACGTTTTAATTTTGCTTCGGTTAGTTAGAGAATAATGGTTAGCTCTCTGGCCTGGGAACAGATCTGTTTTAAATTCCAAAGAATGTGTTTTTCGACCTTGAGTTAGCCTGGCTCCCAGAGAAAGCTGTTTTGTAAAGGGAGGGCCTTTCCCTCTTGGAGCGCCGAGCAGTGCCTGTCTTGTTATTATTGGCCATTCTCCAATTTCTTTCCGCGGAGAAATGTTTATGTAAGGGGGGGGGGGTCAAGTCGCTCTTCCTTGCTGTCGGCGCAGACAGCTTCATGGACTTCAGATAAGGGATCCTTGTACACGCAGAATAATTGGCAGATGCTTGGCCCTTGGAGTTAGATAAATACAGTAGGCCTGGGTGAGCTTCCCTGACTAGAGATTAGAGATGCTTGGACAGAATGGTTGGCAGCAGCCTTACTCCTGCAATGAGATCAGCACTTGGCAGTGATTCAAAATTACATCGCACTGTAGCCTGGCTCCTGCTTGTTTTTTGGATCGGATTCAAGACTCTGTGCGCGAACCTCTTTCTGAAGGGAGGGGCTGTCTCTCAGAGGATTCGGGAGTTGCTAGGCCCCAGCCCTTCTGGCTGTGTATGACAAAATTAGATTTTGCCCAAACGAATTTAATAGAATGTGATTTAAATCATTCCTTGAATTCAGAATAATGTTTTTTATTAATTAGGTGGTTTCTTTCGACAATGAAAAGCACTTGGGGTGCTTTTTAAATGGAAAATTTATTTTTGCTAGATTAATGATACTTGTTTTTTCGTTTCAGGTTGTTGGGTTGTGGTGTTGGTGTGTGCGTCGGCCCACCCCCCCTCCCACTCCCTTTGTTATTTTACTTTTTTGTTTTCATTTTTTTTATGTTAGTTTGTTGTTTTTGAAAGATGGAACCAGACCAGACCAGATTGGTGGCGGATGAACGATGGAAGCTGGTAATTGATGACTGGATCGGAGGAAGTGCTTCCTTGGCACCGGATACAGATGAAGATGAAGGGTGGTGTCCTACACTGATGCCAAAATTGACTGCCTTGAACCCTAAATTCCCTAATGATGAAATGCGGAACAGTATTTACTTGGCTGCATAATTGGGCCTTGCATTTTTCCCATATTCTTTTATTTCAGATGGACATTATGCTACTTTTGCATTTACCACAAACAGGCCCCAATTGATAATATCACAGTTCTGTTATGTTTATGCAGTGCTCATATATATTTTGCCCTTAGTATGCTATGCTATTCTACTCTACACTTGTTTATCTTTCACCTAATATAGTTTTCCTGTTTTCTGCAAAACAGTTTTGCCAATGAAAGGATTGTAATCTTTTAAATGGTGGTGCACACATGTGTTCCACAGATCGATACAGAAGGATTAGATACAAACTGTTTCCTGAGTTAGATGATATATACACCACATTTAGAAAATTTTCTTTGATTTATTGCTTGATATGCATAGTGCTACACCAGCTATTTTGTAGGAATGGGGTTATCCTTATTTTCCTGTTATTACGCTTTCACTTTGATTTATTAACTCTTAATTAGAACAGTGGGATTAGTTCCAAGGGTGGTTACCCTAGACTTTAAGTTGTCCTGGGAGGTGTGTCTTTTAGTAAAGTTATGTCCTGCATTTATTATTAATGTTTGCCCAGACCTTGAAGACCTTTGTCATGTTTATTTCTCAGATTTCACCAAATTTTTTCTTAAGTTGACCAAAGTTGGTAGGCCTCATTTAGGCCCATTGTTATTTTCGTTCCACAAACATGGCCCTACACCACTGGATTTCATAAGTTATCATTAGAAGTTGAAGTACATTTAGTTCTTAAGTTGACCAAAGTAGGTAGGCCTCATTTAGGCCCTTTGTTCTTTTATCATTAGACGTTTAGGTACATTTAGTTCTTAAGTTGTCCGAAGTAGGTAGGCCCCATTTAGGCCCCTTGCTGTTTTCATTCTACAAACATGTCCCTACATCAATAGATTTCATCAGTTATCACTAGAAGCTGAGGCACATTTAGTTTGAGGGTGCTTTGGTTAGTTTCTGTTGTTATCAGATCAATCTTAGATATGTTTCAGCATTCAGGTCAAGGGTGCTTTGATTTGTTTTCAGTTGGTTGTTAGATTTGTATTCCCTACATTAAGTTTTAGTTGGAATTTCCTTAAGTTGTCATTCATTTTAGAGAGTTTTTTGGTTTTTGGTTTTGTTGATAGATTATGTTGATGTTTGTTTATTTGGATGTTGTTGTTTATAGATGTTCGCAAGATAAAGTCTTAGGGTGGAATGTCTTGACAGGCTTTTTGGCTCTATTTCGGAGTGATAAAGACTTTAAGCTTGCTCACATATTCTTAGATGTGTTGGCCCTTTTAAGTCCTTTCTTCCAGACCTAGAAGAGGATAGCTGCTTTATATGATGATAGATCCCTTACTCTAATCCATCTATTGCCTATTGGCTTTGCCTTTCATTATTTTGCCTATAGTAGAGGTTGGATCCTGTGGTCCTGACTTTATATTACACATTGGTATGGTTTATGTAGGTACTCTGACAGAGCTAAGGGTTATTTCATCCTTCTCAGGCCTACAAGGCCCAGAACTAGAGAGACTCCATTTTTGATAGAGCTGAGATGCTTCAAGGGGAAAGGTAATGTTTATAGTTAAGGCGGTTGTATGCTAGGGGAAAACTGGCCAGGACTGGTTCTTATCGGAAGAATGTGTTTGTCTCTTGGGCCCAGACGTAACAAGCAGATGGCCACTGCGGTTGCGCAGAGAGCTCTGGAGCTAGCACAGGAATTCGGTGGGAGGCAGCCCTCTGTTGGAAATTTCCATGAGGGGAGAGGAATCCATACCAGCGAAGTGCAGAAGAGGAGGAGTGTTCAGTTTGGTTCTTGAAGAGTGGAGAGTAGGATGTCTGCTGGAGCTGCAGAATACAGTGCAGTTCTATTGGTTTTCTGGAATGGAGAAAGAAGGCAGATGATTTCTGAAGCTGGAGAGAGACTATCAGAATGCATTAAAGCAGATGGAGGAGTTGAGGCTGTCAGCTGGAGTAATTGAGCCAGAGGCGTGTAGCTGTGGTGACGGAGGGAGAGACAGAGAGAGCCCTGATCCCACCAGAGACAGAGAGAAATCTTCCTTCTAATAGGTGAGGTAGTCTAAACTAGTCCACTTCACACTTACACCTTAATCTTGTCTTTATTCCCTAGGCTATTGTATGTCTAATCCTTTTCTTCCAGCGGTGTGTTAAAAGTTCCTGTTAGTCACAGAGACCCCGCAGATAACATTGTTCCTGTATGTCTAATCCTTTTCTTTCAGCGGTGTGTTAAAGTTCCTGTTAGTTATAGAGACCCCGCAGATCTGTGTATGTGTATTTCATCATTATTGTAATAAAGATACCCCAGTTCTTAATGAACTAGTGTGCATGTGTTATCCTTATGATAAAGCTAGCCTTTCTTCTAACCAGATGCTTTAGCAACTGATGGATCAAAAGGAAATAGGAGCGCTTAAATCAGGGAATAATTCCTGCATACAGTGTGTATATCTTTTGTCCCCACACAGTGGAGGTAACCTTGTCTCCTAGTCAGGTATTACTGTTTGAACAGATGCTACCCCTGATCAGGTAAGTGATAACTGAATAATTAGGGAGAGAGAGGAGCCCTGGAACTGAGGGATAAAGTATATACTAAGTAATTCGGCCATCCCATAGTATTATTGTAGTAGCAAACCCTTAGTGAATAGTGAGAGAGACTTCCCAACATAGAGACAGAGAGCTAAAGGTATTCATAGGAAAGTGGTCGTCATTGGTAAGTGGCGTTAGTGAGAGCACTGATTGTGGTCAGTGTGTATACCCACAAGATTGCGGCTTGAGTGAGCACTGAGGGTAGTCAGTGTGTAGATCCGCCGGATTGTGGATCATGTTGTAAGTGAATGAGAGCACCGAGGGGACACGGTGTGTAGGTCCGCCGGATTGTGGACCGGATAAGAGAGAGAGAGCACTGGGACTGCAGGCCCGTGTGTAGGCACGCCGGATTGCGTGTCGAGTGAGCACTGATGGTGATCAGTGTGTAATGGTAGATAATCAGAACTGCCCCAGGGTAGATTAGTCTGGACCCATGTGGTCGCGAGACTATGAGGTATGAGTGTGGTGTAGGGCATGGATGTCCTTAGTAATCAGTGAGTATTCCTAGTAATCCCTATAGATTTAGTGGTGTTTCTGATGATATGAGCTTGTATATTGCGAGTTCCCCATCCTCAGGTAGTACCCAGGTGCCTGGATAGGTGGTTCTGAGGAGGGAGGTGGTTACGTTCCGGCTGGGTTGGAGGGGCTCTCAGGAGCTGATCCCATCTGGTCTGAGAACCCGGTCGTTACAACACCCTTAAGGCAGACCACAGGCCGGTGATTGGGACAGGATCAGGGCCAAGGCCAGGGAGCAGCAGGAGCAAACAGGGTCATGGTGATCACAGCCAATTGAAAGGGAGCTCCACAGCCGGTCAGGAGGTTGATACCCACCCCCCTCCCATTCTCCCCAACCTAGAGCACTCGGCACCCAGCCTATCTTCACTGACAGAAAGCGAAAACTTGACTCCAGAAAGTGGCCGGTGGTCTTGGCGGTCTGGAGTTTGGCACCGAGGAAAAGAACTCCCAAAAGGATTATAGCTATTTCAAGTTAAGACCAAAAGTTCACAAGTCTGCTGAGGCAGCGCAAGGAAACAAATCCAAGGAAATCAGTCAACTTGGACATGAGGTCAGGGAGATCAAGGGAGCCTCGCCTCCCACAGCTGAGAGGGAGGAAAGGCAAGAAGAAGGCACCAGAGAACCTAAGTGAGGCAGCACAGCTGCAAGCTCCGCTAATTTCTCTCGCTCCAGCCATACAGAATACTCAATCTGAGCATCATGAGGCCCAGCACGGGGCATGCCGGCCTCTTTCCCTGCCAAACATCTACTCAAAATGTTTCTTCTTAAAAGATGTAGCCTCCACTACCTTCTCCTCTAGCAGTGGGATACATGGTGTCCAGGAACCCATCAGCCCATTGCCCTCTATGCCCATTGTTTCTCAAGCCCCTCAAGTAAAGCAAATAGCCCCAGGGAAGCACTCTCAACAAAATGGGACGGCAGTGGAACTGGCAGCCTCAGAGGAGTGCACCACCACCATCACCACAATGGCCCAGGAAGGGGATTCAAGGACTCACAGCACAGGTGTGAGCCCAGCAAACCCAAGGAACTTACAGACCCTAAGGCCAACGCCAGCTCAAAAGCATCAACATTCTCAAGACTGGATTTCTCCCGAGTACATAGCCATGCAGCAAGAGATGGATGAGCTGCTCAAATCTGTCCAAAAATCAGACCTTCGCTTATGCGCTCAAGAGCTGACTTTTCCCGAGCAGATAGCTGCACATATAGAGAAGGATCAGTCGCCTAAATCCTCTCAGCAACTCAGACTTATCCCCTACCATCTAGAAACCCCTGGTGCTGCATCTGCATCTGGTAATAAAGCTGAGACTGAAGAGACTGAGAGGGGAAGGTTGGCTCTAGAAAATGCTACATAGATCCAGGACTCAGACCAACAATCATCGCCTCTTCATTCTCCAGAATGGCAGTCAGAAATATCATTTCATTTAGCTGAACCTAAGCACTGCATAGAGGCCGGCCCCAAAGAAAATGAGAAGCAGGTGAAAGAGAAGCTAGAGGACAACCAGGAAGTCCTCTCCCATCTGGGAACCCAGGAATGGGCAAATATGGTGGCCTCTTACTCACAGGATTCCCCAAAAAAGTCCTCGCACAGCTCATCCTCAGTCAATCCCGGCAGCGACAGCATAAACAGTAAACACAATACGGGAATGGATTCCAACAACAAAGTCCCCTTGGGCAATACAGTCCTACAGTTCTGAATTCGAACCACGCAGCTTACTGACAGCCGCGTAGTTCGAAATCGGAACCGGAGGTGCTATTACGGCACAGAGATACGACACTCGATGTAGCAAACTGTTGCGGGGGGAAGACGACGTACAGGTCGCACAAATCCAATATATACAATTGGAGACTTTGTTGCTACATATAGAAGGTTACCGAATCAACAGACTAGGACTACAGAATTACCCCTACCAAGGCCTCTACATTGGCCGGGACGGAAGTACAACCGTCCGGAAGGCCAGATGCCCTATACAGCAGTGACACAGCCCTGACGAAGTCGCGGGTGACCAACCCAGTAGCGTCGAACACGTGTTGGCGGGATCAACTGGAATAAAGAACAAAAAAGATTGAGAAGAATAACTGCTGCTGTTGTGTATATATAAATGTAATGAACATGATGAAATGTACTTATGTGTGCTAGGATACTGCAAAAATAGTGTTGTTTTATATGTCCAGGAGATACCTTGTTGGAGATCTCATCCTGCAGTAGCTTGCCCTCAAGAGGGGCAAATTCTGGAATACTAACTGCCTCTAGTCCCTCTGCCCTCCACACATGTTCCAACTGCCACAAACGTGGGAAGCATAAATGAAAAACTTGGGGATTTTAATCTAATAACTCAAGCTCAACGAGATGCTAGCCTGATCTGGGGCTGCAGGCCTATCGTCAAAAAAAGCTATCCTCCCTTCCAGTGGCATTGACCGCCCTTGTTGAGGACCTGAAAAAAGATATGAGATCTCGCAACAATGCAATGATTAGTGATCCTTAAGTCTTCAAAATACAAAACTCTGCAAGAGAAGAAATCAAAAATTCAAACACAGAGGATACAAGAAGTTTACCTGAAATGGTCTCCGCTGAAGGACAAACACAAAACTCAAATTGGTGAAATCGTCTCTAATGCCAAACAAAGGAGAAAACGCAGGAGGAAAAGCTGCAGCAAAAGATCTGATGCAAAACAGCTAACGTTATATCCCCTCTTTTGCCCAAGGAAAAAAACAACTGTCTGATATCCGTCCAAATTCAAACTCACACACACGGAGCAGTGGACCAAGCCCAATCCAAGGGGCCCATTGCGGCATAGAAGGACTCAGAGACCACTGCACAAACCACAGCCAACACCAATGCAATTAGCTCAACTACGGACACCACTCATCATGAGGGTTTAACTTCTCAGACTGGAGCGTAAGATACACCGCTCTTAACTTCATACACTTCCCTCAGTTGCCATCAAATGTCCATCCCCATACCAGACGACAAGCCTACACAAGAAATTCTAAAGTATTGAGAGAAAGTGCACCAATTAAAAACCGGGGCAGCGAGATTATAATGATCTCGGAAGCAATTCTGACGAGCGGAGAAGCTGACACGACGGGCAACTGAGCTAGCAACCACTAGTCAAAAGTGCACAATGAAGCAAGCGGCAAAACAGAAAAAACAGGCCATCCAGCAAACCGCAGCCAGTGGATGCCCGGCCTTATTTTAGTGTCCCATATCTGGAACTGACAAATGAGATAAACTCTGGCATGGAGAGAAGAAAGTGTCACTCCTACGAAGGGCCTATATGGGGGCCAGAGGGCCCAAGGGCAAACTTCTTCAGCTCTCCAACAGACAATTGCATCATGCTTCTGGAGCTACAATTAAAATCTAAAAGGGCCTAGGGATACCTTGAACAGAAGCAACATTTTGCAACTAATATCAACCATACCTACTCCAAGAGAAATAAGATCAACAGACCTGCTTTCATTAGAATTTATCAAGCCAGATCAGCCCTTTGAGCGGGAGACCACCAAGGCTACGTGGGGCTCAACAAAGTCCTTGACAAACAAGCCATCTTTAAGGCATGGGGTATAACCATATCTGGTTACCAGAGCATAGGATACTCATCTCTGCTCTTTACCAACATAGGGTACAATAGTGGCCTCAAAACAAAAACAATATCAATACTCAAGAGGGCCTTGGCCATATCTCCTATGAGGAATCCTGTAAGAAATTATTGCTACAGCCATGGCCAGCAGCCCCCACGACAATCACCCATGCATCAAGTACCAGAGCTAATCACCAGAACAGTTTATTGGACCGGGGGTCCCCAACGACAAATCATGCAAGACCAAGGGTCAACTAGAAAGAGCAATGAAACCACCAGTCTAAGCTCATGAAACATACATGGCTCAAAAGGTAAAACTGCGGATTCTGATTTCTATCCATTCTTCAGAACCCACGATATAATTCTACTCCAGGAAACATGGACAATTGAACCGTTTCAAATGCAGGGCTGCATCCGTTTTCACACGCCAGCAGCTAGGACTTCACAATATGGTCACCTATCAGGTAGTTTGGCAACTTACCTATAAATTACTATCTGAAACGCAATAAAAACACCTCCTGGTTCCCCTGTAAAATGTCAGTGCAATTACGATGAATCTCAACTCCAAAGGGAAAAGAAAGGAGGTGCTAATTTTCAACCTATACCTCAATCCGAGAAAGAAATCTAAAGAAGCTCCTGGTGGACTGTTTATTGAAACACATTACAAAATTTGAAACCCCGAATATGGTGCTTTCAGGGGATTTTAATCTCCACCTCCTAGGCTCCTTAGAGGATGGAGAGATTCTGGCCCAGTCCGTGGCATGGAGTATCCCGGAACAAAACCACAAACCTCAACGTAGAGTGAGCACTACAGAAAAATGGCTTCTGGATGACCTGGAGCACATCAATTCAGGGCCCTCAATGGCAGATTCTCTGATGACTCGCCATCTGCTGCCTCCTTTTATTCTAAAAAGACAGCCTCAACTCTGGACTACACTTTGTTTTCCCTTTCATTCTTACACATTGTGGTCACCTTCCGGCTTGGTGACAAGGCGAATAGCGACCACAACCCCCAGGAAATCATTTTTCGGGCAGCTCCTCCAATTTTTGAGTACCTACTAGGGGGCCCTCTCTCCAACTATACAATTAATCTCAGAAGAATCAAATCCTCCCTAGTAAGTACCTGGGAGGTACTCCATTTTGCAAAATACTTTTTACAGAACCCAAAAGAGCATATAAAATGCCCAATTGCAAATTGGGAACAACTTACAGTCTGTTTATCAAGTACCTTCTCAACAGTGGCCAAATATCAGCCACCACATGATCCTGTGGAAACAGGCAGGCTCTCTGGAGCCCAAAACAAGCAACTAAAGAAAATAACAAAAGATTTAAACAAAACACTGAGACTTCTGAGGCTTAAACTGGAAGACCTTCATCTCAAATCATCCCTCCAACAACACAGGAAAAGCCTCAAGAAGCTGAAATGGGAACTAAGAAGATCGAGGGAAGAGGAGCTATGGGGCGAAACTATTACCGTATTTTCCGGCGTATAGGACGACCCGGCGTATAAGACGACCCCCTACTTTTCATGATGAAATGTAGGTTTCGTCCTATACTCGCCGTATAAGACGACCCCCACTTCCAAGGTACTGTATTGCCGGCTGGAACCTTCTGCAGTCCCCTTTCCATGTCCATGAACTGAGTAGATGACGTGCGCTAGTGACGCTCCTCTACTTCCGATGAACGTGAGGATTATGGCGCCAGATCAGCGCATATACCGCTGTGTCTCTAGGCTGAAGACGCAGTCAGAAAATACCGAAATGCCCCGTGGACCCTCTCCCATCGGCACTACAGCACTACGGGACTGTACCGGTAAGTAACTGTGCACTAAATCATGTGCAATTTTAGATTAATGTACCGGTAAACGTGGGAGTGTGAGCGCGCGAGTAGAGCCCAGGTCATATTGGAGGGTTCCAAGTCGGTGGAGCGTTGCTTCCACTCATAAAAATTTGGTGTCCGGCGTATAAGACGACCCCCGACTTTTGAAAACATTTGAAGGGGTTAAAAAGTCGTCTTATACGCCGGAAAATACGGTACATGGTTTCCAAACTCACAACAGTGCTCATTTCCGGTGTCCAGCAAATAAAATAATGTGCCCGTCGCACGGTGGTCAAACCTCATATCACAGAAGAGGTATGGTCAGAGTTTTTAACATCTCACTTCAACCATCGGGCAGAAACAAAATGGTGCAAGGAAACAGGGCCCTAAAGGTGAAAGAAGCCACTGACTTTAAGGATAAAACTAATACAGACACACTATGTAAGGGTATGGGATAACAAATTAACATCTCTACAATTAAACGCCAGATCGCCAAAGGCAGGAGAGAAGGAGCCCCATGGCCAAGCCGCATCCCCCCGCTCTTTTTAAGCAGGATGCCAAATTTTGGGCAGGTGCCTTGGCCCCACTATTCCAGCAAGTCAGACAATTGGGACAACTACCGGCCTCTTGGAAAGGTTCCATTATTGCCCCTATCTATAATGGCGGTGAGAAATCTGCTCCCAAAAACTACCGTCTAGTTGTAATATTGACAATGAAGCTAAATACTGCGCGTGTACCGTACTTGAGGATCTTCAGCTATGGACAGCGGAACAAGGAATTATAACACTCAATCGAACCGGCTCTGCTAAAAACACAGGAACTTTAACCAATATCTTAACACTGTCATTACTCATAGACAAGGCACAGCAACAAAACAGTCACTTCATTTGTGTTTTGCAGACTTTAAGGCTGCCTTTGATAACATTGTGAGTGCCACACTTTGGGAAAAGCCGGTAAACTGGAAGATCCCGCAGGTATTGCTGGGCACACTAATATCCCTTCACACAGACACCTAGGTGCAGGTCAAACTAGGTGATGGAACACGCCTGTCAAGGCAGATTTCAACAACCAGAGGGCTTAAACAGGGCTGTGTGCTTGCGCCAACGCGGTTTAACTCTTATATGGCTGACCTGAAGCAGCCCTTAGACCAATGCAATGCACATGCTCCAAGGTTAGGAGGCAAGGCTCTAAACAGCATCCTGTACGATGATGATGTAGTCCTAATTAGTCACACGCATGTGGGTATGCAGCATCTTTTAAACACTCTTCAAAAATACTCGATCAGCGATCTTCTGCAAGTAAATCTGGAAAAAATTAAATCAATGTCCATTAAAAGGCGAGGGGAACAACCCCACCAATGGCACTTAGGGAACAAGCAATTACAAAATACAACAAATTACAAATATCTAGGGGTAATATTTGACTATAGAGGCTAGTTCACATGTTAGAGAGTCAATTAAAAGGAAAGGAGTATCCCTTGCGACAACGCTGAGGCAAATAAAAACCCAGCTTGCGGGCCCGAGGCTCTCTCCCACTTCTTCAGATTGCGCAAGCCAAAATCCTGTCCACGATTACATACGGCAGTGAAGCGCTAAAAGGAACAGAGGCACACAACCTGGATAGCACCTTAATGAGGGCCTACAGAATCATGTTTAACACCCCCTTATACGCATCTGACGCCCAGATTCAGCTAGAATTTGGCCTCATCAAACAACAGTTAGCAAGGCAGTACATAACTTGCTGGCACAAGATCAAGAATGTCACCGCAAACAGTCTAAGCCATCTATTATGGCAGGAGCTTCAACAGAGAACAGCGGCTCCGGCAAGTAAACATCTACATTAATGTCATAAGAACACCGGTCTCAGCCAGGTCTGGGAAATTCCGACCACTCAAGCTGTCTTGAAGAAAATTGTGGGGAAGACAATAAGGAGTATGTCACTTGTTGAAGATAAAGTTACCTTCGCGCAGAGAAAACACGCTTGGATGACAATAAACAGCTATGTATCACGGAGACCTCAACCATACTTTAGTGCAGGATACTCTAGGACCATCAAGGAGAAATTCCTGAAACATTGATTAGGAAAATTGCCAGCCGTTCAGCATTTACCACCATGGCTGCGGGTCAAAAGTCTCCAGATTGCTGCATGTGCAGTAACGGAGTCGAGGACATGTCTCACCTGATATGCACCTGCCCCAGCCTAAGAAGAGAAAAATCGTGTCAGCTCAAGCTCCACTTCAATCTGCGAGGAATCTGAACACAGAGGCAAGCCGTGATAGCCTGCTTTAACTCAGACGACCCACAGATGAATTGCAAGCTAGTAAAATTCTTAGCACGGATAGACAAGAAGCTGGGAAATGGTGGTAATACCACATGGAAATTTTAGAACGCGCGCACATGATCATTAAACTGAAATGAACCTCCGAGCAAGCGGGCTGAAGAACAAATCAAGCAAACACGCAAGAGGGTTAAACCCAAGGTCTCATGAACATTGTATAAACTGGGCATGGCAATTTCACATGAAAATTATTTTATTATTATTATTATTTTTATTATTTATTTTTATTTTTTTAGAAAATAAAAATCCAAACAATCTTGTTGCACAGTGTAGCTTTGTGACAAAATCATATTAAGCCTGCTGGGGTCAGATATGTACAGAGATACAAAAAACAGACAGATCATCTGCAAATAAAAGAATCACAATGGCGGCAAACTCATGTATTAAACTGAATTTTGAAGCCTAAACCCTAACATCTGCTCAAGTGTGTTATATGTGAAACAGGTGGGGACAGTGGCCGCCTAGTGACCAAATACACGACTGGAGATAGAAAACCAGAAGCAGGTTAATTACCAGGAGGAGTGTTAGCGTTATCTAGAGTGGAGTTACCCATACCATTCGTGTCAGTTACTCTACTGGACAGGTATGTCGTGTAAAGCCTCCAGAAGTTCTTGGGGCGACTCCGGGGAGGGAGTAATTAGCTGAAATTTTAGGTTTGCGTACTACAATAAAGGATGTTGCGCGCCCATTGTGGGTATAGGGCTCCTAGACCAGCTGATCGCCGCCCTCCGTTTTGCAATCAGGAGCCCCATATCAACCAGTCTCCATATGTCCATGGGAGTCTGCTTGGAACATCCCAGAAGGGCCAGTGCAGGGTCCGGAGATAAAGTCGAATCCGTTATTTTCCCCATTTCACTGAAGACTAAGTCCCAAAACATTTGAACCCCTGGGCACGACCAGGCCAGATGTAAAAAATCTTCCAGCTGTGCGAGGCACCGTTCGCAGGCCGGGGTGTCTCTTAGCCCGTACCTATGTAGTCTCTCTTGGGTATAGTATACCCTATTTATGAACTTGAAGTGGATCAGCCTCTGTCTGCGGTTCAAGGAGATATGATGTGTGTTAGACCAGCAGTAAGTCCACATGGTGTTGTCTATAGCGTGCTGCAAGTCCCGTTGCCAGGCCAGCCTGGCTTTGGTATAATGGCTCTCCCTATGTGACATTGATAGTTTATATATATTAGAGACAAACCTACGGCAGGACTTAGCTTTGATGGTATAGGTCAACTCCATCAACTCAGGAGGTTCTTGGAGGGCCTCCCCCAGTATCTCATACAACGAGTGTCATGTTCTATGGAACTGGAGCCTCTGTAGAAGAGAGACAGTAGGCGCCAAGGTCTCGATTTCCTCCTCGTTTTTAACCCCTTGGCAGCAGCGGTAATTCCGCAGCAGCGCTGGGGGGGAGGGGGTATTTGCGCGGCGTCGACATTATCGTGACGGAACCACTCCGTCAGAGGCCTGCTGTGCTGATGGAGTGGTTCCGTCACGGCCCCGCTCGCTCATTAATTCCGCCGCGTAGGCGCGGAATTACTGCAGCTTGGGCGGGTCGGCCGCGGCGTGACGGAACCACTCCATCATCAGCACAGTGCGCCCGTGGTTCCGTCACGAGCACGGAACAGGTTAACTACCCAGTTATGAAACAGGTCCCCAGCAGTCTGGATGTTTAAGGATTACAATGTGCGACTAACTCCTTTGTCTCTGCATGGCGGCAGCTAGCGGGTCCACTCAATTGGCATGGCTGGGGAGTACAGGAGAGTGCCTGCTTGTAGTTGTAATAGGTGATACCACTCGTGTCGGGTTAATGGAATCTAGTATACCTGTTCTTCGATCTATGGTTTCGAAAATCATGGCCGGCAGTGGGAGCGGATCAGCAATAATCATCTCCATGCGAAGATGCGGGACGTCAGGCGAGCCATGGATCCAGTAATTAGCCTGGGCACTTTGCACTGCTCTATAATATAAATTTACGTCTGGCACACCCAGCCCCCCCCATGTGATATGGTAGGGTAAGTATCTGCCATTTCACCCTAGCTGGTTTACCCTCCCAGGCCAGTTTGATCAATACTTTGGTGACTATGGAAAAAGGAGCAGGGTAAGACTATGGGGATATTTGTGAAAAGGAAGAGGAACCTGGGTAACACCACCATTTTCATTATGGAAATCCTACCTAAAAGAGACAGGGGCTGCCTGATCCAAATGTCCACGTCATCCTCTAGTCTACTGGCAGCAGTGCCATAATTTTCCCAGAAAATACCATTTCCGAATCAGTGTGTATCTGGATGCCAAAATAACGTATCGTCTCCGTGGACCATAGTACTGGATAATCCTGGTCGAAAGGAATCATGACCGGGGTGAGTGCGAAAACTATGGACTTAGGCCAGTTCACCCACAGTCCCAACAGCGCCCCGAAGTACACAACCTCCCTTAAAACTGAACAGAGATTTTCTTCAGGGCTGCGAACATATAATAACGTTTTGTCCGCGTATGTGGACACTATGAGTTCATATTTCGGGAAACGGATGCCCTTGTGGCCATGGTACTCTCTGAGTGCACACGCCAGGGGTTTAGCAACCAGTGCATATAATAAAGGAGACAGCGGGCAACCCTGTCGCGTCCCTCTAGAAATAGCAATGGAATCTGTCACCAAGTTCCCTATTTTTATTCTGATGGAGGGGGAGTTGCATAGAATCCCAATCAGTTGAAGGAAGACTGGGCCCAATCCCATTATAGTCAGCACATGGAGCATGAAGGGCCATTCGACGGAGTCGAAGGCCTTCTCAATGTCGAGGAAAACCGTAGTTCTGCTTGATATGTTGTATGGCCCCGAATACCGTGCTGAGATTGTAGGTGAGGTTCATATCAGGGATAAACCCTGCCTGCTCAGGAGCAACCAATATCGGAGCCAGAGGGACTAAGTGGTTAGCTAGGATCTTGGCAAATAATTTGGTATCAACATTAACCAGGGAGAGTTGGCGATAAGACCTACACGCCTCCAGAAACTTCCCCGGTTTGGGGATTGAGACTATGATCGCCTCTCATATCCTAAGCGGCATTGCGCCAGAAACACAAATGTCCTCGAAGAGGGTAGATAAGTGCAGGAGTAAGACATCCAGAAATGCTTTGTAGAAGGCAACCTTGAGGCCGTCTACGCCAGAAGCCCTGAGGCTTTCAAACCCGAAAAAGCCAATTGTATTTTGTCTTTTTCTATGGGCCTTATGAGAAACTCACAAGGAATATTGGTGAGGAACGGTAGTTTAATATGTGCGAGATAATCTAAAATTTCCTCCTCCAACCCGCCGACCGAGATGTGTAGAGGTCGGCATAAAATTGCTTAAACCTGTCCGCTATTTCCGTCTCCTCCGTTAGACCTCCACCCTACGACGATAAAAGTTTGGGGACCTGTGTTTTACTGCGCTTTTTCTTCAGTATTTGCGCCAGTACGGTGCCTGGCCTATAACCTTCTCCATAAACTTGTGCCGTGGCGTATTTGCCTAAGTGTTTAACTTCGCTGTTGGCCGCATCCTGGTATTCTCCCAGCAATGATTTTATTTTGCTTGTTATTGCCTCATCAGCATACATTAGTTGGCGCTTCTCTAAAGCACAAAAACCAACGGCGGACTCCAGGTGCAGCACAAGCCTCAATATATTAGCCCAAATTGTAGTCAAAGTAACGATTGAATGAATGGTGTGCACAGGCTACTCCTGCATCTGACGTTGAAGGATGCAATCCGCCTGCTCTGGAAACAAAACTGGAAAAGCAATGGTGCGGTGCACAACCAGAGTATAGTAATGTTCAATGATGAAGCAAAATCAGTTCCTTCGTTGGTATCATCCTTTATTTAAATTTATCCAAATGAGCAAAAACAGAACATCAGCCAACGCGTTTCGTTCAGGAAATGAACTTCGTCAGGGCAAAAGTATATGGTGAAATGTAACATTCGCAATAGAAATGAGGTCCGATGTCTTCCCATATTGTAAAGGATCACAGAAATACGGCATAGGCCTCCATAATAAGAGCCAACATGAAAGAGCCTGGAGCAATAGTTCAAGCGTCACAGCTCTTCTAAAGCTCCCAGTTTCTTTTCCAGATCAGCCAGTCGCTTTCGAATAGAGCGGAGAACCCCATAATGTTTGGCCAATGCGATGCCACGTATATAAACCTTGAAGGCTTCCCAGATCACCTGAAAACTATCTAAGGACCCCACTTGGTTGGTAAAGAAAGATTCTATGGCTTCAGCCAAGTCTTCCTTAAAGCCCCGGTACAGTAGTGAATAAGGGGGGAACCTCCATGTGAACGTCGGAATAGTCTTCTGGGGCGTGGTGATAACTAGTAGCAGTGGAGAATGATCCGATAGAGAGCGAGGAAGCACCAAACATTCTCTGACGTGGGTAGTGAGTGGCGAGGAAGCCAACCAATAGTCAATGCGGGTATGCAAATTATGATAAGCAGATTAGTGAGTGTAACCTCCCCTGTCCGGATACCGCGGGCGCCAGACATCACAAAGGTCGAAGCTGACCATGGCATCTCGAGTGCTCTAGCTGCAGCGAAGGGACGCCTCGCGGGGCCCCCGATCTATCTATACTTGGGTGTCTAACCAGGTTCAGGTCTCCCTCCCACCCCCCACAGAAAACTCCCCTCTTTGTAATTACCAGCAGTGTGTTCTAGTGTTCTATAATATTTCGGGCAGTCGAAATTAGGGCCGTATATGTTCATAATCACTAACTCCATTCCTTTTCCGCGGCATCTAGAAATAACATATCAGCCGTCTCTGTCTGTGCCTAATGGTGCCAAAGATAACTGAGATTTGGGATTAACCAATGTCAGCACTCCGCGCGCGTGAGTGGTGAAGCCTGAGGAGTGTATGTTATCTAACAACCCTCTATGGCGAAGTAGTGGGCTATTAAGGGGAAGATGTGTCTCCTGGAGCAGAGCTATAACTATATTCGGTCTATGTAAGTAATTCAAAACTTTTCTGAGTTTCCTGTGATCATTGAGCCCCCTAACATTCCACGTAAGGGCACGTAGGGTATCAAATGACGTAGGAGCGTTGCCGTTTCTGGGTCCCACCATTGTGCGTGGTTAAGTGTATTTCGCAATCTGACCTAAGCCGCCAGCTAGTACATCTTGTGCATATTGATAAAAAACATCAAACATCGAAAACAACATTGCAAAACTACCAACTCTACCTCCCCCCACCCACGTCAGACCACCCCCAACTAGTCTGCGATGCATCCCTTTCGACTACCAATCAGCCCTCTGCCCCCTCTCCTCCCCAGAAAAAAAATTACCTTCCCTAGTGTGCTTCACACATGGGAAGAAGTTGCCCGACCAACAAGGAGTACTATCCAGACATCGAACAGCCCACCCCAGACTTCGTCAGAAGGTTATTGAGTAACTACATGACCCACAGTCTCAAATCTTATCATTCGAAGGCATGACCCTGTGGTCCCCGCCGTCTGACCAAGATGTAAAATTGTAGGAATCAAAACTGGCCACTCTCAATAGTCCTGGGGAAGTCCCACTGCGATCAAGTCTCTAGCATGCCGCTGGGCTTATGACCTGACCCTCCCAGCACACTCCTCCCTAAGCCAACCCGACCTCACCCATTGGTATTAATGTAACTAACCAAAGGGTATCCCCACGGAGCCAGCCAACCAGTGAAAGGAATGGCTAGCAGCGGCCAGTACTCAGGAGTCCCACGAGGGAGATAACCCCCCGTATCCCCATATCTAGTTTATATTTATCACCTGGAGGTGTACTGTCTCAATCAGTCCTGTTCCTCTATTGATCCTCATGCCGCTTCGGCAAACAGTTGCCGCTCCGGGCTGTGGCGTAGTTCCTTGGACCAGTCTTTCAAAGCCCTCTGCAAGGCCTTTGGGTCGGTAAAGATGTGTGAGCAGCCTTGTCTGTTGACACGCAGTATCGCTGGATACATCATGGCGTAGTCGATGCCCAGGTCTCGTAGTTGTTTCTTCATAGGCACGAACTGTTGGCGCGCTTCCTGTACCTTGATGGTTAAGTCCGGGAATAGTGAGGTCGTGGGCCCTCAAAGGCCAGTGGATGCTTTTCTCTTGCAAGTTTCAACGCAACGTCCCTATCTCGGTAGTTTAGCAGTTTTGCGATGATCGGCCTAGGTGCCACCCCAGGGGGTGGGCGAGGCCCCAGGGAATGGTGGGCCCTCTCCACCACAAACATCGTGGAAAAAGTTCCTTCCCCAAGCAGGTTAACCAGCAATTTCTCCATTAATTATTCTATGTTGCCAGTGGGAGTGGACTCAGGCCCATGATTCTAAGGTTGCAGCGACAAGAGCGGGTCTCTAAATCCTCAGTTTTGTCTTGCAAAACCTGCAGGACTCTACCAAGCTGCTTATGTTCAGTGTCTAGAGTTGTGTGTTCTTCCTCTACCTCCGTAATCCTGCGTTTCGACATATCTAGTCGTTCAGCATGTTTATCAAGGCGCTCTGCCATTCTGTCCATCCTATATGATAATGCATCCATCTTAGTGCCCAGTGATGAAGAAATACCGCTCTGCAGACTCTTCTCCATGGCTACCAGCATACTACGGATGTCAGGGCCAGAGTACTCGGCTGGTGCCCCCTGCATTCTGTCAGCGTCTTCAGTGGAGGTGTCAAGAGACTTCGATTTCTTCTGCTCGAATGAAAGCATTGGATGCGCCCTGTTCACTTTTCCCATCCTCGCCTCCAATACGTCCCCACAGATAGATCAACAACTCACCCCTTTAGCATTGATTAAATTGATCTAGTTCAAGTTCGTCCGCCAGCGAGGAGTATCTCCACCAGATCACTTCTCTGATTAACAATCAGTCAGAGAGGCACCTATGACAGGTAGCGCAGAACTACTAGTCCAAGAGGCCAAGCAAGGAACTGGACCCCATGGCATCAGCCAGTACACCACCAGCAAAGCACCGCAGGTCTGCTCCCATGTAGGTACCTCAATCACAGCGGAGCACCCAGCAAGCGCGGCCACCGCACAACCGTCATCCACCTCCAGCTGCTCGTGACAGGTCTCTGCTTTCACGGTCAGCTCCTTCTGTTCCTCAGTAGGCGGCACAGGGGGGAGGCTGCCACGAGACAGCAAGCCACTGGACCATAAGCAGGATAGGCAGCGCTAGAAAGAGCCCAGCAGGACAGCAGTCTCCAGCAGAGGTATCGGACGCCGGGAAGGGCAGTCGCAGACACAAGCTCACACCAGATGCCCAGGTATTTGCCGATAATGATGTCCAGCAGCGCTCACCTCCTGCAGATGTCACTTCACAATATGGCCATAGTTTTGTACTCACGCAGTGCGCCGCCCTAAGATGGCAGACCTGGAGGCCTGAGCACCCCCCAGGGCTCCAGGGTCTCTGGGTGCGTCCGCGATTGGCCCCGTCTGTTAGGGTGGTAGCCCGCAGCTATCTTGCAGTCGAGAGGTAGGCAGAGTCGGGCCAGCATCGGGAGCACGGCGAAGTAAGACGCAGGTAGCGTATACCGCAAATCCTCTGAGCGACCCCAGGCAGTGCGTCCATCACCGCCGCACCGCCGTGCCTCACGAGAAGGCGAGGCCGCACTTCAGGCACAAATCCACGATCCGCAGTGCGCAGTCGTCTTGGGGGCGGCCGACAGATTCAGCAGCAGGGCGCGGCGACCATTCTTCGGGCCCGCCAGTGGCCACGCAACCAGGCAAGGATCTCTCTGCTGCCCAACTTTAGCCTGGGGATTTGGGCCTAGCTGGGTTAACTCAGTCCGGATGCCGTAGCGCCGCGAGTTTCGGCTGCAGCAGCGTAGGAGTTCGAGCAATCCCTTTCAGCGAACTTCCAGTGGCCAGACCGAGTTGCTTGAGGCGATTCAATGCATGTAGCTGCCAGATATTTTGTGGATTGTGTGACGATGTCACGGAGCTCTAGGCTCGAGCAGCCATCTTGGTCGCGAGCAAGCTCCGCCCCATGATAATTCTTTTAATCATCAAATGTTCTTATCTGGTTTTAATAATTTGTCTTAGTCACTTAGGAGCATAATTTGCACACTTTTTTATTGCAAACTTTGTATCAGTTTTAATTAACTGTATACAATCAAATTTACCTACCTTAAGTTCCTTTTTACATTTCACGTTTTACTTTATCTCGCATTCCCTACGCCAAATTGCTTTTTCCAGATGTTGTGCTTCTGTAGTAACATTCCATGCAACATAACTCTTGTATTACGCATAATGTGAACGGAGTCACCTCTAGGAGTGCAAGTTGTGAGTGGGTATCCATGATGGGGGTCGATTAAAAGCTGTGGCCCTGAGGCTCGGTGCAGTGCAAGTTTCTCACGGTGCGTTCAGCGGATCAGACCGGTGCTCAGACTACAGACGCCGACACTCCTTGGCCTCACTTTAGAGCGATGGCCTCTTATGTGCAAATTGCAATTGTGACTTTATGAGAAAGAGTGTAACGGAGGTACACAGTTGCCGAAATACTGACAGCGCTGCTTAAATCATGAATGCTTGGGTTGTGGGTGGGTGGGACACCGTGTGTGCGAACGTGTGTGTGTGTGTGTGTGTGTGTGAGAGAGAGAGAGAGAGAGAGATAAGTGTAGAAGATGAATGGAACTACAAGCAGAAGAGAATGAAAAGGTGGTGCTGAAGAGGAAAGATGGCATGAAAGATATGCAGGAGGAGGATTTCAGAATGTGTGGAGAAAAGGGTGCTTTCTTTGATAATGCTAATAAGCATTGGCAAAAACAAACAGCTGAAACACATACATACCAGCCAGGTGGCACACAGTGTGACTAGCTGGATCGCAGTTTACACGTTTTAAGAGCCACACTCTCATTATGTAGGCCACGCTACTTCGAAACAGTCCAGCTTGTGCTTCTTTTGTCCTGCCCCTTTGGAGACACCGGCCCCGGCCCACATATACATTTTTCATCCCATTTAAAGCACTCGATAGGTACACTTCTAAACAGCCCGACCTAGCGCTCGGTGTTACTGGAAAATGCGCTACTCAGGAGTAATGGAGGGATATGTGAATGCAAGTCAATAATGAGGGAAACACGTGCATGCTGCCTAGGCCAGCGGGAATCTTACCAGCCTATGAAGGAAGTCTCCGTTAATAGGCAAAATAGACAGAAAATAACAATTACTAGCAAACAACCATCATCTCTTATCCTGCAGCACAACCAAGTGGCCAAATTGCAAGTAGCAGCAACGTCGTAGGAAGCATTCATGTCTGATGTAGGTTCTCAGTGTAAAATGAAGATGGCCGTTGACAATGATGCTCTTGTAAAGGAATGAACAGACGCAACACACATGTTATGTCGTGGGCCCTAGGCCCGCATAATGGATAAGGATGACACAGGCACAAGTCAGTGGTACTAGAAACTGCCCTCGAGCACGTGCACTCGGGCTCTTTTATTGGTAGGGTCACCTGACCAGTGACGCCTGAGTTGGATGGGTGTGGTTTGGGTGGGGTGGGTGAATGGGCCAGCCCTCGAGGGAGAGGCTGGCAAAACACTAGACTGTGTCCAGCAGTACACAACAACATGGTCATGCACGCATACGTGTAGAAAGGTTAGCCCCTTTGCTGCTTCTGTCGGCCAACGGCCGTCATAAGCACTACCTCCATAGTGCTGCGCACATCCGTTGGCGGACACAGCCCCGCCCACCTAATTAATTTGCGCCGCGGTTAAGGAGACTGCCAGGCCCTACTGGCCAATCAAATTTGATGATAAACGTGAGGAAATGGCGCAGGATCTTTTTGGGAAAGACTCTTGTACAAATTCTAACATACCAAGTGCACCAAAAACGGGAGGACTGAAAGCATTGTTCCACAAATTGGAACGACTTAGGAGGCAAGAACTCTCACGATGGTGGGATGGCGTAACCCTGCAACAATATATTCATTAAAAAAAAGTACCACGGGGGTTGCGCATCCTAATCTTTCCAACATTTGAGGATTTAAGTGAAGAACTGCTAAAAGATTGGGAAACTAACCTAGAGGGTGCATCATGTGTCATGATGCAGATACTAATTAAACATGCTGAAGAGAAGGGGGCAAAACTATTGGTAGAGATAGAAAATGTAGTGAAAGAAATTGAGGCCTGTGGAAATCCTGATCTAGTCGAGAAAAACTATGAGATTTTGAAAAAAGTAATGGATAACCATCAGAGTTATTTAAAGGACAAAAAACTAAGAAAGATAAAAAGGGATGACAAAGATTATCGTGATGGTCGTATATACACCTTTGCGAAAAAGTTTGATAACATAACTGCAGACGACCCTAATAAGAAAAGGAGGAGGGAGGAAAGTGAAGAACTAAGATCTGTTAGTAGCACCTCCCTCTCCTCGCTAGATAGTGTATCTTCTGCAACAGCCCCAGGTGGACTCCCTTTAGAAGCAGGCCCCTCAACTTTTCAGAAAGAAATGGAGAAACTAAGAATAAGTGGGAATCAGGCCATAAAAGTACAACAACAAAAAAGACAAGGAGGGGAGGCAGGAGGCACCAAAGGTCCAACAGGAGAACAGGGAGAAGATCAAGTGAGGACATCAGGGCAGTTAGAGCAGGGACATGAAGCAAGTTGGAGGCACGCAATAAAGCTCCGTTACTTACAAGTAGTGGTGTCTGTGGTCATTGGTAGCAGGATGCGACAACTGGCGACGAGGGTGGGATGAGTAAAACCCCACAAGCCACAGCACCGCGTGGAATCATCCTGTGCCTGCAGCATCGAGAAGCGAGCTCCGCTGCTGAAGGAAAGCGGCACCAAGAAGAAGGAACCGCCGCTGTACGGAGCTGCCCCAGAGAGAGGCTGGCAGCCGGTGACCCTGTCCCTCGGAGGGAGAAGAGAGGGAGCCGCAGTGACGAGCGTCGGAGCGCTCAAGAAGTCGGAATAGTTCGCGCCAAAACGCGACATTGCTGGATGCACGCACCCCCAGCATCGGCAGATAGAACAGAGGTCGGGAGCCCACCCCGACTCTGCACAGTGCCCAAGAAGCGGAAAGGAGCGCCCCGGCATCGCACCAGAAGACCTGGCGGTAAGCGCTGTCGAGCGCGCAGAACCGGAGCGCGAGTGGCCCAGGCGTTAGGTACCTCACGCCTGATGCGTGTGCCTTTGACACGCTGTCGCCGAGTGGAAGCGGCCCCCCCCTCCCCTAGCGCAGCGAAGCGGGAACTCGCTCCACCCTCACCTGTGGACACGTGAGGGACCTGGAGAAGCGCTGACGTCCCTGAGTCCGCCCGGCCCGGTGAGTGAGCACCGAAAGGCAAAACAAGAATGAATAGAAAGCAATGAGGGCCCAGATCTCGTCAAAAACGAGATCTCCAAGTCGGCGGCCATCTTAGAAACAGGCGATTTCCTCCAATCCCCTGTCAGGAATCTGAGTCGGCCATCTTGAAGTCAGGCCAATAGAGGTAAAGAAACAAACATCAGTAAGTGTAAGCTAACAAGCACTGACAAACACAAGGGGACAACCAAGAAAACAAGCATTGGCACCTAGGTTGTATCAAGCATTGGCAAATGCAGGAAGGATAAAAGAAAACAAACACAGATAAGTGCAAGAGGTGCACCAAGAAAACAAGCCCGAGTGAACGCAAGAGAAAGTCATCAAACAAGCACGAGCACATGCAAGAGGTACAGCAAGAAACAAACACAAATAAATGCAAATTTCACGTGCAAACAAACACGAGCAACCGCAAGTCTTGAAGGAAACAAGCACTGGTGGATTGAAATGAACAAACGTTGATAAATTCAAAGTGGCAGAAATCCAACAAGCATTGGTAATTGCAAGAGACAGATAAAGGCAACAGTAAAACCGCAACAGCACAACAAGCAGAAGCAAGTGCAAGGGTTCACAATAAATAATCATGAACGAAGGTAAAGAGAAAACAAGCACGAGTCGACGCCCGAGACTAAACAAGTAAACAACCACGAGTACATGCAAAAAGTGCAATTTGTAGACAAGCACAAGCAGATGCTGGAAATACAAATGAAGCAAGCACGAGATAACACAAATAACAAACGAAGACTATCTTGAGCACAATTGAGCACTGATACAAACAACAAGGAGTGTGATGAATCGTAGTGATTTTAACAAACCAGCACCAGTAATAGGAATGAAACAAGCATTGCTACCTACAAATGAACAATAAGGAATCAGTCTTAGCAACCTTAAATGAACGGATGTTGGCAAAAGAGGCAAGGAAGCGAATGAACAAAAGCAACTGT
Organism: Lissotriton vulgaris; assembly: GCF_964263255.1. Lineage (NCBI taxonomy): Eukaryota > Metazoa > Chordata > Amphibia > Caudata > Salamandridae > Lissotriton > Lissotriton vulgaris. The sequence goes on from NC_141685.1 coordinate 1,036,658,953, forward strand.
TAGCAACAAGCACTGGCACCTACACGGTTCACAGCGCGCCAAGCACAAGTCGGGACCGGAAACAAGCGAAGACTGCACTGAACATACACAAGCACGGACGACCACAAACTCCGAAGTCAGCGAGCACAAACAAACGCAGATCCCGAATGTAAGAAGTACGAGCAAAGACAAGCGCCAAAGTAGACGTTTGGCACCAAGTGAAGACAAACAATTGAGCAGAGTGCACAGTCCTGTAATCCGAGCAGATCAGAATCTTCCTCCCTCATGGCAGCGGGAAAAGCAACTCAACGGTCTAATCCCTGTATTGAAGTGCCACCCCCAGTGACACAGACTGACACTCGGAATCTGGGTCTCGAATGGAATCGGTGGCTGGACTCCCTGGACGATTTTCTTGATGCAATCGATGAACAAAGGGATGGACAATGTCTGACACTACTCCTCCAGCTAGTCGGTCATGAGGGCCGTCGCCTAATCAGATCATTTCCCAAAAGGGACACAGAGAGCTATGGAAGACTCCAAGTGAAGCTACGTGCCCATTTTCATGCACTGGTGGAAGTGGATCATGCTCGCATCGCGTTCCATACAGCGCGGCAGGAACCAGGAGAACCACTGCCGAGGTTCATTACCCGGTTACTAAGTCTGGTACCCTGTTGCCACTTTAACACATTTACTAATGAGGAAGCAGTTCGACTCCGAATAATCGAAGGTTGTTCAAGCGCAGACACGAAGCGCAAGATTCTGCAGGAACAATGGTCGCTAAAGAGAATCATCAGAGGGGCCGAGGCTGGAGTGCGAATAAAAGCGAAAGACTTCTCGAAAGACGTGCAATCAAATGCAAGACGCATGGATGTCTGGAAAGAGGCACCCCTCATGCCTAAGGGAGAGGCCCAAGAAACAAACAAAGCTGAAAAGAGGGAGGGCGAATCAGAGTCAAGAATCCAGAGACAGAACGTCATGGAACACTCCAAGTCACCATCACAAAAGACAAGGCATGTCTGGAAAGAGGCACCCCTCATGCCTAAGGGAGAGGCCCAAGAAACAAATAAAGCTGAAAAGAGGGAGGGTGAATCAGAGTCAAGAATCCAGAGACAGAACGTCATGGAACACTCCAAGTCACCACCACAAAAGACAAGGACGAATCAGGATTGCGAAAGCGGTACGGATGCAACCTCATGGAGCTATTCAACCTCAAGGAGTCAGTCAACAGATGAGGACACTGATACAACCTCACAAAGTTATTCAACCTCAAGGAGTCCGTCAACTGATGACGAGAACGATTATGAAACAGATGAAGTGTCAAGCAGGACACATCACACCCATGGACAAGATGGCAGATTGCTCAACAAGAAGGTAAGAAAGATGACCTACGGAAGAAGGGACCTATCCCGTCAATGCCGGGAACCAGCACGCGGACAACCCCGGCCATCCTCCCGCCATGCACTAAAGTCCACAGATGAGTCAGAGGAAGCATCAAGCAGGGAGACAAATCACCCCAATGACACGGACGTTAACACAAACAACAAGCGAGGAAAAGAAACCAACCGCATGAGGAGTAGCAAGCCACTCAGACACCGGAAAGGGAGAGGCATGTGCACTACAGACAGTTGTGTCAACGAGAAAGCGGAGAAGAGACAATTGATGTCCCGTGTCAACGAGAAAGCGGAGAAGAGACAATTGATGTCCCGTGGAGAGGGTGAAGACCAAATGCTCCGAGACCAAACTAATGACGTAAACGATCCCCCCACAGCAACAACACAGAGGACACAAAAGGAAACATACCCACGGAAATGCTCCGTAGACAACTCCGACTCCAGAAGCATGCCATCCCAGAATGCCAACTCAATAAACATATCAGTCACGACGCCCTCAAAAGAACGTTCTCAGAGGAAATCGGCAACCGACTCCTCCGAGTCGGAAGACATGTCTGTCCGATCATTTGGGTCAACAAAATCATGGTCCCGACCACAGCCATGGCATCAATCACCCGGACGCACAACAGAACCAAAGGACAACACGTCAAGTCAGCCATCGCCACCTCAAGACATGAATAAGATACCGTCACCCCTGATGGGGTTAGAGAGGTTGACTAAAAGAACTGATGGAAGGAGAACAGAGAGATGGGACAATATCTATTCAATGGCAAAGGACTATCCCGTCACCCTACGGGGAGGACCGAACGTGGTGACAGAAACAAACTGCCACCAAATGAGAGACAAACAGACACATGACCAGGTGGCCAAGGGTCTCGCCAGCCTCAACCATGAGCAAGAAGGGAAGAAACGAACAGCGGCAGCACATGAGGCCAAGAATCAAGACAGGACACCCACCTCAGATAGTACACTGACGTCTGGCGTGCCCGACGGTGCACCGATGAACAGTGTTGCTCCCAACCGGACGAGACAAAGAGAAATAACCTTACAGGAGGGAGTTTGGAAGAAGACCGGAACATTATCCACTCCTAAAGAAGATCAACCGTCAACAGAACAAGAGTCACCAAGGCAAGCAGACTGCAACTGCCGAGTTGAGCCAGCAGCAGTCACACAACATGAAAGTACCATGACAACTGCGGAACTGGATAATAAACCGCCCATACACAATGGGTCACACTCTCAGAAGTGCAATCCGGTAGTCAAGGATGTTTTGGCTAAGACGCCGGAAAGAGTGATCAACGTCAGGACCCCCACGGATTCGACGCTACTGCTACTCGAAGAACAAGTTGTCCGCCAACCTGTGTGGTGGACTGAAGAATTGCGAACACTGGGGAAATTAAGTTCATTTTGTTAAGAAGGGGGGAGATGTCGGATTGTACAATGTGGTCTAGTGGTTGGGGTGGAGTTGAGAGGGAGGAACAGGAACAGGAGGGGCCAGTGACCGGAACGAGGGCAGTTAGAGCAGGGACATGAAGCAAGTTGGAGGCACGCAATAAAGCTCCGTTACTTACAAGTAGTGGTGTCTGTGGTCATTGGTAGCAGGATGCGACATATACCAACTGATGATCTGTATTTTAATGGACAAAGATAAATAAAGAAAATATTTTTCTACTTAAATTTTTTGGACTTCTATTTGGTGCGCCCCCATGAACTTTGAAAAAATTGTTTATTTGATCTGGAGAGCACAGTGACGCCAAACAGCAGCTGGCGTTGGGGTAGGCAGCACAAGAAAATACATATGAATATATGACAGACTTTGGAACTGGATTATAGGTGCGGCATTGTAGGGTCCGCTGTTGTTTTTTCGTACACCTACTGGCCAATCTGTCAGCAACAGAAAAGCTTGTCTGACTGCTCAGCGTGTGCGCAGTTTTTTGGCTGTTTGTGGACCTATTTTATGGCCTCGAGGACCGGTTTTTACAGTTGATTTCCCTTAGCCTAATATAACCATAAACATTTTCTGCAGCAAGCACAAATTTATTTTGTATGCATTTATAAAGCGCGCAATTACTCAACAAGGTAGGTGAACAGGCGTCCTGGATTTGCCTAGAAAGTCCCGGTTTTCCAACAGCTGTCCCGGCAGATTTCAGGAAATTAAGCTCATGTCCTGGTTTTATGAGAGGGCCGGCTGAAAAGGGTGGGAGGTATTTTTTTATGTTTGGCAAAGCAAGGTTAGTTAGCAGCTGTTATAGGAAAGCAATTTAATTAACAGGCATGCAACTGGCTTTAAAAATGTAATTTAATGTATTTTCTTACTGCCTTTTCTGTAATTTTCTACTAAGGAGCACTGTCATTCTGGGCACTGTGTTGAAGTATAATTGTTGTCCTCCTATGTTTGGGAAATGTCCCTTTTTTTGCTTTAAAATTCTGGTCACCCTACAGCAGGGTCTCCCTGTGCTGAACATGTGGAGGCAAGGCAACTTAGACAACAGGCGTAAAAAAGAAAAGAGAAGGAAATCAAACTAGGGGCTAGATGTAGGTGGGCAAATACCGGTCGGTAATGGCCGAAAATAGGTAAATTTCCCGTTACCGACCAGTATTTAGCCCGTTGCGATGTTGGAGGCTGGATTTAAGGATTCTGTAATTTACCGATTCCTTAATTTAAGGAATCAGTAAATTACCGAATCCTTAAGTCCTATGTAGGGAGCACTCAAGTGAGTGCATTTTTGGTTTAAGGATTCGTTATTTACCACCAACTATAAGTTGGTAGTTAATAACGAATACCTTTAAAAAAGCAATTTGGTGCTTTTTTAAAAGTGCTATGTGGTAGACATACATGCCCTCACAGCATGGATGTGCGCCACATGTGCACACATGCATGATTCAGGGGTGCAACAGGGTGTCAATGTGACACCCTGCCACCCTTGAATTTGCTCCCCCTATTACCGATTCAGTATTTACCAAATCGGTAATAATGAATGGCTTCCCATTCATTCCTATGGGCCTCTAGGCCCATAGGAATGAATGGGAAGGTATTCCCTAATAACGAATCGGTAATAACGAATATTAACAAATCTGTCAAATGTACAGATTTTTTACCTACATTCTGTTTACTGAATCTTAAATACCAATTCTGTAAAATTCGGTGTTTAGGAAACGGTAAATAGAAATTACCTACATCTAGCCCTAGGTCACTAAACAGCAGAGTCTTTAAATGCTTACGGAAAGCTAGTAGAGAATGACAGTTCCGAAGGTCAATTGGAAGAGTATTCCAATGCTTGGGGCCAAAATAGGAAAAAGAGCGACCCCTCATGCAGACAAGTCGAAACCTGTGAACTGAAAACAGTGCCCTGGAGGCCTGCACTTACTCTAACCCAAATGTTTTAAGAAAGCTGGGTTAGAGTTTTCAAAGTGTGCATGTCTGACTGGCTGTCTCAAGATGGCTGGCAAAAGGGACATGCGTACTTTGAAAAATGCATAGCCAGCCTACCTTCCTCCCTGCTCCTGTCATTCAGCAGCAGCCACGCCACCGTCCTGATACTCTGTTCAGGACGGGGGATGGAAAATAAAATGGTAGTATATTAATATTTTATTTTTAATCTCAGGGGCTTTGGGGGGAATTTAAGTAGGGAGGCGCTCCTCTTCTCCATCGGAGAAGCCGCCCCAGACTGATTTACATTTTACAACTAGATACACACTGTAAAATCTTGCGACAGTGAAAATGTTATGGGCCAACTTCTCAAAAGCAATTTACACGTGAGTGTGGCTTACACGTGCAGACATTGGTTTTGCATTCATGAAAGGATTTACTCACATGTAGTGTTCTGTGTTGGGAAATCTACTTGCAAGCGAGAAGTGGTAATTCCAGGGCTGGAATGCCTTTTCAGTTTGTGAACACCCACAAACTTACATGGCGAATGCCATCAAACAACCCCATCTTTCCTTGGAAAAGGTTGCACATTTAGTTCAGACAGACATTTATATGATGGCTCGAGGGGTGACTTGTGTTCATTGCAGATGGTGTGATGAACTGGAGTGAGACTAGGTGATGGTTGGTGAAGGTGATAGGATTGCAGTCAGTCATTGTGAGAGGATTTGGAGAGGCAGTATTGCATCAAGTGCATTTCCAGCTGCACAGGGGAATTAGGCTTGTGAAACCAAGGGCTTTATCACGAGTTCCCTGTACCCTCACCTAATAAGTTCCCAGTCCCCTTGGCAGGGGCTCAATATATCTTGGGGTGCACATAAGGCGGGTATTCTGATTGGAACCTTGGGTTGCACAGAAGAATGGGAATATTGTCATGCAACACCGTATTGGCGAGTTCAATTCACCCAGTTTTACCAACTGTGCGGGAGTTTATGTAGAGTAGGAGGAAGATGCCAGTGAAGTTTGAGATTATGAACACTGGATGAAAAGTGATTCACATTCCCTGGCTTCAATATTCTCTAACCCTTCATCAGGAGAGTTTTTTGTAGATGAAGACTAGTCCACCTACAGTATTCTTTGGTAAACGTATTTTATGACATATCCAATACCAAGCAGGCACCGTTTCATTTAGAGTGGGTGGTGCATCACCACCCAGCCAAGCTTTTGTCCAAAACTGTAGGTCAGAGATGGTACCAGACCCCTGATGATTTCTCAGCTAATCTCAAATCCACCAATTCCACTTACTACACCACAGCCTGCATTCATGATGCCAAAGATGAATATGAAATTAGAGGTCTGTTTAACCAAAGAATAAGATATTGATGTTAGCAGCCATTGTTAAATATGGTACATATTTAACAATAGTTTAGGAAGTCGAAGCACTTGTTTACACAGATCTATGGCATTCAAGTACATTTCAAAGTTTGTGAAAATGTTAATGAAGAGACCTTGGTGGACAGGTAAGGTTCCGGGGCACCCATCAAGTGTTGCCAGCGAAAGCGTCTGTCCATTTCCTGAAGAAAAGGCACCTTGGGCCCTTCATATCCGACTACATCCCTGCAGATGTTATGTTTTGTTAAAAATAGAATTTTACAACAAGCTGGCTTATTGTGAATGATGCACCTGTGTGTGGAGAGTCCCAATTTATATATGTTCTCCAGGTTATTAGTTATAAGTCCCTGATACTAGTCAATAAGGCACGAAAGCAGACAGGACTGCCCATGAATGACAAGAGCACTTTCAGTGTGACTTGTAAAAGAGCGTTTTGCTTTCTGGAGCGGCCCTAATATTCTGAAAAATATGCACTTTTCGGACCTTTTGTAGTAGTTTAGTACCACCACTAAGTGGCTACCTTGCAACAAGGAAATGCTAAGCTGTGTGACATAACGTGCCCACAACCCCGAACAACCCCAACTCAGCCCTACCACTTACCAACATCACCAGCCACCACTGCCCTTTCCAAATATTCCATGCCTTTGTGCTTCCCTGTATTACTTTAATAATCAGCGTGAATGTTCTGTGACGCGTCTTTTCGCCCCCCCCATCCTCCTCTGTTCAATCTTCCTTTACATTCAGCCTTGCATTTGTACTGGTCACTTTTCTTCTTTTCTTTTAATCCCTTCAGATCTTTTTCTGCTCTTCTGATGCTAATGTCAACATGTATGTGAGTAATCTCCTGTCCCAAATAACCCAATAGAATGTGTTTTCAACAACAACAACAAACTTAGAGCCAACCCACCCCTTGTCCCGCTTACTAAATCAGACAGGTAATAACATGGAAACTGAAAACACACAACAGAACGATAGCCAATCTCAACAGCTGCATGAAGCACATGTCCTTATCCTGACCACTAGGATTCACATAGTGTATAGCACTGTGGATTAGATATGCTGGCTTTCTTGATCTTCGAGTGACAGCCTAAATCACAACTCTTTTACTTTTACTTGGAACCCTGGCAGGTTTGTACCACCCTTGCAACAATTTTAAAGGATGGTGAGTACATTGCAAAGCTTTGTTAGAGCTTTTTAGCTTGAAAAATATGTGCATATACTGGTTTTCAATGAGACGAGAGCTGAAGCAACACAAGAAGACACTTCAAGTCTCAGAATGAAATCCCAAAGTGAGCACCGTATTCCACTGAGACGCCATGGAGCGATTATGTGGGGACTGGTACATGGTCCTAATACCTCAGGCCATTGACAAGGTGAAAAGCAGCATTACAAGCATCATAAGCACCTCAGAAACGAATACAATTAATTACTCTAGGCATTTTCGACACATGATAAAGTCTATAGCGGGGAAGCTCTGGAAAGCCGTTGCCACATTTCCTTGGTACACGTAAGAAGTGACCTTGCCATTTTGCAGAATATATCTTCTATACTAATATAATAAAGAGAGAACCCAAACCTTTGAGGCGGGTAATCTCAGGAACCACAGCACCAATCACAACACAACGTTGGAAAGGGCAGTTGCAGCAGAAGGACATAGGCTATGCAGACGCCCACCATATAAATTTAAAAGGTAAAAGAACGTGCCAGCAAAGTAGTCCCTTGTGGGAGTGTCTGCATTGTGCTGTGGGCGTGTGCTGGGGGCATGGCAAATGATGGGGGCGTGTGGTGCGTTCCGCACTTTATGCCATGTCTCATATCGTGTGCTAATCCCACCCTGCTCCCTTTAAATACCCCTGCACCCCATAATCATAACCCACCCTTACTCCTTGAAATACCCCAACACCCTTAAACACTAACCCATCTTAACCCTATAAATATACCCTGTACCCCAAAACCCAAACCTTTTTTTTTTTTTTAAAACATTTTTTATTACACAAAATTTTTTCAAAACATTTAGGAGCCCCCCCCCCACCCTCCACCCACTCAAATACAGGCATAATTGCACGATATTATTGATCATATCGCCTAACATCGACTAACTAAACATGACGAGTAACTATACCCTTAAGACAAGACCAATAACATTTGCATTTGCATTTAACCAAACCTATCCCTAAAAATACTCCTGGACCCCAAAACCCAAACTTAGCCCTGAACCCTATAAATACCCCTGTACCTCAAAACCCAAACCTACCCCTGAACCCTACAAATACCCCTGTACCCCAAAACCCAAACCTAGCCCTGAACCCTAAAGATACCACTGTACCCCAAAACCCAAACCTACCCCTGACCCCCAAAACCCAAACCTACCCCTGACCCTCAAAATACCCCTCTACCACAAAACCCACACCTACCCCATAACCCTAAAAATAATCCTGTACCCCAAAACCCAAACCTAGCCCTGAACCCTAAAAAATAAACCTGTACCCCAAACCCAAACCTACCCCTGAACCCTAAAATACCCCTGTATCCCAAAACCCAAACCTAGCCCTGAACCCTAAAAATACCCCTGTACCCCAAAACCCAATCCTATCCCTGAACCCTTAAAATACCCCTGTACCCCAAAACCCAAACCTACCCCTGAACCCTAAAAATACCCCTATACCCCAAAACCCAAACCTAGCCCTGAACCCCAAAAATACCCCTGTACCCCAAAACCCATACCTATCCCTAAGCCCTAAAACTACCCCATAACCCAAAACTATATCTGAACCCCTAAAATACCCAGACACCCCAAAACATATACCTCAGTACCCCCAAAACATATACTCCTATACCCATACTTACCTTATCCAAACATTAAAAAAAACATGCTTTTACCATTTATGCATTTACAACGAATTTCGTTGTAAATGTATGCGTGGTAAAAGCATATAAAATGTAATGCCATGCGTTATAATGGCATTGCGGAGTGATGGTACTTCCGTAATGAAAGTATGAGGAGTGATGGTATGCGGAAAGAAAGTAGCGGAATAATGGGTGTTTACCCTCCCCCGGTAAGTACATTGGTGGCACGGCGGCCCACATCTCCAGCAACATACTCATATTTTTTCACCACCCATATGAAAAATGCACAGGTCTCTCTCATTGATGGCCAGCACCGACATACACTTTTAGACACACCTCCAGCCACAAGTTCTAGAATTGCGAACTTTAGAGCTGGGGAGCTACGTTCAAATCTCGGCATCAGTTCAACATCCTGTGATTACAGGCAAATCGCTTTGTCTCCCCGTGCCTACCACAAATGAATGTGTTCTTCTGTAATGTAAATTGTGCTCATACCATGTTATAGAGTTCGCGCTATATAATATTGCAAGGAAAAATAAAGTAGGGAAACTCGAGTTCACACACTACTGAACGCGCACTCTTACGTGCATCAGCAGTGCACTGTGAATCGGAGCGTTTCACAGGCTTGTCACAGATAAGAAATGCTATCAAACCGAAATCCTACAAAACAATATACTACTGTCCGGCAGCAATTCATACCCGGAGACCGTCGGGACGGGCTGGATATATATATATATATATATATATATATATATATATATATATATATATATATACACACAACAACAAAGGGTGCCCTTTAGGAGAAAGCCTCACAGGTAAGCTAACAGTCCCTGCGTGAGGGCTGCATCGCGTGGGGCAGACACATCAAGCCACATCAGCTGCCAAACGCATTTCGGGCTCCCGCCCTTGATCACTGGTAATTCAGGCTTGTACACATGATTTCAGCACTTGACTACTTTATTCTATTAAAAAAAATAAGCCCCGCCCCTTGGCTTCCGGGCATCATGGTCATTGTAGTTTTGCAATTACACCTCAGTGGGTGTCATGTGGCGCCCCTTTTAAAGTGAATTAACACCCCTGTGGGTTTGCTGCATTCCCCCTCACGGAGGGGGAGGGGGGGGGGGGGGGTGCACCGACCTCCCGTGAACACCAAAGACTACGGTGCTCCTGGTCCACCATTACGCAGCGGGCAGACTCCGTGCATCATGGTCATTGTAGTTCTGCAATTACACTTCATTGGGTTTGTCATGTGGCGCCCCTTTAAAATGACCATGATGCACTGGAGGGTTGGTTCCTTTGATTAAAATTGTGAAAGCCACAGAAACCCACTCGAGGGAAAAAGCTATGAAACTACAAGCACCGTAATGCCTTGCAAGAAGAGAATGGAGGGCAAATTAATGATGCAAAGCAGCATACCTTGCAAGAGCGCACCGGAAGGTGAAATAAAGCAGAGGCAACAACGATGCAGTGAGAATGCTGGGTTTTCAAAGCGCCTTTGAAAAACGAGATAAGGATCTCGGAAACGCGTCAGGCAGTTACAGGAACAAGACCCAGACTAAAATGCTTGCTTCTTCCACGAAAATAAATGTTGTTGTGCAACTTTACCTGGTTTGTGAGTGCGGACTCATTTGCAGGGCAAAAGTTGGGATATATATATATATATATATATATATATATATATATATATATATATATATATATTTATTTTTCTTTTTAATCAGCTGTCGAGACCACTCTCAACTTGTCTTTTGTGAGAAATCCCTATCATCTCAAATAAATACATTAATGGGATAATCTTATGCTTTGAAGACACTGTTTGAAGCATTTCCTCCAATTTCTTGTGGTGCGTTATGTTAATAGGAGTTAAGTGCGATTATTAGGCGAGTTTATGCAAGTGGAAATATGGCATAAGTGAATAGGATAGGGGAGGTTAGATATGGTGAGATTGCAACAGAAGTTCCACAGTGAATTTGTGATTTATGAGAAAGGGAGGACATAGGCTAGGAAAGGTCAGATATTATTGGAAAGACGACTCAGAATAGAGCTTATGATTTGTAAGCAGAGGAATAGTTAGTTTACTGAAATACAGTCGAGATTAAGGTAGGCACGGGATGAATTTTAAGAAGAATATTAATCAAATAGAAAAGGTAGGAGAGACAATAATTCCTTGTTTCAAATGTGTAGCAATGTTTCATGTCTGGTTTTAAGTATATGGCACAGGAATAATATCGAGAAAGGATGTAATATGATTAAGTAGAAAGAAAAGTTGAAAATTGATTACCTATGGGCAGGTGGTATATGTGGTTGTATCTTTGGTTGCTCCATTTGGCTGTTGGTACAATACATCTGTTTATGGATAGATACTGAACATTATTTACACTGTTGACTTTGTACTTTATTGTGAGGCACTGAGTTATTATGGTGAGTTTCCCAGTTTGAGAATTAGCTGTGTGTTGTCTGCAAAGTTGTTCAAAAAGCTTTAGTTTGGGTTTTATGTATGTTAAAAAGTAGGAGTGAGATGACAGATTCCTGAGATAGCATCCGTTGTTCCGGTAGGAAGATATTCAGATGGGTAGATGTCTGTACTTGTAGTTATAGGTAGGTCTTCAGGTTCAGAGGCTGTTATTTCTTGGAAGACTGATATAGGTGGACATACGTTGGTTTGGCCGTATAACCGGGGCGCAATTATATCACTTGGCTGTTAGATAAAAATTCAGTGTGCCTGATGTGTTTAGTTTTACGCACACCTGTAGAGTTCCAAGTTGATAAGATGTTCTATCTTGATGTTCTGTTGTTCACGTGCATAGTGTTATGTTTCACGCGCGTCTCTTGGAGTGTGTTTACTTTCAAGAGACGCGCTACTCGAGACAATCCCCGCATGCAACCTTCAACTGTGGGTCTGCGACTTACACAGTTGGAGTTTGCCGTGTGTGGACGTGCTCCTGTGGTATCCCGTTATTTGGAGAATAAACTTACCTTCTTCTAAAGACAACGCCTCCTGCTTGTTCCTTCATTTCCTGCGGAGCGTATCTTCACATTTGGCGACGAGGGACTCCTTTCTTCAAAAACGGTGTATCACCAATTTTGCACCGTTCAACTTCCTGACCGTTCATTTTCATCGCTGCTGGCTCATCCTTCGCCATCCTGAAAACCCGCTTCAATTTGGCCTTTTCCTTGGAGGTATTGGACATTTTCTCCATTTTCCTCATTTCTCTCGCTGTGTGCGCTCCTTCTATGACGTGAGACGTGAGCACACGTCTCGAGCATACGTCATCACGCGCACCCAGGCAAACACGTAGCTACGCTTAGCTACGCAAAGGGGCCATTTTGATTTTGTTACCGAGGGTTACCATGGCTACGATTTCTCGATCGCATGGATCGGAAGGAAATTAACTTATTACATTTCACTAAAGCATCTACGGTGAGCAGATTTTTAAAGCTTATTTAGTTTTCTTTACATTTCAGACGTTTTAAAGGTTCGTTTTAAAAGAACTTCTGAACTATTTCCCAGTTTCAGACTATTTCTGTTTTAAAGTACTTTACAGTTATTTTATTCAAGCAACATGGCTACTAATCAACAAATTGTTACTTTAAATTATTTCCTACCAGTCCCTGGTAAACCTAAGGAACCTTGGAGACATTGGTTTCAAAACTTTGAAAGTTATTTAATTGCTATTGGGGCTGATGAATATACACCTAAGAGGAAAATGGCTATTCTTTATAGCAATTTAGGAAAAGAAGGAAGACAAATTTTTAATAATTTGCCAAATCCCCTTCCAGCTTCAGGAGGTGGAGATGAAATTAATGAATATTCTGCTGCAATTTTAAAATTAAATAGAAAATTTCTTGATCAGCCTAGTGTGATCCTTGAACGTTTTAACTTTATGAAAAGGCGTCAAGAACAAGATGAAACTATTGAAGAGTTTATTTCCGCTTTGAGGAACCTTGCTTCGGAGTGCAGTTTTGGTTCTTATTTGGGCACAGCTCTAAGAGATCAATTTGTATATAACTGCTGTCACAAAAAAAGTTCAAGAGCGTATACTAAGCTGCAGAGATCCATTTTTATCCGAAGTTCTTGAAATGGCCAAAGGAATCGAAAGATCAATTGTATCTTCTAAGTGCATCTCTGAAAGTACTTCATCTTTTGTTCCAACTGACTTGAATGTAAACGCAGTTTATTCTAGGGGCAAGCCGTTTCAAAGACCGTTTCAAAGGAGAACAAATACTTTTTGTTTTCGTTGTGGTTCTAAAACACACTTGAGTAACAGCCCTACTTGCCCAGCTCAAGGGAAAAAGTGCACTTTTTGTCAGAAAAATGGTCCTTTCCAATCTGTGTGTCGCAACAGAAAGAGTTCTCAAATTAATAACATTTCTTATTTTACAGGTGAAGATGCAGATGTTCAATCTATTGATTCTGATTTGAAAAATTTTACTATTAGTTCAGTCAATATTGATGCTAATAAGGGAAATTTAGCCGTAAAGGAAATTCTCTCTATTCATTCTGTTTCTATTTTTATGGTTGATTGCATTGATTCAGAACGTGTAAAAGATCCCACTTGCCTGGTAATTGTTGATCAAGTAGAAATTGACATGATGGCGGATTCTGGTGCCCCAGTAACCATTATATCTGATCACTTGTTCAACACCCACTGGTCTTCAAGAATTACTCTTGAACCTTTAGACATCATACCTAAGGGATATACTGGCAAACACATTGACATGTGGGGTTTCTTCATCACCAGTGTAACTTGTTTGGGGAGGTGTATTTACACAAAAGTATATGTAGCCACTAATGGCAAATGTATTGTAGGGTGGCAAGACCTTGCTAAAATGGGCCTCAAACTCGTTCCTGGTTCAGAATTTCCTGTTCAGATCAATGAACAAAGTACCTTTTCCTTCATCAATCTTATTGATGTAGGGATTGTCAACAAAATTATTGCTGATTTCCCAGAAGTTTTTAATAATTCTGTTGGTATGATAAAAAACTACGAACATCGCATTCGTCTCAAGCCCAATGCTATTCCTGTAATTCACAAGTTGAGGAATGTTCCTCTTAGAGTGAGAGACGATTTAAAAAGGTACTTTTGAAAATGGTTGATGAGAAAATAATTGAAGCTGTGGATTCTTCACTATGGGTTAGTCCTATTGTTGTCGTGAAGAAAAAGGATTCCAGCATTCGTCTCTGTGCAGATCTTAGATCACTTAATCAAAATATTCTTATTGACTGTTATCCTTTGCCCAGAATTCAAGAACTTCTCACCGGCATTGCAGAATCAAAATTGTTCACTCTCTTGGATTTAAGGAGTGCTTATCATCAAATTCCCCTGACTAAATGCTCTTCTGAACTCACCACGTTCATTACTCCTTTTGGGGCTTTTAAATATTTAAGACTACCTTTTGGGTTAGCAAGTGCCGCAAGTGTGTTTCAAAAATTTATGGACAGCGTCTTGTGTGGTGTTAAAGGTGTACAAGCATACCAAGACAATGTTTTGATTCATTCTAAAAATGTTGATGAACATATTAAGGATTTACGAATTGTTCTGTCTCGCTTCAAAGACGTAGGAATCACCCTGGGTGAAAAGAAATGTAAGTTTTTTGTGGAAGAATTAGACTATTTAGGTCATTCTATCTCCACCTCAGGTATCAAACCCAAACTTTCTCTTACTCAGGCTATTTCCAATGTACCTGTCCCTAACAATAAGGACACTTTGAGATCGTTTCTCGGTCTCACCGAATATTACTCAAGATTTGTCATGAACTATGCCCAGTTAATTCAACCTCTTAGGATGCTAATTAAAAAAGATGTTACTTTTTATGGAATGATGAGGCAAATTTGGCTTTTAATAACATTAAGAAGGTTATTGTCAATGCTACAGCCTTATCATCCTTCACGCCAGGTCTCAAGTGTGGCATTTACGTGGATGCTAGCCAGAGAGGTCTTGGTGCAATCCTTTGCCAGTGGAATGGTGCTGTAGAACATACTATTGGTTTTGCTTCAAAGTCACTGAACCATGCTGAGTGCAATTATAGCACCATTGAAAAAGAGGCTCTTGGTTGTGCGTGGGCTGTAGAAAAATTCAAAGTCTACATTTGGGGCTCTCATTTTTTGCTTCATCTACTAAACGGGAATGGTACAGGGAAAGCCTCTTCGAGGTTGGTAAGGATTCTCTCTAAATTACATGACTTCAATTTCAGCATCCACCATATTCCTGGTGGTAAAAATATGAGAGCGGATGCTCTTTCCAGGTTGCCCTTGGATGGTGATGAGGATGTCCTCAGAGATGACGTTGAGTGTGTTGTAGCCTCGTTGGAGGATTTGTTTTTTTCCCCTCTCTCTATTTCTGAAGAAGATTGGCACAAATATTATTCAGAGGATGAAACTCTTGTGGCTGTGAAGAATTTAGTAGTTTCAGGATGGCCCAGAATACGTTCTCTCCCTGCTTCTTTGAAGTCCTTTGCACAAGTGTCTGAAGATTTGACAATTGTTAATGGAATCGTTTTTAGGGGTGATCGTTGTGTTCCTCCTTTGGTTTTACACAAAAAATTATTTTTTGCAGCTCATCAGGGTCACTTAGGTGTAGGTGGAACCTCTCGCAAATTAAAGGAACACTTCTGGTGGCCCGCCATGGAAAGAGATATCAATGAATGGGTTGATTCTTGTAGTACTTGTTTAGCATCAGACAAACACTGGAAATTACAAAATTTACCTTTACACAATGTTCCCATTCCAGAAGAAGCCTGGGTTAAGTTGGCAATTGATTTTTCCGGGCCTTTCGAGATACTTCCGTTATCTCAACGGTACTTAGTCTCCCTGGTTGATTACCACTTTAAGTGGCTTGATTTCGATTTTTGTTCCAACCCAGATTCCATTTCAGCCATAAGTTTTTTGGATAGAGTTTTTAGAATGGAAGGTCCTCCTAAGGAAATTGTCAGTGACAATGGTTCGCATTTTTGCTCCCGTATCATGGAAGAATTTTTGAAGAAATTTGATGTAAAACACTTAAAAGTTGCCCTTTATTCTCCCGCGTCCAATGGTCTGGTTGAACGCATGAATAGGTTTTTGAAAGAAGGTATTCAAACTGCCTACTCTTGTAAAATGGACGTTGAAGTTTTTCTAAGGGAAAAGGTCTGGGCATACTTAATCACACCTCATTCCACTACGGGCATTTCACCTTTCAGACTCCTTAAAAAAAGGAACCCAAATGGCACTGTCTGCCCCTCTTGGATCAAAGATCTGACCTTACAAAATTCTAAATGCATTTCCTGTTCTGACAAGTTGCTTGTAAAGAGTAATGTTGTGAAACAACAATCTGTGCAAAAGCGTAATTTTGATTCAAAAGTTGTTCCCATCCCCGAAATGTTTACAGTAGGTGATTGGGTCATGTTCAAAACCATGGATAGAGTCAAGAAAGGCCTCTCCAAGTACTCAATCCCCACTCAAGTACTCAAGGTTTCCAAAGGTTCTTTGTTTTTAGATAAAAGAGGGTGGCGTAACAAACGTTCTCTCGTTAAGCTAACTTCTGAGCAGGCTAGGATCATTCTCAGAACTAAACATGGGGATGAGGACTCTTCCTATGTTACTTCTGATTTTCCTTCCCAGTTTGATTCCCCTTCCGTTAGCGATTCTGTTCTACCAACCCAGGAAGAATGTTCTTCTTCCAATGATACCACCTTTACTCCTCAAGACCCCTCAGTTGAAGGGTTTTCACCTTCTATTGAGGTTTCATTGCCTCTTCAAAACACTTTAGAAAATGTTGAAGTTTCTTGTCCATCCTCCTCTGCTTCCACTTCAGATGTCATATCCAGAGCTCATAGGAACTGCTCTTTCCCCAAACGTTTTAAAGATTTTTATCTATGCTAAGTTTCCTTTCTTTCAATCAATCTTCTTTTTCTTTGTTTTGTGGGAAGGGAGGAGATGTAGAGTTCCAAGTTGATAAGATGTTCTATCTTGATGTTCTGTTGTTCACGTGCATAGTGTTATGTTTCACGCGCGTCTCTTGGAGTGTGTTTACTTTCAAGAGACGCGCTACTCGAGACAATCCCCGCATGCAACCTTCAACTGTGGGTCTGCGACTTACACAGTTGGAGTTTGCCGTGTGTGGACGTGCTCCTGTGGTATCCCGTTATTTGGAGAATAAACTTACCTTCTTCTAAAGACAACGCCTCCTGCTTGTTCCTTCATTTCCTGCGGAGCGTATCTTCACAACACCTTTTGGTCCTAGGCCCTAAAAGGTAGCAAGCTTTACCTGGACACCCGGCCTGAACACCACAAAGTGTCCTTTTCAACAACCTTAGTGAGCAAGTGACCCGGGCCAATATGCACCCTACCCTACATATTCCTAGGAGTTCAACACTAACACGAGAAACCCTAGCTTTTGGAATCTGAGAGAAGAGGGAGCAGGTAGCAGCTTCTTTGTTACAGACTGGCCCAATGCACTTTCCTGCTCCTGGTCAGCACAGCAGGTAAGCCAAAGTCTACTAACTTGCAATGCTATCACACACCCTAAAATCCTTCTCTAAACACCCCAAAAATGAGTACTACGAACAGTCAGATACACAATTCAGCTCTGGCAAAACAGATTAAAAAGCTTCTTCACACACACAAGGTTTTTTGCTTTGTTTGCCTTTTTGTCACTTAAGTTCAGATTTTGGAAGGAAGCCCTATATCACTCAGTTAAAGTCTCTCTCTCAGACGCACACACATTTTCCCTCCTGGTCATCTATCGAATCCGCCCCCCCCTCCCCCAAGCCGCTCCACCCTCTTACCTGCACGGACCACGGCTGCCCGAAGGTAACAAAATTAAGATGGCCAACCCTGGTCCATCTTTCCCAAAAAGTTGGATGGCTGTACAAGGTGGAAGGGGAGGAGGAAGACCTGTTCAAGTGACTCTGCACCCAGCCCTTTCACTTAACCTGAAGCGGGTGGGCAGAGCGCTGCTGCTCAGCTCAGTCTCCTTGGTAACATACTGGACCAATACACCTTTTAGTTCTTACCCAACACTGCAGGTAAGGACACATCTCCCAATTTGGAATGCTATGATGCACTTTAAAATTATTCTCCAAGTCCCATCAAAACTAGTGCTATACAGAGTCAAACACAATTCAACACAGGCAAAACAGAATAAACATTTCTACAAACAAACCATGATTGATTGAAACTTTCACTCTTTTATATGTCCGGTTATACTGCCTGATTCACTCCACAATCGAGGTTAGTAAAATTGGCTGTGAATTACAAAGGTCTGAAGATTTTGCTTAATAGGGAGTAAGAATTCTTTAACATTTGAGGGTAATGGACAACAGGACATAGCAAAACAGTGGTGATCACCTGAGGGACCTCTGCATAGTAGGTGGAAAAAAGCTGGTGAGAAATGTGCATTAGCTGAAGGGGCTGCTTTGCGATAAGGAAGAAAGTTGTGGCATAAGGAGAAAACTAACAGCAGACCTATGGGCGGAAACAGTAACAACCTTCATGAGCGACGAGCAACACCCGGTCTTTGAATGAGATTTAGAAACTTCCGAAGTAGGTGCTCCCTGTAGACGTATGGGTTTGCAGCTCAGTACAGTACCAACTCCCTGCCTCATAGGTGTAGTGGTCTTGTAATTGTGCTGGTTTGGAATGTATTTACACGTCATGTAAAGAATGTATTTCTTTGATTGTTAGGAGCCTGCTGCAGTCTGGGGTTCGATGGGCTTTGTCAGTTGCTTGTCGGACTCTGGGCTGATGAGGCGCTCCTCCTGTGGTTTTAACCTTTGAAATAAACTTACTCCTATTTCTACATTGGAGTCTCTGGATTATTAGGACAATTTGGTCTTCTACATATTGGCGACGATCGGGATTTGTTTCAACCACCGACCCATGCAACAGAAAAGAATTTAACTCTGTTTAATCCGTGGAAATTCCTGTGAGTACAGTGATCGGCACGTTTTTGGACAGCTTTTACATGTTGCCTTTCTACATTGAGGTTATCGTAAATGGAAGTGTTTTCTCTGGGATCTTCGCTCATTTGGTTGGATACATGGATTTGATCTGATCATTATCAGAGCTTAGGACCAAATTTAAACTGTTCTTCTTTGGATTAGGTCTTGGAAGTGTTTTGTCGGAAAGTGGGATTTTTCGTGACCTTTACAAAATGGGTGCTCATGTTTTAAGCCTATACAAATCAGCGCTGTGAGCTGTAATATCGTTGACCTTAACAGCAGCCAGCACGCACCTGCATTTTGTAAGTAAACATTCCCAGGGAGATTCGACTCCGGAACCCTCCTCACGGCATCGCTTGAAGTTCTCTTTGGCATTATCTGCTGTGACGTTCCGCATGGCATTGTGGGAGTGAGCTGCGTGTGACGTTTGATGCTAGGACGTTTTCGGCAGCCATTTTTGTAAAACTTTGAAGTACCTTGAAGTTAAGGAACCTTTCGTCGGAACTTGCAGCGTATTTCATTAAATGCTGTCACGTACTTCAGCAGTCACTTGGTGAAACAGCGGAACACTTCTATGACTAAAGGAACCTTTGGTGCGATTTATTATTGGTGATTCGCACACCTTTTGTTGTAATCTTTTATTCCTTTTTAGGGGAGCATTTAGAGTTTTAATTGTGTGAATGGCGAGACGGTGATTCGCACATCTCGGTAATCGGAGTGCAACAGTATTGAATTCGAAGTTAATTGTTAAGCACATTTAGTTAAATCAATTTTATTTTACATTCTAATTTCTGGAGGAGTGGGCTTACTTAAATTGTGTGCTGAGTATTATTTTATTTTGTTTCAAAATGTCCGCAGTGAGAGGTCACACAGCCTCCTCCTTTTTTAGAAAAACCTGGAAAACCAGTTTTATTATGGTCTGAGTGGTTTGGTTTATTTGAAAACCATATTGTTGCTATTGATGCTGCTGACTATTCTCCCCCTCGTAAATTTGCTTTATTGTTTGGCGGTTTGGCTGCTCAACGCATTTTTAACAGTTTAGTATTTATCCCACCACCTCCAGGTCAATCAGGGGATAGGCAATGGAATGTCTATGTGGAGGCCATTGCAAGGCTAAAAAAACAATTTGAGGAATCACCTAACATTATGTTAGAGAGGCATACATTTTATAAAAGGAAACAGAAAGACGACGAGAAGATTGATGAATATATTTCTGCATTGAGAGTTTTAGCGATTACTTGTGATTTTGGTCCCTTGCTTGACAACTATATACTGGATCAATTTGTTTTTAATTGTGCTTCCCCTAAGGTTAAAGAGAGGATTCTCAGTTGTAAAAATCCTTCTTTATCCGTAGTTGTAGATCTAAGTCTTAGTATTGAAAGATCTATAATTTCTACTAAAGCAATGATGGCGGATCCCTCTCCTAAGGTGAATTTAGTCTCTGAAGAAATGGGGGAGGAGGGTCTATACGCTGTCAGTGGAAAGGAAAAATGGGTGAGCAAGCCAAACCAAAGTCAAACAGAACTACTGTTTCAGGTGTGGATCTAAATTCCACATGGGGAATTTTAAAGGCTATTAATAAACGCTGCACCATTTGTAAGAAGGTGTTTCAGAAGATTTGTAGGTTTCAAAAGAAACCAGTTAAGGTTAACTATGTGGACATGGAAGATTGTTGTGAGAATTTCGACAATCTTTTATTAATGGTGGAAGCAGAGGAAGGTGCAGTCTTTATCAAGGGTCCTTTATGCGATGCTTCTATTGATGACATTGATGTGCATGTAATGGCGGATTCAGGGTCGCCTATCACGATCCTTCGGGATATTACTTTTTATGAGTAGTGGGGAAGAAATGTAAAATTGACACAAACGGATGTAAACCCAAAAGCATTCGGGGAGAAAGATATCAATATGTTGGGCTTTTTCATGGGAAATTTACAAGTCCTTAAAAGGTCAATTGTTACAAAGATCTACGTGGCAATAAAAGGTAAAGATATTTTGGGGTGGAAGGACCTTGCAAAGATGGGCTTGTTCCCGTGTTCCAGGTGATGAGAACCCTATTAAAGTACGCGAGTTTCCTGTTTGTTTTGTTGAAGGTGCGAAAATAGATCGCTTGGATCTGTTAAATGAATTTAAGAATGTTTTCAGCAATAAGATTGGTTTAGTGAAAGGTGCTGAACACAAGATTAGACTAATTCCGGGGGCAACTCCAGTATTTCATAAGGTACGTCCAGTTCCTTTGAGTGTCAGAGCGGAACTAAAAAAAATGCTTGAGGATTTGTGTAAGGATAAAATTATCGAACCCTCTGAGTCCTCTCAATGGGTCGCCCCCATCGTCGTGGCCCGAAAAAAGAATGAGATCAGATTATGTGCGGATCTCAGGGGGCCTTAATAAAAATATAAAGGTGGACTGTCATCCGCTTCCCAAGATCCATGAATTGTTGGTAAATCTAGGTGGGGCCAAATGGTTTTCACTTTTGGATTTAAAGTCAGCTTACCATCAGGTCCCCTTGTCAAAAGAATCTCAGGAGCTGACTACCTTTGTTACCCCATTCGGCGCTTAAAATATTTTGAGACTACCATTTGGGTTAGCGTCGGCAGTCAGTGTCTTTCAAAGACTGATGGACTCTTTGTTTAAAGATCTGGTGGGGGTCCAAGCATACTTTGATGATATTTTGATTTTTGCTAAAACAATGGATGAACATAATATTTTATTGAGGAAGGTTCTGTCGATTCTAGGAGGGAGAGGAATGACTGTGAGGGAAGACAAGTGTAAACTGGGGGTGTCAGAATTGGAGTATTTGGGCCATACGATTTCAGAGTCTGGTATCAAACCAAAATTCTCTGAGGTAAGAGCTCTTCAAGAAGCCAAACCTCCAGGGGATAAAGATTCCCTACGCTAATTTTTAGGTCTAGCAGAGTACTAAGCTAGGTTTGTGGTTAATTATGCTCAAGAGGTTGTTGCTTAAAAAAGGTCAGAAATTTATTTGGACCAAAGATTTGGACGAATCCTTTATTAAGGTTAAGGAGTTGATTGTTTCGGCTCAGGCTCTTCATGCTTTTAGGAATGACTGTACTTGTATTATTTCGGTGGATGCGAGTATGAAAGGTTTGGGAGCTGTGTTAAGTCAGCAGATGGATGGTAAGGAGCAAACCGTGGCTTTTGCTTCAAGATCTTTGAAAGAATTTGAGAAGCACTATAGTACAATTGAGAGGCGTTGGCCTGTGTGTGGGTGGCTCAAAAGTTTAAAATGTACATCTGGGGGTCGTAGATTTGTAATGTTATCGGACCATAAACCGCTTTCTTTTATTTTTAGCAAGGTGACTGGGACCAATAGTCTGTCTCCTGGGTTGACCAGACTAGTTTCTAAACTCAGGAGTTTAATTTTGAATTAAAGCATATTGCCGGGGGAAAAAACTTCAGGACAGATTGTTTATCCAGAAATGTTGATGGATATGGATGACGAGGATGATTTAGTGGAGGGGGATGTGGAGTGTGTAACTGTGGTTGATGCCATTGAGGAATGGAACTCTGCAATTTTGGAAGAGGATTGGAAAGAAGCTTGTTTGAAGGATGTCATTTTGTCTCAAGCTTTGGAATTTTCTTCTAAGGTATGGCCTGATACGAGGAATTTATCTGGTGATTTGAAGAATTTTTCTCAGATAGCTGGGAAATTTTCCGTGAAGGATGGCATTTTGTTAAGAGAAGATAAATTTGTTTCGCCAAGCGGCTTGAGGAACGTGATCGTAAAGCTAGCTCACAAAGGTCACTTGGGGGTAACAAAGACATGTATGAGAATTAAATCTCATTACTGGTGGCCTGGTATTGATGCACAGGTGAGAGCTTTAGTGAATAATTGTGAGGAGTGTTTATTTTCGGATAAACATTGGAAAAAACATGACTTTTCTTTGCAGCCTACTCAATTTCCTGAGGTAGCATGGGAGAAAGTAGGTCTGGATTTTTCAGGTCCGTATAATGTTCTGCCAGAGGGAAAAAGATATCTTATCTTGGCCGTAGACTACTTCTCTAAGTGGATGTATTACAAGTTCCTGGAGGCACCCAATTCAGATAATACCATTTCATTTTTGGAAAGGGTGTTTTTACTGGAAGGGGCCCCTCAGGTTTTGGTGACGGATAATGGTACACATTTTGTTTCTGACAAAATGTGCAAGTTTTTGGAATTGCATGATATCAAACAACTTAAGGTGGCGCTTTATTCCCCTTCTTCCAATGGTTTGGTAGAACGTGGTAATAAAATCTTGAAAGAAGGTATGCAAACTGTGATAGCTTCAGGTTTGGATGTGGGTAAATTTCTGGAAAAAACATTTGGAATTATAATACCTCACCACATTGTACAACTCAGGTTTCTCCCTTTGAATTGTTAAGGGGCAGGAAGGTTCATTCTTTATTACCTTCTTGGCTTTATAAAAAGAATCCTAATCTGAGTAAGGGTGGTCAAGAGGAACTAAATTTTGCAGAAACAAGAAGAAGTGATGAAGAAAAATTTTGATAGAATCAAAAATGTGAAGGACATACAAATTGCTATTGGGGAATGGGTTATGATTAAAAAACCCTTCAGAGTTTCGAAAGGAAATTACATTTTTACACGTCCTGTTCAGGTTGTTAAAATTAGTAAAAACACTGTTTTTTGGGGGGAGAAGGGCTGGTGGAATGTAAGACAGGTGGTAAAATTGTCTGAAGATAAAGCTGCTTTAATCTGTAAGAAGAGAAGTTCGTTATCACAAGAAGGTTGTGATTGGATGCACTGGTTGCAGCAGGATGTGAAGTTTGATTCTCACGCTCCGTTCAATGGAGATTCTTCTTCTTCCTCATGCAGTGCTGAGAAGGTTCCCATCCCTTCTTGCAGTTATAGTGGTCAAATCAGGAAAGTTCCCTCAAGATACAATGAATTTATTTCATATTGAGTTTTATTGATTTATTTTTCTCTTCTCTGTGTGTTTTTTGCAAAAGGGGGAAGGTAATGTAGTGGTCTTGTAATTGTGCTTCTTTGGAATGTATATACACGCCATGTAAAGAATGTATTTCTTTGATTGTTAGGAACCTTCTGCAGTCTGGGGTTCGGTGGGCTTTGTCAGTTGCTTGTCAGACTCGGGGCTGATGAGGTGCTCCTCCTGTGGTTGTAACCTATGAAATAAACTTACTCCTATTTCTACATTTGAGTCTCTGGATTATTAAGACCATTTGGTCTTCTACAATACGTCAATGACTTGGCTGGGCAGTTTCACAAACCAGCGCATATGGAAATAACCAGGGAGCCTTATAAAGCACACAAGATGTTGGGGTGAGGTGTTCCGTAGGAATTATGTGCCTAATGTGGCGCTGTTTTTAGGTTGAGTCTGGGCAGCGCATGTGCTGCTCTGCGAGGTATGCTGTGTAAGGGGTATTGAGGACTTTGGACATGCCCACTGCTTTAGGTTGGTTAGTTGGGCTGCTTTTTGAAATTACTTTCTCTGACTGGTGAATATTGAGCATCTGTCCCAACCTTCGGTGTTTGGTTCCCACCCAGCGGACATCACCAATCATTATTTTGGTTGGTCAGTTCTGACCATCTCTTGACTTCTTGCTCGCACACCCTCCCAGCTTCCCCTCACACGCAAATGCAGCGTCCATCCATGTCGTTATCTGGAGGGGAAACATTTAGGCCCTTTTCTACAGGCCGCTGGCCTGCTGAAGAACCTCATGGGATCCCTGAGGTAAGATAAAGATTAAACAAGCATTTGCAATGCAATAGATCTTGCATTACTGAAAGTTTGCCCTATTGGCAGTGCAAATAATAATGCAACGCCAATAACTCAAACTTTCAATAATGCAAGACCTACTGCATTGCAAATGCGTGTTGTTACTGTTAACACTTAAATTAAGAGCGGCGTGAAAACTGGAAATGAGCGAACATGTGCCTTTTCTATCAGGAACCATTGTTGGAAAGTTGTACTTTGTAAAGCTGTATATTATGAGTGTACCAAACATGCTATTGACAAAAAGCTAACAACATTTTTTTTTTTAAAAAAAGACCTTTGAGGGGATTGCAAAAATTAAAGGCCGTCGGGCCTTTAGTGACCAGCCCTTGGCAAGACTAAGCTGTACTAATATTTTTGCCTCTCAGTAAACACCAGAGATAAGGCCATTTTGCAAACAGCACACATTTAATCAGAGGCGCTTATGTATTTCAACTTTAATGTCATACCTCCAGGACACCAACCAGCAAAATCCCAGCAGTTCATCCTTCAAGTAGTTACAAAAAATTGTATTTCTCCTTTCTGTCCCCAGATCTTTCAAATAACGTACTGATCTGCTAAATGCATCCAGCAAAGACCCAATAGGACAGAAGTCCAGTGCAGCTGATCGAACCAGCATGTTCATGTTGTTCTTTTTCGTAACGGCAAAAATGTTCAGACTTGTGGGCAATCAATACGACCCACCATTCCAGTTTTGAACACCTAGTTATTCTAAACTTGAAAATAAATGTTCAAGCAGGACAAACAAAAAGCTCCAACAATGTGGAAGAAGATCCAGCGCATTCTGGAAAAGTGCCTTCTTTAGCAAAGGCTTCTAGACCAACGAAAAAGCAGTTGCAAAAAAGAAATTTACAGGTAACTCAGGTATGACTATCAAGTGCAATTACTATGGGTATCAGATGCGAGGGATTAGGTTTTTCAGGTAACAAAGGGACAGGGCCAACCAACAATAGGTACACAGGCATTACCAGGACATAAGTTGTGAGAGTGGTCTCTACAAGTAACATAGTGACAGGGTCTCAACTTATAGACCCACCTTACCTAGAGCATCAGTCCCTCGGAGAGGGGCTGCAAAGCAAACACCAATGTACCCCGTGTTCAGACCCACGCTGTGCGGTTCCCACTGAACAACTTCGCATGTACCGCCTTCCAAAACTTCACGTGGCTCAGATGGTGCACTCGACTAATGACACTACATTTCCGTAACCCCAGTTCTATACCTCCTAAAAAACGCAAACTGAAACAAGTGGGTTCCAGTTTCGATCCTCGCTTAGAGTTCCATAGTGGTGAACTTTGGAGAATTGGAGTGCGCTTAACAGCTTAATGAAGATGAGGGTTGGGGAGGCCTGGCATCTTGGGACCCCAGGTCCGCTAGGAGTGTCTCTTCATGTGAAGCGCCAAGTGGTCCGATCGCGAGAAGGTACGATAGCACTGATGGCAGATGAATGGGCGGTAGCCCGTGTGCTTGCGAAAGTGGCGAGTAAGTTCATCAGAGCGGGCAAACCTCCATCCGCATCCTTCCCAATGGCAAGGGTACGGCTTCTCTCCTGGACAAAGGAAAAAAAACAAAATATAGTCACAACTGGGTGGCACAGAGATGCATGACCTTTTACTGCAGGAGCTGGACCCTGTGGGACAGGTTAAAGGTAGAATATTAAGATGTCTCTTGCTGAACGTAGAATTTTGTAATTGTCTACGCAGGCATATATAATGCGAGTAATCCCAGTAAGTAAAGGATGGGGATGAAGATAGACAAATTTACAAATGCAATTATCAAGCAGTGTTGTTCATAATATTTAGCGCCGCATTGTAAAAGGATTTGAGGCCTGCTTATAAAAAGAATATAAAAACCTGCTGAACAATTCATCTCTTAAGGAATTTAGCGGAGAATCTAAAAACAATTTAGTACACGGTGTTCAATATTTGCAGGTAAAAATATATTCCTCTTTCTCTGACTTTGTAGCATAAAAAGATAAGTGAAGGTGCAATTGGTAGAAATAAGTATCAAGTTGCAAGAAAAAGCAGAGTTGCACAGTTTTTAACAATACAGAAGAACTACATTTTTACATTCAAACAGACAACTTCAAATGCTAGAAAATTGTCATTTACCAATCTTGTTTCTGGTGGGATCAGAATGTCAACTAACCTAAGCTGGCATGTACCCCTGCCTTGAGTGCCCGACTGCTTTTTAAGCAGGCATCCCCCTTTTGTTTGGTCCTGCAATCACATCAATTTACTGTGTGAACAGAAGCCTAGGCCTTTCTGTGGTAATGTGAGGTCCAGAAATGTTCTATGGCCTAAGGGCACAACAACTATGCTGAGGTTTCTCAATTTTTTGTGTGCACTATTTATTTATTTATTTCAAGTTATAAAGCGCACAGTAGGAAATTGGGTTACCGGTTGCGGGCGGGGGGGGCGGGGGGTGAAAACCCTACTCCAGCAGCTACCACACTTCTTATCAGGGTGAAACACAAGTAAACCCCAAATTAACCTGTAATCAACCCTCTGGTAACTTGACACAAATCAGGCAGGTTTAACTTGGGTTTAATTTAGTGGCAATGGGTAAAGTATGCATGCAGACCTTCAAACAATAAAAAGTGAAAAGTGAACACAACACAACAAAAGAAAGTGTTGGGTTAACCATGTATAAGTAGTGAATTCTCCCAGATGGTTTAGTTATCCCAGAGATCATACTCTCAAGGCTAGGGATAGCAAACATTTGATTGGGATTCCTTTCCATATTTGAGCTTGAATAGTGGTGCTACCACCAGGGGCGGCTCCTCTGCTAAGGCAGAGGAGCGTCGCACCACTGCTCTCAGAGCAGTGGAAAAAGGAAAAATAAAGGTTGTGAAAATGTGGAAATTTTGATAAGAAAAATAATAAAAAAGAAAAGATTTATTCAAGACAGAAATAGAAGTCCATGGCACATGTTTTAATTGCAATATGCTCGCTCAAAGGAGAGTATCAATAAAGTAGCAGTATTGGCATTTGTTAAGTTAGATACAGGTCAGTGGCTTGGCCTTACTGTTGAGAGCCCAAACCCAGTGGTGGTATTAGTTGTCATGGTGACAGTGGCATCAAGGATTAGCTTAGAGGAGCCTGTGTGCTTCCTGCTTCTTCTGGACTCTGAGCCAGGAAGTGAAGTGACGACGGAGGAGAGATGACAGAAGAGGTAAGTGTTTTTTAAATGTATTCTTCAACCCCTTCACCACCCCCGTTTCCTACCAGCCGCCACTGGCTGCCGCTTTGATTTGTCACTCTCAGTACTGGTAAAATACAGGTTCTCCGGTCTTCCTAGTCCTGAGGTGGCCCATAACAAATAAGGCCTAAACGGTCAACTATATGTTTTACAAAATAAAATGGGCCTTGAATAACACAGTTACAAGAAGAAGTATAAGGGGCAGCTGCTTAAGGACTCACTCTGATTGGAGGACTACTTCCTAGTAGGATGCAAGATGGACTGAATATGTACCATGGTTTGCTTACAATATAAGGAAGCAAGGAGACATACATAAATGAACAAGGAACTTTCCTATAATTTAAGTGGGATTTTCAGTTCAGTGTTGATGGTTTGTCTTTGTATGTGTAAATTGTTTTGTGATTATTATTTTTTTAACTAGAGATCCACAAATATGATGGGATGTTAACAGATGCATAGGCATACTTCTGTAAATCATTGATAACAGAAATAGATAATTGATTGAATCTAAAACCCCAGTGGAAATTAATTATTTCATCGTGGTATGAATGTTTTTATAATTTTTTTATGGTATACTGCTTTTCTTGTTTTGGCCATGGGTTCTTTAGGGTCTACCTTGGGGTTGACTTGCATGTATTAAAAGAGAGGGTTTAGGCCTGGCAAAAGGTTTATTTTGTCAGGTCAAAATGGC
Source organism: Lissotriton vulgaris (assembly GCF_964263255.1). NCBI lineage: Eukaryota > Metazoa > Chordata > Amphibia > Caudata > Salamandridae > Lissotriton > Lissotriton vulgaris. Next base: position 1,036,687,496 of record NC_141685.1, read on the forward strand.
AGTTTAAAACTGCACACACGGGCTGCACTGGCAGACCTGAGACATGTTTAAAAGGGATACTTAAGTGTGTCACAGGCTAACTAGTAGCATTTAATTTACAGGCCCCAGGCACATGTAGTACCACTTTACTAGGGACTTAAAAGTAAATTAAATATACCAAATTGCATGTAAGCCAATCGTACCTTGTTTAAAGAGTACAAGCACTTTAACACTGGTTAGCAGTGGTAAAGTGCTCGTTCTTAAAACACAACAAAAATGGGTTCAGAAAGGTAAAGTCAAAAGGTTTGGGGATGACCCTACAGAAAGGCCAAGTCCAACACATTCCATGTGCTTGTCAAGTGCGTTTAGTTGCCATTGTTGTTCTGCACATGTGTGGCAGTAGGACTGTGTGGTTACAGTCCGACTACTAGCATCACTGGGGCTCTTAGCAGATTGCCCACAGACTAGCAGGGCACAATATGAAGGAGGAGGAGGAGGAGGAGGAGGAGGAGGACAGCTCCCCCCCACTCCCCAGACAGTGAAAGTATATTGCCTATATTCCTGTAACTGGAGGGTGGAGACCCAGACACTGAAGTCAGGGTGATGGAGTCAAGCCTACCCTTAGAGATTTAATCAAGATCCAGGAAAAAAAACCTCTGTTGAATAGTCCTTCTGAGAACTGCCATTTGGTAGATCATAGCGAAGGAGGTGTGACTGTGATTGCAGGTCTGTTTAAGATATGGACTTTCTAGGCAATCCCTGTCCTTCAGTTGGTCGCTGATTACTGCACCAGAGGGGCTGATGATAGCCAGGGGCATGCCCTTGTCTTGGATACTCTTACCTGAGGCCAGTATCATTGCTAACCGCTTTGATAGACATCACCTTGCACAAAAGCTGTGTCTGGGAAGCTGCCAGAAAGAGACATATGGATGAGAACCAACCCAAACAGGTTCTGAGACTTTAGAGGGGGGGGCGGGGGGGGGGGGGGAGAGAAATCAACAATCCCGGACTAGAAAATAAGTGCGAAGTTGGGATCCAAACCACCCCACTTTGTCCAGTTAAGTCTTCTTGACTCAGGAAGTGAGTGCTCCGCGAAGTGCTCAATGGACTGCTGTGTATTGAGAGCAGGTGTCCGCTTGACATCCAGTCCCTCTGAGGTTAGGGGGCATTATCTCAAGTCTGCATGTTCTGCTGGAGGAACTGAGGGTCAGCCTAGAAGTTTGCCTGATGAGAGGGAGGCGAGTGGCTGGCCCTGCTGGAGGCGAGACCGTCCAGGAGAAATGCAGCATGTCCTGGGCAGGAGGAACACCCAAAAGAAGCAGCCAAAAGGGAGCAAAGCCAGTAGCTAGCTTATTGTGAAGGGGTACATTGGTCTCCCGAAGAGGTTCCTTTTGTGACCTGCACCAAGATCTAATTATCATTAATCATCAGGAGACTGGTAATGCCACTGTCAGAAACGAACATCCCTCTGCCACCGACACGCAATCCCTGATTGACCAGAAGGCCCCTACAGTTGAAAGCATACAGCAGGTAATAGCCTCACCAAGAGGTTTCACTCTCCAGGTCTACACACAGCCTGGGAGGCCAGTATTGCTTAAGTGTCGCCATGTGAGCCTGCTGTGCTGCCTCAGTTTAGCAGATGGTACTCTAAATGAGGTCTCCTTTGCAGGGGCGGCTCCTCCGCTAAGGCGGAGAAGCATCGCCCCACTGCTCTTTGAGCAGGAAAAATAAAATGATAACGTGGTTATCATTTTCTTTTTCGCAGGTTCGGGGCTAGGTTAGGGCGGGCTGGAGGTCAGGGGGAGGAGTGCTTTGTGAACACTAAATGCACATGACTGCTTTGCTGGCCATCTAGGACCAACCAAACAGTCATGCGCACTTAGCCTGTTCCCCACCAGGCTGCATTACACAGCCTGGTGGGGAACATGGCCAGGCCCCCGATCCCAGTCTGAGCGCCATGCACAACGCGGGTTTAGGTGAGCCAATCACAACACTGCATTGTAGCGTTATGATTGGCTATGAGGAGCCTGGGTGCTTCCTGATTCCCAGACTTTGGGAGAAGCGAGGCGAGGCGGCCGGAGAGAAGTGTTTTTTTGTTTTTATTATGTATCTCTGCCCGCCTCCCTCCATCCCCCAGCCTCTCCACCCTCATTCCCTGCCAACCGCTACTGCTCTTTGTGGCCCTACAATATCAGAGTTGCTGTAGGAGCGGAATGCGGAAGATGCGTCTCCACCACCATAATGGCACCTGCAGTAAACAAGGTAATTGCACGGTTTAGCTGCAAGTCGACATGAAACTGAATGCGCAGAGAACTTGGCCAAATGAACGTAATATTCTTGTTCAGGTAAACTTGAAACACTGAAAGCTGCTTGAACAGATTTACACATGCAGGCAGTGGCGTACGCTTGAGTAACTGCACTGGTGCCTAATCCATGCCTATGCTATCTACATGAGGCTGTAGATATTGAAGACTACTACAGCAGCGGGAGAGCACCGAATGAGTCTAGTGCCTCACTGAAGATCATAAATAACGTTGCAAGCCTTGAACAGACAACCCTATGGAATATTGTAATATTTTGTTTAGCTGTAAGATAAATGTATTTTCTTTTAACTAAACTATAAGCACTGGATGGACAGACAGTATGTTATTGTGTCAGTTGGTTGATTGTTGCGTTCTGAGCTCTCGTCCCCCAAGTAGCTCCTTGCGAAGCCTTTGACATGGGAGACAACATGCTAGGGACCAGCACTGAACATCAGTGAGCCCTCAGCAAAAGAATGAACGCTTGTGAGGCTAGGGTCTGCTAGAGAGGAAGGGGACTTTGGTAAAAAATCTATGCCACAATGTCAACTACACTCATCCCCTATAAACCAGGCCGGACACGACCTCGAGGGTCAGCAGGTACATTTTGTATCCATACCTGTGTGGGTGCGCACATGCGCTTTCAAGTGCGAACTCTTCGTGTAGGTCTTGCCACAGCCAGGGTGGGTGCACTCGTGGATTTGTGTCCGCTTACAAGGCCACCTCTTTTTGCTTTTTATAGGCTTCACCTCCTCTGTGCTAGTCACTTTAGGGTCAGCTCCTGTAGGCATAGAGCAGTCGATCTTAGGTGCAAGTGGTGGGACCCTTCGCTCGGACCGGTCCACCTGAAAGTGGGCCTTGTACTTGCTGTGAGCGGTGCTGTTGGTGTTTGGGTGCAGCGGGTCCTGGGACACTGGGAGCTTAAATTGTCCATTAGTCTTTAGGTATGGGTCCAGCTGCACTCCGGAGCAAGCCTCCTCCACCATCACAGAAGCTTCAAGTGGGTTGGCGTAGGTGCTGCATGAAAAGTGGTATCGATGCATCCAGGTCACCTGCCTGTATCCCATTCTCAGGATTTCCCAGGATGGAAAGTGCAAATGAGCGACATTCAGCTTCCCCACCTCCGTCTCACTACGGGGTGGGCAGTAGCTCTGGTGCCCTCTGAAAGGCTCCAGATAACTAGTGAAGGGATTCTCATCCTCAAAGAGCTTTGCACAATGCATCTTCACATGAGCAGGGAGCTGCACAGGAGCATGGAAAAGACTTTGGGCCCCATCCGTTGCCAAAAGACCACCCTCTGGGCTTGAGGGTGCAGATGTGGCGATGTAGTTGAAGTCCGAAGCCTGGTGGAATTCATGTTGCAGAGTCCCAGTTGCATGCAGGATTGCCGAGGCCTCAGGCAGCTGATGGGCCCCACAGCACGCAGAACCTTCCTGTGCTACCTCAGAGCTAGCACACCTGGTCAACAAGAAGTCCAGATCCCAGTCGTCGTCTTCCTGTTTATCCTCCACAGGTAAGGCACTCATCGATGCTGGGTATGGAGCAGATGGGGAATCGCCAAAATGGTTTTCAGTTGGCGTCTTCGGGCTTTCTTCATCCTTGCACCACTGCAGGCAAAAACAAGGAAGCGTATGAGTGATAGAGGCACTTGATCAACAACTCTCTCAAACATTTGAATGCTCCTGTGGTTGTCAATATGGCAGAGAACTTCGGTCGATCTGACACAAACCATTATAAGAGAATGCTGTAATCTAGATCATTATAAAAAGGATCAGGTGGCTAATTTATATAGAAACAGTACTGAAAGCCCTAGGGATGGCAAAACTTTTTCAGGACCCCGACACTTGCAAAGAAGTCAAGAAAAAATGGTTAATGTATCTATATTCCCAAAGAGCAGAGCAAGCCCGTACGGAAAAAACGGTTTTATCAGTCTTCTATTGCATATGACCTGGTTCCACAGTTATCAGGAGAGGGTTTTCATTATTTATCTCGCATAAACAATTCGCAGCACAGATTCATATTATTACGCTTCAGATGGATTATGATACCGATACTCTTGGGCCACCCACAGAATATTGATTAGCAGATCTCGCTCCCTGCCCCTGTAACAACCATGCTGTTCAGTCAGACCTGCATATTGTACTATTTTGTAAAAACTACTTTGAGGAAAGGAAAATATTTATACTTCCAATCCATAGGCACCATAAATTTAGGCAATGCCGGGTCGCCATGTATTTTCTAAAAGCTTTGCCAGACCCAGTTGTATGTTTTTGTGTTGCTTCATTTCTATGGGCCTGTTTTAGGAAGAGGAAAAAGGTGGGACCAATTGTTGATAGTAGTGTGTAATTTTTAATTATGAACCATTTTCTCTTTTTATACAAATGATTTTAAAGATCCTATTTCTGATCACAGCAAACTTGTTTAATACTTATTTTAACCAATGTAAATATGTATTTAATAACTTGAAATTATTTTATATGAGCTGTTGTGCTTTTATGGTCTATTTACAAAAGATCGAGTAAAGCTGTGTGACTGACCGAATGCGAAGCAATGAACACCTACCACAACCTAGTTACATAATGATTTAAAGAGTTCCTTATGATGACCTGCATTTGCCAGAAATTAGCCCCTAAAAAGGTGCTAGCCTCGAAAGAGCATACACCAGTGAAGATCGTGAAAAGAAGGAAACCAGTAGGAGCCCGATGTGAAACTTACCTTCAGCTCAGGTAGAACCAAGGTTATGAGATACTCCTGAACACTAGAGAGGCTGGAGTCAATGGCCTCATGAATGAAAGCAGAAGGCGCGATTACGGACAAGTTACTGAATTACATACAGCTACTTTTTTTTAACCTTTTTAAAAAACGGTGTAAAAATGTTCTGAGAGACACATGAGAAACAGCATTATTACTGTCCAGAAGCGACTGGACGAGGGCATTTGTCACTAGACTGTAGAACTGGTGCTCAATACATGGGAGTCGTTTTCTCTCAGAATACCAAGTTGTAGAAAACAGCTGTTGGTAACTCTGGCTGCTTGAATGTCAAGGTACAATGTTGAATCAATGTTCGAAGTTTATTTATGTGGAATGGGGGTAGAAATAATCCTAGTGTGTGGCCTTGGAGGGTTGAGCTCAGTTTTGTTTTGCTAAACTGTGCGGGCTGACGGCGGCAGCAGGTAGGCTGGTGGTGCCTTTTCTCTCTACTGAAGCCATTCTGGTTCTTTCAGAGGTGTCCAAGATGGTCCAGTAAACCAGAGTGTTACCGGGTGCCTGCTTACTGAGACATTGAACATGGAGACGGTGTGCTCATTCTGTATTGGTATTCCCAATGATGAAGTGTGACTTCAAGGGCATGCGTCTACCCGGGTGATTTTTTCTCGCTCGTGCTGTGTACATGGTAGCTTTAGGTGTGTTGACCTTGGAAGAGGCCAAACCTGCCCTACATTATCCTTTTAGGAGTAGAAAGGCACCCGTGAAATTGGCCAGGCCAGCTTGGATTACTGCTTCGCCTACAGATTGAATTGGAGACTCGAGTGTGACCAGATTATCTCAAACCCCAATTTCTGTGCCGCTTGTAATTTGAGCAGACTCCCTACATAGATGCATATGGCACCCCTAGACCGTTCAATGAACGTAAGCTGGGCGTGCCAATAGGGCCCGGTTCACTTCTTGTGCAGGTACCTTGTCCATGTTGAAAAAGCTTTGTGGGGGGCATTCAGATTTTTAACTCTGAAATGGTTTGTATGTTTTAAACAAAATCACATTGCGTCTTTGCACATTACGAGCTCTGTTTTCATTTTTACCTCTATCTGCGAGTAACTCCTGTCCCCGCCGCTCACCCCGGTCCACCGCGGTCTTTACCATTTGCGTGGAGGGTGTAGGCGGCTCCATTGCTCCTCTGCCGGCTGGCCAGGGGCAGAGACAGGTGGGTTAGTGCTCTAGTGAGCCAAACCTATTTGAACAGCATGTCCTGCCCAACGCGCAGCGGGCGCGCCGCCAGTGCACCAAAGACAAGCCCATCTGCGCCAAGTCCGCGTCAGGCGCCAGGGATGTTGCTACTTCTCTGCAAGGTTCCAAGTCTGGGATAAGGTATTCGAAGGAGGAACTCTTGGAACTGTGTATGGCTAAATCGTCTTGCAAATGTATTTTAAATCCTGAAACCCTCTTTAGAAAGGGGCCCTCCTCTTGTATGTTGTGCGACTTTGGAATCATAGGGGGAGGGGCGAAGAGGTCTTCCATTGCTAAAACCATAGTTACCCCCTTGGGATCTGGGAAGTTTCTTCAGGGTTTTCTTATTAATTCCAGGTCCCTGCTTATAAATAATGTTGCTTTTAAAGATTTTGTCTTACAATACACACCAGATTGGGTGTTTCTAACTGAAACCTGGGCCAATGATTTCTTCAGTCCTGATCTCGTAGAGGCTATCCCCTTGGGATATTGCCTCACAAGACATGACAGGGCGGGACGACGAGGGGGGCGGGGGCTAGGCATTCTATTCAGGGATACTTTCACTTGTCGCTCTGAACCACTCACCTCAGCGCCAGACCAATACCAGGCATTATATTTCTCCATAAACACGACCCCTACAGAAAGCTTTTCTGGTGTTCTTTGTTATAGACAACCGAGCCCTAGGGCATCCTTTAGTCAGGACTTGTGCAATCGGTTGGAGCCCTACCTAGAAAGAACTAATTTCACACTTCTTGGGGATTTTAACTTTCACTTCGAGAATAACGCAAGTCATGACACACAAACCCTTTTGGAATGTATGAACGGTTGTGGCTTCTCACAACTGGTCAAATCTCCCTCACATATAGCAGGCCACACCCTAGACAGGATCTTTTCCAATGATCATCGGATTAGGGTGGGAGAGCCTCTCCTGCTAGCCTGGTCAGACCACTGTGCTATTCCCTTTAAATTAAGGGTATCAGCATCTGGGAATACTAAACCTGAAAATATGAAAGTGGCAAATCTTAATCTGATTAGCAATGAGGCCGTTGCCAATCTTCTTATAGATTTCCTGTTTCCAGAACATCTAAGTGCTAATTCAGTCGCAGATAAGCTTTCTAAAAAGTTATTAGCAGTCATGGACACTCTAGCTCCCAAAAAAATTCACTATTTCGGCAAGAAAAAGACCTTCTGCACCTTGGTTCTCTGACAGACGGCGTAAGTTGAGACAGGAGTGTAGAAGGAAGGAAGAGACTTTGGCGCAGGGATCTCGCACCCCCGGGCAGAGAATTGCATAAAGAATGTTTGAAAGCATATATAACAGCTATTATGGTGGAAAAAGGAAGGTACTATTTAAAGTTCAGAGATGCTCAAAACTTCCAAGGAGCTTTTCAACATTGTTAATTCTCTTGCCCACAGTCATTGAACCGGTGGAGCCATCACAGGAGCTCTGCTATAGACTCTCTACCTTCATTTATGTCCAGTTGGAAGCATTAAATCAGAACAAGAAATTTGATGCCCTGCCTGAAACTCATCTAATGGACATCTTCAGTAGGATGGCGCCCCCACCTTACTTGCCTTTCTAAATTTATCACCAGAGACTATAGAGCATCTATTAGAAGGAGTTAAGTCAGGATCGCCTATGGAGCCCTGTCCCTTGAAGGTTCTTAAAAGTGCAAAAGCCGCGATTATTCCGCACCTCACCACGGTCCTAAATCTAGCTATTTCGGAGGGACAATATCCCTTGGCTTGAAAGGCGGCAGTGGTTAGGCCACTTCTAAAAAAGCCCTCATTGGACACGACAGAACTTAAAAATTGTCGTCCTATTTCCCTCCTACCGGTCCCATCGAAGATCCTAGAATCTCACCTGAACTCTCACTTAAGTGCCTATCTGAGCGACCACCAAATACTTGATGGCTCTCAACATGGGTTCAGAAGCTGTCACAGCACGGAAACTGCCCTTACCGCGGTATTTGACAATATTCGGACACAAGTGGATGCAGGGCACACCACCTTACTAATTTTACTTGATCTTATTGCAGCGTTTAACACCTTATCTCCCCTGAGACTTGTGGAGCGTCTCAGTGAGATAGGTGTTTGGGGCTCGGCCTTGGATCTTCTCGCCTCCTTTCTTAGGGAGCGGTCTCAAACTGTAAAATTGGGAATTTTCTACTCTGACCCTGCCTCCCTTGTCTGCGGATTGCCTCAGGGCTCTTCCCTGAGCCCTTCGTTGTTTAATATCTATGTGGCCCCAATTGCAAGGGTGGTGAAATCGTTTGGGCTGGATGGATTGTCATATGCGGACGACACTCAAATAATGATGTCCATCTCTCATAAGGTCAGTGACTCCGCTCGAAACTTTAGAAACTGCATGCAGGGAGTCTCGTCATGGATGGTACAAAACTATCTAAAATTGAAATGCGAGAAGACGGAGGTTCTGATTTTTGGGGACAAGCTAGATACCTGGTAAGGGGAGTGGTGGCTCCGACTTCCTGGGCACTTACCCAATTCCCGTCTCCCATGGCAAAAACTTGGGAATTGTGGTTGACAACTTCCTTTCTTTGAATCTGCAGGTTTCCAGGACAGTGGCTTCCTGCCTTGGGATAATTAGGCTCATAAGGAAAATTTCACAGTTCCTCTCATTGCTGCACGAAAGAAAGTTGTTGTTGCACTAATACTGTCCAGATTGGACTATCGCAATGCCCTTTATCTGGGCATTAACAAAGGACAGCTGCGTCGCCTGCAGATGGTGCAGAACGCCGCTGCAAGGCTGGTGACGGACCTGCCTAAAAATTACTCGGTCTCTGCTTCCCTTCTCTCGCTGCACTGGCTTCCCATGGATCGCAGAATTATGTTTAAAACCCTCTGCCTATCTCACAACGCCTACTATGGCCTGGGCCCGGTGGGGATTAAGGTCTTACTTCAACATTATGCTCCCACGAAGAATCTCAGGTCAGCAAGCAAAAATCTCCTCATTGTCCCTAGGTTTAAAAGGATGAGATGGGTGCGGGAGAGCTTTTTCAACTGCTGCTGCAAACCTGTGGAATTCTCTCCCTGACGAAATTTCAGGGCAACAATCACACACACTCTTTCGAAAGACTTTAAAGACCTGGCTATTCCCCGAGAGGCTGGTTTGAGTGCGACTTCATCCGCCTGCATATTGTTCTGTATTTAGCGTCTTGATGCCCATGGGCTAAGTTATCGCTTTAAAAGTTGTATATTCATTCATTCAGGTCAGTTTAATGATTTTTTGGGTTCCGCATGACATGGGTGTGATGATTCCTTGAGATGGGCAGTCATTCATCTCAAATAAGATTCCAATTTTTTACATGCTCTGTAAGTGGGGCTTGCATTTAAATCCCCAAAAATATGGATTAATCGCCTTATTGGACTTAGATGGCAAATTGTTTGCCAATATCTCACTGAACAAGTAATCAGAATGTGCACATGAAAGAGGTTTGCTAAAGTCCACTCAAACTGGTTTTCATGCTTCGTGCTTTGCCATTGACAATGTTATGGCACTAAACATTCTGGTCAGTCACCCCCATCAATCTAGACGGAGCAAACTTGATCTGCTTTGTAGACTACTCTTCTGCTTTTGATAAAGTAGACTGTACTCACTTATGACTAACATTGCAATGGGGGAGGGGGGTTGCGTGTCGAAAAACCACTGTTGTGATTTTTGATTGAATTTCAAATATAGGTGCTAATCAAATTATCTAGCAGGAGGGACTCTACGAAGATTTAGCCCAGCCAGTGGTCTGGAACAGGGATGTCACTTCTTTTATTCTCACTTTATACAGAAGATCCCCCAGAATATTTGGGCAATGCTTATGGCCTAACCCCGAAATTCGAAGGCAAAACAAAAAAAATCTAAAAAACTAAAAATTGCCTTACGTTGAGGACTTAATTTTATCAATGACTCAGATTGGGCTGCAAAGCCAATTACTCCATGTGCAATAATATAATAAAAGATTATTGTAATAAATTTTGCGAAGAATAAAGGTTGTGTTTTGGTTGTAAAAAAAAAACATGGCTTTGATAAGGGAAACTAATGCGCCATTCTTCAATCATGTCACTAGTTTACCTTATCTGGGTCTAATTATTGATAACGGAACAAAATGGCATTTACATTTTGCTAATCTCAAGCACACAATTAGGAAAATCATTTTTCCCATTAAGAGGTTTTCAAATAAAAATGATGGTAGAGCTACTGGTCCATCAATTGATGCGCTTACACAAAAACCGGTTTTGTTTATGGGTCTATAGATCTCCTTTACATAAGATATAAAACCTTAATGTGAATTTCTTGCAATATGTTCATTTGCTGCTAAAATTAAGATCCTCAACTCTTCCGTGTGGATTGCGGCTCGAGCTGGGTTTATCCTCATTGCAGACTTTAAATAAGCACCAGTTCATTATGTTTGCAACTCTGCTTGTGCCAACCAAAATGGAACTGTTGTTGTCAAAGCATGCTCCTGTTTGGACTGTGAGAAATACAATTAACGTGATAATCATCGACTATCAACTGCCATCTTGAGATGGTACGGCCAATCTGTCTTCTCCTGCCCGGAATTAGTTTTAAAGACAACTATAAAACGCAGGTTCATGAATGAGATTTATAGTCTTCCCGGAATTATAAATGTTCTGGCTACACTCAAGATCCGCAGCGGCCGGCGCAGGGTAGCACGGTGGGGCATCGACAGATGATGGAATAGGTAAAAATAAATTGCAAAAACCTATTCCTTCGTCTGAAGACTTCCCCCCTCCTGCCCCACTCTACCGCCCTTACCTGCACTGGCAGCAACTGCTCAAGACTCTCATATGAGGAAACTACAGTACTATCTTGATTCCAACTTAACCTCTAAAATTAAAATTATTAATTTTTCTGCTGCATATATATGCTGCCAACTCTACTTCTTTTGAGAAGAAAACACCTTTGTCCAATATTTATTGAAAATGGAAGCAGAGCAATTGACAAAGCTACGATTTCGCTTTTTAATTTAGCCATCAATAGACTTATAATTTGTTTATGGACTTTTAGACAAGCGAAAATTCTTTACTCAATGGATGAAAATGATATTATTCAATAATCGTTTAATTCTGTATTTTATCTTGATTCAGATTATGTTGACTGTGCTTTGATTGTCAAGAGTTTTTTTTATACAATAAAGATTACTATTTCTGCAAGTCACTAGGGACCAACTCATAAGCACGTGTCTTTGTGCTACTACACTGCTTATATCATACCTAAGTCTCCCTGTGGCGTTTGTTCCCCACTATTGTCACTGTTGTCCAGTTGGGCAGGTGACATATCCTCTGTTATGCACTTTATCTAGGCATGCATGTTATGTCCTTTAGTTGGAGTGAACTGTTTCAAGATCTTCTTAACTAAGTGCAAATGCTTGGCATTTCTTTTTGTTTATATAAATCTTTTTATTAATTCAACATTAAAGTCACATACATTTCCCAGTTGACATTTCGAATAGTTGTACAATGCTGCATCATCGTAGATAAGGAGAAAAGGGTTACAAACATAATACCCCAACATCACATTCTTCCCTTCTTTGCATTTCTAGCTCCACTAATGGAGATATACGTAGGTTGCCACAGTACACATTCCATTTGCCCCATTTCTTCGGACACCCACGCGATTTGAATACTTCTGTTTCTTCTATCATGCATTTATCAATTTCTTTTACCGACACTCTGGGAGAAGGTGCATCTGCCGCCCCCCATCCCTTCAAAAGGGTGTAGCCCAGTGTAGTTAGGTGTTGTTCCACCTCTGTGAGGTCAGTCGGCTCCCAAATATTAAGAAGACCTAGTCTTGGTGTGAGGGTGACTTCCTTTCCTGAGACATTCTGAATATGGGTTGTGGCGCCCTCCCATGTGCCGTACTACCGGACAGTCCCAGATCGTGTGATAAAAGGTGGCAGTGTGTTGGCAGCCCCGGAGGCACATCGTTACCAGTCTGGTGCTCATCTTCACTAGACTAACCCCGGTTAAGTACGACCTATGTAAGATTTTGAGTTGAATCAGTCTGAAACAGAGAGCGATTGCTGGTTCTCTGGGGGACATTAGTGCCGTCTGCCAGGTCTCATCATCAATGGGTACTAGGTCTCTCTGCCATTGCTCTCGTAATTTGTGGAACGTGTCAGGTAGGTTGTTGCACAGCTTTTTATGTCCGTGATATAGCTTTTGAGTGTAACGGTCCATCTAGTAATCGGTCGTCCAGTGGTGATGCCTCTGGTATGTCCGTGAGGTCGGGTAGTGCCGTGGTGAGGGCGTGTCAAATTTGTAGGTACCTGAACATTTCACCTTGGGCCATATCGTAATTCTCCCTGAGCTCCTGAAACTTGAGAATCGAACCCTTTTTAATCAAATCTCCGATATTGGATATTCCTATAAGATCCCATTTGTCAAAGCCACGTTGATGACATAAGTGTCCCAGTCTAAGTGCATACCATAGGGGCGTTGCTTTTGTGAGGACATTTGACCATCTCAGACGGGAGTTCGCTTGATGCCAGATCGTCACTGTGTGAGATGTGGGCCCAAAGTATAGCTTCTTGTTAACTTTTCAATATAGTGCCCCTAAATACCCTGCTCGTCCCATTTGGCATTTGTCCAGAAGATAAGCTGGATCTTAGGGGAACGATATAGCCAGTGATTCACTGCCACTAATTGTGACACCCAGTAATAGAGTCTAAGGTCCGGGAGGGCAATGCCTCCATCGTACCACCCTTTCGTCAGTTTTTTCATTGCAATACAAGGAGACCCACCGTCCATAACAGCGTCCGAATTGCACTCTCTATTTCTGAGAAGTATGTATCTGGGTCTCAGTGTGGGCAATACTGAAGCACGTAGAGAAAGCGCGGGAGGGCCAGCATTTTAAAAAGAGCAGCTCGGCCCACCAATGAAAGAGGTAAGGATCGCCAGTGCTTCACACCCGCTGAATGTTGGGGTTTGAAGTTATGTAGATTCCCAGATATCTGAATCCATCAGTGGCCACTTCTACACAGCAACCCGTAGGGACCCGAGGGACCGGACCCCAGAGCACAAACAACACCGACTTGCTCTAGTTTATGGCGGAACCGGAGTATTTCCCAAAATTTGTAAAGATATTTAAAACCCCGTGGATGGATCTTTCTGGGGAGGCAAGATAAAGCAGGAGGTCATCTGCATAGAGGGATATTTGGTCGTCATGACCCTACGCCCATTTCAGTCATGCATAAGTCATGGGAATTCAAGTGAGCGGCCCTTGGTGTGACGGCTTACTGTCAAGAGGCCCAAGTATGAAATCTTAATGACGGCTGTGAGAAGTTGGCCTGGTATATGCTGTCCACTAGTTAAATTGGACACCCTGTACCAGTCCAAACAACCCTTATGGTGATTAGGTTAAAGATAACCTTGATGAAAGCTATCCTAGTGGTAGCTATGGAGAGCAGCCTTCAGGCTAAGTCTTGAAGGAATGTAAAGCAGCTTGTTTTACCAGATCAGAACCTCCTGAATAATCAAATGAAAGGAAAACCACACAAGTGTTATATAAAATATATGTATTTATTACTTAACACTCTCTACTAAACTCTTTATGAGATTAGAGCACATGGCACACAATACTTAAATCAATAGAACAGTAAATAGCACAATACACAGTGGGTTCCAGGGGAGACAGAAGCCTATACTAAAAGATAAATTGCATAACAACGACTTCACTAGACACAGTGCCTAGAGCACGTAGAATCGCTGGGACCCCAAGGAACCACCCAAAGGAGTGACACAGGAAGCCCACGGAGGACGGGTGCAGTGTGTGAACACAGACGTGTGTTCCGTACAACTCTATGGGAAAGTCGTGGTTGGAACATTACAGTTTAAGAACACTTCGGAGAGAACTTCAAGCAAACCCTTTGGAACATAGAAGGTTCTATGGCCAGCACCCTTGTGAGTACCGAGGTACCTGTGTTACCTATCTAAGGGGTTGTCGGGTGCATAGGGGTCAAGTGGTGTCGGAAATCCTTGTTTTCAATGGCGTGATGCAAAGAAGTGCTGCTGCCAGGAAGATGAAAAGTGTCAGGTGGAATCCAAGCCTGGATCCGAGGTGCGAAGAACCTGAAAGCAGAGGGGACAGAGTCTGGGTCACTTCAGGGTGACCAGGGGCTTGGTAGACGAATGCCCACCGATGTCGGGTGCTTCAGGTGTGAAGATAGGATGCTTGGCTCTGAAGACACGGGGACCAGGAGACGTCGACGATGACCAAAGTCCAGAGGTGAGCTGTTTCACGAAGGATGTAGAGTGCTGAGGAGTCAGTGTCCGGATTGAATACCAACAGACCTTGGCAAATGCAACCCACAAGGGCATAGAAAACAAATTACGGTGAGGACCAGCAAAGTCCAGGAGACTCTCTAAGCTATGGGGAGTCAGGGCATGTCTGGAGCAATCAGGGAAGCCCATGGGAAACCAAAGTTACCCTCGCAGGGACCTACAGGCCAACGGACCAGGAGTAGCAAAGGGACCTCAAGCTGAATCACGAAGTACCAGCCCAATGAGCTCTCGTGGAATGGAGGCCGGAAAACTTTGGTGGAAATACTGCTGGGTCAGGACTACACGTAGCCAAAAGTACAGCCTCAGGGACCACCAAAAAGCATATGCTGCAGCAAAAGTACACGGTGCACAAGGGTTCGGGTTGCATGGTCTCCATGAGGGATATTGGTCTCAGGATTGCTGAGAGAGCAAACTGACCTCAGAGACACTCGGGAACCCACTTCCTGGGTTGCAGAAATCTTCTGAGTCCTCTGGAGTTTGGAAGATACAAACCGGTCAGAAGCATTAAGGTGCCTGCTGCTGCAGGGCAGTGACTCCTTTACTCCAAGGGAGATTCTTCAGTCGTCCAGCGAAGTGTAGACCATCAAAGTACTTAGTTTCTGCTTGCAGAGTTTAGTCCAGGTAAAATCTAAACTCCTGTAGTTAGGTTTCCTACTTTATACCCACGGAAGGGGATGGACAAACTCTGGGGACCCTCCTAGGGGAGGGACAGAACAGAGGGGTGACTACACCCATGTCCTTTGTCCAGTTTCGCACCAGAGTAGGAGCAAATGGCTCCTGCAACCAGTTTGAGCTGATCTATGCACAAGGACACCAAATGTGCCCCCAGAGCAGACTTTCAGGCACTCTCAGAGTGCACCCACCCAGCCCTAATACACTAAAGCCTGTCTGGGAGGTGGTCACACGTCCATGTGACAAGAAACCTATTGTCAGGCCTTCCCCTGCTCGAGCTCAGCTCAGCAGCAGGAGGGCAGACCCGTGCCTGTGGCTAGAGGCATCCATTTTTTGCTGCCCAGGCCCAGAAAGCTGGTACCGGGTAGACCGGTGACCCACAGCAGTGGTTCTGTGTTTGACACCAAACACAACATGTTTCCAAGCAGCCATTTTAAAGTTAGCATTTACTGCGATGTTATAATGCACTTAAATATATATGGTTTGGCTGCATCACAGACAACCCCGGAAAATAGGTTCCGAATGCTGCAGAGGGGCTCTGCTCCTGCAGGGGCACCCTCTCACACAAATCCCAGCACTCTGTCTTCAGGATTGATAAGGCCTGCCATAGGGGTGACTGATAGGTTTATATGTGCAGTGAATTAGAATAGATATAAGTAACCTATATCTAAGTAAGGGGTGCATGCACCACCTTACACAGGCTGCAGTAGCAGACCTGTGGTGCCATTTTGAATGGTGTCTAAGGGGTGGTATAATACATGCTGAAGCCCCTGGGAGGCGTGTGGGGTACCTATGCCCTGGGTACATGTGTACCATATACTAGGGACTGATAAGGGTACCTCAGTATCCAATTCTGGAGTGTACCTAAAGAACATGCATTGCACTTTAAGGGAGAAAGCAGATAGACTGGGGTCCTGGATAGCAGGATTCCAGTCAGACTGGTCAAAAACCAACAAAAAACCAGGAAAAAAGTGGGGGTAACCATGCAGTCAGATTCCACCTTCCTACAATGCACAATACACTTTAACACAGCCTGAGTGGGCCCACGTTCTACAGAGGTGAAGGAAGGTAGTTGCTGCACTAGGGGCCTGCAAAATTACAAGAAACTCTGAAAATTGCCTTTTTGATCATGAGTTGAGGATTTCTCTAAAAGGTCCAATGCTATTTTGCTTTGAGTGCCAAAAGTCCTGACTGAGTGTTCAGAGAAGTGCAGTATGTCTGGCACCACTGCAGAGTTAAGACTAGCAAGCCCAGTAAAGGTGGACAGTACTTTTTGGGGGAGCTGTTTATTGAGAGGAGGTCTAAAAGTGCTGTAAACCCTTTTGTTAGAAGTTTCGAGGCTTTGGGGGGGACATAAGAATATGAGAGAAACTAAAAGGGGAAGAAAATGTACTTCTAGATCCTGGTCAATGACTGTCACAGATGCCACGCCTTCAACCACCTTCACCAGACAAAATGGTCACATGTTCCTTCTCAGGAAGCTGCCACAAGACCCAAAAACCACAGTTACCTGCAGCAGCTGAGCAACCTGCCCTCACACAAAGACAACTGTTCACAAAGTGGTAGTGTAAGAATACATCACAGTGCAAGGTTGAATCATACACAGAACAAGTACTTCACCTCTAGCAGCAGCAAGGTTGGCAAGGTACCCTCACACACAGATGCTTTCCAGGACAATTCAGGGCAAGCTTCATTTAGACAGAACAGAAGCAGCACAGCAGCAGCATGGCAAGCCACTGTCGCACAAAGTACAGTACTGTGGGAAGCGCAGGCTTCCCTCACACCTCGAAGTACACCACATACAAAGAGAGCAAGTTTACTCACAATACTGAAATTGATACTATACAACACTAATATTGACCGATAGGCTAGGATGTATTACTTCATGTTCCAAGGAATATTAAAAACGGGAATTTTTCCTGAAAGCAAGCTATTATAAAGCCCATTTTTAAAAAGATGATGGGACTGTCCACAAAACTACATTTTCTTAATTACGATGTGACTTCTGAAAGAATGCAATGTAGCAAAGGCATAATCCCAGTTGAACAGGGCGGCTTCAAAGATGGGTACTCCACTCTAGATAATTGCTTCAGTCTTTTGTCGTTAGTGCAAAAGTCTGTTGAGAAAAGGTAAAGATGATTTTGCTGCTTTGTAGACTTTTGTTCTGCATTTGATTTAGTGGACCTCAAACTGTTGTGGAAAATCCAAAACAATTTATATATACACATATATATATATAATTATTTTTTTTTAATCCTTATTGGCCTCCTTTTCCATCTTCAGGAACTACACGGAGGGAACTAGGTACGAGTTGAACTAGATATGGAAGGAGCGCTGGCTTGTAAAATATCAATACAAGTGTAACGTAACAAGGATGTGCGTTGCCCCGCTATTATTTTCAATATCTACCATCCGTTTTAGCCCTAAAATGAATGGCTTACGCCTCGTGTGCCGGTTAGTACTGTTCCCTGTGTTGCTACATTTCTTTTGTTACTAGAGCACGGTTGCAGGTCAGAATGCGTGGCTTTGTGAAAGTATTCATGTTAATTGCAGCGCATCACGGGCGCTGCGATTAACATGCGCTATATAAAACACCAAATAAATAAACATACATGAAGACTTTCACAAAAGCACACCACCTGCCCTGCAGCCGCACTCTAGTGACAAAAGAATTGCAGCAAGTGCAGGAGCCAATTGCTGCTGAACTTGGGTTCAGGCTGCCGTGACACTTACCTGCCACTTGTGTCCTTCCACTGTGGTTTCTTCCTCTGCCTCCCGCACAAGCGCGGAGATACCCCGTGGTGGGGGATTCAGGCGCTTTACAAATGACAAATAAAATAAACAAGGAAGTTACAGTTTTTTCGTGCAGCTCAAGTTTTAGAAGAAGCAGCATGAACGATCTCTCGCGGGATGTGCTAGGTGTGCGGCTTAACACAACACTGCACGCTCTGAGTGATATAGGTGCACACGCACACCTTACAGGGAACAGTGGTTTGGCGTGATATTTGCACTGATATTTGTTGCTGCACCAACACATGCGACTGGTTCCTGACACACACAGCCTTGGCTGCAGCGCACAGAGACCTCACACTGCCGCACACAGAGGAAAAAAATTAGAGAGACCATTGCCAGCTATACGCAGATGATCAGACAGAAATAGGTCGTCAGGAGAAACTACAGGTGTTTTATAAGTATTGCATTAAGAAAAAAACTGACAATAAATATGGATAAACAAAAGTATAGCATTTTGAAAGGGAAACCGAATTACATACAGCACCTAGGTAATATAAAAATAGAGGTAGTAAATAAGTATAAATATCTTGGGTTGTGGTTTGAGAAGAAGCTGCAATAGAAGGACACCATTGTATTATTAACAGCAAGAGCACTTTCCTCTGTGTGGACTTAATTCAGTAAAGATTATGGTGGACCATCCCCAAGACTGGTTTTATCAGTGTAATATGCTAGTATTCGTCTACCATTTCAATGTTGCAGAATTACAGTTTAGATAAATTGACTGGGATTATATAGATGGTAAATGCCGAAGGGGCTGCTGTCGCTACCAAAGGATCAGCAACGATTCAGGCTAGAATAATAGAAGCCGACTTAACACCCTGGAGCTCTTTAATCTGTGCCGATGACATTAGATTTTGGGCTTCAATGGGAATTGAAGCAAAGCAAAAACTTGCCACTCTTTGTCAAAAAGAAAATGTACAGCGTGTATTGATGTGGGCACGAGAAGTCAGAAGGATACTTTTTGTCTTATGTAGTAGGTTATACTAATGGTTGATAAGCATAGACCTACAAGTAACGATGTCTAAAACAGAGCTTCGACTACAAACTAAACCAAGTGCCAGGAAAAACGATCTGAGTTGTAAAGTATCAACTTATTTTTGGAAGAGTGCTTGACTAAGTAGGGCGGTGCTCCCATATATAGCTGCCATACCCACTATATTAGGGGTGAAACAAGCAGTCCTAAAATTAGTAACTGTGATGAATTCATTTCTCTTGCGCTCTTTAGTAAAGAACGCTTTTCTGGATAATAAAAGTAATTGTAGATGTGCTTTAAATGTAAAATGTAACTGTTTACACGTTATTAGATTGGATGCTGGTACAGCGGAGCAAAAAAAATTTTTTAAGGCCAATTCTCATTAAGTATGCTATTTTAGATAGAAGGCAAGATGCTGATTTTTGAATGGATATGAGCAATTTAGATGTGACCTGTGTAATAGGAGATCTCGCCTGGAGTTGCAGCGCAAAGCGCTACTCACTATGCGAGGGCTTCTTGTAATTGATACAATTTCAGAAGGGGGCTTGAAGCCTCGCCCCTCTTTTCCATAGGCTGGCGTCATCGTTTAGGGTAAACGCTGGCATGTGATTGGGAATCTGGCTTCTTTGTTACCGCCCTGTCCATTTTTTAGACTGCCCATCTGGACAGGCCGATACCATCTTTGTTGGGCATGACGTAGGAGGGTGCTGGTAGCTTGTTTACTGGCTCCTCATTGGAAAGCCTACCCGCTCCTCCTTTCCTTCCCCCCCCCATCCCAAACCAAACTTCCCAGAATTGCGCTCTTCATTTTTTCATGGGTTTCCTGAGGCGGAGGGCAAAGTTAGCCACGCAGTAAGTTTAATTGGAATCCCGTTTGGTGTGAACTTGAATTATGGGCCCGAAGACACAGCTCAGAGCTGGCTCTCTTGGCCAGCAGTTCGCCGTCACTGATTTATCGTCACTGATAAAGCAAGCACAGAAAGAAGCACGCGGCTAAGAGGCCAAGAGTGCACAAACAAAAGGGCGCGCAAACCAACGGCTCGTGTGACGCCCTAAACAACCACCTTCCTCTGGGTGCAAACTCCGCTTCAAAACAGTGCTTCTTTAACCCCACCCCTGTTCGCAGGCACCCACTATTAGGGTTATTATGGTTCTCTTATAATATAGCCCTTCTTTACCACCACCCCTGTTTGCAGGCACCCACTCTTAGGGTTATTATGGATCACGGGCTCCAGACCACAGATTTCTTTAAAAAGAGCTGTCTGTAGGTGTGTAAGGAAAAAAACGACAACTCTCAGGAGTGCTGCAGGGCACTCAATCCAACAGTGCATATAGAGAGTGCGCTAGCTGTGCAAAAAGACTAATAAACAAAGACATTTAAAAATAGAACACCTGAGATATAAAAAAAAAAAATGTATAGTATGAACGTAATACGTGGACAACAGAAGGTTACATCCAGAGTGCATATGTCTATTGCGATTATTAACTCGTTCTCAATGCTCAACATATAGAGTTGAATAGAGATATTAATTCTTATTTAAAAAAAACCTTAACGCGAGACAAGAAATGAGGCCGGAGTATTCATCAATGCGTTTCAGTGAGTCAATCATGGCATGTTCAATAACGTCACTGACATCTCAATTGACATTGTAGTTAGAGTCAGCATAGCCATAGGGATACATCATGGTCATCTTAAGTACTCGCTCATCTCAGAGGTAAAGCTCAATCCTACCAAAGACTGATAACACCATAAATAAGCCAAAAACAACAAGCATTTGCAATGCAATAGGTCTCGCAATTTCGAGAACTAGAGCTATTGGCATTGTAAATGACAAGGCCTTTTATTTAAGTTTTAAAACAAAAACAAAAGTAATTGTCATTTACAATGCCAATAGCTCAAACTCGCGTAAATGCTTGTTATTAGTTGTTGACTAAAATATATATATAGCATATGTATGTTTACTGTTTTAAAGAGTACGGTCTCAATAAACAATATCTTTGCCTGACTGACACGAGCAGAAGTAGTTCATATGAAGGAGCAGGGAAAGATACCCTAAAAAAACAGGGGGAGATGGCGGCACACTGGACTGTATGCGGATTAGAGGGACGCCCGTCAGCTCCACCTGGCGGTAGTAATTAGGTGTGCCACAGATTGAGGCCCTGTTAATCATAGGTGAGTGGGGCTGTCGCTTAACACAAAGAAACTCTTCGGTGTTAATGTAACAAGTATCCCTGTAAAGCAGGCCTGTTCAAGCGGGTGGACCGGGTGGGCCCAAACATGAGCCTGGCCTACCCAAATAGGAGCCTTGGCCCTCGCAGTGAGGGCTTGAAGGCAGGCGCAACGGCATTGGGCTCAAAGGGCTGTCTGTGTGTGTATGCACGCGCCTGGGCTGAGGCAGCTTCCCAGGCGCGCGCACACACACACACACACACTCGCACACACACACAGACAGTTTTAGAGATTATCGCACCCGCACCCGAGTACTTCACAGGTCTTTATAAGACCATTAACATGTTAGCGAGGCTTTGATTATTTTTTCACCCCTTCATCTCCACATGGCAAAGGTGACAAATCCTTTCTTTGTTAACGGTAACCTTTACCTACTGTTCTGCTGCGTGGATATTTCTTTTTCTATGCAGCGCATGAGAAAAGAAGTTTCTTTATTCCTATTCAACTTTCCTGACCCCTGCAGCTGCTTATCACATCAGGCTGTAACACTAATTTTGATTAATGAAGTAGTACGTAAGAGAATGTGGTTACTGTTTGTTTTTCTTTTTAAAATCTGCACAGGCCCAGCAGGACACATACTTCTTGCACTTCATTTAAACAGTTTTTATCATTATCATGGCTGATGCAGTACAACAATAAGACAATACAAAATGCCCAGATAACACTGGTGATTCATGATCCTGGTGATTAATGATCCTGCTGGAGAGCAATCATTTGTCTGTTAGTAGTTTTTAAATGCAGATACACTGCATTTTATGTGGTAGCTCAGTGGGTTACTGCCTTTGTCACAGAGATCCCTGTGTTACTTGCTGTTCCGAAGTTACAATCCTAACATAGGACAGCGACCAATGAACTATCACCAAAGAGCTGCATACAAACATGAATGGTATAGTTAGAACTTCGCTTTTTTTGTTTTGTGATATAGTTAGAACTTTCATTATTCTAATATTGGTAAAATGAGTATGTTTGGGCAGATATACATTTTTATCAGTAAAGCTACCCCCCATGGAATACTCTTTAAATCCTAAGGTTGTTTTTCTCCAGACCAAACCCTCTTAAAATATACTGCCCACCAGAATGGATGACACGTGATTCCTACACATTGTAATCCTCATTGGCTTATGTGACATTCCCTGTAGACTGATTTACATACATGTATGATTCATTGTCTCTGTATAATGTGTGCGTGGTGTAAAGAACTGACATACATTACACCGATATGAGTAGCGCCGTACAACAAAGGAAATGCATATGAGAGAAGGGCTACGCAAAGAGGAGTAGCACCGGTGGAAGGTGGCAGTGAGGGAATCTGAGAAGGTAGTGGGATGGGCTAAGGAGCGATGAGGGGCACTGGTGGAGGGTGGCAGTGAGGGAGTCTGAGGAGGTGGTCATGAGGGGGAGGGGCTACAGAGAGATGAGGGGCACCAGTGGAGGGTGGCAGAGAGGGAATCCGAGGAGGTCAATAACGGGCCAATGGAGGGATATGGGGCACTGTTGGAAGGTGGTAGTAAAAGGTATTTATGGAGAAAGAGGTCAGTGGTGGGGCGCCAAAAGGCACTTTCACATCAGCGCTAAAGCCAGCCCTGCATTGGCCTTTCTGTTTTTGTTTATTTAATTAGCAGTCGGGTCATAACGGCTTCTGTGGAACATACTTTACGGTGCGTGCTAAATATATTTACTGCTATATTCAATGTTTTAAGTTTGAAGGTGGTTTTACTAATGTTTTTACTGGGAAAAATGAAAGTGGAGCCCAATGGTGCCTGATATGGGGGGTGGCCCAAGGTCAGCTGCGAGATAAGGTGCATTGGAGAGGGGTGGTAGAAATGTGGATAATCAAGCCTGTAAGGGAGAGCGCTGCAGAGTCCGGGGTCAGGTGGAGGTAGTATTGAAGAGGGATTCTCCCTGAAGGCCCAAGAAGTGCCACTCGCCTGATACTCCCACCTCAGAAACCTCCCCTTCCCATAAAAAAAGCATTACTTGGAAAAAACACTTTTCGAGAGCGATATTTAGAAAGAGATTTGGAAAAGAGTGTGTTTTACTGGGCCTTGTAAGACTAATAAGAGATAAAGGAGGCAGGCCTGCTCAGACATATATGTGAAAATCGAGTCTGCAGAGGCCCACCCAAATCAAACATTCCTGGAGCCAGGCCTGCTGTAAAGTCGTAAGGGGATATCTCTGGAGTTGTGGGTATAATTACTGTGCATCACAAACCCATTCCTAGGAACTTACCGATTGTGACAGTCTACAATGTATCGGAATGTCTTTATTTAAAGTGCAAACTGCACCATAGACATCTCTGGTCGGTCTCTCCTGCACACTCAGGGGCCTCCTCACACTGGTGTAACGAAATTTGAGGGGGCCCCTCCAGAACTCACTCAGGAGCTCTCTGGCCAGGCGACTGTGCAGAGGGCCCACTGAAGCGGAAGGGGGGGGGGGGGGGGGTATTGAGGCATGTTATGCCACTGCCCCCTCCCCCGTGTCTGGGGCGTCTCCTTCTTTTAACCCCCATCGATACAACACCAAATCGCAACCGGTCCTTCCACCCTCCAAATAAGCGTAGCTTCCTCAGTAAGGTTGGGGGCAGGGGGTAGTATAAGACCCAAACACCTCATTGCAGCAAAGCACCTCTCTGCAGGCGAAGACTTACATTGCAAACAAAACGTTGCCTGCAGCGTTTGTGAAATCTCACCCAACAAACCGCAAACGTTGATATTTACCGTTAAGGAGTTTATACAGCACCATTTACACCAAACTGGACGTTTCGTGGCGCTTACTATGAATCTTGACTGCCATATTTATATCCAGTATTGATTGAATAAGAACGTTTTCAAAACCTTTCCGAAAAGCGACAAAGGGCGTTGTTTAGGCAGAACAAGAGGAGTGCATTCGAAAACTTCGAGCCGCAAAGGAAAAGCTGTGCGTGAGGGGACGACCCTCCCCTTACTCCAACCCCTTCTTACCTGGAGGAGCTCGGACTGCCTCGCCCGGAAGTGGATGAAGTTGGCCAGGGTGTGGATTGGAGGGAGTGCTGTCTCTGCTCCCGCCATGGTGCGATATGCAGGTGATTTTCGATTAAAGAAGAATATTTTTTTTGGTCTCTGGAATACCTCTTCCCGCCCTTTCTACTTGGAGGTTCAAGTGTCTGTTCTCCAACCCCATTCGGTATTTATTCACCCATTAGCAACTAAATCAGACTTTTTTTTACACCTTTGTCTGATTTCGTTTAATCGGTTCCACTTCTTTCTGATTGTCTATCAATTAATTATCGCGTCACATCTTTTTCAAAATATTTTTTTATAGGTTCCCTTTTCTCTTTAGTTTCACTCTCCGTTTTTCGTTCCGTCTTTTCGTTCCCAGTGGAAGCTACCAAGTTTTCCAGGTCCACACGTGACTAGTTAGGCCACTCTCGTTTTTTCCCCCTTAGAATTCTGGGATTTGTTGTCTTAGTTGCACAAGTATAAAACCATGACTACAAGTCCCACAATTCAATAAAAAAGGGACCAATCATAGACCTAGACAACTTGGCAGTTGTGCCCCGCCTCCTTTGTCATCTATCTCACTCACACACCTGTATTACGTTTCCGTTTCCTTAAAGAAACGTATTCGGTTCCAACTCCACCTTCTCATTCTTTGACCTGAAGCCTTACATCTCTCTCTGGACAGCATCGTGCTCTCCAATGGGTTAGCACAATAGCGGCCGATTTTCCCTCTACAAGCGTCTGTTGTTGTTTTTTTCTTCGTCTTAAAGCTAAAGCTCAATTTATTAAAAGTTAGGCACTTGGACATTTAATAACAAGCATTTGCAACGCAATAGGTATCACAATTGAGAGATTTTGAGCAAATCGTATTGTAAATTACATGCACATGTAAATGTACGCACCGTTCTAGAAAGTCCACATGCCATAGGCTTTTGAGTACGATATTGCTATTAATGGTCTTGAAGGCTGCTGATAAGTCCAGCATAATCGGTGCCCTATCACCAACATCATCAAGTAGCCTCTGAGATCATCTTGGACAGACAGCACCATTACATTTGGTGGTTGATATCTACTTGGCAACCAGATAAAAGGCATTTTGCGTCCAATTTCTTCATTAGTTTTACTTAGAAAGTCAGGAGTGAGATGGAACAGAAGTTCTTCAAGACTGATGGATTCAATGTGGCCTTTTCTTTTTCGGAGTGGTTTGACTAGAGCAAGTTTCCATGCTTTATAGGAAGATGCCCTCTAATAAAGGCATAGTATATATGTGATAAATTACCCCCTACTGTTTATTAAAAGAATACTGTAAGCACGCAAGGTGTTCTGTGTCTATATAGAGGAAGGAAGAAGACCACATTTGTTTACAAGGTCATGGAACTCTAAAGTGACTTGCAACATCTTTTCAATGTATGGCAAAGGGTATTTTATTTTATATGATGGATGGTAACGCCATCAACATACCAGCAAATTACTTGGTATCTTGCTCTTCAAATGCAACATATAGTATGGTTGCAGGCCTGAAGATTAAACGCGAACTCTGTAGTACAAAACTGAATACACTAAAAAAAGCGTTTTGCAATTTGTTGCAAAATAATATTAGAATCAGTACAATGTAAATTAGATTAAACCAGAATGATTAGTAACTTTACAGAGAGATTATTTATTTACCTGTCTTCAAGATGTATGTAAAATATAAACACCTTGCTATAAATCTCTTCTTTCTGATCACTGTTAATTTTAGAAAACCAGGCTCATTTTGGAAAAACATCTTAAAAATGAAATGCCAGTTCTTCATTTCTTTGCAGGTATTATGACATCACAAATGAACTGTAATACGTTATTACAGTTGAGCAGCTATGTAGTTTTCTTATTACAAGTGAATACATATGTCACAACTCAAATGTAATAAGGAAATAAGAGGGACATTTAATACTAAAATTGCAGCCTTAACAATTTGGTTTTGATGATAGGAAACAGGTACCCCATCAAAATGACAAGCCAGAGGTCATTAGAGGAGTCAGGAGGGCAACTGCCTTTCACTATTAGTGACAGCTGATGCTCTGTAATGGGACGAGGGTCCAAACTAATATCTGCTTTGTAGGAGGGGTCTCCTAAGAGCAAATAGGTCAGCAGTGGTACATTTTCTGCAGGGATGGTGTCCAGTATGTTGGAAATGGTATCTACAAAGTAACATTGAAAGTTGTAGAGTGTTTGTGATGGTGTCACTTTGGTATGGCAGACTGGTGGAGACGACTCTTCCTTTATTACGTGGAAAAGTTCAGTCGAGAGGCTAAGAACTTTTGTAAAGCATTCCGAGTACTATAAAGCTATAGCTTCCCGACGTTTTGCTTTACTGGACTTGGATTTGGTCACATAGAGTTTCCACTATTTACTTTTTACTTTCCGCCCAGAGTTTGATTTCTTAATTCTGAGTAGTACGAGTGATTACCTCTCCTTTTGTGATCGATCATTTCTTTTTCCCTTTGGGAGATTCACTTAGTACCAAGGATATTGCATTTTTTGGGGGGTTGAGGGGAATCTATGGCATCAGGGGGGGTCATCCCGTTTGTGGACCTACAGCAGGATTACCACGTGGCATCCACCGAGTTCTACAGATATCTCCAAATCCGCCATGCACTCCAAGCAGCAATACAGAAATGCGAAGAACTCTCCAAGACCTATCCACTGGAGTATCGCCTCCTTGACAAACACATTCCGAGAAATGCAATTTCCCTCACTTGTAAGAAGTTGCTCCACAACAGACTTGATATACTGGTGCACCTCCTTGGCACCATATTGATTGCTTTTGGGTGGGCCGGCACCCAGCTTCTCACAAGATCAGGCCCTTGTGTGCACAATCGGTCTGAATTAAATTATCTATTCGTGCTACCATTTGTCCCTGGATTCAGACTCAACCTACACTGGGTAACCTCAGGTGTGCTTACATCTTATTCAGTCCCAAAGTGGGAGAATCATGGGAGACTTGGGAAAAATAAAGAAGTCTCGTATTTAGCCCTATCCCCAAACATATTCATTTATATTCAGTTTAACCAACATACCTTTGTACCACCAAAGTATATTTAAAGTTATAAATGTACAAGTGCTGCAACAAATGTATGTTTTGACCAATTAACATGGAAGCAGAAATTAAAAAGCATAATCGTACTGTGGATGGATTACGTTTACAGAAAACACAAGCAGATGATGGACGGAGAGCTTAAACTTTTCAGACACTCCCCCCAGTCACAGATCTGGGTTGAATCCATCATCATTCTTTAGCTCAATTCTCCACCTCAGGTCAGACCCAGCTATAGACAAATCAGTCTTGACCCTGTGCCTTATGGGAACAGTCCTGCCAAACTGCCAAGACAGGGCTTCCTTGAACTGGAAACAAGTATCCTGGGACTGGTTTCTGGGTAACTCCCTTCATCAGCCAGGCTAGCTTAAATACAGTGGTCCCAGGATGCTGCCCAGAGACCGAGATCTGCGAACACCATTTGTGCCAGATCTCTTCCACACAAGGCAAGTGTTTCAGAAAGAAGACGGATGGAAAAAGAAGTGTACTACCCACAGAGACCTACTTTTCCAAACAATATTCCAGCACCCCTTTAAGGCAAAAGTTACAATGCCCAAAGAATTGTTTGCCATTGAACATCAACCTGCTGGTACTTCCACAACGAAGCAGCTCTCAAGACCTCAAAGTCCTGAGGAGAACGCCCCAGCAAGATGGGGGTCGAAATGCGTTGACTCAAGCTCTTGGGAAAAGGCATATAGGGTGTGCCATGAGGGAATGCTCTACATCCTCTTTTCCCCACAGGGACAACACCCTTCAAAATGATAAATCCCAAAGCGTATGACACAGGTAGGACAGTAGTCAGAAGCTTCTGTCAAGGAACTTTTAGTGTCCGCCCAGTGTATTTTAATCAAGGACTGGTCACATGTACCTTATCACACTTTATCACAATTTGAAATATCACACACGTTTATTGTGTTGCTTTATCGTACTTCACTGTGTTGCACTATAATTTGTTTGTATATGATGGTTTTGTAAGGGAAGATTACATAAAATTGTCAATTTTAAAAAAAGTGTTTCCCGACAAGATGACATGAAAATAATGGATATATGACGGTACCACGCGTACTTTTACAACGCGTACCGTTACCACGCTACTTTTACCACGCAAGTCGTTACAACGACTTGCCTGGAGGGGCGCTGGATAGTAAAGTTTTTAATTTACTATTCCAACTCCAGTCCCCGTGGACTCAAGGGAAGGAGTTGGATAGTAAATTAAATGATTTACTATCCTGGAGCGCCCTCCAGCGCAAGTCGTTGTAACGACTTGCGTGGTAAAAGTAGCGTGGTAACAGCACCGCGTTGTAAAAAATGCGTGCTAACCGCTGTATACCGAAAATAATGGTATTATCTTGTTTTTTTCAAAAAATGTAAAAGAAAAGTGAAATAAATCACAAGGGCTTTGGAATTCAAGTCTAAGGTCCAGTTCATTCATTAATTTGTTACAAAGGATCTATGTGGACATCCTGTATGTTGAAAACTACTATAGTGGTCCAGTTCAGGTAGTCGGACCCAAGCCTTCTTTGCTTGACATCATCCCTATAAAAGCACCACTGATCCAAATTCACTTTTGTATGTGGAATCAAAGCGCAAATCTAGCCAATACGAGACCTTCGAAGAAAGGGAAGAACACACAGAGGGCCCGATGTAGGTAGGGCGTTACCGATCGGTAACGGCCGAAAATACCGATTTTTTGCCCTTACCGATCGGTAAACAGCCATCGAGATGTAGGGAACGAAAAACATAAAGAATCGGAGTGAAAACCGAATCGGAATGAGTACCGAATGGGAAAGAATCCGATACGTACATACCGAAAATCGGATATGTAACGATTCGGAAAAACACCGATTCGGATGCAAAGACCGATTCGGTCCATGTACCGATTCGTTAGTGACACCGAATCGGAAAATCACCGATTCGGTCCATTGACCGAATCGTTAGTGACACCGAATCGGAAAATCACCGATTCGGTCCATGTACCGAATCGTTAGTGACACCGATTCGGAAAATCACCGATTCGGTCCATGTACCGAATCGTTAGTGACACCGATTCGAAAAATCACCGATTCGGTCCATGTACCGAATCGTTAGTGACACCGATTCGGAAAATCACCGATTCGGTCCATGTACCGATTCGGTAGAAAGACCGATTCGGACATGAGCCGAATCGGAAAACATGCCGATTCGTAGGAATCGCCGATCGGGAAATTCCCCGATTCCGACAGTTGGGGAGATGTAGGGAGGCACAGAAACACCGAAATCGGCTCAAAATCGGTAGAATTCACTCGGTATTTACCATGGATTGCAATCAGGTGGTAACCAACTCCAACCCATATAAACAGTCCCAAAATGCATTGCAACTTGCAGGATGGCAGCTTTCTATGTCATTGCGAGGCGGCTACAGCTACAGCAGGAAGGACAGAGGGAATGGCTAAGAAATGAACAGGTCTACAGACAGAGGATAACCCTGTTCATGCTCACAGAGGCAGAGATACTACAGAGATACAGGCTGGACTCTGACACCATACTTGAGCTCATCAGGGATCTCAAGCCATTCTTGGACCACCACACCCCAAGGGCACACGCCATCCCTGCGCACATCCAGGTGCTATGCAGCCTACACCTGCTAGCGTCTGGCAGCTATCAAAGTGGTGTAGCAGCAGCAGGAGGGGTGAGCCAGAGCAGCCTGTCAAGGTTCTTCCACACATTCCTTGACGCCATGATACACAGGATGGACCAATACATCTCTTTCCCTGCAACCCACGCAGAACTGCTACAAACCAAAGCTGACTTCTACCAGATGGCACAATTTCCCCAAATCATCGGTTGCATAGATGGCACGCACATTCCGATTTGCCCACCAGCGGACACCGAATACATATACCGCAATCGCAAGTCTACACACACCATCAACGTGCAGGTGATCTGCAATGCAAAGTGCACCATCACAGACCTGGTAGCAAAATTTCCAGGGAGTACCCATGACTCCTATATTTTCCAACAGAGCGGCATATATGCACGGCTGATGGCTGGCGAATTTGGAGAAGGATACCTCCTAGGTGAGACACATCATCAGACCCCCATAACACATAGTAGGTAGGTGGAATACATGTATGCATGTGTCTAATGTGACCCCTTTCTCTTCCAGGCGACAGTGCATATGCCCTCCGCTCATTCATACTCACCCCCTACCTCAACCCCTCCACACCCAGCCAAAGGAGGTATAACCGGGCCCACATACGCACAAGGAATGTTGTCGAACGGACCTTTGGCATCTGGAAAAGTAGATTCAGATGCCTGCACAAGAGTGGAGGTGCAAGGCAGTATACCCCCATCACCTGCTGCAAGATCATAGCTGTATGTGCAATGTTACACAACCTTGCGGTGAAGAAGGGCACTGAGGTAGAGTTGTCTGACTACGAGGACAATGACGACGACGAAGCTGTGCCACTGACACATCCAGCTGGGGTGTGTACGCCAAGTGATGGCAGATACAGACGTGAGGAGATCACTGAGAACTATTTCTGACTGAGTACAGATGCAAAGACAGCTAAATGTTGCTTGGAAAAAACAAATTTTAATAGTGTTGCACCACAGTTACAGCACTGATGTGCAACAAAAAATGGAGTATGGTAAATAAAATAAAGTCCAAGGTACTGGTTGCCTCACCCGCCCTTGCCAGGCTATTTCTTTGCCCGCTTGCCAGACCCACTGGGGTGTCCCTCAGCCCCCTCTGAATGCCCAGCAGCATCAGCGGAGCGCCTGGTGCTCCTCCGTGGCTCAGACGCAGCGCTGGCCGGGCTGCTGCGGCTGCTGCTGTCCCCAGCATCACCCAGGTCCAGGGCCAGATTGGAGGCGGTGTTTGAAATTATCATGGCCTCCATGGCAGTGGTGATCCGGGCCATCCCCCTAGTAAGCTCAGCCGTATGCTGACTAAGGACAGATTCCTGGTTGGCGCTGCGATGGCACAGTTGTGCCGTCGCCGCTGCAAGGCGGCCCATGGCGCGGTTCAAAACCCGGGCATCCCGCCTGCGCACCAGCTCATGCTCCTCCTGTCTGCTTGATGAGTGGGTGATGGCAGTGGTTAGCCTGCCTAACCCTGCTGCCACCTCCTTGTTCGATTCCACGACGGCCTGGAATCCCTTGACCAACTCTCCCATCTGCATGTTGTGCTGCAGGAGCTGGCGTTGGCAGGCCATAATGGATCTTGCTTGTTGCCTCTGAATTTTCATTATCTGTCCCTCCAGGCCCAGGAATACACTGCCCTCCCGTGCTGGTGCAGCAGTGGTGGTGATGGTACGGCGCCGGGCACTGCTGCTTCCGGCCTGCTGAGTGGGCTGGGGTGCCACTGGTGGGGGTGTGAAGCTGGCCGGTCCCTGAGCCCCTGCTCCCAGGACAGGTTGAACAGGTGGCAAGGCCACGGTTGTGGCAGGAGCTGGTGTAGGCGGAATGGTGTCCCTTGTAGGGGAGTTCTCTGGGGAGAACTGCAAGGGGGGGGTGCTGGCCATTACTGGGGAGTGCAGTGCATCGTAGTCAATGACCAGGACTCCCTCCATACCTAGCCCTGTGGTGTCTCCTTCCTCCTCCTCCTCCTGGCCAGCCTGGCTGGTGCTCGGCCCTGCGACTGCAGTGTCGGACGGTGCTGCTCCCTCTGCTGTCACTGTTGTTCCGCCTGATGGGGCCCCTAGGTACAAAGAAGCATTTGTAAACTGAGTGCCGATGTATTACAGTCAGTACAATTATAGCATTCCACATGTCCTTGCATCTCCTTACACTGTGTCACACTGTTTCCTGTCTTGTGATTCTGCACTGCCATATTTAGCTAACTTCTGCTGACTACATGTACCATGATGCTTGTCTCTTGTATGTTGGTGACAGTACTGTGCTGGGGTTTGCCTATGCATTGTGTCTAATGGGGAGGTGTCTGGTAGGGTGTGTCATGATGCGCATGCTTCTTACCTGTAGCTGTAGCTCTCGCAGAGCTGTCCAGGGTCCCGATTCCACTGACACTCTCCCTCTCAATGGTGCTGGAGACCAGGTCCTCCAGCTCGGTGAGGGGTGGTGCCGGGTTGTTGCCTCCTCCAGTGAGTCCAGCCTGCCTCTGTATGTCAGCCATCTTCCTCTTCGTGAGGCTGCGGATGTCATAGAATCTCTTTTTCAGTTCTTCTATGGACCTGGGGGTGACACCCGCAGCATTCACCTTCTGGGCGATGTCGGCCCAGATCCTCCTCTTTGTGCTGTCTGGCACGTTGAGGGACAGCTTGCCAAACAGCTGGCGGTGCACCCTCACCACCTCCTCGACCAGCACCTGAAGTTCGGTGGTGGTGAACTTCGGCTTCCTCTTCTGGGAGGACTTCTGGCTTCCTGACTGCTCTGCCATGTTCTCCAGTTCAGTTGGCAACCTCCTACTCCCACTGCTGCTAACTGTGAGTGTTGAGCTCAGGCTGGCTCTCCAGAAACTTCTTAATTAGCTGCACCTGCCAGGGTTGCCACTCCCTGTTTGGGTGGGGGAGGGGGAGCCACCTCATTGTCTGAATCGGCTTTTGCCGAATCGGCTTTTACCGAATCGGTAATAGCCGAATCGGTAAAATCCGATTCGGTATTATCCGATTCGGTAAAAGCCGAATCGGTTCCTTCAATGCATTCCTATGGGCTTTTTCGCCATGGGTGTGTTTTCATGGCTTCGAATCTATGATTGCCGAATCGGATTTTACCGAATCGGCTTTTACCGAATCGGTATTCGCCGATTCGGGACTATCCGATTCGGTGGTAGCCGAATCGGTAATTTCCGATTCGTTGTTAGCCGATTCGGTACTTTCCGATTCGGACCGTGCCGAATCGGAACGTACCGATTCTCATTACCGATGCCGACCGATTCGGTATTCATTCGCTTTTTTTCCCCTACATCTCGTTTTCCGATTTCAGAATACCGATTCGGCCCGCCTCGGTATTTTGAAATCGGAAAATCGCGTTTACCTACATCGGGCCCATAATGTTTTATTTATCGTCTTTCAGAAAATTGTTAATAGGACTGAGATAAGAAGAGTGACGCCACAACCTAACACAGAGCCCTCATTCATACAGTGTGGAAATATCAAAAGACTGTACCAATAAGGTACAGAAAGTGCAACAAACGGCAACAGGATTCTTGGAGGGGATGCAAATAAACACGAAGGAATGCTAAAGGCAGTGAAAACCAGGCACAATGCAGAAGAATGAGAGAGGTGAAGAACAAGCGCAAGAGACATACCCGATGCTCACCGCCAAAGAAAAGGATTGCGCCTCATCATCTCCGGTAGGGCACGATGGTCTAAGCACTAGTCAGTGAGCTGACGCTTACATCGGTGACATCAGACCAGAAGACGCTGCAGGGCAAGTGCGGCGAACAACATATAATTTTGGCAGCAGAAGCAGAAAACAGAACAAAGTATGATGCCACAGTTTTTTTTTTAAATCACCATCTTCATTCAGTATAACCAAAAAGCATAGTCTTGGTGCCCGTCGGCTGCCTGAATCGAAACCTTTGATTTCACTGATGCAAAAAGATCATCAAATATCTTAAGAGCATAGTGGGAGAAGGAGTAAAAGAAGCAATAAAGAACAGAATATCTTACCATGATTTCAAGGTGTCATTGAACATTAAGTTCAATCCAATTCCAATGCCGAACGTTGACTATGAAAGCTACATCTTCAATCAGAAGAGACAGAGAGCTTGTGAAAAGATACACAAATTTGTTTGAGGACTTGAAATGCTCATCAAGCACTGTAAATTCAACAAATTCAATGACAAAAAAGCCATTCGTCTCAGAGTTATAGATGGTTTCCTGTCCGATTCCTTCAGGTGCCCAATGCTGAGAGAAATGCTCAGTTTGGAGCCTGTGCTCATGGCAGCCAGAGCTGAAGAACGTGATGACAAACAAGCCGCTGGAATGGAGGCCAGAGGAGCCCAGAGTGAATGGACTTTGAGTATAAAAAGGTAGAAAAAAACACAAAGTAGAAGGCCGCAAAGTGATGTCTCAGAAGAAAAAGAAGCTGTGTTTTCAATTTGGATTTTCTTTTCCACATGAAGGTAAATGTCCTGCCATTGGGCAGGTATCTAAAGGCTGCAGGAAAAATAATCATTTTGGTGCAGTTTGTAAAGTGAGAGAAAAGGTGAGTGCCTCACGTCGGGGAAACAAAATGGCTGGCAGCAAGTTCCAGAAGTGTTCCAGTCGCTCCCACTGAAGTAAACGGCAACATTATTTGAGGCAAGTAGAAACTGAAAGAAGCTGATTGTCATCTAATTATTCATAAAGAGATTCTTCAGGTCACTGTCGAGCAAAAGTGAAGAAGATGGGTGTGTGAAGTCAATACTGACCCCTGAAAGATGTGCGCATGTAGGTTTGGTTTCTTGCAAGGAAGAATGGAAGTCGGAAAAGGATTGACAAGTGAAATGATAGAATCCATTTGGACATTGACCCAAAATAAAATTGAAGGTTAATGGTTGCAATATACCGTTTATCATGGACAGTGATGCGTTGATAAATATCATGCCAGAAAAGTGCCATGAACTGCCTCCGGTGCCCCGTCTCACCTCATCAAAAACCAAAGTATGCAAGTGGGCAGCCTCAACATCATTGCAAAGTCAAGATTCATTTATGGCGACTAAGAAACATAAACAGACGAAGGTACAAGCCCCAATTCATGTCCTTCAGGCCACTTTGTCGCGTGCCTTTCTACTTGGTTTCAACACTGCTGCTGGCATGGGACTAATTTCTATGAATTACAATATCCATGCTCAACACAACATAGTGAACCAGTTTCCATCATTGTTTCATGGATTAGACAATGAAAGTGCAGCTCCACATTAATGAGGACATTTGTCCTTTTGCTCAAGTACATCGTCAAATTGCATTTCATTTACTAGAGGCTGTTGAACAAGAAATTGAGACTTTGCTAAAACATGATCTCACTGAGCGTTCTACTGGTCTCTCGCCATGTGTGTCGCCGATAGTTTTGGTACCTAAAAAAGACAGTGGAGGGTCTGTGCGAATTTGTACTGACATGCGTCAAGCGGACAAGGCAATCGAAAGAGAACGACATTCAGATCTGCACATTGCCGATATGATTCCCCATTTGAACGCTGCCAAAGTCTTTTCACACCTTGATCTTGAACAAAGGATATCATCAGCTCGAATTGGAAGAAAATTGCAGATACATTACTACCTTTTCAACTCATGTTGGTTTGTTCAGATACAAAAGATTGAGTTTCAGAGTGTCTTCCGCTGCTGAACTTTTCTAAGATGTAATTTGTCACATTACACAGCCTGTCACGCATGCTTTCAATCACAGTTATGATATATTAGTATTTGGGGCCACACAAAAGGAACATGATAGACTTCTTACTCAAGTGTGTAGTCTACTTGTGGATGAAGGTCTTAAGTTGAATGCTGAAAAGTGCAACTTCACAAAAAAAAAAAAATTCTTTGGGCAAATTTTCTTGGGCGGGGAAATGACTCCAGATCTAGCCCAGGTTCAGGCTTTGGCATCTACCTCCCCTCCACAAGATGTAAACATGCTGCATTCTTTTCTCGGTATGGCCAGCTACTGTTCCAGGTACATCCATGACTTTGCTACTGTGAGTTCACCATTGAGAGAGTTAACAAAACAGAATGTTTAATTTCAGTGGTCACAGTAGTGTGATCAAACTTTCAAGACAATTAAGCATGCCACTAAAATGGCCTACTTTGATGCAAAATTGCATACGGCGATTGTTGTGGATTCCCACCCACTGGGCTTGGGAGTGATTTTTGTCCAACGTAGTGAATATGCAAACGCATAGAGACGTACTGTAGCTTATGCCAGTCAGAGTTTGTCAAAGACTGACCAAGCTTACTTGCAACCTGAAAAGGAAAGCCTAGCTGTTGTGAGGCGTTGCAAACATTTTCATGTGTTTTTGTATGGGAAGCATTTTCCGTTGGTTATTGATCACCTTGCACTGCTTACTATATTTGGCAAGCCAAACGCCAAGTTGCCCCCTCGCATTCAGAGGTGGGGGCTTTGACTACAAGAGTATGACTACACTATTGTGCATTGGCCGGAAAAAGATCCAACCCAGCAAACTACTTTTCTCAAGTGCCTATACAGTGTCAGGGTACCCCTTCGAAAATGGCTGAGGCCTACATTAACTTCATTGTGCGATCCAGAATTCCTGCAATTCTGCTCGGGGAGTAAATAAGTGTTGCTACTAATGCAGATCGGAATATGCTCATTCGCAAAGACATTATAATGCATCAATCCTGGAGAACACATGCTCAACCTCTTGATAATGACCGTGAATATCATCCAAGAATGTACGTGATAAACTGTCAGTTACACAAGAACGGATTATCTTGCAATGGTCAAGAACTGTCATTGATGAAAGTCTATGGCAGCAAGTCATTGAAGTGGTACATGAGGGACATCATGGAATTGTCACCACAAAGCGAGCCCTCCGGAACAGTGTTTGGTTCCCTCATCTTGATGAGCAAGTAGAGAAGAGAGCTTCAGGCTTATCATTTATGTAACTGTTTATCTCCCAAAACAACACAGCATCCTTGGAACATGTTGGATGTTCCAAAACACATTTGAGAGAAAGTTGTAGTTGACTTATTTGGACCCCTTGAAAATGGCCATTACCTCATAGTAATGATAGATGAATACTCCCGGTTTCCTTTGGTTGAAGACCTTTCATCAGTCACTCATGATCGAGTAATTGAAAGACTAAAGGGCATATTTGCAACCTGGGGTGTTCCGTTCTTCTAAAATCTGATAGTAGCCCACAATTCAATGATCGGGAATTCAAAGACTTTCTTACTCATTTGAAAGGCAAATGGCCTATGGCACAGGCAAATGGCGTTGTTAAACATGTTATGTGCACTCTTAAGAAGGCTTTCCAGAGCTCAAGTCAACTCTTAATTCTACTCTACGTGCCTACAGATCTAACCTCCATTCTACAACCAATGAAAGCCCGGACACCCTATTGTGTGGGAGAACCATGGGTACCAAACTGCCTGTCAGAACACAGATTGGTTAATAGCACACAGCCACCAAGCTTCAGGAACAAATCCAGCAGGGGTGATGCACAGAGCCCAATTTCACCCTGCACTACACTCTCTGGAAAGCTATAGATTCTCCCAGAGAAGGCAGCACGCAGGTGAAAAGGAAAAGTGGATAAAATAATAAATGAAGTAGCGGTTATGTTTTTTCAAAGTAAGCACTGAGGCCAGAGGTTCGAATCCAAGCAAGGCAGCTTTCCATCTTTCTGACGTAGGTAAATTGAGAACTATTACACTGTATGTAACTCTGGAAAGAAAAATTCCAACAAGAAACTTTAATTTAATGCTATGTCCCAATGTAACATTTTGTTTGCTTAGTTTACATTTTTGTTGCAAGTTCCAAAAGACTGCACAAATAAAACAAACTACTGCTAAGGTTCATATTTTAATTTCATCCCAGCCTTTCTATACATTTGTGTTGGAAGGTAAGCTCCTTGCCAAGGAGTTTTTTCCAAATCAATGTCTGGGTCTCTTACTTACATAATACAGAGGCTAGCATTTCGTGACAAACCTGTAGGTTTTTTTTGTGAGTGACTAAGATGGGCTTTGACAATGTCACCTTCCACGCCTAACCCCAGACACTGAGCTTTGACAAAAGGGGAACGATTAGAAAGGAAACAAATCTGCAGCAATTAAAAGAGAGTAAATAGATCTATGCGAATGGGAACATATGTAACTGTAAACAGCCTTACTAATAGCGAAGCTCCTGCAAGATGTTTATTCAGCAATCTGGCCAGACATTGTTGTTTTGGCTAGAAAAAGAGTTCTTGATAGGATCCTTTTTTTATATAAATGTTTACATCAGCACAGATGACGTATATAAAGACAATCATGTCAAATATTTTATGTGTTAAATCTACAAGATTGCTTTCCCAGGATACCCTTAGTAGTCACCAGTGATTTTAACTCAAATTTATCAATGCGGGAAATGGTGGATAATGTTTTGGTGGATCAGGCAGAGTTGTCTTTACTGGGCAGTCAACCTTGGATCCGAATGGCCTGCATTTCTTTCATGGGTTAGGCCTATGATCATCTATCTAATGCCCTTCGCCTCCGATTATTCTGTGTGACTGACACACATCAGTCAGCACAGAATGTTCATTCTTGATTTTACATTTTCTTCCATCCAGTTGTTTCAGATTGTCACCAAATACAAAATAATTTTGAAAATGAAAAGTGATCACGTTTCTCAAATGGTCCATTTAAGCATCTCTGGTACTGAGCTCCAAAAGGCCAAGTCCATATGAATACATAATGGTCTCGCCCAACAGGCAATGATCAAATGGGATCTCAAATAAAATGTCAGATTAAGTCTGTGGTAGGAAACGCTTGTCGCTATTTAGCTAAGATCTAACTTAGACCCTTGTAGTGCAAAAACATGCCAGCCACATTCTGGTCTGATGTAGTGAGGTATATGTTTGAAACATTTGGTGGGAAGACTAACCCTTCCCCATTATTTCTCCCCACAATCATACGCTGAAAACATATAGCCAGGAATTTAGGATGCAAAAAATGCTTCTGCAAAGAGGTTAAAGGAGGGTTCACCTCACTGGAAATTTGGGGGTAAACATCAAAGAACTTAGACGCACATATAAAAAATCTGTACGCAAGGGTTGAAAGGAAAGCTAGTAATAAAAGATGGATTGAATAGAATTGATGGTACTTTACCGCTATAAAAGATCATAATGTTCCCCTTACGCTCTGGCAAAAGCATGTCACCTCACTTTAGGTTATGTCTTCAGAGGAATATGGGATTAAGAACCAGCAGTATGCGTGATCGTGAAAAGGGTGTACGCGTTCATAAGAAGTGAATGTCAGGTGGGCCCTGGGACTATGGCATCAGTTTTGGGCAGCATGTTTAACCTCTTTGTTTAATGGGTGCTGTCATACCAAGGGGATACTGGACTCCTGGCTAGGGTCTACTGTCCTGCACCCTCTCTATGAAAAAAGGTTGCTACAAAGATCCCAACAGTTAAAGAATGAGCATGTTTATTGAGACAGATGCTAAACTTTATGCCTCATTATTAGAACATCTTAAGGAATAGGCCAATGAGGAACAACTTATCCCACCCGAGCTCCTTCGATGCTGGTGGAAACTCACACCACACTAGGCAGCTCCTCCCGGCATGCCTGCTTCATAGGACTTACCAACTGTATTTGATAGTATTAAAAAATCTTGTATGGAGCAACCTGCACAGATGGGGAGTTCCCTCACTATAACTAGGATCAATATTGTGATTGTACCATATGACCTGGGTTTGTGTTAGATTAAGGAAGGTTCATCACATCACAGATCCAATAAATACAACATTGGGGCCTAAACAGGGCTGTGTATTGCCATCCACACTTTTTAATCTGTATGCCACAGTACTTGGGATAGCTCTAATAGATTTCAATAATGGCAGGTGTCATCTCCCAAAGGTATTAAGAATGCCTGTTCCAATCTTGCAATATGCCTAGATAGGGTTGGTTTTGGTCGTCTGCTGACGGCCTTAAAGTCTTACTGCATGAGTAACATTTTCTTAGTAAAGATTTAAAAAACAAACATTGTTATATGTGAGAAATGGTCAGAAAAGACTGCCACTTGGATATCCGAGGGATCTCCCATTCCTAAAGCTACAGGACATAAATATATTGAAATATGACTTCTTGAGAGAGGTGGCCGTTATCTCCATCTATTATCCATAAAAGCAAAAATCAGCGTTGCTCTCTTTGCACTACCTTGTTTTATCGAGCAAACTTTTTGGCCCCTCTATCACTACTGTTTTAGAAATTATAAAAGCTAAACTTCTTCCTGCACTGGTTTTTGGAAACAAAGCATTTCATGGTAAGTTATCATACTGTTTAAACATAGCTCAATTTATCTATTCGGGTGCCTACTTCGTATTCCCTTCTTATCATCCCAAGGCAGAGTACACTAGAATTTGTCCTTTTAAACCAACACCTTGCACTATAAAATTGTTGCTATGGAAAGAGGTAAATGGCCCAAAGGTAAGTTGCAAAGTCAAAGGACTATCCCTGGAAAGGTTTGTATGGCGGAATACTAACACCCAACTTACAGTATTCCTATCTCACTCACTCTCAGCATGTACTAAATCTATTGCTCAAATCAATGGTCACAAACTATATTATAACGTTTACAGTCTTTTTATTTAAGCGTATATTTAAAATTTCAGTATGAAACCAATCGGATTTTACTGAAAACCTTTAATATAAAAACATCTCATGATATAAAAGAAGATTATTTAAAAAAAACATAATAAAATTACATTTATACAGCATATTTAGAAAAAGAGAAAATACATTCTATAAATCATCAGAAATGGTCATACAATCAATTACAAGTATATAAACAAAAGAAACCACCTACTGTAAATAGAGCACCTATTGTTGCTACAGATTATCAGATTCAATAGCCTTTACACAGATTTATTCGGACTTCCAGTATTTCAAAATACAATATATCTGGAGTCTCTTGGGCTTTATTTGAATTATTTTATGAAAAAAGTGCGTTGACGTGTTTCGGTGTTTGAGCCCGCAGATGTGGTCACACCTACATCAGGACAAAATAGAATTGCTTGGGGTCATCTGGTTCATTAGACCGGTATCCTTTCTCTTATTTAAGGATTCTAATTCTTTTAGTATTTGTAATGGTACATCTCCACATTCAGGCATACACTGCGATAGACAGATCAAGTTACTCTGCAGACTTGATGTAGAATCGTTTTGCTAAAGCGAGAATGAATGAGTAGATCTTTTCTTTTGTTTCTTTTCTCTTCAATTGCTGACTGTTTTATATGCTCTGATTGGCTGGACCCAGAGGTATCAGAGCGCTTTACAATTGTAACAGAAAGGTGTTTAAATACAGGTACAGTGTGTATAAGTACAGAAAGTTGATTCAAAAATAAGCAGTCCACATAGGATAAAGGTTACACTAGATGAAAAGCAAAAAACAATTGCTAAACACAATAATATATACAATATAGAGGTCGCAGTATGGTGGGAAGGTTCGATAAAATATACCTAGGAGCAAGAAGGACAAAAAATGTGCAAGAAAAACTGAAGGTCATAAAGTGTAGTAAGAAACGGGAGGTAAAGGAGAGGCAAGGAGGGGGGGGAGGTGATAAGATTGAAGGGGAAGGGAAGGAGAGGGGGGCAGGGGGGAGTTCACTAGCCGTAGGCGGAGCAGCTGGGTGGGGGGATGCTGAGGAAGGCGAGGCCACTCGGGAGGTAGTTAGAAGCACCAGTATTTATTAAGGAGAAGAAGTTTGAGTTCTTTTTTGAAGCTGGGGTAGGATGGGTTACAACGGAGGTCTGGTGGGAAGGCATTCCAAATAAGAGGGGCATTGCCTGAAAAGGAGTGTGACTGAGTGGAATTCTTTTTCTGCAGGGGGGGGGATAAGTAGGAGGGTGTTAGAGCTTCTCAGGGATCGCGTGCAGCCTGCTTTGGTCAATTTGATAGCAAGGTAAGTCAGAGTGTTTTGGTGGAGGATTTTGTGTGTAATGCAGGCCGTTTTTTAAGTGGATCTGCCTTCAATTGGGAGCCATTTGAGGGTTTTGAGGGCGGGAGAGATTTGGTCAAATCGTTTGCAGTCTGTGAAATGCCTGGCCGCGAGGTTGAGCACTGATTTTAGAGGTGCCAGGTGTGTTTTGGGAATTTCGGTGAGGATGGCATTGCCGTAATCAATGCGCGATAGAACAAGAGATTGAACTGCTAGTTTAAAATCATCAATTGGGATGAAGGGCTTAATTCTCTTAAGGTTACGGAGGGTAAGGAGGGCTCCTTTGGCAGAGTTTTTGATGTGTACGTTGAGAGATAGGCGGTTGTCAAGGGAGATGCCCAAGGATTTGACTGAGGTGGCTAGGGACAAGGGCCAGTTGAGGGCATTAAGGTCTGTGATCCAATTTTGAATGGGGAGCTGGTTGTTTTTTGGGGAGAAAAGAATAATTTCAGTTTTTTTAGGGTTAAGTTTGAGGTGGTTCGAGCGGAACCAGGCTTGAATTTTGATGAGGGTGTTGTTGAGGTGGGGGATGTCAGCATGGGTTTTTATCTTATGGTAGAGTTGAGTATCGTCAGCGTAAAGATGGTAGTTGATCCCGGCTTGTTTGAGAATGAGGGTGAGTGGTTCCATGAAGAGGTTAAAGAGAGAGGAAGAGAGTATGGGTCCTTGCGGAACTCCTAGAGAAATGGGGGAGGGGTTCGATAAGCAGTTTTGGATTTTAATTTGTTGAGCACAGTGTTGCAGGTATGAGACAAACCAATTATGAGTCATACCATTAAGGCCAAATCGTTCTCTAAGGACTTTGAATAGAACAGATTGGTTAACAGTATTGAACGCTGCGGAGAGATCGAAGAGGATCAATAGGCTAGATTCGCCATTGTCGAGGGAGTGGTGAATGTCATCAACAATGTTAAGCATGGCGGTTTCAGTGCTGCAACCTTTCCTGAAGCCTGATTGGAGGGGGTTAAGTAAGTTAAAAAGTTCAATGTGTCTGTCAAGCTGAAGAAGGACACATTTCTCCAGGGCTTTCGAGAGAAGGGGCAGATTGGAAATAGGACGGACGTTGTTGAGGTCATTAGGATCGGCAGTAGGGTTTTTCAGAATGGGGGTGATTTGGCCCAGTTGTTGGGCGGTAGGGACACAGCCGGTGGCTAGGGAAGTGTTAATGATCGAGGTCCAGGAAGGGGTAATGATGTGTTTGAGATTTTGGACAAGTTTAGAGGGGAGGGGGTCTTTGGTGTAGGAGGAGGGTTTAAGTTTCGCAATGATGTCAAAGACATCTCTTTCAGAAACTGGCTGGAAATTATGCCAGGCGGCGTTATTTTTAAGGAGAGTGTAAGGGGGATTGGAATTATGGAGGGAAGAGGGAATGGAGGGGATCGGGAGATCAATGTTATGTAGGATCATGGAGGGAGCAGGGGGTGGTGGGAGGGATGCAGGTGAGTTAGCGGAGATGTCTAAAATGGAGGTAGGGGTCGGAGTCTGGAGGAAGGATTGTTCTATTCTAGTAATTTTTTTCAGAGAAAAAGAGGGCTATTTCTTCGCATCTAGTGGTCGAGGCCAGAAGTATAGGAGGAGTGGATGAGGTTTGATTGCGAACAATGTTAAACAGTTCTCTGGGTCTATTTTTGGCTCGGTCCAGTTGTGCTCGGAAAAAGGATGCTTTTGTTTAAAGATGTGTTTTTTATAAGATGATCTTGCAAGTCTGAGGCCAGCTAGGTGCAAAGGGGTAGGGTGTTGTCTCCACGTACTTTCCGTCCGTCTAAGTGAGCGTCTTTCATTATTAAGCTCAGAATTGAACCATGATTTGGAAGGAATGGTTCTTTGGCTTTTAAGCTTCAGCGGGGCCAGGAGGTCCAGGGTATCCACGACTGCTTTGTTGTAGTGTTTTGTAAGCTCATTCGCGTTCATTGACGGAGGGATGGCGAGAAGTTGGGCATTGAGTTTGGATTCCAGTAAATCAGGGGGAATATTATTAAGATTTCTGGACAGTTTCATGGGTTTAATGATTTTCGTGGGAGGAGGGATGGCAGAGATCGCTATAGAGGACAGAATGAGATGATGGTCGGACTAGTCGATGGGAACGATGTTGGAACTTCTTAGGACCCTGCAGATAAAGTTCTTGCCTAGATTAGGTGTTCCTCATTGATGACAGCTGTTTTCATGGAATTTGATGGATCTTTGTGCATTAATACCAGATTAATGACATTGATTGGGTGAAGGTAAAGGCATGGTTGTTCTGTTCTAGATAATGTAACTAGTCCTTGTAATATGTTCAGTATCAGCACCATGCAGAGCTCTCATATTCCTACTTCCATGCATGAGAAGCTTATCCAGCCCAGGCTGTTTTATTGCATGCTAGGATTTTTAGTCCTAACCTATTGCAAAGCCTGGACTACAAATCCCAGAATTGACAGAAAATGGCTGGTATGGATAATAATCCCTCTCTCCCTTTGTCAGTGTTTGCATCCCCACCCCTGCTTCAAAAGCCATACTTTTCTGTCTTATTGTCGATTGGTGATGGACTACAGTCAGGGCACAGGTCGAGGGTACACGCAGGTTGACGGCATCACATTTTCACAGGGTGGATGTCATCTACCCTGCCAAGAGGTTGGGCCCTACAGAAATGTGCTTAACTTGTCATGCTGGTGGCTTGAGGCGTCAAGATGGCGGTCGCACTCTAAGAGTGCTCCGGACCCCCTCCGTCATCCGCCTTGCATCGGCCCACTGTTACTGCCCATCGACGTCCCACAGTCTCTGGGACGACTCCGGCATCCTCCCTGCTGTGCCCTGACCCCCCCTGGGGGCCTGTCTGGTGC
This sequence comes from Lissotriton vulgaris, assembly GCF_964263255.1. Taxonomy (NCBI): domain Eukaryota; kingdom Metazoa; phylum Chordata; class Amphibia; order Caudata; family Salamandridae; genus Lissotriton; species Lissotriton vulgaris. The sequence goes on from NC_141685.1 coordinate 1,036,732,152, forward strand.
CCGGGCTGCCCGTGCTGGCCTCCGCTCAGCGCGGCCTTCTCCCGACAAAATGGCGGCCCCGCGCTGCCAGCTCTGGAGGCCTGATTCCTTGGCTGGATGCCCCGGCTGCCCCCTTCCCGCCCTGCTTACCTGTGCTCCTTGTCGGCGGCGGCTGATGCCTGCGACGGAGGGCTGAGCTGCGGCCCGAGACGGTAGAGCGGCCTCCGGCTCTGGTACCTGCGACATTGAAAGGCAGACTCCGAGGTGCCTGGTGGGAGCTTGAGAAGCGGAGCGGCGCCTCGGGTTTCCATGGCGTGGGCGGGAGCCGGAGAAGACTGCTGCTGGAGGCACTGGAGCGGCGTCTCCCCTTGCCGTACCGCCTCTGCTCCTGCCGGCGGCCTGCGGGGGCGAGTCCGGCCTGGACGCCCGGCAGACAGGTGGGCTGTCGGGCTCCGGGTGCCGTGCCTGCCGGAGTGCCTGAGGGGACGCCTGAAGCAGGTGGCGGCCGACACTGAGCGGCGGACGAGGTGAGGAGACGGGGGTTTGCAGTGCGGGCCCGCTTCCCCCACCGCGCCCTTCGGCGGATGAGTCAGGCCGCGGAGAGGAGAGGAGAGGCTTCGGATTGACGAAGCTGCAGGACTATGTGCCGTGGTGCGCGTGGGCCCTCTTATACCTCTGCATGCGTCCTCTGTGGGGGGCGCTCCCCCCCTCTTGCCCAGCAACGCATCTTGCGCCCCTCGACAGCCTGGGGTGCAGGGTGTGTGAGAAGTGCTGAAAGCCCCGCAATGGCAACGAGGGGCTGCTGGTATCAAGTTGGAGGCGGATGCTAGGCCCTGCTGGGCAGTGAGCTACCCCCCTTTTACTCTTTGTGATACCGGGGGGGGGGAGGGACGGTGTTCGACTATGGAGGCCGTCGAGTCCCCTGGCCTACCCTCACATGCGAACTGACCGGTCCCCCCTCCCCCCCCATTGATTGCAGGCTGTGACGGTGTTGCGGCTTAGGGTGGGGCAGATTGGCTGCCGGGTCGGGTGGCGCACGTGTGTGCCCCCTCTTCAAGCCCGGAGACCCAGGATCTTGAGGTTGGGCTCTGTGGGGGGGCCCTGTAGTCTTGGGCCCACTGAGGCCGCCTTGAGGGGCCGCTATTGTCTTGTGGGGCGTGCTACCCTGGTGAACGGACACCGCCCTCCACCGTGGGGACTGGGAGAGGGATCGGCTGCCATACCGGGTGGCCGGGTGACGGGGTAGGCGCTGCTGAGTGCGTACCCCCCCTACCCCCCCAGGCGAGCACCTCCACCTGCCTATTGAAAACATGGGCAAGAACCGCACTTCTCAGGCCACTGGCCCCTCAACTCAAACGAAAATGGACCAATTTTCCAAGCCTGATCGCGGTCCAACAGCCGGGGCTGTAGCGGCGCTTGGGGCGACTGGAGGGGACCTCTCCACTATCCTGCAGGCGATCAGTGCATCGCAGACCTCGGAGGAAACCAAGATTGGACAAGTGACTGATCCGGCAAGACCTCCGCAATGCCACTGCCCGTATTGCGGAGGCCAAGGCGGAGTCCCGTCTTTCCACTGTGGAGGACGATGTGGGCACCCTTAAATCCCAGGTGGCCCACCTGCAGGCCCAGACCACGGAATTACATTGCAGGGCCGAAGACGCAGAAAATAGGGCCCAGAGAAACAACCTACGCCTCCTGGGTTTTCCGGAGGGAGTGGAGAAGGGACGCACTGACATCTTCATTGAGACCTGGATCCGGTCCTGGATCCCCAAAGAAAAGCTCTCCCCCTGGTTCGCTCCCTTGCTCCTAAACCCCCTCCTGGGGCTCCCGCCCGCCCCATTATCCTCCGAGTATTACATTTTCGGGACAGGAACGCAATTCTGGAGGCCGCCAGGGTGCAAGGTCCAGTGCACTTCCAAAATTCAAGATCATGGTCTTACCGGACTACTCTAGGGAGGTGCAGACACAACGCCTGTCTTACGATGAGGTCAAGCAAAAACTCAGAGCCATGGGCCTCCGCTATGGGCTTCTCTTCCGGGCACGCCTTAAGGTGTTTTTCAGGGGAAAACCTTCTTCTTCGACACTCCACAGGCGGCATGGACCTGGCTTACGTAAGCGCGGCCCCTTCTACCTGGTGTGACCACCCTCCCTGTCCCGACAGCAATGGACCGCCCCGGCCGGGAGGTGCCCAAGGCGCAGCGGCGCCGAACGGGGTCCAGACGGAGGGGTAACCGACGGGGGGTGAGCTCTCGGTCGCCGGGGGCACGATCCCGGCGCTCCCCGATTCAAACTTTGAGCCAGAGGGCCTCCTCCCCCACCCTGGTGTCCTCCATTATCGAAATGGGTAGCACCCCACGATCAGATGTTACTCGGCGGAGGGCCATGTCGGACTCAGACCTGTCGGGCAGCCCCGTGATTCGTGGCTCTGGTGGAGAGGAGGGGGTGTGATCAGGGTTAATGTTGTCTGCCTGCATTCTACCCTTCAGGACCTGCAATGATGCACCTATCTCTGGTCCCACGATGGGGGCTCTCCCTTGGCTCCGCGGGAAGATCCGGCCAAGGGTTACCTTTTTACTGCCAGCCTTGACTCGTGCCATCTTGTGACTTTTGGTTATTCACTCCATGTTTCTTAATTGTGGGCATGCATCCGTATGTATGAAGGGTGGTCTGACTCAGCCTTGCTCCTGACTGATTGTTTGCTAATCGTTTTAGAATAGTGAATCACCTGTTTGTGGTGTAGTTCGTTGTTGGGGTCTTGAACGACAGATGCTTCCACTTCAGAAGTGTAGGGTGGGGGCAGTTGGGGGGTTGGGAGGGACGGGGGACGGTTGTTCCTCGATTGTTTGTTTTGTTTCGCCGCCTACGGGCCACTGGTTGCAGTTCTTCTTGGCACCCATGTCTTTCTGACTGATTTACAGTTGACACGCAGATCACATCTTCCATCAGTTTGTTATTTTTGGCCGCCCCACAGGCCACCATCGGGGGCTCCCTTCGGTAGTTCAGTTCCCTCCTTCTTTGTTTTCCATGCTTGAAGAGCAGATCATCACCTTCCATGGCCCCGCTTCTGGGCACGGGCTCGGGTGGGTGTTCCCCTCCAGGTGGGGAGGGTCCCAAGTAGGTATCCGCCCCTCCACAGTCCATTTCGTAGATGACTTACACCCTCACTAGGCCTATCCACATCCTCTCATGGAACGTCAATGTCCTTTTGGACCGAATTAAGCGCACAGCGGTCCTCCGCGCTGCTTACCGCCACACACCGGACATCCTCTTCCTCCAAGAGACGCACCTCCTGGGTACACAGTGCAACTTCCTAGCTTGCTATGGGTTTGACAGGGTCTTGCACTCTGGTTTTACATGGGGATCCCGAGGGGTGGCTATTTTACTGAGGAAGGGGCTTCCCTTTACCCTGGCTAAAGCCGAGACTGATGCACAGGGCCGCTATGTGGCCGTTTCAGGAACCATCGAGGGGCGCCCCTTAAGCCTCCTGTGTCTTTACTTTCCCTCCCCCCCTCTCCTGCCTTCAACACTTCACCACCTCACACAAGTGATCTCCTCCCTTCCGCAGGGTCTTATGGTGGTAGGGTAGGGTAGGACTTTAACGCCGTTCTGCAGCCCGAAAGCGATACGACGGGGCCCCCGTCCGGAGCCCGGGTCACCTCCACAAAACTCCTCTCCAGTTGGTCCTCGGCCCTTGGCCTCTGTGATGTCTGGCGGGTCTGGAACCGCCGTGGGGAACAGTACACTCACACAAATCGACCTACTCCTGATGCTGGCCACAGACTGCCAGCTGGTTTCTGGAGCCACGATACTGCCCAGGGGGATCTCAGACCACTCTCCCCTCTCCCTCCGTCTTGGATCCCCTCCATTGGGCCCCCGAGCAATTAGGCGGCTAAACGCCTGGTTCTTGCAGGATTCTGCGATGGTGGAGTCCCTTGGTCAGGAACTGCGTTCCTTTTTTGCCACCAACGCAGGCTCAGTTCCCTCGCCTGGGACGCTGTGGGAGGCGGGCAAGGCCGTTATCCGGGGGTGGCCAGGGGACTGGTCCAAGCGAAGCGGTCAGAGCAGACGGCTCAGCTTGTGCAGCTGGAATCCCGGGCGGCACAACTTGAAGCAGCTCAGTTCACTGATGACGCGAGGGATTCCTCTCGGCAACTAGCGGTGGTACGTGAGGAGATCTGTCGAATCTCGTTGGAATCGGCTAAGATGCTTTGGCATTTATCAATTGCCCGTATTTATGGCTGGGGGGATAAGAATGGCAAGCTCCTCCACAACCTTGTGTCCTATCCCAAAGTCAACCGTATCATTCCGGAGATCCGTTCGAGCACCGGGACCCTCCAAGTGAGGTCCTCAGCCATCGCCCAAACCTTTGCTGCTTACTACACGACCCTCTACACCGCTCGCTCCCCGGAGGCCTCGCTGACCGACTTGCTGCACGGGACTGGTACCCGACACCGTGTCTCTCTCCAGAGACTGCGGAGGCCTTGGTCCACCCCTTCACCCTGAAGAAAGTCCAAGACGCAGTCTCACTCTTACACCTCGGTAAATCGCCAGGTCCCGATGGGTACCCTCAGGAATACTATGCAGCTTTTCGAGATATTTTGGCCCCCCATATGGTGGCTCTTTTCCGCTATGTGGCGGAGACAGGATCATTCCCGCCGAGTCAGATGTCGCCACGATCGTGGTTATTCCAAAGACGCGGCCGCCCTTCCTGAGCTGTGCAGATTACCGCCCGATCTCACTGATAAATACGGAGATCAAGATCTTCACCACGATCTTGGCCCAGAGAATCCGTCCCCTTCTGCAGGACCTTGTCTACCCCGACCAATGTGGGTTCATGCCTGCCAGGGGCACTCATCAATGCATTTGTCGGCTCCACCTGGCTCTGGCCCACCGGGAGCGCCTAACCCCGTATTTGGCACTGCTCTTCTTAGACTTTGAGAAGGCCTTCGACACAGTGAATTGGGAGTATCTGCAAGATGGGCTGGACAGGATGGGTTTCGGTCCCTCATTCCGCCATCTGATCGGAGTCTTATACACCAAACCCAGAGCCCGAGTGCTCATTAATCTTATTTGCGCTGGGGATGGAGCCCCTGGCGGCCCTTATTCGACAGGACCAGCTTATTCGAGGCTGGGCCTGGGACTCGAGCCAGGTGGGAAAGATAGCACTATATGCAGACGATGTTCTGCTTTACTTGGCAGACCCAGAAACCTCAGGCCCCAGATGCCTGGAGGCTCGGGTCCCCGGGCTCCGTCTTAATCCGGCAAAGTCAACTTTGGTCCCCCTGCATCCCTCCAGGGACTGCTTTGACTGGCAGTCGGACCTCCCCCTTAGAAGGCACTCGGTCAAATACCTTGGCGTTTGGATAACTCTCCTGCCAGAACTCGAATGGGCTTTAAATGTTAAGCCTTTGGTCATCCGGATGAAGGCGGATCTCAAAAGGTGGCAGAACCTTCCCCTTAACCCCCTGGGCAGGAGTGCCCTCTTCAAAATGATGATTTTCCCCCGTTTTCTTTCTATATTGCAAAATACTACTATTCAACTCCCGGGTTGTTGGTTCCGCGAGCTGGACGGCGTCCTTACCTGGTTTCTCTGGGGAGGGGCAAAACCACGTCTATCTCTGGCGCACTGTCGTATTCCCCCCTTTGATGGAGGTATGGGGTTAACCAATCTCCACCTCTACTACCTGGCCACGAAACTTATTGGCATCCATGATTGGTATGCGGGCGGCTGGTCCAACCCTGCATACCGCGTGGAACTCAGCACGTCGGACTTCCCAAGGATCCAGGCGTTTCTATATGGTAGCCCAGTGCCACAGGCCCTACCCTCGGTCACCAGGACGGTGTTTCTGGCCTGGCGTACGGCTCTCCGCCATGTGCGGTGGGATCGGAAACTGACCCGGCAGACGCCACTTTGGCACGGGTCCTGGATGCAGGAGATCTCGTCCCAGCAAGGATTCCGACGTTGGGACCTCATTGGCGTTTCAGTGCTCGGGGATGTCTGGGTGGGAGATCACATTCGCTCCTTTGCGGATCTACAGCAGCGTCACGCCCTTCCACACTCCCAACACTACAAATACCTGCAACTCAGACACAAACTTCATACACACGTCTCGCCACCTGTCTCCCTTCCAGAGTTCAGCCAGCTGGAGGCTCAAGTGATGATGGGAAATCTGGGGAGGGGGGAGTGTCCCGTATCTACCGGTCCCTGGTGAACAATGGTCCTGCTTTCCTGGATCGGCTCAGGGCTCGCTGGGAGGGATGGCCGAGCACCCTGGAGGAAGCGTACTGGAGGGATGCCCTTATGGCGCCCAAAACCCTGACCACATCCTCCAAGTTGTGCCTAGTCCAACTTTATTACCTTCACGCGGCATATCTCACCCGGACACATCTATTCAGGGCCCGGCTGAGATCCACCCCAGCGTGTGCGCGCTGTGCCTCTGCCCCTGCCGATTTTTATCACATGGTATGGTGCTGTCCAGTGCTGGCACCGTTTGGGGGGGGGGGGGGGGGTGGAGCGGGAGCTCCCGCATGCCCTGGGATGAGAGGTTCCCCATGATCCGCGGCGTATGCTGCTGGGGGCGTTTGATGGTTTACATGGCTCTAGGGCGGACAAGCGCCTGGTGGGGACAGCTGTGGCGGTTGCCAAGAGAGATATAGCGGCGCACTGGTCCCAGGCTAAGGCGCCCTCTGTAAAAGACTGGAGGAGAGGGGTGGACTGGTGCGGGATCCAGGAGGAGGCCCTATTTGAAGCCGGGGGATGCCCTGACCTATTTAGTAAAGTGTGGGGCAAATGGTTCAATATGCTTCCACCCTGATGGTCTGCCTATATGTGTTTTACTCTGTGTACAACTGTATCTACCGTACAGACTGCCGGGTTATGCCCTGATGGCACGCTTTTTTCTCTGCCACCTGTATGTAAAGCCATGATTATCCTGGTAATTAGTGAACTGCAACCAATGAATTTGTATGTTGTGATAAAAACTTCCAATAAAATTGATTATCAAAAAAAAACTTGTCATGCTGTAATTTTCAGCCACCAGGACATTTCCAGTAGCGCCTGCACATTGTCTTTTTTAGTTGTGAGCAGCAATGTGCGGGCAGAGAAGGGGATTAACAGATTCCAAGCTGCGGCCATAACAAAAGCCAAAGTTAAGGGGCCATCAGGCATCCTTTTGTTGGAGTATCCTGGCTGGGAGCTATCAGGAGCCCCACACATAGAAGCAATGGAGGGTAAACAAAGCATCATAGCTTGTTATCACTTCACAGATACTTAAGGGAGTCATGCTTTTGACTTTGTTCAGTCCCTGTATATAAGAGATATACATGCACTGTAAACATGTCAGATGTGTTGGTCTGTCCCAGTATTTACACAAATAACAATTTAAATACTACTATTTTGTTTTATTTATTTTATAGTGGTTTTAGCACTACTCATCCCAATGCAGGGTGTCAGAGTGCTTTATAGCTCATGTACACATTGTACATTGACAATACATTATATGTTTGTAAATCAATGTACAGTATGTGTCACATAACACAGTGAGGGTTACAAGTTGATGGAGCCAAATGTCCTTTATAGCTCACTGTGCTATATTAGATGGGTTACAATTTATGAACAGCAAGCTACAAAGGGATGTATGAGTTAAAAGCAGTAACCCACTCATCCACTTACATAAAATAAAAATCTGTCATCTACATGTTACATAATGTGCTTTGCAGGAGATATATTAATCCTCTATACTACTTTGATTAAAAACGGGTACCAGGCAAAACACAGCTCTCTCCAGGAAATACGTTATCCTTCCGAGTCTTCTTACCATTATTATTATTCCATGAGATTTAGCTGCCACAGAAAGATCTCTGCAGCAGGTGACTTAACCCCATAAGATATTTTAAAATACAGATTTTACAACCAATTAGGCAGAACAGAATTACAGCCACGTTTCTCCTTGTTGCCAATTTCTTTGTGGCAGGGTTTAAAAAACATAAATGTATAGGTTGAGGCCAGGATTTTGTATCGGGGTTGTGTGAATTTTTTTGCACAATCACAACGCAAAATCTAATTTGTTAAATATTGTAATGCACAAAAATGTAGTCATGATAGACCTGCTAAACATATGCAAGGTCTTAAGATCTGATGTCACTTCTTGTGATGTTATGGGTTGTGATGCCACTACCTGTGATGCAGCATGCGATGTCACGAGCTGTGATGTCACTTGCATACTGCCTAATATGGTTATTACCCCTACTTTTTTAAATGTCTTGTGTCCTGACTGAAGGGGTGCTGTTGATTTAATCAATCAGCCTTTAGCAGGTAATCACCCAATAGGGTATCCAGGCGCTTGCAAGTCCCAGAGGCTTATCCAAACAGCCAGATCTTTGACGGCCATTCGGGATTTCGGAAATTAGGTGATGGTCCAGAGTTGCAAGGTGGGGCTGTTCCAGGCCTTTGCTGCAATGTGGAAGAAGGAGGGTCCTCCACTTCTGGTTCACTAGATGCGGGGCTATGTGAGAGGAAGGTGGAGCATATTCTTTTCAATTTTTTTTTTTAAAGTGTCAACCTGAGACAGAAGAAAATTGGTGGGATGGGCAGTTCTGCCTATAAAGGTGGCTACATTTGTAGTTAGTACTGAAGTGCATTGTGTAAATTCCTTAGGTGTCCTTGCACAAAATCTTTATAGAACAAAAAAGGGCATGGTACAGATTGGCCCTTAGCCTTTTCAAGAAATTCTATCAAGCATATAGTGGTTGGCAAGTTTGTCTCCTGGGATACACAATTATATTTGAGAGATGCCGTCTTTGCATTTTTAGCTCGAGCCTAGACATCGCTTGTGCTGTCTGGATAGTCTGTTGTATGTACTTTGTGAGCTTGAACTCCGCCCATCGCTTTTCATTTGTCTAATTGCTTTTAAAATTCCTTGCTTTCCAGTGGGTAATTTGTCTCCCAGGTCCATCCTTTTTATAACTCATTCCCTCCTATGGAGCATTGCCCCTGACTCGTTGGCTTCCACTTTTTTTTATTTTACTTTCTGTTCAGTACTTATTTTTAAATTCTGAACAGCTCTTCACACATGCGAACAGGTTGTGAGTGGCTATGTGTGTGCCTTGATCTTGTGGACTAAGCTGTAATGCTAGAGGCTAGTTCCTCACGTGCGGTTGTGTACTCTGTTTGTATCATGTGAAAGTGAGAGCACTTATTTATTATTTTATTTTATGTAAGGTTGCATTTGTGTGTGTTTCTCTTTTCAAATATATTCTTTGATGGAACCACTTTTCTGGATGTTCTGTGCATCTTTGTTGTAAGCAGTGTTTTGTTTGTGCGTCTTTTTTTGATAATAAAATATATGACGGAATCACTCTTTTGTAAATTACGTGTGTTCCCGTTTTCCGTATTGTTTTTGTAAATTGTTTTGTTTGGCTCAGTTTTCCTAAGAATGTTTTTGGGGGGGATCTCAAATCAGGTGGTCTTACAACCGAAGTAAGATCAATTTTGACGCCATACAAAAAGGAGAATAACCACATTTTAGTATGTTTTGTCCAATAGCATTTTAAGGCAATGTTTTCTAAAAATGTTAATTTCTCTGTGTAAAATGCGCCTGGCCCCTCCTGAATGCCGAGTGAGCGCGCCTAGGAGCTTTTGGCGCCATTTTGGCTCCCACCCCACAACCTGAAGTGGCAAAGTAGCAGCGTTGTAGCAGTTCAGTGGTGCAATGAGTTCACTCCAAGACCAATGTGTACTCTGTTATTAAAGCATTCTTGGTGCTCACCATAGTTTTGGAGTTTTGGAGCAGTGCACAACACATAATGGAGCAGTTACAAAGGGTTTGTTTTGTCCTACATTTTGTGCCTGGGACATAACACAAATGCTGTGTGGCGCTACTGCACTTTTACAATACTTGGCATTTAAGGTACTTAAAATTGCCTAGTGTTTTGGGAACAAAGGTCATGGTATAGGGACCGACAAATATAACAAACAGTTGCAATGCAATAGGTCTCGCATTTGCAAGAGCTTGAGCTAATGGCATTGTAAATGACAATGCCTTTTATTTATCTCTTTTGATAAATAACACATAAATAAAAAGCATTGTCACTTACAATGCCAATAGCTCAAACTCTTGTAAATGCGTTACTGCAAACCTTCACAAAAAAGAGCATGCTTTATGATATAGGAGACCCTCACTGACAAACAGCCTACAGCATGGTACAGAACATCTGCACTCAGAAACAACATGCTGCATGTTATAGGACATGGTGATAGAGCAGACCCTCACACACAAACAGCACACAACATGCTATAAGACATCACACACAAAGAGAATAGTGTATGGTACAGTAGATCCTCACTCAAAAACAGCATACCACATGATATAGGAGACCCTCGCAGACAAATAGCATACATCACATTACAGGACAGCCTTACACAAACACCATACCGTATGGTACAAGACAACCACATACACAAATAGCATACAGTATGGTACAGGACAACCCCACACGCAAACAGCATCCAGTGTAGTACAAGAAATTCTCACAGAGAAAAAAAAGATGGCAGCAAACCCTCACACACAAACAGCATGTAGCATGATATAAGAGACCATCACAGACAAACAGCATGGTACAGAACATCCACAATCAGAAACAGCACACAGAATGTTACAGGACAGGGTGATACAGTAGAACCGCACACACAAACAGCACACAGCATGGTACAAGAGACCCTCATAAATAAAGAGAATACTGTATGGTACAGTAAATATACATAGCAAACAAATGGCATCCTGTGATAAAGAGAATGATAAACAATACGAAAATATCTTCAAATGTCACCATGGACAAAGAAGTAAATATAATATAGTGAGTCGCATGACATGCGAAGGAAGATTTCAAATAGACTAAATTTTGAATTGTTACAATCTCTACCACACTCGCACCCTAAAATTTCGTGCAATACAACATCCTGGAGTTAGATGCAACAAGAATCACCAAAACTACACAAAATGAAAAATGCCATAGACTAGTTGGATTGTGTGATAGAAAACAATTGCATCTTTAACTGGGTTAAAAACACAACCAGAAGCAGCTGACACCATTCAATGGGACTCAAACTTGCTAACATACACTATGGCATTTATTAGACAGCGACTGCACATTTAAGGAGACAACGGTTGAGTGCTGGTCATGGATACTATAAAGAAGGTACTTGCACTTGATTGCAGGGTTATCTGAGAGGTAACAGTCATATTATAGGATATCTCCGCACTTCGCGCCAGAGATACCATCTAACAGTAGCAGAACTTTTCAGCTGAGCTTCTGGCCACGTAAAGAGACAGTACAGTGACAATTCAGCTGTGCTACTGCGCCTATAAAGGGACAGTGACTTTTCAGCGGGGGTTCTAAACACAGTGAAATAGTGGAGGTGTTACTGAGTTCGGCCATTCCTGCCTGATATACACATGCAGAACCAATAGCTTTTTTTAAAAAGTTTTGCCATCACGCCCCCATTTAAGTGTGTCATTTGGCAATTGACCCCAAACCTTTTTGAGGAGCCAGTGTATGTGTCACAAACACAGGGAAACATTTGGACTCGTATTGGTATCTGTCTGCATTTCAAACTCTGGTGATGTGGCAGATATGCCGGTGATATATGGCAGAGACATGAACCCGACACACTGTTCTTAAGAGACAACCTTACAAAGTGCACATTGGAGGCCGAGATGGAGGATAAAGGCGTCATAAGGGAGAGCAGCAATCTCCACCGCCGATCCAAGGGGTGCAGCTGTAACTGCAGGCAGGATTACGGTGGCGGCACAAGAGCTAGGAGGGGGTTTAAGCAAACTGAAGTGGAGGTACCAGGCTCCCTCCACCAGTGAATATGCGGAAAGGAGTGGCCTCTGTTTACCTGGCTCTGTTTCTTCTGTCTTTGCCTCTCCGCCATCTTTCTTAACTTCTGTCAGGAGCGTGACGAGGAGCTGACATGGAGAGGAAGGCAGCTGCAAGTTTCGCGAGAGGTCTACTGCAACAATCGTGAATAGCGGCAAAGTCTTCGGGTAGAGAAGTGGCTGTGTGACGTCAACCATGGTGACACCCCAGCGGTGCTTTCCAAGATCCTACCTCCCCCGTCGCCCCCAATGAACTGCCCACATTTCATTGTACTGATAAGGAAGAATGCTCCCTTTAAAGAGCTGATAGAGTGCAGCCGGAGCAGAACTGGAGGAATGCATGTGGACCCAGAAGTGGGATTGCCAGTGAAATCGGAAGTGGGACACGAAAAGCAATGCTTACATAGGGTACCAAACCACTACTTTATTCGATATATGCATACCCACAATCCTTTAGACTACACCAAATACTTGTTTTATGTTCATTTCATTACGTTTACAGTTTTTAATTATAGGGAAATGCAAACCGGTCCGCATACTCTTCCACATTGCGTCTATTTTACAAAATGAAACCTAATATTCCTACAAAAAAAAATAAAGAGGAAGCCTTGTGTAAAAACCAATGAATTATTAAACAGCCTATATTGTGTATTTCCTACTCCCACATGAACGATGCAGCACAGTGGCTCTACATAATGTGAAGCGCCCGTGTATGTCAAAGCTGTGAAGAGTCTGCTGTGGCTAACTTGTTATCATTAAATAAACTAAGTAGTTCTCAAAGGAACTAATAAGCAAGTAGAGCGTATGTAAACTGTACTTAGTTGGTGTTGCCTCAGCATAAAACGGAAATGACATGTGGGATCGCTAGCCAAACATCAGCCAAATCAGAACAGCAATGCTAGAATTAACCTATGGCAAGCAGCAGGACAAATTACCCTTGATATTGTAATTACTATAGGTCTTGCGACAGCGCATGTGCTGTCTAGTCTCGACCTAAAAACAAACACCTTGAGTGCTAAGGAGGTGGAGTAGCAATGTCTGAACTGGCTAGGTGTGGCCTGCGCTTGTGTGAATATGTGAGTTGTACTGGTCCATCATGACAGAGGATTTGACTTTGTAGAGTAGCATTGATTAGATCTATAGTTCGCAATCATGCACGTTTTCTGCATATCCTTAAAGCCACTCCGTGCTAGCTGCACTGTCTGACTATTCAATAGTTTTGACCAGGTGCCTGAGACGATCCCAGTTAAACACTTGTATACTAAAGATATAGATATACATGAAGTGCTTTATTATCGCATATAAAAGTACTTCCAGATATACAAGTTCAGACTACCAGCTGTACAAAAATAAACTACTAAATAAGAACTTCTCAATGCAGTGCTATAATGGGCCTATTAGTGTCAAAGCTTCTTTGTAAAAAGAAAAAACGTTTTTGTATTTAAGAGACTTTATCATGTGTTCATTAAATAGCTCAGAATCCCATCCTTGGGGGCGTAAGGCCGTTCACCAGTGGCACGTAAAGTAACAGTAGATGTTGTAGCACCCGCGATTATGTGTTGCATGGCTAAATACTTATAACGTTCCAGAGGCGAGACCTACTGGCTATGCCAATGTTTGTTTCTATAAAGCAAGACCAGTGCATTAAATCCTATAAAACAGCAAAAACTTTTATTTGAGTTTGTAAATCTCGTGCTATTTGGAAAAGTAGTATATGCTTTGTATTGGTCAAAAAAAGCATTATGTTCAAAGTGAAAGAATAAACACTAAAAGGAAGTTTCATGTCCTGGCACTGTGTGACCTTTGAAACAGCACTCTTACTTTTTAGGTCTCGCCTAGCGTTGCAGCGCATGAGCTGTTCGCTCTGTGAGGCCTCTTGTAATCGAGGATATTTTAGAAGTGGAGTGGAAGCCCCGCCCATCCTTTCAATTGGCGGGTGTCATCGTTTATGCTAAACGCTGGCTCCCTATTTGAAATGAGGCTTCTTTGTTCCCGCCCTGTCTCCTTTTCGGCTCACCCATCCGGACTGGATTGCGTACTTGTAGCGTGACATAGTCTCCTTTAATTACAGTTGGTAGCACTTTTTTTTGCATTCGCACAATGGCGACAGATTGTTGAAGTTGTTCTGCGGACTACACATAGTGGTTCCTGGCTCATATTGAATCCTGGAACTGTTTTACAAAACATGTCTCAAAATTTGTGTGCAGCAGCTGTAATCCTGGACTGGAATTTCCACCAAATAAAGCATTTTGGGGTAAAATGATGGCAGTAAGATCCTCCCCTTTTACAGTCGACCGTTTGTAAGTGTGACTTTTGAGTGCGGTGTGAAGCACCGCGGGAGGGGTGAGAAGCCGGGGTCTGCTGCTAGCGGGCAGTGTTAGTTTGCCCTCCTAATCTGCTCTTCCGGGCCCTCCTTTTATTACTGTGGCCTGCCATTGTTATCCCCCTATCGCCACCAGAGCTGCCAGCCTGTCGTCTAGCAGCACAGTTTCCAGCTCCCCCAGTGACGGCAGCGGTTTCTTCTTCGTGTACGGATCCAGATCCTTTTGCAGCGTGACACCGGACTCCCCCGGCCACATTCCACCCGCCAACGGACTGCCCTAGATCGACTTGGGCCTCAGGGCCCCAGCGCTTTGCCAACCCGCACATGCCCCGTGTCTGCCCCCAAAAAAACAGTTCCTGCCATGGTGGTCACCCACAGCCAGGTGCAGTTAAGCAGTACAGCGACCCGAGGGCATATGGCATCGCGGAATAAGAGCGGATGTACTAGAGGGGGGCTTTTTTAAATGTATTTATTTTTTAGCACTTTTATATAGCGCAAACCTGACCCGAAGGTATTAGAGCGCTTTACATCAGCACCAATTGCATTACAGACAGACACAAGGCTTGCATTGAAGAGAGCAGGCGTGCACAGCGGGGGGCGCTGGCGTTTATAAAGTATGTGCATGTTTGATGATTTAACTAAAACTGCACAGACTTACGCTGGGAAAGCCAGGGTGTGCTTGTTTTATATCGCTTGATTTTAAAATGCAAAAAGGGAGACAAAGGTTGCGGTTCGTGCATGCGCTGCTGGGTTACGGTGTACACAGCGTGCAAATAAACAATGCTGTAACATTGGCTCCGCCTCGGATAGTCGTGCAATGTTTACAAACACGTTTGCAGTCCGGAATTACAAGACAGTAACAGCGTTCCGGAGATGTATTAAAAAAAGTAGAGAAAACTGCTAAATAAAGCGGAAACACTCCAATAGCAAATAACATGTAAAGAGCAGAGAAGTGACTCCCACGCCCTCTCACTGTTCATGTCCTAGGCGGTAGCCATTCCTCAGCCCAAATTGGTGGCTCAGTCTGTTTCTGTGGTTCTTGCCCCTTACTCCACATGCCTGGCACTGCTGTCATCAGTTTTCTGAGCGCCATGTCTAACTGTGGCAATGACCGTATTAACAGATTCCAACATCGTTATCTTCCCGTCTTCTAAGAGCTATGACACTGCCTCTTTGTGATCTCATCCAAACCACTAGTTGTGGATACTCCAGCTAGGGTGCCCACATCAAGGCATTACAGGATATGCAAATCTTCCCAGATGGTACTAAGCAGATATAAAGAACATATTTAGCGCCAAGTGCCACCAAACAGTCAAATAAACTGTGCATGAAAACAGAAAGGTGTGAGCTGACAGGAAAAGTGTGATGTTCTTCATTGGAAATTTTAACTTTTTAGAGTGTCTGCGCCTTCGTTTGTTTGTGATGTATGTTTTTTGGTTTAGCTAAAACGCGTGCATTCCAAGATATTTCTGTGAGGTGGTGTGTGATTTGAGACTGCAAGCATTCAGACATGCAGTCTGCGAGTGACCGACAAACAGGAGCGTGTTCAGTGCTATACGAGAGCTCAATATTTCTGTAAACTACTTAGGTCGAGCCTGAGTCAGCGCGCAAGCACCTGCAATCATTGGTTCAAATTAAGCACTGGAAGGAATGGTGTACTTTCTACCCCTGCCGGAGCGGAGCAGGCTAAATCACTGCTACTCATTTTCTGCCACCATGCTTCTACAGAATATTAACAAGCATTTGCAATGCAATAGGTCTCGTATTTATGAGAGGTTAAGCTAATGTCATTGTAAATGACAATAGCTTTTATTTTTGTTTTATAAACCAAAACCAAAATAAAAGGCATAGCCATTTTCAATGCCAATAGCTCAAACACGCATAACAGCGAGACCTTTTGCATTGCAAATGCTTGTTAAAAATAGTTAATCAAGTTGTGTACGCCACTTACCCTTCGAGAAAATCCACAAACCCACACACCCCCGATGGGAACCAATCACATTACTCCCCTTACAACATCAGCTGCGAGAAAGGCATTGCTGACGCTTGCCCTCGGGTACATGGACAGAGAGGGCTGCCATAATAGTTGTGGCATAGATCATCAGCAGTATCAGTGGCAATGTTGGTTGTGCAAGGGAGCATAGGTGGGGGGGCCGCTGTGCAGTGGGCGGCAGCTGCATACAGGCAGTACATTGAGTCCCCAAAGCAGTACAGGAAGCCGTTAACTATAATGTCAGTTCTGTGATAGTGTGTAAAACATTACAAATTCCCCCCAAAATTGTAAAGCTGGTTTAAAGTGTTGTAATGTAGCTTCTCGATGCTGTTCTCAATGCTGTTACCCTCACCCAGGCTGTGAAGTTTCCTAGGCCAATGCGTGAAAAGTTCATCCAGGTCAAATTTTAACTTGGAACCTCGTTTTACCCCGTTAAAAAACAAACACTCCAACCCCCAGAATGCACACGAAGAACTTCGACAAGATGAGTAAGACATTTGAGAGCTCAAGTCTCGGAACGCTGCTACAGTTAAAAAAGAACAAACACAAATACTAACCATTCCTGGCTCTTTATCTTACAACACATGCTAGACTCCTTGCATATGTTTACAATTTTACAGGAGAAACCATTCAAAGGACGCATCTAATGTATAAAGATATCACACGTGACACGGCCTCTGACAGATCCGGGCAGGCAAACGTTTCATCTTCTTGACATCTCAGAGCAGGACACAGCGCGCTAATTCATATCGTGCCAGAGCAAGCGACTGACAGCAGCACACGTTTAGGTGCCAAGGGAGGTCTTGCCACACTCAAGATGGCGGTCGTAGTTGCCTCCCTGGTGTGAATGACGTCACTAGACCGAGCCGCACGCTGCGTAGAATCTCCTCCTGTCACTGTTACTTAAGAGTTCAGGAGGCATCAGAAAGAACTGCGCTACAGGTGAGAAGACCCTGTGCCTCTTTGAAAGTGTTCTGGACTCTTCAGTCCTGAAAAATGTGTAATTTACCAGTCAAAGCAGGAGAGGGAGAGGGTAACGGGCATAGTATCTGAATTTGGAACGGGAGCCAGGTTCGAGTCGCAGCGTCGACTCAAAACCCTGTGATTCTGGCCAAATTACTTAATCTCCCTGTGTTTACAAAAATGAATGTGGCCACGTGTGATCAAACTGGTGCTCATGTATAGCGCTACAAAAACTGCTAAGAAAAAAAAACAGACTAGCAGAGGCACTTTGGGGTCTGTAATTTTCACAGTAAGCGTCACTAGGAGAGCTATGTTTTGTCTAGTCTTGCATTTGGGCATATGTAATCCTTTAACAACAAACCGTGTTATCTGAAATTATTTCAGAGTCGAGTAGTATTATCGTTCTTGCATAATTTTTGCTACAGGAAACTGGGAGATATGAGAACTACTTAAATTGAAGCACAGGCTATTTCAGGCGGGAGACAGCTCAAATAAAGCCATTTCGGCTTTTAAAATCAGGTGTTTCTCGCCTGAATCGGGTCAGTTGGCATGTATATGTTAGATCTGCAGAGCAAATCTTAGTGGGTCTGTAGCAGGCTCTGCTCTAGAATGCTTGATCTGGGAGAGCTATTAAAACGCCAGGGTGGGCCATGAAGGTGCATGGGGGAAGTGTGCAAATATCAACAACTTGTTTTAGTAGGTCTGCTGTTGAGAAATTGGCAACAGTATGGGTGTCTTAAAAGAGAAAGTTACATTTCTTGGATCTAGTGCAATCACTGTTGACCATGCCCAGTGCCCATTTTATTGACTCTTAACTATATTCCAATGGGAGTTTTGGCTTTTGCTGCAGCAGGAGTGCCATTGCCTACTCTGATGTTCAGTTTTGGGTGAGAGGTAGCCGTTCAAAGGGATTTTGCAGCATACATTACACATTGAGTTCTCTTTTTTATTCAACAACTTTGATATAAAATACACAAAAAGCGTAAACTCAGTAACATACCGCCTCAGTATATTGTCTGGAGGGATTCTGCCTCTGTATATTGTCTAGAGGAGTACTTTCATGGACAGTTCCTTCAAAATGAAATTCATGATGTGATTGTCCATCTCCAACCCATCCTATTCCAAAACTATGCCCCTTCTTCACCAGACAGAGAGGATAAACCTGAGGGAGTGCGGGGTAGATGCAAAGAGCGACAGAAGCTACTCTGGACTGGGGCTATTGATGATTTCTCTTCTAGTACGAAGGGAACTTTGGTTGCAGCCTGGAGATCCTTTGTGGCTGGAGAAGTTAAGCGAGCTTCTCTAGTGGCATAACTATCAATAGTGGAGCAGGTGCAGTGTCACCCGGATTCAGGAATTTTAGGGGCTGACTGCGCCCAAGCTCAGTCATATTATTCAACCATTAGATTGAGGACACATCTTTCTTGCTAGCACTGGGGCCTATGACACTCTTCCTACGCTGAGCCTCTCCAGGGAACAGAGGAGCCAGCACAGTGGTGCAGGTAGGCTTTGTGTTTGTGTCATGTCATTTTTATGTAGATTTGTTTTAAAAAAATGCATTTAACCAGGAATCAAGGGGTTACATTTGTGCAAAAGATAACATTACATTGAATAAGCATTGTGACTATTGGAATGGTTTCCTTGTGAAAAGTCAATAGCACATGATCCTTGGATGCTGTTTCTCTCTTGTCATTTTTACAGAACTGCTTCAGTTGTATTATAAATAGTTTCAAACAGCCTGCAGTCAATGCTGTTTACACCTCTGGTGCTCACACTGCAGATTTTGGAATCCAAGTCAAAGACTTCCACAAAAGAAGAATTGTTAACACACCAAGATTAATAATAATGTGTCTTTATTCAGACCACAGCTGGACACGTTTCACCTGATCGAGATATATATAATCTGTAAAGAGAGCAAAAATGAGTCCAACTAATTGAAGTTACTTTCAGTACCCTTTGTATAGAAGGTTAGTTTAATACTGGCACACTTTGGTGTGTTTTTATTTCTTTTTATTTCTCCTTCTATTGACTCTATTGCTCCCCCCTATATCTGGAGATTCCAAAAATCTTCTTGCTGTCCTATGAGGTGTAGACACAGGACGCTGAATCAATATCACCCTTCGTGGACCAGACAGGATGCTCTCCTCTTGTTAGCCTCAAACAACAAACCTAGAGAGAATCTCTGAGGTTGCAACAGCTTTAATTCATCAGGCATTCACCACCCCTGTGAAAACTAGTTGGCATTCAAAAAATAACAAAATAAATGTGATGTTGTGTGACCTTTTCCCTTCGGCAGCTCTTCTCCCCGTTTCACCTTTTTAAGAGCTAGCTTCCTAAGCTGGACCCCACCACCTCCCCAAGAATGCCCAGCGTGGCACTTGCCTGTAGCCACGGCCCAATGAAGGAGTCGTGGTGCCTTGCCAGGGGTTGAGGGGCGGCCTTTGGAGTGTTCTTTGGGCTCTAATGTCTTCGTACTGAACCTTCGCTCTGGGTGTCTCTCTCGTGGTGTCTCAGTCTCCCGTGCTCGGTCTCCTTCTTGTGGCGACCTGGACTTCCACGTCTCGTGCTCCTTTACTGGCGCCTCGGTGTCCTGCGTTTGGTGCTCCTCTGCTGACGTCTTGACCTCTCGCTCCTCCGTTCACTCAACTGCACTCCTTTCATCCGGCTTGCCCCTCTCTCAGTCTAAACCCTCGTTCGATTTCTACCTCCTGGCTCTGACGTCAGTGTTCTTTGAGACCTGGCATCTGGGATGCTCCATATAGGTTTTCCTGGGTCTAGTTTGTCAGCCATATTGAGAGGGAGCTTGTCGACAATAATACAATATCGATGAAGACTTCACACAGCTCCACATTTGTCAAATCATCTCGTATCACAACGCAGGAAGGAAGTTGGCGGCACAACTTTGTCTTTTATGAACAATACTTTCAGACCGACGCGTTTTGGCCATTGCCTTCAACAGGATCATAGAGTTGCTTCGTGTAAAGTGTACATTTATATGGAAAATCCCTTACCACACCACCATTTTGTTAAAAAAGAACAACTAGACTGCTCGCATGTTTTTTCCAGTCCTCCAATATTATGTTGCATTTTGACCTCCATTTCCTCTGTAACATTATAAACTGTTGAAGATTCTCACATGGCGTACTCTACTCCTGTGGATAGGGAGTATCAGTAAGTTAAAATACATGAAAATGTCATCAATACATTAGACCACTTTGCGATCATTCTTCATTTTATATAATCCATATTCAAATACTCATCAATTCAAATATGCATAAAGCTCCGATGCAGGTTAAGTACCATAAGAGGACTCATATGTCCATTGTATTCCATTGAGGAATTTTCATTCATGCAACAAGGATCTAAGAATGGTGCATGTTATATACCGTCTATGCTGCTGGACTTGTCCGCAGCATTTGATACTGTGTCTCATTCTAGGTTACTTGGTAGGTGGCATGAGATTTGCATTCACCAAATAGCTCTACAATAGCTTGCTGATTTCCTTTCCAACAGGACTCAAACTGTTATTCTGGACTCCTATAAGTCTCGTACCATGACATTGGACAGGGGGGTACCTCCGGGCTCATTTCTCAGCCCTACACATTTTAACATTTATGTTGCCCCCCTTGCCAAAATTGTCAGAGCCTTTGGCTTTGATATTATATCATACGAGTACGACACACACCTGCTAATCTCCCTGTGCAAGAATTGGTTTTATCAATCTCTTACCATGAAATAACAGGTTTTGTCCATTGTAGGCTCATGGTTCCACATAATGCTTTTGTGAGGAAGAGTCTTTCCTTTATTACCACCCACAGAAAGGAAAACTTTGATCCAGGTGTTGGTCATCAGCTGCCTGGATTATGGTAATGCGCTATTGGCCTCAGCAAACAAGACTTTGCTATCTAAACTTCAGGTGCCAAAGAACACCGCCGCCTGTCGCAGCCTTCGACACGGTCTGTCATAGCACCCTCTTACAACGCCTCAGAAACGTCGGAATCCAAGGAAAAGCACTGGAATGGATCACCTCGTTCCTCACCGGAAGAACCCAGAGAGTTCGCCTTCCACCATTCAAGTCAGAAGCCACTGAAGTCATCTGCGGCGTACCACAAGGATCTTCACTCAGCCCCACCCTCTTCAACGTATACATGAGCCCCCTCGCGGTCATCGCACGCCAACACAACCTCAACATCATCTCCTACGCCGACGACACTCAACTGATCCTATCACTCACCAGAGACCCTAACACTGCCAAAACCAACCTGCATGAAGGAATGAAAGAAGTAGCCGAATGGATGAAGCACAGCCGTCTGAAACTGAACTCAGACAAAACAGAAGTCCTCATCCTAGGCACCTCCCCCTCCGCCTGGGATGACTCATGGTGGCCAGAGGCCCTTGGAAAAGCACCCATCCCGACGGACCACGCACGGAACCTGGGCGTCATCCTGGATTCCTCACTCTCTATGAACAGACAAGTCAACGCCGTTTCTTCATCTTGCTTCAACATTCTTCGCATGCTCAAAAAAACATTTCGCTGGATCCCCACCGAAACTAGAAAAACAGTCACCCACGCTCTGGTCACGAGCCGACTGGACTACGGAAACACCCTCTACGCCGGTACCACTGCCAAACTCCAGAAAAAACTCCAACGCATCCAGAACGCCTCAGCCAGGCTCATATTAGACATCCCGCGTAAAGAACACATCTCTGATCACCTGAAAAACCTCCACTGGCTCCCTGTCAATAAGAGGATTACTTTCCGCCTCCTAACCCACGCACACAAAGCACTCTACGAAATCGGACCCGAATGCCTCAACACACGACTGTCCTTCTACACCCCCTCCCGCCAGCTACGATCTTCCAACCAAGCCCTTGCCACTGTACCCTGCATCAACAAAACCACCATGGGAGGTAGATCCTTCTCCTACCTGGCAGCTAAAACCTGGAACTCACTTCCCACTCACCTTCGCCTTACTCAGAACCACCTAGCATTCAGAAAGCAACTTAAAACATGGATATTCGACAAGTAATTCCCCACCCTCATTCCAGCGCCTTGAGACCCTCTGGGTATGTAGCGCGCTATATAAATTTATTGACTTGACTTGACTTGACCCTTGGAGTCTCATCTTCCCCTCTTCTGCATACATTACACTGGCTACTGGTGAGAAATAGAATTCTCTTTAAGATGTGCTGTCTAACTCACAAAGCTCTATTTGGGAAAGGGCCTACCTATCTATCTTCGATGCTTACTCGCTATTCCCCCTCAAGATTTTTAAAATCTTGCGACAAGCTCTGCTTACTAATCAAAGGGTGGGAAAGTCCCAGTCAGGGGTCAGGTCGTTTTCTTTCCTAGCCCCGTTTTATTGGAACAAGCTGCCTCCTCAAATTCGAATTTGCAAGGATAATTTCCAAATCAGGAAATTGCTTAAGACTAGCCTATACTAGTTGTTATTCTCTGCCTGTTATTCTGGTATTGCGCCGAGATACCCTCCCAAGGTGATTCGTGCACGTTATAAATTAAAAAACATAACATATCATGTCTCGCTGAAGTACGAAACAGCATATGATGGTACTGCGGCGATAATAATGATATAATCACTGGTGTAATTTTAGTGACAAGGCTTCGAATGAATGGCAATATCTTTGATATGACTCATAGGCACTGGCGGCTGCTTCAATTTTGGGGTTGGTGAGGCAACGCGGGGGGCAAGAGGAAATAATAAAAAATAAAAAAAACGTACCTGCTCCTGCGCCCGCTGCCTTGGTGCTCCTCTTCCTACACTGGTCATGCTGCACAAGCTCCCAGGAAGCAATCACTGGGGCTGTGATTGCCCTGAGCAGGCTGACTTGATGCTCAGTCCCAGCAAGCCTGGGGCTTTTCTCCAATCCGGCTGTTGCAACACAGCAGGGTTGGAGAAACATGTCTGCTTGGCTGGCCTGAGAGGGCCCGGCAAACAAATATGCAAAATTACAAGTGTCCAACATTCCTCCTGTAGCATGACGCTCAGCAGGAAGGCCCGTCCCCACGCTAACTTCGGCAGGTGGGGCGAAGCTCCGCCATAACGGAAGAGCTGCCCCTGCTCATATGTGATCCCATTGTGTTTCAAAATAGATGTCACTGTCAGGAAATAATTCAAAATGCGGATATGTTATAAATAATTTTACTAATAAGGAATTTCTGTTTCACTACTCGAATGCTGAAAATATTGGTCCTATTATGAAGTGCAAAGGTCACAGCTAACTTTTCCCCTTTTTCTCTCTAAACTGCAAGTGCAAACAGTCTCAGAAGGGACTGATGTTATATTGTCAAATATAAGATGCTAATAGAGAACCATACCACAATAAATAATAAAATTCATGGTCTAGTGTTACTTGTGCAAAGTGCGTAAGCAGTACTTCAAAAATATCTATTTCAAGGTTCTATGACAATATGCCATATCCTGAGCAAAACTTCCATATTGTCTAAAAAGCAAATGTAAATGCTACCAACCAGTTTGTCAGTCCTGTTCTGTGTAAAATGCTAATGAAGGACCAATGCACTGTTTTTTAAGTACCATGACTGACAATCTCAGAGCATCGTGCAATATAATCATACAGTACTTCAGATTTTTTTAAAGAGCAAATACATCCATTATAAAACACTTTACTAATCTCAGAGCAATTTGCAATATAATTAAACAGTGCTCCAAAGAATCCTAATGTGCAAGTATTATCACTCATTCAACCAGACATCTTCCCTGTCATTGTGCAATATATGCAAATGTACTCCAATTTACTGTTGTAGGAAGCTGGGTACCTGTTGCAGTACCCCCCACCCGCTTTTTGCCGGTATTTAAGTCAACTTTGACAGAAGTGTACTGGGTTCTTGCTAACCAGGTCCCCAGTCCCAGTGTTCTTTCCCAAAACTGTACAGTTTGTAATTCACCCCTATAGCAGTCCTGACAGCCCAAAGGCAGGGTGCTGAATATTACACATGAGGGCATACCTGCATGAGCAGATATGCCCCTGTTCTGGTCAGTCATATTAGTGCCAGTATAAGTTACCAGGGAAGCCATTTTCATACGTACTGGACTCTGGTGAAAACGAGTTCCCCAGCTACACAATGGTTTCACTGAAAATAGGGATGTTTGGTATCAAACATCTCCTATTGGTAAATCCACACTGATGCCAGTGTTGGATTTACCAATACATGCACTCAGAGAGCACCTTAGAGGTGCCACCTAAATATCTACCAGCCTCTGGTGTCATTGCTGACTGGTTTCTGACAGGCTGCCACCTGAGAAGCTGTTGTGATCTCCTAGGGTAAGAGCATTTTGCTCTCAGTAGACACATAACAAAAGCCTGTCCAGGAAGAGGGTGTAACATCCCGCTCCCACAAGTTGACCTGCTGATTAGCCTCCGTGGGCTGATGAGCTTCAAAGAAACTGCCACCTTAGGAATGTAAATCGGGCTTCCCTCAAAGGAGAGGAAGGTACCCCCGCCCATAGCCCCCTTAGCACCTGGACAGGTGGGAAAATTAGCTAGTTAGTCAGGCATGCCACCTCCAGGCTAGTACCACCCCCAAGGTTGGCTACTGTGAGGTGGATATGATTTTTCAGAAGTAGACATCTTTGTGATGGCTACTTTGGAATTCTGGGACAGGGTTATGCCCACTTCCCACAGGAAGAGGTCATATAGGGGGGCATAATGACCCCCGGGGTCATTAGCCCATTGGCTACTACCCTAAACGCCCCTAAATTAAGTATTTAGGGGCGTTTCAGGATCTGGCACTGGAGAAGCAGATCCTGACGACCTAGGAAGAGAGAGGACACCGAAGAGCTGCAAAAGCTGAGAAGAGAGAAGAAACAGCTGACCTGCTGCCAACCCTTCTGGCCTGTGTGCATCACTCATCGAAAACAGCACCAGAGTCAACCAGTCCTGCAGGTGTGACTCCAGAAACTTGTGAGGACCTCCTGTTTGTGAAAAAGGCTCAATACCTTCTGTGAACAGCGGACTTGTTCCAAAGAAGTCCAAAGGAGAAGACATTGAGGCCTCCAGAACTGCCAAACCTAACACAAGAAGCCAAGAAGCAACCACTGCACCCGTCGTCTATGACCCGAGTTGAAGTGGGCCAGCGGTGCCAACAAGGTTCTCCAGCCCTCCAGAGCTCGAGTCCACTCTGGTTTCACTTGTGGACTCACTGACGTCACCTGCAGCCTCTGCCGGCAGGCCCCCTCCACCGCGACTGCTCCCGGTAAGAAAACCCAAGGCCTAAAGACACCTCTGCACCCGTTGCTCCTGGGCTGTGGAGAAGCAGACCCAGGTGGCCCTATGTCCTCCTGTTGGTTCAGCCCGACTGGCTTCCTAGCCAGAACTTGCAGCCTCTTTTTACAGTGACCGATCCCCATTTAAACGTATTGACCTCCCAACGCTGATTAGCATCCTGCACTTGGCCTCCCTCGTGCTACTTGTGTAGATTGGTCCTGTAAGTTGATGTACTGTACCTGTTTGCAGAACTTGTTCTTCCTTCCATAGGATAACATTGCAGAACCCAAAACTACACTGTGTCCACTTTTTGAACCGAAAATAATTTATATTTGAAAATGTACTTTCCTGAATGATTTTCCTCTGATGCCTAAACATATATAAAGATATTTGCTATTTTTATTAATTGGTGTGGATCTCCTTCTTGAGTCGTATTGTCATTTATTGATCATTGTGTGTATTTGCAAATGTCTTGCACCCCTCTGTGTTAAGCCTAAGGCTGCTTGACCACACCACCCCCTAACTGAGGACTTTGAGATTGCTTAGCAAACCCTGTCTGCTCGTAAAGGAACCCCTGGACTCTTTGCATTGTATATCAACTTTTTGATATATCACGTAAAGATCCAGCTTCCTACAACCGTAAAGTGCAAATGCAATAAATAATTGTCAATATCGCAGATAAAGTGGTTTCCATATCTGTCTGTCTGTCTGTCTGTCTGTCTGTCTGTCTGTCTGTCTGTCTGTCTGTCTTTCTGTCTGTCTTTCTGTCTATCTATCTATCTATCTATCTATCTATCTATCTATCTATCTATCTATCTATCTATCTATCTATCTATCTATCTATCTATCTAATATGGTCCACAATTGTAATCAAGGGGTTCTGTTGTCATCTTAAGCTTGAAGGCCAAGTGGTTTGTATGTCACCAGAACTCAGAGATGATAAAACAGGACCATTTTACACATAGTACCCATTGTGTGTTTTTAGGTCCCACCTGCGACAGTATATGGTCTCGCTTGCAAGAGATAGTGTATACATAAATGGCTTGAAGCCCACCTATTGCTTACCATTTGTTGGTTTCATTGTCACTCTTATTTGCTGCCTTTTAATTAGCCAGTATGTGCTGGCTTCACTGCCTCTTCTTTCGTCTGGAGAAGGACCAAGTACTAATTGCTTCAGCTTTATTGCTGACGTTACGCTGATTTAACTGTGATTGAGGTACTATTTTTATTTGTCCTTTTCCCCCTATCCTCCTTGTTGAACTTCTTGCAATTTGTAGCAGTTTTACGATTCCACATGCGCTTCAAAGAAGCCCTTCTCCCCTTTGAAATTGATCTTTATTGTGACAACACATGTTATCTGGTTCCAAATCTATTTCCACTAAGACATAGACATGGGTGCAATTGCTTTCTTTATGTGATAGGATTTTTTGCTGAATGGCATATTTTGTTTTTCTTCTTAACACATGGGTAGATTAACTGACTTGCTTATAATACACAGACTGGATCCACGTTCCCCCATTCCAATGTAGACTGGTTTGTCCATTAAGTTACATCTCTTCCCTGTGACATCTTACCTTCAATTAAGCACACAATGCTTAGCAGAGAAAGTTGCACTTAAAATCTGCACATGGACTAGGTTAAATGTCTTCATTATCCTTTGTTATGTTATGTTGATTTATAAACCGCACTAATCACCCAAGAGGGTATCCAGGAAATTGAGTGATCACCAAGGTGCTAACATGAAGAGCCATGTCTCCAGCTTCTTGCGGAACTCAAGGAGTGAGGAGGAGGGTCTGATGTGTTGAGCGAAGTCGTTCCATGTCTTGGGTGCGATGTAGGTGATTAAGCAATCTCCAGTTTTACTTTTGCAGATGCGGGGAGTGTGTGAGAGTGAAGCAGAGCATAGGTGGCTGATGGGTTAGTGAAAGTGTATGTGGCTGTTCAGGTCCTGTGTAGGGCTTTGTACTTGTGCATGAGGAGTTTGATTTGGCTGCACTTGTGAATGGGGAGTCACTGAAGCTTCCTGAGGTGTGGTGTGATGTGGGTGCCTTTAGTGGAGGTAGAGTATGAGTCTTGCAGCAATGTTCTGGATGGTCTGGAGTTTGGAGATTCCAGCGTAGAGAGTGTTGCAGTAGTCCAGTCTGCTTGTGATGAGTGCATTGCGTGATGGTCCTTCTGGTGTTCTGAGGTTACTATTGGAGATCTTTCACAGTACGCATAGGATGTGGAAGCAGGAGGTGCCCACTGCGTTGACTTTAGCCGTCAAGTTCAGCTTGTCGTTTAGAACGATCCCTAGAGTTTTTTGCATGCTTTGTGGGTGTGGGTATGGGTGTTGGTCCTACCTCTGACAGCCATGGGATAGAGCCCCACGGGGAGGTCTTGTTGCGAAAGATCCGTACTTCTGTCTTGTCTTCATTGAAAGCACTTTGATAGATAGCTGGGCTGTTTGGGACACTGCATATGCTTGCATTGAAAGATATTCCTCTGATCACAATGCAATAATAATAATGGATGTCTCCTGCTTACTTTTGATTCATATTGCGATCTCTATTTTCAATTCAGACTAATACATAGCTGCTCACTTTCAGCTATCCTTTCTACATTCCCATCCAATCAACTCACAGATTCATAACTTTCCACAAAAAAGACAAAGCAACATAAATTACAATAGGTACAGTATATGAAATGTGTACATTGGTTACAAATGCCTTCCAATCCCAGAATAAACTTCCTTCCAGAAACCCTACACACACAAAGCAAGCACTGGCAAAGCCAATAGGACTCGTCTTTGAGACCTATTGGCTCTGCCGTTGTCTTTTGTACATGTACAGCATGGGTACGACAACTTTGGCAATGATTTGTAGCCATGCTGTATAGCAGTGTGGGTAAAGATAGTAATGACAAAAGGGCTGTGACACGTCTAGCGCTGATGCACTCAATTTTTTTTTTTAAAGTGCATTAGCCCTGTCTGCGTCATATCACTTTTAAAAAATTGGTTTTTGCCACGCTGCAAAGCATCTGTGCTGCTGTGAAGCATGGTCACAAAACATTGCCAAAGCCAATGGCTCTCATAGGTGAGACCTATTGGGGTTGCCAATGCTTGTTTATATTAAATGATTATTTTGGGGTAGTTAGCTTGAAATAGCGGTTTTCTTTAAAATGCAGGAAACAATGAGCACTGCTTGGATTCAGAATGGAATTAACATGCTTAGGCTGGGTTTACGTTTGTTAATAAAACAATGGACAAGGATGAGGGCAGTGGCTTAAGGCGACTGTGAGGCTGCATATTTACCATATAATTGTGTATTTACTGCATAAATGGTGGAAGAATCGTCACATAATCTCACAAAGTAGTGAAATGGTTGAGAGCGGTGCCCCTTAGACATATAAACCAGCTCCTGCTTGAGCATGCCATCTCCTGTAGTCCACCATAAAGGCTGTTAGCTTTCCCTAATATATGCACTCTTCGTTCATTTAAGTCCTGCTGGGTACATCAGCATCGCCTCTGCGCCCAGTTGTATAAATTCCTTCCTCTGCGCTTGTAGGTCCAGCTGTTTTACCCTACAAATACAAGTTTCTTGTAGAGGTATACATCACTAGAGCCACCTGGCCCAAGAGAAGAGAAGCTCGAGACTCCATCTCTAGGCATCCGCCACATGGAGGATCAGGGAGCGCTATTGCGCCCCCCAATTAAGAGCAAAGTGGCTCAAGACCCTACCTGAGCCCCCAATAACAAAGGATCAAGGAAGAGGGCTGGCATGCACCCCCAGCTGTGATAGGCCTGTCCCCTGCTGCATGTGTCTGGGGGGAGCAGGGTGGCCAACACAAAGATAAACCCTGCCCACATGGAGGGGTCAGGGTAGAATCCCGCTGCTGGTTCCCACGCCAGCAGTGGAAAATGCCAGCCGGGCGTGAAGCTGGCTGGGGCAACCGGGAGTGGGCTCTCTGAGCAGCCTTACAGGAGGGAGCAAGGTGTGGTGCCCAGGTGGGAGTGGGCACCCCCACCGAATAAAAAGAAAGAAACCGTTTGGAGTAATTCAGCTGGAGCTGTTGTCGTGTAGTGCCTATAAACCAATATAGGATCTGCGCATTTAGACAACATACACTGTAGAATTGGGGTCAGACTGATTCTAGACACCCCTACCGAGTATGTTAGCCTATATACCAGCTAGCTCACAGTGCCACTAAAAACTCCTGTTACCAAGGAGAGAATAGTTCTTGGCAACTATCGAACAAGACAACACTGATCCCTCAAGATCGTGGAAACAGTGTACTACTTTTCGCTCAGTCACTCATGCTCAGTTCTTCCCAGAGAGATACACAGAATAAACCGTGGGGAAATTTTTCAATAAGCATTTATTGAACCATCGTCATTCTAGCTTAAAATAGATGTGCTGAAACAACCATTAGACAGTAACAGATATAAATGAATATGAGCACTAACAGACTAAAAGGATGGTAGATTTCTACCATTGTGCTAAAACAATGAATACATGAGAATAAAATGTGTACACCTATGATGCAACCCTAACTAGATGTACCAAAGTGTACCTAGCATATATGTGGGTGTAAAGCCAAGAATCCCTCTATGATAAAGTCAACCCCATTACCTGAAGTGAGAGACTGTGGTACCCGTCTTGGTCTCGAGAGGGACACCCCGCAAGGGATGTCAGACCACTGCGAGGTGGAATGTCTGCGTGCAGGAGCCTCAGCGTTTCGCGTCAGTATGTCGGCATGGAAGTCCTTTTCTCCTCTGACTATCTCAGCAAGAGATGATGTATATATACCCAAAGTGGTACCACCTGGGGATATACCTTGCTGTGTCATGTCGGACTAGAATGACAGAAGGAATGGCCCTTGTACATAGTTATTATGCAGGCGATGCTAAGCCTGCTGTGATTCCAAGAATCCTTATGCGTAATGAATGAGGCTTAAGCTTTTCTGAGAAAACCCCATGTCATCTCTGGACATTACCGTAACTAAGTAAAAGCTCAGTACTAAGAACTGTTATGTAATGTAATGGTACATAGAATATAGGTGAAGTGTTAGGGGACTACCTGAGCCTATGTTGGGGTACCTATCTGGAACATAACACTGTCCACTCAATATTTATGCTCCCTTGCAAGAGCACCCCATAATGCCCTGCAGGGCTAAGAATGCCCAGACTTTCCCCAGTATGTGGTGGCCCCAAGAATTTATGGAAATCACCAACGGTTCCAGAGGAGTTGGGTAGGGCTACAAGAGTGCAGCAGCCCCGCCCTCCCAAGGAATTTAAAGTACTAACTCTGCAGGGTCAGAGAAAAGATGACCCATTTGGCTTTCTCAGCTTTAGTTTGAAAATTCTCAAGGCTGGAACTTTTGTTCTACTGCCTGGGGATGTAGCGATCTCTGTTGGTTGTTTTTATGGCTCTATGTTTTGTGGCCTGAGATGGTCGAAAAAAAAACAGAGATATGCTTTTTGATTTTGCAAGTTTTTATTCAAAAGTCTTATAAATGCTGACAGTAATGAGTTTTTAGGACAGGTTGTAATTCTCTATTAATTCTAGTAATTACAGATGGTTACAATGCTTCATTATACGGATTACAGATGGATTATGACTACTGAAGTCAGCGATAGAGTGATGAAATAGGATATGTGATTCTGGTCTATAAGTATGATAACGTTGACAAAGCCAAGTGACCCCCACATCCCATGGTTATGTGCTATATTGTAGAGGGAAGAGGGTACTGTGATTTTTGGGGTCAAGTGTAAAGTTAAAAAAAGTATTTCCACCAACCTTATGTATAATTATAATTACTGCATAGTATTCAGTAGTGTTTGCCTAATAAATATACTTTTTTCTTTTCCAAAGAAAAAGCACAGACTGGACAATCATGTATTGTATGTTATTATTGCCTGCCAGATAATAGTGGCTAGTGGCCCACACTACCTCCCCTGAGTACACCTTGGACTGCACTACTTTGCTACCCTGGGAGAGAGTCAAGAGCTATAATGGGGTGTTTGGTTCCCAGCGAGGTGGTAATTGTGGCCATTACTTATGTAGGCCACACAACTAATGGCCCATTTCCTTACACCACCAGTCTCCTCATTAATCATTAGTCAGTAGATCACCACCGTCCCAGTATTTTATTGACCTGGCCTGCATTTTTGTTTCAAGGCCAGTAAAACGATTGGGGGTGGGTACAGTTTTAACTTTACCTTGTGACAAAGTTAGAACAGCAATTACATAAAGAAACACTTCAAATGTTCTTTAGAGTTTCTGAAGTATTTCTAAAAGATCTTTAAATGAAATCGGGGTGCATTGCTACGATAAAAACGAATGAAGGAATTTTACGCACATTTATATTCAAGCACCAGTTGGAAGCCTTTCCAGGATCTCATAAATGTAAGAAATGGGCAGTAATTTACTCAGTAAAAACGTTGAGCCCCAGTACAGCACAGAGTAAACTATGGATTCTGAAAACCATACCGCTCACTACCATTCAGAGTGCCCCATCTGCCGCATGAGCAAATTAAGAAAGCATGGAATTCCTTGCAGCTGCAAAGTCCTTTTTCCTCAACTCTCATGCTAGTGGCTATAGACAAAATAAGCACTGGCAAAGCTAATAGGTCTTGCTTATACAAGAGCTATTGACTTTGGCAATGTGTTCTTGCCATGTTTTACGCAAGTGTGGCTGCTGTTCAGCAAAGCTAAACGTTAGTGGCGTGGAGTGTCCTAGAGTGGAGTGGGGGGGGGAGTGGATATGTTGGAGTAGAGTGTTGTAGATTTTAGTAGAATGAAGTAGAGTTACGTGGCAGAGCGTGTCCTAGAGTGGAGTGCCGTAGAGTGGAGTGGGGGGAGGGAGGGGAGTAGGGTGGAGTGGGTTAGAGTGGATTTAGGTAGTGGGTGGATTGGATTGGGGTGGATTGTTTTGGGCAGAGTGGGTTGGATTGAGTAGAGTGGGGTTGATTGGAGTGGGTGGGTGGATGGGGTCTAATGAAATGGGGTGAAGTGGATTGGATTGAGGTGGAATGGGGTGGGCTGGATTAGAGTAGGGTGGTTTGCAGTGGGGTGAATTAGAATGGGGTGTTGATTGACTGGGGGTAGATTGGTGTGCAGGGGCCTGGATGGAGTGGATTGAATGGGGTGGACTGTACTGGGGTGGGGTGGATTGGAGTACAGTGGGGTGGATTGGAGTGGGGTGGAATGGGATGGGGTAGATTGTATTTGGCTGGATTGGATTTGGGTGGGGTGGATTGGATTGGATTGAGGTGAGGTGATTTGGATTGGGGTGAGAGGGATTGGATTGGAGTGGGACGGATTGGAGTGGGGGAGATTGTTTTGGATTGGAGTGGGACAGGTTGTTTTGGATTGGAGTAGGGCAGATTGTTTTGGTAGGGGTGGAGCAGGTTGTTTTGGATTGTAGTGGGACAGAGTGTTTTGGATTGTAGTGGGACAGATTGTTTTGGATTGGAGTGGGGCAGATTGTTTTGGACTGGGGTGAGGTAGATTGTTTTGGATTGGAGTGGGGCAGATTGTTTTGGACTGGAATGGGGCAGGTTGTTTTATACTGGGTAGATTGTTTAAAAGGGTGTAGATTGTTTTGGATTGAAATGGGACAGATTATTTTGGAGTTGGGCAGATTGTTTTGCTGTGGGGTAGATTGTTTTGGGATTGGAGTAGGGCAGTTTGTTTTGGAGTGGGGGTAGATTGTTTTGGATTAAAGTGGGGCACATTGTTTTGGCTTGGAGTGGGGTAGATTACGTGTTAAAGCATAATTTCAGAAATTTCACATAAGAAAGAAACCATGACGCTTTGCAATAAAATAATCCTCATCTTTTGAGAACAGCGCCCATGAGCAAAAGCAAAAGAAAATATTTGTGCAAAGTGAGAAAATAAGACTTGGCAAAATGAAAGAAAAGTAATTATGGAAAACTAATCTTTGCAATTTTGTTTGTCCTGCTTGAGGCAAGGGGATATCGTACAGAAGTAATATTGAGTGCAAAAGATAGAGTGATGAAGAAGAAAAGAAAAGCATAATTGGTAACAACGAAAAAAAGAAACCTAAGGCAATGAATCCCGATTGATTATAGACTATAATATCAAATATCAAGAACTAAGAAATATCTTTCATAGAAATCGGAACATATTATCATGCAATGAGACCTTAAAAGAGACTTTATCTAACTTCCCTAAAATACCATTCAGAAAAGCAGGTCTCGAAAAAATCATAAAAATATTATTAGAACTGCAGGTCTACTCGACCTAATTGTAATGTACTTGACCCGTGAACTGGTCTCAAATTGCATGATCCTCAGCAAATATGTTGTCTTAAGCAGCTGCCTATTTCTTTATTATCACATACTTTATCACATAAGAGAGCACCTTCAGATATGCAAGTTCACTATTTCTGCTGTACAAAAAAACTCTTTATTTACTAGTCTAAATGTTTGCTCCATGTATAATAAGAATCAAGCCCATATATAGGGTATACATGATCCCAGGCTTGCCTCTTATTATTTTTTTTTTTACAGAGTTTTATATAGCGCAAACTTGACCCGAAGGTTTTGGCTATCAGAGCGCTTTAGATGAGCACCTGTTGCATTACACAAGGACATATTCATATTTTTGGTTGGTACGGGGAAATTAAGTGATTTGCCCAGAATCACAGGATGTTGAGTGTCCCTGCCGAGATTCGAACCTGGTTCCCCAGCGTTGAGGTTGGCCGCTCTAGCCGTAAGACCACATCCATCCTCTTAGTTCACTAATAGCATCGTCATCTGGGCAGAAGCAGTAATAATTCCCAGTTCATGTTTAAAAACTCACTTTTCATAAATATATTACCAAAGCATGACGTGGTAGTGCAGATAGCATATTTTCCATTGAACGGGTCACAAACCTTTACCACTAGCAAGTAGTTTTACTAATAATAGCGCATAAACAATGTTTGGAAATTGAGTTTCAGCAAACATATTTAGAAATTGCACTTCACTGAGTAAAATGTTAAAATTTGTTTTGAGACGATAAAAATATTTTTTTTACCATAGAATTACATAATGGGTTTTCATATCTAGTGAAATATATTTGAAATGGTTGAACAGTTCACTTAGCTATTTTAGTGTTGTGTTAGGAAAAAGCCCAACATCTTACAGCCATTCATTTAACATGCTTTGCACAGTTCAATTGTCACACTGTTCACTTTACAAAATCCTCTAAGTTAAGTCACATAAAGAAAAATAAATGTAGGAAGATAAACTGGCTTTTGACCTCTGTCTTTGAAAGTCAGCATATGTGACAAGATAAAAAGATTTGAAGGCATTTGCATTGCTCTTTCACTTTGTGAGCAATAAAGATGCCCTTAAATCTTATCTTGTCACATTTGCTCTGCTTTCAGAGACAGAGGTCAAAAGTCAGGTTGTCTTCCTACATTTACTTTTTGTTTTGTGACTGAAGTTAGAGGATTTACAACTCCAGAAAGGGTGAGTAGTCCCTAAAAATAGCTTGTCCTGAATAAATCTTGCTCAACAATGTGAATGAATTTTTCGAGCCCTGAAAAGTATCATCCCTAGGAGATATACCTGTGCAGAGTCATTTACCAACAAGGACAAAAAAACAATAACAACTGGTTACAGACACCTGGCTTTTGGAAATGCCCAAATTGCAAATCGTGCAAACACAGATTTAACAAAATATCATATAAACTGTTCAATGGAAAAGAATAGGAAATCATGGAACATATAACCTGTGAAACCAATTATGTAGTTTATGTCCTACATTGCATGTGTGGAAAATCATATGTAAGAAGTACTACAAACAAGGTAAAACTGAGAATCTTACAACACTTATGTTCAATAAACTTCAGGACTCCTATCCAATTCACATGCACGTTTGGGAAAAACATGAAGGGAAGATACAAGATTTGACCTGTTTTGGTATTAAACAAACACATCAGAGCTGGAGAACGAGGGGGCATTCGATAACTGAACCTAAGAAGGATGGAATCAAGGCCAATAACATCCATGGGTACTGAAGCCTTCTCTGCCACAATTTGGATGCTGAATTACATGTCGATATTTGAGAATAACTTCAAAAACACTAAGAGGGTCCCTGAGTGGCTAGATATATTTGGGGAAGAATCCAGGGAAGGATACAAGTAGCAAAATTACATAAAAACGTCTCCAAAATCTGCATATAGGAAACAATACCTTTATGATATACAAATACCATACATCAGCCCAGTTACATTTATAATTTATTAGACTTGGATACGACATTTTGTTTTTTGTTTTCAACATATAAGTGATTTTTAATCAACATACATATAAATAGAGTTAGTGAGCACCACATACATTAACAGACAAATAATTCATGCAAATACAATTAAAAGAGAAGCACAAGTGACTGACTACATAACGATTAGAAAATATCACACACAATGGAAATTACAGAAGAGTATACATATAACACATCAACAACAGGCAACATCAATAGGTTCTAAAAATTATTACTCATTGTAATAACAGTTATATTAATGAAAAAGCTACTGTAATATTTTATGACAAAAATTGAATATCGAACCATAATGGACATACAGTGACATATTGCGTAAAGCTCTGTATTTGTGTAAAAAATGGAGAACAGACATTTTCCAACATTGCTGCTTGTGGAAAATACACTAGAACAAACAAAGTGGATTTTTTTAAAGCCTACATTTTGTGCAAGGCCAAAAATACGAAGACAATTGATTTTGAAGGTACAGTAAGGAGAAATGGATTCAATGCTTCAGACTAAGGTCCTGATTATGAGTTTGGCCGTGCGGGAGGGGGGGGTGGCATGCCACCACCCCCACACTGCCAAACTCTACCGCTGACTGCCCGCTGGATTACACGTTGTAATCTGGGCAGGCTGTCCTGCGGCGGCTGGCCCACTGTGCGGCCTTTCAAAGGCTGATAGGAGAGCCTTAGAAAGGCAGTGCCACGGAACACCATAGCATGTTCCAGCACGGCATGGACTGTTAAGTGCATGCCGTGCAAGAACTAGCGGTGTAGAAAGACAGGAGGGTACACCATGTGCCCCCCTGCATGCACCCCGTGCCCCGAGGCACCAGGAGACCCTGTAGGGCCCCCTATGTTTCCTCACCCTTTTCATGGTGGGCTCACAGTCATGAAAAGGAGAGCAGTGCCAAGCATATTGTGGCTTCAGACCGCTGCAAG
Source organism: Lissotriton vulgaris (assembly GCF_964263255.1). Classification (NCBI taxonomy): domain Eukaryota; kingdom Metazoa; phylum Chordata; class Amphibia; order Caudata; family Salamandridae; genus Lissotriton; species Lissotriton vulgaris. The sequence goes on from NC_141685.1 coordinate 1,036,768,727, forward strand.
ACAGCCAGACAGCCAGGGATCGTGAATCCCTGGTGCTAGCAGCATTCCTATGGCGGTCTAACCTCCAAAGTTATAATACGGTGGTCGGACCGCTGGTGTGGTAGTTGCTGCACCGCCACCGTGGCTTTGGCAGTCTATCGGACTGCCTAACTCCTAATCAGGCCCTAAGTTTGAGGCGAAGTCCATTTTCATCCCCTTTCACTGAGCAAGCAGCAACAATGTTACTTCACAGCCTGATTACAGTTTAACATAAGTTCTCTGGGTGATTGATTAGTAAGTTTTGGTTTGTAAAATACATTTATTTAGCTGATTTGCTTTACCTATCCACTGTGATTTCTTTGCTTGTTGCTTGAGACTTCCTTGAAATTAAGTTGTACTTACCCTCGTAGGATGATTAAATATCTGTGTATTTTGACCATGATGGAAAATTGGTTGTGTAGGTGTGGAACTGGAAAATTACTCACCAGTGTTGAATTTTAAGTCTCGCAGAACTTCAAGCTAATTATATACAATGTGACAGAGCCAGCTATTTGAAATAAAGGTTAAGAGACAGATCAACTGAGGTCTACGTGCCAAAAATACTTGATGGGAGAAACTCCTGCTCGTGAACCCTGGACCTTAGAAGTCTACTGTGGGGTTGTGCAGTTGTGATTTTACTACTGTCAGGCCAACAGTAACACTAGTATAATCTGAATTTATGCACGCACCTCATGGATCACTTATAATCATTCACTATGTACGTCAGGTGCATAGTTAAAAATAAACTTAAAGTCAAAGTCTGCCTGCAGTTTTGAGCGCTTCTTTTTTTCTTCAGAGGCTGGATGAGAAAGGGTAGTTATTTAAGAGTACTTTATGACAAATGCTTTTTTGAATTCAAGTTCTGCTAGTGTATCTCAAGCCTATCCTGCTGCACCTTCTAATATACAATTGCAGCTCGACCAAATTACCTCACTTATAACTAGCAAGAGAAAAACATTTCCTCCCCCACTTGCAGACACAGATGGATATTTGTAAATTGGAGTTAGTGAATAAACAGGGATCTAGTCTATGTGAGATAGTGAATAAACAGGGGTCTAGTTTATGTTAGATCTGAAACAGGTCTGCAGCATAGTTTTTCCAGAAATGTTTGCCTCTGGGGCCAGCATATTATGTTAGGTCAAGAACAGATCATCTTCGACAAGAAATGGATGGTTTGCTATTTTTCTCACTACAAAGATGGGCAGAGGAAAAAAAACTTCAGAGTTATTGATACATTATGTGACAAATCAATCTTACAAAACTTCTTTACCCCTTGCAGGAACGTAAGAAACATGGCACTGCCAGTGGCGACATGGAGGTTCCTGAACAGAGCCCGCTGCAGTGGGGTAATGATGGGTTTCACTCGGACTCAGAACACTGCTGTCAGTCAGAAAGGTATGGAGCAGTGTACCAGCAGTTAGCGTTTGTGTTTTAATGTGGTCTTTCAGCCTCTCTTTTAGTACATTAGTCTCATCTTCTGTGAAAGTAACCGTGTTCTTCTGGAAGCTGAGGGAGGAATAGGAATATGGCCCACCTCCTGATTTTTATGTGTGATGTACAAAGAGATTGGTCACGCTAACCATATGTAATAATAATAAATCACTCAACAGTACACACATAGTGTGGCTTCGGGTCAGTCCTTTTCATCTACTGATCTGTTCAAATGACACTCATGTTTTGCTTCCACCCTCAGCAGTATTCAGTGTTGTCCAATAGGTCAGTCCATTTCAGCTATTGTCTGCATTTTTGAGCGACAGCATTTAGCTTGATCACAAGTGCACATCCATCTAGAAAATGGCGTGCTTCAATGCCACTGTCGGTTTGCCAACTTGGTGGACAGCTGCAGACTCCTTTTTAAGATCGAGCCTCCCAATAGAGCAGTTGTCTAGTTGCAAAAGACAGATTGTGGGTTTAGCAAGAACATCAGGGGCTTGGAACCCGCCAACATCAGGGGCTTGGAGCCCGGCCATTGCTTACCATTGTTTAGCTTTCCTGTCATTCTCATTTGCCTCATTCGACACTCTGCCTGATGACACGCGCTTGAACGACCGTATGTTCGCAGCGCGACCTGAAAACATTTTAAACTTTGCTGTGTGATTGATTTTAAAAATTGCACCTTGTACCTTTTAAATTGAAATTGTACTATTCACCATTGAGGCACTTGTCGCCCCTGCAACCCCGGTCCACCGTAAGCATTAGGCCTGATTGTGTGGAGGGTGCAGGGCGGTACCTTCTTCCGGGTTCCCTCCCGGTGCAGGCACTGATTGGGCGAGTGTGTGGAGGCGGAGCTGAATACTAGCCCGTCCTCTACATAAGCCTGATGCCCCCTAATACGTGCAGCGGATGCGCGCAGCGTCCGCGCCATCCAAGCGCCGAAGACACGCCAAAGACCAGCCCGTCTGTGCCCGGCCAGGACGGGGCACGGGGCAGAGGGCTATGCTTTGCCGACCCAGAACAAACTGGTAATATCCTCTGATTCGCTAAAAGCACTTTGCCCCACAACACATGTAAACTGTGCTACACTCGAAGTACCCCCAATTGGCAATGCGATCTGTACGCATTGTAACTTCACACTTACTAATTTCCAACCCTGCCCTGACCACAGAAATAGAAACACAAAGCGGAGACAGAAACCGAGTCCCAAGGCACAAGATTTCCTGTTTTGCAGCACTAACTGACGCTCGTTACCCAAACATAAGCTAGACATTTTTAACCTGCTACTCAAAGAAAAACCCAGTGCTCTCTTCCTAACCAAAACCTAGCTTCACGCCAGTGCAGGCCCCGACGTAGCTTCAGCCCTCCCCTCCAATTATGCGATTGCTAGGCAAGACAGAACGAACAAAACTGGTGGTGGTATTGCTATCATTTTTAGCAAAGAGCTAAAATGCTGCTTCGATCCTGTTGACATTCCAGGCTGTGAAGCTGGCCTGTTCAAACTTACCATAAAGCCCAAATTCACGCTATCAGGTATACTGATGTATAGACCTCCTGGAAACTCCACCGTATGGGCTTCCACACTAGCGAATTACATCCCCCCTTTTATTCTAGCCTCCAAATTTTTTTTACTAATTGGAGATCTAAACCTACATCTGGACGACACAGCTAACTCCATATGTACCAATTTCCTAGAAGACCTGACAGCCTTAAACATGAGATTATTAAATACCGGACCTACTCACAAGGCGGGGCATTTACTAGACCCAATCATTACTAATCTCACCGAACTAGTATGGCAGGACACAACCCCCATCTGCTGGTCAGATCACTCCCTAGTTACCTTTAGCCTGAGAATACCAGCAACTACTCCCATGCAGGATGTTTTTCCCGCCACATCTATGAAAAATCGGAAAAATCTTAACATTGTACAACTTCATCAAGCCCTCAGAAATAACCCACCTAAACCGGGCCAAAACATGGAAAGCATTGCTAATGCAACACAACAATGGCTTAGTAACGCCGCTGACACTTGCCTACCTTCTCCTCACACTAGAGGAAATAGTCACCGCCCCCCAGCCCCATGGTTCAATGATCAACTAAAAATGGAGAAAACCAAATGTAAGGTATTGGAGAGGCAGTGGAGGAAGGATTACGCACCTGACAAAAAAGCGGGCTATCAAAGTGCAAGAAATAAATACCATGCAGCTTGCATTAAAGCCCGTGCCCTGTATGTAAACACCACTATTATGAAGGCAACTAATAGGTCAAAAATATTGTTCAACACAGTTAAGGAATTAGCAGGTGCTCAAACCACAGCAACTGCCTGTCCATTAAATGAACAACAATGTCAGGGTCTCGCTACATTCTTCTCCGAGAAAATTGACAAATTAATCACTGACATCAATAGCAATAAAAAACACACCACCCCGCAAGATCATGAGGACTTTGTCCCCACAGTCAAAAACACCTTGGATCACTGGCCTCCCATCACAATTGACACACTAAGATCCATCTTCAAGACAATTAAATCTGGCTCCCCTTGCGACCCTATTCCTATTAAAGTACTGAAATAACTGGACGCCCCCTCTCTGGAAATCATTGTTAACACGCTGAATTCCTCCTTTGAATTCTCTACAGTTCCCGCGCTCTGTAAACACGCCATGGTCAGTCCACTACTGAAGAAACCTGCCGCAAACCCAGAGTTGCTATCTAATTACAGGCCCATATCACTTCTTCCCGCCTTTTCCAAATTACTGGAAATACATGTCCATTCTTCCCTTACTCATTTCACTGAGGAAAACTCCCTTCTCCACCTGTCACAGTCTGGCTTTCGAGCAGGGTTCTCCACAGAGACGGCTCTGCTGGGAGTCACCGAGAATATTCGGAAACTCCTTGACGACGGTCAAACGGTCGCACTCATTCTTTTGAACTTGAGTGCGGCCTTTGACACCATATCGCACGAAGGCCTACTAACCACACTAAGAAACAAGCATTTGCAATGCAATATGTCTCGCATTAGGAAAGTTTGAGCTATTGGTATTGTAAATGACACATTTTCTATTTATGTTTTGTTTTTTAAAATAGCGAAATGAATAGCTTTGTCATTTACAATGCCAATAGTTATAACTTTCGCAAATGTGACACCTATAGCATTTGTAATGCAATATGTGTTATATTTACGTGACATACATGTTTTGATATTACAAATAACAATGGCTTTTAATTTTTTAAAATAATTAATACTTAAATAAAAGTTATTGTAATTTATAATGGCAATAGCTTAAACTTTTGTAAATCACTTTTGTGAAGATTATGTTCAGTGTATTTTATTGTGACGAAAATCCAAGAACAGAAGTGAAATATTAACATCTTTTTGTTACGTTTGCAATAAAACTTGAAACAAACTTGTAGATCATATGTGAAGACACTAAACACGATACTCGGGCAGGACACACCACTGCTTCAGGCAGCTTGATTAGAATTCATGGTGTTTCCTCCATACTTAACATCTTCATCAAAGTATGAGAGTGAAGCATGGTTTTAAAAACACTTAAACAAATCCTACTTCATAACAATATCAGACAATATGATTGTCGCTGACCTTTTTAAGTAAATTAAGCTCACAGGACTCTTCACCTATGCATCAAGTTACTTACAAAAAGTTAAAAAATCATAAATAAGTATGTGAAACTCGAGTGCCATCATTTAGGGTTGCACAGAAGCACAACATTTAGAAGCACACCTACATCTCGTATTTCTTATTTTTTTCTTGAATGCAATTCCTAACTCCCAAATGTGAAGCTGCAAAGCTGTGTCTATTGGCTTTATTGCAAAAGGCATTAAGCCCGTCTGTACAAATTTACAATGCCTGAATGGAAAGGAATAGCCCAGGGAGTGACAGCATCATGCATTGGGATCCATCAAAGAGACCAGCTAGAACAGTGGGGCATCCTAACTGGAGTTACATGTGTACACCACTTACAGGAGTTAGGTGGTAAATCAGTACAAGCACCATGAATTGGGAGCCACAGACCACCACATGCATGAAGAAGAGCACTGGGATATAATTTCCGGGGTCAAACAAATAGCCCGCCCTCTGTGGGAGGGACACTACTCTAATCCCTCTGCATGGGCAGCAGTGCCAGGATGTATTGAAGCAATGCGTGCTTCCGCAAGTAAAAGACACATGGGCATTAATTTCCTGCCGTGGGGAAGAGTTGTGGCAACATCAGGCATGACTTATCAGTCAGTACTGTCCGCCCAAAGAAAGTGTTTTCTGTTCCCGCATGCGCACTATGCAAAAGTAAGGACATGCGCATTAGAAACTTCTAAAGGCATGGGCAGTCAGCGCTGATCGTTGCCCCTAACCACGAGGCAGGCACCTAAGGAATTACTTACCTTTTCGTAAGGGTAACACTAGGTACAAATCCCCAACGTGCTGCACAAATACAGGACGACAGAGCTGGTAAAATTCGAAGGGCGGATGTGCGTCGTCTCCTGTATACTGTGCGCGCGGACCAGCCAATAAGGGTCACCAGTAGACGTAGAAGACGGACTTTTCAGTAGAAATGGAAAAGAGAACGAGGACTAGCAGTGAAGGAAGTTGCTGGAGACGCCTGTACGAGCCAGTTCCTTTGGGCGGGACTTCCGTCTTCGGAAGTCCCGCGCACGCGCCCACGGAGTGCCTGAGAGCGGGGCTCCCATGCCCGAGGGAGAGCCCCGGCTACAGAAGTCCAGAATGGCGGTAAGTGGGGCTTAGTTCTAGGGGGGAGGGGGGTGCGCTTGTGTGTGTATGTGTGCGATGGCGGCGGGGGGAGGGGGTCTCTGTATGTGTGCGTGCGTGTGTGTAGGTGCGCTGGTGTGTGTGTGGGGGGTCTCTGTGTGCGTGTAGGTGCGCTAGTGTGTGTGCAGGTGTGGCGGCGACGGGGGGGGGGGGGGTGCGTGTGTGTGCCTGTGTATGCGTGTGGCTGTGTATGTGCGCGTGAGTGTGGCTGTGTGACTGTCTTTGCGCATGGGAAAATGGGGCACGGCGCCGTGCGCGCCCACGAGGTCAAATCTCCGGCAGGAGAAGCGCGTGTCAGTCTGCTGTCCACATTCCCCCAAAAGTGATAACATAAGTTGTCTCGCCCTAGTCCGCAAAAGCTTCGCTTTTGCTTTCGTCTAGGCTCGACCTAAAAATGGGATCTGTGGTGCTGCTTTAGAGTGGATCAGATCTTTTCTGACCCACCGAACCTTCCAGATCACATCTTCCTCTGCGTATTCTGGAATTTCCAGTGCCCCACACGGAGTGTCCCAGGGCTCTATCCTAAGCCCGCTGTTCTTTAATCTTTACCTTAGACCTTTGGCCGATCTAGCGGACCGCTCAGGACTTACCCTCATGACCTACGCCGACGATTCGCAGATAATGTTTTCTCTGTCAGAATCTAGCCCACTAGCCCCGTCACTTCTCAATCAGGGTCTTCACAACATTTTTAGCTGGATGACCACCAACCAGCTGAAATTGAACGGAGAAAAAAAGGAGATCCTCCTGCTGGGTAAACAACGGGACCTATGGAACTCCGTCCATTGGCCTGCCCAGATGGGAAACCTCCCATCACCAGCCACTCGGGTACGCAACCTGGGGGTCATTTTGGACAGCCCCCTTTCTATGAAGCAACAGGCCAACAAAGTTGCTGTCCTCTGTTTCACAATCATAAAGTGGCTGAAGAAAATCCTGTGGATGCTGCCCACCTCCACCCAAAAAACCGTGGTCAATGCCCTCATTACATCTAGGCTTGACTATGGAAACATCCTGTACCTTGGCTCAAACAAAGCTGTAGTTCGGCGGCTGCAACTTGTCCAGAACTCTGCCGCCAGGCTGCTATGCAGAATTCCTAAAACCACCAGTGTGTCAAAATGCCTTCGTGACCTACACTGGCTCAGAGTAGAGAACCGGATTATATTTAAGGCTCTCAGTTACATGTTTAAAATAAAGGCAGGTACGGCACCTAAATACCTGCAAGCTTTAGCCCACCCCTATACTCCCAAACGCATTTTACGGTCACAATCAGCAGCCAATTTTTTGTGTGCCCAGGTGTAAACTTGCAAGAATGGGAGGGAAATCCTTTGCACAGCTAGGACCTAAGCTCTGGAACGCACTCCCTCCACACATGCGCAAAGAAGAAAACTACGCTAGGTTCAGAAAAAACATCAAAACCTGGCTGTTTGAACAATAACTTGAACGACCATGCGAACCTTCTACCTTTTTCTTCTGTGCTGTGTCTCGGCGCCGGGAAACCCTTTTTGGGTAGCTGTGCGCCTTACAAGTGTAAAAAATAAAATAAATAAATAATTCGTATTGTGTCCCAGCTTGTCAATCTTGATTTGTCTCTCCCATGGAGCATAGCCTCTTTACCATCTCTATTCATTGGCTGGCTTCTATGCTTTCACTGTTTGCTTTTCATGCACTACATTTTTCTTTTGTGTAAGCATTCCATGAGAGTGCTTCTGTTTCCCAGCGGTCTCCCTTGTTTACTTCTCTCCCCTGCACTCCGTGTTGCTCCCTGCCCATGTGCTTCTCTGTTCCCTCGTATTGTGCTTGCTCTTGTGTCCTCCCCTGTTATTTTCTCACCTGTGTACTTCTGACCCACCCGCTCCACACTGCTCTCACCTTTTGCTGCTCCTCCACACCCCGCCCTCTGTGTTGCTTCCCTGCCACATCCTCCTTCTCTTTCTCCTGCTGCTTCTCGTCTCCACTACCACAAAGATTCCAACACATATGCCCTCGTTGTTGCCCTCCTAATTACGATTCAAAAAAACACTTTCACACATTTTTCCCCATTTAAATGCTGATCCAACTCGGACTGGAAACAAACCTTTCTATATATATTTTATTTATTTTGCCATGTATGCACATCACTGGGAAAGCTGTAGAGCATGGCTAAAAAATATTGACAAAGCCAATAATTCTCAAAGGCGTGCCGTATTGGCTTTGCCAATGCTTATATACTTATATTCCTTGACTGCATATGCCCATCAACTTTAGATGACACCATGTTTACTTTTTTAACTTTTCTTTTTTAAATTTCTATAACATATGCTTATGGCTGGAAAAAACATTGTGCTATTGCCAAGGCTAGACTTATTGGCTTTGCCAATGCTTTTTGTTTGTTTTTTGGTCACATGGTTTTCCCTGATTACTGTGCCCTGGACGTACTAGAAATGAAGAGCAGCTCAGTTAAAAACATGCAGTATTAAGCATTTGGAAATAATACACTTATTTTATAGAAGCTTAATGCTGAATCACATGCACTGTTCCTTTTAGTTATAGCATACATGTTTGTCAAAGAGAGGTACAGTATGCAAAATATGGAACGTTACAATATTAAAAATACTGTCTTATTATTTTAAAATGTTGAACGATGACTCCTTGAGTAACTTGGGGGAGGTAGCAAGTTGTGTACCAGAGGTATTTTATAACCTCATATGGGCAGAAATGTTTCCTGTTCTTTGAGAATTGTAGACTTGTGTCCTTTTATTAACCACATGGCTGCTGGGCGTTTTCCCCCCCCTGTGCTGGAAAATGCCATTTTAGTGGCACCATGACGAGCTCAGCTCGTCATCAGCACACGACACCCGTGGGTGATGACGAGCTGAGCTCGTCATCAGCATCGAAAGGGTTAAGTCACAGTATAAGTGAGGGGCGCACTGCACATACCTGTTGAGGTAATTCATTTTGCTTTTTTATGCTCTGTAGGAAAAGTTCTCCGCAAGGCCTTTTTTATCTTGTGTGTGAATATTTTTGGGTCTGTTTCTTTGTGTTAAGACTTCTTTTCGTAGTCAGAGAGGGGAAAACCTCATGACTCTGCAATCCACAAAACCAGCATCTCTCGGCCCATGAACCATGCAAGCAGAATAACACTAACATTACAAAAAGTTTTTATGCCTAAACATAAATGCGTGATAATACTATACATACACCCATTTCTTCCAAAAGAAGTTCAGAAATTGACTGTTCCCATAATTAATTGTTTGTGAAAAGGTAGAAAATTAAATTTTGTCAAAGGCCTTTGAATCGTCTCTAATGGTTCGAAAGTAAGTTATTATCCCCTGTTTGTGTCATACAGTGGGGGAAAAAAGTAGGAGATCTGTGGGCAGAGAATCAGAGGGCGGGAATAACCCGAAGTTGGGATCAGTGGGCGGAGTCAGAGGTGTGGCCAGAATGCGCTAAACTTTCAAATTTTAGTATTGTTTGATATTTCACTCACCAGTTACAGTTTATTATGTTATTACATTCAACCAATGGATACACATGATTATTCAAGGTTTAATATGAGTTATTGACAGTAAAATACATTCACAAAGTGGGATATGTTTCCAATCGCAGAATGTCCCAAATACTGTTAAAAGTGGAAGTGCAAGCCATGGAGTTGCTCTCATCGGCACTTCTCCCTTTTTCCACAAGAGCAGTTCAAACATGAATTGCAAAATATCCTAGTTTGCTAATGTTTTCTATATAATTATGGCTCTGCCATATTTGACACATAAATAGATCATCTGCTTCATAATCTGACAATTTTAATTTGTAGCTCAAACAGATCAAAAGTTACAAAAGAATGTGCCTTGTGTTGCTGCGAAGTGGACGGCCCTTTGCAAAGGTTGACCTTTCTCACTGCTGCATTTGTATGTTATACTGGTACTAATAAGGCAAAATCTTTCCAGAGACTGGTAACATGTGTAAAAATGTCAAAATAAAGTATCAGAAAAAATACTGCATTACGCGGCAGCCTTTTTTTTGTTGCATAATTTAGTCTACACTGCGGCGTCATTTGTCCTCATTTGATGCATAATTCCAGTGCCCCCAAAGCAGGCTTCACATGTTAAAAGTGCTTGTGCATGAAGCAAAGAGGCTGTGAAGTTTGCAAACTTCGTTTGGTGTGCGTGCAAGTCCTGCATTGCCAATCCCTGGTGAGTTGCAGATTCTACTGCTGAAACAGGGCCTATGGAAGTACCAATGGGGGAGGCGGACTGGCCTCAAGGGTAGGGCCAGCTTTAGCGCTGGTGGCTCCCTGTGCAACAATGTTCGTTGGTGCCCCCCAGTGACCACCTGACACCGATTCCCTCACTATCACCCTTTAACAGGGCCCCTCAAATCTCCATAACCACACTCTCAGATGCATTCAATTTGATTTACAACACCACTCATACCAGTGCAGGGTGTCAAAGCACTTTACATCACACTCAATACACAGAGACAATCAATTATACATTATAAAATCACTGTATAGGAAATGTTATGTGAGACTTAGGGCTACAAGGTGTAGAAATCGCATGACAACCATACTAGTAGGCAGTATAGTTTAATAGGGATTGATCTGGAGAAACACAAACTCAGAATTTAAAACACAATACCATGGTTTGGGGTTCTCTTTAATAATCAGAATTGATTTCGATCCAGATGAACACTTTTTGCAACACTAGGATAATCAAAAACTGGGGCAAAAAACCATAACACTCCAATTTATACCTTTCAGTTTGCATGCAGCTCTTATATGATAGTTAATAGCTCACTGTTCTGATAGGATTTTAACTTATAAACTGCAAGTTACAAAAGGATCTCTCTGACAAAAGCAGTTACCCACTGACCTATTTACATGATGTGCCGTTTTTGATCTGCATGGTACATGTTCTTTGCAGCAGGCACATTAACCCTCTGTGCTACTTTTCTATGAGTCAAAACTTGAGACAAAACTGCGACCTCTATCTAGGAAGAACATTAATCACCAGAGTTATCATTACATTTTTCTTGTTTCTGAAAATTGCTGGAGGCCAGGAAGGAGGCAGCAAGTGCTTTTAGGAACAATATACTTGAAAACACGACGCCCCCACCCAAAGTCAGCGCCAGGTGCGGTTGTACCGCCCTAGAGCCGGCCCTTCTCAAGTGTCCTTTGATCTCAGTGACAGAGTCACTGTCACTCTAGAGTGTGCTGTTTGATAGCCTGTCCGCTAGACTGGAGGTGAACTTCAGTATGGATTGTGGTGGACAAGCCTTCAAGGTTAACTCAGACTTGCCACCACTAGGGTCCATCTACTGGTGCTAAGACACTAGGACTACTAAGGCCTTGCAGTGCCTTCTAAGGTCTAGCATGGGAATATGCTCCCTCTGTAGATTAGTCTGGTGGACTAATCATGAAGGCTGAACCAGGTTCCCCAGTTCCAAATTTTGTAGATCTGCCCATAGTGCCATATCCTCTCCCCCTGAACACCTTTCTGCCAATGAGAAAAACTCGCACTGACTTCAACTACAACACAATTGTGCCCTGCTATAAACACTTGGATGCGGCTGGATTCAAATTACATACTAGACATGAGTAATATGCTGTCTAAAAAAAAAAGTAAAAACATCCTGGAAAAAAGAAAACACTAATAGGGAATGCAGATTAAGTAAAGCATGTGAAATTGTAAGCAGGAATAACATGGTTACCTTAACGCTCTAAAGTTAAGGACAGGAAGAGACCCGTTGTAATGTCCATTGCTTTTAAAAAGACCACACCCATGAATACAGCGCCGCTGTACACATTTGGGTTCTAAACTACCAATCAATCAGGCATTGCAGTACTGAGGTTCCGTGACGATTGTAAGTGGTGTTTTTTGACTCGCACGAATATGGTCGAGTCTAGTATCTATGAACCGCAAATGACGAGTTTTGTAAGTGTGCGCAGTTTCGCTGTGCTAACTTAAACCGTTCGTTTGTTATGTGGGTTTGTCATCTGTACCCACGGGTTCCATCTTAGATACGGCATCCATTTTGTCTCTTGCCCTCAAGTAGCCAGCGAACGGACGCTGTCCGCTTCGCGACCCTGGGACTCCCAAGATATGGCGGAAGACGCATGTTCTTTGTAAGTGTCTTTATGACGAGGGGGATGCTACTGTAAGGCAGATGGCGCCGCTCGAGGCTCATCTTGCCGCACGGGCTTATTGTCTCAGTCGTGCATCTCATTAGGCACGTCCCTTTGATGCCTGTATCTCGTGCTTCTCGACACTCCCCTTTTACACCCTTTCCGATCTCCCTACTGTCTCCGTCTTCCTCTGCACCTGTCTTCGTTCCTATTTCGATCTACTTTACTGCTGATTGGAATTTGCTAATGGTGGGAAGATGGGTTTTTACAGTTGGGAATCGCCAAATGTTTCCGCACTTATGTTCCGGATCTTGTGTGTTTCAAAGTGATCTAAGCGACCCCTCTGAGAGCGACTTGTGGGAACCAGGTTGTAAACTATTGTGTATCATGTTATCCTATGGGTAAAAACTGTATAAAAGGAGCGATCCACAAATACAATTTGAAGCAGTCTCCCCGAACTACACTCGATGTACTTCCTGTGACTTCTGTGTTCCCTGCAGTAAATAAACCTTGACTCTTTGACGCCGAAGGAAGTGTCCCGTGTCTCTGTGACTTGTACGCCGGAGCAGGTTACCCACGAAGGTTTCAGGTGTTGTGCCCTGGCACCGCTGGGTCCAAAGAACCCAGTCCTTCAGTTGGCGCCCAACGTGGGGCTGCATCAGTGGTACCGGTCCAAGCCCGACGATCGTGAGGAACTTCGTGTGAAATCTCCGAGGGAAGGTGCACCCCGCTTCATCGATCCTGTTGTCGAAATAAGTGGCCCGAAGACTTTTCCCGCGAAGATTCCCGCCTCCTAACGGCTGCGACGGACTGCTGCCCTGACTGTAGACCTGTTTTGGCGCCTGGCGTAGACCTTGGTATAGCGAGACGATTGACGGGCCTTCCTGAGGACGCCATTGATCTTTGAGTTAAGTATTTGTGGGTCGCTCCCAGAGTTCTTGGTTGTAGACACTTTAGCGAGTGTCTTTGTTGTAAACACTTTAGCGAGTGTTTTTGTTGTAGACACTTTAGCGGGTGTCTTTGTTGTACACGCTGTGTGAGTGTTTTTGTCGGTGACACTTTGCTAGCGTACTTTGTTGTTGTTGTATTTGTTTGACGACTGCAGCCGCCAAAGACCGAGGGTTTAGTTCTTTGCTGGGACTTGGTAAATCCCGAAATCCCGTAACCCTTGAAGTTTGTGAAACTCGGCTAGTGTGCGAGATGCCTGGTCGCAGTACTTTGTTCAGTTGCTTTAGACCTTGTGGTGCGGATTCCCTGCTGGAGGACTCGTGTCCGATACCTCCGGTTGGAACTCCTACATATGACTTATATAGCAAACATGGGCTAGGCCCGATTGCTTTTAACGATTATTGGATCAAATATACAAAGAAAGACGGCGATCTTCGTTGGCCACCTCACGGTAGCTTCGAAGCGTCGATCTTAGATAATTTGGAAATAAAGTTGTTCGAACGTAAATCAAGGCCGGCCATGTTTGATGCCTTTCGGTTCTGGCGCAAAGAAGCCCGACAGAAAGAGATCAGACAAAATAAACGTAGTCAGCGAGATACTGTTGCTACTATAGTGAAGAAAGCTGAGCAGTTTCAGCGTGATAAGGAGGATAAGGATAAGGAAGTGTTTGAGAGATTACAGCGTATGTCCATAGACAAATGCTATCCTGTTTTGCCTACGGAGTCGGATAAGAAGGAAGAGGCAGTTGAGGATTCTTTAATGTCCTATCTTATGAAGTCGCCACCTCCGTACGTACAGGGTACCGCAGCTCCTGTGGTCCCTGCCGTACCTGTTCTTCCACCTGTAATTCCTCCACCAGTTCCTCAACCTGCACCTGCTCTTCCGACTGTTCCTGCTCTTTTGCCTATTTCTATTCCTACTGCTCCTCCGCTCCCACATACTCCTGTTCCCGCTACTGCTCACGCTACTGCTCCTGTGTTGTTAACCCCTGTTGCTGCTAACGTCTCTACTCCTTCTCTTGTTAGTCCTGTGTCTTACTCTTCTCCCTCTACTCGTAATCGTGATTCTCCCCTTGCGACAAACTTCTTTCAGTCGCTCGGACCTGTTTTTGGGTCTGCAGGTTCTGATGGTCCACAGAGACGTAGCCAGCTTCCTGGTAATAGAGAACGTGTTGCGCTATACAATATGGCGATGGGTTGGATGATAAACCCTGTTAGAAATCCACCTCGTGTTGTCCTCGAAACGTTTGATCAATTCAACATACCTACTCAGAGATATGTGTTTGATGAAATGTGCAAGTTCTTACATGATCAGATAGCGGCCAATGCGCCTGACGAGGTGCTGACCGCCCTGTCTGAACTCCGGCTTCAGTTCGCAACTGGACTGATAGTCGACACTAATGTCCGACGTGCTATTGAGCGGTTGCTATCTCTTCGTCCCGCTCCTATTCCTCATGCATTGTTCGTTGAGGACATTGAACAACGAGATGGGTCTGGCCAATATCCTATGCGTGAAGTTCCGCCAGTTTGGGTACCCGCTGATAATACTAATGCTAATGCTCCAATACCAGCACATTTCCAGAGAGTGTGGATACACCTCCCTTGGAAACGATCGGAAGTGCTTCAGGTGAAACAAACTTTGCCTGATCCTCGCAAAAATCCTGCGGGGTATTACAAAGAATTATCGCAGCTCGTAGACGCTACGATAATGAATCTGGCCGATATCGACATGTTGTTTGGCAATGTCGTACCGCAACCGGTATGGGCCAAGATTCGTCACCAAGATCACGCAAATGAATTAGGTGGTGATTGGGCTGCCATTACAGCGGCAGACGCTGGACAAGTGGCTGCTACTAAACCCGATCAGTTGATTGAACTTCTTCCCCAGCGAATCATTACATTAATGAAAACGCTTATGCCAGCTATGAGGGTAAATTGGGACAAGTTGTCAGCCTGTAAGCAGAAGAAAGATGAGAGTGTTTCAGACTTCTTTACGAGGTTCGAGGAAACATTCGTCGATCATAGTGGGCAGGATATGGGTACTGAGGGTGGACAGAGGTTGTTTGTGGATAAATTCGTATCGAACTTATTGCCCGACTTGAGCCATAAATTGAAAAATTCAGAAAGTTCATGGGCCGTTTCTACCTCAGCTCAGATATTGGCTACGGCACAATATTACGAAAATAGAGAAAAAGAGGAAAATGACCGTGCCGATAAAAAGACGAAAGAGCTGAAAACTAAAGTGTTGTTACAACAAGCATATCCGCCGCGTTCTAATCAGAATGCGCCTCAGCAGAATAGATCGCAGTCGCAATCGAATCAATCGCAGCCGCGTAATGATTCATCTTTTCAGAGATCTTCATTAGGGTACAATCAATGTGCTTATTGTAGACAGGAGGGACACATTAAATTCAATTGTCCTGCTTTAAATGACCGTAGTGGTGGTAATCCGTCTAGAGGAGGTCGTGGTGGTGCACAGCACGCATCACGTGGTAGAGGTCGTGGTGCTCAGAATGATCGCTCTGACCATTCATCAAATTCTAATAACTGTTTCGATCAACGTGGATCATCGCAAGGACGATCTGCGCAGTACAATGTAGACGATTATTACGTCGATCAGGGACCTGACGATAGTAATTACTAGGACAGCCAAAGACAAGGAGATGGAGTGGTATCAGTTCCGGTTGATCAGAGAGGGCCTTACGTCGCAGTTGCTACATCGGGCGTCGTTGAGCCTTTTCTGTTGGACACTGGTGCAGCGAAAAGTTCTATCATGCATTCGAAACTCCCTGGCGCACCTTTGTCTGGCTTAACAAATGTTTCCGTTGGATTCTTTGGCGCCCCCGTTAGCAATCCAGTTTCGCGCCCTTTGCCCCTTAAAATTGGGCCACGTGAGCTCGAAGCTCCATTGATTTTGTCTACTGGTTGTGGCGAAAATCTTTTGGGTCTGGATTTGCTTAAACGCTTGTATGCGACTTTGTATTGTTCTCCTGCGGGTGTAAAGCTTACGTTAGGAGAGAGGGTAGTCTCTCCCATGTACTTGTCCCTCGATAAGCTTCCACCGGAATTGAGTTCTCTTCCTGCATCTTTGTGGGCGACGGGTCCAAATGACGTGGGCCTACTTGATATCTCCCCTTATGTTGTTCAGTTGAAATCGAATGTGCGATTGCCACGTATTCCCCAATATCGTATCTCCCTTGATGGTGAACGAGCTTTGTTAGCGATCATCTATGATTTGATCGAGAAAGATGTCATTGAAGAAACTCGGGGAAACGTGTGCAATAGTCCTGTACTGCCCATTCTTAAACGTACTGATCCTACCAAACCGCCTGTTTATCGTTTTGTTATCGATTTACGGGAGGTAAATAGAATTGTGGTTCCTCAATTCCCTGTTGTGCCTGACATTACGGCGCTACTGACTCTGATTCCAGCTACAGCTTCATGGTTTTCGGTGATTGATTTGAAAAATGCGTTTTTCAGCATCCCGATTGCCGAAGAGAGCAGGGACCTTTTCGGTTTCTCTCTTGGTGGACGTAGCTTCCGGTTCAAACGCGCTCCTCAGGGCTACTGTGAAAGTCCATCGATTTACAGTCAAGCTTTGAAGGGTCAACTAGATGCGTTTAGGTTGCCGGTTGGTGCGGCTTTAATCCAATACGTCGACGACTTATTGGTGGCTGCTGATACTCAGGACATTTGCAAAATTGCTACAGTGTCGTTGCTGCAACATCTCTGTGAGTTAAACCACAAGGTGTCACCTTCTAAACTCCAATATTGTTGTCAAGAAGTAACCTACCTAGGTCACTTATTGTCAAAGGAGGGAAGGAGATTGACCCCTGAGAGAATTGCAGCGATTGCGCGCATGGCTGTGCCACAAACCCAAAGAGATGTGCGTGCCTTTCTAGGTATCACATCGTACTGCAGGCAGTGGATTCCTAATTTTTCATTGCTGGCGAAACCATTGGTGGCTCTTACGTGCAAGGATGTTTCGATTCCTTTACCATGGACGGAAGAATGTCAGAAAAGTTTTTCTGAATTACGTGATTCATTGTGTTCGGCTCCTGTGTTAGGTACCCCTGATTACAGTAAACCGTTCACGTTATATGTTCACGAGAGGGAAGGTTGTGCTTTAAGCGTCTTAACGCAACCTTTTGGTGGTAAGCAACGTCCATGTGCATATTTTTCCTCGACCTTAGACCCAGTAGCTAGAGCATTGCCGAGTTGTTTGAGAGCAACTGCGGCAGCTGCGGTCTCCATCCGACAATCAGCAGGATTGGTCATGGATAATATGCTTACGGTGATGGTTCCGCATGCAGTCGATACTCTTTTGAACCGTACGAAAACTCAGCACTTGACGAGTGCGAGGTTATCTGGGTACGAATTGACGCTCTTGGCAAGCCACATTCAGATAAAACGTTGTAATGTCCTAAATCCGGCAACTTTGTTACCAATTAGTGCAGAGTCAGATGCAGTAACAGAACATGACTGTTACTTGCGGACAGAGGAGGAAACAAAAGGTCGTGTGGACCTTAAAAACACCCCATTGGAAGACCCGGATGGCATCCTGTATGTGGATGGGTCATGTTTTAAATTGCCGAATGGTGATGTGACTACTGCTTATGCTGTGGTGACATTGAATACTGTTGTTGAGACTGCGAGATTGAGTCAGAATTCTGCCCAAGCTGCAGAGCTGATCGCTCTTACTAGAGCATGTGTATTAGCAAAAGGTAAACGTGTGAATGTGTACACCGATAGTCAGTATGCTTTCGGTGTAGCGCATAGTTTCGGACGATTGTGGCGAGAACGTGGTTTCTTGACGTCACATGGCACGAAAATACAGCATGGCCAGCTTGTGAACGATCTTTTGGATGCATTGACTTTGCCTGCTCAAGTTGCAATTGTTAAATGTAGTGCGCATCGTAAAGTGACGGATGATGTTGGTCGTGGTAATGCGTTTGCAGATGAGATTGCTAAGGAGACTGCCCGGAACCTTAGCACTCGAATGTATGTGACGAATTCGGTTAGGTGGCCTACAGAATCAAGTATGTGTGAGAATACTATAGAGAGTGTGAAAGCAATTCAGAATGAGGCCACCGACACTGAAAAGATGAAGTGGAAAGAAAGTACGGGAAGGTTGGATGTGAATGGTTGCTGGATTGATTTGTCAGATCAGAAAAGATGGATGTTGCCTGATGCGTATGTACTGGCCGTTGTGCAAATGGCACATGGGTTAGCACATATTAGCGCGAAAGGTATTTGCAAGTTGTTGGCTGATGTGTGGAAGAATGATGGAATTACTAAGTGTGCTGAACGTTTGGTGAAGAATTGTATGGTGTGTATAATGTACAATCCTGGCAAAGGAACCCCAACTCCCCCTGGCAGTTTTGCTCCTCCTTTGTATCCCTTTGAGGTGATCCAATTGGACTTCATCCATATGGAGCGATGCAATAACCTGAAATACGTTTTGGTTGTGGTTTGCGCATTCTCCCGATGGATCGAGGCCTATCCCCTCAAAAACAATACTGCTTTGTCTACTGCGAAAATCCTACTGAAGGAATACTTTCCTCGGTATGGAATGCCTAGAGTCGTGTGGTCAGATAACGGAAGTGAGTTTGTTGGAAGTGTGATGAAGAGTGTGTGTAAGGGCCTTGGAATAAATCAGAAATTCCATAGCGCCAATCATCCCCAGTCAGCTGGATTGGTTGAAGGGTACAATGGCACCCTTAAACTAAAATTAGCGAAGATTCAAGCTACGACTGGACTTTCGTGGCCTGATGCTTTGCCTCTAGCATTACTGTCAACTAGGGCGACTGTACACTCCCGAATAGGGCTCAGTCCCTATGAAATAGTGTTCGGCCGTCCTGCGAATGTGTGGGGGGTTCCTAGGCCAGGAATATTCTCTGATCTTGAGTTTCCGATGTTGATTGATTACTTACATGACTTGACTGCTAAACTGAGGTTAATTCATCAACAGGTTTACGACGCCTTGCCGACGCAGACGGAGGGTCCAGGCCACCGGCTCCAGCCCGGAGATTGGGTGGTTACCCGAAATTTTTCACGAAAAAACAATCTGGACCCTCGCTTCACCGGACCTTACCAGGTGCTCCTGGCCACGAGGACTGCCGTTCGTCTTGAGGGGCGGAAAAATTGGGTACATGCTACCCATTGTAAGCGAGTCCCTATTCCTTTGTCGGCGGACCCGTGGGTAAGGAAAGGCATTGCGTCAACGGAAACAGAAACATTGCCGGCGTTTGTACCTTTTAGCGACGCACAGCTTGTTGGAGAACCCTCAGCGCAGCAGAAAGCCACTGTTGAACATTTGTCAGCAAGAGACTCAAGACCAGACCAACGAACTGATCAGCAGGACGCTGTCTCTTCGACAGATCCTTTGTTCGACGTGCAGACACGTCCCGGGAAACATCGATATTCTTTGCGATCTCACACTAAGGACAAATAAAAAATTTGCTTGCTTTGCTGAAATTGATAACTGCAATATCTTCGTTTCCCATGATCAACTTTGAACAATCGTATCATTGAAAATTGTTTTGTATATATATCAAGCTTCTTCCTTGTATCTTTTTCCTTCCACAGCTGAATTATTGTGCTAATATATACATATTGTGTATTGAGGGCCGTAGGGCCGCACGCGTACTTCCTTCTGGACAGTAGGTCTTGACACTAGGTTAAAGACCGTCGGTTCCTAGGAACTCCTGGGGATTGACTATTGCTGCACAGAACGAAGTGCGTCAAGAAACGTTGCGGACGGTCGTAGGGAAATGGCATTTTCAAAGCTGAACGATTTGGAAGGAGCTCAGGCATATAGAGTCAAGCTGCAGAAACTTAGTCGTACGAAATGTTTTGTATCCCAGTTGTTTGTTTTGTTTTTAACTGCTTCTGCATTTTTGGCGGGTGGGGTGTATTACACTATGTCTTACTTCTTACTTCCTACCCCTACTCCTACTCCTTACCCTAACATTACTTCTACTGCTTCTCCTCATTCCTTTTATATGTTACCAGAACACGAACAGGCTAGACGTGTAGAATTCCGCAACAATTCCTTTATCCAGCTCCTCCATCAGCATCAGTTAGTGGTTAACACTACTAATTGTTGGGTGTGTGGGTTGATGCCACATACTACGGGTAAGGGAATTCCATATCTGGTGTTACCGTATAGTTCCCAAGGGTCAGCTCGAGCATTCCAAACAATGCTTCGAAGCGCACTAGGTTTCCACCCCTCTCCAGAACGTTCCCCCAAACCGGGTCCTACCTCGTGGCAGTGGGTGGTATCGATGATAATACAGGATTTGGAAGATGAGATCTATGATGCTTTTCTCATCCCTAAGGCAGAGGTACAAGCCTATAGGGCACCGGATAGAGGGGAATATAGTACGTTCACTAATGAAAAGCAGCTTAAAAGCTCGCCTCCAATATGGGTCGTACCCCACACTGGTAATCTTTGTCTTGTGGGTCGTGGTTCGCAAGCCTCACTTGGAGTAAGTGCGTGCACTGAAAGTTACGTTCTGTCAATGTCCCCGATCCCTGTGCTTCTGGCTGCCAAGGGTACGTACTTCATCTGTCATGATCGTGCATATACATGGTTGCCCGCAGACTTCATGGGCTCATGTTTTGTTGCAAATCTGTTGCCTCCGACGTTTACTGTAGATGCCGATTATCATAAGACTAGAGTTGTACGAGGCGTAATTAGCGAAGAGGATACTGCCGGTCAAGAGGCAGGAGACTTTTTCAAGGGTTTCCTCCCGTTTTGGGGACCTATGGTTAATAGTAGGAACCTGAGACATTTGACTCGAGTGGTAGAATCGACAGCTAACATTACTGCCAGTGCCCTTGGTAATATCACCACAGAACTTCAGGCGGAGAGACTTATGACATTACAAAACCGTATGGTTTTAGATGTTGTCTTAGCAGATCGCGGTGGGGTATGTAAAGTGATCCATTCGAGCTGTTGCATTTTCATTCCAGATAATGCTCCTACTGTCTATCAAGCCATCTCGAAGTTGCACAAGATCTCCGAATCCATACACGTGGATGTAGGGGATTGGACGCTACTCGGTTGGTTTTGGGGCCTGATGTCGACTTGGGGTTGGAAGATTCTGACGATCATCGGGGTTGTGGTAGTGTTCCTGTTCACGTGTTGCCTTTGTGTGCAGTGTGGTCCTGCCTTATGTGGCCTCTGTGCTACAACGTGTATGAGACAACCATCTGTTACCAAGGGGACTCGGTTGGACAGAGCTATGCTACAACGACATCTTGATGGTCTGATGAATATCAAATATGATTCCGACTAGTGCTTGCCTACATGAGGGCAAAAGGAGCGTCTGAGGTTCCGTGACGATTGTAAGTGGTGTTTTTTGACTCGCACGAATATGGTCGAGTCTAGTATCTATGAACCGCAAATGACGAGTTTTGTAAGTGTGCGCAGTTTCGCTGTGCTAACTTAAACCGTTCGTTTGTTATGTGGGTTTGTCATCTGTACCCACGGGTTCCATCTTAGATACGGCATCCATTTTGTCTCTTGCCCTCAAGTAGCCAGCGAACGGACGCTGTCCGCTTCGCGACCCTGGGACTCCCAAGATATGGCGGAAGACGCATGTTCTTTGTAAGTGTCTTTATGACGAGGGGGATGCTACTGTAAGGCAGATGGCGCCGCTCGAGGCTCATCTTGCCGCACGGGCTTATTGTCTCAGTCGTGCATCTCATTAGGCACGTCCCTTTGATGCCTGTATCTCGTGCTTCTCGACACTCCCCTTTTACACCCTTTCCGATCTCCCTACTGTCTCCGTCTTCCTCTGCACCTGTCTTCGTTCCTATTTCGATCTACTTTACTGCTGATTGGAATTTGCTAATGGTGGGAAGATGGGTTTTTACAGTTGGGAATCGCCAAATGTTTCCGCACTTATGTTCCGGATCTTGTGTGTTTCAAAGTGATCTAAGCGACCCCTCTGAGAGCGACTTGTGGGAACCAGGTTGTAAACTATTGTGTATCATGTTATCCTATGGGTAAAAACTGTATAAAAGGAGCGATCCACAAATACAATTTGAAGCAGTCTCCCCGAACTACACTCGATGTACTTCCTGTGACTTCTGTGTTCCCTGCAGTAAATAAACCTTGACTCTTTGACGCCGAAGGAAGTGTCCCGTGTCTCTGTGACTTGTACGCCGGAGCAGGTTACCCACGAAGGTTTCAGGTGTTGTGCCCTGGCACCGCTGGGTCCAAAGAACCCAGTCCTTCAGTACCTCCAGGACTGGTGCACTTCT
This sequence comes from Lissotriton vulgaris, assembly GCF_964263255.1. Taxonomy (NCBI): domain Eukaryota; kingdom Metazoa; phylum Chordata; class Amphibia; order Caudata; family Salamandridae; genus Lissotriton; species Lissotriton vulgaris. Next base: position 1,036,791,279 of record NC_141685.1, read on the forward strand.
CCACCCGGGTAAAACAATGCTGTTCAAAGAAAGACAAGAAAATAAAAGTAGCGCTTCATGGCAAACTCTGTCAAGTGACGCGGATGTGTTAGGGTGCACATATAATCAATCTGGCCACTTTACGATCACTCTGTCTTGTTTTATGTAGTTATTTATTTCTTTTTTCATTATTTTTAACCCTTTGTTCCGCACTTTAGAAAAGAAAAGTGTCTTACTTTTTTGGATCCATTTCACAGGGGAACAAATAAACGAAAGGAGGAAAGAGGTTGAGAACAGTTTCTTGAAGTCCTGGTTTTCAGTAAGTGAAGAGAAGCTAGACCGAATGAGAGGGAATAAGAGGAAGAAAGAGAGAGGGGCAGCTGCCAGCAGCAGAGCAGAATTGGACACTGTCCTTGTCTTCGTGGGGCCAGAAGGAAAAGAGTCCTCTTCCTTCTCTGCCCACCCCGTCCGTCCCCGAACGGCCACAAACGCCAAGCCTTTTCTCTAGGCCTTTGCTATTCCTGCTGTCCTGGGACGCATGTTCAAAACAAGCATTGGCATAGCCAATAGGTCTCGCCTTTGGGACCTTATAAGTATTTAGTTATGCAGCACAATATACTTGGTGCAACAACATCAACTGTTGCATGGCTAAACACTTATAAGGTCCCAAAGGCGAGACCTATTGACTATGCCAATGCTTGTTTTGTTATGTAACGTCCTTAAAACACCTAAAACGCAACTGACGTGTTTTGCAAAGTGGTCTTAGTTTTTTTTTTAAACTGGCCAAAAATATGACGAGCTGGCAGTTACGCTTTGGATATATGGCTTCACTATCCCTCCCTGCCACTACACACTGAGCGAAGAGAGAATGTGGGGACAGACCCACGAGAACACATAGTTTTCCCCCACAAATATTATAGTTCTTTGTGAGCAGGGCACACTTTACCAGAATTTTAAATTCTACAGGCGACATATGCTTTCCAATCTTCCGGTGAATCGAAAAATGCAGGGGAAAAATCCTATTAAAAAAAGTGCAATATTTCTCCATCTTTTTTAACTTTTAAATATGGTAATATTTTAAATATGGTTTATAAAGGAACAACATTGTGATGCACACTGATGTCAATCCCATGCTACAGCTTACAGCCACATAATGTTCCGCACAACAGAATAAATCTCGCAATATTTAACACCGTTTTAAAGTTATAGATTTATATAGTTATAGATTTTCTTAAATGTGCCGGGATAATTATTGCACCCGGTTCAGTAGTCCCGTCGGGACCCTGCTGAGTCGCATCTGCTGCGGCATCAGTTCCGTTGTTTTCTACTGACATTTTATAAATGCAGGTTTTGCAGAGTAGGTCTCCAAGGAGACAAAGATTAGGTGCACAATATTTTGGAACACTGTATCCTTCAAGGTTGAATAAACCAGAGCTTTACATAGGAATCTCTTCCTACTGAGTTCGGGTGGATTTTGACCTTTCACCCACTCCAGACGTCTATTGGAGTATTTACGGGAGAAAGGGGTCTGTGTGAAAAATGCACGACTGAGTTACTCTAACGTCTTGCGTTAGTTTATCGCCTTACCAAACGTTGGGCGCCATGTAGTGTAGTTCCTATTTTCCCAATAGGCCTTGCGCATTGGAATAACATAAACAGTAGTATCGACGTAGAAGTGAGGATCTTCCAGGCCTCTACTGACTATGCTAAACTTAATTGGGTTTGTTACCAACTAGCTCAGAGGTCACTGGAAACTTTCTTGACTGAATAGGAAGTGATCAGCTTCCCTGGTACAGACAAGAAAGGATTCAGTTTTCCAACAACCGTGCAACATGACAACTTTGCTCCTCAGATAAGAGTCAATCTCTAGAGTCGTGTGAACAATAGACAGTTATTTTACTCAGTCAGTGGTTGTGCAGTTTACTTTCACAATATGTAGAGAATAGAGAGACGGGCGTTTTCAATAAAGGGTAACATTTATTGAACAGTCTTTCTTCTCGTACAAGAGAAATGAATTGCCACAATTGCAAGACTTGTTATTATAAAAAGTACGTACAGTAAGATGAGTATTGCGAAATAATACTGTAAAAGCATTGATATGGTTTCTTAGCCATACAATGGTTTAAAAATGAATAAAACATATATACATTCATATAAACATTAGGCTAAAATGCTCAACTGGTGCTTCTAACTACGCCTACCCCAGTGTACCTGACCTAAGCCTAATACTTGGGAGACCACAACGCAGCCGCCGCCACCGCCGAGAGTCAGCTTCACTTACCTCTCGGGCCACTGAGGAAGGCAGAGCACATTGGCCACATTGCCGCCACCGCCAAGAGTCAAGGAAAACCGGACTCCGCGCCGCCGCTCCGGGAGACTGCAAATCCCGGCAGGCAACGCGGCGGCGCGCCAGAGTGACGCGGCAGCGCCCTGTGAGCGCAAACCAAGACGCACAAAAGGAGGAGCACCCTGGCAGAGCGGGGGAGACCACAACGCAGCCGCCGCCACCGCCGAGAGTCAGCTTCACTTACCTCTCAGGCCACTGAGGAAGGCAGAGCACATTGCCCACATTGCCGCCACCGCCAAGAGTCAAGGAAAACCGGACTCCGCGCCGCCGCTCCGGGAGACTGCAAATCCCGGCAGGCAACGCGGCGGCGCGTCAGAGTGAAGCGGCAGCGCCCTGTGAGCGCAAACCAAGACGCACAAAAGGAGGAGCACCCCCGCGTCGCGGGACGCGAGCGGGACGCCCGGGGCGAAGCCCGGGCAAAGGGCGGGCCCTCTACGGCCCTCATCGGCACAAGTCGGCCAGGCTAGGCCACCCCTCTAATTTTACATCCTTGTGCACCAGGAAACCATCGTGTGAGTGATCATATCAAGCAGTGGCGTTCCAGACGTTGATCGTCCGCCTTCTTTGCGCACAGGCTATCCAGACGGGGGTCGGTAAGCAGGCCATACAGCTTCTATCGAATCGCCCAGGAGCCTGGCTTAGGAAGGGGGCCCACGTGAAACGCCATTACACTGACGAATGTGGAAAGGAGTCAACTTGACATCTGCACAAGCTTGAAGTAAGACTTTTATTGTTCTTATCTTGGGAGTGACATTTTGTCAATTATCTGCACAGTGGGTATAAGACTTTCATACACCTTGCAAAATTATGCGCAAAAAAAATACACACACGGCACTCGAAGTACCAAAGAACACCATGGAAAATTATCTTGTCCAAGTGGTTAGCAAAATAAACAGCGAACGAAGACAATCGTTAGGTCTGTCCCAGTCCCCTATTCTTCCTCCTATGAGCCCACCCACTTCCTCGCAAATCAATGAGTCGCTGCTGCTAGACTCTAACAACGATTTACATGCACCAGCCTCCCCAGTCACTATCAACACTGATGTCAGTACAGTGAATGTGGGGGACACTGAACAACATGCGGTAATTGACTCAGATGCACAGCTAGTCATTGAGGATGAAGAAAACAACGATAAAGAAGATACGGAGGATGATCCACCGGCCAAGCAGTCCTCAAGGGCAGTCAGAGCCAGTCGTAGATTGCAAAGCAAACGTGGGGGGGCACGTTCTGGAAAAAACAAGACTATATCACCACTAAAGGACAAAAACATTTGCCAGATCAAGGAGGTTAATAATTTGAGGGACTTTTTGGACGAGGACCTAATGTCGAAAATAGCGGAGCTGTTAGAAATAAAAATACAGACAATTGTTAAGCCACTTATTAGCAAGATTGACAAACTTTCTGCAGAGATAAAGAAACTTGAAAGTACTCAAAATGTTTTAGTAGATGCAATAGGTAATGCCTTAAGTAATGTCAATAAAGGCAATGATCCCCCAGGGAATGATAGTGAATCCAGGGTAACATCAGATGTCATTCCTCCAGGGGTAACCCCTGTAGAAGACCCACAAACTTCTAGTCAAAATATTAATAACCTGCCATTGGATGCCCCAACTGTCCGACAAATTGATTCAACACACGCTACAGTGCCCACCAGTCTGGATGAAAACCAGACACAATTTGTAGTTGAAGCTGCACCGTTAGTGCTAGTGTTAGCCAATACACCAACCCTATTACCGGACCAAACTGAGTCAGCCTCATCACTTAAAAGTAAGGCATTATATTGGCTTTCAAATAATATGAAGCTAGCACAGGGGGGTGAACAGAGGTTAGCTGATGAAATCAAAACAGCAAGGAGGGTAGGTTGGATAGGAAAAAAACAAAAAAAATGGAAGGGCGACTGTGTGATATTAAATTTCTCGACCGCAGCTGCTCTTCCTGATATTTTGCAAAATATCCTTCCACCACAAAAAAGAAGTAGCTCTATAATCCCTCTCACATTAGAATTTTTCTACACTGATTCACAAAAAGCCAACAACCAAAAACCCCGGAAGCCAGTTTGGCCAATGCGAGATCATGGTTGGGGAGGGGGTCCATCAGCTCCTGACATGAATTACGCTCCTCAAAGTAGGGCAGGCCCATGGCTACCATACCACCACAATATTTTCCCAAACATTACCCCAGGGCAAAATTGGAATCAAATGGGCAGACGAGGGCTTGGTATTATAACTAATAACTGTGGGCCTACAGGAAATGCTAAATATAATGGAGGATGGCCAGGCATGCAGCAGAATGTACTGTATTCTAATACCCCAGCACCCATAGGTAATACTGATTTTAACGGAGGATGGTTGGGCCCTTTTCAGAACCCACCCCTTCCCATTACCCCTGCACCTAGATGGAATGCCCCCACAAATGGTTGGGGCTTTGGGGTTCCATCCTATAACTTGGGAGTTAGCACGTCGAATAGGTTTGCAGCTCTAGCTGGTTTAGCTGACTGCGACTGACTTGAGGGTAGGGCCCTGACAACGCCAAGCAGCATCAACCACACATACCCTAGTTCATGTCTTGAAACCAATTCAAAGCATATTGCACCTAATATAATCTTGCAACAGCCAATACATCTTGTTGAAACAACAACACAACAATTGCTCCCAGAGATACCTAGGGCAACTCCACCTTGCCAGGTAACAGAAACAGAAGGGGCTTTAGGAAGCATAAAAATCATCTGCTGGAATATTGCAGGTCTGAAAAAAAACCTTTTAGACCCATCCTGGCATGACTACATCTCAGGTGGGGATATCATCATGTTTCAGGAGACATGGGGGCTCGAAAACTACTATAAGGTGAATTATAAATCTTTTTTTATACCCGCAGTAAACACAAACGGGGGGAGACCCTCTGGCGGACTAACAATTTGGGTGAAAATCACAGGTGGCCTATCCATTAAGCAAATTGACATTAATAATCCCGACATTTTATTGCTCGAGTTAAAAGACACAAAGGGTCGCTGCACTTACGTGATCAATGTTTACAATAGACCTCATCGATCATGTAAAGAATCAATTATTGTAACCCAGCTGAGCAACCTTGTGGCGGGATTTGATCAAAATGCACAAATGATTATAGGCGGTGATTTTAACAGAGGCTTTGAACTCATAATAGGACTGGAAGACATCCATAAGGATGAGGATATGGTAAACAACATTCCCTTAGTAGATACAAAGTACAAAGCACCCTGCTCAGTGAGCGCCTTACAAATACTGAACTTGACATTAGAATTAGGCTTACGTGCATGTAATGGGCGGTTGCCCTCAGACTGCCCCAGTAGACCGACGTTTATTAGAGGGGCACACTCCAGCCACTTAGATTATTTATTAGTCTCTCTGAATTTGTGGCCTATGACTATCGATCTACTGGTAGACAATCGCACGGAAAGCGACCACTATCCTCTGATTTTATCTGTCAAAACCCAGACTTTTAAAACCCCTGATAAAAGCGCTAATAGTACAATGTCCTTGCCACAAGATCCTCTAGTGGCAAACAATCGCAGATCCCTGAAATGGCCAATAGTACTAGACAATTCCAAAATCATTAGCCAAATTTATAATGTTTTTGTGAATCATATGTCCTCTCTCTTAGGTAATAGCACGGTCACTAAAAATCTTAGTTTGATAGAATCCCATGAACATCTAACTAACCAACTTGGCGGGATCCTGACCAGGGCAATAAAAAGACCACACAATGCCCAAAAGAACAAACAAACTGGGGCTACCTGGTACAACCAGGACTGCCGGAAAGCCAAGACAGATTTAATTATAGCAGTCAGGGGGGGTTCAACGGACATCGTAAGAACTAAGAGAGCACAGTACAAAAGAATTTTATCAAAGGCCAAGAAGGAATGGGACGAAAGGGTTTGGTCCGATTTACTGGATGCATGCAAATGCAAAGATCAGACCACTTTTTGGAGCCGCATTGCTAGAGGCACGAGGGGAGTGACAGAATGTAAAGATAAATTTTTAGAGGAAAAGATATGGGTCGAGCACTTTACTATGCTATATTCTTGTACAAGCTCAGGTGAAAGTGGAGGATGGGATAGTTTGCAGGCCCCCTTGGTAGCGCATGATGTACCTCTTGTATTCTCTTTAACAGAAACTATCTCTGCAATTAAGGCCGTTAAGTCAGGGAAAGCACCAGGCCCTGACAGAATACCAGGTGATCTTTGGAAACACGAAAACTACATCTGGGCCCCTTACATCAATTTATTATCTAACGAAATCGCTCAAGGAGCTGCTATTCCGGAAACTTGGAAGGGGGCAGAGATTGTGGCTCTGTTCAAGAAGGGTGATAGGTCAAATCCCTCGCATTACCGACCTATCAGCCTTATTGACGTTTTACAAAAAATCTTTGCACGACAGGTTCTTGGTCGGCTTACCTCCTGGATTGAAGAGCACTCTATTTTTACAAAATATCAGGCAGGTTTTAGATGTAAGATAAGTACTATTGACCAGGTTTTTAGATTTTTATGTTTAGTCTGGAAATATACCATTATAAGGAGTTCCCATATATACGTGGCTTTTGTTGACTTGAAGGCAGCTTTTGATATGGTTCCTAGGGCAGCCCTATGGAAGACATTAAATAAAATGGGTGTCCCTGGAAATATCCTTCAAATCTTAATTAGACTCCACGAGAACAATTATGCACGTGTAAGATGGGGACCGAATGGAGATGTCACAGAGAAAATAAAGATAGCAAAAGGGGTAAGGCAAGGGTGCGTAATGGCACCTACCTTATTTTCTCTATATGTTAATGACATCCCTGATACTCTTTTGGGCTGCGAGCATGACTCTCCCAAATTGAGTGGGCAAGCCGTTCCGGCACTATTATTCGCAGACGACACAATTTTAATCTCTCAGACACCTAGGGGGCTCCAAAACCTTTTAAATACATTCAGTTTGTATTGTCATGATAAAGAATTAGAAATTAATTCCTCAAAAACTAAAATCATGACAATCAACCCTCACAAAGGTTTTAATAAGGTTTTTAAAATAAACAACGAACCTATTGAAGAAGTCCTTAATTTTAAATACCTGGGCGTTATTTTAGGCAGTGACGTCACATGGAAAACGCAATTGGAGAATTCAAAACTAAGGCTAACCCAAAATCAGGCACCAATCCTAAGGAAACACAAGAATAGCCATTACAATGCGGTCTCACCGGCTATTGAATTATTCAAATATAAAGTGCAATCTTCCTCACTTTATGGTGCGGACCTTTGGGCTTATGCTTTAAAGGATACCTTCCGAGTGAGATAAAATTCCTTTATTAGACAACTTCTAGGGATACCTGGGTCAACTCCAATGACGCCCATATTATGGGACCTTAATTTTAGGCGTACTGATGATTATGCTTCTCTTCGCCCGCTACTCTATTGGGTCCGTCTATGGTCCACGGAGGAGCTGGCTGTTTATAGAGAAGCTTTGCAAGAGATATTGGCAATAAAGAACATCACGCCTTTGCCATGGCTAGAGTACGTAAAAAAATGGTTCGAAAAATTAGGGTTAAGCGATTTTTGGTTTGACCCCGATTCCCTTACAAGTAGTTCAAAGCATATCTTGAAGCAAAGGTACTGGGACTATATTAGAGACTCAGTGCTTGCTAATCCCAGAACAGGGACTCTAACTTCAAAATTTTTTGAAATTAAAATGAACATGCAATTAGAGCCCTTTATGGACGAAATCCACCCTCCATTGGCTAAAAGCCTATACCTAAAATTCCGCTATGGCATTTTACCATTAAAAGATAGAACAACTGGCTGGAATTGTAATAAGGGATTGACTGGGGTTGCGGGCTCTAACATATGTGAGTCATGCGAAATGGGGGTGAAAGAAGATGAGTCCCATGTTTTATTTATATGCCCAGCATACCTTAAACCAAGGAAAAAATGGCTCAAGCCGATTTGTAATAGGCTAGGCCTTAGACAAACCAAGGTTGGTCTAAGAATATTTAAAGGTGATACTGCACAACCGATTGTGTTTAGCCTAAGTCGTTTTTTCCTATGTGTTGCCTTGATTAGGAAAAAGAAAAATCAGAGAATTTAAATATAAAGGGGCTATGTTATTGACTGTCTGTTAGTATAATGCTGCCTGTCTTATTGTTATGGTGTATATCACTTTTTAAACATAACAGATATTTAATTTATTATTTTACCTCTGTGTATAATTAGCTAGTGCTCCATATAGAAAGGGGACCGACCAGGAACTAGTGGATGACTTTTGCGTATTTTGCACAAACAAGATGTGATGATAAATTTTTACCCACTGTTGCTACTTACTATGTATTATAATGATGTATTGTGATTTTTTATGTATTGTATCTTACAAGGTTTTTTAAACCGAATAAAGATTGAAATGAAATGAAATACTTGGGAGGGGAGTAAGTAAGTAGCTTTAAGTTAAGTTGGTTTTGCCAAGGTTTGCTTCAAGAATTCTCTCTAAGGGTTTAGTCAACACCATACCTCTGTAATAGAATGATGAAGGTCTGGTATCTCCTTTAGGGGGTCGATATCCCAGTCACCCACAAGGGTAGCCTGGAAACGCCGGAGCTGGATTTCTCTGCAGGAGAAAAGACAGCGTCTCTTCTCAGCGCGTCGAGGAAGAGGAGGGGCAGCGTCCGCGGGCAGCTTGCATCTGCTGGGCTCTTGCAGGGGGACGGCTGTTCTGCTCCTAAGTTCACCACACCATCGTTCGCTCATTAGCAGCGATAGCAGTAGCGATAGCAGCTATGGTATCATCAGCATAACAGCAGCAACTTCAGCGAAAACAGCAGCGTTTGCTTAAGGCAATGTTGGTAATATTTATACCTGGAACGTGCCTTGTTTGACGTAAGTTTTTGGACATAAGACGTCAATAAAGATGTCACTAGGAAGTGATCGTCTATCAGTGCTCATTAGAGTTCTATTACTAATCAAAACATAGCAAGCGGGGCTTTCCCAGGTTGCTGAGTTTTTATCTTGTTGAAGAACTCGGAGTGTTAATCTAGGAATCTTAGATAGTAACTTCTGCTATGTCATTGCACTAATTAGCTGCAAAGGAAGTGGCAGAGGAAGCAATTCTGAAATGTGGCTCTGTTCGTGTGAGGCCAGAGACGAGTTTCTGAATATTGCATTTGATCGGTTATGCCAATATAGGGAATAAATGGATTTATAGCCGTATAGGGGCATAAGGTCACAGTATCGATCAGGGTCCTAGATTAGAACGCTACACTTATTAAAGATAATCTGTTTGCTTCAGCGCTGTTTTATGAACACATTGGCAACTGGAGCAGTAAAGCGTGTAGCGCAAGTCTTTTTTGCACGGCATGTCATGATTACTGGTTGCTGGCAAACTGTACTGTGGTGGTGGAGGCTGTAAAGAGGTACTTTTCCAGTGTCGCGTGGAAAAGCAGTTGCCAGGTTGGAGGGCTACAACATTTGTGGTTTGGAAGCCGGGAAGGGGGTGGGACGGGCAAGACCATTGTGCAGTTTGGATGGGGCAGTGCAGGCTGGACCTGCACTGTTCTTGCTCTCCTCTGTGCTTTGCTGTTTCATGACCTAAAAATGTGCTTTAGAGTTTAGCTGTTGCTGAAAGAATCAGAGGAAAATGCACACCATTACTCAGTTTTATGAGTTTTATGGCGTTCATGGAGGTCCAAACTGATCCCATGCGGGTCTTAGAAATGCACAAATGTTTCCTACATTTAAAGCAGTTATCAGACAGTGGCAGTTGAAAAAGAATAGGAACTCACCTCGATGGAATGCACACTGGCTTACAAAACAAAAACATCATGGTTACGATACCGATATTTCCTCAGTATATCACTCTTAGAAGCCCTCTAAGTTTAAAAGTAGAGTTTGTCCATCTAAAAACCTTTCTAAACTTTGGATAGTACATGTAAAAGGGTAGGATTTACTTTGCAAAGCTGTAACATTCCTCAAGATGTCGCCAAAATAGCTTTTGCCTGTACATGAATAAAATAAAGGTTTGGCCCCAAAGCAGCTATTTGTCTTTATCGTTTCCCTGAAAGGTAACTCGTGTAGATTCATCACAGTTCTAACAGCACAACTATATCCCAACTTTAGAACCCCTCTAGTACTCACAGGTCCCTAGGGAACAGATGATAGCTGTGAGATTACAGTATTAAGTGTGCTTAGCCCAGTAACGAGGGAAACAAATAGTCCAAAGATGGGGGTTCTAGTATTTGGAAATGCATTAATATCCCGGGGGATCAAACCACTTGCCCAATCCCGCCAAATGCAAGCACTAGTAGAGAAAGATGTGTTTTTGTTGTTTTCCCCAGCACTGGCCACCTAGGCTTCAGATGCCATAAAATCTGGTTTCTCATATCCTTGAAAAAACGCAAACTTAGGGGGTTATTAGGATTGCGGATTTTCCGCATCCTCTGGGCCGGCGGAAGCCACCGCCGGCCCGGAGGAAGCGGAAAATCCGCAGCGGACCCACCAAAGACCCACTGCCACATTAGGATGGCTGGTGTGTCCTCCGTCCGCAGCTTTTCCGCCGCGGCTGGCTTACAACCGCGGTGGAAAAGCTCTAATATGGTGACAGTGTCTGTCAGACACCGTCCGCCATATTAGGATGGCCTGTTTCAGATGCTTTTCCGCGGCGGGTTTTCCGCCGTGGAAAAGCATGTGTAACTTCACTGCGGGGGCCCGTTGCGGGCCCCCTAGGTGAAGGGGGGTGGGGGGTGCACATGGAGGTACCTATGGTACCCCCCTGAATTTGTATGCGGAAAGCGGCAGGCACCGCGCGGTGCCTGCCTCTTTCTGCATACAAATGCAACACCTGCATTTTTAACAATGCCGCGGGTGCAGATTGAAGCCGCACCCGCCGCAATGTTAAAAATAGAGGATGTGACCGCCAGGGTGGCGGTCACATCCTAATTGCACAGGAGGGAACTCCGCATGCCATGCGGAGGTTCCCTCCTGCTCTGGGGTCGCGGACGGACGCAAGTCCGTCCGCGATCCTAATGAGGCCCTTAAATTCCAATCGCTGTTGCAATGGTCATGTCTAAGCTTGATTATTCGAAGTGAGTAACAGCGTGCAGTTTGGACGGGGCAGTGCAAGATGGACCCGCGCTGTTCTTGCTCTCCTCTGTGTTTCGCTGCTTCATGAGAATCACTGGGTGGCCATGGGAGCAGAAAATAAGGAGGCTACGCATCACGCTCGAGCGCCAGTAATTAATTTATTGTAAGGATCCAGTTTCTAGAGCGACAGGGCTCTCCGAGGATGGCAGAAAGTCTGTTTGATTCAAGACCGCAGCGTCTGTCACTTGCAAGCAGACATGCACACGTTGGGACAAAAAAATGCGCGCGCATGTGCACAAAGATGGCGTCAGGCTGTCCACATGCGTGTGCATTTTTTTGTCCCTACGCATGCATGTTTAGCTCTGCGGATGTGGAGAGACCTAATAAAAAAGTTGGGGAACAGAATCCATGGAATTAAAGAAGTAGGGGCACGCTGTGCCCTGCGATCCCGCCCACTTCGACCACTGGTGTCATAGCATATCTTTGCATTGTTAGCGTTTTTGTTATTTTGCTCGTAGGGTTATTTGGGAGAAAATATGTTTCTTTTGGGCTTGGGTGCACAGGCTTTTCTCTTGTATTTGTACGAAAATAAGTCATAATGTAAGTTGGAATTGTGATTGATTGAAAATTATATTGGGCCATTTATATTTCCTTTTATGAAGTATTATATATGTTTTAACGTAACCTTTTGACTACTTTAAAACATTTCATTTTAGAATTCCTACTACGTGTGATTTGAGTGTGTGATTGAAATTTATTTCAAACAAACAAAGTCAAACCAATGATATGTAGACAGTAGCAGTGGGATAAATACTGTATATTTCAGTATAAGGTAGGTGGAATGTAAGGACTGATAAACAAGACACATCTTCACAATCACCCTATGGACATTTTTTCATATTTTGGTGGCAGTGCATGCCCGCCCTAAACAAAAGAACACGCGTTTGCAATGCAATAGGTCTTGCATTCGTGAGAGTTAGAGGTATTGGCATTGTAAATGACAATGACTTTTACCTATGTGTTTTGGTTTGGAGTGTAGGGGATGTATATGGTGCGTAGTGGATTTATGTGGGTTGTATTGGAATTGTTAGTTGTGGAATTGTGTGGGGTGGAATTTTGTGGTGTGGAGTATATTTGTGTGGTGGAATTATGTGGCATGGTGAATAGATAGGGGTGAGAGTTGCACAGAATAGATAGAGAGGATGATCGAGAAGGGTAGACAGTTTTATCAGGTGGTGGTGAATGACCTCCAGACAGAGGTGCAGAAAGAGTGTGTGAGAAAGAGAGAAAGAAGGGGAGAGCAGGCTACAGACACATATAGAGAGAGGACCTGTGTACACAGAAGACACCCTAAGGAGAGGAAAAGAGTGTGGGTTTGAGAGATGGAAACCATGAAAAGGCACGTGAAAGAAACTGAGCTTAGTGTGTGTGAGCAGGCAGCTCCCATCCCAGACGCTAGATATATTACCCAGCTCCAACTCTCACCCGCTCCCCGATGACCTCAAACAAAGCAGATATTTGTAATTATCCAATCAAAGTTTTGCCCTGTAGGGATTTTATTTAGTTGTAAGCTCCAAGTACCACTGTCTTCCCTGCCGTGTAAAGGGGATTCGCTGCTGGGAGGTTAGGGAGGCAAATGACAGTTTTGTGGGAATACAGTCACTTTCTGCGATCCATCGTCTCACTAAGGGCACATGGCCCATTAACCCCTTCGATGCGGCCGCGATTCCCCTGGTGTGCTGTAAACAGCACGAACAGGGGTGGGCCGTGACGAACCCCAGCCGTCATGAGCACACGAGCACCGTAGTGCATGACGGCTGGGGTACGTCATCAGCACCGAAGGGGTTAAGCGGGCCCGTCTTTTACAAGGGGTTCACTGAACTGTGTTTAATCCCAGGTGTTGCACTGAGGGCAGCATGTTTAATTCACTTGGTAACTTCAAAGCCCAGTGAAGCAGGTAACAAAACTTCAAAACAAACGAGTCCTTTTTTCCCACTAAAAATAGGCAAGAGTGAAGCTAAAAATAAGTAATGGGCAAGAAAAACGGTATTCTGACGCGCTACAAAATAAAGGGATTTTAATTTCTTTTATTTCAAAATAGTGCCTTTGCTTTGTAAATGGCAACGTCACATGTATGTTTCTAATTGTTTTCTTTTTGAAAACATTAAAAGATTCCTCTGCTTTCTAGCAGGATAAAAGGCCGACTTGTTTTTTAGGTATGTTTATAAGTTGTAAAATGTGTTTCATTAGAAAGGTTGTGCAACCTTGTATATATTATATTTATTTATGGCTCAATGTGTTTTAGGATTGAAAAGGACCACTGAACAACACCAGGAAGTCTGGAGTGGTGTGAAAGAGTTAAAAAATCTGTAAATGTGTTAAGCTAGGAGACCGCTATTCTTGAACCAAGAGAGAATTTACATAGTCCGAAAGATTCGTATCTTTGTTGTGACCAGCATCTGTTCAGTGAGTGATGTGGCCGAAACGTACAGATGCTGAGCTTCACACAGACCCCACCCTGCTTTCCGGTGTTGTTTGTTTGTATTGCACCATATTTGCAGGGCTTTTTGCACATGTTTTGGATGTTAAGTTTAAAACAAGGGAAAGGAGGCATGGCCGGGATGGCGGCGTGAGCAGACGTGTTGCTCTAACGCTCCCGCCGACGGCCCGCTAAAGCACCGGCATTTAGCCGAATAAGGGTTCACTGACCTCAGCACCGGAGCCGTCTTTGTCATGGGGATTGAGAGGCGAGACCTGGATGACGTGACGAGGCCCCGGAGAGCGTAATTCTGGTGGCGTAGGGTGCGCGCCCGAGAGTGCGCCCTTCCTAGGAGCCGTGAGGAGAGGCCCTGCGATCCCTGGTGGGGTGTGGCACTGTCCAGACAGCGATGTGGCAAGCCCGGGACACCCGACCAGAGCAGCGGAAGACGACGGGGGCCCCGTGCCGTTAAAGGAGTGGCAGCAGGCAGTCGAGCCTGAGGAGAGCGCCGGTAGGGGTCCTGCTGCCACGGAAGGAAGGTGACGAGCCGCCATCTTGCGAATGTCCCCCACACGGCTCAACTGCACGCGCGCAGTGTCGGGCCCTCCCTTGGCGGCGCGGCTAACAGAACGTCCGAAGTCATTGCCTGTGAGGCCTGGTGGGGCTCGGGAGAGGTGGAAGGCTGGGCGATAGCGGATCACCGGAGCTGCGACGTCGGGACCTAGGTGAGTGCGAGAGGCCTCGATCGGAGCGCGCACCCTGAGGCCCTGTCTGTGCAGCATCTGCCCCTGAATAGACACCCACTGTGCCGCATGTGAGCAGCGGCACATGAGCCGTTAGTGCCGCCAAGCAAGACGAGACCACCGCAACTGGGGACTTGCGGTGCGACCGCGGTATGTGAGAGCCCTGCGGCCGGGTTCAGACACCCCCGCCGGGTGAATCCCTACGTGGAAGCGCAGCGCAGCCTGACTCTGCGTGCACAACACGGGGGGAAGTCGGGGACCCCGGCTGGGACACGAAGAGAGCATCATACACCAACCACTGAGCCACAAGCCGGAGAGACGGGGACAGGCCCAAAGCTAACAGGGGTCCTGAGTGCCTGGGGGAGCCCCCTGCACTGGGATATACTGTTACTGGGCCCTAGCATAGGGAGAACCGGCCCCACGGAGCACCACACGGACTGGCAGTAACTGCAGACGACTTCAGGCAAGTGCTGCTTATTGAGCGCAGCTTTGTGGCGGGGAAGAGCGGCGAGGGAGATTACCTCTGCGATCGGTGAGCCATCAGCGGACTGGGGTGCACGACAGCGCGGAGCCGGGAAGTTGGGCCTACTGGGGGTGTCATACGGAGAGAGACGCCAAGCTCCCCGCTAGTGATCGCACAACTACAGCACCACCCTGATCCGCCTACTTTTGTGCCCTGCCACCCAAAACCGTTAGGTGCAGCGAGAAGGTCAGACACCCCAGAATCCAGCGATCCCTGGGGTAGTGGACACGGTGCCACGGTGGGAACGCGGTCAGCTTACAGTTCCCTTGGGACTCAGTTGGTGACGCGATATGTCCTCCTCCCTGGGGCGCAAAGATAAGACCCCGAAGGACTTGTTCGTGAAAGCACAGACAGGGCAACAGACTACCAGCATGGCGTCAAGCACTACCCGGCACGCATCTGAGCGAGATGATGGGGCGGAACCGATCACCAAGGCATTGCGGAAATCCATATTTGTTGCGCTGAGAGAAAATATCCAAACACTCAAGCGAGAATTTGCAGAGGAAATCAAGGAGGTCCGCAGGGACATGGATGGCATCGGCGAATGTGTCGCCGATCTAAAGGACAAAAGCGATGGGAGGGACACAGAACTAGCAGCGCTGCAGCAGGAGGTTCTCAGGATTCATGATCAACAGGTTGACCTTCAGACAAACCTCGAAGACCTGGAAAACCACTCCCGGCGCCATAATATCCGGATTCGAAGAGTGAAACTAGATGACGACACTAAAGACCTTTTCAGGTACACAAGGGAGCTATTCAATCACATCCTAGGTAGACCCCTAGAGACGGAGCTACGCCTAGACCGAGCACATGGGGTGGGTCCCCGCGGGCCCCATCTGCTCAGCTGTTGGACATTTAGGTCTGCGTTCAAGATTATCGCACCAAAGAAGATTTCATCCAAAAAGCTCGCCAGCTACACTTTCTGACGTTTCGCAATCAGACACCGGTCCTATACCAGTACTTGTCAGCACTCACCCTGCAAAAACGTAGAACCTTCAGACCCATCACTGCTCACTTACAACTGCGCAATATTTCTTACAGCTGGGGCCACCATTCCGTCTGGTGTTCCGCATGGACAATTAATTGTACCAGTTACGATCCTTGTCGGAGGCGTGTCGCTTGCTGGGTGTGGATCCCCCTGCGGAGGAGAATGGTGCGGAGGGCCCCAAAATGGATGTGGACGACTCCAAACCCTGATGGCGCCAACAGGGCCGAAGACGTCGCCCTAGGAAACCTCTTGCTGCAGAAATAACAAAGGGCCAGAAGGCCGCTCTTGAAACTGCCTCAGCAGAACTGGCCACATCCCAACCTGGCTGAACTCTATTGTCTCAAATAGCCGACTGATTGCTTGTTTTGTGCCCTGAGCCGTTGGCAGGAGGGGGTCTTTCTTATTCTTGGTCAACTACCCCAATTTGTCTTACTTCCAATCATCTACGGATGATGGACAATATGTTATTGTTCTCTTTTTTCAATTTTTATACTTTTGGGGTTGTTCTTGGGGGGGGGGGAGGGGGGGGGATCCAGTGTTCCTTATCCACCTTCCTTTCATGTTTAGCATAGATCCATGGCACCTTGGAACTCTAAGGCGAGAGATCGCCCGCGCCTCTGTAGTATCGGATCCGGCGCTTTACCCTTGCCTTCTGTATTTTTACCACTGTAAATACCTGCTGCCGCTCTTAAAATACTTACCCTAAATGTGAGGGGTCTTAATAACCTGGTGAATCGCAGAGCGGTTCTTTCATGTCGGGAAAATGCCCAAGCAGATATCTGCCTATTGCAGGAAACGCACCTCTTATCTAAGGATTGTCACCGCCTCTGGTCCTGGAAGTCCTCAGGCCCAACTAAAACAGCCTGGGTTGCTATCATGGTGGCTCAGTGGTTTAAAGGGGAGGTCTTACACAAGGAGGCCGAAATAAAGGGTAGACTAATGGCTTATAGATTTGCCATAGGTAACTTAACGCTCACCATTGGCTCATTGTACGCCCTGAATGATGGCCAAGAAGGATTCTTACACTCCACCGTCATTGAAGCAACAGCCAGGTCTGATCGCCACATTCTTCTGGGGTGGGGGGATCTGCACCTAGTTCTTGATAACACACTGGACAGTTCTTGTCAGCGCACACATCAGACAGACGCCCTTTCCACAGAGGGACTGACCCGTTTACATGACCTAGGTCTCAGCGACTTATGGCGTAGCTTCCACCCTCAAAGCAGCGAATACTCTTACTATTCCTGCGCGCATAAAACATACGCCAGTTTAGATTATTTTTGGCATCCACACCCGTACACGCGCTAACGACAGGGGTAGAAATAGGCGTTCATGTTCCGGTAACAGCAGTTCTTACCCTTCCACCCATATGCCAGCCCTCTAGGACATGGCGCCTCAGGGATACACTACAGCATCGTGAGGAAGTGGTTAAGGGGATACAGCGCTCCATCACGGACTACCTCTCTCACAATGCCAACACCGACACCACCCTCGCAACACAATGGGCCGCACTAAAGGCAGTAATTAGGGGGGAGTTCATAGCCATCTCAGCTAAAGACAATGTAGAGCGTAGACGCAAGCGGGAAGAACTCGCCTAACAAACTAGAGAGTTGGAGCAGATGCATCAGAGAACGGGAGCCCCTCGGGTGTGGAGGCAACTTAAGGCCGTGCGCCAACAACTCGCGGCGCTCGACCAGGATAGGGCAGAATTTGCGGCCTTGTGACTTCAGTATGCTCACTATACAGGGGGAAATAGGTGCTGGCGCCTTCTCGCCCATAAGCTACGCGAGACCAGAGTGTTCAGGAAATTCACCGGCGGGATTGTGGATGTGTCTCGGAGGACAGAGACATCGCCGAGGCGTTTTGCGATTTTTACGCCAACCTTTACGTCAGCTCTCCACTAGAGAGCTCAGTTAGGGCTGCCTTCCTCGATTCCATTACTCTGCCGGCTTTGACTAAAGCTCAAGCCGATTACCTCGATAGAGACATTCGACCAGGAGAAGTCATTGCTACCATTGCTCGCCTCAAACCAGCAAAAGCCCCCGGGCCGGATGGCTTCTCTGCTTTTTTTTATAAAACGTTTGTGCCCAGATTGCCCCTCTCCTCACTCAACTTTTTAATTCCTTCCCCGAACCCGGTTCTATCCCGGGAGATCTCCTGGAGGCCTCCATAGCGGTGATTCCCAAACCAGGAAAGGATAAGACTCAGTGTAGAGCATATTGCCCTATCTCCCTTCTTAATATAGATCTTAAATTGTACACAGGAAATCTAGCCGCCTGCCTTGCACCTCATATGCCTGGTCTTGTTGATCTGGATCAGGCGGGCTTCATCCCTGAATGCCAAACCTCTGATAACACGCTCATATGCCTGGTCTCGTTGATCTGGATCAGGCGGGCTTCATCCCTGAATGCCAAACCTCTGATAACACGAAACGAGCCCTGCACCTCATTGAGAAAGCCACGCGCACACAAGGAGAATACATGATCAGGGGTGTGGAATTTATTAAAATATCTACTTGTCCACGGGGCAGGTTGCTTCATAAATCTACTTGTCCTGTAACAAAATCCACTTGTCCCTTTGGTGCCATGTTGGGCGGCGACAAATTATGGCAGCAATCTAATTATATAAGAGCTCTTATATAGCCTCTCAGATTATGCCAGGGCTCATACCATAGTAGTGTTTGAATACTAGCAATCCCTTTATGTTGCTACGTTTCCGCAGATCTACATACTGGGACTGAAAGCAGTGGTAAACAATAGTTCAAGGGTTGGAATGTCCTTTTGTTTCTGTGCAAACCTACTAATTTGCATGTTTTAAGGGTTTTCAACAACTCTTCTCTAATCTTTTCCAATACTGAGAAATGTTGGAAATTTACTCCTGACAATGGCAGATGTAAACCTTCTGCCAGAGTTGGGAAAAAAGTGGTTGGAGGGAAAATAAACTTGCAAACACTCAGGTGTTCGCATGAGCAAATCTACACATGCATATTTGCTCATGCTAAAATGCAGTTCACAGATATTTTCTAGGAGTACTATTTCTTGCCCTACTGCTGTAAATTCTTGTGAATTCACGAAAGCCATATAGCTGCCCTTAATGCAAGGACATATACCAAGGGTGCACTTTTGAGACTTTCTTTAATAATTGGGCCCCTAATTTGGTCCAGCGTTAACCATGACCTTTTGTGTTTATTAAAATTCTCACTCTGTATCTGCTGGCTTCACGGCGAGTGACAGCATTCTGCTCTTTCACAAGGAGCATATCGGCACACAAAGTAGTTTTTGTTCAGTGACAGTAACTAATGTGGCAGTGTGTGCTTTTTTGAGACCAAAAACAATTTTTGCTTTTGCCAATGTTTGTTATATTGGTGATGGTCCGGCAGCGCTCACATCAATAAGGTTTTACAAAAAGCACGCCAAAACAAGTCACGCATTGCCAAAACTAAAAAGCTGACTACCAGGTCAGACCTACTGGCTTTGCCAATGCTTGTTTGTTTTTGTTTCCCAAAATCTTATTGAAACTGGTTACACTGATTTTCTAATATGAATATTTTGCGGAAATACTAGCATGCATCAACACATTTTACAAAATATTGCTGAAAAGAAATGGTAACTGAAACTTTACAGTAGTTAAGCAAAAACATATATTTTCTACTTCCATTTTTTAGGAACATTTTATATTGAAAGCAAAGAATCATTAATCTTGCTTTCAAGCCTCTGCAAATATTTGCATCTAATCAGAGAGCATTCTGGGAGCATTATACACAGCCTCATATTGCTAAACTTTGAAACCGTGTGTCCTCATTTTTATGCTGGAACCACTGTCAGTAGTGCAGTCAGAACTTACATTTACTGAGAGCGCTCAGCCTAATAATAAAGGCTCTCAATTAATGAACCATAAATACAAGTTTGAACAGCATTAACATATGCACACAAATATTAACTTAACTGCAGGCAGTGCCCTTCCCTGATCCTTAATGTGGTACTGCAAACTGGCAGCCAAAGGGTTTGCGCTGCAAGGGGTTGGGCCTGCTTGTCCCAAGGACAAAATGCACATTAAAACTTGTTGCCCTTGACCCCAAACAATATGTCCTGGGCGTCGGGCTATTTGAATTCCACATCCTTGAATGCTCGCTATTGACGCCGAAAAGGCGTTCGATAGAGTTCACTGGCCTTACCTCCCAATTCCCCATTGAGAGAGGTACAAGACAGGGGTGCCCTCTGTCGCCCCTCTTTTTTGCTTTTTATATGGAACCGCTGGCCCAGAAGATGCGGCACAATCCATCGAATAACAGGATCAAATTTGGCGGCTATATTCATACGATCAGCCTTTACGCCGATGATGTTTTGATATCATTATCTAACCCACAGGGTGCGCTACCGGCATGCCTAGCAGACTTAGATCTCTTTGCATGGGTTGCAGGGTTCAAAGTGAATATAGATAAGTCGATTGCCCTAGATCTCTCCCTGACACGACACACCCGTGAATATCTTCAAAGCCTGCTTCCTATTCAATGGGCGACGGACGCAATCCCGTATTTGGGGATTCTATGTCAGGACCGGAGGCTTCAGATTATGCTATATCTTCCTTCGCTTTATTAACATAAAGAAACCACAGCAGCTTAGGAAAAGATATAATAAGAACAAAAAATGCTTTAAACATAAAGCATTGACGTAATGTTCAACAAAAAAAATCAACAACAACTCCCAAGAGTCTCTTTGTTATAATCATAGTCCACAGTCCTTTGTCACTGTTCATCATCCCTATATAACCGGACTTCCCATCATCTTCCCCCTCTTTCTTCGCTGCTCCCGCAGCCAGATAAGTGCTTTTCTATTTTGTCTTCTTTTATTGTGCTTGATTGTCTTGCGGTCTTTGGGGACTCCTTGTATGGTTTATTCCCTTTCAGAGTCCCGGGTTGCGGGAACGTTCTATCGTTCCTACGCGACTTTATTCCCACTCGTGTGCGGTGTGTACATAGACCGCAAGGGGGCGGCCTGTCGCCTCGCCGACCCGCCGGCGCGCCTCCGCAGTACGAGGAGCCGCGCCGTGGGGTCTGCTTGCGCAGGGGCCGACCCTCGCGTACCCCTCTGACACCTGGTGATCCGGGTCTGTACTTTCACAATTTTGACGCCCTCTGGGGTCTGTATAGCGGTTTTGACCGCGTGAATCGCCTTCGGGCGAGATCTGTGCACCTCTTTAACAGTGTGTGGCCTAGCGCGCTTGAGGGGTACGTAGACCCGGTCCCGGCGAGGAGGGTCTGCGCGCTTGGGGGTTGGTGCAGCCCACCTGCCACGTCAGCTGGCCCAAAACGTGATCGCAGCCGCTGGGCCTGCCCACATCCGAGAACTTTCTCGGTTGCCGCCCTCTTGGGTGCCCCGCATTTGCCCTTGGTTCCGACATGGAAGGGGAGTATGATGAGGAGGCCTGCCCCTATCTGCAGGATGATGAGTTTTATCAGGCGGTGGACAGCTCCATCTATCGTTGTGTGACGGAGGTGGTAGGGCCCATGGAGGACCGCCTTTCGGCCCGCATCGTAGAGGAGTGTGCCAAGCTGGCAGCGGCGCAGGTGCCGCCGCCCCCCGAGCTCCCGGGGACGTCCGGCGGGTTGCCGCCCGCTCCGAAGAGACCCCGGGGTGAGGGGCCTTCATCGGAGGCCCAAGGCGTGGATAAGGACGCCTTCGAGCGTCTTCGTGACGCCTTCCTGGCCAAGGCGACGGCGGTGCCTCCGACGCCCTTGGTGGACCCTGGCACTTCGGGCGGTCTGTCAACGGCGCCCGCTTCCCCGATCTACGACTCTCCGGACACGGATGACGACGGGGAGTCGACCCGGTCTTGGCTCCCGGCGCCTTCGGGAAAGGAGATGCCCCGAGATGAGTCGGGCATGCTGGACCCGGACGAGATCGTCCACCCCCGATCCGCGGCCTGGGCCCCGGGGGAGACGGTGGCGAAGTTTGTCGCGGGCCGGCTGCGCAAGCCCCTGGAGAAGGAGGCGAGGGGTTGCCTGCGCGGGGAATGCCCTCGGCCTACTTTGGAGGGGAAGGTGGCTATGACCCCAGAATTGGACCCCAAGATGGCCACCTTCCTGGCGAAATTCATGAAGGACCCCAGGAAGGGGATCGATCGGTCCTGGCGGGCCTGCCAGGACAAGCTGTTGGATGCGGTCGGGCCCGCCACGAAGATCCTCGATATGGCGGAGGAGGCTCGAGCGAATGGCACCGCCATTTCACCGGAGGTGCTCTCCAACTGGGCCCAGAGGGTGATCGTCTTCTTGGGCAACGCCAACTGTGCCCTGTCCACGGAGCGGCGGCGGTCGCTCCTTATTAAACTGGACCCGAAGCTGGGGGACCTGGCCTCGTCGGAGGCAGGTGCAGTGGCCCAGGGTGGCCTCTTCGGTACCTTTCATCCGCGAGCTTGGAAAGTTCGTGAACACTTTCACGTCGCTGGACAAGGCCCAGTCCAGCATCAAGAGGGTGTTTCACCAGCGTTTTTCTGGAGGGGCCGGTCGCGGCAGGGGCCGCGCGATCGGCCGTGGTCAGCAGACCAACAACCGTGGACAAGGCTCCGGAAGAGGTCAGTACCAGACCTTGGCCAACTACACCAATTTCTACCCCACGAGGGGACAACGCTATGGTGGAAGAGGATTCCAAAAGAAGTCCGGACAAGGACATGCCCCCGGTAAGTGTACTTTGCTTGGATCAAGTTCCGATTGGGGGGCGGCTGGCAAGCTTTTACGGGGAGTGGGAGTTGCTCACTGCCGATGCTTGGGTTTTGCAAACTGTGAGAGGTTTCCATATAGAGTTTCACGACCAGCCAACTCAGGTGAGGCCCCCGCGCCCAATGGTTTTCTCAGATTCCGACGCGCGATTGATAGACGGAGAGGTCTCGGACTTGCTGCGCAAGGGAGCCATCCGCCTATCAACGCGCCACCCGCATGGGTTCCTCAGCAACGTCTTCTTGGTAGACAAGACGGATGGGGGCAAGAGGCCTGTGATCAACCTCAAGGAATTCAATGGGTGGTTGGTCTACCGTCACTTCAAGATGGAGGGGATCCACCTCCTTCGGGACGTGCTCCTCCCTCGGGATTGGATGGTGCGACTGGATCTCAAGGACGCCTACTTGGTCGTTCCCATCCACCCCCCTCATCGTCGTTTCCTACAATTCCTGTGGGACGGCAAGGTGTTCGAATTCACCGCCCTGCCGTTCGGTCTTTCTTCGGCCCCGTGGTGCTTCACGAAGGTCCTTCACCCGGTGGTGGAGTTTCTCAGAAGCCAGGGGGTCCGTATGATAGTATACCTAGACGACATCCTCCTCATGGGACAGTGCCCAGAGGTGCTGGCAGGTCAGCTGCGTCAAGCTGTCGGCCTGCTCCAGAGACTGGGGTTCGTTGTAAACGGCTCCAAGTCGGTCTTGGTTCCCACTCAGCAGATCACCTTTTTAGGTTTCGTGGTGGACTCGGTGCAGGCGGTCTTGAGCCTACCGGGTCGGAAGGTCGCAAAGATACGACACCTGCTTCGGCAGACGATCGCGAGGGATCGTACGTCACTGCGCCATGTCGCCAAAGTGGTGGGCCTTCTATCGTCCTCCATCCAGGCGATTTTCCCAGGCCCGCTGCACTACAGGGCTCTCCAGCGCCTGAAGGCACAGCATTTGCGCCGTGGGATGTGTTACGACCAGTGGGTTCCCCTCACGGACGAAGTGAAGGAGGAGATGTCATGGTGGCTGTCTCACATGGAGGCATGGAATGGGCGAGCGATCTTCGGGTCGGCTCCGGACTTAATTATAGAGTCCGACGCCAGCAGGTCGGGCTGGGGCGCCCGGTGCGGGGATTTTTCCACCGGCGGCGCCTGGTCGTCAGAAGAACAACAATTGCATATCAATTGTTTGGAGCTCCTTGCGGGCTCCTTCGCGGTTCGCTGTTGGACCAAGGATTCGGTCAAGGCTTGTGTCCTGCTCCGGATGGACAATGTTTCGGCGGTCCGATATGTGAACCACCTGGGAGGTCCTCGGTCCCGCGCCTTGGCGGATTTAGCGAAGGACTTCTGGGATTATTGCCTGTCTCGTCACATTGCGGTGACGGCGGAGTATCTGCCAGGCCAGTCCAATCAGGTAGCGGATTGGCACTCTCGACATCTCAGGGATGCCAGTCAGTGGAAACTGGATCCGGGAGTCTTCCGGTGGCTACACTCCCTTTGGGGCCCCTTCTCGGTGGACCTCTTCGCGTCCCGTCTCGACCACCAGCTGCCGCGGTTTTACAGCTGGAGGCCGGACCCTCTGGCGGAGGCCACAGACGCGTTCTTGCAGGATTGGAGTCGGGAGCAGCCGTTTGCGTTTCCCCCGTTCTCCATGATCATGCGAACGGCGGCTCAAATTCGCCGCCAGGGTGCGGACCTGGTGTTGGTTACACCGCTGTGGAGGTCTCAAGTGTGGTTTCCGGTTCTTCTGGAACTTTCCTGGGATTTTCCAATCCTACTCCCCCTGTTTCCTCTGCTCCTGACGAGCCCGGATCGGGAACCTCACCCTCTCGTCATGCAGAACACTCTCCGCCTCGTGGCGTGGAGGCTCTCAGGAGACGCTGGACGCTCCCGGGCCTTTCGGGGTCGGCTGAGCACTTGCTCTCCAAAGCATGGGCCGATAGTACGACGAAGCGTTACAGATCCGCTTGGCTTAAGTGGATGCGTTGGTGTTTACGAAGGGATTTGGATCCCATGGTCGCCGGCCTTGTTCCCGTGCTGAATTTCCTGGCTCATTTGGCCGACAAGGGTTTGGCGTATAGAACGATCAATGCTATCCGGTCGGCGATTTCTGCGGGCCATGATAACATCGATGGCCATCCGGTAGGGGAACACCCTTTTGTGTGCCGGCTTCTGCGAGCGGTTCGCCTCGCGCTGCCGCCAGAGCCCAGGTACTCCGTCCTTTGGGACGTCAATTTGGTCCTGAACCTGTTCCTGTCGTGGCCAGCGAATTCTTATCTGTCTCTGAAGGAGCTTTCGGCGAAATTAGCCATGTTGTTATGTCTGGTCTCTTGTAGGCGCGTCTCGGACGTGCGCGCGCTGGATGTTTCTGCACGCATTTTTTCCCCGGAGGGGGTTACTTTTACGGTGGGTCGACGCACTAAGACGTCGTCGCGTTCCATTTCTTATCCAGCCTTTACTGACACTCCTAAGTTGTGTGTTGTGCAATGCCTCAAAGCATATGAGGACCTGACATTAGATCTTCGCCCTCCGGGCGAGCGTCAGTTGTTGATTGCCCTGCGGAAGCCACACAAAGCTGTCTCCTCCCCCACTATCGCTAGGTGGGTGCGTTGGGTCATGCAAGAAGCGGGCATCAATACTTCTCTCTTTGGAGCACACTCCGCCAGGGGGGCCATGGCCTCTAAGGCATTCTCGGTGGGTGCTCGTCTGGAGGACCTTATGCGAGCGGCGGACTGGTCCTCGGATTCCACCTTCAAGAGGTTTTATTTTAAGCCGGTGGTGGATTTAGCTCAGTTGGTGGTAAGTAAGCTTTAAACTAGCATAATCTGAAGCCTCCGGTCCTGACATAGAATCGAAATTTGCCTAGCTTACGTAACGGTAAGTTTCAATTCTATTAAGGACACGGAGGCGAGGATTATCCCACCCGGACTACAGTGGTGTCTCTACCCACCCGTATGGCAGTAAGTAAAGCGTTTTCCTTTGCGTTGTCTGTACTGTGTTGTTCACTGAATGCTCCTCGCCTTGTTGTAACTTTTCCTGGGCCACCTCGCTGATGCTGTTCCTTTTTTGGCAGGCAACGACGGTGCTAAACAGGACCAATGAGGCTTAGCGTGATCTGCGCGAAGAAAGAGGAGGAAGATGATGGGAAGTCCGGTTATATAGGGATGATGAACAGTGACAAAGGACTGTGGACTATGATTATAACAAAGAGACTCTTGGGAGTTGTTGTTGATTTTTTTTGTTGAACATTACGTCAATGCTTTATGTTTAAAGCATTTTTTGTTCTTATTATATCTTTTCCTAAGCTGCTGTGGTTTCTTTATGTTAATAAAGCGAAGGAAGATATAGCATAATCCTCGCCTCCGTGTCCTTAATAGAATTGAAACTTACCGTTACGTAAGCTAGGCAAATTTCGATTCAACAGTTACTACTAACTACGCACACCTGCGACAGAAAGTCCATCGAGAACTGGGACAGTGGAAACACTACCCACTTTCGTGGCTAGGAAAAGTACCAGAAGTCAAGATGACCATTGTACCCCAGATCCTTTATCTATTTCGTACTATCCCTCTCCGACCGCCTCCAGGCTGGATACAGCAGACGCAATCAGAACTTGCCCAGTTCATCTGGAATGGTCGGAAGCCACGCCTGAAGCAGAGACTGACGACACTCCCTCCAGAGGGAGATGGACTCTGGCTCCCTGATTTACAGATCTACTTCCAGGACGCCCAACTGCGCCAGCTGGTTGAGTGGAGTCGTTGGGAGTCGGAGAAACACTGGTTATTCCAAGACCAGGCAGTGGCCGCCAGGCCCCTACAGGAAATCCCCTTTCTCCGCAAACGCCATAGGCCCCCTAATTTATATGCTTCACACCTCACGCTAGTCCCCGTGGAGATTTGGGATCAAACCAACATCAAACACGAACTTACCACTTTCCCATCTCCGCTCACCCCGTTGATGGACAACCCCGATTTCACCCCGGGTATGGATGCGCGGTAGCCTTTGCAAGATGGCGACCCTCTGGGTGCCGATACCTGTGTCTTATGTAGACCACGGAGGGAGTTATCCCATTTTATCAACAGGAATATGGGTTGCCTGAAACAAAGAGACTTCGGTATTTGCAAGCTCTGCACTGGGCGCTCAATGATCAGGTCCGCTCCGTGGCTGATAGACATCTTCTCCCCTATGAGCGGTGGCTTATGCGCACAACAGATAAAAAGCTAATATCCGATTTATCAAGATGCTGCAGGCCAGACATCCTCACACTTACAGTTCCGGACGGGCGCGCTGGGAGAGGGACACTCAGTCACAAAGAGTGGGAGGGGATATACTATAGGGCCCATCACTCAGCCTATCACATGGGACTCACTGAATACTTCACAAAGGTAGCGACCTACTGGTATTATACCCCAGAGCGTCTTCACTCAATAGACCATGCTCGAGAAGCGACATGTTGGCGGGGCTGCGAACACATAGGCACTTTGGTACACCTATTTTGGGAGTGTGATCACATCCAGCCTTATTGGAAACAGGTGCTAGACGAAGTGGATAAACCCTTCGATACAGAAATTCCACGTTTTCCAGCATATGTTCTTTTGGGCCTTCCAAACCCCCTGACCTATCCACTGCGCTCCCGTAGAGGCCTCCAGATAGCAATTGCGTTAGGGTCAGAGATGCAAAATATACTTACACACTGGCGTACCTCCCACATCCCAACTTTCACAGGCTGGCTACACCGCCTGTAGCATGTACTTGGAATGGAGAAGCTAACACTGAAAATAGCAAGGGAGGGATCCAAGGACGTCGAATCATGGCAACCCTTTCTATCCATATCAGGCTCTGAATTCCGGGAAGTTACTTGCCCCCAATATCTCCTCTTACTGCGCCTCTCTGATACGCAACAGGCGGAACAGTGATTGAGACCAAGTATAGCTTAGACAGCTTAGGTGGTGGACATGGAACACGGGTGGGGGAGGGGAGGGGGGGTTCACGACATTTTTGTATTGTTTTGTTTTTCCTGCTAATTTTATTTAATGTAAGGTTTTTCTACTTTGGCACGGACCCATTGTCGTACTAGCGGACCTGGCTTGACCCTTTTAGGTCATGAATTTAGCAATGTTAACGGCATGACGACTAAACCTGCATGAATACTTTCGTGTATAATGAAAATTTCAATAAAAGGATTTAAACCATAACACACGGAAAAGACACACAAAGATTTATATTACTTAAATAGCTGGTATAACGGACATGAAACTATATATTACAGAAGCACCCACGCTCTGTTAACAAAAACAAATATTACACTTTGTGGCCTTCAAGTCCGCCCATTGCTCTGCACAGTAGTAAGTTGGCTGGCTGGCAAAATGGATGAAACTGTAAATAGTGGCTACATAAATAAACCTATGGATGAAATGATTCATGGATGGATAGCCAGAAACATAGCAATAGATGTGTGAATTGACTGTTGAATTAGGTGGGTGGACAGGTTGCTGAACAGATAAATTAACAGGTAGGCACACGTTTTTTTGCCCGGTTCATGGAGTTGTGATATGCTCATTAAGAATTATTACCGTACATGCGAGATGGAGATGAGCTTTACTTGTGTGTATCTCACGTTGTGTAATATGGCATACATATCACTGATATGATGCTTGTGCATGGGAGCACAACTTTAATGACGCAGGCAAGAGTAAAGCTAAAAACATGCCATGGGTGAGAGAAACTGTTTTCCGACGAGCTCCATAATAAAGGAATTATAAATCCTTTTATTTCCAAAGAAGCCATTTGCTTTTCAAACGTCGACACCGCGTTTGTGTGTTTCTAATTGTTTTCGTTTTTTTAAAGATTTAATGATGTATCTACCTCGAACCGGGATGAAAGATCGACTTTATTTTTAGGTACGTTTATACGGTTAAAATCTGTTTCATTTGCATTGGAAAGGTTGTGTGGCTTTGCATTTAATACATTTATTTGTGGCACAATGTGTTTTTTTAGGTTTGGAACGAATTGTGCCATAAATAAATAAATTAAATAGAAAGCCACCCAACCTTTCCAATGCCAATGAAACACATTTAACACCATATAAACATACTGAAAAATTAAATCTACCATACACCCTCTTACAAAGCAGATAAATGATTCAAGTTTTCAAAAAAGCAACACAATTAGAAAAACACAAATGCGACATCAGTGTTTAACAAGCATTTACAATGCAATGGTTTCGCCTTTGTTAAAGTTAGAGCGATTGGCATTGCTCTTGACATTATTTTTATTTATGTTTTTTTTTAACATAAATAAATGGCATTGTCATTTACAATGCCACTAGCTTTATCTCTTGCAAATGACACACACCAACACCCACAGAGAGCCCCCCCAACACACACAAACCCCCCCCCACACACACACACCCACACAGAGCCCCCCCACACACAGCCACACAAAGCCCCCCACACACACCCACACAGAGCCCCCCCACACACACACCCACACAGAGCCCCCCACACACTGCGAGCCCCACCCCACACACTGTGGGCTCGCTGCGAGCCCCCCCGCAGGCAACAGAGGCACGAAAACAGGGTCACAAGCAAGCAACAGGGTCACAAGCAAGCAACAGGGTCCCAAGCAGGCAACAGGGTCACAAGCAGGCAACAGAGGCACGAAAACAATCTTGAAGTTGCCTATACAAGTTGTATTTCCATGGATACCCAAGTCAGCTAAAAGTAGCACTAGGCAAGAAGTGAGACTCATCAAGTCAATGGGTAGGAACAAAGCTGGTTTAATCTTTTCAGACCTGTGATGTGACCCTTCAGTCTTTTCAACGAGTCAAACAGCCAGTAATAGTTTTCTTGGGAACATGGCCCTTATTAGTGGGCGTAAGATGCGATAAAGAGTATTAGAGGGTTTCCACTGATGCTGCTGCATCGCTGTCTGCTTCTAGTATTACACCAGTGTAAAAATATGTAATCTTTTTTTTGTTTAATTAATTTGTCACCCGATAAGGAAAGGGCTCTATTTTAACTTTTAGCTGGTAGACGGAGACCTGGAAGAGGCTAACCTGGCATTATACACCATCAAAAGCGAGGGGCCAGGTGGAAGGTGGTGTGAAAAAAAACAAGTTGGCAATCTTTTCAGTCCTCGGCACCAGCAGCAGACTACTAAAAAAATGCGTTGGGCCCCAGCACTTATTCTATTTATTTGTCAAAGTAATAACCGTACTTAAAGGTACACGGTGTCCTCTAATGACACAACAGTACACCGAGTCCTGTACAAGTGCTCGTATTCCCTAGGTCACCTCAGATATAGTGACGCGTGTAACAATGACGTCATCGCTGCGCATTGCTAAATAAACACAAAAGGGCTCCAACCCTTGCAGCAGATTACATCTCGGCGCATGTCACCTGCCACGAACGGCGTGACGTCCCTAAAAATACCCGGCTCGCCGCGTATCCCATTGTTCTGCCTTCTAACAACGTAAAGCAAAAACTTGACCTGCTCATCATCACATTTGTTTTTTTTACGTCATAGAACGTTCACACTCCACATCTGCTAGATCTGTCTCATCGGGCATCTCTAGCGCATCTTCCCTTCTTGAAGATTTTTTCGTTGAATGCTCAAGGTTGATTCTGATCCTTGACAAGTTCTCACCATAGTCACATTATGTAGATTCACTGTATATAGATTAATCAGCATGGACAGACAAAATATGTTGCATGGACCAGGCCATTGGCCATTCCTTGGGCGGGCATCGGGCGTGCCTCAGTTATATTTAGTGACATGGGCGAGCTACATGTAGATTGCCCACCTTCTGTTGCAATGTATATTTTAAAAATTGAACTTGGGTTATTTGCTAAGCTTTATTGAACTAGTAATAAAAAAGTATTCCTGCCCCACGGAGGTCTATTTGTTTCAACTCACATTGTTCTTTGTTTTCTGTGTTTTGTTAAATCTATTTGCACTGGGGGTTTAGTCTCCGTGCTCAAGGCGTGTCACTGAGCCCTCGCCACGGGATCCTCCGAAGCCCCCCACCCCCTCCCCACAGCGTCAGTCTGAGTCTCATAATTACTTCCCCTGGGGCCCCCCTTCCGTTTACCAGTTGTGCCACTTGCTCCCTCGGCCGGCGCTGCCCCAGTTGCAGGCGCGCCCGAGGTTGCCTACCGCAGAGATCTGCTGGTGAGTGACAGCCATTGATCGGCCGGCAGCCCCCGCTGGTCCCTCTGCCCCCTCTACGCAATGACCCTCGGAGGATGACCTCTGCCACGACCTTTCTGCCGATGCGTAAAAAGGGCGATCCCCGCCGCTACATGAATATGCAACCGGCGTCTTGCTTTTCAGGGTGTTGTGTACGAGCACGTGTAGGTTTTACTATGAATGAAGATTACATTAACACGTTCGCTTGGTTATGAAAGTAGATCTGTTCTTTTAAGTTTCATCGTTTGAGATGAAATGTTGCCAGACAAACCACAAGCTCGGGTCTTTCTTCACAAAGCTCATTGGGCATGGAACACAAGTTGCGCCCCCGCGGCCGTCGCCATTTTAACGGAGGGGGGCGCCTCGCACACTTCCAAGCAGTAAGATGGCGTCGTTTGTTTTTCAACAGCCAAGTCGTGTTAGGTAAGCTGCGGTGAGGAAGAAACACATCCAAAACACTACACATGGAGTAAACAACCTCCCTCTGTCCGGGATGATACCCCATTCACAAAGCTCATTGGGCATGGAACACAAGTTGCGCCCCCGCGGCCGTCGCCATTTTAACGGAGGGGGGCGCCTCGCACACTTCCAAGCAGTAAGATGGCGTTGTTTGTTTTCCCGGCGGCTGGTGCACGGTGCTCCTGCCGCTCGTTACCTGTATGCGTTCCGCGATGCCCTGTTCTGTACTCGGCGGCCCTGTGCAGCGCAGTCCCTGGCTCTCACAGGAACAGCAAGACTCAGTGTTGCGAAACCGGTTGCAGCTCTCGTCGAGGAAAAGTGTGAGCAGTCCGTGCTCGGAATCATTCCAATTACCTGCCGCTCCCGCTGGCAGCCTCCGCCCGGAGCCGGCCGGCTCTCGGGCGCTGCTACTTTTAACACCGCTAATTGCCGCCTTCCCGTTCGAGTGCCGGCAATGCCAGGACCAGACACGGGGGCGTTCCCGGCGTCCCGTGACGTCGGCAAAAGCCAAAGAATGTCGGGAACGCCCCCGTGTCTGGTCCGGCATTGACGGACAGGCCCCTCGTCCAATGGCAAGGCTCCGTTTACGGAGCCAGCCAATCAAGGACGAGGGCCGAACAAAAGCCACACTACTCTTCTCAACAGGATTTCGCCTGCGCGGAAAAGCTGCGCAGAGCGCAGCTTCCGCTAGGCGAAACCTAAAAAGTAAGCACATTATTACGATATAAAATATAAATCTAGATACGTAAACAATACACAAACACAATCCGTTCCGTACCCCAAAAACACTTCCATCCGTACACAAACAAAATTACGCTCAAAAAGCGCAACCTCCCTGTCAGTTAATAACTTTAAACAGTATATAAACCCATGCAACATTACAGCAGCATTAACAGACAGGAGGAGCTGCAAAAAACTCGTTGAGCACCTACAAACAAGAAACAAATGCAACGTTAACAAAAAAATTACATTAAAGCGGCATTACAGCAGCTTTAACATCATGCACAAAACAAACAGCAAAAAATATTAAGCTGTAACTAAAGATGACAGAGCAGAGAGTGCGTGCGCGTGTATGGTGGAGAGCAGAGAGTGCATGTGTAGGGTGGAGGGCCGGGAGTGCAGTGCATCTGTAGGGTTGAGAGGACATGTTAAGGGCGGAGAGTGGAGGATGCAGGCGAGGAGTGAAGATCTCACCTGTGGAGGGTGATGGAGAGTGTGGTGGGGACTAGTCAAGCACATCCTCGTAGGGACAGTGGAGGGGAAGGAGCTGTGCCGCTGTAGGGCCAGGGATAGAGAGGGCGGATGCAGATCGGCTTATAGTGTGGAGGCGAGTGGCAGTATAACGTGCTGTGAGGGAGCGTGTCGCGTCACGGCCAGAGCGGGAGACTTTGGAGCATCAGATCATAGTCTCGGCGTCAGCACCGCAGCCTGTAATTCTGTGCATACCCATCTTTTTTAATTCACCTTCACTTCACGACTACACTTTCCTTTGCCCTCTCACATGCATGCACCATATGGCAGGAACAAAAGATCTCCGATAAAGAGCCCCGGTTTCGGGAGCCCGTCAGACATTGCAGCGCCAGTGTGACGAGGAGCCGAACCCATATGAAGCATGACACTTAGTTCACTGGGTGTGTGAGGGTTTTAGTTCCGAAAAGGGAATCCCCCTCCCTTTTTTCTCTACGCTACACTCACACTTATTTCACATACTCCCCGGGGAACTTTGTACCCTTCTTGTGTTATTAGTTGCTTGGACTTATACACTGGACCCCGTTAAACAAAGTCCACCACAGTCCCCCCTGTTGTTGATAACACACAACAATCAGCACAGCAGGGTGTGAAATAGATTTATTCAAGGGCAGGGGCAGGAGGCCCCTCGGTTGAGATGAAGAGTTTTCAGCTCTGGGGGGGGGGTCACAGCCAGCACCTCCCCCCGCACTCAGGTGAAAGCAGCCCCTGCTGCCCCGGGCTCTGCCTGTGACTCCATGCAACAGCCATCTTGGACCCACAGACCAGTGCTGGGGGCCCCGCCTGTGACCCCACCCATGGAATTAGAACATGACGCCTCCCATTGCATTCTGGACCCTGAAGTTTTCGCGTAAAGCGAGAGGCGTCCATTAGACGCGCCTGTTCTTTCTTGACAAATCACATGTTTTTGTTTCTAGACTAATATTTTCCTCTGCTGCTGCGCGGGTATGCTTGCTGTCCAGTAATGGATTTCAAGATCTCTCGTCCGCTGTATCAAAAGGCCATTTGGTGCCCAGAGGTGTCTGTCAGAGTGAAGCGCTGCTGTCTGACAGGCCTCATAAATTATCGTGGCTTCGTTGAGCTGAAAAACAAAGGGAGTGGGGTAGTGCATGGAACATGTGCCCTTCACTTCAACAATAGGTTCGCGAGTACGGGATGTGGCTCAATTAACAGAGATGTCGACTTTGGTCCTGGGGACCCGGGTTCGTGCCACCTCGTAGGCGCTATACAAATCTGCTGGTATTATTAAATAAATGTAACAAATATAATTCATGTACAGCCTCGTGGGACTCTTACCTGGCCACGAACCCCAGCCTCGTGAGACTCTTGTTCTTATTGTTTATTTATGTGCATTGCTGCCAACTTTGGTCCTGGGTACCCGGGTTCAAGCCTTGGTGTCGGCTCTATAAAAAATATGCAGATGGTAAACAATGGTTGACCCTTGACAGTTGCAGGATCGGTGATCATCAAAAGATAATAAGCGGCGAATGTAGTGGGAGGGGGAAAGTGCATGAACAGGAAAGGAATGCTGTGTGTGTTAGCTGGGAAGTGAAAACCCTGCCAGTTCCTCTCTTTCCTAGCGCTGCGCCTCTCCCTTCTGTCCTCATCCTTCTTGTCGCAAGTTGTGAGGTCTAGCCCCTCAAGCTGGATCTCAAGGAGGGAGAAAATATCTATAAATTCTTTACGCCATATTCTCTCTTTGACTGCCAGGGGGATTAGACAAGCCAAGCCGGTGGCTCTTGTGGTTAACGACGCCGGGCCAGGGGATGGCCTGGTGTATGGATCAGGAACAGAACCCTCGTGTGCTGTGGTACCTGTAGTATTACTGTACCCCCATGCTGCCACTGGAGATCCCTGCTCGCCCTTTGCAGTTTGCCTTATGTGTCCCTGTATTCTCGCCTGTCGCGACCAGCCTGGGTCCAGTAGGTGCCAAGGCAGACCTGATGTCTCCTCTGCGCGCTGCTCTTCTGACCCTTCTGCCCCCTGCCCTGTACCTTTCAGCAACATAGGAGCCATTGATTTCAGACACTCTTTCACAATGTTGGTAATATGCTCACCGTTCGCTATACCGCTGGAAGCTTCGCTGTGGTCCTCTGCCCTCTGCCCTTGCCGGCAAACCCCCGGTCGGCCGCACTCTCCTCTGGGGCTTCTTCCTGGGGACTTTCTTCTGTGGCGTGATCCTGCGTTTTTTGGGTGATGAAGGACCGGGCTCGTCATCCCTTCGTGGGCCATCGCCTCCAGCCTGCTCCAGGTGTGGCTGCAGCCAGCTGTTGCCGTGCACCGCTGATACTTCGCGGATACGCTTGAGCAGCTCCGCGAGCTCCTCTGGCTGCCCTTCAGCCATAACTCCTGGCGGGGTCCTGCCGCCTTTGGATGCACCAAGAGTTATTATGCGCAGATTACTCTGTGCCTGGTCCGCTGTTTAGCTCGCCGGTCCCTGTGCCAGCTGATGACTGTTAGCTCTCCTTATCTCTTCTTTGCCCGCGATCAGCAGCTGTGGTGGCTGATTCATAGCCGAGCAGTCCAGCCCGTGCTTTCCCTCTGTGAAGAGCCTGTCAGGATCCCTTGTTCCTGCCCACCGTCGATGCTCTGCCCTGCCTGTGTGCTCCCCCGTTTATCGAGCAGCTGCTCGCGGTGCTGGGCGCAGCTCCTGACGGCGCGGGTCTGACGGAAGGCCTGTGCCCTCGCACGCGACGTTGTTGGTGGGGGGGGGAGGCTATTCTCAGAGGGCTTTCCGCCGCTCGCTCACGATGTCCGCCTTTCGTGTGGCCTTGCTGCCTGATTCCGCGACTCACCCTTTAGGCCTTGCCAAGAGGACGACGCTTCTGTAGGCTCGTAGGGGCTTCACATGGAACTCTCCTTCCTTCCGCTGCTGCCGTTGTTGGCGGGCGAGCGCGGACCTAATCCCCTGGCACTGAGGAGCTATTGGGCTCACTCGGGACTCCGGCCCGTTAAGGCTTCTTGGCGCGGCGCAACGGGCCCGCCGCCACCTCCGAATAACAGACAGCCGGGAATTCAATAGACGTGGTGCGTCGCGCACCTCACTGCCCCCCTGAGCCGAGCCACCCGCCGCAGCGAGACAAATCGAGGGAAGCTCCGGGTTAAGATCTCGGTACTGTGGGTAGGTCGGGCGACTTCGGTGTGATGATGGTACCGTTCGCCCGGCAGGCGCACCGTGCTCCTTGCTGCTCCGTCCCCGGGTCGAGTAGTCCGACGATCGTTCCCTCTGCAAGAGCTTGGTCTGTACAGCTTCTTCGTCCACTGGTCGCGTGGTCCGACGATCGTTCCCTCCGACAGAGCTTCGTCCCATAAAGCTTCGTCCCCTCTCAGAAATCCGTTGGTGCGCCGCTCGCCCTGCTCCACGAAGTTAGGAGCTACCTGGGCGAGCGGCGACTTATATTCGCAAATTCTACCACCTTCGCGCTCAGGTAGCGCCCCCTGATTGGAGGGTTAGAACCTAGCGCTACCTGCCCATTGGTCACCTTTTGGCGCCATCGGGCACTCTCCCTTTTGGCGGGAGGCATCCCCCTTTGGTTTGCTTCTGGGCGCTTTAAAGTGCCCAGAACCGTTTTTCCCCTGTGGGCACGATGCAGGTTATGGCGCCGGCCCTCGAGCCTTCCCCCCCCTTCGGGGCGGTGAGGCGGCCTCTGCAAGTGCATGAACAGGAAAGGAATGCTGTGTGTGTTAGCTGGGAAGTGAAAACCCTGCCAGCAGCTGGTGATAGGAGAAAGTCAATTAAATAGTGCTCGCAGAATGTAATTAGAGCACACTGAGTAACAGCACAGTAAAAAGTTCACTCCTCATGGGAGGTTACAAATGCAGACAAGGCGGTGCTAAGGAGGGACTACTAAGCCTATTCACGAATCAAAAGCAACCATTTAGAAATGACAGTAACAGGAGCCAATTGAAAAGATGGGCGGGAAATGGGCAAAGCTTCTATTCCATACCTCAATAAAGCATGTCTCGAAGAGCAGCGCAAACGCTGCCTAGATGAGACCGAAAAATATCACCACATCTGTTACCTTTCCTTCACTGCCTCGTAGATTAAAAAATTGAGACACTTCTTTAAGCCGGAGACCAAAATCTCCAAGAAGTTCTACCATCCTGGCTATTTTTCTATCAACCGATATTTATCTTAGGAGCATACATCGAAGCAAAAGCCAAATAATTTATTAGAGGGTCTGAACTCTTGGTAGTAGGAGAGGACGTCTAGCACATTACCAAGAGCCTGGCTGAAATTTCACATTGGACTTGAAAGTACCTCCTGTCACGTTCAAACTTAGAACAAATTTAGTTAGACATGAAATGGCCAATTGGGTTTATTTTAATTTTACATCTTGAACATGTTTTGACTTTATTATGAGTTAGATTGGGTTACTGAACTGAGATCTTTGTTCTCTTCCGGGATATTCTTCACTGAAGTCGTAAACACTTGTAGTTCTGCCCACTAGCAGGATCCCTCAGGACATAAAAAAAAATGACAACAAATAAGAAAAAAGTTATTTACTTGTAACTAAAGTTCTCCAGCATTTATATCTTTAATAGAGTCACAGGCTTGAATTATTGCTGCTAAGCATGATGTCTTCATGTATCCCCCCGTGCTTTTGTGCAACTTGTGAATGTACACTTTACAGGTACATTTAGATCTTCAGTGGCAGCAAGTCAGCAATCTTTCAGACAAGCCCATACTGATAAACTTCACTCATAAAGAAAGACGTGTTGTAGTGGATGTTTTCAAGACGGTCTTTGTAGGACAAGATCTGCACGTTCAGAACCCACAGCTTCATTTGAGAACGGATGCCTTCCTAAAAAGGTGGAACACTCATCTTCAGGAGCTGGCAACAAGTGCACTTTGAAACCAACAAGAGGAGTCTCTCCACATAAATGAATTAGCACTAAGAGCAGGAAGATTGATTTTGAAAGCCTTCCTGCCACATGTCCAGAATTAAGAAGTATTGATAAGAACAGACAGAATGGCAGTTGTACATTACAGGATCTCAAATCATGTAATAGGAAGCACAACACCTGTTGGGCAATGCGTCATGGGGTCCCTTTAACTTAAGCACATTTACCCAGATTATATTACGTATGGGAAGATGCTCTTAGCAGAAAGGCCACAGACTGCCATGGAAGGGCGTTAGATTCTGGACAACTACAGCTAGTGTTGCCAAGATGGGGAATTCCAATGCCAGACAATGCAAAATGTCCACTCTTCGCAAGCAAATGACGGTGAGCACAAATCCAGGGAAAGCTGTTTCCATGGCATGGTTAGGGATATTTGCCTACAATCTTCTGACAATCCCAGTGATCCCTAGGATCCTGTGGAAGGTCAAATGGGAATACTGCCCCCTCATTGTAGTGGCTCTGATGAGAGCTAGACAGTTCTGGTAAATACCTCTGTGGGACCTATTGTTGGACAAATCTACCAATTTCAACGAAAGACCTTGCCAGTTGTTATATCACAACCCACCACCATCAACTTAACTGACTGGCTTCTTCAGACACAGAATTTGTGTGACTGAATATACCTCCATAAAGACTTAATATACTGCTAGCTGCACGGAATGATTCTATGAATAAAACACATACACTGAAGTGGAAAAGATTCTGCATCTGGGCAGACACACACAAATTGAGTCCACTCCACAAGAGTACTGTGGTTTCCTTGCAATTTCTACTCCAACTAACTGAATGAGGATTTTGTTTTTACACAATTTAATAGTAGTTAATTTGGCAGCCTTATCCAGTATCTAACGACCATAATCGAAACAGGCTGCCTTTACTTCAAGAATAGTAAAGAGATTTATGAAGAGGTTAGTCAGACTTTTCCTTGCACTAATCAAACAATTCACTTCCTGGGAGCAGACCACTGCATAGGGGCCTCTAATGAGAAGTTCTTTCAAACCGCTATACAAATCTTCAAATCAGATGCTCTCATTGAAGATTGCTTTACAGCTGAAATAACCTCTGCAGACATTCTCTAAAGACAAGGTTACCTTACCCACCAATCTGTGTTTCATTCCAAAAGTTCCTTCGAAATTCCAACAAAAAGAAAAGATTCATTTGCCAACATGTTTCACTCAACCTTCCACTATAGAGGAAAGTGCACTGCATACTTTAGACATTAAACAATGTTTAAAATTCTTCATAGATGAAACCAGTCAGTTCCATAAGTCCAATAATTTGTTGTCTAATTTTGCAACAGTTTGTAAGTTGGACCAACCTTTTGTATCATTTTACAACAAGACTAAAGGCGTTTCAAAGCAGGTAATCTCACACTATATTTCTTCCGGCACAACCTTCTGTCATTCAAGGATGGTCACTTCCACAACAAAAGGTGGAAATTCACTTGATGAGAGTCATGGCAGCCACTATGGCTTTTTTTTGCTGGCTGTCATTGAGTGCAAGCATCTGTCAGCCCTCTACATTGTGTGAACCTTGGATACAAGGCCCAGGCACACAATCAAAACAACCAAAGAATGCATGCTTGTGGACTTTATCAAGCAAATAGTCCAGCGTCGAGAGTATCTACATAAAGCTCTTTTAATTAGAGCTTCGGTCCTGATGAGAACTCCAAACTGATAATGAGTTCGAAATGGGTAGACCATATTTGTTGAGCCATAAAACCACAAAAAACTGTCTTTTTAAAGAGTGCTCCAAATTCCGAAAAAAAGATTGATATATCTACTGTCTATGGTGTTTTGTGAATACTGTAAATGAAGATTTAATTGTAAATATTTTGTGGGAGTTGTGTATGTGTGAGACTGAATGTTTGATGTGTGGAATCATTGTGAGTATGGAATGAATAAGAATATGCAGTGGGTGTTGTTTTATGAAAATGTACTACATTTTGTATTTACTGTAGAGATGTTTGTATAAATGTTTAAAATATGAATTTGGTGAAATTTAACCAAACAATGAAATAAAATAAATGAATAAAAAATAGATTAACTCCATCCAACAAATCGTGGATCTACCAGTGGTGG
The DNA here is from genome assembly GCF_964263255.1 of Lissotriton vulgaris. Classification (NCBI taxonomy): domain Eukaryota; kingdom Metazoa; phylum Chordata; class Amphibia; order Caudata; family Salamandridae; genus Lissotriton; species Lissotriton vulgaris. The sequence goes on from NC_141685.1 coordinate 1,036,830,993, forward strand.
TTTTCTGTAAATCTTAATTCAAGCATATGATTCAATGAAAGATCCAGTGTTGGAGAAGAATAAAGTTACCTATAAATACATTTCTCGAGCTCTGGTATCTTTCATAGATTCAAATGAGCCCACCCTTCATCCAATTCTAACATTAACTCCAGGAGACAAAACACGAAAATCTAACAGTTGTTCTTTGTGATGAGGGTTGGAGTTCGGAGCTCATCTAGCTGATTGCAGCCGCAGCCCGTCCAGGTGAGAGCGGTGGGGCGATGTAGGGGGTATTTTGACTGACGATGACAGGGGGAAATAAATAAATGATGCATTTTCCCTCGTCATCGTCCATCGAAATACCCCCCATCCGGCTCCACTGCCCTACTGCTCTTACCTGCATGGGCAGCGGCTGGCTGATTGGCTAGACTTTGGGACATAAAATGAGGTGGATGGGCTACTTAATGTCCATGATTGGTTTTAATTTGTTTTCAATGATGGTTGCTGTATTGGAGTGCTGATGTATTAAAATTGACTACTAAGGGTTCCCAGCCTAAGTCTGGGATAAATTCAGGCTTGTAAATCTATGAAAGATTCAATGCTGGAGATTCATTTAACTTTGTGAAAGTCACAAAATAACTTTTGTCAGTAAAACTTCAGTCTATATCAGACAGCTGTAATTTATTTTTAGAGTAAAAAAAAGCCCATCTATATAAAAAAAAGTAAATAGGATTTAAAACTTAAGAGTAGAAACAACATTCACAGAATTATATGGCATATATGTACCTACATAAACTGCAGCATTTAGAACACTAAATTGACACTGTTCCTTTGTGAGAAAATGCACCACCAGTATCCCACCATCCTCTGTCTCTGGTAGTTTCCTTCACTAGAGTTTATATGGAATCTTAGGAACCTTCTAATAAACCACTTCTTTGCTGGTCCCTCCGCCAGGAAGAAGGGAGAGTTTGTGACGATTTTAGTGAAGAATAAACTGAAGGCAACCATCTAGACTATTCGAACATGGTTAAACCTGTGTGAACATGCCTTCAGTTAAAAAATATAGCCTGACGCTTCCCAAGATATTTAGTTTTATCTAGATAAAATCTTAACACTTTCCTGATATCCAGCATATTAGAACCTTTTCTGATGGACAAGAAGAGTTTTGAAACACAAGTTAGAGAATGAACAGATTAACATTTAAGTCTGAAATTCACTTGGGAAGGAAGCCTGGATGAGGTCTCATAACCGTTCTTTTCTCATAAAAAATAGTATATGTTTTTTGGGAGCATAAATGTTTGCATTTTTCTAACCCTACATCCTGAAGTGATCACCACAATAAGGATAGCTTTCAAGGTAAGGTGCTTTAATTAAGCTTAATGGATAGTTCGTAAATTGGTGGTGCTTAAGCCATGATAGTACTATAAGTATCTCCCTGCAAGCCTGATTGGAGGAAATATGTTTTGATTCATTAAAAAAATCATTAGTTATAAAGGCCTGAAAAAAAAATTATGGAGGAAGTTTCTAAACACTCCGCTGCAGATCCCTCTTATTTTTAAAAGTCTACAGCCCTGACTTTGCCTACAATTGAATCTCGTTTCTACTCACGAGATGTCATCCTAGTGGATGGATGTCCATGCAGTCTTGAGGTAGCGTTCGATAACCATATTACATGAGCTGAAGAGCCAGGTTGCCAATTGCAGAAGTGGTGTCTATTTGAAGTGATACTCTAACTTAGCAAAAAAAAGAGATTACAAAAAAATTCATTAATTTGATCATTCGTAACTACTCAGAGTGCAGTCACGTTTTTTTAAGTTAATCTGTGCAATTACCAAAGTGGGCTAACCATATGGCATAGACAAGCTAAGAATGGGGGAAGCCATTAGATCCATAGCAGACTTTCAGATAATCACTCTCTTGGTCAGTGGTTTCCACTTAGGGTTGCTGTATGCATGAGCAGAGGGAGGATTTTCAGTCCCATAGACAAATATAGGCCATTTTCAGGTTAATTCTAATAATTTGGTACTGCACTAGGAATTGTGGTATGGCTGCAGTCTTACATCGCAATATAGAAGTACTGGCCCTGGGTTTATGTAAATATATATGGTTTTATAAGAAATGTATCTTGTTGCAAAAACTTTCAACATAAATTAACATGATGTGGAAATCCTGATGGTCTTTCGCAGTCGGAACACTCCGAGACTACTGTTGATGCCCTTACTTCAAAATATAGATTGCTGTTTTGCTGAATATCTGTGATCATGAGGCCCCTTTAGAAATCTCGCTCATTGGCTGTCAAAGTTGAAGTTAAAGTGGCACCTATCTGACTGTAAGTTAAATGAAGAGTTTTTGCCACGAATCATTCAAACTAAAAGTGTGAATTGCTGCTTGTGCATTCATTCTGAGAGCACACCACTTTATAACAAATTGGGCATGGTGAGTTTACAGCATTCAGATTTGTTATGGAGATGGATCTTTTCTACTGCCAAACTAATTTAAAGAAACACCTATATAATTGAATATCAGACAGGTGGAATAAATAAGTCTCCATTTCTTACACTGAATAGAATTTGTCATTAAAAAATTAACAAAAATCATGGTGTGTTCTTTTATACAGTGGCCCCATCTGTAACTCCTGCAAAAGCCACGAAAGGTAAGGATCTGCTTTTTTTCATTGTCTTTGATTAAGAAGTTAATAAACAGCAAATGTTAATGGGCACATTTGTTTGTAACTGTGATGCTGGTTGGTTAGACCTCAAGGGAGGTGAGGATTGAGTTGATCACATTGAGTCGTGTCTCTTAGAACAGAAATGTTAACGGTAATCGCTTTAAACAGATGTGTTTAGTGGTGTGCCAATGACACTACTCACCTGCGTTCTTCTTAATAAAGATGGAATAATTCAACATATCATGTGGAAGGTAGTCTCTAAGAAAAGGGTACATACATTTTTACAAACATGAACATGTTGTTCCCTACTACTACATTTTTGTCATCTGCTTGATTTCCTAGTCAAAGTTATTTTATCATATATTATTTGTAATGATTTCTAAGTATTTTTATTAGTTAATGTGAAATCCATTTTGTTCACTGCCTCCACCCTGAAACCGGAAGTGGCATCAGCTTCTGGACAGGAAGTGAGGTGTCTAGATCAATTACAGTGGCAAACGTTCACAGATATATATTCCATTTTCTTGGTGGAAATAACAGTAAAGGGCAGCCTTTTATAATGATCCTTTGTTTCTGGAACGTTAACGCTGCACTCAATTTTTTGTTTCAAAAGTTGGGATAGTCTTCCGAATGGTGTACAACCTAAAAAAAGAATTTAATACAAAAAAAGTTAAAAAGGATTTAGATGGGAAGAATTTTGGATGGGTGAGTGGAGCAGAAACTAAAGCACTATTATGAGGGACAACAATATGTAAAACGTGTATGCTTCTTGTAACATATGTTACAAAGACACAAGTTAGACTGTAGTGTAAATGACCTTGTCCAAGTACCTTCTCTCCCTCCTTTGGATAATGAACTCAGTAACTATGACATCACAGAAATGCGCTGCTGCAAAAAATGATGGACTAAATGTTGAATGAATAAAACATTCACTCCCAGTCAAGAGATCTGGGATAAATCCATCATTCTTTTTCTCACTATGCCACCCCAGTTTGGACCCAGCCATATGCAAATCAGTCTTGACCCTGCTCCTCATGGGAACAGTTCAGCCCGAACTGCCAAGCCGGGTCCTCCCTGGAACGGAAACAAGCATCCTGGGACCGGTTTCGGGGTAACATCCCTCATTAGTCTGGGGAGATATTTTGACACAGTTCAGCATTATGTCCATCAGTTGTTCTTTTTGCATTTATCACAGAAATGCTGTCATTCTATTTCGTGTCAAACCATGCCTTTGCTGTATCGTTGGTGACATTGTCAACTTATATCAAAAGTAGGGGTTAGACCTGTATGCATAGTCCAGCGCTAAACTCAAACCCTCACAGCCAGTAACCCTTCTGGCTTACAGAATACAAGTACAACTCCACTTAGAGCATATTTCAGGAAAAAGCATTCCGTTGGTATAAATGAGAAAAACAATAGAGATACCAACGTTTACACAAAAATATGATTTATCACAAGAAATTAAGATTAAAATTCTATTAAAAACAGTCTTATTCCTGAAGTTACTGAGGATCTGCTTCTACACACAGATAGACCGTGTCGTCAACATTGTGTTGATGAAGTCCACACAAATCAGAATACATTTCAGAATTTCAATTGATATGATTATAATCAACCTCACACTATTCTAGCTCAAACTTCAGTCCTTTAGGTCCACATCGTTCCTATACAGTATTCTTAACTTTACATTCCTTGAGGTCAGCACATATCCAAGTACTTATCAAAGGACATGATCATAGTGCAACACAGAACCACTCATAGATCGAGCCAGCCTGTTTCGCGGCATCAAGCTTTTTTTCCATGGAACGTTTGAGTGCTTGTATTTTTTGCAGAGAAATTAATTAAAGACAATAATACTAATATGATGAAAATAGGTGCCTAAAAACGTAGCAGAACATGGACTCTATTTGACTTAATACATTTTGATTTTTAGAGCCTATATGTAAGACAGAGCCACAAGGAAGTAGCAGGATGCAGCAAAATGTGTTGGCTCGATCTATGAGTGGCTCTGTGTTGCGCTACAATCATGGTATTTGATAAGTTCTTGGGCATGTTGTGAATTCAAGGAAAACAAAGCTAAGAATACTGTTTAGTCATCATGTCGACCTGAACACTTTGGCTTGATCTATAGTAGATTGATGTATGATCCTATAATTTGACATTTTGAAATGCATTCTGATTTGTGTGTTCAGAATGTTAACTAACTAGCAGTCTTGTAGAAGGAGATCTTTAGTACAGTCAGGAATAAGATTGTATTAAATACGTTTTTTATCTTAATTTATTGTGAATAAAAATGTTTTGGTATAAAATTTGGTATTGCTATGTTTTTCTCATTTATACCAATGTATTGTTTTTCTTTAAGGAAATATACTCTACTTGAAAGTATTAGTGTTAACATGTTTGGTTACCTACCTGGAAGTATTGAAAAAGTGGCTTGCATGAGGAGAGTCTTCTTGAAAAAAGGTTGTTGCTTCAAAGACATATGCAGCTATACCCTAGCGGACGGCAATCACATGCAGTCGCACTTACCAGAGAAACAGAACATGTTATTTTAAATGACAACCTTTAGGAATATTCTGTTAAATTAATGCAGAATGCGATCTTGCATTTGGACCTTACAACATGGCATGAATGTCAGTTATGGGACCTAGTCAATAAGCGAATACATCCTTCACTCAAGATTTCACTTATTTCTATTCTTAAATCTATGATACAGAACTACATGAGCCCAATCCTGAAGCTCTGTATATATTTTACAAATAATCAGAATGCTGGACATGGTATTAAAATTTAAATACAATTCTCTTCTTTTCCTGCAGAACGAGTTCGATTTGATTGGCGGGACCCATTGCTGTTGGAAAGTCAGCTGACTGAGGAGGAGGTGATGATCCGAGACACGTTTCGCAGCTACTGCCAGCAGAAACTCATGCCGCGGATACTTATGGCCAATCGCAACGAAGGTACAGAGAAAAACAGACAGCTTTGTTACATCACATGTAACTGATTGGAGCTGCTCACGTAATTGTGTGTTTGTAGAAGGTGTAGCTGTAGATAACAGGCTATGCATACTCCCGCCATCTTGTGTTGGGTGCAGACATTGAAAGTTGATTTTCTTTGCAGTACAAGTTTTGGTCTTCGGATAACTTATGATTGCTCACTGAAGCTCACAATGCGCCAGGCAAAGAGTCAACCTCAGATTGTTTTTTTTACTCGCCATCAGATTCAGATATATTTCTTTGGCTCCCGGATTGTCAAACTGCAGTCAATAGGCATTCAGTTCCAGGGAGTGGAATCTACACAGAAAGGAAAAACCCACAACTGACGATGCTTCAAATTCTTCTGAGACCAGAAAGTTTCTCTCGGTGTCAGGTCATATAAGATTAAGTTGTGGATAGGTGGATTATGGAGAATATACTCATTACATTTTGCCCTGAATGTAACTCTTAAGTCCCCGTTGTCGGACCATTACTAGGTTTCCAGTTTCTGCTTACCATGGGATCATGAAGAATTGACCTTTTCAGCGTATCAGGCCTTCAACAATTAAAAGGCTTCATACTACAGTTGAGGATGTCGGTGGGTGAATTATAGCATGAAGTGTCAGGATCCTACAAGCCTGGCACTGTTCTTTCTTTCAAAGAAATTGAGGAGACCTACTCAGAAGGGGAAGGCTATTCCCGAATTTTGGGGGAGGAGTCTTCAACCAGACTGGAGTCTCAAAACCCTCTGCTCATTTGACAACGAGGAAAAGTAGCCTTTGGGGACTCGAGACAAACCTGCATCCACGATACAGACTGCACAGAAGACACTGATACCTCACCCACCACGCTCTGGCGGTCAATCAAACAACAAAAATCTTGAGTTCACCCTCAGCACATCTCTCAAGGCAGTCATGCTTTGAGTCCAGAAAAAATGTCATAAAGGCTTCAGTAGTTGGCTCTGGCCACTACCCACAAGCACGCTCAGCACCAAGAGCACATTTAGACTCTGCAGGTCTCGAGCCAAGCACTTAGCGTGATCCCTTTTCAGCACTGAGCTTGAAAGCCTCCCCGACCACAAGGCATCAAAGTAAACACAGAAGCCAGCTGAAAAAAGGATTTTGATACCAGCCTCGATGCCAAGTGACATAACACTGGTTATCGAGCTTCTGGAACAACCTGACAGCAGGCAAAGGATGTCTATATCCACCCCACATTTGGGAAGAGTCTGGCTCAACCTCCACAAGAGGAAGGCGATCTATGCCTGTAAAGAAAAGAATACTCACATTTTGAGGAGCCTATCTGTGAAGAGCTCAAACTGTTGTCTACAAGACGAGGAAGCAGACATTCCCTCATGTGACAAGAGATGCACCACCTCCAGACAAGGAGATAATCAAGATAGATACTGCCAGAATTTATTTTTGTAGGTGCTGCAACGCATAGTATATGGCCAGTTCTGTGGGCCTCCTCTCAAGCTATGACAGGTAACACTGGGAGGAAACATTTAGCAGGGGAAAATCATTTCCAATGCAAATACTGTGCATTGAATGCTGCAGTCACAGCATCAAGGGTGATGAACATGTGTCATCCCTAGAAGGCAAGCCTGGTCCCGTGTGTCCAGATTTCATCCTGAAGTCTAAAGCACATCATCAACATCCCATTTGATTTCGAACACCTGTTGGGGGCACAGTTAGACCCTATGGTGGCAAAATATCAACAAGGGCACAGACATAGCAAAAGCCAAGAGAGCACTCCAAGTAAAAACTGGCAAGTCTGGATTTCAGCTACAAAAGCTACAATGGGGTGCAAAAGTTGCAGCAACAGAGCCACATTCCGGCTTCCAGCAGCATCAGCCTTTTCAGGAGAAACCAACTCAAAAATCCTACATTTCTAGTAGCTTTAAGGGCAGCGACAAAGCAAAAGGCAGAGGCGGTCCAGAAAGAGGCATCTCCTCCTCCAAGCAATAACTTATCTACCATTTCCCCAAATCACACAATATCTGTCAGGGAAAGAATCAGTTACCCTGTCCACACTGGGAGGAAATAACCACATTCGAATGGGTTCTATCCATTTTCAAGCAAGCATGCAGCTTTAAGTTTCACACCACCCTACCAAACATCCCACCTCACAGTCAGTCAATCAGTCAGTCAGTTAGGAACATCAAAAATGGCTGCAAAAGAAGGTCAAAGCTCTACTCAGCAAGGGTGCAACTAAACTGGTTCCCTCACTCCAGCGGTGTCAGGGATTATAATCTCTATTCTTCCTCATCCCAAAGAAGGATGACGCCCTGTGTCCTGTCCTCGAAAGCATCACACAACTGTTGGATCACTTAAAACGAACCATCCTCAAGGACACAATTCTGCTGCAGTGCACAGGAGATCATATGATCACATGGCAACACTCGATCACAGGGTCGCCTACTTTCATGTCCCCATTCTTCCAGCATATTATTGATAACTCAGGTTTGTGGTAAGTTCAAGTTCAAAGATTTGTATAGCGCACTACTCACCCAGAGGGTCTCAAGGCGCTTGAGGGAGGGGGGGTATTTTACTTATCGAATATCCAAGTTTTTAGTTGCTTTTTGAAGGAGAGGTGGTTCTGTGTAAGGCGGAGGTGGGTGGGGAGAGAATTCCAGGTTTTGGCCGCTAAGAAGGAGAAGGATCTACCTCCCATGGTGGATCTATGGATGCGCGGAATTGCGGCGAGGGCTTGATTGGACGATCGCAGTTGTCGGGTTGGGGTGTAGAAGGATAGTCGCGTGTTGAGGCATTCGGGTCCTAGGTCGTAGAGGGCTTTGTGTGCGTGGGTGAGGAGACGTGCGTAAAGCACAGCCATATACCAAGAAACGCGTGACTATCGCTTTTCAAGCAGTATTTTAAGAGGGGATTTACAATGGCAGCCTAACCAGACAATATGGTGGTGAAGTATTTAGGCAGTGCTCAATTTGAGCCGGTGGTTGAACGTGGGGCCTACTGCCATTCATTCTAGGGAACCTATACTTATTTTTCATCATCAGACCCTGAACTAAAACAGTGAGAGAGAGACATAGAAGGGGAAAGAAGGAGGAAAAGAGTGACGATAAAACAGCAACGATGGGAGAAAGCATGGATTAAAAGGAACCGTGAGGAGATAAAGGGGGCGGAGGTTCTGGTGGTGGAGGAAAAGCACCGCTGGATTCAGCAGCTCCAACATTCAGCAGAGGGGCGGGGCTTCCGAGAAAAACTTGGAGCACTGGCACTAATTATTCAGCAAATTAAGCATGTGTGTGAGGGATGCATGAGCTCTTACCCGCTTTAGACAGTCCGCACTATTACAGTTGAAACCGCCTAGAATTGGGATCAGAAGTGGAGAGACATGCTCTGGTCAAAATCACTAACGTTACTGCAACCTAAGAAGCAATCCACGGAGGGCATGGATTTTGGCAAGAAAAGGCAATGAATTGAGCTACATGCAGACAAGCCCGGGAGTATTGCGTGCGTGCGCGCGCACTCTGCTCTTTATGGAAGCACATACACATGCGCTTGAGGCACGCCCCTGTTCGGTCCCACAAGGTGGATGCCGCCACAAGCACGAGTATGTGCTTCCAAAAAGAGCAGAGCGACGGCTAAAGGTCCTCCTATGCAGCACATACGCAGGCTAGACCTAAAGAGCACCGCAGTTACCAGCAAAGCCAAGCACACACTCAAAGCACCATGTCACTATTGTACAAATTAAGGGTGACAGTCAATGCCAAAAAAATCACATCTTTGCCGGCAGAAATTCCAGCCCTTCGTAGGGGTGAGATTAAGCTCTAGTACATGCAAAATCTATCACAAGAAGGAGAAGGTCGTGGCATTTCATAGACTCCTTCCCCTTTATCAGAGCCAGGTCATTTATCAGTAAAATCTTCAAGAAACTGTGGGACATGAAGGCTTAGTGCATGCTTTTTGGTAGAACAAGAACTTGTCACTGGGAATATTTTTTGTAGACCCTCAACAACAGGTAACCATCTCCACAGATGCCTCCCTTGAAGGGTCTGGAGTGCATCTAGACGGTCTCACAATTCAAGATGCCTAGATGCGCTGAGACCCTACCAGATAGATAAGGGCCTTACCGGAAGATATGTAGATTAATGAATCAGCATAAAATAGTTTAGGCATATGATTAATGTAAGTTAATCTGCAACACATGGCATTTTATCGTAGCAGAATTTGGACTCTGAGGGGTACAATGCCATGGGTAAATGTGACATGAGAGTGGTAAATGTGGCCTTATTTTATGGTTGGAAATGTTGAAAATTGCAATAAAAAGAAATTTAAAAAAAGATACCTGAATGGGATGGTATCAGAAAAAGCATATACATTTCCTAGAGGTAAAGCAGTCTAAATGGAACTCAGAAAGTTCTTATACACAGATTTGAATCAGAACCTTCTTATACACAGATATGCAACAAGACTGTTCTATTGAAGACAGACGACATGATTGCAATATGCTACATCAAAAAACAGGGAGGCACTTGCTAATCTCAACTGTCAACATTGTCGTAGCTGTTTTGCCATTGAGAGAATGAACATGCAGACCTGCTAAGTAGGATGCATCAACAAGTGGGAGATTAGTCCCTAAGTATTTCAAAATACTTCAAGAAATGGAAAACATCCACAGTTGATCTGTTCGCCATTGCAGAAATTGCCAAAAGCCTAAGCTTTGCCTCCAAGTAACCATCCACAGCCCATGAGTAACACACTATCGATGAATTGGTCAGGGACATTTGCCTATGCTTTTTCTCCCCTACCTCAAATCCCATATGTAGTCCTAATGTTAAACCAGATGTCCATGATGCTTATTGTGGCTGCTCCAACATTGGCTTGCCAGCCATAGTAAATAATGCTGTTCGAAAGTTCTGTGCACCCACACCACAGATTATCCTTGCAAGCAGTCCTCCTCGTACAGCATTGGGATCAGCTCAGATATCTGAATCTTAGGGGAATTAACCTTGCAGTTTGGCATATGAGGTCAAAGAGTTTGGTTATTTACAGCTCCCAGAGGAGTGTATGCTCATTTTGTTAGAAGTTTGAAGACCAAGCACTCAATCATGTTATGCAACAAAATGAAAACGATTTGCCTGCTTCTGGATAAGTAGGCAAACACAAACGCTGCACACTGAGATCCAGGACATTATATGCTACCTGTTAAATGGTAGCTGCTTGCATGCAAAACATACATAGTTTTTTAAGAACATCGCAGTCAAAGCCATCATTGAGGGTCTTAAAAAGGTTATTCCTCATAGAACTCCGCTGGTCCAAAACTGGGAACTCAATGTAGTCCTAGCAATACTTTGGGATCTTCTTTGAGCTATTAGCTTTGTGTCAAATGCAGCACCTTTCATGGAAAGCATCTTTCAGGTAGTAATCACTGTGAAACCTGTCAGTGAAGGATCCTTCCATCAAGTTTATAAGGACCAAGTTGTCCTGAGGATGAATCCACATTTCCTGTCATAAGTTATTTCTCAATTCCATGAGAATCAGACCATTGAACAGTTTTTTTTCTTTCTGCAGCTTCTTTCGGTTCATAACGCTGGAGTTGCCCTAAGGACTGATCTACATTTCCTACCTAAGTTTATATCCTCATTCCATGTCCGTCCATTCACTGACATGCCGATTTTCTTTATGCAACCCCAGACAGTGGGGGAAAAGGTATTACATACATAAGATGTGAAAAGAGCTCTAGTGTATTACATAGACTGTATCAAATCAAGCCACAAAAAAACAACTGTTGTTATGCAAAACCATCCTCAGGAAATCCCATTTCCTCGTTAGGTCTTCTAAGACAGCTAGTTAAATATATTCAGGGATGTTATGATAAAGGCAAACTTACTGTTCATTACAGTGCCTAGAGCACATTCCACTCACAAAAAAGGACCTGCAATGGCTTTCCTAGGAAACATACCACTCTTGTATGTCTACAAAGCTGCTAAGTAGTCCACACACTTTGACACCACTATGGGTGCTCCAACCCCTTTTTAAAGTGCTGGAGACTTATAAGTCTACACTTTTGAGTAACTTCACACTCAGTTTTTAGGAACAGTCAAAAGAAAAATACTCAAAGGTGTAAAAGTGAGTTACACATGTAAATTACTCACAAGTGTAAGTTACCTTTGTGAATAGCCCTGAAGGTCTGTGTGCAGAAGAATAGTGAAGATCTTGCTAACTGTAAGAAATGTTTCAGGGCAGGACAGGATGGCTTATACTCCTCTGTGTGACTACTGTATTGAGTTATTTCATTTTGGTGTTCAAAAATATTGAATCCAGAATGCTTACTACCACAACATAGTCAAGGGAAATATAATAGGTAACTATAAATGTAATATTCTTAATTCAACATTTACGTACCTTGACAATGTACGCATCAAGGTTTGATGATGTGGATACCTATCTATATATTCATACCATCACCATACAACATTTTAATAGTCGGGATTCGATATATCTGTAGGTCAAATTTTTAAAAAATGATACTTTGACAGGCAACCATCATCAGCTTTTCCTTAACAAAAGCAGCCAGATGTACAAAGATTACATTCACAAAACCCATCACAAATTGCACACAAACGATTTTAGGGAACTAACTAATTTACTGTTAGGTCAGTTTGCAAAATCAGCATTCGCTGGAGGGTGCAGAACAGCCTGTCTAATTAATATTCATTAGGTAGATTGCAATTTGTGACCTCTTTGGCTGCCTGCAAACACAGGGATGGCGGCCTCCAAGGGACAGCAAAGCATAAACCCTGTGTTGGCATTCTCAAATGGGAAGCTTTGTTTTTTTTTACCAGCCTGAGGTCTTCAAAGGAGCTAACACTCATTTAAAAAAATGTAAGTTTACAAATTAGGAAAACGTCAGAAGGAGAGAAGGAGGAGGCAGCGGGCCCCTGCCTCATTTCTCAGAGGCTGTCACCTCGAATCCCAAAGGAGAATAGCTTCCTAGGGGCACTCATTCCCCTCTGTGAATCCGTTCCTTTGAGGAGTCAGTAACTGGTCCGTGGTTTGCGACTGTAATTGCAGTCCCAAACAATTGATAAATAGATCACTGAATCACAGTTTGGAAGGAATGCCTTTCATGCCTTTTTTAAATTGTAATTTGGTAGGAGTTGCAAAACCCATTTTACGAGTTAGAAAAACTTTTCTGACTCATAAACTGGGTTTTATGAATTGGAAATGGTACTTTTGTGGCTTCAAACCCTGCGAGTCTGGAAATCACAGAGTTTGGGACCGCAAAAAGGCTTAGTACATCTAGCCCAAAAAGCCTTGACTGGTTAGTCATCTAAATATGAGTCAATGAAAACTCCTGTTCTGCGAAGAAAAGCTGGTTATACTGCCATTCATTTGAAAAAAGCCCTGGGGGTAGTCTCCGGGTAAAAGGGAAGTACTCTTTACTAGTAATGATTCTGCTGACTCTGCCCCCCCCCCACTGCCTCCCAAATCCTGATTTCAAAAATTTCGACATATGAAAATATGCATCCTAGGGGTAATCTTAGGGTCAAAGGGAAGTACTCTTTACTAGTAATGATTCTGCTGACTCTGGACTCCCCACTGTCTCCCAAATCCTGATTTCACAAATGTTGACATATGAAAACATGCATCCTAGAGCACAAGTTCTTTCCCCCAACTAAAGAGGAGGGAAATTTTGAGAAAGCGCCAACATCCTGAATCAATCCTTTTTGAATCGCGTATTCACTATTTTGGATTTGAACTCCAATTTTGAGCCCTTCTTTTTGATCAGGAAGTAGAGTAAACTCCACTGCCCCACTGATGTCTTGATAGTAGCTCTATTAGTCATAAAGATAAAGTTCTTAAATTGGCAGGGTCAGTTTGCACTTTTTTATTTTTTTCAAACATATTTTTATTGGCATTTTGTTGAATACACATTGCTTGCAATACAGTAGCAGGAGTATCAATATCAAAGAGTATACTAAATTGGATTGCAAGAAGGAACAAGGCTAGGGGCAAGAGTACAGACATATCCATGCCAGTCGGTAAAGAAAAGCTGTAGTGTTCAGAACAGTTTCAGATAGTTTGTAGGCATAGAGTGTCCTCAACTCCGAGTTGTGGTCCCATCGTCCCTCTCGCAGTGACAAAAAGTATACTCGGACCTCCCAACTGGGAAGTTGCTCCCAAACAGAAAACCCCTTTAAGTCACCAAGTAAGCCACATCCCCTCTAACATCTATCTGAGGTGTTTGGAAAGATTCCCTTGAGTTTGGCAGGATGTAGGTACCAGTCCATTAGGGTTTTTAAGTGTGCTTCCCTAAGCTCCAAGGAGTGATTACATTTTTAGATATCAGCAGGGCTTGAGTCGGGGTACCACGCAGGTGGACGGCGTCCCCCCACTTATTTTACCGGGGGGACGCCATCCGCCCTGCCAAACAGCTGGACTTCACTCTATGGCCTCTCTGGGACGAGGAGCTCAGCACCTTTCATTACGTCACTTCCTGTCATGACGTCACTTCCGGTGACAGTGTCCCCCCACTTCTTTTTTTACGACTTGTGCCCTGGATATCGGACCAGTGCTGTCCATTCCCCGTCTTGTATGTCCCGCTGCAACACTCCCTCCCACATGGACATATACCGCGGTCAAGCCGAATGTGTGGTGGAGAGCAGATGATTGTAAAGAAAGGAAATCACCCCTTTCATTGATCCCACTGTTCTCACATATTTCTCAAAGCTTGTTTTCTCCCTTGTACCTTAGTCACGTATGTGGGGGGTGAGAGCCCAATGCCTAAGCTGAAGGTAATGGAAATGTTCGACTGGGGTTAAATGGAATTCACGTCTGCAACTATCGAAGGTGAGGATGTTGTGGTTGTGGAATAAGTGGTCAAGCATAAGGCAGCCTCCCTCTCTCCAAGCATCAAAGAGGCCTTCCTGCATGGCCGGTAGAAAGGCTGGGTTAAAGTGAATCGGGATGTATGGGGAAGGAAACGTGGTCCAACCTTCACTTCTTGTCACTGAGTCCCACACTCTCAATACGGTGCGCATGGGGGTGCTAATGTATGCATTCACTGGCTGATCTTTCATGGGTTTCCAGATGAGGTCCAATATCGTCCACCCCTGTCCATATGGAGCCAGTGTTTCTCCGACTCCCTTTTAAACCATTCTGTCACTATCCGCAGTTGGGCAGCTTTATAATATAAACCTATGTCTGGCAAACCCACCCCTCCCTCCGCTCGAGGACGCCGCAAGATGGAAAAAGATAATCGAGCCCGCCCTCCTTGCCAAATTAAACGAGTCAGCAGGGATTTGATTTTAAGTAGGAAGGTTGTTGTTAACTCAATGGGCAGGACCTGAAAAAGGTATAGCAGTTTGAGTAGTAGCGTCATTTTGACTGCATGGATGCGGCCAAGCCAAGAAATGAATAGGGGCTTCCATCTCTTAAGGTCATTCTGAATTTGGAGAAGGGTGGCCGGGAAATTCGCGTTGTAGAGCCCGTCCACGTGTGGCGTCAACTGAATCCCCAAGTATTGAAAGGAGCGGCTAGCCCATTGTAATGGAGATTGGGATTGGATTTTGTGGGCCTCAGCAACAGGGAGGGTAAGGTTAAGTATGTATGATTTATCAAGGTTGATCTTGGAGCTAGCTAAGACCTCAAATTTGGCTTGTTCTAATTGCAAGGTGGGGGTGAATGTGAGGGATCTGTGACTGTCAAGAGCACATTCTCCACAAAGAGAGATATTTATGAGTATCCCCTCCAAAGGGTATCTCAGTAATTGCCAAATTGTTTCGGATGGTCATTGCTAGCGGTTCAATACTCATAAGGGAGAAGGGGGCTGACAGCACGCCATTGATCTGGACCCTGGAGCGGGCTGTAGGTAGTGGCCCTGATCATGCAAATGAATTTGTTGGCGAAACCAAAGGCTGCGAGGACGCAGAAGAGGAACGCGCCATCACCCGATCAAAGGCTTCGGCGTCCAGCCCCACCAGGACCGCCGGGATCTCCCTTTTGGTGGCTTTTTCAATGAGATGGATGGTGTGTCTAATATTCTCGTGAGTCTGGCAACCTTTTATGAATCAAGTGAGAGAATGTCCATTCTTTCACTTGATTACTGTATATTAAGATTAGGGAACTGAATTGACCAGAATTCCTACTCCCTACCTGTCGATTACGAACCTTTTATGAAGTTTATGAAGCCAGACTGATCGGGTGGACGAGATCTGGCAGCAAGTCTTGGATCCAGTTCGCAAGAATCGTAGCGTAATGGTTTGCATTTCGCAAGAATCGTAGAGTAAAGTTTTGCATTTCGCAAGAATGGTAAAGTAAAGTTTTGCATATTTTGCATTTTTTACAGTGAGATGTATTATGGCTTCTTGTCCTCCTTTAATTTTTCCTCTAAAATTTTAGTTCAGTTGAGTTTTCAGCAAAATACCCTGTTTGTACTAAAAAGTACATCTTTATTCCTCTGAATATGCTGCATATGTCTGTAGTTAGATATTATATTTGAAAACAAGATTTAAAAATAAATAAATGTGATCTAGGATTCCACAAGTACACCGGAAAAGTCTGCCTTTTATGAATATGTAGGTGAGTACTTAAATGTACATCTTTGTTCCATCTCTTGTGGTCCATATGCCTGTCCATAAATTGTAATGTTTACATTGTGGGAGCATGTTTTTTAATATGTGTTTTATTAAATATTTCAGTCTTTCATCGTGAAATCATTTCTGAACTTGGCGAACTTGGAGTCTTAGGATCCACCATTAAAGGTAAGACATATTACAGATCATTCCAAGTGGAGACTTAACAGTGTTAAGCAGAGGGGGAAAAAGGCAGTCCCTTTGTCCATTAGGCATCAGCTTACTTCTTCTGAACCCAGAAGAAGTAAGCTGCCTCAAACCTCAACAGTAGAGATAATCACTTGTGGGTGACTGCCTAGTCAGTGAAGCAGACAAGTGCTGCAGCCATTATTGGTAGGTGCTTGTACATCATCAGAGGAATACAAACAACCTAGTAAAATTCCTCTAGGGTCACATGATATCCTTGGGGTTGAAACAAGAATCCAGACTTGTCAGCCCACCACTCACTTTAACGACTACAACCACTCAACTGTTATTTTGTAGAAGTGCAGCACATCACAGGAGGAGAAGATTACTTTAGGCTTAGCTTGTCAGACCATCACCGCATTGCAAGAAAACAGTTACTTTGGGTATACCTAGTAAGAGATCATCAGCATAAGGAGATCAGCAAATCTTCCTTTGCATCTAGGAGAAGATACTCATTCTAACAGGCGGAAATCACCGCAACCATGGCGTAATGTCTTCTCACCAAATCACTGTGAAAAGAGAACAACTCAAACCGTTGCATGTAAAAATATGTTTTAAGTGCTGATTCCTTTTGTTTTTCCTTTGTTCCTTTACTTTAAGGGTATGGCTGTGCTGGGACCTCGTATGTCGCCTATGGTCTACTTGCCCGGGAAGTCGAGAGAGTGGATAGTAGCTACCGGTCAGTGATGAGCGTCCAGTCCTCCCTGGTCATGCACCCGATTTATGCCTATGGAACTGAAGAGCAAAAACAGAAATATCTCCCCAAGTTAGGTGAGGGAGGAAATGGTTTCAGTCCTATTGAAGTGTGGGGTGGGCTGTTAGTTTATCTATATTTCTATAGTTCTTTCTACTGCTTGTGTTCACCCAATCATTTTTTTACATGGGCATCATTTTAATACAGTGCTGGGATTTTCATTGATCATTTGAGTATGGTTGCATTTGGTTGTTATTAGTGCAGTAACGATTTATTTTACTCTTAAAGAAATATGTAAGCATCTTATATTCTAATGCAACTACTATTACTTCATCTGGGGGTAGAATGTATATATGGACTGCATTGTTACATATGGAGAGTATGAATATGTAAAACTCCCAATTTCTAAATAGTGGCATTTGTACAAGAAATAAGATTAATTCATTTGCTTTATTTAGGTCATGCCTGAGAGTTTGAAATTCCAGTTTCCCTACCAAAATTCCGCTTCCAAGGCCACATATAGGTTTTTTATGGTTGATGTTATTTATTAAAAAGTTTTAAATTCTTGAATGGGTGGCATGATCAGCACTATGGCAAGATGCCCAACTGCTGTCTGATGCCAATCCCCCCCCCTTTCCAGGTAACCCCTCCCCACAAGTTTATTAGCGTCAGCTTCATAGTACTTTGGGACTGCACAAACTTCATCCATTGAAACTTGCCTGGTCCTGCAGTATGGCTCGTACTTATGTAGTGCAGTACCTTACATGAGGGCCGTGCTGGGTCCCATGAGAGTACTGCGTATGATTTCTTTTCGTTTGTCTTTTTGCCCCTGGTTGTGGGTCCCTTTGGGTCACCCCTTGAGTGCTAGGGGAGAGAGTATCCCTATACATTCCCATAACCTGTAATGGCGGCCACAACGTTGTACTCTAAGTTGCGGCAAGGCAATCAGATTGCTCTGTACCAAGGGACTGGAACAGGTCCTTTGGTACCAAAAAGGCAGATAAGAGAAAAAATTCCCTCGGTGCATTACCTGCCCGTATTTTTTTTAATTTATGGTACCGCAGGCCAACTATCCAGATACCACTATATTTTTGGCACCTTCATGACCACCCGAGCACCTCTTTACACTCAAATTTCTGGAGAAAGGCTGAACAAATAGATTTAAGCCAAATAATGAAAAGCATGCTTTCTGAGTAACGCTCTAACCTTTTCCAAAATTTGGGTAATTCCATTCAGCCATTTTTTCTGTTTTAATTCCCAAGATTTCCATTAGGAATTTACATAGGATGGCAATGTTCTGTTTCCCCCACACACCCCTCTGTTTCTTGTCCGCCACTTGACGGACCAGCCTAAAGCTTTTCAGGATGGAACTTAATTGAATTAACGTTTTTTGGAAAGTTTCATGCCGATTCATCAAAGGGCGCGAAGTTACTAGCAAAACTAAAAAGTGCTGTTCCTGTGGAAACTCTCACCTACCTATGACTACACAGTGGAGACCCCCACTGTGTAACACACATATATATATATATTCCTAAATCTCCCTCCCGTCTCGGAAAGAGGATGAAGCACTCCAGGTTTGGCAACAAGTTTATTTAACACACGGCAACGCAGATGACAGACGCGTTTTGGACAATAGTCCTTCTTCAGTGTCGCCGGCATTGATTCTGTGACGCTTTTTTATGACGTCCCACAGAAACCAAAGGCGGACTTTTTAAACAAAACATTATAGACGTGTGATTGAAAAAATGGGTTAGATGTGGCAGCCATATTGTACAAGACATTTATAAACAATGAGTGCATATACTAAAAAAAATATATATACATGCTCTTTCTCTCATATAAACATTTAAAAAACGCAACATTGCGAAAGTAAATGAGTAAATTGTGTGTCTTATACTGACTATTTACCATTGCCAGAGAAACAAGACTATATCGCCGTGGATCGGCGTTGCACTGGACTACATAACCCAAGAGAGATAACTCTAATACCAAGTTGCGCAAAGCTGCATAATCAACATCAGAGATAGAGAACAATCAAGCCGTGGATCGGCATAGCTCCGGTAACATACAACTAATTGTAGTCCGGAGACTAACCTGTCAGGATAGCACACCAAATGATATTTACAACAAATAATCTCAAAAGTAATCACAAAAAAAAATAAGAAATTGCTGTCAAAATCATGCAGCAAGTGTGTAAATACATGTCATATCTTATTTACAAAGTCATTTTCTTGTGATCTAAAGTGAAAGTTCCATTTATATTGGGCTATTCAATCAATCCTAGGTAAACATATATGTGATTACTAGTAGTGCTAGGCCGCAGGAATATATATATATATTGTTGGACCCGGCCCTTTAGGCAGGTTCACCCCTAGACTTTTTGCTAGCCTGTTTCTGTGACCTGGTGTTGGTGATTTTAGGCCTCTGCGCACTTTTTCACTGTGGTACAGTGTAAAGTGCTTGAGCTCTCTGTGTATGTGTGGTGAGTGACCTGCCCTCCCATAGGAATGAATGGGGAATATGTATGCCCATGGTAGTTCCTGATGTGTGGGGAGTGCAGGGGCGAGTTTGGTATGAGAGAACTTGTGAGACTGAATGCTGCGAAATGGTATATGCGGCATGGTTGTGTCTAGTCTAGAAGTGCCACTTTTAGAAGTTGGCATATTTGTGTAATTTGTGTCTGGCGTGTGATTGGCTGGTGAGCCTGGGTCAGGAGTGCCTGGGCCTGCTTGTGGATTGACTGTCTGGTTTGAGGGTGACAGGGGCTGGAGAGCCCAGGAGGTTGTCTGAGTCAGCTCATGGATGAAAGGCAGCATCTGCTGCCAGGGAAGTGGGAGGAGATGGCACCTGATAGTGAAGGGCTGTGCCTGCCAAACCACAATGCTGGCTCCACCCCCCGCTGGGCGACTGTCACCTCTGTCCCTGATACTGACAGGACTTCCCTATAACCAGTTCTAGCTGGTTCTCACACTGCCTACACAAAGACTTCAAAAGACTTCAAAGGACTTCAAAGACTTTTTTCTGTATAAGAAGGGACTGTGTCCCCTACCAAAATGTTCTTGTTTCTGACTTGAATCTACCAGGGGCGGGCGCTGCCCAGCCCCTGGATGCCTGGCTTTGGAGCGCTGTATTGCCCCCAAGTGCTTGAGAGCGCTTTATGTGTGCTTACAGCGCTAGGAGCGCTGTACTTTGCCCCACGCGCTTAATAAGCGCTTTTATTTTTATATTTATTTATCTCCAGGGAGCCCACTCCTCGGATAATGACTCCCCGCCTGCCTGCCTAAGCGGGGCCGCTTTCAGACAGCATTGTATGCTATACTGCACGGTCACCCTGTACTCATGAATAGATTAATTTCTTGTCAATCTGCTTTTTATTGGTGGCTTTCCTCACTATTAAGTGTTTTGTCTCCCACATGGAGCATAGCTTGTTTACCATTATTTTTGACTGGCTACAGTGTAGCCATCTACTCCTACTCCCATTGTACAACTTAAAATAAAATTCAGTATCTCCTTAGTACTCCATGGGAGTGCATGTCTTGATTTTCAGACCATGCTTGCAGGCTTTACTCTTTCACCCAACTTTCTTCTCCTGTCCTGCCCCAGATGCTGTTTGGTGCCATGCCAGATCCTGGCTTTGGTGAGGCCCTGAATGTTCTCCTTATCCTGTTTCTTTAATCCCACCCATGTTGTGAATAGCAGCACTTGTGATGTCCTGGATGTTGTCTCAATTCATTGTCTATTGCTGCCCCTCTCCTTGGTAGTAGCCGCTATTAGCTTTGCGCGTGCTGGAGGATTTTTAACTCCACTGGCATTAACAAAGACAATATCTAAGATCGGCCATTTTAAAAGTATAGAAAATAATGTTTTCTGTACTTTCAAGATGGCCACAGTATTGCATCACACAACTTGGTGGGCAGCTTGAAAATATAGGAAGAAGTGTATTCATTGCTTTATATACTTTTAACATGGCTTGTTGGGCATTGGGAAAATTCCTCTTTTCACTTTCTCTACAATAGCAAAGCCAGACCGACTGCCTTAGCCAATGCTTGTTTTCCCCCCAAACAGACAGGCCCAACATTTGATGAATATCTGAAAGTTATTTAAAGCGTTTTATTAGGTCTTGTGGCGATTACAGCGCGAAGTGCTGTCTCGCCAGAGACCTATTGTGAGCGATGCAGCTTTCGATGAGACAGCACCTGGCCGCGCGCATTTCCTCTCCGAGAAGGCGATTCGAGCGGGCCACGCGCTCGCGAACGCGCTCGCTGTGGCCAGCTGCTGTCTCCTGGGAAGCTCCAACACACACGCATGCACACACACAGAGACACACATGAGCGCACATACACGCACGCCCACATACAGAGACACCCCCCACCCCCGCCGTCGCACACAGAGACACACGCACCTACACATACAGAGACATCCCCCCACTGTCGCACACATACACACAAGCGCGCACACATACACACACGAGCGCACTGACACCCCCTCTGCCGCCCCCCCTACAAGTAAGGCCCACTTACCGCCACTCCGGACATCTGCATCCTACGCAGGGCTCTCCCTCGGGCATGGGAGCCCCGCGTCCCGCGTCACCACTGCTCCTCCAGGCACTCCGTGTGCGGCCTTCACAAGACGAAATTCCCGCCCCACGATAGGTTTCGTTTTTGGGAGTGCGCGCGCACGTCTTGTTCAACATAGGATGTATTGGAATTAGGCCTTGCTCCAACACATTCCTGAAAGGCCATACACTGCTCCGGCTATATTTACCGAGCTGAGAGCATACTAAAGCCGGTGAACTTTTCACAAAGTGCTTATAAGAAATTTGCTAATTGGCCGTGTCCGGCAACACATACGCTCCTGGCATTATTCCGCAGTTGGCCCTGGTCTGAGACAGTTGGTGCAGAATGTTGTGTGGCTCCTCCATCACACTCGGCACTGCTGCTCCCAAAAACTGGTGTTCGGTTTATGTGCTCGGGACCACATGTTGGCTATCTGGTCCCTGATGAAGCACCGCTTCTGGTTGGAGTTTTTTTTTTGTCAAGCTTTTTGTGTAAACACGTTCTAAAGCCCTCTATTACAAGACAGGATGCAATGAGGCATTGGTCACTAGTCTTATTGGCTGCATCGCCACGACTAGTGGTTTGCCCCCTGTTGCTATTACTAGACCCTTAGTGGTCATCCTTAGCTTGCCTGTCTCCGAGTGTTGGTTGGTGTCTGACGCAAATAACCAGTTCACTGATGTATTCAAGGAAATTAGTCTCCCAATGCCTGTGAAGAGTTCTGATCAGGGATGTCATGCAGCCCGAGATCGCATTATTTTCAACAAAGTGTCCTGAAGATGCTTTAAAAGAGGGTACACAGCATGTCTCCACCTGCCTTTAGTTTAGGGTGCTCCATGGTTGGGGTGTTAACCACATGCCGGGGGTATAGCCACCTAATGGCGCTCCTCTGCTGCGTGACTGCTTCTGATATGGTTAGCTGCTCTGCTGGCCCTGAGCACTGCAGACAGGTGCGGTCCTGCCTCTTGTTAATCTGATCGCAGATGATCTGGCTTGCAAAGTGGACTAGTCCTGCTCATCAGCTTGTGTCCTCGGGTGTGGAGTTGCTAGCGCCGCTGCACCTGTTCGTGTCTAGAATCCATGCCAGCACAGATGACATGAGATGTCTCAGTGCGCCGTGGAGGAACGTTCTTGCAGTGAAGATGGCAGCCTCCCATCATGCACCTGCAGACTTGCCTGATGCTATGCACTGAGTACTCTTTCGCTGGCTCTACAAAGACGGCAAACTTTCCACCTGTGTCCATAGGTGAGCCCGTGCGTGAGGTGCATCATCAGAACTGTGGGAATAATAACAGCTGTGAGCCCCGTGCCTGAGGTGGATCATCAGAGCTGTGTGAATAATAACAGCTGTGAGCCCCGTGCCTGAGGTGCATCATCAGAGCTGTGTGAATAATAACTGTGTCAGCCCCGTGCCTGAGGTGCATCATCAGAGCTGTGTGAATAATAACAACTGTGAGCCCCGTGCTGAGGTGCATCATCAGAGCTGTGTGAATAATAACAGCTGTGAGCCCGTCTCTGAGGTGCATCATCAGAGCTGTGTGAATAATAACAGCTGTGAGCAACAGCATACTCTTGCACACACTCTCACTGCTCACCAATTCAAAGGTTGCTAAAAATGTTATGCAACGCATTGTCATACACAATGCCAATAACTCAAACTTTAATGCTGCGAGACCTATTGCATTGTAAATGCTTGTTAAATTAGTCTGAGTAGCAGGTTTATTTTAATTGTAGCTATTCTGCCTACCCATGAGGTGAATGGTAGTTGTTAATGTTTCAAGTCTGCCTTAATAGTGGGAAGGGTTGAAAGGTTTTCCAAGTTAGTATTTGATCTTTACATTTGCCCACTGATATTGAGAAATTTCAGCCACCCGTTTTTTTCACATTGTAACTTAATCCCACGCTTATTAACTCTGATTCGTCCAGGTTCTCCTTGAACCCAGAGACCTCACTATACTTTTGCACAATGTCCAACGCAGCTTTTTTTTGTGTCGTAATTCTTTATTGAGAGATTAAAGGACATTCATAAAAGTATAATACATTATAGTATACCCATAAAAGTCCAGGTATTTAACATACATAGTATAATATGAAGAAGAAAAACTTGCATATAATAAAGGAAAGGGGAGGAAATAGGAGAAATGAAATAAAAGACAAAGTGTAAAGAAGAGAAAAGGAGACTAGTGGACATTGTATGTTGGGAAATCTAACTCTGGCTAGATAGAATCAACGCAGCTTTAATGGATGGGTCTAAATCTTAGCGTTGTTAATAAAATGTCATTGGCAAACGGGTGGACCTTGTGTTGGACACCTCCAAATGGCACGCCTTTGATTTCCTCACATTCCCTGATTTTCATATCTAGCAGTTCCACTATCAAGGCGAACAGCAGTGGGAGGAAAGGGAACACCTGCCTTATTTCCCTAAGTAAGTGGAAAGCCTCCGATTCGGTTCCACTGATTATGATTTTTGTATTTGTGGTTTTATAGTTGGCTTCTATAAACATCCTCATATTTGGTCCCAACACTATGATGTCAAACATCAGACTCATAAAAAAACGAATTAACCCTATCAAAAGCTTTTCCAGCATCTAGTGTAAATATAGCCATTGGGATCTTCCCTTAACTTCTCAATGAGGTCGAAAACACATCTGATAGCAAATGTTTATCTCCTTGGGTGAACTTTGACTGATCCAGATGAATCAAGGAGGGCAGGGTAAGCACTAATTTGTTCGCAAAGACTTCACATTTATTAAGGTAATATTGCTTCTGTTGTTGGTGTTACCATTTTAGATTGAAGAAAGGAACTGAAAACCTTCACTAGATGTGGGACAAGTACCAACTGAAAACGATTATAAAAAATGTTAGTCAGGCCATCCGATCCTGAAGTTTTATTAAGGTCTACAGCCTGATCTAGAGTTTGGCAGATGGGATTCTCCTTTAAAAATGTGGCGGATGTCCCCTCTGCCATATTATAAGTGCATTAAAGCCTATGGCACTAGTAATATGGCAGACAGGATATCCAACACATTTTGACAGAGTATCCAATCCGCTAAACTGTAAATCAGGCCCATAATATCTAATTGAAGGGGAAACCTCTTCAGTTGTGATTTAGATGTCTAGTGCTTCCCTTATGCTAGGGGTGCCTAACCGATAATTAAAGAATATAAAAAAGTATCCTGCTTTTTCCGGTTTTCAGGATTCTCCACATAGAGCTTCTTATAATAATCTCTAAAAATCTCATTTTGCTCCTTGCTCATTCCTTAATGTTCATTTCATAATTCTATAGTAAGTGGCATCTATCATAAGGTACCTTGCTACTAAAATGTCAGCTTTCTAGGCCCTCTCATAGAACTTTTGCTTCACGTATAAGAGTACTTTTTGTGATCTTTTTTAAATTAAAAGGGTCAGTTGGCCCTTGAGTGAAATTAAAGATCTAATGGATTTAGGAGAACCTGTGGACTTGTGCCTTCTTTCGTCAAGTCCTATTCTAGTTTTTGTTTACTCAAATTCCAGTTTCTTTTTTGAGCTGTTCGTGCAGCTATTGATTGTCCTCTACCACTTGCATTACAGGCATTCAATAAAGTGCTAAGTTTGACCTCACAAGTCTCGTTGCCTCCAAAGTATTCAACAATATTTACCCTCAATGCTTGAGTTACCAATTTATCCTTCATGAGTGATTGGCAAATCTCCAATTATCCCTTTTGTCAAACTTCAAACCGAAGTTGACCTCCCATTTAAGCAATGCATGATCTGAGAGTGCTATCGCCCCCATTTCTATCCTGATAGTCGCCAGGAATAAGGATTGGTAGTCTTGTGTCAAATCTGTTTGTGAACATGATCTATTGACTTGCAAAAAATATTAACATTTCCGCTCTTGTTGGTGCATTTCACACCAGATGTCCATAAACTTTGTTCCTGCAGTTTTCCACTTCAGTTTGTTGCATTGCATTGCATCTTGACGGTACCTGTCCTGTGGTCTATTGAGCTTGGCCTCTTTCCTAGCCAACATTTTGTGCATATGTGTCTAGAATTGATATTACTTTTGCACCTAGTTCACTTGATACATTGATGAAGTTCCCGTCTTTTGAGTTTATTGTGCTCTTAATCAAGATCTGTAGAGTGCCAACATAACCCCACATTTCTTAGCCTCTGTTTTTGCAAAACATTGGGAGGAACATAGCTTATATCTAATTTTGGTGAAATGGCATTAATTAGGCAGGATCTCTAGAGGCAAATTATATCTGAAAGTTCCGTTTTTATTGCTCTAACAGGCGAATTTAATCTTTTAACATTCCAAGTTACTATCTTAACCATGGTAGCATCTCACTAGGATCTTCATAAAGCACTGTCTTGCTAAGCCTTGAGAAATGATTGCTAACTATGTCTGTCTGTTTATCTACAGTAAAGCCCAGATTCTGTTGATGAACTCCCTCTCTTTCCCCTCTCCCTTTGAACTGGCCCAAATTGTACAGAACAATCTGACAGTCTTGAAAGTGGGACAACACTCATGGGAAGGGATTAGATACATCCTTGAAGAATAGGTGAAACACACCATGACAGAGCTTTCTCCGTGGGACTTTCCTTCTGCCACTTTCCACCTCCCCGCCCCCAAATGGCAAGCTGGTGCATTAATTATGTGTAGCCTATGCCTTATGTCACTAAACAACTATAGAAGCTTTATTTGTTCACACCTAGTCAGTGATCAGATGCGTGCAGCCGTGACTCCTGAGACACTGACAGCGGAGTAGTGTCTTTCTTTCCCAGATCCTCACATCCTTCATCTACTGCGAAAACTGTATGAGTCTTAGAGTCACATTTGTAACCTTAATACTAAAGTGAAGGACAATGTACATCTAGTCTGTCTCTTGCAGAGTTCCAACTTGATGGGAATCAGTGTGTGCAGTTTATTAAGAGTGATCTTTGAAGAGATCTGACGGAGTCCTTAAAGCTGAAGTCCTCTGATCTCCTCACCTCTTTTATAATTTTGTTCTTCAGCTGGAATGATAATTATTTCACCAATATGTCTCTGGTGGGTGGGGACGGGGCAAGTAACGACAGGGTAAAGCAACATGGGAGGGGAACTGGTCAAGCAACAACAGGGGGGTGATGGAAGCATTGGCTGGGGATGGAAGCATGGGAGGGGAGAACAGGTAAAGCAACAACGCAGAAGGGGTACTGGGCAAGCAATAATGTTGGGACAACAACCCATGAGGGGGTGGGGGATGGGAAAAGCAACGGCACAGAGCAGCTGGGGGAAGACAACATGAGGGACAGGGGGAGGAAGGTGGAAGGAAGGGGCAAGGAACATGATGTACATTGGGTGGAGAGTGGAAGGCTGAAGGACAGGAGTTAGGGGGCCTGCAAGCATATGCACAGCTAGAAGTAAAAGGAAAAGGTAGCACAGGACCAAAAGGACGAGCAGCGGAAGGACACTCACTGGACACTGAAGCAGTATTTAGCCATGCTCCAAGCAAGCCAACCATAGATAAGCAATGGGCAAGCTCTAAGCCCTTTTTAAGCTAACAAAAAGTTTTGCAGGCAAAGACCTAAAAAGGACAGAGACATCACTTAAGCCATGGGTCCCCTTGCATTATCCATTGCCTAGAGCCTCTTTTTTGCAGGCAACAAAACAAGGCAGGCTCCAATGTTGCGTTGTTGAACCCTACCTCCCTCAAACCAGAAGCAGCAGGAGTCATACCACCAACAAGCGGGATGAAGGTACACCATGGGTGCTTAGAGTGGCAACAATAACAAGGGCAGTGGCAAAGGCGTTTCCAGAAAAGGGGCCTCCACCTCTAAACTTTGACTTACACTCTCTGCACCCCTAGCACGCAACACCTGTCTGTGGGGAGACTGCAGGAATTCCTCCCTTGTTGGCAATTAATCACATCATACCAGTGGGTGTTGGCAGTGGTTTGCCACAGCTACTGGCTGGAACTTCTCACACAACCTCCCCTCTGCACCCACACCCTCAGCAGCAATCACTTCATTTGTCTGCAGGAATAAATACAAGCACTTTTCCAAAAAAGAGCTATAGAGCTAGGGCCATTGTCACCTTACCAGCTAGGTGAGGGGGTCTACTATCTTTACTTCCTCATCCCCAAGAAGGCGATGTCCTCAGATCCATCTTGAACCTCAGGCCCCTAAATCGCTCCATCTTATCCGAACTCTTCATATGATGAAGTTCAGAATGTCATCCCTATAGTGCAAGAAGGCCGATTGCAAGGTGGCACTAGATCTCAAGCACACCTACTTCCACATCCATCTCGTTCATTGTTTATCTCTGCTTCATTGTAAGTAGTCTTCACTACAAGTTCAGGGTACTCTCCTTTGCCGTCACAACTGCTCCAAGGGTTTTCACCAGATGCCTAGCTGGAGGAGCTCCCTACTTATAAAAGGGGGCTATACACATGTCCGCCTACTAAGACAATTTTGCTGATCAAGAACGCAAACAAGCAATGGTGTCTAACCAATACTTGTCCTACCATCACATTGTTACTCAGCCTTGAGCTCAAAGTAAATGTATCAGCCCTTTCAATGGGCTGTGCTAAACTCATTCACTGACAAAGCCTACCCAAGTCTGCAGTGGTGGAGCAGTGGCAATCTGTTGCAGAACGAGCCCTTCCTAGTACCCATTCCACAAGTCACAATCACCATGGATGCATCTCAAGCCAGCTGGGGAGCGCATCTCGAACACAGGATCATACAAGCCATATGGGCTCCTCATCACCAGGGGTACCACATCAACTGTCTCAAACTTCTTGCTCTACACCTTGCCCTGAAAGGCTTTATTCCCCTCATTCTGTGCACGGTAGTTCTAATCAAAACAGACAATATGAAAAGCATGCACTACCTCCAGAAATAGGGCAGTACTCACTCAACTGGTTATGGATCTTTGCTTACTTTTTCTGCCTCTCCCACTCCTTCCATTCGTGGCTCGGTAGATGTTGCTCTCAGACTCACCTCCTAATAGCCATAGCCTGGGCCAAATAGCTCTGGTAATCAGCACTACTCGAGATGTCAATCAGCCTTCCCGGGAGGATTCTTAACATGCTGTACGTTCTCACTGGAAGTCAAATGCAGATGGGACTTCTGTACCCAAACAGCTCAATCAAGCGATCTGGCACTTGAGGTCCTAGAGTTTGCCTACCTCTGTCTTCCATAAAAATGCATGGACATTCTACTGGAATCCTACAGGCCTACCACACAAGCCTGTTACGTATCAAAGTGGAAAGAGATGTGTCCATTACTGAATCCCCAAACACCTAGATCCCTTAAATCACTCAGTCCAGGACATTTATTGCTATCTGCCTTACCTGCAAAAGTCAAGGCTCCCCTATAATTCCGTATGGCTCTATTTAGTAGCCATAACTGTTTACATGTAAAACAGAGCATTCCTCCCTTTTCCGCTTACCAGTCTTTGAAACCTCATAAGTATAATCTCTCCCAGAATTCCCCTGCACTAGTCTGGAACTTTAATATTGTTATCACTAGACTCATGGGGCTACTTTTTCAGCCTCTGCTCTGTAGCCCCTTCCAGTACCTCTCCTGGAAGGTAGCTTGTCTTGTGGCCACATCATCTCTTAGACATATTTGTCAGCTGCAAGCCCTCACACTACAAGAGCCCTTCTTTCAGGTTCATAAAGATTGGGTGATACTCAGGATGCATATAGTATTTGTATAGCGCACACTTAGCCAAAAGGCAGCTGTATAAGATCAAAGACGAGCATCAAGTCAATAAATGATAGTTAATGTAGCTGGGTTGCTAACAGTTAATGAATTGGGCTGAAGTCTTCTCTAAAGAGGTGAGTGTTGAACTATTTTCTAAGTAGGAGCAGCATTGGGATGGTCCTCATAGATTCTGGGATGTTGTTCCAGATGTGGGTGCATAGATGGAAAAGACCTGTTGTGATCTCTTTTTTACACTTCTTAAGCTGCACTCCAGTGGTTTTCTGGCTGTGGATGTGCCGAGAACCACCTAAGGTGGTGAGCTTGCTTGGAAGTTAAGCGGGGTGCTAGGCTTTCTAAATGATGCAGCTGGTTTTGAAGATGGTGAGGGCTGGCAAGGGGACCAAATCGGCTATCAGGTTGGGGGCGCAGTGATCATATTTTTCAGGCCCTGATGAGATGTGCTGTGGGGTGTAGGGTACCTTAATGTGTGTCAGTGTGGAATCTGGAAGACGATGAAGCAGGGTGTTATGACCATAAAGATGTAAGAGTGAAAGGATTTGAACAACAGTTCTGAAATCGCTTACTGGAAGAAATGGTTTCACTTTCTTTAGACGAAAGAGCTGGTACCAGACTGTCTTTGTCTCAAGGGTGAGGTTGGTGTCCAGGGTGAATCAGAGTGACTTGGCATGTGGTAAAAGTTGGAGTTTGAAGCTCATATTATTGAGCCAGCTGTGTACTGTTTCTTGTTTGTTATCTTCGGCATATAACACTAATTATGTCTCGGTTGGGCTGAGCTTCAGGTAGGTGCTAGACATCCAGGCCAGGATGATGTGCATGCAGTGTTTGAAGCAATGAATATCTGAAACAGATATTCAAGTCAAGTCGTGTATCACACGCTTATTGGTGAATCTTGAGGGTGTTATCTGCGAATAGAGCATCAAAGCGGCTCCCTGAAGATGTTGGAAGATGAAAGAAGACAGTATGGATCCCTGGGGGACTCCACAAATAATACGTATCCTTTTTGTACTGGAAGTGGCCATCTGAACATACTGGTGTCCCTTGCAAAGGTACGAGGCGAACCATAGAAGGGAAATAATGGTGAATCCCATTTAAAAAAACTCTTGAGGGTGCTTATGATGGTGGGAAAAGTGTAACAAGGAGGATCAGGAGCTGTTCTAAAATGTACCACTGTCTTGCAAATCATCGGAGGAGAGCATCTCCTTAGAGTCTGTCAGCTCACTAAAGTCACCAAGGGGCCGTGCACATTGAGAAGGAAGATGTCCCTGACACCTCTACCACTCAGGTGATAGACAATCACAAGTAAAGTCAGCAACATTAAAGGTACCATACTATAAAAGCCCTGTTTTTACACGTGTGTTATGCGTATTATTGTTATGTGTATATTAGTTACACAACATTTACAGTTGCTGTATAGGTAGCAGCTGCTTATGGTGGATGGCTGTGGTAGACACGGGCAGGAGTGATATTTGCTGTGATACATGATACTTTAACAAGGTAATTTCTGGACTTTTAAGATTTAGCAAATTTAATGTGCCCCTTGTCAGTGTTTATAGTAAATTTCGAGGGTTTTTAACATTGTGCCTTTATGAAGTTTTACACCGCACTCCTTCCATCGCCTGGTTACAATTATACTGCACATAATTCCAAAGAAATCAGTTAAAATGCTTCATACCTCTGCACACCACAAAATGTGAATGGCTGGCTATAAGGCTGTTTTGTCTAAAGCATTCAATAGCAAAGGGAATCTTGATTCTTAGAAAACCTTTGACCGAAAGAAGGAAAAGTCACTTACTTGTAATCATAGTACTGCTCGATTGGAATCCGCATTAAAATAATACACAGTAGAATAAGTCTGCTTGCATTGAGACATCCTCAAACACTTTTATAGTATACAGTGGCGTAGCAAAGGGGCCTGCCCCCCCCCCCCCCCACCCCCCTCTGCCCTGGGCGGCAATCGGGATTCACCCCCGCTCTTACGGCCAACGTGGGCGGCAAAGGCTGGGACCACCACAGGCGGCAATAGGCCTCGCTACGCCACTGGCGATATATAATCCCTCACTTTAAATGATAGAAATCTGGCATTTGTTTAAATGCAGATACTCACTCCGCATTCTATCTAAGGATTTTGTTTCCCAGATTTACAAGTGTTTGATTACTTTTTTGATTTTGGCTGGCAAAAAAATTACATTGCAGCATAACCCCTCACCTTTAAGCCTGTATCAGAAATAGGTTATTCATTTGGACAGTATGGTGGGATGAGGGCTTTACCAACTTAAAAAAAACATCTCGGTTAAGTCTTAGTACAAGGATCAATGAAACTTTGATCAGCTCCTGGTAACTATGACACAAGCAGCAGGTAGTTCCCCAGATAAATGGCTGTTACGTTTAAGCAATACCCACAGTTTTTGTGTTAAATGTTATTATTTGTATTTGGTAATAAAGCAAAGGATAAAACAAATACATATCCACATGTGGATAAAATAAGGAGAGAAAATATTCCGAAGATAGAGAATGAGGATTTGTTACATGGTGAGTGGGAGTATCAGTCCCTTCATGTTATAAGGCATAGAAAACAGAATAATAAACAGTAAAACTTAAGCTGCAGTACCAACAATTGTAAAGTCAAGGGCTCAACACTATAACATTCCCAAACAAATTTGGAAAAGAGAAAAATGCAATAAGCAACAACACAGCAAAACAATTAAAATTGGTAAAAGAGAACAAATGTGACGAATGCCATGTCCGCCATGTGCTATAATGTACTGGTAATATAGTGGATGGGAAATCCGCCCGCTTATGACAGAGTATCTTGTACACCAATCTCTAAATAAGTCCCCGAGTATTTTTCTTCTTAACCCCTTTATATTGGTGCTCTTGAAACTTGACTAGGAAACTCATTACTAATTGGAGTCCACCAAATGGCATGAAGCCACTCTAAAAGCGGTGCTAAATGTACTACCCAAGTTGGCTACTGGCACTAGAAACTGTGATTGTTATCTCACCAATCCAATCTGAACTGGCTGCCTTTTGAGGCAATAAGCATCCGTAAGCTAGCCTGCAGCACCAATAAGGCACTCCATTCGGGTCCCCCTTCCTATCTAGCCCAGAAACTGTCCATCTCTGAGGGGCCAGTCCAGTCTGACTCGGGAGCTTGGATTCCCTCTTCTTTCAAAAAGACAAAGACACTAAATCAGCCCTTCCTTGACTGTGCTCCTTTGGTCTAGAATACCAGGACGGGTTCCCTAAGCAAGCGCGGAGATGCCCCAGGGTAAGTCCAGCGCTATATAAGTTTCATACATTTCATACATTTACATCTATCTCCAGCTATTGAGACATTATCTTCCTGTGATAACATTTAAAAGGTTAAAATATCTGTTGCTGCAACTGTCATATGGATACTTCATTACATATATTGCGTTAAGTTAGCATGAGTGTATTACATGTTTAAACAGCCGTTTTGCCTTCGGCTTCAGTTTTGCACACGACACGTACTTGTTGTTGTAGCTTTCACCCTAGAAGCGGTGAGGTGTTTTATTTGAGAATAATATGTTATTCCTATGCTATCAGCTTTGCCTTGTACACTTGGTACAACTGTCTGCACACTGAGAGCTGCACACTCTAAGATTAACCTAACACAAGGTTGCTGGGAAGTCTGATCCTCGCACCACTTTAGACATTAGACATAACACAAATAATGTTGATACCAACATTTTGGGCTCTACGCGGGTTTAAGATAGAGTTACACGGAATGAACGCAGACACTTGGTGCTGCGCATGAAGAGAGCTGGTAGCTGTTGATGTGAACTGCTCCTACTGACATTGAGAGGTATGG
The DNA here is from genome assembly GCF_964263255.1 of Lissotriton vulgaris. Lineage (NCBI taxonomy): Eukaryota > Metazoa > Chordata > Amphibia > Caudata > Salamandridae > Lissotriton > Lissotriton vulgaris. Next base: position 1,036,864,175 of record NC_141685.1, read on the forward strand.
GGCCGCCCTGCTAAAGCCCGAATGAGACCTTCTTAGATATAATATAATATGCTAGATAGGGTGCGCGAAATATAGGTGATATAGATTTCTATAGAAATTGCATTATAACATGCTAGCACCTTTTGCTTACTATGGATTAGTGACTATGCTGCTGACTCTGATTTTTATAATCTGCATTTTGGTATTATACAAGATACTGCGTTTGAGAACTTTGCATTGAATAATAAATATTTCAAACTTGCACTTGTGTTCTTTGACTCTCAGTTTTGGTTTGAAATGATTATCTAACGAAAGAGTGTTCATGTGTTCCACGACTCCTGAGGTATTCTAAAGATCATGTTCTGGTTTGTCTAAGACATGGATCATTCCATAATGATCCATGAGACACTGTAGCTAGCTAGGTAAAGAGATTTCTGACACTGAGATGAGTTTTTGGATCATCCTAACTCACTGAGGTTCTAGATCTCTATGCACAGTTCTGTGGGAGAACGGAAACCCTGCTACATGGCGCCCAACGTCACATCACAACCTGCGTGACACATAGGAGTGGTGATTGCGCTTTGACCAGGAAACTCTAAATCTGTAATTCTTAATGGATTTACAATTGTTTTATTAGGTAATAAGTAAACAACTCTTTGCTAATGTTTTATGCTAAGGGAAGCACCCCCTAACAAGACCTGTATGACATGTATTCTCTCTCTTGTAACCCAAACTAGTACTTTGACTACTTATTTTTTTGTAAAATTTTTATTTTGAATTACAGAGAAAAACAAACATGGGGCTGCGGAGGCGCAGCACAGTACCCCACACGGGGGCCAAATCAAAAGGCACATATCAATAGTGTCCCAAAACAACATAAGCAGATCCATTCCGAGGGCGAAGAACCATAGCGCCAATGTGGTAGTGTAAAAAGTCCCGGAAAGCCTGACAGTTGGGCCAGTGCAATGCAGATAGACAGCATAATAACTGGCTGGCCCTCGAACTTGCATATCTAGGTAGTCAGGCTATGCACCCGAATAGTAACACCACCACAGCCCGGAAACCAACACGTTAAACTCCCCCCCCTCCCTTTCCCCCCCCAGGTGGTGACGCCAATCATACCAACATTCATACCGCAACCATACTATACTTGAAAGAGGTGTAGTGACCGCAAAGACGCAGGGCATACAGCCGAGGGTAACCCCTTAGAGAGGAAAGTAACCAATGGACCCCATTGGTGCTGGAAGTTCTTGAATTGGCCAAGGAAGATGTCCGCCACTCTTTCCAAGCTGAGGAGCCTCCAGAGTCGCGCATGCCACAAAGAGATCGCCGGTGCTTCTTTCTTTTTCCAGGCAGCAGCCAATGTGAGCTTAGCTGCCCCGAGGCAGAGCCACAAGATCTTTTTATCTGCCCTGGTCTGGTATTCAAGTCCAGGCTCCCGCAGTCCCAACAGGACATAGGCCATGGAGTCCTCAATGGGGTAAGTAAGGATGTCCCTGATGTGCGAGAGAATCTCCTCCCAATACGGTCGGATCACCGGGCAATCCCACCAGATGTGGCGGAAGTCCCCTAGGAACCCGCAGCCCCTCCAGCACTTATCAGAGGTGGCCGGATAAATGCGGTGTAGCCTGGTCGGGCACATATACCATTGCATGACCGTCTTGAGATGAGCCTCCCTGAGATGCAGCGAATGGTTAAAGGTCGTCAAGTCCCGCCAAAGCGCCGACCACTCCACATCCGACACCTCCCTCCCCAACATCTCCTCCCATTGCCCCATGTAGCGAGGACGGGGCGCTATTGTCGATTTGAGCAGAAGCTGATACAGGAAGGAGATGACCCCCTTCATGGCAGAAGTCCGCAGTATGAAGGCCTCAAAAGGCGTCGGCGGTCTCGTAGCCGCCTCCAACACCCCAGGCGACGTGGCCCAGTGAAGCAGCTGAACATGCCGAAATTGCTCGGTCCGGGGGACTCCATAGTCCCTCATACAATTAGCAAACGTGAGAGTGTCCTGGCCATGAAACAGATGGGTCAAGGCCCTGCAACCCCCCTCCCGCCACACGTCAAACGGCCCCTCCCGCAGCGCCGGTGGAAATGCCGGGTTGAAGTGCAAGGGCGTGAAGGGCGAGGGGAATGTGGTCCAGCGGTCGTCCGCGGCGAGGGTGTCCCAAACCTTCAATGTCGTACTCGTAGGAGTACTAATATACGCGTTGAGGGGGCGGTCCTTTTTTGGTTTCCAGGCCAGGTCCCAGATCGACCTGCCTGCCACGCTCCGTTCCATATGCAGCCAATGCTTCTCGGATGTTTGCTGCGACCATTCCACCAACACTCTGAGCTGAGCCGCTTTGTAATAAAGCTGCAAGTCAGGAAGGCCCACCCCACCCTCGGACCTCGGCCGACGCAAGACCGTAAAGGAGAAGCGCGCCTGACCCCCCTGCCACACGAAACGCAGTATCTGAGTCTTGAGCCGCCGGAAAAAATCGCCGTCCAAGGGGACAGGCAGTGCTTGGAACAGATAAAGGTATTTGGGGAGGAGAACCATCTTTACGGCATGGATCCTGCCAAGCCAGGACAAAAATTTAGGTTTCCACCTATCCAATTCCGCCCGGGATTTCGCCAGCAGGGGTGGGAAGTTAGCCGAGAACAGTCCGCCCACTGTCGGAGTCAAATGGACCCCCAAGTAGACGATCGATCCGGCGGCCCAAGCCAGCGGCGTCAATGACCGCACACGAGCCACCTCGGTCTGCGAGAGAGTAAGGTTCAGGATATACGACTTGCTGTAGTTGACCTTGAAGCCGGCCACCTCCTCGTATTCCAAGAGGATCTCCCTAACACACGGCAGTGAGCGCTCCGGGTCAGCTATAGAGAACAAAATATCGTCCGCGAAGAGCGAGATCTTATGCTGCTCCCCTGTGAATGGCAAACCCCGGATCCCCTCATGTTCACGCACCGCCACCGCCAAAGGCTCGATGCTCAATGCGAACAGGAGGGGGGACAAAGGGCACCCCTGTCTAGTGCCGCGTGAGTGTGGAAAGAACGCCGATAAATGGCCATTCACCGCGACCCGTGACCGGGGGCAGCAGAAATTAGCCCTCACCATTTTAATGAATGTCGCCGAGAAGCCGAAGGCCGTCATCGTATTGAACAAGAAACCCCAGTCCACTCTGTCGAAGGCCTTCTCGGCGTCTAGCCCCACAAGGACCGCGGGAATATGAAATCTGTCTGCCTTTTCGATGAGATGCACCACCCTGCGCGTATTGTCGTGGGTCTGGCGCCCTTTGATGAACCCGGATTGGTCCGGGTGTATGATCGCTGGCATTAGGTCCTGTAATCTACGCGCCAGGATCGCCGAGTAAAGTTTGGCATCTATATTAAGAAGGGCTATCGGGCGGAAGGAAGCACACTGGGCGGGATCCTTCCCCGGTTTAGGCAGAACTGTGATTACCGCTTCTGCCAAAGAACCAGCAGAAGAGCCGGACATGGCCATGTCGTTAAAGAGGGTCACCAAAAAATCACAAAGGTCGGAAGCGTATGATTTATAAAAAGTGGCGGCATAGCCGTCCGGCCCAGGAGCCTTGTGAAGTTTCAAGTTCTTGATGGCATCGAGTACTTCCTCCCTGGTGATTGGGGCTCCTAACAGCTCGTTCCACTCCTTTGATACCTGTGGAAGGGGCAGTCGCTCCAAGTACTCCCTTTGGGCTACCGCATCTAACCCGTCCCCCGCGTAGAGGTCCGAATAAAAGCGGCCGAAAATGGCCGCCTTCGTTTCATCCCGGTGTTGCAACTCTCCCGCCGCATCGCGGATCCCGCCGATATATTCACGCTCTCTCTTATCGCGCAGTTGGCGGGCCAGGTGTCTTCCCACCTTGTTCCCACAAGCGTAGGATTGGCGACCTAACCTCAACAGGGTGAATTCAGCCCTGTTATTATAATGTGCTCTCAGTTTCCCCCGTATCGCCGTCAGTGGTCGAAGGGTCACCCTTGAGGGGTTGAGTTTGTGCGCCTGCTCGAGGGAGGCCAGCTCAGCCTCCAGGTCTTCCCTTTCCTTGCGCCGCGACCGGTTGAGTTGCGCATTGAGGCCCAGGCACGTGCCTCTGATGGACGCCTTAAAGGCGTCCCAGGTATTGGGGACTGAGGTATCCGACGCCGGGTTGAGTTCAAAGAACTCCCTTATAGCTTTCCGTAATGCCCTATTAGAGGTATCGTCCCGGACCACCGAAGCCGGGAAGTACCATTTTCGCTGCCCGTCGCCGGTCGAAGACCAACGCAAAGTAAGCACCAGCAAGCTGTGGTCAGAAACTGAAAGAGGCAGAATGGCAGAGTCAAGGACATCTCCTCTAAGAGCCTGGCTGAGAAATATATAGTCCAGTCGTGAGTATGAGTGGTGTACATGAGAAAAGAATGTGTAGTCCCGTGAGGTGGGATGGAAGAAACGCCACCCATCCACCAGCCCCATCTCCCCCACCACCTGCCGCGACACAGTAGAGAACACACCAGTATCCGCCCTGTGAGCGCCGGAGCAGTCCATCGCCCCATCCCATACCAGATTAAAGTCGCCCATGAGAAACAAGTGCCCGTCAACAAAATCACCCACCCTTTGCAGCAAGCCCTGCAGGAACTTATTTTGACCGGCATTGGGGAGATACGCCACAACAAAAGTACACAACCTCCCTTGTACAAGCCCCTTCACCATCAGCCAACGGCCATCCTTATCGGTGCGTATCTCTATAGGTTGAAAGTGCAGCGCAGCGCGGAAGAGGATAGCTACCCCTCGATGCTTCGTGGATGCAGAGGATCTGTATATTAGGGGATAAGCCCTATGCTTAAGGCGCAGCTCATCCTTGCGCGCTAGATGAGTCTCCTGGAGCCCCACAACATCCAATTGGTGGTCAGTTATGTATTTCCACACCTTCTGCCGCTTTTGTGGAGAGTTCAGCCCCTTAACGTTCCAAGTCCCTATGCTAACAGGCATAATAAAGCATGAAACAGGAACTAGCTACGGACACCTCGTCAGACCCCCCTCCCTCATCGGAAGGTCCCCCGGCCACAAGCAACACAGAGATGGATCCCCAGACACCCCCCCAGCCCCGCAAGCCCAAATTCGAAGCAACTGCAAGACCGTCACACGCCACCCCCACCACAGGGATACCACCCCTTCCTTCACACAGTCACACATCACCCTCCACAACTCATCCGCGTCACCACCTCCGGCACACCCTTCCCCCGCAACTCCCAAAACCAGCCCCCCAAGGCCCTCCCCTCCCCGAAAAACCCCCCAACACAGTAATACACAAACCAAACCACACAAGAATGAAGGACCAAACCTCCCGGAACAGATTAGAAGTTCCAAACAAGTCCTCCAGGAGCCGGGGGAGAGACACCAGCCGGTGCCTCCCCAAGACCACATACCGGGGTGTCTTCCCACAAAGTACAAATGGACCCACGGTACCTGCTTGGTCGTGTCCCTCCGGCGTCCGACAAGTCACCCTCCTTCAATCACGCCGCCCCGGAACCAAGCTGGGAGGCCGAGAGCGTGGCAGAGGCAACCGAGGCCACCGCGTCAACCCTTTCTTGTAGGCTGGTAGTCCTGTCAGGCACCCCTCTCCCCGCCTCCCCCCCCACCCTGTGCCACGAGGGGGACCTCCGCCGTCCCCTCGTAGAAGGGCTCTCAGTGCCCTGCGAAGATCCCGGCTCGTCGATGCCCAAGAGATCCTTTGCAACCTGGAGGGACCTGATCTGTTCAAGCCTGTTTTGCCATCTGAATATGATGCGGAATGGGTGGCCCCAGGAATAGGCGATGTTGCGCTCCCTCAAGAATGCAGTCACAGGCCGGAACTCACGTCGCTTCGGCAGAGTGGTAGCAGCCAAGTCCTGGTACAGCTGAGGGTGATGACCACGAAACTGGAGTGATGGAGCCTCCCGTGCCTTCTTCAAGATGCGCTCCTTCAGCTGAAAGTCATGGACGCAGACCAGTATGTCTGGTGGAGGGCCCCCACCACGCCTGGGAAGCCCAACCCTATGAGCCCTGTCCATCTTGATGTCGCCAACTTCGTCGTCGCCCAAAACCTGCTGAAACAGCGCTAGGACATAGCCCCTCAGGTCGCCAGACTCCCCGTCCCATGGCACCGACCTGATGCGGATGTTGTTCCGCCTGGAGCGGTTCTCCAGGTCCTCCGCATGCGCCTGCAAATCCAGATTTTGTTCCGTGAGGCGGAGCACATCCTGTTGCAACTGGTGCACGTCATTCGCCACATTAAGGTCATGGTCCTCTAGGGTGGCCACCCTCTCGCCGACACCATCCAGATCCCGTCTGACCTCCCTAAGGTCTGATGCGAGTTGATCTCGCAGGTCAGAGATGTCCGCCTTTATGGATGCGAAAAGCTCTGTCATGAAGGCTTTGGTAGCCGGCGCCTCGTCGTCCTTTGACGCGGACGAAGAGCTCGCTCCTGGGGACGGCGGATGCTGAGATCCCCTGGTCGGGCCGTCCTTGCCATTCTTCCCTTTCCGCTGGTTGCCCGCCATCCTGGGACCCCAAAGCTCTGTGACGCTCCCCCGGCGGCGGACGTGCGCAGCCTCACCGAGGCGTATGAGGACCACAACGCCAGGCGAAGCCCGCCAAGTGTTCCGGGGCCGTGCCAGCCGCCGTGTGGGTCTCTCAGCCGTCACACCCGAGCCCCACCGTATCGCCTCCCAAGTCTCCACTCGTCGGGGCGTAGGGGCCCAGCACGTGAAGGGGGTCCACCTGAAGCTATGCCTCCTCCGGCCCTCACTGTTGTTGGCGCCACGTGCGCATAGGGGCCCAGCCCGTAAAGGGGATCCTCTTGAAGCTGTGCCTCCACCGGGCCTCACTAGTGTTGGCGCCACGTGCGTAGCCCCCGGTCAAATGTGTGGGCCCAGGCTGCAATGGCGGCTACCGCTCCCGACCCTCACTTCGCAGCAGCAGGGAGGTCGTGGCGGTACCCCCTCGATAGCAGGTCCTGCCTGTCCTTGGAGCTCCTGTGTTAAGGCCTCTCACGGCCGCAGTTTGCCCATGCCTAATGCAAAACATTAAAAAATTGATACTGCTGTTGAGACGCTAAAATCACTTGAAACTGAGATCTCGGACATTTTAAAACAGATCCAAGACTCGGGTTCTACTGAGGATAGTAAGAAACTCCTAGAACAAGTTGAAAAAACTATTGCAGAGTATCAGAGAATAGAACAAAACAAAAAGTCAAATAAAATTAAAAAAGATATAAAATCATACAATATAGAAGTGACATATCCTTATCTACAAAAGGACTTCTATATCAACCGAACTTACTCTAACCCTCAACAGTACAGACCCTGGGGCAGGTACAATAGACGGAGAAACTTGGTAAATTTTTCAGAAACCTCAGCCGAATCCTCCGACAATTCGGACGCAGGCGAAGGTAGTAGCACATCTCGAAGGGGCGGGTCACACCAGTCCGGTGGTACTAATCCTTTTTTACAGAGAGGCCAACAAGGCACCCCTCAAAGAGGAAAAGTCAAGAAAACCCAGAGATGGGTAAACCCACCAGGGGAACGTCGGACGAGGAACAATTTCTATCAATGGTAGAGTCTCCGTCCGCAGCCATAGAAGCAATTCCAATTTTTAACATCTCTAACTATGTGCTAGGAAAAGAGGAACTTTCCCTTCTCAAAAAAGGATTGACTTTTGTGCCCACTACCCCTACCAACTTTCTTGAACTACAAACCGAACTAATGAGGTTCTTTAGACGGATCCGGTTAAAAGCATTCTTCCAACTACATCCGGGCCAGGAGAGTAATGCCTTAACTCCTTTCCGTCCACCATCTACCTTCTCCCCCACTTCAGGGATGATTCCCCCTGAAATAATCACTTTCGAGAAGTTGGTAATGAAAGATTTCTCACTACTACAAAATTCTCATGCCTTCATCCCATACAATATCACGCTCAAAGAAAAGCAGGCTATTACCACACTAAAAATGAATAATTCTTTGGTCATAAAGAGTGCAGATAAGGGTGGGGGAATTGTTCTCCAAGATCTAGATTCCTATACTTCGGAAATATTAAGACAATTGGATAATAAGGAACACTATCAAAGGCTAGCGTCCAACCCCACAAAGGAAATCCAAGAATTGATAAAGAAAGTCACCACGGATGCACTGACTGAAGGGTTTTTATCCAAAAAAGAGTATAACTACTTGAATATAAAAAGCCCCAGGACACCAGTGATATATACTCTTCCAAAAATCCATAAGAGTCTCACTGCACCCCCCGGACGTCCCATTGTTTCCGCTTGCGGCTCAATTTTAGAGCCATTGGGAGCCTACATAGACTTCTTTATAAAGGAGTTTGTCCCCTCCACTCCTTGCTATGTTAGAGACTCCATGTCCATGATTTCACTGGTAGAGAATTTACCTTTTGACCCAACAACAGACACTCTATGCACCATGGACGTGGAGTCCCTTTATACAAATATTCCTCAGGTAGCGGCCCTGAAGGTGATCCAAAAAACCTTAGACACACGTCCACGCCCCCATGCAATACCAACATCATTCATTCTACAGTTACTTGAAATCTGTTTGACGAAAAACTTCCTGCCTTCCAATCCCTTCCACTCGGGCATTGGACTATGGCGCAGATACATTGACAACATTTTCATGATTTGGAAATGTGAAGTCAATGATCTGCGCCATTTCCAACACTGGATGAATAATAATTGTTGTGGCCTCCACTTTACCCTCACATCTAACAAAACCTCCATTGACTTCCTGGATCTCTCCGTTTTCCACCAGGAGGGAGTCCTATTGACGCGCCTGTTTAGAAAAACCACAGAGCGGAATACACTATTAGATTATTCCAGCAACCACCCCAGAGCCTTACGGGACTCGCTACCATTTTCACAGTTCCTGCGAATTAGAAGAAACTGCTCGTGTAGGCAGGACTACTTCAAAGAAAGTGTATGTGACATAACTATTGAAGGAAGAACCAGGATATTTAATAACATCACTTTTACCAGTTCCTCACTATCAAACTGTAACACTTGCAATGTGGTATATTTGGTTCAATGCCCATGTCTGAAATTGTATGTAGGCCAAACCTCACAGAAGGTGAAAACAAGGATCTGCCAGCACAAGAGTCGTATCCGCTGCCAAATCCAGAATGCCCCCCTTGTGGAACATTTCATCAATGCAAAACACTCAGAAAATGACTTAAAGTGGACTGTGCTGAAGGCTTTAAAGTTACCACCCAGAGGAGGTTGTATGGCTCAGCTTCTCAACAAGGAGGAACTTAAATGCATCATATTGTTGGACACAATACAAAATGGTCTTAACCGGACTGAGGACTGGGCAGGATTGCTATAAATTGTCACTGACTGTTCAAAAAAAAGCACAATGGATCTGAATGTAATTCTGCTCGCTGATCGGAAAAAGGTTTTTTTTTTTTTTAACATCATGTCTGTCATTGCTCTTCCATGTTAATATTGCCTTGTGAATATGTGCCATATTCCCTTGTCTTCCCATCACCAATTGCACTAGAATTGCTTAAGTAGCTATGTGTTCAACAGGCTTACTCATATAATACCAATGTGAGATGGCCGCCGCCTGAACAACCATAGTTTAAATTGCAATCCCTCTTCTATGCTTATAGTAACTGTTGAGATTGCCAGTTAATTGTACACCAACCGATATTTATTTTTACGCAATGCCAATTTCGTGTGACTGTATGCTAAACGTTCAAGCTGGCACGAATGAATGAAGGTACTGTATAAGCATGCCCACAACGTTCACTTGATCTAAACCACTCCAAGATGGCCGCCATCGGGAATTCACTCCCTCGCCACTCCTACTCCCCTTTCTGCCTCGAGGTCCGTCAACAATTAATACTCGCGTCTCTGTGTTGACGCTCACTTCCACGATTCTGGGAAGCCGGCGGATTGCCATTGAGCACACCGCCCGTCCTTTGCTCGGATTGCGAGTGAAGCAGCACCGTCTACACGTAAAGGTAAGGGTTCCTGACCTCGCGTTCGCCCTGTCTGCCACGAACCCGTGGTGCCTTCCCTTCACGAACCTGAAATGCCCATTGTTTATTTTCAGGAATTTTACCATACGCAGAACAAATTGGTTTAATTTAACATACTGGCCATTTCCAGCGGAAACCTTCAATGAGTAAAGGAACTCATGGCCATCATGTTATTCTCAGTATAACAGGACTTCGAGGTAATTCTATACTCTCACTCGCCATAGATTCACGGGCACACTCACAGGCTTCAGCCCAGAGACTCATTTTATTCTATTTCATTTAGGCACCAACCTCCACCCCACAGTCTCTCCGATATCTTAGGAGATTTTGGAGGATCGTCTGCAGAGGTGCGCATTTCGTTTTTATTACTTTTAACCTTCTATATCATGAGGTATATAGAAACCTCTGGCTCACCCATCTACACTATGTATGACATGTATAAAATTAATTTCTTGTCCAGATTCGCACATTAGGCACCCTAACCGGCATGTCCTGGCACGACTGGCACTATACAACAACGCCTGTCACAACCACGTGCATGACACGTATAAGATTTATTTTCTCGTCCGGACTCGTTTATTAGGCACCCCTACTAGCATGTCCCGGCACGACTGGCACCGAGCAACAACGCCTGCCATAACCACGTTAGCGCCTAGATATACACGGTGCCACAATCCGAACCAAACCGCTTTCACCAATTTGCACAGCATGTGATTGGCACATTGGAATATAGGTTGGCTGAATTCAATGTCACAATGGCATGAGATCAATGTATGGTTTGTGCAGTTCACCTGTAAAGAACAACTTTAACTAGTGCCATATTTAAACATATTCTTTTTCTCCCCTTTTTTTTTTTTTTTTCCCATTCATGTTCAATGTTACTCTTGTCAGAAAAAGCACATACAGGCAAAACATTGTTTATGTCCTGATGATGATCCCAGTTCATTAGGAGCCAGGGATCGAAACGTCGTCGACACTTTGTCAAATTCTGTAACCTTACCATTTTGTTGAAATTGTTACATGAATTTGTTGTCTGAACTTGCCATGCAAATTTGCCACTGATGCAAGGGACAATTGGCTCCCATGTTCTTTTTGCCTGATATTCTTTACCCCCTTTTCCTTGTTTTCTTGTCTATTTTCTCTCAATCCTCTTTGAGTATACTTTTGGATAGGTACAGGCTTGTACCCTATCAATGTTTGCATTAGACCTCTCTGATGGTCTTTTAAATTTGCTTATATTCTTGAATAAAACATCAGGCCCGGCTGGGTACTGAAAAACAAAATATAGAGTTGATTGGAGTCTATATTTGCATTTGTCCTCTTGATAACTTAATCCTACGGACCTCTGTTTTTTGTAATAAAATCTGAATATGATGCGGAATGGGTGGCCCCAGGAATAGGCGATGTTGCGCTCCCTCAAGAATGCAGTCACAGGCCGGAACTCACGTCGCTTCCGCAGAGTGGTAGCAGCCAAGTCCTGGTACAGCTGAGGGTGATGACCACGAAACTGGAGTGATGGAGCCTCCCGTGCCTTCTTCAAGATGCGCTCCTTCAGCTGAAAGTCATGGACGCAGACCAGTATGTCTGGTGGAGGGCCCCCACCACGCCTGGGAAGCCCAACCCTATGAGCCCTGTCCATCTTGATGTCGCCAACTTCGTCGTCGCCCAAAACCTGCTGAAACAGCGCTAGGACATAGCCCCTCAGGTCGCCAGACTCCCCGTCCCATGGCACCGACCTGATGCGGATGTTGTTCCGCCTGGAGCGGTTCTCCAGGTCCTCCGCATGCGCCTGCAAATCCAGATTTTGTTCCGTGAGGCGGAGCACATCCTGTTGCAACTGGTGCACGTCATTCGCCACATTAAGGTCATGGTCCTCTAGGGTGGCCACCCTCTCGCCGACACCATCCAGATCCCGTCTCACCTCCCTAAGGTCTGATGCGAGTTGATCTCGCAGGTCAGAGATGTCCGCCTTTATGGATGCGAAAAGCTCTGTCATGAAGGCTTTGGTAGCCGGCGCCTCGTCGTCCTTTGACGCGGACGAAGAGCTCGCTCCTGGGGACGGCGGATGCTGAGATCCCCTGGTCGGGCCGTCCTTGCCATTCTTCCCTTTCCGCTGGTTGCCCGCCATCCTGGGACCCCAAAGCTCTGTGACGCTCCCCCGGCGGCGGACGTGCGCAGCCTCACCGAGGCGTATGAGGACCACAACGCCAGGCGAAGCCCGCCAAGTGTTCCGGGGCCGTGCCAGCCGCCGTGTGGGTCTCTCAGCCGTCACACCCGAGCCCCACCGTATCGCCTCCCAAGTCTCCACTCGTCGGGGCGTAGGGGCCCAGCACGTGAAGGGGGTCCACCTGAAGCTATGCCTCCTCCGGCCCTCACTGTTGTTGGCGCCACGTGCGCATAGGGGCCCAGCCCGTAAAGGGGATCCTCTTGAAGCTGTGCCTCCACCGGGCCTCACTAGTGTTGGCGCCACGTGCGTAGCCCCCGGTCAAATGTGTGGGCCCAGGCTGCAATGGCGGCTACCGCTCCCGACCCTCACTTCGCAGCAGCAGGGAGGTCGTGGCGGTACCCCCTCGATAGCAGGTCCTGCCTGTCCTTGGAGCTCCTGTGTTAAGGCCTCTCACGGCCGCAGTCTGCCTTATGCCCCTCAAGGACGGCTGCCCCCACCGGCACTTCCCACGTGGACAGCCCAGCCAGATCAAAGTTCCGCTCCTACGGAGCGTCCGCCGCGCGCCGCTGGGGCCCCCACCGCTCACCAGGCCGGGGGTGTGTGCTCCTCCTGACCCCCTCCAGGTCGCTCACCTCCGCCCGCTCGTAGATCCCTCCGCTCCGCCGAGTTGCGGTCCGCTGCGGCACGCTCCAGCACCGCGGGGGCCCCGCACTGCAGGGGTGGGACGGGGGGGGAGAGACCGCCCCCCAGCAGAGCCGCCGTCTACTCAGGGTTCCGCGCTGGCCAGCGGACCCGGCCTCCATCCTGGACGTCCGCCGCCGGTCTGCACTTCCGGTCCGGCGGGCTCGGCAACGCAAGTCCGGGGTCAGCCAGGCCTTCCCCCGCCTCCTTCTCCGCAGCGGGTCTCGCCCTCCAGATGGCCCTGAGGTGCGTCCGCGGCCGCCAGGAACCTGCCCCCGTGCTCCGGTTCCTCTCAGTAAGCGGACCCGTCGGCAAGGTACGGTTCCGGGGGTGCTATTCGAAGCTATTCAGAGGTCGGCGCCGGAGGGACAGCAAGGTGCGTCTCACTCCGTCGCCATCTTGGCCACGCCCCCCTTTGACTACTTATTACTCATTGGAACAAGTCCATGCTATAAAAAACTGGTAATAGGGGAATAGGAGGAAATTGTACCGAAATTGTCCTGACCGATTCATCTGAAGTGCATCATTGTCCCTTGAAAACAGGACGTGAAGCCTAAATGTTTTGTTCTGTGGCCTATAATTCTAATGAAGCAGATTACCACTCAATACAGATACTTTGAACAATGCTGTTGATGACCCATTTCTGATTTTATTGATATAGTGCACTGACTTCATGTGCCTAAAAGTTGTCTACCCCTGGGAGATGTATTACCTTTACCAATAATTACTTCAAAGAAACCACCTTCATATCCTCAGGGCTTCTGTTGAAAGTGTTCAGGCCCTGATGACCCTTTGTTTATTAAAGTAGTATATGGTTGTATTGTCTATCTGAATCGAATCCTACTGATCATCAGATAGGATAAAAAAGGATTAAGGACTAAGTGGATTGATGTGATATCGACCTTCTTTTTGTGACAGGAAATCCTGTAGCACCAGGAGACCCAGCTGTGCCCTCTCACCATCAGTGATGAAGATCTGAAACCAAGTGCATATCCATATTGCACAGTTTTCAGCTCCAATTTCCCTTTAGTTATTCTTTGACACTCTTCACAATAGTTACTTCCACCTCGCCCTGTGGAAATTAAGTGGAGTAAGTCAGTGCCTTAAGCTGGCTGGAGAGATCCCTGAAGAGGACCACTGTTGGTGAAATCCTTTGCTCCTTTTCTGGTTTTAGGGCAGTGTTACTGCTGATACAATCAGTGACGGTTTGAACCCTTTGCTAATACAACAGGTGGTACTTCCTTTCTCTGTGTTTGTCTTGGGACTTAAAAATATATTTTTCTTTGCAGTACTCTCTAAACTAGATCTTATCTTTTGGTTTTAGCAGGCATAGATGGAAGCTGAAACATGCCTCCTCCTTAACACTGAGACTATCCTTGAAACTAGATTTGGATCAGACCTACCACATGGCTGACCTGGCTTGCAGACCTGCATCTATTCAGTTGTCCAGGCACCACCACTTTGGTTGTAGTCAGTGTAGGAAGGTGGATACCTGACTATGGTTACCCCAGATTTTTGCCTAGTGTTTCGCTGGTTTTCGACTTAGTTGACCTGGGATCCTGCTAATTAAGGCCCCAGGCTATCTGCTCTCACTGTAAAATGGACTCCATGTACTTTAGGTACATCTCCAATTGGATATTGGGTCACCTTATGAGCCCCTGTACAGTGTACTGTAGGTACCCAGGGCAAAGGTGCATCCCAGGCCTACCAGGGGCTGCAGCATGTATTATGCCACCCCTCACTGGCCACTCACATTGACACAACTGGCTGATCACTCAGCTGGGGCAACGTCGTGTAATCACCCCTTGCTTAGGTGTAGTATCCCTATACCTACCGTTACATATAGGCACATATATGCCTATAAGTCACTCCTATGGCAGGCCTTAACAATCCTGGAGGCAGAGTGCTTGGTTTGATGTGAGATGAGGCTATAGCATGAGCTGAGCCTGTCTGCAGCTTTCGGAACCATGTCTTTATAGCTGTTCTATGATATAGCCATACCATATACTCTTAAGTGCATTATAATCCTCGCGGTTGAATGCTAACTTTGGTTTGGCTTTATCAAAAGATGTTGTGTACGGTGTCATACGCTTTGGAATACTACCCACTCGCCAGTTCTGGCGACAGGGTTAGCATTCCACCTTTCTAGAGGGAGAAGACATGTTGTTCCCACTAAAGCTGGTTAAAGTTAACCAAAGCCTCAGCATCACAAAATGGATGCTGCTGCCACAGACACAAGTCTGACTTCCTGCTGCTGGGAGTCCTTCCAGCGAGGGAGGCTTGGACAATAGGTTTCCTGTCTTGGGAGGTGCTAGCATATATGTGAGATAACAATCCCAGGCATACAATTAAGGGAAAAAGGCAAAATAGATTAAGGCAAACACACAACTAATTCAATATGAAAAAATACATTTTTAATATGATAGAGACATATAATAAAAATCAATACATTGATCCAAATTGATAAAATAACATTGTACTAATACATATGTTGTCACAATAAAAAGTTATATGATAAGAAGAACAGATGGTTTCCTGTTGACGCGTTTCGACATATACACTATGCCTTCATCAGGACTTTTACCATCATATTTCTTTATAAAGCTGTAAAACAGTTTTAGACTGGTTTAAAATTAGATATTCAAATTTCAAGATTCCAAAGTTAGCTTGTAGAAAATCTTGAACACTGTTGTTTGCTGGGTCGTAGCCTGGATGAAAGAGCAGCAAAGGAGGTTGGGGCCTCTTGTTTTTTCTCCAAAAATTGCCCAAAAAGTTAGGTAAAGGTTCAGGTTGTCAGGCTTTACCAGGTGCTGAAATGCGAGGAGCTTAGGTATTCTCTTCCCAGTGGCGCTGTCAAAATGCAGCTAAAGTGCCTCAGTCTCTTCCAAGTCCAAAAGCCTCCAGTATGAGTTCTCTCCCACCTCAGCTAGGGTTCTGTTGCGAATGCCTAGCTAGCACCATCCCAGACAGGCCATATTGAATTGGGGCAGAGAGGGATGAATGAAATGAGACACTGCCTGGGGCACACAAGGTGTCCCATGCATAGCCCGGTTCAAACCAGTTGCTGGGGCACTCCAGCGCCAGCTCTGGCGCGAAACTGGACAAAGGGAAAGAGGTGTAACCAGCCCTTTCCTTGGTCCCACTCATAGGAGGGACCTAGCAGGTAATCCAGCCCCTTAGATTAATATATAGGTTGGAGCTGAGTCTAGAGACTTTAGATTTATCCTGACGAAAACTTGAAACAAAACTCTGGACCTTCGACGTTCTACTTGAAGATAGAAGACTGAAGAATCTCCCTTGTGGTCAAGGAGTGACCACCCTGCACAAGCAGACACCATCAAGCGATCAACGGTTTGCTTTGTCGTCGCTCCCGCCGGAGCCCAAACACCGAGCCTGACAAGACCCGGACTTCCAGACTTCCTTCAGCCCGATCCACAGCCACAGCAAAGCTGAGACCCGTGGAGGCGACGCGAGACGTGGGACCGGCCATCTTCGAAAGCCTGCTAATTGCTTTCCGTGCAACTGCTGAGGCACCCTCGCAGGTGTGCATTGGGGACTGAGAAGCCCCAGCCCCGAGCATCATCTGCACCAAAGACCAGCCCCCGACACTCCACGAGTGCCGCGTGGGACCCTTTTGCATTTTCCTGCTCGACGCGTCTGTCCGGTCACTTGCCCGTTGGCTAATGGCCTCTGTGACGACGAACCTACAAATTTAAACCGCTGGCCTGGTTGCTCCAAGCTGGCCCTTGATTCCCTGAAAAAGAGAAGCCCATCAGACCTTGCTGGTCTGATCCAGAAGCCATCTTCGATTCCTGCGTGGGTTGCCTTAGCCAAGGCTTGTTGACTCCAATCCAGAAGCCGACACCGCCGACAGCGAGATCCTTCATGGGACAGTCCGTGCCCAGCTCCTGGTCATCGTCGACACCTCCTGGTCCACGTGGCTGCAGAGACAAGCTTTACGACATCACCTGATTGCTTCGCGACATCGCCTGGTTCCTTCCTGGTTCCTTCCTGGTCACTGGCTAGTGACCCAGACTCTGTCCCCTCTGCTTTCAGGTACTCTTCATCCTCGATCTGCCCTTGGATCCAACCGGACACTTCTCCTGGTCGCCTGCAGCATCTTTCTTCAAGGCTCCATAGGATTCAGCGACGAAACCCGACACACTTTGACACCTAGGCACCCGCTTCCTGTGGGTGAGGAAACGCGAGTACTCCGGTGCTCCTGTGGGTATTAACTATCCTAGTGTCCCAGTTTTCAATAGCTTTTTCCTAGTCCATCCGGAAGTGACCTAAAAGAACTAGTTTCCAATTCTTTTGTTCCCATTCTAACTCTATGATAACTTGCGTGTGTGTAAAGACACTGCACACGCCTCCTGTGGGCCTCCTACTTCCTATCCTTTGGTAGTACAGTGTAGCCCCAGCGATTCCCTAGGCCTATCCTTTGTTCATGACGTGGTTCTTATACCACTATTTTAGTATATGGGTTGACATGCCCCTAGGGTGCTAATGTATATTGTGCAACTTATTGTATGATAATTAAGAATCTTGTTATGTGCTTGTGCCTCTGACCTCATAAAGAGTTCAGAGGGGTTGTGTTAGAAATAAATACATATATATTTTATATATAACCTGTGTGGTGTCCTATCATTTGGTATTAAAGGGGTTACATATGGTAAAACAGCTGGCTTCACATGCCCTCTTGAGTTTAGCCTAAGACTGCTTTGTCCATGCTACCACTAGGATAGCTGGTCTATAAGGTTGACTTTACAACCATCACCATAAGGTTTGCTTGGACTGATACAGGGTGCCCACTAGAATAGTGAACATCACGTATCAGGCCAACTTCTCACATTGGTGTGCAGCGGTTGGGATAAGAGCTTGCTGTTGGTTTACCAATTGTAATCTTTGAGATATCATTTGAAAGATCACATTAGGTACCTATAGGTACATATAACAAGACTTATTTATTTTATTTTTATATTATTTAAGCTTATATCGCGCACAGCTACCCACAATGGGTTTCCCGGCGCCAGGGATAGACTATAGAAGAAAGGAGGGTATATCACCTGACTTGAAGCCACAACCGACTATTGGCCACGCTGAGTAAAAAGCAAAGTCTTCAGAGCCTTACGGAAGCGTAGTAGGTTGGTCTCTGATTTTAATGCCAATGGGAGGGAGTTCCAATATTTGGGGCCCAGAGTAGAAAAGGAACGGCCTCCCATTTTTGTCAGCTTCCATCTTGGCACTGTGAAGTTGCCCGTGTCCGATGACCTTAGTGGACGTAGGGGTCTGTAGGGTGTTATCAGCCCTTGGATATAGGCTGGGGCTCTGCCCTGCTTAACCTTGAACATGTAGCAGAGTGCCTTAAATTTAACACGTTCAGGGATGTTCAGCCAATGAAGGTCACGCAAAGCGGCATTAGCTGAAGTGCATCTAGGGATGTTTTTTAGCAGGCGCGCAGCCGCATTTTGCACTACCTGCAGCACATGTAAGGTGGCTTTATCTGCGCCCAAGTAGAGAATGTTGCCATAGTCCAGGCGTGATGTTACAAGCGCCTGGACTACGGTTCTGCGGGAGGAGAGGGGGAGCATCCACAGAATCTTATGAAGCCACCGCAGCGTTGAGAAGCAAATGGCCGCAACCTTAGTGGCCTGTTGTCTCATAGTTAACCTGTCGTCAATAATGACACCCAGGTTACGAACTGCCGTAGATGGTATTGGCGCATTACCCGGTTCGATGGGCCAATGGCGAGGACCCCAGAGATGTTTATTCCGACCCAAGATGACCACCTCGGTCTTCTCCCCATTCAGTTTGAGACAGTTTCTCCGCATCCAGTCGGCCACAAGGGTGAGGCCCGACTTGAGTGCGGAGATGTTGTTCTCGTCTCTCCCTGATAGGGAGAAGACAATCTGGGTGTCATCTGCGTAGGAAAACAGGGTTAGCCCAGCCTGTTCAACAATGGTTGCCAAGGGTTTAACATAAATGTTAAATAATAAAGGGCTAAGGATTGAGCCTTGGGGAACGCCGCGGGTAGATGGACAGATGGTGGAAGCTGCTTTAGGAGAGAACACTTGAAAACTTCGGTCATTGAGGAAAGACACCAGCCAGGCCAAGGCCTAGCCTGCCACACCTAGAGATTTCAGAGAGTCGATAAGGATGGAGTGTGACACGGTGTCGAACGCTGCGCTCAAATCCAGCAGGATGAGCGCCATGGTGTTGCCTTGGTCGACACCGTGCCTCAGACTCTCTGTTACCCCCAGGAGAGCTGTCTCAGTTGAGTGCCTAGGCCGGAATCCCGACTGGGAAGGATGGAGAAAAGCAGTGTTTTCAACCAGTTTAGAAAGCTGGGAATTTATATGTCTCTCCAGTATCTTCGAGAAGATTGGCAGCAGAGATATCGGGCGAAAATTGGCAGGGTTGGAAGAATCTGCACCCAATTTTTTTAGTAAAGGTACCACCATGGCGTGTTTCCAAGGTTGGGGGCCCTGGGCCTCACTCAGAGAAGCATTTAGTAATTTAATAAGGATAGGGTGAGTGCGGGAATCTAATTGTTTTAGTATTTTGGCCGGGAGAGCGTCCCGTGGGGAGCCTGATCTCACACTGTTTAAGCAGGACACAAAGGAAGTGCCATCTAAAGGCTGCCAGGTAGTAATTACTGCATCGGTGGTGGTATTCACCAATTCCTGGACCCTAGCAGGGGCAGTGAGAGTGGTCTCTGAAGGTGTAGTAAAATGATCGTAAATAAGATCAACTTTGTTTATGAAGTAATCTGCTAGGGACTGACACTGGGCGGCATCAAGAGCCGGAGGAGGACGAGTGGAATTAACACCAGTCAGTTTTTTTACAACGGAGAATAGCACCTTAGGACAGTTTTGTGCATCAGTCACTGTTTTTTTAGTGTAATTTGCTTTAGCAGTTTTGCAGCTATTGTGGTACTTTTTTAATGCTTCTTTGTATATGACTTTGCGTGAAGGAGAGTAGCCTTGTCTCCATTTACGCTCCAAGGTCTTACATTGTGAGCGAAGGCTTTTAAGTTGTTCCGAGTACCATGGGGCCGGAGGATGGTGTGAAACTGCGGACTTTGATATCATTGGTAGCGCCCGATTGACAGCATTGGTTAGCCAGAGTTCAGTGGCACGGTTGAGAACAGCAACTGGTGCATCGTCACGGGAGTGTTTTGATCAGTAGTTTATTGAGTTCTGGTATGTTGACCTTCCCCCAATTCCGAACTGGCCTCGGGCTTTCCACCTCAGGTCTTATTGCTGTTTCAGCCATATCTAAGGAGAAAGGGACAGCTGAGTGGTCGGACCAAGCAATTTGTAGAGCTTCACGAGAGCAGTCTAGGGACAAATTGGATAGGATTGGGTCCAGTAAATGCCCAGCACAGTGTGTAGGACCTGTGTTATGTAGTTGAAGGTTAAAAGCTTCCAGGGTAGAGAGGAGCTGATTCCTATAAGGGCATTCGTGATCATCTAAATGTATATTTAGGTCCCCTAAGATTGTAAAATTTGACGCTTTCAGCATTACCGGAGCTAGGAGGTCCGGTAATGATGTTATCCATGAACTCGCTGTCCCAGGAGGACGGTATACCAATAAACCTGACAGCGTAAATTGGGGGGTTATGGACAATTTAAATAGGGCTGATTCGCAGTCTTTTTGGGTGGCATCTACCAATTTACAGGTATATACGATCTTGTAGATAATTGCAATACCACCACCCCTGCCAGAAACTCTATCCTGGCGAAGAATAGCATAATTGGAGGGAATGGCATCTGCAATATCCGGACCTGAGCAGTCCCTGAGCCAAGTCTCGGTCAGGAATATCGCATCAGGTTGATGTTCAACAAGAAAGTCATGGATATTGTATCTATGTTGTGGCAGGGATCTGCAGTTTATACTCCAGAAACTTAACGGGGGGGGCGAGGGGAAACTGTCCTGGAGCATCCCTGTCTTTTTCATCTGCCTAGATATTGCAGGGATCTGCATTTGGTAGGAGTTTTTAATGAGAAGTTACAGCGAGGACAGCTAAACTTATGAGGTGGGAAAGGGTAGATGGAACAGTTGTTATTGGGAGTACCACGTAGCGCATATAACTCTTCGAATGAGTATGCGAGAACCATGATGGAAATAGTGGCTTTACTCACCAGAAGAAGAGTATGCCCGAGCCCAGAGCCCGGCCTAGCGCGGACGGGCGCGGACGGGCGCAGACGGGCTGGACTCTGGCGTGACTCCGGCGGGCATCCGGCGCGTCCGCAACGCGTCCGCTTACGCGGAGAGGCCCTTCCCTTTTTAAAGAAATCTGGAGCGCGTCACGGCGCAGCCCGACCCAATATGGCCGCTGTCCTGCCCTCGCCTCCCCGGGACCAACTCTCAGCGTCAATACTCAGCTGAGAGTGGCCCAGACGGCAAAGGGAGGTGAGGAGACAATTACAAGTGCAAGCGCTTATTAAAATCAAGCGAGAGGTAAATTAGCCCACAAGTTTAAACAAACATAAAATGCTTATTATTTCAAGCGTAGCGTAGCGCTGCTGGCAATCAAGACAGGAAAAGCGTAAGAACCTCCGGCTTTCCGCCTCAGAGGGTGAAGAAGCTAACCTGTTTCCAGGAAGTGAGGCCTTTTTAAAGAAATCTGGAGCGCGTCACGGCAATACTTAAGTTCTACTAAACTTAGTTGTTGTAGACCAAAGGACCTAGCACACCCTGACCACAACTCCTAGAGAGGTTTAGTAGGAAACGCTCAGTGTAGATAGGTGCACACACCACACCTCACTAGATCATGTCTGCCACAGGTGAAGCTAGTGTGTCTCTACCTGTGGGAGGTGACCCTCCAAGGGCACCCTCCAGATTTGATATACTCAACTTCAGAGAGCTGAGACACTTGTGTACCACAAGGAAGTTGAAACAGGGTTCTAACCCTACCCTTCAGCAACTGATAGAACTCCTAGAAGAATCTGAAGTTCTTAAGGCCTCTGGTTCAGGCCCTACAGGGAATGCAGATGAGGTCCTACCCCCAGCAGATGATGCCACTGACCCTCCAGTCATAGATGATGAGGATGAGGTTAGGGAAGATTCTGGGGATAAGGTAGACAGCCAGGTCCAAGTTAGGAGACTTAGCCAGGCTAACCTAAGCCTACATGGGGCTGGAGAGGGGGCAGCCCCATACAGACCTATTAGTAGACTTAACCAGAGGTATAGGAGGTACAGATCCCACTCAGGGGAATCTCTCCACTCCAATGCTTCAAGGGGTTCTCAGAGAGGAATGACTTCACCTCAGAGAAGAGAACACCAGGCTAGGATAAGGGAAGTCCATCTCAGAATTGAGAGAGAAGAACTTGCCTTAGCCAAAGCGAAACTTGCTCTTGCAAGAGAGCAAAAGTTAAGTGGATTAGATTCCACTGGTGCCAGCAATATCCCTAAGGATAAAGATAGGTCCTATGATCATAGAAACCTAAGTAAGATTGTGCCCCCCTACAAAGATGGGGATGACATACACAAATGGATAACTTCTTTGGAGAGGGCCTGCAAAGTACAGCAGGTACCCCAAAGTCAGTGGGCAGCAATCTTGTGGCTCTACCTTTCAGAAAAAGGGAGATAAGCTCCTCACAGTTAGTGATGAGGATGCTAAAAACTACTCAGCCCTGAAGAGTGCTCTGATTGATGGGTTTGGCTTAACCACTGAGCAATATAGATTGTTGTTCAGGGATACCCAGAAGACACAGACTCAGGACTGGACTGATTTTGTAGATTGTGCTACTAAGGCTCTGGAGGGCTGGTTATTGGGCAGCAAAGTACATGACTATACAGGATTGTATTATTTGATTATGAGGGAGCAGATCCTTAGTAATTGTCAAAACCAGCTTCTACGCCAGCACCTGGTGGACTCAGATCTGACCTGTCCACAAGAATTGGGTAAGAGGGCAGACAAATGGGTCAGAACCAGAATTAGGCCTAAACATCAGGGTAGTGACCAGAAGAAAGATTCTACCAAGCCTCAAGAGAAAGGCGGGGATAAATCAAAAGACAAGTCCTCCACAGGGACCCAAAACACTTCCTCTAACCCTAAGAAACCTTATTGCCATGTCTGTAAACAGCCTGGCCACTGGAAGACTGACAGCAGTTGCCCAAGGGCCAACAATAAGGAAAACATTCCCCCAAGTAATACTCCCAGACCTCCTGTTACTATTAGTAGTAATCCCCCAGGTGGTGGGAGTGCCCCCAACAATTTGGCTGGGTTTACTTTGGGAACTCATGTGGACTCTGGCCTAACCAGGTCCCCTAATGTAGCTACTCTTGTCTGTGAAAATGGCATGGGCTTTGCCAACTTCACTGCTTGTCCCAACACTTTGGGCAAGTACAGGCAGGAGCCCCACATCAATGGCCAGAAAGTTGAAGCCTACAGAGACACAGGGGCTAGCATCACTATGGTGACTGACAGTCTAGTTCACTCAGTACAACTTTTTACCTGGGTTCACCTATCAGGTGATCAACATTGATGGAGTGCAGAACAATCATCCCATGGCAGTAGTTTATCTCAGATGGGGAGGTGTCACTGGCCCCAAGAGAGTGGCAGTGTCTACAAACTTGCCTGTAGATTGTCTACCGGGGAATGATATAGAGATCTCAGCCTGGGCTGGGGTAGAACAAGAAACCCATTCCAAAATGGTAGGCCTTCCAGAAAAGGTTAGTGGGGCTGTGATGGCCACAGCCCCAGCTCAAGCAGAATTCCTTCCTAAAGAGGTTGGAAGGGCGGTGATGGTCACAGCCCAAGCTCAGGCAGACTTCCCTGAAAAGGTTGGCAGGGCTGTGATGGTCACAGCCCACACCCAAACAGAGTTCCTTCCTGAAAAGGTTGGTAGGGCTGTGATGGTCACAGCCCAAACTCAAACAGATTTTAGTGTTGTGAAGCCTGAAACTATGGATCACCCCACTCAGACAGAGAGCATTGGGGAGGAAGAAAAGTCTCCCTCCCACCAGACATTAGGCGAGAGTCAGCCTCCTCAGGGAACTGACCCTATCCCTTGTGAAAGAGCTTCCCCTAGAGGTAGTCAGGCCTAGCTTGGCAGAGCCCCTAATGTTAGTGGACCCTTCCAAGGTGGGACCCAGTTTGGAGCAGGTAACCTGCCCCTCTCTACCCTGCCTCAGTCAGCCCAGGGCTGCAGTGGTCAGGGAGGCCAGTGGTGGACCCAGAGGGCCCCCTGTCCACAAGAACCACCCCATCAGCAGATTAGGGGCATCAAAGCTAGCAGCCCTAGCAAGGTGAAAATTTCAAAAACACCTGCGGAATCTCCCTTACACTTAGTTAGGAACCTACCCCAGAAGGATTCTGTTGGGCACAGCCAAACATGGGACCTAAGGGCCCCAAACCTGACCTGTCCCTCCAGTAAGCCAACAAAAGGGACCCAGCCTCCAGCTGTAGGCAGCCAGAGGTTGACCCTGAGCGCACAGTGCAACTCAGTCCTGGAAAGAAAGGCACACATGGTGGAAGATGATTGGAGGAAGCTGAGCCCTAAATTAGAGGAGTCTCACTTCAGTACTCCATCTCAACACCAACCTTTTACTTTGCTAAAACACACCACAGGTAGAGATTCCCTATGGTGGAGACCCTATGATACCCTTAGGGTAAGGGATTGCTTAGTGGACCATGAGACAGGGGGTAACCATGATAGTGCAGGTACTTCCTTATATGGCCACTTAGGCAATATAGGCTTACCTGGTCAAGGATAGCCTTATCTCCTTTCGTTTGGGGGGGGGGGGGGGGAGAGGGGGGGGTTATGTAGGAAGGTGGATACCCGACTATGGTTACCCCAGATTTTTTGCCTAGTGCTCATCTGGTTTTCGATTTAGTTGGCCTGGGATCCTGCTAATCAGGGCCCCAGGCTATCTGCTTTCACTGTAAAATGGACTCCATGTACTTAAGGTACATCTCCAATTGGATATTGGGTCACCTTATGAGCCCCTGTACAGTGTACTATAGGTACCCAGGGTGTAGGTGCATCCAAGGCCTACCAGGGCCTGCAGCATGTTTTATGCCACCCCTGGCTGGCCACTCACATATACACAACTGGCTGATCACTCAGCTGGGGCAAGGTCGTGTAATCACCCCTTGCTTAGGTGTAGTATCCCTATACCTACCGTTACATATAGACACATATATACCTAGAAGTCACTCCTATGGCAGGCCTTAACAATCCTGGAGGCAGAGTGCTTGGTTTTATGTGAGATGAGGCTCTAGCATGTGTCCGCTATTCTGTCACTTTCTTTTTGCACTTTCTTGCTACTTATATTTTCCACCTTTCCATGAGGTGAACGCCCACTAAGTCCTTTCTTGGTCTTCAGATATTTTCTGGAAAAAAATCACATCCCTAACTAAATATGAGGAAAAGGAGGCAAACATCACATACTGCATGTGGATTGTTAGTAGCTTTTTTCCCCACAGGAATGGCACTTCATGAACAATAGGGGCATATACACCATTAGTCCAATGGGTGCAGTGGCACCGGGTCCCATTGAACTCTGATAGTTTCTATATTTACCTACCCCAACAGCAGTCAAATGGGTCATTTTTAGGTCGAGCATTCCAGACCTCTTGTATAAACTTAAGTATATACTTTAGTATATACTTAAATGTGTTGGTACTTTGTGAGCTCTGGAGATCAGCCCTAGGACTTGTCTGCTTCCGCGTAGTGGCTTTTTTTTCTGTTCAGCTGCCTCTATTTAATTGTCTTGATAGTCAGTCAGTCAGTCAAACCACTTTATGCGATTAATTAAAACCATACAAGTAAAATTCTAATAACCCAGTACACAACAAAAACATTTCAAATCTAAATCACAACAACAACAAAAAGAAAAAAGAATCAATGTTACAAAATCATAGGTACATAAAAACCCTGATAGCCAATAGCCCAAATATAGACAAAAGGACTACCACATTAGGGGTATTTTTAAGAAAGACAACAGAAAAGGAAAACAATGATCATATATATATCTATCTATCTATCTATCTATCTATCTATCTATCTATCTATCTATATATATATATATATATATATATATATATATATATATATATATATATATATATATATATATATCCTACTGGCGGTCGCCAGTAGGTAGTTATAGTTAGGATTTTTGTCAATGTTAAATCTCAAAATTCTATTTGGAATAACTTTGGCACCGGTTGACGAATCTGCCTGAAAATTTCCTGAAAATGGCCTAGTCGAGCTCCGGTTCTTCCTTGAAAGTTTGGGGGGGATACGTCAAGCGGGGGCCGAGATAAAAGGGGGGTCCCAAAACGCGTTTTCCCCATGTTAATTTCCATAGGGCGGTCGATTTCACTTTTAGCCCGAACGGCTGAATGGATTTCCATCAAACTTGGCAAAATTGTAGGGACTGGTAGCCCGATGTGCCTTTGCTATGTCTCAAGATATGTGCTCCAGTGGATTTTGAGTAATTTAGGTTCAAAAAAATATATATATCTATAGGCGCTCTCCGGTGCGCGCACCGGAGAGGGCTCCAGGCGCGCCACGCGACTTGCGCGCAGAAAGCTGATTGGCTCTCAGTTGTCTGTAAACATTCGAAACAGTCCGGAGTGGCCGCCATCTTGTGTCTCGGTAGGATCGAGACACGAGAGGTGGGCAAAACAAAGAGGGAAATGACCATAAGGGGGCAGGGTAGACCCCCCCTTGACCCCCTAGGTTTGATGTGGGGGCTATAAAAGGGCCCCGCGGGGCATTTAAAATATTTATTTTTTTTCGTTTTGCGCGGGGGAAGCGCCCGGTACGCGCACCAGGTAGCGCACCGGGGAGCGTAAAATGAGGTAAAAAGATGACAGATTATAAAAAAAAGAAGCCTTTATTTAGAAATTGGAGGTAGTTCTAAAAAGAACTTTTTTTTATGCTTCTTTTTGTTTTATATTTTTTTTGTGTTTTTTGAACTTTTTTAACTTTTTTTGGCTTTTCAAAACAGTTTTATATTTTTTTTATATTTTTTTAGGGGGAGAAACAAAAAAAGGGAATTGAAACTGGCTCAACTGGAGCAAAAAAATAAAAAACCCCAAAAATTACTTCTTTTTGGGGCACTTGTGATTATCACCTGCAAGGACGATGAGCTTAACGCTTTTTTCACCATAGGCGATAAGCTTGCCACATGCAGAACAAGTGATTTTAAAATCAGCAAATCTTGGCTGAATGCAAGGCATCATCTCGGATGTTTCTGGTCCTGATGAAGTGGGTTGGTTTGTTTGGGAGGTGGTCCTTGACGACTTGGGGAGGTTACTGGCCAGTTCCCTGAACTCAGCACGAGAGTAGTTGTTTGGGTGCTTTCTGGTCATATGACGAATCATGGTATAGTTACCAAATGAATATTTTTTGTTTGGGTTGCCCCGTGAAAGTTCATCATTGCAGATTAGGCAAGTTACCTTGGGCGCATTAACTTTTTTCTTGCCCTCTGGGATTGAAAAAAACTCCCATATAATGTGTGGCTTGGGTTTGTATGGAGTATTTTCTTCAGGCAGCCATCTTCTCCTCCCCTCCTCCTCTTCCTCTTCCTCCTCCTCCTGTTCTTGACCACCAATATAATCTTGAGGTGGTCCTCTTGGTGGTTGTGGTGGTGGTGGTGGGGCAGATGCACCAGCTGCTGCTGCTACTGAAGCCATTATTAATATCAAAAAGGTACAGAGATGTACAAACAGGTCTTCCTCAGTCAAAGGACAAAGTCAGAATAAGGAAAAAAGGTGGGGTCTTTCATCATTTAGAAAAAAAACTGTCCTGAACCAATGAGAAGTGTTATTTTCAGGTCACAAGACCAGGGGCTTCATCATTATGAAACTAAAACTGTTATGAACCAATGAAAAGTGTTATTTTCAGGTCACATGACCCGACGCGCTTACGCTACGCGCCCCCGGGCGCGCCTGGGGGCGCTCTGGGTCGCGTAGCGTAAGCGCGTCGGATGTTTACGTTGCGCGATCGTATTCGCTCGAGTACTTCCGGGTGCGCTTACGCCGTGCGTATCACGCGGACGCGGCTACGCGATACGTCATGATCATGTTTTCGTTCGCGATATTGGCGCTTACGGGACGCTCCTCGGAGCGCGCCCGGGGGCGCTTTATAAAAGTACGCTTTTCGGGGCGCTCCCCGGGAAGCGCACCGGGAGCGCTCAAAAGCAAAAAATAAAAAAAAATAAAAAATGGGAAAAATTGTAGGGACTGGTAGCCCTATTCTTAAGTGGTTTTTACGAAAATTAACTTTGATAAAATATATATTGTGCTACATTGGGCTATATATATATGCCAAAATGCCAAAATGTAACCCAAATGTAGTCCAATGTAGCCCAAAGATGGCCACCAGAGACCAAAAAATGTAAATGTAGCCCAAATTTCAACTAGATGTAGCCCAACTGTAGCCCAATGACAGAATGTACCAGAGTGTTCTAAAGAACAACTAGAGTGCTAACAGTCTTATTTATAAAGTGAGACTTATAGTTAGGAATTAGCATTAAAAAAACCTATGAAATTCACTGAAAAAACCATAGGTTTCACACCAGTTATAGTTAGGAATTAGCATTTAAAAAACCTATGAAATTCACTGAAAAAACCATAGGTTTCACACCGGTTATAGTTAGGAATTAGCATTTAAAAAACCTATTAAATTCACTGAAAAAAACATAGGTTTCACACCAGTTATAGTTAGATGGAAATTTTACTGATATAAAACCATTGAAATTCCCACGTTATAGTTAGTTGGACTCACTATAACTTGCGCGTGCAATGCACTGCTGATGACATCACATATTACATCACTCATGACATGGTCAGTGACATCACTCATGACATCACTGATGACACCATCCTTGTAACACAGTGACAGACCTCCTTTCACTGTAAAGTAACCTTTGAAACACATATTCAAAAATAGAAACTAACATTAACAAAAAAGTGGATTTACCCATACCAGTTACAACAACCAATTCAGTAATTTCACCATCTATATACAAATTCACACATTCACCAACAGTTTTATGTATTCACTCATACATATACTCACTCATCATATGTAGTGATACCCCTATTCATTCTGTTACACACTGACAGTCATCAAAAACTTACTCATACATATACTCACACATGCAAATAAACTAATAAACATCCATTTATTTGCATATACAACTATACACACATTAGCACACTACTTCTAAGGAAACTTACACATACTTACTCTCTTAAACAATCACTTATAGAAACACATACTTATTTAAACAGGAACTCTTTCAATCTCTCACTCTCACATATACTTACTTATATACATCAATTCTCATATATACAAGATGAAAACATATGTAGTTACTCATAAAGACACTAGTGAGAGAGGCATTCACTCTCTAACACACACATATACACACTCATCCACCCATACAATCCTACACAAATGCTGTCTTCAAAACACATACAAACAGTGAGGTAGTCATTGATGCATCTATGTGCTAAGTAACAGCCCCACCAAACCATACAGACACTCATACTGATACTAAAAAAACATCTAATAACCCATATACACACACATGTAGCTACTCACCAACCCATGCAGCCACTTATACACAAAGTAAAACACTGATACATATATTTAAATATTTAAACATTACTCGCTAATATATGTATTCACTAAGATACACTTAATAAGCCAGTTAACCAATCAATTTTTTTTAAAAAAACATCCATTTAGACACTTATTTAAACATTTATTCTTCCATCGATCTTAATATATACATATATAAAAAATATTTATTTTTCAGAAAGACACACATTCACTGGACGATGTCATCAGTGATGTCATTTGAGATGTCATCAGTGATGTCATGAGTGATGTCACTGACCATGTCATGAGTGATGTAATATGTGATGTCATCAGATCAGCAGTGCATTGCACGCACAAGTTATAGTGAGTCCAACTAACTATAACGTGGGAATTTCAATGGTTTTTATATCAGTAAAATTTCCAGCTAACTATAACTGGTGTGAAACCTATGTTTTTTTCAGTGAATTTAATAGGTTTTTTAAATGCTAATTCCTAACTATAACCGGTGTGAAACCTATGGTTTTTTCAGTGAATATATATATATATATATATATATATATATATATATATATGATCATTGTATATATATATTCAGTCAATGCTTATGTAGCGTTTATCATAGGGTACCTTTTTTGTCTGAGACGAACGGCTGCCACTAAGAAACTTACAATGTTAAATATCTCCCATAGATCAGTCAACATTTAGGGATAAATTAAAGCAGGTTTAACCTGTAAAAACTCTTTTTTCTCTTAAAATAGGAACTAAGAACTTCCTGCGAATCACAGTATAATGGTCGCAAAACATTATAAAATGCAGAGTGTCCTGTGGTGAAACATTGTCACAGGTACACAGGCTCAAATCTGCTTGCCTACTCGATCCTTGTGAATTACCTAAAAAGAAGTGAATTAGGTTAAAACAGAACCTAGTTAAAAGCAAATGGTGGAAGGGTTTGGCAACAGTTCTCAGGTAAGGTTCAGTCAGAGGGGAGGTTTTAACAAAAAATAAGCCTTTACTGAAGGTTTCAGTAGCTCCCGCTCCTCACGCTCCACCGACAGGACATTCAAAAATTGGGTTTTAACCCAAGTCAGGTCCTCTTTTTTTGATCATATCCGGTGAATTAAAAAGATCTAGACGTCCCAATTTTGATAGGGGTGCTTAACATAATAAAGCCACAGAATACTATTAGCTTTCTCCAGAGTAACGCAGTCCCTAATAATTTGATGGTTCAGTGTTAAGTCTAAATTAAGCCAGGTCTTGAGCCAACAGACCACCGGAGCCAACCTCATCAAATCTGACAAATACATAACCCCCAATTCTTGATGAATAACAAAAATTTAAGTTGATTGGGGGACCGATAAGAGGGTAAGCAAAAATGTATTTTCAACTTTCTGGACCCCCTCCATATACTTATAACCCCCGATGGCTGAGCCATACAAAGCAATAGCCAGGGACTTAGAAGTATAGATGTTGAGCATAGCTTCGATGGGCCTGGCCTCCAATCGCTTTGTAAAACCATAAACCGCAGCTGTTGACCTACCATCGCACTTATTTTGATTTTCTATTGGGGGCCCCCACAATCTCCTCTCATCGTATAGTACCCCCAGGTAGGTAAAGGAAAGCACCCTGGTCACCTCTACACAGGCACAATAAAAAGATTTTACTTTTTTATTTTTCTGGCCCATAGTCTTAATATGGGATTTACCTGTATTGACTACTAAGTCCAAAGACTTCATGTAGGCCCCAAAGGCATCCAATAACCTCTGAAGACCTAAAGCTGTGCGTGCTAATAAAACAGCGTCGTCCGCGTAAAGAAGAACCGGGATACTCCTTCCCCCTGCTCGAGGAATGTCTAAACTAGCTGAGTCTAAAAATGTATCCAAATTATTAATATATAGAGTAAAAAGTAAAGGTGCCAGAATGCATCCCTGACGAACACCTCTTCCATTTTTAAAGTGCTTCGTGCATTTTCCTTCTTGGTTTACCCTGACTCTGGTTGAGAGATCCCTGTGTATATCCACCAAATAATAAACTAAACATGGGTCCAAGCCCATGTCTAGCAGAATAGACCACAGCTTTGATCTATTCACCAGGTCGAAGGCCGAAGTAAGGTTCATAAAGGCCATCTCTACTGTACCTGCTTTGGATAATGTATATTTGCCTACAATTAAATGTAAGTTAAGGCATTGATCCAGGGTACTTCTACCTTCTCTGAAGCCATATTGAAGATTAGATAGCACCTCATTTTCATTCACCCAATCAGTTACTTTAGCTAGGATCACTCTCCCTGTCTTGATAGGAAACGAACAGCAGAGGTCAATAAAATACCAGAATTACTTTCTGCTGAGGGACTTTCTTTTTTTTCTTTCTGACAACTGCCTCTGTTTAACATACTTGATAGAAAACGAGCAGCAGAGGTCAGTAAAATACCAGACTCACTAGAAGTTTTCTTCTATGAGCACCCGTAGACAATAATATTTCTTCCAAATCCTGTATTTTCAGATATATGACCACCCAAGGCCCTGCTTTTATATTCAAAACTGATCCTTGAACTATACCATTTCCTGCTGAAAGGCAATAGTTCTTTCCATGTGTTTTCATACCTGGCGTGTCACACAGTTTGGTGCTTACTTTCCATCCATGTTAAAGAACAGTAGATGTTTCAGCACCCAGGCTAATGTGCTGCATAGTTAAATACATATAAGGTCCCAAAGGCGAGACCGATTGCATTGCAAATGCTTGTTCTTGCATGCAGTAGACCCCATGGCATCCTTGCTATGCCACTGACTAACAGTAAAGGCATGATGACAACCCTGTGGTAAAAAAGCTGCCAAAAGCATGGAAAGGTTCTGAAAAAAAAATCTAAGGCACTGAGAATGTCAAGTAAAACCAGGTAATTGAGAGAAAATGACTCTCATAAAGTGTGAAAAACACCTTAACAGTGTTCTGGGATCCTTCTCACACAAACCAGGAAAAAGGTAGTTGCCTATGGCGAATCTGCCAATATAAGTAATGATGGGAATATGTAAGCAGCTGACTCTTTAAAGGAGAATCTTTTTTATGAATACAGCCTATCCGGCTGTGTTTTCCTTCTTTCCTGCTTTCCCTTCAGCATCAGGGTTACAGATTCTGCTGCAGTGTTCTCTTATGTACCTTTTTAACTCTCACTGGAAAAGGAAACATTTGTAAATTCTGAAAATTTATCCTTAGATAGGCTGCTTTAGGTGCGTATGCATTTAAGAAATACAACATTTCTAATATTTAGATGTATGTTTATATGTTACAAAGTGTTTCGGGATCCTTGTACCCAGGCAGGAAATACTACTGTTTAGGACTATCAAAAGAGACCCTACAATGCATAACTTAGAGCGCCGTTTCTGTCAGTCATCACAGTTAAAATTTTTAGACTGAAAATAAATGGCGGGCTGACTTTCATTCTACAGACTAACGTGTTTTATCAATCCTGTTATTCTCACCTTCACATCCTAAGGCATTTGTCCACTTTTTTGCATTCTCACACTAAGGGCCTGATTACGATCTTGGCAGAAGGGATACTCTGTCACAAACATGACGGATATCCTGTCTGCGTATTGCAAGTTCCATAGGATATAATCAGTGCTTTAAATGGAAAAAAATAAGTGCAGGTACTCACCAAAAGGAGCAGTGGGTGGAGTTTAGGGCGGGGCTAAGGGGGAACAAGGGGCGGAGTTAGCTTTTTGACCGTGCCAAGGTTGTATGCACGAAATCTGCATGCATTTTATCAACTGCCTAAGGATTACATGCTGCTGCAGCCTGACTTAAATTGAACTGGTGGCCTACAGCCCACTGAGAAACCTGTCTAGTACTGGTACTCTTTTGTAACATGCACACGTCACTTTTCTCTTGTAACATACTGTTTGCTACCTCTTACATTTTGTTTGCTTTAGATACTTGCACAAGTGCCACCATTGCCTCGTGTAACGTTTGTTCTTGTGCTAGAGTGTCTGCCATTTACTGCAGTACTATACCTCTACTTGTACTTTGTATGCTTTTGTAACCTGCACACATCACTTTTTCCTCCTGTAATGTATCGTTTGCTACCTCTTGTATTTTGTTTGCTCACAATTGTCACTTTTGCCTCATGTAACTTAACGTTTGCTTTTGTAATTTGTTCACCTATAATTTTCTCCTCATGTATCATTACTGTTCCTATTGTGAAGCGCTCTGACACCTTCGGGTAAAGTCTGCACTATATAAAAACGCATAAAATAAATAAACAAGTCTCTCCTGGAACATTTGTAAACCGGAGTTAGGGCCAGAGCTGACAATGTCTGTACTGGGGAACCAGGTGCCAATCTCCACATTTTTTATTGGTCTTAAGGTCTGTCCAAGGTCGATGAAATAGGAATCAGCGAGTGTGGAAGTGGAAGTGTGCAAGAAAGCAATTCAGATGCGTGGCGACTGTAAAAGCCTTCCCATACGTTCTTTTGTTATGTCCTGAATAGTGCCTCCCACCGCCACCCATTAGATTTTACAGCCCCCTCTTAGCGCCCACTGTGAAAGATCTTTGGATAAGCAAATGACTCAGCAGACACACCCCTGTTCTGATTTACAAAGCATTTCACGCTGGGTCCTGGTGACGAGCTCCATTGATTGATTCTGTTCATGCTTGAAAGGTGCTGCCGTAGTATAACTTGAGGGATAAAGGGAGCGCGCTGCCTCGGTTAAAGCCAGATCCCCATGAGTACTGGTACTCTCTTTCTCCTAGAAAAAAGTGCCGGTACTCAAGGGGAGAAAATGAAGAAGTGACGGTACTCAGTACCGGTGAGTACCGGCCCATTTAAAGCACTGGAATGGAATTGTAATACCGTGGCAGGACATCGTCACATTTGCGACGGATTATCCTGTCCGCCAAGATCGTAATCAGGTTTTAAGGGCCTGATTTAGATCTTGGTGGATGGGCTACTCCGTCACAACCGTGACGATATCCCTTCTGCCGAAATATAAATCCCATTATATCCTATGTGATTTATATTTGCCGGACGGGAAATCGGTCGCCGTTGTGATGGAGTAACCCGTCCGCCAAGATCTAAATTTGGGCCAAAGTCTTTATTGTAAACGCCATTGTATCCTCTTATCAGTATTTCTGCAATGGACCTTATGAGAGGCTGTGATATAAATCAATTCATAAATGCTGATAAGGCAGTAGGACCCCTGTTCTGAAACTCGAGTGCTCTCACTGCAGCTCTGCTTCCTGTTTCTGAATGCATTAAATACAAATCGTTATTCCTGGTACACAAGAAGTATTGTTACGGACAAGTATTCTCTGGACAGTAGCTAGCTTCCTATCAGTTTCTTGAAGACTTTTTTTTTAAAAGACTGTCTTTGTCTAGAAATACCCATATAGGTCCCAGTTACAATCTGCAAGGTACTGGTAGGGTGGAAAGCCCACTCCTATTGTGCCGGTAGTTGACACCGTCACTTAATTCTGAGCACCGACACTATGACAGTCTGCCACATGGTGGCGCTCGCTGTCTGTGTAATTCAGAGATGAGCTGGAAGGCTGTTTATGAATTCAATATACATTAAAAACGGTTAATTCTTACACCCAAGACATTCCCATAGCTTTGGGGGCCTGGAATAGTCTGAATGATCGCACATAGGAGTGTTGTGGCTGGTAGTTGCATAGGTTTTGTTGTTGGCAGCGCTGGCATGGCAATGGGTGGTTAAAGCTGCAGTGGCCTACTGGTGAGGGCCCTGGGACAAATTTTATTACAAATTAAGCACTGGTCAGGGTCAGCCGGCACGGCTCATGGGTGGGGGAGCAGGCGCGGGCTGCTTTTTAACTACTACGGAACTACTGTGTGTACTGCCGCAATTAATTTTCTATTTCCAGGGGCTTAACACTCCCATGAGAGCATGGGCTTCTCTGTGGAGGGAGGGGAGTTTTGGTGTGTGGCAGGAAAGCCAAAAAAGTGCCCTCGTTGGGGAGGGGTGTACTGAGCATTTTATGCATTCTCCCAACTCCACCCCCACCACAGAAAGAGGTCAGACGGTGCTGGGGGCAGAGGCAAGGCTACTGTGGCAACCAAAGCCTCAAGAGATTTTACTGGCTGGTAAAATAGGGTCTGGTGCTCCCGAACCTTAACGCCTGTTGTGGAAACACCGGGCCAGTCATGACTGATGGGGGATTGTTTTCCACACGGGAATGCCACTCCCTTCAACTTGTTATCAGGGCCTTGGTGTTTTGTCTGAAATGTCTGCTTATCATTAGTACTAGACAGTGTTATCCCCCTTCTTTAATGTAGCAGAGATTCCTATGTCAGACTAAAACCCACCCTTCCTATGACCACCGTCCTCCTGTGAAATAGCTCCGCTAACAGAGATATTCCACATCCACTGTAATTTGGTCTCAGAAGGGACAGCATAACAGGTAGCCTGCTAATTTGTTCACTAGAAGCACGACAAATGATAACACGGGATTTGAGGACCAGCTGGACATTTCAAAAGGTGCAGCCTCCCTAGTTGGCTTGCAGCGGTCATCAGAGGTGTATAAATACTGGTCTCCACAGTCAGTACTTTGTACTGACTGTGGAGACCAGTACTTATACGGCCAGCGCCAGACCCCCTGGTCCCCGCAAAACCCACTCCACCCGCATAACGTATGACGGCGCTACCCTCTTTGCCCTTAACCCCGGGCGCACACCACAATGCTACGAAGCTACCCCAGGACACACCCATGGACCATTCGCCTGCCACTCCTGCAAGTTCGCCTGCATCAGGACCCACACCAAATCCACCTCCTCAAAAAACTGCTCCGACTCTAACCACCTGAAGTGCATCCTACTGAACATCCGATCGGTCCACAGACACGCCACTGAACTCTGGGACCTACTCGCCACTCTATCGCAGAATGTCGCCTTCCTTACAGAAACCTGGATGAACGCCTCATCAGCTCCCGACATCGCCATAGCCATCCCGGACGCTTACAAGATCATCCGAAAAGACCGCACAACCAAACAGGAGGAGGCATCGCCATCGCCCATAAGAACACCATCCGCATCACGACCAGTTCCGACGATAATCTCGCAGCCTCCGAACACCTTCACTTCCAGATCCACACCGACCCCAGGACCACACTTAGAGGCACCCTCATCTACAGACCACCAGAAACCTGCACACAATTCAACGAAGACATCACTGACTTCATCAGCCCACATGCCCTCACCTCCGAGAACTACATTCTACTGGGAGACCTCAACTTCCACCTGGAAAAGAAAAACAACAGCAACACCACCGCCCTTCTGGACAACCTGGCCAATATCGGACTCAAACAACTTGATGACACCCCCACCCACTTAGCCGGACACACGCTCGACCCTATCTTCACCTCCAGCAAACACATCTCTTTCGATCACACCACAGCTCTCCATTGGACGGACCACAGCTGCGTTCACTTCAGCTACAAAAAGACCACGACCCACATCCCCCCACAACCTATTCCTCGAAGAAACCGGAACAAAATCACCACCGACCAACTCTTCACATCGCTTAACCAAAACCCTCCTGCCATATCATCGGACCCAAACCAAGCTGCCACCAAACTCACACAATGGATCACCCACAGCGCTGACGAGTTAGCACCTTTGAAAAACCACCAGATCAAACAAGATAGCAAAAAGGCCCCCTGGTTCAACGACGACCTTAAGAAATCCAAGAAGTTATGTCGTACCCTCGAGAAAACCTGGAGAAAAAACCCAACCACTAACAACCTGACCACCTTCAAGGAAGCCACCCGCAAACACCACCAATTGATCTGATCCACCAAGAAATCAGCATTCAAGGACCGACTCGACAACAACGCCCACAACAGCAAGGAACTATTCAACATCGTCAAAGAATTTACCAACCCCATCGCCGGCACCAACGACATCACTCCCTCCCAAGACCTCTGCGATTCTTTATCCTCTTTCTTCTACAACACAATTGCCGACATACATAACAGTTTTTAAAACCAGTCCGAAGAACAGTCCACTCCACCCACCTCCGAACCAAAACAGCACTCTCACAACCTTTGCGCCTGGAACCCAATCACTACTGAAGACACCATCCGCCTGATGAACTCCATCCATTCAGGTTCACCAACCGATCCATGCCCCCACCACATCTTCAACAAAGCAGACTCCATCATCGCACCCCATCTCCGCGATGTCATCAACTGTTCCTTCAACTCCGCTACCTTCCCAGAAAGCTGGAAACATGCCGAACTCAGCGCCCTCCTGAAGAAACCCACAGCAGATCCCTCTGAACTTAAGAACTACCGCCCCATCTCACTCCTCCCCTTCCCGGCCAAAGTCATTGAGAAAGCCGTCAACTGTCAGCTCGCCGCCTTCCTTGAATCCAACAATTCCCTCGACCCCTCACAGTCCGGCTTCCGAGCCAAACACAGCACTGAAACCGCCCTCATCGCTGCTACAGACGACATCCGAACGCTACTGGACAACAGAGAAACAGTTGCCCTCATCCTACTTGACCTCTCCGCCGCCTTCGACACAGTCTGTCATAACACCCTCATACAACGCCTCAGCAACGTCGGAATACAAGGAAAAGCTTTGGACTGGATCATCTCGTTCCTCGCCGGAAGAACCCAGAGAGTCGGCGTCCCCCCATTCAAATCAGGGGCCACCGAAGTCATCTGCGGCGTACCACAAGGATCATCACTCAGTCCCACCCTCTTCAACGTTTACATGAGTCCCCTCGCATCCATCGCGCGACAACACAACCTCAACATCATCTCCTACGCAGACGACACCCAGCTGATCCTCTCCCTCACCAAAGACCCTAACACCGCCAAAACCAATCTACACGAAGGAATGAAAGAAGTAGCCGAATGGATGAAGAACAGCCGTCTAAAACTAAACTCGGACAAAACGGAAGTCCTCATCTTAGGATCATCCCCCTCTGCCTGGGACGACTCATGGTGGCCACCGGCCCTGGGTACAGCACCCATCCCTACAGATCACGCACGTAACCTGGGCTTCATCCTAGACTCCTCCCTCTCGATGACCAGACAAGTCAACGGCATCTCATCTTCATGCTTCAACATCCTACGCATGCTCAAAAAAATCTTCCATTGGATCCCCACCGAAACAAGAAAGACAGTCACCCACGCACTGGTCACTAGCCGACTAGATTATGGAAATACCCTTTACGCCGGAACCACAGCCAAACTACAGAAAAAAATCCAACGCATCCAAAACGCCTCAGCCAGACTCATACTGGACATCCCCCGTCAAGCTCACATTTCCGGTCACCTGAAAGATCTCCACTGGCTTCCCGTCAACAAGAGAATAACGTTCTGTCTCCTCACCCACGCATACAAGGCCCTCTACGACCTAGGACCCGAATGCCTCAACAAACGACTGTCCTTCTACACACCCACCCGCCAACTACGTTCATCCAATCAAGCCCTCGCCGCAATTCCGCGCATCTATAGATCCACCATGGGAGGAAGATCCTTCTCCTACTTAGCGGCCAAAACCTGGAATTCTCTCCCCACTCACCTCCGCCTTACACAGAACCACCTCTCCTTCAGAAAGCAGCTAAAAACCTGGCTATTCGATAAGTAATGCACCCACCCTCCCTCAAGCGCCTTGAGACCCTCTGGGTGAGTAGTGCGCTATACAAATTTCTGAACTTGAACTTGAACTTGTTAATTGATTCAACTCGGCACTGAGTATGTTCTGTGCACCAAGCGAGGAGAGCACAAAAGTCAGGATTGGAACGTCTGCTTGAGTTGCCACTCTCCCGACGGCCTGGGCCTGAGTCTGGGAAAACCTACAGGATCGCCTAGAGAACTGAAGAAAGACCCCCTGCCTTCACAAGATGCTGGACTGTGCCTTCCAGAAGGAAATAACGTGACCCAAAGGAAGAGTGGAAAGGCCCAGCTGACGATGGAGATGCGTGGGCGGACAGTTGGTTGGGAGGACAGCTCAACAGACGGAGAGTTCCCAGAAGTCTAGCGGTTGGCCAAGCTAGCAGGATAAAAAACAAAAAACCTGGGGAGGGGCTGCTTCAACACTTTCACACGTCTAAGAGGGTGAGGCACCATCATACCTGACCCTTCCTTGGGGTGGCTATACCTGCTTCCTTTTTCGCTGATGTGGGTCTTTGTGAATGTTGAAAAACACCACTGCTGACACCTGACGCTGCAGCAAGTAGCTAGGGTAGGTCTTCCTGAATCCAGTCATTTGAACTTAGCCATGCGGTTCTCGAGATATTGTCCGTTACAAAAAAATGTCCCCTTTCCCTCCAACTGTATTTATGGCCTGAGTACTGGTATCCCTACCTGTATACCCCTATTAAACCCTTTATTTTTAGAGATATGATGACAGAGCATTTGAAATGTAATAAGAAGATCTGAATCATCTTTCATAAAATAACATTGGAAGCCGGCTCAATGTTAATCTGTTTTTTACACTTGGCACGAGAGAGCTATAATAACCATTGGAATTGAGTCTCCAGTCAAGAAGGTGTAAAGCACTTCTGCTTTTCGCTGTGTCTTCTATTTTTAAATATGCTATGATTTTCTTACATGTAGTACAGTCATTTACTTTTGAGTAGTTAAAAACTGACTGGGCACTCCAGTTACGGACTGCTATTTACAGAATTACACTGTTTCGATCCCCACACCACCTTCTGGAGTAAGCCCAGGCTACTTGACCCCTTTACCTGGTAGAGTCTCCCCCAAAAAAGTCAAATGCTCAAAGGGAATATTTAGTAATTAAGTCAACAGTGTTGTGGCCTTAGGAAACCAGCGGTAAACAACAGTATACCTAACGGAGACTGCCTGGTAACGTTTGACTGCTTTAGGACCTCCAAAAAGCCCCCCCCCCCCCCCAGCATGGTGATATTTATGCTGATTGTGTCTCCCAGTCATCTAGAGCTCTGTAATCCCTCTCTTTATGTATTTGTGTTATAATCTACTTAGTCCATTCCGTTCCCCACCTTTTCGTCCCTCTTAATGGACCGTTGTCAACATTCCACAACTGACTCCAGCTGACTGGAACTGTGGTGGTGGAAGAATAAAGACGGTTCTACTGTTACCTGCGTGCGATTCGTCTTTGTAACAATTTACCTAAAAATACAGATAACTTTACGAATCTGCACAATCCAAGCTATACATTTAAATGCAGGTAAAGTCGAGCCTGAACCGTTTCGTGTAGATTCATCACGTGGGAGGGAGGTATAGAGGGGTTCCACAAGTCGCATTTCCGATTCCTAACCGGAATTCTCCACTCTGCTATGATAAAACTGCTTAGAGGAATCGCCAAAAGATTGGCACGAGGATGATACTTTTGTCTATGCTTGATTTGGCGTAAAAACGTTCAGTGCTACATGAGAACATTAAGCAGGAAAATATAGAGATAATTTACACAGTGGGTTTGTGAATTTATTTCATAAACTGACATTTTAACCTTAGCTTCCAATATGTTATGTTATGTTATGTTATGTGATCTTATATAGCGCATGGCTACCCCAGCGACGGGGCGTCCCAGCGCTTGCAGACATGTCAGATCCAGGAAGGTACAGGAGGTGCTAGATGGATGCAAACAACCAAGTTTTTATAAGTTTTCGAAATTGCAGATGATTTAAAGTAGCCCGAGCTTTAGGGGGGATAGAATTCCAGAGCTTAGGGGCCAGATACCTGAAGGAGCGGCCACCAGCTCTGCTCCTCCGAATTCTGACAGTACAGGCCAGTGAGAGGTCCGCTGAGCGGAGTGCACGCGTGGGAGTATAGAAAGAGCACAGTCCTTGCAGAGTATGGGGGCCAACATTATACAGGATTTTGTGGGTAAGGCAGAGGGTTTTAAAGTGAATGCGCTGTTGTATAGGGAGCCAGTGTAGTCGACGGAGAAGGGGGGACGTGTGGCAGGTTTTAGGTAGAGCAAATAGAACGCGGGCGGCAGCGTTCTGTGCTCTTTGCAACCTGTTTATTGCAGTCTTGTTAGATCCTAGCATGAGGGCATTGCAATAGTCCAGGTGAGATAAAACTAAAGCCTGGACTATGATCTGGCGAGTGGTAGGCTAAAAAAAACCCAGAATGGGTTTAAGAGAGCGAAGACGCCCAAAGCAGGTGCCTGCCACTTTTTGAGCATGAGACTCCAAGTTGAGTGTATTGTCCAATAACACCCCCAAGTTTTTTACTGACTCCTTGGGTATAGGAGCAGGTCCCAGCGCCAGAGGCCACCAGTGCTCTTCCCAAGTCTGCGTGCCATTGCCAATCAGGAGAACCTCTGTTTTGGAGGCATTAAGCTGAAGGCAGTTGTTAGATAGCCACCTTGAGATCGCCAGAATGTCTTCCTGGAATTTAATTTGGTCCTCCACATTGTTGTTGGAGAAGTTGAAAATAAGTTGCGTGTCGTCCGCATATGATGTTAGTAAGATCTTACGTTCCCGGGCCAACAAGGCCAGGGGGCGGACGTACACATTAAACAATGTGGGACTGAGCGCAGACCCCTGAGGCACTCCACATTCAAGAGGGAGCTTGCTGGATGAGTACGGCGGGGCGTGCACCTGGAAGGAGCGATCAGATAAAAAAGACGCAAACCAATCCAGGGCCGTTTCCCTGACTCCGATCTCCCATAGTCTCTCAAGTAGTATCTTGTGGGAGACCGTGTCGAAGGCCGCACTCAAGTCCAGCAGAACCAAGATAGAGGTTGCGCCCGTGTCCAGGGAGGCCCTTAGATGTTCTGTAACTGTTAACAGGGCAGACTCCGTACTGTGATTAGCACGGAAGCCATGCTGGGACTCATCAAGGATCCCATTGGACTCTAAGTAGGCAGTCAGAATGGAATTGATATGTGCTTCCGCTACTTTTGCAAGATAGGGAAGCAGCGAGATAGGTCGAAAACTGTCTGGCCTTGAGGGATCCAAAGTAGGTTTTTTTAAGAGGGGTAGTACTTTGGCATGTTTCCAGGATTTGGGAACCTCGGCTTGCTGTAAAGATCGATTAATCAGCTCCCGCCCTTCCTGCAGGACAGAATCATGAAGTGCTCTGAACAGATCCGGCTTAATGGGATCATCCGGAGAGCCTGATTTTACTCTTAAGGCTAGGTGTTCCATCCCTGACTGATCTATAGATGGGAAACTCAGGAGGGAGTAAGGAGGGTCAGAAATGACTTTGCCAGGATTAGAGGACCCCAGCGGGCTGTCCAGTTGTAAAGAGTCATATATCCCTTTAACTTTGTTTATAAAGAAGCCAGAAAGTTCTTCGCACTGTGCGTCAGACACTATCAGATTACCTGTGCCTCCCGGGGCTTTAGTCATGTCTTTTACCAGGGAAAAAATCGTTTTGGAGCGATTTGTGCTTGAAATGATTAGGTCAGTATAGTAACTGGCTTTAGTTTTCTTTATAAGCTTATGATAAGCTTTAGTGGCCATTCTGAATTTAGTTTTAGCTAGGGGATCATACGATCGTCTCCAGGTACGTTCTAGGAGCTTACAGTGTTTTTTAGTTTCCGTAAGAGTCTCCGAGTACCAGGGGTGGGTCTGAACTCGCCTAGGTCTGGAGTATTTCATGGGGATAAAATGGTCTAGAGAGTTATTTATCCACTCTCTGTAAGCATAATCTGCTTCATCCATGTTACCTGACCACACAGGACGGGTCTGGTTAAGCCTAGCTTCAAACTGAACTTTATCTAGGTTGTTCCAGGGACGCCTCCGAAAAGAGGGAGGAGGGATCTCCCTACCACTGACTGGAATCCTAACTGAAACGGACACCAAAAAGTGGTCAGTCCAGCTAAGAGGGCTAGGGGATTCTGCTGTAACTTCCTCAATATTAGTAAAAACTGGATCAAGGAGATGGCCTGCCTGATGAGAGGGTCCCACAATCAGTTGGCGAAGCTGACAAGCTTCTAGGTCGCCAAGAAACTTTGATATATTGGGGGAGTCTTGACGCTCAATATGACTGAGAAGATGGATTATTTTAGTTTGGGCAGCCATGACCTGGTTCACAAACTAGCTCTACTTGGTCACAAATTTCCCATTAAAAATATATATTGCTGGAACCAAATGGGTTTAAGGTGGGTGCACTCAAACTCCAGTAAACACATACCCCAGAGGGCTGAAAATTCCTACTTTGTCTGTTGAACTAAAGTGAAAGGTAAGACTTGGGTGTCTGTGAACCAGTTAAAATAGAAAAAATCGTTCTGCACTAAGGGAACTAAAATG
Source organism: Lissotriton vulgaris (assembly GCF_964263255.1). NCBI lineage: Eukaryota > Metazoa > Chordata > Amphibia > Caudata > Salamandridae > Lissotriton > Lissotriton vulgaris. Next base: position 1,036,907,787 of record NC_141685.1, read on the forward strand.
ATGAAACATGGAGGTACTGAGAAAGGGGGAAACCCCACAATGAATAAAGGAGTACTGTGTTCCTAGAAATACTTCGGTCAGAGGCACTGGACAGGGTACTTGTCTAAGGCCACATCCTACATAATCTGCCCACAGCTAGACCCAGTAAGCAGGATATAGAACATGGCCTTTGGAAACAGCCTGGGCGGCCGTGTCCAGCAGGCTTTGAGCTGCAAGACTAAGAAGAGAGTTTAGCCAAATGTCTTACGGCAGCATGTACTAATGCCAGTGGATAGAGAAGTTAAGGGTGCCTGTTAATTATATAATTAGAAAACCATTAAACATTGTATACACTTCCGCTGAGGAGCCTTACAGTTGTGTATTAAGACTAGTAGCCAATTAACGTTAAAACAATTAGAATTTCCATAAAATATATATACCGAAGGTACTATATGATTACAAACCAAAACCTAAAAAGTACTCTGATTCCACCATAAGGTCAGCTACACATCTATAGTATCCTTACAAGGCATTGCTTTGATTGAGCATAGAATATCACAGATAACCTCACAAATAACATCATAAAGTACACCTAATTTCAGAAATCTCAGAATGCTGTTTTTCGGTAGTATTTGTCCTGTACCTGGACGCATTTCTGTTGACTGTTTTGTTTTTCAGTTGTTAGGCATTCATCATTCATTGGGCTTCATGCCACTTGCTTTTTTTGATGACATTTCTCCATATGTTACCTTTCGGTGTGACTGGAATCCAGTTAGGATTAGAATTAGTTCCACAATCTTTGAATGTATCTATTAGCTACCAGAAGGGTATCATTTTGGCCATTCGCTTACTGAACATTTGTGGAGTATAGTGTCACAAACAGGTGTAGTGTGCACTGTACAATATAAGTTGGAAATAAGAGGGGAAAAATCTGCAGTCTCCCAAGGAAGCATGCTCCCTACGTTGCATGTATGCTGCAACTGCAGCCATGTGTAGACATATGGCAGTATATGCAATCCATGCTTTTTAGGAGTTGTAACGGTTAACAGATGGTGTCTTGTACAGAGACAGTGAAGGGGGTACATGTGTTCATTGATGCAATAGTGGACAAACATGCTCTGTTTTGCAGCATAACTTGCATGCATAATGGGTTTGGGCTACTTGCGCAGAAAGAACATACTCTCTTTTGGGAGCCTGAGGTATCCAAATTCTAGTCCGTTACATACAGATTGGTAGGATGAGCTGTTTGGGAATTGGTGTCTGAGCTGACCCTGATGCCGAGTGCAAAGGTCTGTTTTCAGCTACAGTTTCTTGCATAGGATGACCGAAATCTCCAAGAGCATGGAGTACTAGGGTTGCCTGGCCCAGGGTGGAGCCACTAGGGTGAGGGTCATGGATACCGCTCTCATATTCCACACAATATGTGGAATGAGAATAATAATATTCTGGTCTAGTCATCCACAGCCGGGTCTGGTGGCTCAATGGACTAATGCATCCACTGCAGGGGCCTTGGTTCGACCTCATAGTCACAGGGTCAAATCCCGTCGAGTCCATTCAGCATTTCATCCATCTGAGGTCGATAAAATGAGTACCATGGAGTTGGGTAACAATAAACATCTGTCATTCACCGCCAAGATACCCGAGGGTGAACGTGCGCTTTACAACTACACATGTTATGTTAGTGCAATGGCCATGGGTACCTGGAGGTGAAGGTTTGGCATTTTGCGTAAATAAGTTGATTGTCGGGGCACCCACTGATAGAGACACCACTGAAGGACTAGTGGGTTCAGTTCCCATTTGTGGACGTGTTGTTGCGTGATGCTTAGAAGGTCTGCAAAACCATTGTCTGTCCCCAACAAATGCTCTGCTAACTGAAGAATTTTGTTGCGAAAAGCTCAATACCAAATCTCTTGTGCAAATTCAGACTGCTGGGGGGGAGTGAATGCCTCGGGTTTCTGGATGTAGTAAATTACCGTTATTTTGTCTGTCTTTATGAGTAATGTTTTGTCCAAGATATTTGATGTGATGTGATGTGAAAGGCATTTGTAAAGTGCAGCATACACTATACAGTTTCTTGGCGCTGGGGCAGAGAAAGACGGTGGGCACCGCTTGGACAGGACAAGGGAGTGCACAGAAGCAACAGGGAAAAAAGGAAAAGAGAACGGAGAAGAAGAAAGCATTTTAATTGTACGCAATGCGAAACAGATAAGTCTTAAGGAGGGATCTAAAACGGGTATAGGGAGAAGCAAGCCTTATGTCCAATGGGAGGGCATTCCAGAAAGATGGGGCAAGGAATGAGAATCTTAAACCTCCCCATTTCTTACGCTTGACTCTCAGGACTTTGAGTAGAGCCGAGTGAGCCGAGCGAAGATTGCGAGAGGGGACATAGGGATGAATGAGGGAAGAGATAAAAGTAGGACCTAGGCCAGCCAGAGATTTAAAAACAAGGCAGCCCAGCTTGAATTTGCAGCGTTCAGAAACAGGGAGCCAGTGCCGAGATCTTAGCAGGGGGCGGACGTGATGGTGCCTCGGTTGATGGAAGATGAGGCGTGCCGCCTGATTCTGGACAAGCTGCAAACGTTTGAGTTGATAATCTGGGATGCCTATGTACAAGGAATTGGCGTAGTCAATCCTAGAGACTGCTAACACCAAGAGGGCTAAGGTAAGAGCCTCGGTGGTAAGAAACCGCGCGATTTTCCGAATTTTGCGCAGTTGGTAAAAACAAGAAGAGACAGTGGCATTTATCCGGGGCTTCATCGAAAGATCTTTACTGATGATAACCCCCAGACTTTTGGCTGAGTCAACTGGACGAGGGGGAAGACCCAAGCTAGCAGGCCAGAAATTGGAATTCCAAGGGTTGGAAGGCCCCCCGACAAGAACCAATTCGGTCTTGTCGGGATTAAGCTTAAGGTGATTTGCCCCCATCCAGTTGCTGATGTGACAAAGGGTGACTTGAAAATCTGAGACCGACTGGTCCGAGGAGTCGATTTTGAAGACCAGCTGGATGTCATCCGCGTAATTAAACGTGGTGACATTCCTATCTCGGAGAGACCGGATCAGGGGGTAAGGTATAAATTAAAAAGGAGCGGGGATAAAGAAGAGCCCTGCGGCACGCCACAGGTCAACCCCACCCTGTCAGCGGAGAACTGGGAAAGCCGGACCGCTTGTTGGCGGCTGGTGAGAAACAAGTGAACCCAGTCCAGGGCAGTGCCCCTGATGCCAGCCTGCCTGACACGGTCGACCAAGATGACATGGTCGACCGTGTCAAAGGCGGCTGACAAATCCAGGAGCACTAGTGCCTGACTGATGTTAGAGTCGGCCCCCCTACGCAGTTCTTCCATGACAGAGTGTATGACCATCTCTGTAGAGTGGGCGGGTCTAAACCCGGCCTGTTGAGAGTCGAGAAAATGAGACTGCTAAGATAAGTTTGAGGAAAGCTATTAGGGCTTGAATGATGACCAAAAGCTCCAGGTAGTTGATGTGACTGCCTGGTATTGTGAGGTCCACCAGCCCTGAACCATCATGTGATAGAGGTGAGCTCCCCACCCTGAGAGTGAGGCATCTGTAGTAATGGTAATCTGTGGAAGGGGGTCGATTAAAGGGCTGCTGAGTAACAAGTTGTTGCTTCTTCCACCATAGGAGATTTTGCCTTTACAAACTCCTCATCCTCCCACTGACCCTCTACTAGTGACCTTTGCTTCATGAGGCACGCTTGAATTGGGCACATGTGCATCCTGGCATGCAGAATTATTGTAGAGCAAGAATCCATTCTCCCCCACAATCTCATTACCGTTCTTACAGTAAGAGGTCATCCTGTCCAAAAAAGAGGTAGCAGCTTTAGGATTGCCAGCGCCCTATATTGGTTGGGGTATGGTTTCCAGTGACAAGGTCCGAGGACAGCCAGTAAGTTCATTTACGTTCTATCGTGCATTTTACATTTTTTTAATGAGATAAAACTGCTACTATGGTAGGAAAATATGATGCTAAGCATCTACAAAGATGATTTTTGCCATAAATGTTTATTTGGGGTTACAAATGAAACACCTGAGCAGAACTAGAAGAGCACTGGCCCAGCCAACCCTCTTGTTACATAACACAAAAAAGGAATAAAGTACTCACATCACACAAGACTCCAACAAGAAGTCACCACACACGTCCTATCAACCAGAAGATATTTATGCCTACTTCACAAAAGAGGCTTTCCATGCAAATCACTGTTTGTAAGTTGTTTGTGTTTCTTCTTTTAGCCAGAGGAGAATTGCTTGGCTGCTTCGGTCTGACTGAGCCAAATCATGGCAGTGATCCGAGTAGTATGGAGACAAAGGCTCGTTACAACCCAACTAGCAGCACCTACACACTCAACGGCTCCAAGACCTGGTAAGAGAGAGTCCGATATCTACGGAGGCCACTGTCAAGGCATTTCATGCACTCTTCATGCACTCAATTGCCTCTTCCTCCGGTGTGTTCACGGGCTGCACCTGTGGGATGCTTTGCTACTTCTGTGCACACAGTAGTTGGTGCTGGAACTAACAGTGGTTGCACCCAAACTCTCTGAGATCACTTGCTCTTTGGCCCTGTTGCCATACCTGGGTCCATTCACTGTTCCCTCTGTGGCGAGAGTAGCATCCACCATTTATCTAGTTCAGCCATGTCCCACTCCATGAAAGCTTCCAGTTTATATATTAGCAAGCAAACCTAGAATTGAATTGCTTTAGGCTATGTGAAACTTGTACTAAGTAATGTCAAATAAAGTGAGCAGGAAACGATAGATTTGATACAACTAGTTAGAAGGTTTGTGTTAAAGTACGTTATAACACAGTTCTAATATTTGCTGCCACTTTTACTAAAATGTTGTTTGTGTCGGGTCCTTAAACACTATAAGACCAAGTGCAGTTATTGTTCATTGAGATCATTATGTACCAAAACCTGTTTAGCTCTAGACTCTGATACAGCAGATATGGATGACGGACTGAACCACCAATGGGAAAGTCACTGTACAGGCGTGGGTTTGGGCTGTTGATAGTTAATCGCATAAGGATAAATATTGTGTTCAGTGACATTTCAATCTATCAATCAATTCAATTTTATTCGGGGATAAACCACATAAAACTATACACATTTAAAACGCATCCATATGCACAACATTCAAACTATAAATACATAAATCACAAATATGTCTAAATAAAAAAGACATAATATTACAATTCCTTTCTTATAATCGTGTTTCGAATATGTCTCATTGAGGTTAAAAACCTTGATACACTCTATACAATAGATTGACATGTGTCAGTTCCTAAAATTCTCAAAGCAACTTTATATTGGTGAATCTCTAGCTGTGTGCAATATTGGTGAATCTCTGTGTGCAAATTGAAACAATCTATTTCTTGCTGGCTCCAGAATATGAGCTACAAAGAAATAATTAATCAGCAGCTGTAACTTCAGTAATGGGAGTATTTGCCCACTTACTGCAAAAGGTGTTTATGGACAAAGTTCTATATCTGAACTTGAAGTACAGGGATTTGGCCAGGGGTAGCGTAATAGAATCTAAAAAGGGCTCGAATTTGACGCCACATTTGTGGTTTTCAAATTTAGAGGTCAATGAGCCATATCGCAGATTTACAAGATCATATTCTCGTGTATATAACCAGTACTTTTCTTTAATCTGAGCTTTAGAAAGTGGATAAACCTCTCTTGGGGACTTCCACAATTTACCTAAGCCAAGCATAAGCAATTCAGTTCGTACAGATTTCAGCCAGAATATGCTACCAGGATCATCCGGGTTCAACATCTCTTCTAAAGCCTTTCTATGCATAGTCAGCTCCTCCATGTACCATAAGCTTTTCCTATATAACAATGATCTAAGCTTTGCTCTCTGTAGGATTGGGTTTATACTCTCTGTTTTATAATATCCCTGAGTCTTGGGCCAAGTCTATAATGGTACCAATTTTAAAAAAAGAGGACAGGGGAGTCCCTAAAATGTTACAGACCAATTTCGCTGGTGGATAGCACAGTAAAGAGATTGGGGAGAGCTATTTTTAACCATCTACAAACATTGGCCTTGGACAATAAGATTTTATCTACGCACCAATACGGCTTTCGTCCTGGGCTGGGCACAGTGGATCAGTGCCTGAATTTACATCTGATAGTAAGCAAGTATACTGCCTCCAGGCGCTGCCCACTGTCCCTTGCCTTTATGGTCCTTTCTACCGCATTTGATTGTGTAAATAGAACCAAATTATTGCAGATGCTGAGCAATCTGGGCTGGACATTGCGCTAGTGCAGCTTTTGCACGATCGCCATAAAAACCTCAGTGCCAGAGTTAGATGTGGTCTATCAGGAGAACTGTCTGATTTGTTTCCCTTAGCTAGCGGTGTATGTCAAGGGTGTGTGTTCGCACCATTGCTTTTCATCTCGTACGTAAACAATTTGGGGGTTTGCTTATCAGGGTCAACTAATGATGTGCCGAAAATTGATAAATTAGCCGTCCCGCCTTTGTTTTATGCTGACAACGCTATATTGATGGCTAGAACACCACGTGCCCTTCGTAATTTGGTTGATTCATTTGTAATCTTAATGAACACATTAGACATGAAACAAAAACTCATATTAAGGCATGCAGTCCTGGAAAGATAGCTTTATTAGTACTAAACTTGGGAGATAAACAACTAAGTGGAGTGACAAGTTTTTGTTATCTAGGTCTGACGTTTGACGCTAGTAACTTATGGCAGACACAAGTAAACACTGCAGGTAGAAACTTAGGGAGGGCAGAGAGATCTCTTTTAAATTTGGCTAAGAGGGATGTTAGGTCCACCTTTACGTTCTCCTTTTTTAGACTATATAAAATGCAGTGTGTCCCCATGGCCACTTATGAAACTTGGGTGTGGGGGGTTTGTAATGCCACCCCGTCCAGGTGGAAGAAAACAGAATCTGCAGAAGACTGTTGAATCTCCCTTCCTCCTGTGCCACTTTTGCAATTTTATTTTACTTTTAGAGTACATACTTGACACTGCTAGATTGCCCCCCCCCCACTGCTCTAGATCAATATTTGGAGCAAAAAGGAGGCTATTTTTAATAGGGCAGTTATGAACAATTGCCTGAGTGCTTATTCATCCCCTGATTGCAATTTGTACAAAATTCTTTGGGCAATATCGGCATTTTTAGAATTGTTTAGCATTCCAGGTTTAAATAATAAATATATTAAAACTATAGTGAAACAGAGATTTACTGATCATCCTTTTAACAAGCGGTCTCAGGAGATTGCAATCAAACATACTGTCAGTTATTATCACACTACGCTTGCCATGGTTGACATCCCTCTGTATCTTACGCTAGAGCTAACCGGTTAGGAGAGATCATTCCTATTTAGATTAAGATCAGGGTCGGAATGGCATTTGGTTTGTTTTTACGAACCGGCAGGTGTTTGGAGTAAAGAGCTTCCCCCTCGCATGGTAGGGAGGAACAATCCTTGTTACATTTTGTTTTTCTGTGGCCTTTATCGTCATTTTTTAAAGTTATATTTTAAATCTATATTGAGAAAATTAGCCTTCCGGAATTGTAAAGTGGCGTTAACTTCTCTTCAAATGTTATACAGCCCAGAAATTTGATATGGTGTCTGCTGTTTTTTTTAAGATGGCCAATCGTAGCAGAAAATTAATGGACGGGAGGCATAAGGGCTCCTTTTACTTGTTTGTAGGGACTTACCTTTTTAGTATTTGTTCAACTGTTATGATTTAAATGTTTTTAAACATCTGTATTTACTGAGCTTGATATTCGTGAAAATAAGCTATGTATGAATTTTACTGTATTTTTTACTATGTGCTTTTATGCTCTTTTTCAAAGATCGAATAGAGAATTGTTGAATTGAATTGATTCGGTTTATACCCATATCTATGTTTGGTGTAATGGCGAACTCTAGGATTACTTAAAGAGAGCCCTTCGAAATTTCCTCTCTATTATAGTCAATCATTGCGCATTCAGATGACCCCACAATTCCACACCATATAAAGCAGCTCACACCGATTGCGTATTATATATATATGTATAGCTGGCATTACAGACTTAGAGTGGTTTTGTGGGTCCTCAATATGCCAATATATTGCAACTGCTTTAGAGCACTTCTTTTAATCTGCAAATTCCATGTCATATTGTCAGACAATGTGTAATGCAAAGTAATCAAAGGTCTTCATCCTCTCTAGTTTAATACCATCCGAAGCAGGTACACCTCAGTAACCCCAATGCAGGTTCAGTGACATAAATTTGGTATTAGCAACATTAACCTCCTACCCCCTGTGTACGCAGAAGACAATGAACCAGTCTAAGAGAGTCTGTAAGTCCATAAGTGTCTTGGAGATCAATAACTTGTCGTCTGCGAACAAAAGTGTTGAAACCAAGGATTTATATAATTTTGATACGTTATTACAACAATCACTTAAATAATCCACTACTCCATTTATATAGAGCCTAAACAATGTTAGGGCAAGTACACCACCTTGGCTTACCCCCTTCAAAATGGGGAAGCCCACGTGTAGCTCGCTCAGGTGTCACCGCCTCTCTTGTGCCTATGTCTCTTCAGGCGGTGTTATCAAAATGGGCAACAGATTTTCTTGGACCCATTGACTTGAGGATAGGCCAAAAATTGGGGCGAGGTACCAGGTCAAAAACTGACTTGACATCGAAAAAGGCGACATGAATGACCATTCTCCAATAAAATCATTTTACAATATATTAGGGAAAATCTAAAAATGTTAAAACCTGATCCACAATGGCAAACCTTTTTTTGAAGCCAGCTTGGTGATGAGATCGGATATTATTCTCCTGAATTCAATCATGTAGCTTCTAGAGAATCTGTCAATAGAAGATTTTTTGTCTACTAGCGATAACGTTTATGGGCCGATAATTACTCCGACATTCCCTTGAACCCCTTTTAAAAACTGGGATTATTTCAGCTCTTGCTCAAGTAGCTGGTAACTTGGTTCCTGTCAGTATAGAATTACAAACTAAGGTCTGTATTGCGTTGATCATTGATATTAGAATACAAGTTGGTAAAATGGTCAACCTAGGTTTTCTGCTGATTGAAATAATCCACAGTGGTGTGATCATGACAGCTACCATGGGCATCTATGTGTCAAAATAACCTGGCGTCTTTAGCATTTGGTGCAATGGTAAGGGTGAACCACCTGTTATCATTCCACTCTCTTTTAACTCTACCTAGGACCTTCTTGTATTTGTTTGTCGCAGCTTTTATACTATCACTGTTTTTCGAGTGGGTTGCAGTCTTTAGGTCCCCCTTTGCCACATTACAATCCTCATAGGACCAAAAACTAGTCTTTGAGTTATGGTGAGCCGGTCTTATTTCTCTACTGAAAATGTTTCCCAGTTGTTTCAATAGATCAACATGTGCTTGAACAACATTGATGGAGTTATCAAGTGTATGTACCATGGAATCTAAACTATCGGCCACTTCCTTATATATATATTGGCTAACATATCGGGTTGCTGCATTAGAGAGCTCCAACACCTGTTGTTTTAGACAGTGAACTCTAATACCGCTGGTTTTCCTTAAGTCCCGACATAGAGGTAAACAAGACAGTCAGATGGGGAGCATTATGGTCGCTATCATTGTGTTTTACAATTACCATAAAAAGCCTGAGGTCTAATAGGATATAATTGATTCTACTGGAATGGTTTAAGCAGATTACACACTATGCATAGATGGCCACCTAGTGTTGGGCCCGGATGTTTGCAGTTTGTTTTTTTGTATAAAAGTTTTTGGAAGTCACAGGATAGGTGACTCCTCCTTTGTATGATACTGCGCATGGGCATCGGCTCCATCCCCAGATTGTTTTTTTCCGCCACCGGGCTCGGATGTGTTTCCAGCGCTCCGTGTTGGAACCGATTTATTTCGGCGCGCAATCCTCACCAATTTACAGAAATTAAGTTTGGAATGCTTTTCCAGTCGACGCTACTCTTCAACACCCAAAACTTCGATTCCGGTCGTCGTCGACGGCCTTTAGGCCTTAACTAGGCCTCGACCAGCTCATGGAAAGGACGCCATTTAAAAAGTGTCCTCAATGTGGTTCGAAGTTTCCCCACACCGACCTTCATGAAGTGTGTAACCTTTGCCTCTCACCGGAGCACGAGGCCGAAGACTGTTACCCTTGTGCCTCTTTCCACTCCAAAAAGACTATCCGGGACCTAAGAGCGAGGAGAACAATGGCTCGATCTTCAGCTTCGATTCCGGACGACATCTTTGAAGAAGGCGTCAACGTTCCAGAACAACACGATGTTGTCAGCAATTCCGAGGCAGAAGACTCCGAAGTCGAGGACATCACTCCAGGACAGCGGGTCGTAAGTAAGACCGTCGACCCCTCCTCGACACACCCAAAGAAGGCCCCGGTCACACCCTCGCCCTCGGGTGCACACAGACACACTGCTTCTACTGCCCCACCTTTGGGCCCGGCTAAGAAGCTAATTAAGCCTTCAGGCGACTCGGCCTCGAGTCGGCCTTCGCACGGTGCCGGCGCACACTTACCAGCACCGAAAAAGACAACTTCACCGGCTACCCCGACACCCAGACCATCGGCGCCAAAACTTACTACTACTCCTTCAGCACCGAAACCCAGGTCGGAACCAAGCAAACCCGCTTCGGATTCGAAAAAACCACCAGAACCGAAAAAAAACATCGGATCCAAAAAATGTACCGGAGCTGAAAAAATCCTCGGAGCCGAAAAAAGCTTCGGATCCGAAAAAGACTCCTGCTACTCCGGTTAAAGACATTGCCAAAAAACCAAAACAAACCACTCCGGTGCCGAAACCTTCCTCCGCACCAAAAGATCGGCCTCCTGCAAAGGACTTACTTTATCCAGACCCTGCTCAGAAGACTATAGCTAAAGATCCAATCACTGGACAGCTAATTTTGGCTTAAAAAAAGCGACCACTGGACACACCAGCTCCTGCTCCGCATTCAAAGAAGAAGGACATGGCTACCTCTCCCTTAAGACTGCCTTCCCCTTCTCTTTCACCTGTATCATCACCACATCCTCCCATACCACAACATTTTCCAGCATCCTCTATCATACCAGACGATGACAACAGGGATGATAGCTCTGATGATATGGGGGTAACATACCTGATCCAGCTACTCCTACAAGATCACCTGACCCGTGGAATGATTATAACACCCCAGATGTCCCAAATGTCCCTCAGGATGACATATACCCCTCAAGGCCTTCCACACCAGAAGACACTATGGGTTTCAATCAATTGATTCACAGGGCTGCGCAATATCATGGGGTAGACATGCATACAGACCCTGTAGATGAAGACTTCTTAATGGACAACGGTTCTCATCCATTTTACCAATGCTTAAAGGAGTGATTAGGCATGCTCCTGAAGTCTTCAAAAGACCCAGTCAGAACTCGGTTCATTAACCCTCGCATAGAGGAAAAATATAAAGCTGCTCCCTCAGACCCAGCATATATTAAAGGTCCAGTACCACTAGACTCACTTGTAGTTTCCAATGCACGCAAGAGAGCAAACTCACAAACATCAGGTGAAGCTCTGCCACCAGATAAAGAGTCTAAGCTACTTGATGCATCAGGGAAAAGAAAAACGTCTCAAGCAGCAAACATGTGGCGTATTGCCAATACACAGGCATTATTAGCCAGATATGACAGGGCACATTATGACGAATTAGAATCATTAATGAGGCACCTCCCTGATAAGTACAAGGATAGAGCAAATGAGCTTATCCAAGAGGGGAAAAACATTACAAACACCTCTATCCAGTGTGCACTGGATGCAGCAGATACTGCCTCTAGGGCAGTTAACACCAGCGTCTTATTACGTAGACATGCCTGGCTACGCATATCAGGGTTCAAACCTGAAGTACAAAGTGCCATTCTTAATCAACCCTTTGATGAGCAACACCTATTCGCACCTAACGTAGATGTATCACTTGAAAAAATGAAAAAGGATAAAGATACCGCCAAATCTATGGGAGCCCTGCAATTGCAGGCTCCCAGACGTTCCTTTCGTCGCTCATCCTATCGAGGTGCCACCAGGGGATACTCTTCAGACACAGATTCTACCTCGTACAAAGCCCCTACACAGTCCACTTTCAGCAAGGACTACCAAAGGGGTGGTTAAAGAGGTAACAATAACAAAGGCAGAGGTAAAATTAACAACTCCCACTCTGCCTCTACCCCTGCCCAATGACTCCCTTCCCCTTCCCCGTCCCATTCCACTCCTGTCGGGGGAAGACTTCAACAATACCTGCCAGCTTGGGAGAACATCAGACAGGTGGGTGCTCCAAATAATTTAGTCAGGTTACTGTCTAGAACTAACATCCACCCCCCCAAACATACCACCCAAGCAACGTCCAATGTCACAAGAACATTTAACACTTCGCAGACAGGAGGTAATATCCCTCCTGCAGAAAAATGCAATAGAAATAGTTCCAGAGCACCAGAAAAATAAAGGAGTATACTCCCTATATTTCCTAATACAAAAGAAGGACGGAGGGAGGAGCCAAGATGGCGATCGGCATGGAAGTGTAGGCTCCCGGCTCCGTAAGCCTCCGAGCCCCGCAAGGAAATCCTGCACAAGATCCTGGTACTGCATGGCAGCGGGGCGACGGTGAATGCGCGCAGATATCGCTTGCGCGATCCCGACGTCTCTACCGGCCCTACAGACGGAGATATTCACGAAGTCAACTGGTGGCCTTAAACTACCCTGAGCCGAGACCTCGACTGGTAAACATGGCCGGCCAGCTAGACCTGGGCGGAGTCGGCCCACCGGGACGCAGCAACCCCAGAGAGGAATTTTCTGAAGGTGCCCTGGTTGTCACACGACGCGGCTGGAGTGCATTCTAGACATGGAGGCTCGGTGGAACTACTACTAATTGCGGAGTGCGGAAGGTGAGCCTGTCAGCTTTGTCTTTGATCCTGCCCGGTTTTCGCGGGCCGCTCCCGAATTTGTGACTGGTGCTGAGTCGGAGAGGGGATGGCCATAACCGTAGATTGCTTATCAGGCTTATACTTTGGAAGGCCCCGGGATTCCAGCTGTGGTCTGCCTGAGCCGGACTCGTCCCTGCCCTGCCTTCGTTCTCCCGACCAGTTGGAAACGCCTGATGGATGCCTGAATCAGAAGGAGTACAATACCCTGCCTACTGAAGTGCTGCGTGAGGGCGAGTGCGAATCACCGAGTAGTTCTGTGATGTGGGAGATACAGCCTATGCCGTCTCGCAGTGATATTCTTGCTGCTCTGGGTGACTTACAGTCCGCTTGGAGGGATGGCTCCCGAGCGCTTGGTGGAAAGCTGGATGATATTGCGCTTACACTGGGGCGACTGCATCCGGATAGCCCCCAGGTACGCGAGGAATTGCCCCCGCCTATCTTTGAGGAGGGTACTGTGTTTACACATGGACGCGGAGGGGAACGGATGATCCCGGACAGTGTTGGTGCCTGTGGCAGAATGCCCACATGTCTCTATTGTGCTGAAGGATGCCTTTCCCAGCATTGGATGGTGGCCTCGTTCACTGTAGCGTCGCTGATGACTCGGACACTGGTTCAGCTACTGTTGCCTCCTATGACTGCTTCCTTTTTCCTCGCCCCTGTACTTCTGCTATGGAATGCGTTTCCTGGATCGGAACTGGGAGTGATGGTCTTAAGTGAAGGAGACTCTGTCGGTGGTCGGCGACGTCCATTTTGTATTAGCAAGTTGCGCCTCTGCCGTGCGTGGACATTTTGTCTTCACGTGTCTGCTGAGACGGGATCTCCTCTGCGGGCGTGCCATGGGGGACTTACAAGAACGGGCCAGGGCTAAGTGGTTCTCTTTAATGTTTGATGTCTGTGTGGCTGGCGGGGAAGCGGGTTGGCGAGTTCTTAAGATACACCTAATAGCGCACTACGTGATGATTCACCCCCATTTTTATTGCATTAAGTGATTGCTGCTGTTGACTGTTGCTTTTGGGGTGGAGATTACATTCGTGGAAGGGGAGACCGGGAGCCTGTTGGGGTGGCCCTCCTCCGGAATTATATAACTTTTTTCTTTTTCCTTTTCTTTTTTCTGTACCTAAATTTCGGGCTCCTGTTTTTCGGGCGACAGGCACACTGCTAGGGGGGGGTAGGCCGTAGCCTCTGCATGCGTGCAGGGTGGGGTTCTTTTTTTGTTTTGTCTTAGTTTCTATGGGCCTTATTTTTTCTCTTCTCTTTTCTTGGTTCTTTTCTCTTTTTCTTCCTTCTTTTGGGTCAGTATGGTGGCTAGGTGTAGCGTTGCCTATCGTTTCTGTTGTTAGTGTTATCGCTAACATTAGTTAGGATGTTCCACGTTTATGGGGTGGGTAATGACCAGTATGTACTGTGAAAATATGCTTTTTATCCTGCTAAGCGTATTTTTGTGCCGCTCTTCCGATTGTGACTATTCGCTTCGTTGATAACCTGCTGTGTTCATTGCCCACTATGTGCTTTCGGCGGATTGAATGGCGTCTGATCCTTCTTATTTTATAATTTAAAAATTAACCTAATTTATCCTGTACTCGGCGGTTGCTTTTCCCATATGTGATATTTCGAATATTTGCTGCTTTTCATCTTTAGGGACTGCTGAGCTGTTCTATGGTTGCTTTTTGTGCTACAAACTGATTTTGAGGCCGGCCAGAATGGTTGTAGGCCCGTACCTGTATGCTGCTGTTGCACAATAAAGGTTTCCAAAAAAAAAAAAAAAAAAAGAAGGACGGATCTCAGACCCATCCTAGAACTCAGATCTTTAAACATTTACATACAGTCGGACCATTTTCATATGGTCACACTCCAACAAGTCCTTCCACTTCTGGTACTAAACGACTTCATTGCCACTCTAGATCTCAAGGACGCCTACTTCCATATTCCCGTCCACACAGAGCACAGAAAATATCTCAGATTTGTCCTAGACGGGCAGCATTACCAGTTCAAAGGGCTCCCATTCGGAGTCACAACAGCGCCAAGGGTGTTTACCAAATGCCTAGCAGTAGTAGCAGCACACTTAAGAAGACAAGATATTCATGTCTTCCCATATCTAGACGACTGGCTCATAAAAGCCAGCTCATACAGCCAGTGTGTACAACACACTCACTCCACTATTCAACTGCTTCACGACTTGGGATCCACAGTAAATCACACCAAATCGCATCTGCAATCCTCGCACATACAACAGTATCTCGGCGCTACAATAAGCACCCAACTAACACTAGTGTTGAAATCATACAGGAATCAAGTATTGTTGAAAAGAAGATTTAATGTCCAGCACAGCATCAGCAAGTACACAGCTACAGATACAATGTAAAACTGCCTCTCTGCCTCTACACCTTCTAGAATTCCAGGTCTTGTTGGAATCATAACATGGTGTGTAGAGCAGACATCAGAAGAACAGGCTGATGTCATACAAGCAGAAATAAATAAATAAATGATAGAGAAGACACAGAATGTAACAACTAGCGTATCCCTCTCCAGCCAGTATAACAAGCGTACAAACTCTCCTAACAATATTCAAACCGCAACACTCGCTACCAGCTCGAGTGTTCATGCAGCTCATAGGAATGATGGCATCTTGCATATTTGTAGTACCTCACGCAAGACTGCAAATGCGTCCACTTCAAGAATGCCTAGCACGCCAATGGAACCAGGCTCAAGGTCAACTAACAGACCTAGTGTTGGTAGACGGTCGGACTCATCGTTCTCTGCAATGGTGGAACACCAAAAACCTTTCCAAAGGGCGACAGTTTCTAGAGCCAGTTCCTCAAATAGTCATGACAGCGGACGCATCGCTCTCCAGCTGGGTAGCTCACCTACTGCATCACACCATGCAAGGCAGGTGGACACCGCAACAGAAGTTACTCCACATCAACCATTTGGAGTTGCTAGCTGTGTTTCTAGCCCTAAAAGCATTTCAAATTCAAGTGTCAGGCATAGCTGTCTTAGTCCGCACAGACAATATGACAGCTATGTACTACATAAACAAACAAGAGGGAACACACTCTCTGCAGCTCTCTCAGTTAGCACAGCTGATATGGAGATGGGCTATACCACAAAAAATCTTCCTCTTAGCCCAACACGTCCCAGGAGTACAAAACACTATGGCAGATCTGCTAAGTCGACAAACACAGCAGATTCACGAGTGGGAACTTCATCCGCAAGTTCTTCATCCGTTCTTTCAAATGTGGGGACAACCTCAGATAGACCTCTTTGCCACCCACGAAAAGGCAAAATGCCCAAACTTTGCCGCCAGATACCCACACCCATTGTCCAAAGGCAATGCAGTATGGATGAACTGGCCAAAACTATTTGCGTACACTTTTCCTCCTCTCCCACTACTTCCGTTAGTGGTACGCAAACTACAACAACATTCCCTGACGCTCATTCTAGTCGCTCCAACTTGGGCCAGACAACGGTGGTACACCATGCTGTATCATCACTAGGGTGTTTATTTCACCTGTATATATATTACAAACTGTAGCTCTTCTTGGCTTTCCTATAGTTCAATTCATACAGTTTACATAATTTGTCAACTGTGTCCCATGTGCCCAATCTGTAATTCATGGACTGTATGCAACTGCATAGGTGAGTAACAAGTGAATGTGAACACATGGTGCATGAATGGTGTGAAAGAGTGTCAGAAAGGCTGGGGTAGCACTAACTAGACAGAAGAGGTGTATAACCATATGTGTAAAAAACAAGGGGATGTATAAAAATAATGACCATACAGTCCATGAATTATAGATTGGGCACATGGGACACAGTTGACAAATTATGTAAACTGTATGAATTGAACTATAGGAAAGCCAAGAAGAGCTACAGTTTGTAATATATATACAGGTGAAATAAACACCCTAGTGATGATAAAAGGTGACATATAGAATGCCATGAGTTACGTGAATCATGCTCTAGAAATTAATGATGAATTATTGTTTTGAAATAGGTTCGGTTGTGTTTATTGTACATTAGGCTTGGATAATCTGATAGCCTTTTTAGAAAATAAAAGTCCCAGCAGTAATTTATGGAACTGTATCAATATGGTGTATAGGCCTTACAGTTTAGACTAAACTTTATTGTAATGGCATTGGAATAGTAATAATAATATGTAAAGTCAAAATGTGCAAACTGTGGGCTAAAAGCTATGTTTTATTTGTGCATTATGTGATATACAGTTTGTGGAGAAAATCATAGATACTGTCCTGAAGAAGGGGGCCATAATCACTCAAGGCTTCCGAAACGCGTCGACGCATTTATAAAGAGTCAAATTCGGAGTTGCCAACAAACATTTTAGTTATAAGGAAAGACAATTCCTCCCAGTGTTGTCAAACAGGGGTTCCGAAGTGACAAGACTAAGACAAATACTAGTGTCTTTTCCCATACTTTCTCCATTTACACACTAGGTGGTTTTTATTGTACAATGTATGTGTTTTTAATTAGAATTACATAAGAATTCATATGTTTTTTATTGAAATAAATTGTATATTTTTACATAAATATTGTTTTTTCCTTCTGGTGAGTGTTCCCCGAGCCAAAGATTGAGAGTTGAGTGAATGATGCAGACTGAGTGAGATAGGTCTCTGAATTCCGTTTGGATCCGAGATAACTTGATCTCCCATAGGGAAAATACTTTTCCTTACTTGATAGTATATTGGTGCTCGATTTCCCTTTGGGTAACAACAAGCCCCTCTCTTTGGATTATAACTATATCAAAAAGACACAAACTTTTCGTAAAACAAAACAGCCTTTTGTGTCTTTTTCACCGCCACTTAAAGGCAACCCCATATCAAAATCAGGGATCGCTAGGTGGATTGTTAAATGCATACACATATGTTACCACAAAGCCAAACGTACATTAACAATTCCTCCAAAAGCCCATTCTACAAGGAAAATAGGGGCTTCAATGGCAGTCTTAGGGAACATTCCCCTAGATGATATATGCAAAGCAGCTACATGGCTTACACCACACACATTCACAAAACATTACTGTGTAGATGTGCAAAATAAACAACAAGCCACTGTGGGCCAGGCTGTACTAAAAACAACTGCAACAGATACTGGTGGTCGCTGCTAGGTGTGGGTACTGCTATACAATCTATGCATAGTATGTAATCGGCAGCTCATATGCTTCGAACTGAAAATGCTACTTACCAGTATGCATCTGTTCTTGGCATGTAGAGCTGCAGAGTTACACACACCCATCCGCCTCCCCGGCTACCCTTATCTGTTCAGTATTATCTTAATTAGATACAAATCACATGGACATCACTACCTCTTGTACAGCTGCATCACTTCCCTAATGGCGAAAAACAATCTGGGGATGGAGCTTATGCCCATGCGCAGTATCATCCAAAGGAGGAGTCACCTATCCCGTGACTTCCAAAGACTTTTCTATAACAAAACAAACTGCAAACATCCGGGCCCAACACTAGGTGGCCATCTATGCATAGTGTGTAACTCTGCAGCTCTACATGCCAAGAACAGATGCATACCGATAAGTAGCATTTTCCTTTCCAATCCTGTCAGAATGTGTATGCTCATTGTAGGCCCTAAACCCTAGAGATAAAGTAAGTTCATTGCAGTTGAATAGCCATTGATGTCCATCTCTTAATGGGTGCTAGCTGTGAATCAGGTATAGCCCACAGCACTTCTTAAAATTCTATATTAGAGAAGCCAGTGATGACCAATAGTTCAAAAGCTGTATTGAAGTCACCAGCAATTATAAGAGGGGGACTTTCATCAATTAGTTCAATCAAAAATGCAAGCTGTCTTAGAGTTTTAGAGCCATTGTTCTCTCTGGAAGTACGACTGTAAACATTAAAGATGACACAGTTGCTGCCCTGTGCCAGAGGTTAATTTGAAGCCCAATATGTCTGATGAAGAAACGTTTAACATGTTAACTTTACAATTTAAAGAGATTTCAATCCATATAATAAGGCCCCTGAAAAGCCAACCCATCCCCTTTCTTTGTGCATTTAAACTATAATTCATGTAACCTGGCCAAAAATAGGGTGTCAAACACCAGGTTTCCTGAAATAAGCAAATGTCAAATTTGCTTCTAAAGGCGCCCCATTCCAGGTCAGCCATCTTTGGAAGAAGCCCTGCAATATACCAAGAAAGGATACTCATCTGACTGGGGACAGTTGCCATCAAAGTTTGGGTGATATTATGCTCCCCAGGCAACATAATGCTTGTCCCACTGGAAACCTGTATGCAATTGAACCTTTGGCCTTCATCTCTGTCATGTTCGATACAATTATTTATTGCCCCCCTACTGTCAATTTCCTTCGTTTCGGACACATTTATACCCATGCAGGGCTGGCTCAGCCAGTCCACTCCACCAAAAACCTAATCTCACACACTTCTAGTATTTGACCCAGAATACTAGGGACTATTTTGTTTGGTACTAAACGGACCTCCGGGGTCAGAAGACTGTATTTAAACTGGTTTGGGATGCTACTAGAAATACCGTGGCGTAGTTCAAGACCCACCAGGCCATCAACTATGTTCCCTTCAGCAAGAAGTAGCTCTGTATTGTCATACTTGTTCCCTGAGGTAGAATGAAAGAATGCTTTCAAAATATCAGAATGGATAATGGAGTGACAGTGACGTACGCCCTGGATCCCTTGAATAGACGTACTAATTAGTGAGCTTTTGTCCTCCCTCGCTGAATGAGGTAATTTGGGAACATGGATTAAGAACTCGGGTTTACTGTTAACATTACAAAATGGCATAAACACCCGTCTAGAAATAGTATGATTAAAATTGCTATGCTAGGTGGGTCTGACAGTTGCCATGCCATAAGAACTCTGTGCAGGAGAGGCAGTGTGACTATTATGATAGAGTGGAACTGTGTGCCTACGAACATTAAATTACCTTTTTGCATTACTAAGCAATCCTGTGGCAGCATGGTCGTAGATGGGTAATTGTCGCAATTGGCATGCTGATTAAGGCCCTTTGACTGATTAGCATTTGTAGGTTGCCCTGCGGGAGCCTTCCTTGGATTGTTACCGCTTGAGATTTTGAGGTAGCATGCAAAGCTGGACAGCTTTTTGTGTAAGAAAAAAGTCATGGACTGCTCGGTGCCGCTTTCAAAGGCAACGGCTGTTTTAGTTTCTTGATCCAATTGGCAACCTATAAGGATAATATTACTTTTAGATCTTCTATCTCCTCTTTTAGTTCCATAAATAGTACTATCATTGTGCTCTCAGGGGGCTTGCCATCTGCCCTCTTCTCACAATTCTCTTTTACAACCTGCATGCTAGCTACCTCATTGCGCCCACCCACTGATTGTAAAGGTGTGAATCTATTCTAGCAGATGACATTAACTTCTAGAAGGATAAGGCTCTTGGAATGACCCATGTTGGCTGTCCCTATCCGCCAAAGCGGATAAATCAACTGTGGAACCCTCTAGGTCTACGGACTTCACTAAATTGGTGGGGGGAATAGGTGGTAAAGCCTCTTGCTTAAATATTCCTGCTACCTTCGTTTTTTCTTTTTTGGCTGATGCTTTGAAAGATCTTTTACACAGTTATTTATTGACTCCACTCCATCAATTATTACCTCAGTTACCTCTAATGTGCAGCTCACCGGTTCCACTTTAGATGATTTTTTCAATTTATTTATCCCTTGCAGGAGCCCAGCAGCTTTTCTTTTCCCCCATCTCAAGACTAAGGACTTTTGAAGAATGATAAATCAGTGGTACATACAATAGTGATTTAATTTTGGGTCCTAGTAAAAGTGATAAACAGCAAGTTAGAGTTGTCTAGATAGATACAAATAAATCTAAGACTTCTCCAAGGAAAATATTTCCATATACAATTCAGCGACTACCAACCTTCCAAATAAAACCTCCAGCTGTAGTTTGTTTCAAGTGTTCAGTTCTCACAACAAACATTTCGGACAGTCCACGCAAGTCTCAAGTGCAGGTGCCAAGGGGGGGTGACCTGGCCTCTTTTGGCGATGACAGGCGAAGATAGGCCTGCCATTGGACTGGGTGCATCCCACCCAGCGGAGATGTTAAAGGCGCTTTATAGCGCAATCCAGGTCAAAGGGCCCACCTCCTCCTTTCTTCCTTGCTGTAAAGAACTCTTGAGATTGGAGTCTCTTGGACCCATGCAGTCTCTTGTGTCCTGCCCAGCAGGAATGTTGAGAGCACTTTATAGCCAATGCAGTTCAAAAGGCCCCCCCTTCTGCTCCCTTCCTTGCTGCAAAGAACCTGGGGATTGAAGTATGTGGCCCATACATCCATGTCTGGGGCGCTAGGCACCCATTGTAGTACCCACCGTACTGTCCTTTCCCAAAGTCGGCATAGCAGCCGCCTTACATGGGGCATTGAATCAGGGACATGTATGCCTTTCATCAGCAGCACACTCAATTCGTGCCCATCATGCGTGCACGCTAGAAGGGACTTCTCTCAATTATCATCATCATCAAACCAATGAATGGTATGTTAAAGGTGTGTCGCTAAGTAATATAGCTCTAGGTCTGGGACTTCATGCTGCCCTTTCCCGTTTGAGGGTAGCTAGACTAACCCTGTACCTTTTCCCGTGCATAAAAGAGTTGCATCAGCAAGCCATCTGTGCCATAAAGACCTGGTGTGGAACTTCATACATGGTTCCTCAGTCAATCTTGTTTTATGTGGAAACTGAATAAGGGAGATAAAAAATTTGCAAGGGATCGCACAGTCGTGCTCACTGGGGATAAGAGCTACGGTTCCCAGGATTCAAAGTAGGTAACTTAGCCATTACACCCTATCTTCTCCTTACATATCCACTTTTCTGAAAACAATTAACAAATCAAATGCAGCGTAGAGTAAAGTGGGGGACCTCAGCGTGTATGGTGTTTAACTGTGAGACTGCACTGTAGGAAGGAGTGAGGAGTTTGGTATGCAGTGTTACGAGCTACCTTGTTGTCATCGACTGTTGACATAAAATGTTGAACATGGGATGCACCAGTAAGCTGCTGCTTCTTTGTCTCTTTATCTATTTCAGGATCACCAACTCTCCGATGGCGGATATCTGTGTAGTGTGGGCTGTGTGTGAAGATGGTAAAGTGCGGGGATTCATCCTGGAAAAGGGAATGAAAGGGCTTTCTACCCCCAAAATCGAGGGAAAGTTCTCCCTGAGAGCTTCTGCCACAGGCATGATACTGATGGAAGATGTAGAAGTGCCAGAGGCAAACCTGCTGCCCCACGTGGTTGGGCTTGGCGTATGTTAAACTTTTGTACAACAGCCTAACCAAACCTCTTTTGACTCTTAAATATGCATTGATCATCTTGCACAATTTAACATCGAATTTATTAAGAAATCTGAACGTTCTCTAATGAATCAATCAATCAGGGGCTTGTATTGCGCTGCTACTCAAGGCGCTAGGGGTGGGTGACTGCTGGTCGCACTGGATGGAGGATCATTCTAAGAGCCAGGTCTTAAGGTTCTTCTTGAATTGGGTCAGCAGCACGGATTGCCTGAGGTGGAGATGCAGGGTGTCCCAGGTCTTGGTGGCGAGGTAGGAGAAAGAGCTTCCTCCGGTTCTGGTCTTGTGGAGGCTAGTGTGAGTTGAGCGGAGTTGTCTGGCGTGTATGTGGAATGCTAGGCGGTAGTGCATCCAGTAGAATTTTGTAAGCATAAGTGAGGAGCTTGAATGTGATTCTTATGTTAACTGGGAGCCAGTGGAGTTGTCAGAGGTGTTGCATGATGTGGCTGCAGCAGGGGATGTCGAGGCCAAGTCTGGCTGCGGCGTTTGGAACGTTCTGTAATTTTTTGAGCTGCTTCTGGGTGACGCCGGCGTAGAGTGCGTTGCCCTAGTCGAGTATGCTGGTAATGAGTGCATGGGTGCCCCTCTTTCTGCATTTCTGGATTCTGTGAGGATCCATCTGAATGTCTTTCAAAGCAGGTGGAGCGTGTGGAAGCAGGCTGAGGAAACTGCATTGATTTGGCAGTTCATTGTGAGCAATGAGTCCAGTACGATACAGAAGTTGCATGCATGGTCTGTCGGGGGCGGGGGAAGGGGGGAGTATCCTTGAGCGACTGGCCACAAGGAGCTGTCCCAGGCTGAAGCAGTGTGTCCCAGGATGACCTGTTTACAGTGATCTTACAGGCTCAGTCCTCAGACAGATGTCAGTTCTGGAATGATGTGATGTGGCTTACTGTTTTGGAGGTTGGGACGGTGCTTGATAGTGCAGCCCCTCATGATTCCCACCCCATCCTTAGGGATAAGGATGACCTGGAGCAAGGAATATTAAATACTGTTTCAAAAATGTGCAGACTGGAAAACAGCAGGTGGATCGGCACTGAGCACGGCTGAGAAAGAGAACTCTGGAAAAGCAGGTAAAGGTTGGCTAAAAGATAATTGCAGGAAGAGGAAGCAAACTAGAGTGGAGAAAGACAGCTTCTTAATATATGCTAGGACTGTTCTAATGCATTTTATTTCAGGATCAGTACAATAAGAAATGGTCAAGTAGCACGTATTTACCAAATGGAATATGCTACTTACCAGTATGTTTCTGTTCTTGGCATGTAGGGCTGCTGACATTCATATCTGTGCATAGATCGCCGCCTAGTGTTGGGTCCGGATGATTGCACCTTGTTGTCCTGGAAGAGTCTTCGAAGTATCACGAGATAGGTGGCTCCTCCCCTGGACTACACTGCGCATGGGCATCTTCTCCATCCTCAGATTGTTTTTCGCCATTGTGGCAGAGATGGAGATAGTAAAGTAAGAGATGGCCATGCAAAAGAGAATACTGTAAGAGAGAATACTGCAGCTGCAACAGGCACCGGGGAGGAGGGTGGGCGATATGAATGTCAGCAGCCCTACATGCCAAGAACAGATGCATACTGGTAAGTAGCATATTCCGTTTGAGGCATGTGGGCTGCTGAATTCATATATGTGCATAGACTGAATAGCAGTATCTCCTCTAGCGGTGGTTACCTGTGCCAGGTGCAGCAGTTTGAAAAAGAGTTTTGAGGACAACCTGGCCTACAGCAGCTTGCTGCTTTGCTTGCACCTCTACACAGTAGTGTTTTGTGAAAGTGTGTATGGTAGTCCATGTGGCTGCTCTACATATGTCTTCAAGAGGAATATTCCCTAGGAAAGCCATGGATGCCCCCATTTTTCGCGTAGAGTGTGCTCTTGAGGGGACAGTAAAAGTGCGTTTAGCTTTTTGATAACATATTTGAATGCATTTAACGATCCATCTGGCTATTCCTGACTTTGATATTGGATTTCCTTTATGTTGTGGTGAAAAAGCAACAAATAATTGCTTTGTTTTCCTAAATGATTTCGTTCTGTTCACATAATAAAGCAGAGCTCTCTTTACATCCAGTGTGTGTAGGGCTCTTTCAGCTACTGACTGTGGATTTTGGAAGAACACTGTCAGTTCTATTGATTGATTAATATGGAAATTGGATATAACCTTTGGCATAAAAGTAGGGTTTGTTCTAAGAACCACCCTGTTAGCATGTACCTGCATGAAGGGTTCCTGAATTGTTAGTGCTTGTAACTCGCCTGAGTGAGGTAACGGCAATCAAGAATGCCACGTTCCATGTTAAGAATTGCAGTTTGCATGAGTGTAGAGGTTCGAAAGGAGGTCCCATAAGTCTGGTAAGTACTATATTTAGATTCCAGACTGGGGAAGGTGGGTGTCCTGGCGGGATCACCCTTTTAAGACCCTCCATAAAAGCCTTTATTGCTGGTACTCTAAACAGTGAAAGGTGTTGCCTGTTTTGAAGGTATGCTGCTATAGCCGCTAGGTGTAGTCTTATGGAAGAGTACGCTAGGTTGCATCTTTGAAGATGCAGCAGGTAACATATAATGTTCTGTATGGAAACATCTAAAGGGTTGATTTGGTTATTGTTGCAGTAAATAACAAATCTCTTCCATTTAGCTGCATAGCACGCTCTTGTAGTTGTTCGTCTTGCCTTTTATTGAGGTTCATGCAGTCTGGAGGCAAGATAAGGTATCCAAATTCTAAGACTTCAGGAGCCAGATCGCTAGGTTCATCTGATTGGGATCTTGGTGTCTGATTTCTCCATGATTCTGAGTTAGAAGATGTTACGCGAGGCGCAGCCTTTGATGAGGATCTACTGAAAGTTCCAGGAACGTTGTGTACCATGGCTGTCTCGTCCATTTGGGAGCAACTAGCATCAGTGTGAGTGACTGTTGCCGCAGTTTGCGTGCCACCAGAGGAATCAGTGGTGCTGGGGGAAAAGCGTACGCAAATCTGCCTGACCAGTTCATCCATATCGCATTGCCTTGTGACAACGGATGAGGGAACCTGGCGGCAAAGTACTGGCATTTTGAGTTTTCGTTTGTGGCAAACAGGTCTATCTCTGGGTGTCCCCACTGCCTGAAGAATGGTTGGAGAACTTGGGGGTGAATCTCCCATTTGTGTAGTTGCTGGCTGTGCCTGCTGAGCAGGTCTGCAATCTGATTGTCTTTCCCAGGGAGGTGTTCTGCCAGGAGAAAGATATCTTTTGGAATTGCCCACTTCCATATGCTCTGTGCTAAGTGGGACAGTTGTGGAGAGTGTGTTCCTCCCTGCTTCTGGATATAGTACATTGCTGTCATGTTGTCCGTCCGGATCAACACAGACTTGCTGTACAAGTATTTCTGGAATGCTTTCAGGGCGAGGAATATCGCTAGCAACTCTAGTTGGTTGATATGCAGTTTCTTTTGTTTGTTTGTCTAGAGCCCTTGTACTGTGCAGTGAAGGAGGTGGGCTCCCCAGCCTGTCAGTGATGCGTCCGCTGTTAGTACCAGTTGTGGAACCGGTTCTTGGAACAGACGCCCCTTGGAAAGGTTTTGTGGGTTCCACCACTGCAGAGAGTTGTGAGCGCGACTGTCTACCAACACTAGCTCTTTTTGTTGTCCTTGAGCCTTATTCCACTGCCGTGCTAGGCATTCTTGCAATGGACGCATGTGAAGTCTGCCATGGGGAACAATGAATATGCAGGAGGCCATCATGCCTATGAGCTGCATGAAGACTCGAGCTAGAAGAGAGTGTTGTGGCAGAAATTTGCGAATGAGCATCTGCATGCTGGCTATCCTCGCTGAGTTTGGGTATGCCTTTGCCACTGAGGTATCTATTGTCGCTCCCAGATATTGTTGTATGTGGGATGGTTGAAAATGCAATTTTGGGTAGTTTATGGAAAACCCTAGGCTGTGTAGCAGCTGAAGTGTTTGAGATGTGTCTCTTGCACACTGTTGGTAAGATTTTGCTTGTTTCAGCCAATCGTCTAGGTACGGAAACACATGGATGTGTTGCCTCCTGAACTGTACAGCTACTGTCGCTAAGCATTTTGTAATCACTCTTGGAGCCGTGGTCACCCCGAAGGGGAGAACCTTGAATTGGTAGTGTTGACCTTCTATCGTGAATCTGAGATATTTTCTGTGAGCTGGATGGATGGGTATGTGAAAATACGCGTCCTTGAGGTCCAATGTTGCTAGGAAGACTCCTTGCTGTAGCAACGGGAGCACTTGCTGTAGTGTGATCATATGAAAGTGTTCCGACCGTATGTATTGATTTAGGGGTCTGAGGTCCAATATTGGTCTGAGTGAACCGTCCTTCTTGGGAATAAGGAAGTATAGGGAGAATACTCCTGTCCCTTGGTGTTGGAAAGGGACTGGCTCTATGGCCCCCTTTTCCAGCATGCATTTCACCTCTTGTTGTAGCAGAGTGATGTGTTCTTTGGACATAGGACGATGTCTGGGTGGTATGTTTGGTGGGGTAGAGGTGAGTTCTAGGCAATAACCATACTGGATAATTTGTCTCACCCACCTGTCCGTGGTAATTGCGTTCCAGACAGGTAGGAATTGTTGGAGCCTGCCTCCGACCGGTGTTAGGTGGTCTGGAGGTAGCGTGACAAAGTCACTGTTTTGTGGCAGTGGAGGCTCTGGTGTTATTGCCTCCATGTCCTCTCCCCTTGTTATTGTTGCCCCTATAACCTCCTCTGTTGGAGTTCTTGTTAAAGGAACCTTGGGTAGAAGTATTGCCTCGTGTAGCTGCTCTGTATGAGGAGCGTCAAAAGGAACCTCTGTGTTGCTGAAAGTGCAATGCACCCATTGATTTTGCAGTTTCTGTGTCCTTCATTTTGTCTAGAATGGTGTCAACTGCAGGGCCAAAAAGGAAGTCTTGATTGACTGGCTGGTTAAGAATGGTGGACTGCACCTCGTACTTAAAGCCCGAAATACGCAGCCATGCATATCGTCGTAGTAGAACGCTAGTGTTAATAGACCTGGCTGCGGTGTCGGCTGCGTCAAGCGCACATTTGATGGAGGCGTTTGTAATAAATTTTCCCTCCTGTATGAGGTCATTAGCTTGGGCTTTAAAAGGCTCAGGCAGATGTTGCATTAAGCTTTCAAGCAGGTCATAGTGTGCTCTGTCGTAACGAGCTAGCAGAGCGTTTGTATTCACAATTCTCCATGAATTGGAGGCCTGTGAAGCTACTCTTTTACCTGAGGCCTCTAGTACTTTGGACTCTTTATCAGGAGGAGGAGCCTCCCCTGTTGTCTGTGAGTTGGCCCCTTCTGTGTCGACGACTTTTGGTGGCTTATTGTTTTTTTTCGGCTCAGACTCTTTGGTCGGGTCGACGAGTGATTTCGGAGCGACCGGGTTTTTCGGTTCGACACGATTTTTGTGCTCGACAGGTTTTTTCGGTTGACTATCCTTTGTCGAGTCGATGGCTTTTTTGGGATCGACCGGTCTTTTTGGAGCACTTGTCTTTGGTTCGATAGCCTTCTCCGGCTGGATCACAGGCTTCGATACGGCACTCTTTACGTCGGCGACCTTCTTTGGTTCGGCGACTTTAGGCACATCAGGCTTTTTGTCTCGACGGCCTTCTTCGGGTCGGCGCCCTTCGGCTCGGTGGCCTTCTTTGGCTCTACAGTCTTTTTAGGTTCGGCGCCTTTTGGCTCGTCGGCCTTCTTTGGTTCGGCGCTCTTTGGTTCGACGGCCTTCTTCTGGTCGACGCTTTTAGGCTGTACGGCCTTTTTCGTTTCGACGCCCTTCGGGTCGACAACCTTTTTGGGCTCTGGAACCTTCTTTGGGATCTCGTTACTTGGCTCTGGGGTGTCTGAAGGCTTAGGTTTCGGTTTCGGAGCCGAGCCGGACGGCGGGGCTGGCGAATGTTTCTTCGGATCTTGGCTAATGCCTTTTGGCGATTCCTCGACCGGAGCCTTCGGTAACGGGGTAATCGGTGTCGGTGGCAGTGTACTCACGATTTGCCCCGGTGGGATCTCGTCGTCGGAGGCCAAGTAGTCCTCGATGGTGACGATCTCTAGGTCTGAATCTTCAGCTTCTGGAAGTTCTTGGTCATCATTGAAGATGTTGTCTGGTTCCGGTGCCTGTCGCTGCATCTTCTGCCTAGCAGCCCGTCGAATCCATATGGTTTTCTTCGAATGGAATTGGGCACAGGCTGGGCAGGTTTCTTCCTTATGGTCTGGTGATAGGCATTTGTTGCATACTGAGTGTTTGTCAGTATGCGGGAACTTGGAGTGGCATTGTGGGACCTTTTGAACGGGCTCCTTTCCCTCGGCAGCAGGCCCACGTGGCGTCGAAAAGGCCCAACAGCCCGCGTCGACGACCGGTTCGAGATGGAAAGTTCGATCGAGTCAAAAAGTACAGAGCGAAAACAATACCGTCGAAGTCGAAGGCCTTTTGGCCTTTAGAAAAGTTTTGTTTCGATTCCGAAGTTGGAGTATAGGAATAACATCCGAACCCAATGGCGGAAAAAAACAATCTGAGGATGGAGAAGATGCCCATGCGCACTGTAGTCCAGGGGAGGAGCCACCTATTTCGTGTACTTCGAAGACTCTTCCAGGACAAGGTGCAATCATCCGGACCCAATACTAGGCGGCGATCTATGCACAGATATGAATTCAGTAGCCCACATGCCTCGAACATAAATGTTCTACCATTTGAGGCAAATCAAACGCATTCACAAAGCCATATTCTTTGGATTGCACATTTCCAGTTAAATGCAATTTATTTGAAATGTCAAAATTATTTGAAACAGTGATAACACAATAGCTCTTCGCTTCACGAGCCTGAGGAAGACCCCATTCTAAGGTCGAATCTACTTAGCACATCCACAGGGGTCGGTTCGTCGCACTTGCTACACAAGCCAGGACAACTGTAATCATTGCAACAGTGTTCATATAGGGCTATGTGTTCGATGGAACGATTTGCCCTTTTTTTAGAAAGGCCGGATCAGCACCAATTTGGGATGATGTATACATGTCACACTACCCTGTCCTTATCCACCTCCACTTGCTCACGATAATCACTTCCACACTCCTTTCCCTTCTCCCGAAACCTGAGCACCAAATTTCGCAAATGTATGTTTTTGTTTTCAATTGCAACAAAATAGCTATTGTGTTATCACGGTTTTGAATAATTTTGACATTTCAAATAAATTGCATTTAACTGTGAGTGTGCAATGCAAAGAATTTGGCTTTGTGAATGCGTTTGCTTTGCCTCAAATGGCAAAACATTTCTTTTTGGTAAATACGTGCTCATTGACCATTTCCTATTGTACTGTACAAGTAACCCAGGTCTAGTAGCCTATTGGGTATCCCCATTGTTATATAACATCTTTTTAGGTCAGGATCGGCAGCAGGAAACCAAAATGACCTTCCTCTGGGTGTACAGTATTTTAAGCTTATCCAGTGCTCTTCATATAGGCAGAGGTATCCGAGGTAGTCCCAATACCAGAACACCAACAGATGGCCCCTGTAAAGGGTGACCAGAATTTTAAAGCAAAAAATACGGGACATTTCACAAAAATAGAAGGAGGACTATAATTTTACGTCAAGCGACCGCACAGAATGACAGCGCTCCTCAGCAGAGAATTACAAAACAGGCAGTAAGAACATATATAAGATGCTACTTTTAAACCCAGTAGCTTGCCTATGAATTAAATTGCTTTCTTGGAACAACTGCTAACAATCCCCGCTTTGTAAAACAAACAAAAAACACCTTCCCCCGTTTTTGGTCGACCCTTTCCAAAAAACCGAGACATGAACTAAATTTCTCGACATCTGCCCGGACAGCTGGGGAAAAACGGGGACCTTCCTGGCAAATCCGGGACGCCTGGTCACCCTATCCTTGTACCATTAAACTGAACGCTTCCTCCAGTCTCCACGAAATCCTGCCTTGGCAAACTGCAGCTTCACTAGCTTCAGCAGTGCAGCACTTGGTCATTGACATCCTGTACTGTGCATAGGTTTTCCCTTGCCTCTGGCTGCCACAGTGTGGAGTGCAGGAGCCTTTCCACTGCTTCCGGGCTAAGGCATCAGATACTAAACCTTCACCGACAAGCAACAGCACCCATTTTGATATCAAACAAATAGACGTTCGGGGATCTGGGGCCAATGTGTGTCAAGACAGGTGAGCTACTGAGATTCAGGACCGGTGATAGAGCAATCATTTATGTAACACAAACAGAAGAACAATCTTTTAGACTGCACTAAATGTACAGATTTGGGTCTCTCAGGTGAGCTTTCCTCTGGTAACATGCAGCTGGGGTTGGCCGTCAAGGGTTACAGATTTCACATGCTCATGTATTAGACAAGATTTATAACAGCAGAGCTGTGCTAACATTCACTTTACACTGATCACTCGGACTCAGTCCTTGCATAGCAGACCTATTTTTTTAGGTCATGCATGAGAGAGAGCTCTGAGATGACCTAGATCGCACAGAACCACATCTCAAACATCATAGATCTACTTAACGATACATTGCTCTTTCAGGATTAGGTTTCAGATGCAATAGCTGACTTTCAGTTTGCATCATTGTGTGAGGCTACAGCACTACCTAGAATAGCCAATGTTATCTTTAGGTTACATGAATAGTAGAGACTGAGGCCTGTGATAGCAGTTCATTCCAGGTGAACAATTATTACAGGTTCAGACTGCATGACAATACTCGAAGTGCCACAAATCTCACAGTGTATAAAACAAGAAATGATGGATGACATTGGGTAAGTTAATCATAACAGGGCTTAGTCAGCAGAGCTCTTACTCAGGTTATGTCAATCGTTTTGAATCCATCAGCAGAGCTGTTCCACAAATCTCTCAAGCTGAGATAGCTGAAATCTCTTTCAGGATACAGAGACCTGTAGTGCTCAGACAGCAAAGCAGTTCCTCGGGTACAAGACCTCACAGAATCAAGCCCCAAACAACGTAGAAGTATCCCTAAAGTTAGACAAAGCTTTACATTAATGCCTTAAACAGAAGGCTTTAACCCAAGGC
Organism: Lissotriton vulgaris; assembly: GCF_964263255.1. Lineage (NCBI taxonomy): Eukaryota > Metazoa > Chordata > Amphibia > Caudata > Salamandridae > Lissotriton > Lissotriton vulgaris. Next base: position 1,036,939,020 of record NC_141685.1, read on the forward strand.
TTAAATAAAAGCGCAAGTCTAATATAGCATATCACATCCCTCCCGTATACATGTGCAGAGTTCAACCCATGTTTAACGCTCTGTCTTTAATCAACAGGACTAACAGATCAGATATACAGTAGGCTTGTTGTCCACAGGCCCCCTTATGGGGAAGTTGCTTACCAGACATCTAGTTTTCTTTTAGGGAATCTCCATTGAAAACACAAGCTCTGACTAGTTCCTCCAATGGGCAGAATTCTGCAACACTTTAATAAAATATTTATAATAGGTACTTTTCTTAGATCATAGGGTAGTAGAGAACACCTTCCATAACAAACCTCTAAATGCCGTTGTATGTACCTACATTTTCGGCATTGGACTGTAGCAAGCTATCCTTAATTTAGAAGATCATGTTATTGGTACACAAGGAATTTGCAGTGACATATGGAACTCAGCAGTTTCTTTGTTGGTGATACCCATGATTAAACATTCTTGCAAAAATGGAAACTGAGGGTACAACTGTCAATATTTACCCAGCTTTGAAACAAGAATATTAGAATCCTATATTGTCCGAATTCCACTTATTTTCTTTACAAAAAAAGCCAGTTACTTTTTAAAATAGTGACTATGATAAGAAAAGTGACAAAACTTGTTTACAAGCTTTGTTTTTTAAATGAAAAAATGTGAGCAAAGATGGGCAGTGTGTTTAGGTAGACTACAGCCCATTACGTTTGGATAACTGAGGCTGCTCCTGCTAAGGGATAACATACCACCAGTATGCTTTCATGAATAATCAGTATTAGTTGTACAGGGACATATGTTCCTATCGAAGCACAAACGTTTTCTTTTCTTCCGTAGGGAGGAAGGTTGTTTATGATTTTAATGGAAATTCCCCGTAAGGAGAGTTAAGATCAGAAGGAATTACCTTAAAGTATCTGTCTTGCATATCTTTATAATGGGGCCTTTCTTAACAAAGCAGTAGTTGGAGATGTACCTCTAGTGGGGTGATAATTTGATTTATATACTAGGATATGGTTTCATTTTTTAATAACAAAGTAAAAATGCACAAGACTATTCCCTAGAAAGTAACTGTTCAAACAGGCCTGTCGTATACGAACAAGTGCTTGACTGTTCGAATGTTTTTAGTCTTCTGTAGTAAAATGTTAGCATTGTGCAAACATCTAAAATGTACAAAGATCTTTCTGCATTAGAGGAGGGATTGTTTAACCTCTTCGAGGCTATTGACGGAACCGTTCCGTCACGGCTCGCGGGTGAGCTGTGCTCATGACGGAACGGTTCTGTCACGGCCCGGCCGCCGCGCCTGCGCGGCGCGTTTAATTGAGCGGGCAGGGCCGTGAAGGAACCATTCCGTCATGAGCACAGCTCATCGCGAGCCGTGACGGAACGGTTCTGTCACCCCCCCCCCCCCCCCCCGCGACCGTTAGCGCTGCGGCGGGATAGCCGCCGCAGCGAAAGGGTTAAGAAGGTTAGAAGTGAAATAGGCTAATTACTATAGAAATCTGACAATACACTGTGAAGCAAACGCGGATGCATCCTCATGACCACCTTATTCTTATACAGAGTAGCGTGCTTGGGAGCAAAAACATGGATTTCTATTACTGAGTGTCCTGGGGTAGTTGTTCCTTGTTCTTTTATTAGACATGCTGTAAGAAATCATTTCGGATAGGCTCAAAACGATGCCTGCGTGTTTTGAAAGAACTACATTAAGTTCCCTGGAAGAAAGTGGTCCCTTAACTGGAGGGAATATATTTTCCATCCCCTCTAGCAAATCCTCAATGACTTGGACTCTAAAGGATTGTAGTTGTCACAGATAAGAATGACAACAGAGTCCTAGCTCATTGCTTCTTTTGGTCATTTAATACAAAGAGGATATTGTCTCAAAATATCTGCTGTTCTGGAAATGTAGCAGACATGTCGACTCTGTCGGCTGCCACACCGAGGGCCCCGAAATGGATGTTCTCCATTTGACCATTCATATAAAAGTTAAAAGTGGCCAGTCTTATAAGGCCCTAAGTGACCGGCTTAAGAGCTCTATGAACATTCAACCAAGGTTCCCTTATGTTGCTTTGATAGTTTGGTGTCCATATCAAATTTAGCACCTTCTCTACCCAGCTTGTCAAGTCATCTGTCCTTTCCTGCGCAGTTACATAAGTTTAAACTAGTTAAAGCTGCCTGACAGAAGAAATAATTTATTGAAGGGACTCACAGAGAAGCACCTCCCCTGTTTCAAGGAGTCCTTGCTCATATAGTCGCTGATTTGTCAATGTTTAAGAGAGATACATTTTAAAGTGCATGTATTCTCTTAATTGAATCAAGTACATCAGATGCTTGGAGAAAATTTGTGTTTACTCTACGCTTGAACTTCCTGTCGGTAACAGCAATATGCTTCGTCAAACATTGTTCGTATGTCCATAGGACCCTGTGGAATGCTGGCTGCATGCACTCAGCAGTATTTTGAGAATGTTCTTGATGCCGGGACACACTTAAAAATACAGGGAACTGTCTTGAACTGGGTTTTTTTGGAAGCCCCCACTAATTTCTGAATGTAAATAAGGTAAATCAGGTCGCCAAAATAAAATAAAATATTCCCCATCGTGCCTCAGAGTTCCCTCTCATAAGGGTACACATGGACTCCAAGTGATTCTGAGCATATTGCTCCATTCCCACAATCTGTCACAAAGCATATTCTCACGCTGTTATAGAGCCCTATGTCGGGCAGTATTTGGCATGACTTTCAACAATAACGTGGGCACTTGATTAATTATGAATCGACCTATTGGTTCCTAATTGACATATAGTGCTTAGTGGTCGCATCATGCTCATTCTCCATTATTGTTCCTTCTAAGCAACTATAATTAAGCACTTATAAACTACTCCAAGATTCCTGTCATTGTTCATGTTCTGAATCAGATCTTATTCAGCAAAAATAGACGTTCCATGTCTGTCATAAAACAACCTAAATATGTGAAATTCTATTATACGTCGACATGGCAACCCTTCACGCATAAGGTTACCTCACCTTTTATAGGCAGTTATACTAGCAGTACCAGTTTGGTGGCTGATCCTTGCTGGACAGACCTTAACCAATAACTGAAAAGCAGTAAAGTGTACCACCCAGTCCTGATTCATCAGTCAACCTTAGACCTGCTCTGTTGGCTTTTCATTTTGTTTTTCTGAACGCTCACTAGCTTACTGCTTGTCATCGGTGCTGTATGGCCGATTCTTGCCTGCCCTTTATAAGTCACTTTCAATCTGGCAGGGTCTTGCAAATTAGCATCTAATTGTAATATCAGGCACTTGCAAGTCGTACCTCTCAGGGACGAGCGTTTCTCTAAAGTAATGTGTGAAAAGACCAAGCTAGAAATATTGTATATAGCTGCTGGATTGTGGATACCTGCCTTCCTAGACAAAAGGTCCTAAAGACCTATACAATCATGCACATTGATTATTAGCGTCTTTTAGTGTCCACAGTGGAAGTTGGTGGGCTCTCTATGTTTCTTAACACACGCTGTAGTCCTTCTTGTTAAGGAAAAGCTTTAGTTGGGGAACAAGCTGTGTAGCCTCGGGGATAGGGGGGGCTGGAGACAGCAGCTACCTTTTTTGCTTCACTGAGGCATTCTTCAATATCTGTAAAACCAATTGTTGGCCTGTTTCGGAAATGCCCACCAATGAGCAGATTTTGCTGATAAGCCCGAAAATTGTAGGAAGTCTCCTCATTTTACTGGGAATATCCATGTAAAAATAGATTTCAGGGGCGTGGCTTAGAAGCCAAACATGGTGGATGCGTCTTCCTAGAGCTCCGCAGTTCGCTCCTTCTCAGGGCCAATATCCTGCAGAATCCTGGACCCCAACAACTGCCACAGTGGGTCACCTGCCACGGAACACACCGCGATCCTGTTGACAAGATCCAGCCGTGGCGGGAGGCCTGGAAGGCCCCGATCTGTGACTGACCTGTGGCGGCTGTGTGCGGGGCCATGGGTGGAGGATGCTTGCCACGGTCGCCGATCATCTTTCTCGCCAGCGGGACGGCTGCGGAGGCGGCGGCCTTGTCCTGCGCGACATCGGAGGAGCGTTTGTAGCGGGCCAGCTCCTGGGAAGTGGCTGATATTCACGGATTGGCCGGAGGGCCTACATTGTTGCCTCAGTGCCATTGCGGTGCCCCTCCCCTGCCTCCCTGTGCATCGGCGCATGAGAGAGAGGTGCTCCAGACCTGGCGGGCCTGTACGGGGCCTGGAGCTCTTGACCGCTGCTAAGCCTGGTATGCCCCGAATGCCGCCTGGGGCGGATCACCGTGCCCGGAGCCGCTGAGACTGCAATTGCTGGGGCAGCGGAGCGCCTAATGATCCAGTACGCCGATCACTGACGTCTGTGCCTGACCGTAGTTAGGTACATTGAACCGGCTACCACGGGGACGCAGAGTTGAATTTACCTGCGGCTCTGGGCCTTGTCAGTGAATGGCTGGACTTGTGGCTCTTTCCCGCTGTGTGGCGCCCCACAGCTGCCCTCCTCGCCAGCTCCCCGGAACGAGAGGTGCGGCCTGCGGCCTGGGCTCCTGAGGCCGTCCGACGGCTGATGCCCATTGCAGCTGGATTCCTACAAACGCGGCCGCCTCTTTCTTTGAGGTGAGAGCCTCCCTGCAACGTCAGAACTGAGCTGGCAGTGGTTTCTCCCCAGCCCACATGGGACAGCTGGGGGCTGGTCCCGGACATCCACCGAAGGCCTTGGGAGGTGTGACTGCTGGGGTCGCCGGTACGGAGCCTCACGAATGGACCCGGGGTGGTTCGATACACACTGCTGACTGCCGCCCGCCTGTCTCTTGCTGCCTTTCTTGCTGTTCTTGCCCGCAGCTGGGGCTGGTTGTTGGGGGTCCCTGCGCTCTGCAATCTCAGCCGCCATGGGCAAGGATAAGCATGGTGCGGCGGCTCCCAAACAGAGCGTATGGCTCACTATACCACCATCCCCGCAGGGAAGGAGGCTGCGAAGGGTCTGTACTGCGACACAGCGATGTTGCAGGTGGCGATCAACCAGTTGTGGACTGCTTTAGAGGCCCAGATTGTGGCCGGGGGCTCAGAGGTGTCTTTCCAAGACCTTCGGAATGCAGTAGATCCGATTATTGAAGCGGAGACAAGGGTCTCCACTGTGGAAGACACAGTAGCCACCCTCCGGCAGAAAGTAGACAAGCGTGCCATGGTCTCACGGGAGCTGGCGGCGAGGGTTGAAGATACAGTAGGTAGGGCCGCTGCTACAATATCCGTTTGGTGGGTTTCCCGGAGGGTTGCGAGGGGACATAGATGGATAACTTCCTCACGGGTTGGCTCAGGGCGCTGCTGCCACCCGAAGACATGTCCTCCTGCTTTGTGATCGAGAGGACCCACCGCACTCTGGCCAAGAAGCCGCCGCTTGTAGAGCGTCCGGGGCCGGTGATTGCTCGGCTCCTCAATTATGCCGATCGGGATGCCATCCTCCGATTTGCCCGGCTCCACAAGGACAAAATGATTTTTGAATCTCACCCCATCATGGTCTTTCCGGACTACACTAGGCTGGTCCAGCACCAGCGCCAGTCCTTCGTGGCGGCCAAGCGACGACTTCAAGAATTGAACTTATCCTACGCGCTGCTGTTTCCCGCCCAGATGAAAGTGATCTACAACAACAAAAAATTCTTCGACACCCCAGAGGAGGTCTTTGTGTGGACAGATGAAGATGAAACCTCAAGCCTCACTCGCCACCTCCTGTAGACTTGGACTCCTCCCAGGGCTCACACTGGAGTGGCCGGCAGGGCAGAGACACGGCTACGAGATGCAATAGATCACAATCCAACTGGCGTGCCCAAAGCCACACAGGCCCCGGAGTTGGAGCAGCTTGAGCATTCAGACCTATCGTATCCTGTTATTCTTCAATAAGATGTGCGAAGACGTGGAGTTGGCCCAGCGCTGGGTTGCTCTCGATCCTATGGTTGGGGTCTCGTTCCAGCCCTGGAAGGTGTCGGACACAGCACACCCTGACTGGTTTGGGTAATGTTGGGTGGGGGGGATCCATTGGAGGAACCGCTTGGGCCATCATGTTTGGGGCCTGGGACGGGATTCCACTGCGACAGACACTTCATGTGTCTGGAAGTATGGGAGGTGGGGGGAGGCAGGTGGGGTCTCAGGGAGTTATTTGTTGTTAGTTCTACGTTTTATGCACCATACACGCAATTCCTTGCTTCGTCACCATCACATCGTCCAACACTACACACTTTAATACCTAAGAATGGCCCACACTACAGCTAACTCTCTAATGGGGAAACTTAAAATTTCAGCCTGGAATGTGCAGGGCTTACTGAATAATGTTAAGCGGGGCGGTACTCCATGTGGCAAAGCGTTACTCGGATAATGTCCTGCTATTACAGGAGACATATCTACTAGGCAGCGAAGCCCCTTGCCTTTCCCGCTATGGGTTCACCACAGTGTATTACTCTGGCTTCACTAGGGGAGCGCGAGGCACAGCAGTTCTTATTCACCGCAGAGTTCCGCTCCAGGTTACACAGCATTGGTCAGACCCCGGAGGCCGTTTTACAGTTATCTCAGGCAAATTGACCGTGAACAGATCACAATTGGGAGTGTCTATGCCCCTCCACCACTCAGTCAGACATTCATAGACAAATTGACACAACTATGGGCAGATCTCCCGGGCAGCCTAACGATACTGAGTGGAGACTGGAACGACGTTATGAATCCCTTAGATAGCTGGCAAGCTAGGCCGCCAGAATTACCCCCCTCTAGATCCAAATTGCACACACTGGCAAGTACACTGGGCTGGGCAGACTCTTGGCAGGCCTTTACCCCCTCAGACGCAGGGTTCACTTATTCATAGTCAGTTCACCCCACTCTTTCACGCCTTGACTATCTGTTCCTTCCACACAGCTATGTACACAGAGTGACACACACATCCATCCTGCCTCGGGGTCTTTCCGATCATTCGCCGGTTCAACTCAAGCTGCGCCTGCTGACTCGTCGAGCCCCATATCGGTGGCGCATGTCTCCATGGCTGCTCCGGGGTGCCGAGTACCAGGAGATGCTACACCGGGCAATTGTCTACTATCTTTGCTTCAATACCGTAACTTCCCCGTCCCAGATCACTCTCTGGGAGGCTCTTAAGCCCATGTAAGGGGGGCAGACATCAGTTATTGTACAGGGGAGAAGCAGCGCCTGCTGGCACAGACCTGGAGGACCGTCTGGTCCATCTGCAATTCCAAATTATAGAGAATTCAGACTCCTGCGCCCGTCGCAACATACTTCATGTGCAGCAGCAACTCCATCCGCTGCATACAGATAGTGCTAAAGAGGCCTGGTTGGCGACCCAACATAGGATATATCAATGGGGTGATAAGTCCAGCCAGATGCTTCATAGGCTTTGCCAAGCCAGAGTGTCCCCACGCAGGTAACTCTACTGAGGTCCTCAGAAGTTGACATGTGTGTCTCCCCGAGGCTGTGGTTCAGGCCTTTGCCGATTTTTACGCGAAGCTATATGAAGAACGCAAGGTCACTGCTAAATCCCTTATTGATGACTTTTTTAACAGATATCCCTCCTCGTCGCCTTTCGGACGAGCAGCGCGCCCCCCCTGGACGCACCCATATCCCTTGACGAGCTTCAGGCAGCGTTATTCAATACGCACCCGGCTCCGCGCCGGGACCAAACTTCCTGCGCCCTCACATGGGGACTGGACCTTGTCTGCTTAAGGCGCTTCAAAAGACCTCAGAGCAGGGTATTCTGCCCCCGGATTGGCGACAGAAAGAAATTGTAGTCTTCCTCAAGTCGGGCCGTCCTCCTGAAGACCCAGGTTAGTATCGCCCCATCTCATTGTTTAATTTTGAGCCTAAACTGCTGGGGAAGGCTCTCGCCGACCGCCTCCGCACGTGTATCCAGGGTTCGATGCATCCAGATCAGTCTGGATTCATGCCACAACACTCCACCAGACACAATATCAGACGGGCCCAGAACGTAGAGGCAGAAGCACACTGTCTGGGTCGCCCTACGGCGGTCCTGCTGGCGGACATGGATAAGATGTTCGATTCTCTGAGCTGGACCTATCTTTTTAAACTCTTAGAGGCCGTCAACCTGGGACCACGTTTCCGGGCCCAAGTGACAAAATTATATACGGACCTTACGGCATCGGTTCTTGTGGACGGACACTGCCTGGCCCCCTTCCCCATTCGCAGGGGAACTAGACAAGGGTGCCCCCTCTCCCCTCTGTTATTTGCCTTGGCGATCGAGCCATTACCCTAGTGGGTGCGCCTAGACTCTGTCTTCCGGGCACTGGATTGGTCGCCGGAGTGTTCAGACAGGATCGCGCTGTATGCTGACAACGCCCTATTCTTCATTTCAGATCCTTGGCCTTATGGGCCACGTGTGCTCCAAATCCTGCAGATTTTTGGAGAGACCTCCGGGTTATGCGCTAATCCATCCTAATCTATTCTGTTCCGCATTTGCAGTGAGCAAAGGAGCCAGGCTTAGGCTTCGCAACTAATCATCACTGACGCTGGCTTTAAGTACCTCAGGTGTTTATCACGCGTTGTCCTAATGAGGCTTGGTTGCGCAATGTAGCCCAGCTGCTCCCGACGGTCCGTGACGAGACGACGGTGTGGTCCCAACTGCCCCTATCGCTATACGGTAGGTCTGCCATTTTTAAAATGTTGTTTTTACTGCGCGTACTATCGGCCGAGAATTATCCCTATCCTATCCCCCCCATCGTGGTTCCTCGAATGAATGCACTCCTGAATAGGTTTCTCTGGCAGGGGGTGCGGTCTGGGTGGCGCTCACAACGTGTATTCAGTCTAGGTACTGCGGTGGGATTGCAGCGGACGATTTACGGGCATACTACTGGGCTTCGCAGTTATTGGTAATCAATGAATGGTGGTATGGTTCTCAGGTGGACCAGGCCTAGGCCGTGGAAAGGCTCTTCATGGCGGATACCCCGCTGCTTCACCTCTTGTACAGTAGCTCGTCCCTGGAGGCGTTTCCTCCGGCATGCAGGACAGTTATTCAGATATGGAGGCGGGTGGTCCGGTCTATGGGTTGATGGGGTATGCTGATCGGGGCTACTCCCCTCTGGCAGGGATCTCACCTCCGGCCTGTCTCGTCACTAGAGGGATTTCATAGGTGGGATGATATCGGGATATCCACTCAAGGAGATATTTTGCAGGTATCCACGCTCAAGTCCTTCCAGAGGTTGCAGAAAGATTTAGACCTCCACAAATCACAGTTCATAGATACTTGCAGCAACGCCATGCCCTGTCCCCCCTGATACGATGCCTCACGTCTTTACCCGAGTTTCACCCGTTGGAGGGTCGGTTGTTGATGGGTGGTCTGGGGGCCCACAAAATCCGGCAAATCTACCAAACGCTCACCACACGTTCAAAAACCACCATACATAGGACAGGAGCGGCATGGGAGGCAGACTTGCCATCTCTGACATATGACGATTGGACCGAGGCGCTGGCTAGCCCTTGGCACTCCGCGGTCTCCACCAGATACAGGCTGATCCAATTTAAATATCTCCACAGGATATATTACACACGCCTCTGCCTCTGGAAGATGGGGGCTATTGAGTCCTCTGCCTGTCTCCGCTGTGACTCGGACGAAGGGTTGTTTCTTCACACGGTGTGGAGTGGTGAGGCACTGCAACACTTCTGGTCGGGTGACCTGTCCTGCATGGGGAGGGTATTAGCATGGGAGATTCCAGTAGACCCTAGATTGAAACTCCTTCACAGCACAGAAGACATTGGGGGGGTGCAGATATAAAAGACACCTTCTGTTCTTGGGCCTTACTTTGGCAAAGCGTGACATTGCACAGCACTGGAAGGCTACGTCCCCACCCTGTGTAGCGAACTGGAAGAAGGCCATAGTTAGGTGTATGTCTGTAGAGGTTGCAGTGTTTCAGGCTAGGGGTTGCCCGCAAAAGCATGGGAAGATCTGGGCCAGGTGGGCCAAATATCAGGGTATCGATTTGTCTTTAATGGTGCAGCCCGTGAACCAAGATCCTCTTGAACAGCTGGTGGTAAATGACCTGCCGGTTTAATGTGATGGACTCATACAAATGTGGATGGAAATTCATTCGATGTGTATGTGCTATGTTGTCGAGGGTATGTATGGCGCGTTGTTGAGGGAGGTGGGTGGGGGCTGTTTCCGGTCTGATGTTCTGCAGACCTTCTGGGAGAAAATTTTGCAGTACCTAGAGTTTTCACAATATGCCCTTCAACTGTATGTTGCCTGTCCTTCTTGGCTCATTTGGTACTTCAGAAAATCAATAAAATATGTTGTTAGAAAAAACCATCCATTTGGCGGTCAGAAAGGCTCTGATTTTAAGAATCGGAGCTTTACTGACCATAAAATGGTTTTGTACATGAGGCCTTGATGTATTGACAGTGAACTGTATGTGGTGTAGTGATAAACATCCTTCCTTTTCAGCTAGTAATATATCACCATCTTCACCTTAATAAATCATTGTTCAGCTGCAACAAAAAAAAAAATAGATTTCAGCAGCCATCCAATCGTGATAGGCCATCTTTTGCTTTACCCGGTTCTCTCAAACCATCTGCCAGAAGCACTACCAGCGTGGTTTCTGTTATTACCATTTATGTGCCATGGTTATCAGTTGCTTCAGCAACTTGCCAGACTTCAGATACAGTACCTGTACCTATAGTTAAAATCTAGGCTATATTTAGTGAGCATAGTTGTAAAGGCTATGTTGAATATTTGGGCAGGGTGGGGGTAAAATGGCACTTTCCACTGCACCTTCCCTACCCATTCTTGTTTGGGGCGCAGGTTGGATTTTGTATCAGTCCGAGTATTTTATTTTATGAGTTAGAATAATCTTGTATGGTAGTAGCGATCGGTCACTAAAATTTGCTTGAATTATTTAATTCTAAGACTATTCTGGTGAGGCACTGCCTTATCTATTCATTACTTTGATAAGCGTCTGGTCCACATGGACTGAGAGGGGAAGGGAGGGAAACACAAAGTGATATTTTGATAGTTTTGAGATGTTTCTGTGTTTTTTTATATTGGGTGGTTTCTCTCCTCCTAGCTGATCTCCAGCCTCACCCCCACAGGCATCTGCCTTTTCAGTACTTTTTAGGTCTCGGCTTCGAGACCTATTGTCACGGAGTTCACTCTCAACGGAGCCAGAGCGGTGAACGAGCGCCGATTGCATCTCGTGGACGCGCACGCCGAGCCTCCTGGAGCCGTGCACATCTCTTGCTCCACATTCACACTCACGGAAGCACACACTCACGCACGCACGCACACTCACACACACACGCACACTCACACACACACACACACATCCTCCCTCTCTGCCCACTCCCTCTCTGCCGCCCCCCCTCGACCCCCACTCACCGGGCTCTTTCCCTCGCAGTGGGTCAGTCATGGCAGCAGGCAGACTCGGTGTCTTCTCCGGGGATCTTCAGCTGGTGTGCACGCCCACGCTGCGTCTCGTGCGCGCCCGCCACGCTGTTTCGCGCCTGTTGATCCTCAGCTTGTTAGGTCAAGCCTGCGACCACACATGTGCGCTCTTGCTTTCCAGACACTTGTTCACAATAGCCCGCCCATTGCTTACCATTTGTTGGCTTCAGTGCCACTCTTCTTTGCTGCCTCCTAATTAGATAGAGCAGGCCAAACATCACTTCCATTGCATTCTGTGGAGCACGGACCATGCACAGATTGATTAAACCTAATTAGTGCCAGCCCGCTGCTTGGGACATGGTTGAGGTACTGTTTTTTCTTCCCTACTCCACTTTGTTCATGGTGCTTATTTCCAGCTCCCCACCACTCCTCCCTGCTCTCATTTGTACTGAAGTCATTAATTAGGACTTGCCTAAGTGGTGCCAGCATTGAGTAATACGTGCCTTGCTAAGTTCCGGTGGGTTTGTCAAGATGGCGCAGTCACTGCCAGCTGCTCTGCCTCATTGATCATGTGTGATCAATAATCTCATGGCCACACTCTCATAAGTTATTGCCGGTATGAGTTTCGCCTACATCACTTGGATCAGCTATGAAAACCTAGTGCTGGCAATCCTCTTTTTTATGTTTTTCAGGGCTGCTGCAGTCGTCGTTCCTTTTCTTTTATCGCCTCCTCTTGGGCAGCAAATGGTCCTTTGCTATCTATGATGATTCCTAGGTATTTATATTCTAACACAACTTCCAGTGGTTGTTTAGCCAAATACCATGGATTTGTTCTTTTTCACTTTTTCTGATTCAAACTCATGACTTTAGATTTGTCCAGATTTATAGTCATTGTATTCTCTTCTGAGAAGCTTTGTATTTAATCTAGCAGATGTTGAAGGCTGACTGGGGTGCGACTGATGAGTTTATGATCGTTCAGCTGCATTTGATACTGTCAATCACGACATTCTGATTGATCGCTTGCATTTGCTATGAATCAGAGACAAAGCTCTCGCCCTACTAACATCCTTTATGGCAGACAGGCAACAATATACCACTCTAGAAAAATGTGGCTGCAAAACATGGAATCTTCCCTGTGGTGTCCCCCAAGGGGCGTCACTAATTCCCACCCTATTCAACTTATACATTAGTCCCCTGGTTAAACTTATCAGAATCTTTGGGTTCTCAGTTGTCTCCTACACAGACGAAACACAAATCGTAGTGTCTTCCTAAGGAAATCCCGTCCATAGAGCCTCTCAATTCCGCCTCTGTATGGAAAATATCAATATTTGGATGGCGAAAAACAGCCTAAGCTTAAACTCGGGTAAGGTTTGCTCTTCGGAAATAACATCACCTTTCGGTCCCCAGACTGGTGACCACCAGACATGGGACATCCCCCATCCCCAGTGGAAATGGTTAGAAACCTGGGGGTCATTTTTGACAGAAAGCTCTCCTTTGAGAACCAGATTAATCAAATAGCCACCTCAGTCTTCTTTTGTTTGAAAATCCTGAGGAAAAGTCTTACCATTTATCCCCCTCTAATCTCCAAAAATTGATCTTGTCAGCACTGATTTTGTCCATATTGGACTATTGCAATGGATTGAATATCAGCCTAAAACAAAAAATGATATAAAAACTTCAGACACTACAAAATGTGGCAGCCCATCTAATTTTTTATCTCCCCAAATTTTATTCCGCATCTGTAGCACTGAACCAACTGCACAGGCTACCTGTGAAAAAATGGATTGCTTTTAATGCTTTGTGCACTGCCTTTAAGGCACTACACAGTACTGCACCAGTTGCCCTCAGGCAACGCTTTAACTGGTATACACCTCCTAGACTCTTACGTTTCTCGGGCTTGAAAAATATTGTGGTGCCCAATTTCAGACTTGCTGTTAGGCCGGCAAAAGCTTTGTGACCATTGTTGCCAAATTGTTGAATTCACTCCCTTTGTAACTGAAATATTCCCAGACTCTTCTACAGTTCAGGAAAGCATTAATAACGTGGTTCTTCTAAACCCAGGCCAATTGGTATCCATCCTGCCTCTCTGAACGCCCGTAGGCAGCAGAGCACCAAGACACTGTCACAGGACCTTCCTGAGGAGGGTTCTTGTGAAGGCAAAGGACATTAACCCCTTCCCTGCTCATGACGAGCTCCGCTCGTCATGACGCACGGTTGAGCTGTGCTTATGACGAGCTGAGCTCGTCATGTATAATGGGAAAGCTCACAAATAAGCACAGGAGGGGAAAACCCATAGCAGCCAAGGTGTTAAAGAGACGTGTTTATTCTGTATTTTAACTCCTTTTATTGTTGTATGCAACAGCCACTTGAGATAACTGAAGAGTTCTGGTCAGAGAAGCAGTCCCGTAGTCACCAAGGTTCTCCCCGAGGTATCCCGAGTTCACTGGTCTTCATCCGTTTCTCGTGAAAGATGAGCGAAAACAAGAACAAGCATTTGCAATGCAATAGGTCTCGCAGCATTAAAGTTTGAGATATTGGCATTGTGTATGACAATGAGTTGCATAAAGTTTTTAGCAAACTTTGAATTGATGAGCAGTGAGAGTGTGTGCAAGAGTATGCTGTTGCTCACAGCCGTTATTAGTCACACAGCTCTGATGATGCACCTCACGCACGGGGCTGACGCACTTATTATTCACACAGCTCTGATGATGCACCTCAGGCACAGGCTCACAGCTGTTATTATTCACACAGCTCTGATGATGCACCTCACGCACGGGGCTGACGCAGTTCTTATTCACACAGCTCTGATGATGCACCTCAGCCTCGGGCTCACAGCTGTTATTATTCACACAGCTCTGAGGATGCACCTCAGCACGGGGCTGACGCAGTTATTATTCACACAGCTCTAATGATGCACCTAACGCACGGGCTCACAGCTGTTATTATTCACACAGCTCTGACACTGGGCTGACGCAGTTATTATTCACACAGCTCTGATGATGCACCTCAGGCACGGGCTCACAGCTGTTAATATTCATACAGCTCTGATGATGTACCTCACGCACGGGACTGACGCAGTTATTATTTACACAGCTCTGATGATGGACCTCAGGCATGGGCTCACAGCTGTTATTATTCACACAGCTCTGATGATGCACCTCACGGCGCACTGTCCCTTTTCTACAGAGTTGAAATACACCTCAAATGACTCGTACGTCACCGCTTTCGGCATCTTATCGAGTTTATCAATCATGGATATATCGGCATATGCATGTTACGAGCAGTCACTCCACACTGATCTCCGTCGCATTCTGCGAGGGGCAGCAATGCACACTGTTTCAGTAAGTGCGAACTGGAAGGATGCTGTTTGAAAGTGCGTGCACTGAATGTATTGTTTGGTACATGCCTGCGTTCTGTCGAATCAGCCGTAAAGTGTGATGTTGTGCGGGGGAGGGGGGGCTGCGCGCTGCTGTGCTACTATTGAGGCTTGCATAAAGAAGATGGGGCCACTGGGAAATACTGGGGGGAGGAGGGGGCTGTGTGAGTTTGTTGCACAGGTTAGGGATGCTGCTGTAAACACGTGTACAATATTGCCCTGTGGTGTTGCTTTTTTGCAGTAATAAAGAAAGACACTTTAGAATAACTTGGCTGTTGAAAACTTGAGACATGGCTGCTGGGTTTATTTTTTCACTCTTGTGCCATGCTCGTTTTTTCGTGTTCCATGAAGTAGGGAGGTATGGTGAGGCTGTCATCCGGCGAGCATACTGATGGGTGGCAGGGTCACAGGTGACAGGGTGGTAGTCTGGGGAGTCTGTCAGTGATAGGGAGGTGTGAAGGTGGGGTTTGTCGGTGTGCAGTGACAGGGTCTAGTGGCTCAGTGTGTGGAGAGTGCGAGGGGGAAGTGTGTTGCCTGGGCTGTTAGTGCTGGTTGGGTGAGGGATACTATGGCAATGGTGTAGAAGTGTGGCCAGTCAGTGCATCAGAGTCTGTCAGTGCTACTCTGTGTGTAGGATGTAGTCAGGGGGCGCCAGCGTGCAGGTTGCGGTGCCTGAGTGGAAGGGGGAAAGGTGCTTCCGTGTAGGTCGAGGTTATCGTTGAGAGTTGTGTAGGAGTGTCTGTGTGAAGGGTGGCATGGTTTTAAAGACAGCGTGGGTGTCGGTGTGCGGGTTTGATGGCATCGGATTGTAACTGCAGACCGTGACAGCACTGTGGGTGCTCGTGTGTGCGGGGCTGCGGGGGGGGGGGGGGGGGGGACGGGCTGCCAGTGTTGTCAGGTATGTGGCTCCGCTCCCTCCCTCTTCCACGGTTCAGAGGCCGCATTCCTTCCCTTGGCCCTGGGCGATGAGCGCGCAGAGCAAGGTCTACCCCGGGAGCAGTACACAGGAGCCCCACCCAGGGGAACGAACGAGTGATGGGGACTGGCGCATCCAGGGCCATCGAGAGGCGCAGCACTGATTTCCACCACCCGGCACAGGACAGCAGCCAGAGCTACTGCAGAGAGGCAGCAGCCCAGAGGCGCTACATGCATTGATGCCAGCGCCAAGAAAACAAGTGTCCAGGAAGGGCCCCGTGCCCAGCTGCTCTCCCTGGGATCTCACCTGTCACAGCTCGGCCGCCTCGTCTACTTCCGGTCCGGCGCCGGTTGGTGACGTCACAACAATCCCAAAGCTCTAACGCGCCACGCCTTGCCGGACTCCGCCCCCAACCGATAGCCCCGCCCCGAAGTTATGACGTACGACGTGGACTGTGGCGCGCGAGGAGAGGGGATGCATAAACTGGTGTCCAGCGCAGCTTGTGCACGAGATGAGGGGAAAGACCGGACTGGCGGTAAGTGGGACGGGGGGCGCTGCGCTTGTGTGTGCGAGCGTGTGTGTGTGCGACGGAGGAGCGTGTGTGTGTGTGCGCGACGGGGGTCTCTGTATGTGTGCGTGCGTGTATGTGCGCTCGTGTGTGTGTCTGTGTGTGCGCATGCGTGCAGGGGGAAGTGTGCCTGTGTATGTATGCGCTTCCCAGGAGACAGACACGGCGAGCGCGTTCGCGCGCGCGTGGCCTGCGCCGATCGCCTTTTGCGAGATGCGCGCGGCCATCTCTGTCTCCTGGGAAGCAGAGTCAGCAACAAAAGATCTCTGGCGAGACACAGCGCTTACGCGCTGTGTTTTCGCTACGAGACTTAAAAACAACAAACTAAACCGGTGTCAGTCGGAGGGATTATAGCCCTTCTTTTACAGGGTATGGGACGTGATGGGCTTTCACCAGTTTCCCAGCACCAGGTGTGACGCTGTTACGGTGTCCTCCCGTTACAGCGTTCCCTACTCCGCCCAGTGCCCTGAGAGGCCCAGTAGCCTGGACCGTACCTTGTATAGCCACCCTCCTCCTGGATAGTGGCGGGCGATGCGCGGTCTCGTTGGCCTCCTGACGTTTTGCTTTCCTTAAGGACGGGATTCTTGACTTTGTCTTCCTTGGACTTCCAAAGCACTCTGTTTAGAGCTCGGAACCCTAGGTCTTCTAAAATTACTAAGAGTTTTTTTGCAGTCTTGGTTTGTTTTCCCCAGTTGTTTCTAGTTTGAAGAGGGATTTGCTGTTCCAAAGCTGGAGCTTCCAATGTGTGTTCTTCATTTGTTGTGCCCAGCATATGCAGATTAAAATCTCCTGTTATTATAATGTTTGAAGTTTCCCTTCCGTCAAGATTCTAGTTAGTTCCTCTTCTATATATTTAATTTCCCTGGCCTTGTCTCATAGATGCAGATATACATTTATTATTATTAGTTGAAAGAATTCCGATGGCCTTGTATTGTCAGTTTCAGAGCTTGCGTTGCATTAGATAATGCTAACTTAATTGATAGCTCTTTAACTGTGTGTATGTTCTTGATGAAAGTAGAAGTTGCTAGTCCTCCCTTGGAATGACCACATTTGGCTATTTTAACTTCTGGTAAATGATATAACTTAAATCCCTGTAGATGAGTTGGCTGGTCCAGCCAAGTTTTTTGTAAAATAATAAGATCAAACATGTGGAAATATTGAAGTAAGTTGGTGCCTCCGATCTTATTCCCCATTCCATTTTTATTCCAGGAGCAAAGCCTCAAGATGTTTTTTTATTTCGCTGAAATCTTCTTAGATTGTATGAGGTCTTTGCTTTGTTTGTTCATTGTCCTGGCTAACCAGCCCCAATCTTAATGTGCAGTATGTGCCGCTGCTTTTGTGCCTGAACCTGTTTGTGCGTTTTTCTCTAAACAGGTTGGGTTTGTACTGCGTGCTCCCCTTAACACAGAGAAAATATTTTACTTTAAAAGTGTCTGGTATCTGAGAGACCCTTGAGTCTGGCCAATAGGGGTTCTAGGTATTTTGGTTGGTAGTGTAGTCTAATCTAATTTGATTCCCCAGGCGTTTAGGTGTTCTTGTTCGTTTAGTATTCTTTTGGCTATCTCGATTGAAGTCCAGACTGCCTTGGTTGCCTCATTCCCCAACCAATTATTTGGTTCTTCAAATTTGATAGATTCCAAATCACTTGACCTTAGATCTTCCAAGCTTCTGATTGCCGTTAAAAGTCATAGGATGTTTCCTCTGTTTAAGATGTCTCCTCTTCCTTTGGACTTATATTCTGGATAGAACAAGGTATCATGTTGTATCTGCGACCCCCTGAAGTTTAATGTTTGTTGAGTCCTTTTTCTAGGTTCTTGAGGAGGCTCTGAGATGAAGTGTAATAAATCTCGATCTTTCTCTGTAACTGGTCCTGGATCTTGCTGATTGATTGGTTCCATCCCTGAGTTTCTTTTTGTGGTCTTGTATTTGTGCATTTTGTTGCTTGAAGGAGTTCTCTCCCCGAGTTCTCTCCCCCTGTTCTCTCAGATTGGGGAAGCGCTGGACCGGCGTGTGCAGCGTCTAGATCTAACCCGGTAGCTGGTCCTAGATCTTGCTGGGTGATTGAGTCCTTCCCCCAGCCCATTTAGTTTTTTGCAGGGATGGTTTCCCCCCTATTTTTCTATCTCTTGTCTGGGTACATTTAGATAAAGGTCTGCATCTTGGTCATCGTTAATTGACTTATCCTCTAATGCCCCCAGGACAATCTGCTGCTGATTGAACTGTTGGGCCGCAGTTAAAATATGCAGTTATGTCGGTCTTCTTTTTCCGTCCCTTTTTAGAGTTAAGGGGGTCACTAATCCTGGTGTTACCCTGAGTTGTAGAGGTTGCGCTGCCAGTGGTCGCCTTCCTCAGACTTGAGATTTGGCAGCTCTTCATGTTTTCGGTTATCTAAATTGCTCAGGGCTTCATCCATTACGAGGTTTGCTCTGACTCCTGGATTTGTGTCAGGGCTTCCCTTGTTATTTTCCTTGGTCACTTGGTCTGAGGGTTGGACTAACATCCTTTGGTATTCAAATGGTGAGTGTTGATAGTTTGTCTACAATTTGCTACGCAGGTATTGGGCCCGCCCAATCAAGTTGTTGAGGTTGGACAGTTAGGAATCCATGTTGGAGACATATATTGACAATGAGTTTAAGACTGATAATTGTAAGTCCATTTTGTCGGATTGATATTGTAGTGCATTAACTGACATTTGCAATGTATTTAATGAGATCCATATGTTGTCAGCTTTGATTGTGCGGTCTTCTTTGGTGCTCGTTTTGGGTGTCCTGATTATTTTTTCCCTGCGTGCTTCTGATGGCTGTGGAGTGTAAGAGGCTACCAGCTTTTGTGTCTAAATTGTCTTGACTGGAATCCTGAGTGCAAGGTAACTATATATTCTTAGTGGGGGATTTACAGTGAGAGGCATTGCCTGGAGATGAGAATCGAGTCTGTATTGCTCCCAGGTTAGATTTTTTATTTTTGCTGTTTATATCCCCCAGTTCTACTTGGTGGTTGGAGTCGGCTGAATTCCTCTGTAGTATTCTTGAGGTAGTTACCTCCTTCTTATTGAGAGTATTTTTCTCGCGCGATGGTCCTGGTATTAATAGTGTTGCAGGTATTGTTGGGTGAGCCAGCCAGTTTTCGGGCTCTTGCTCTGGTGTATGGGCTATTCCTGGTTAAAGATTTTGGGGGTTTAATTCACTTGTGGGCCTTCTGGATCAGATAATTGTGCCCACCGGAGGTTGAGAGGTGGCCATGCCTGCTCTTCCTTTAAGTAAAAACCCTTATTGTATTCTCCAGCCCCTGAGGAGCCCTGGGTTCCAGTGATACTGTCTTTCTGCCATCGGTCCTGAGCCTTTTTTCTGAGGAGGGTAGGGGGATGACTCTTCGGTTCATAGACGCAGTTGCTCCTCCCCCTCTGCATTATCCCTTGCATTGGAGGTAGTTGGGTGAGGCCCCTGAAATGCTGCGTTGTTCTCATGACTGCTGTCTTGAAATGCTTGGCTTATGGTATTATCATTATCAGGGGCTGTTTCGGACCCCATCATCGGGTTCTCGTTGTTCTCCTTGATATTGGTCTGTTGGTTACTACTGGGCTGCTGTTGTTGAATTATCTCTAGCTGCAGCGGTGAAGGCGGGCCATTGGTGTCTGCGTTGGTTGAATTGAACGCCGCCCCTGCATCTTTTAAGAAGGTACATTTTGGGTATATGTTTGGTTGGCTGTCTATATTCATCATCTTTTGAGATGCTTGTGGACTTGGTTGGGGCAGTGGGGTTAAGGTGCTGTCCTCTGCCATTTGCATCAGGTATTTTTGGGGATTTTGTTGCTGTCTGTTGTCTCACCCTACCTGATCTCATAATGCTTGTGTTGTTGAGTGCCTTATTGAAAGGTAGTTGCTGCTTTCTGACCATTGCTGGGATCTAGCCACTAGTTATTTGGACCAGGCAATGTGGTGAACTGTCCCAATTATCTTCAGAAAGGCTTGTCTTCTTGTTTGCTGTCCTTTGCCCTCTTCTCAAGTGTTGGTCAATTATAGATCTAAAGGGCTGAGTACTGAATATTCTTTCGCTTTCGGGGAAAGGGTTGCCGCAGTGGTAGGGGTATGGAATAACTGGGGGCAGGTGAACTACCACTCTCACTAGTTTGACTATTTTCCGTTGGGTTGATGTTAGTTTCTGCCTTCTTGCTTTAGCACTAACCCCCAAGCCATGCTAGGGACTTAAACTTTACAGGTTCCGCCTCCCCCCTCTGTTGCAGGCCCCACCAAGGATGTGAGGGGGGTACGAGCATGCTATTGCTGAAGATTAGCAAAATTATCTGAAAGTGTGTATCCAAGACCCAAGATCCCACACAAGCTTCTATTCCTTTGCCAGCGTGTACCTTAGTGTTTTGATGCCAAGGTTTTGCATTACAGTTCCTGCTTGCCCAACAATGCCCGCTTGTCCAGTGTGCAATGTTGGATTACTCCAGCTAATATCACCCTCTGCTGCTTTCCTCTCACCTATTCTAGTGGCTCCGAGCGGTCCCAGTACCAAGACTGCAAGGAAACCAAGCCCGGTCGAGTGCGGCAATCTGTGCAGCCGTCGTGGCAGTTAATATGAGCGGTGCTGTAAAGCGATGTGGATTAGCCTGGCGGTTAGTCCGGCGCCCCCCCTCCCCCTCAGTCTATGAGTTCTTAGGTTGGGCCGCATTGCAGTTCTTTGCACTGTATCAGTTGTATAGGCCTAACGCTGACTGCTTCCACGCCAGCAGAGACCATGTGTCTGACCCTTCTTGTCGGCCTTACCGCCTTCCGCAGCTGTTGGCGCAATGCCCTGTTGCGATTGATCCTCTCTCCCCTGGCTGCTGCCGTGTACCTCCTCCCGTGAGAACCTGTGATGACTGCTCGGGTTGCTCCGCTTGGCTTAACATGGCTTGGGGGCGAGCCGGGTTATAGGTCGCTGGAACAAACCGCCGATGGAGTCGCAGAGCTGAGTAGGTGGAGTGAGACGCGAAAAGTGTGAACCGGAACACGGAACCACTGACTAATCACTGCCTATTGAGCTCAAGGGGGTCGAAATTGGGAGGTAGTTTTTGATAGTTTTGAAGTAGAAAAAATACTTTTTTGTCTCATGTTGGGAGACAGTAGTGGTAGGTCACTGGTTTCGTGCACTTGTGAATGACTTGGTATAATCTTTCACTACTTGTGAGTACTAAGATAATGTGTGGCTGATTACTAGTGCCTCTGCTACCAGATGGTGAGTTATTTATTCTATCACCAACAGGTCAAGCACAGATTCTTAGAGTAGATGTATTAGTGCATCTATTCCTTGTGTTTGTTTTGCCTTTGGAGAATGTATTCTTTGGCATTTATTTGACTGGATGAGTTTCATCTTTCCATTTTTGACATCATGGAGATCTTAGCAAATCATGTGAGCTTATGTTTTTAGGTTGAGGACTCCGTCGCACTGCGTAAGCAGTGGGGAGAGCTCTGAGATTTTATGTTTCTTAGTTTTAGGGGGCTTGAACCCGCCCCTCTTCTCCATTGGCTGGCCTCGTAAATGCTGGCCAGCCATTGGAGGAGAGGGGCGTCACTCCCTTTAAGCCCCGTCTTTTTCGGATTCGGGGCTGTGTTTTTTCGGTTCTTTCTATCTGTGTCGTCATCTGTCACTCACCAAAAAACACACCCCCGATTCCGAAAATTTCGGAGCTTTGCGGTAGCCATTTCTGCCCGCCGGCCATCTCGTCTCTGCCGTTTTCGGGCTCCTCATGTAAGCCGTGAGAGGCACAGCAACCTGCGGGACCGGTTCCCCATCTGTCAGCTTCGAAGGAATCCCAGGTGAGCCTCGGGCTGGGCTGGCGGGGGGGAGAAGAGGGGAGCCTCGGACATGGCAGCGCTGGACACCGGCGTCACGGGGGCTGAGGGGCCGTAGGGCTGGGGTAGGACAATGGAGGGTCGGCACAGGGAGGTGCGTTTACAGCATACGTCACCTACCCACACAAAACACAATTCTCTGCATTCTGCTTCCAGTGTCAAAAGCTTCTCTGGCAAACTGAGAGCACTTCACAGAGTACCCGGAACAGATAAATGGCCATTTCGGCATGTGGCACCCTGCTCGCCCGCACTCTATTAAGGCTGGCCTCATGAAAACAAGATGTGTGGCTTGGAAGAAGGCAGGGCAGCAAGAAAGGCCTTGACACTTCTGATGACCCGGGGCCTCTATCTTCATCCACCGAGGTAGCTGGCCTAATCTATTTGCTCGGAATCTAAAAGGTCAAAGGTCAGACCATCCTGCTGATTCCCTAAAACGGGTTTAAGGTGAGATAACTCAGTGGATCTACAGGTCCCTGCAGAGAACAATTCGTTCTCCCGACTGTTTGAAGTGTTGAGGATTTGCTGTGCATCTAGTACGTTAACACGGGCCTGTGGGGACTCCAATCTGCGGAGATAAAACCAAACATCGGTATGTTAAATTTGCTGAACCTGTCGAGTTATTTTCTGATGGGTGACAGGCAAGCAACACCAGGCCTCAACTGGTCCGCCAACTTTCCTACAAAGCAAACCCCAGGCCTTTCACGGGCTCCCTCTTTTTGTCACTTTCCTACACACATAGGATGCTCTATGGCCCTAAAAAAATATGCAAATGTCGAACGGTACCTGCTATGAGTCGAGAAATTACAACTTTGGTGTTTACCTGCCTGACCCCAACAACACTGCAGGCCACAAAAAGAAAGCGATCCGGGGGGTACCCTCCCTTCCAAACATGCACCAGAAGGGGTGTTGTAGTACAGGTTTGCTAAAAGACTCCTTGTCACAAGGGATTGACCCAGAGTGGCCAACCCTGGAATCTCTTTTTACAAACCACTGCCATCTGGTAAAGTTGTTTCATTTCCACTAGGCCAGCACTACAAGCCCCAGAATGCAGCTGTTACGCGACAGTTCTGGACTGGAAACATGGTGCCCTCTTTGGCATGGTGACACCTGAGAAACTTAACACGAAATAAGCAACTTTTGATCGCACTAGAATTTAAATCGAACCACGTATTTATACAACAAGCTACTCCTACACACACACACACACACACACACAGAAACGCGCTCAGATATTGGTGAATAATTCTAGAGCCGCATGATTCATCTTTCAGACTTGAACACTTTCTTCGTAACCTGTATTACGATGTAATCCCAAACCCAGGCCTAAAGTGGTGAAACATGGGGGTGGGGTCTTTAAGAGCATGAATGGCTCATTTAAGGGCCGAATAGGGCGCAGAACCGACCCGCCTGTTCTCTGCGGGGGGCACACATGTCTAGGTGTATTTAGGCATTAATTGCTCTGCTGCCCCCCCCCCCAATAGCCAAAACACGGCCCACTTTAGTTGCCTTAGACCCTTCCGTGACCCCAGAAAGACCAGATTGATCTTGTGTGTCTTGAAAAATAGGAAGCAAAGCTTTGGCCGAGGAGCTAAGTGTTCCAGAGATAACCTTACAAGTAGGGGCACTCAGAGCTCTTGCCAGGAAGAAAGGGTAGTTCCGGTCCGGACTTAAAGGGAAGGTCTGTATTTAAAAGCACATGGAGACAACTTCTCTTCATCACTAAAATAGCCGTCGGAGCTTGAGACCTGAGAAGCGCATAGGCACACAAAGCCATCGTGGCTAAGAAACAGAACGATAAACAACCAGGGACAGACGGGAAGATAAAGGCCAATTAACCTGTGGCTAAGAGAACTGTTGTCCGGCTCATAACTTTCACAAGTAATTCTAATTGTAATTGCATTTATATGTTCTAGTCACGATACTGCATAGAATTTGCAGGTCATTCATTTTGCGAAAGAACATTACAAAACCAGTAAACAAAAGCCAGACAGAAGACATACAAGAACAGCAGTACAGGATACAGAGGTTAATGCTGAGACCTAGTAGGATGTTCCGGCCTGGTGGCAGCCATTTGCAAGCGTCTACGAGATGATGCTTCAGGGGATAACCAAGTCGGATGCATTCACTGTCCTTATCGGGCCGAAGTAAGTTTCAAGAGTGTCCCATATAGATCCCCGAGCTCATTGGATTTCCAGATCACATGATCCCTGGATGGCTGCACCAGAGCTCTGTAGACAATAAGCTCCTGTGAAGCCTGTGCCACAATTCCGCCCCCCTTGTGTGAACGTGTGGAGCATATGTCTGGAAGGGAAGGCAGTTTGCGGATGGGAGAGGTGGGGGCAGGGCGGAATAACATCTCCCCCCAAACTCAAAGATAAGTGTCAGGCAACACCTAAGCACAGACCCTGAGAGCGGAGTTTTTATTACCTCCACTTCACAGTAGGGTGCCGAAACCACCTCCAAGTTTAACATTTTCTCCTGTGGGCAGATAAGACAGACACACACACACTTTACCCCCATGGGCACATGTAGAGGGAGAGGTGCCTTCCGAACAGGACAGCTGGAGTTCTACTACGAACCTCCCTGGTACCAAACACGTCTCTGTAAACGGATTACATTCCCGGTTACTTTATAGAGTGCGCTGGGATTTTGCCTTGTTCTTCTTCTCAGAAATGCGGTACTGATTTGAAGCAGAGAGCACACGGAAGGATCCCAGATGCTAATTGACGCTCTGTGTGATTCAATGTCCTCTTACACTAAAAACAAACAAACACTGAATAGTTTCGGCAGGTGGGTGGGTGGATTCGCATCTAGTTTATAATGAGTGGATGTTCGGGTTCTACTGACTATGCGTTTGAAAATAATTTAAAAAATGAATGGTCCCCACATCAGGGATAACAGTACAATGCATGTAAAGCATACCAGTGCGACCCAATGACCTGTGCCCTGGTGAGGGCGAAGTTAACGAAGAATCGACCCCCGTCCCAGCCGTAGATTGGGGGCAACCTTGAATGAAGAAGACAATATGTAGCTCGTCCAGCAAGTCAAACGGCGTAGATGCTTACATGAAAGATTAACGGGCCTCACGCACCGTTCAGCACAGGGCCCCTGACTCGAAAAAGATTATATTTATGGGCAGGGGTGGCGAAGTAGGTATAATATATTATATTACTGGTTAATAGCTTCTAGTGGTAGCATACTGTGTTTTAGTGCCCACCTGACTCTATTGTTTTGCTTTAGTTGTTGGGCTGTCTGTGTGAGGGTGGCTCTGTGTAGGTGGCTCTATGTGAATGACTCTGTGTGGGTGGCTCTGTGTGGGTAGCTCTGTATGTGTGTGTGTGTGGCTCTGTGTGGATAGATTTTTTTGTAGGTGCCTCTATGTGTGGGTGGCTCTGTCTGTGTGAGGGTGGCTCTGTGTAGGTGGCTCTATGTGAATGACTGTGTGTGTGTCTCTGTGTGGGTGTAAATGCAATAGGTCATGCATTTGCGAGCGATTAAGTTATTGGCATTGTAAATGACAATGCCATTTATTTAACGATTAAGCTATTGGCAATGTAAATGACAATGGCATTTATTTATGATTAAAAAAAAAAAGTCATGAGCAATGCCAATAGCTCTACCTTTAATAATGCCAAGACCATTGCATTGTAAATGCTTGTTTTTTCTGTATTCCAGATCACCTTCCACGCTCCGCTTATCCTTTTTTCCCTCTTCCCTCCAGCGTCATTTTATTAATTTTAAGTTTGTATGACGGCCCAGCAGCTTCACACTGCTACCAGGCTGCTCACTTCCCCATTTGTCATTTATCTCTGACTTCCCCACACTTTTCAGTTTTTTTTATTTCAGCGAGGGCCCAACATTAGTAGAGCATTGCTAGCAGGCCACTCTTTAAGCAGGATCGTACAAACTTTTTTTAATGTATTGTTCTTAAGTAGCGGTCAGCAATCTTGGAACTGTAAATAAACACTTTCACATAATATGCTAAAATGGCAGTTGCTGCAATACAGTTGCACGCAGGTGCACACATCGTCAGCCATTTTGCAATGGTTTAGATGTATTTGCTTTATTATTATCTGTCCATGTGTACACCTACATGCCATCCATTGATGAGTACTTTAAGAAGTCTAGAATTCAACTTTTCTTTCCCTTCCTGCTAATACAAAAGCAAAGCAGTTATTGGCAAAGCCAGTAGCTGGGCATTTTAAAGGCAAGACCTATTGGCTTCACCAATGCTTGTTTCAATAGTCTCATGCCGCCTGTTGTAACTTGTATACTGCACAGTGCGGTTTGGCAATGGGCAGGGCTGGAGTTTACTCATTGACTGTACTGTGTCAATGCTCAAATAATAGTATGAGACCACACTGGCCATTAAAGTTGATGCAGTTGTTCGTGCTAATGATATTTATTCAATAAAGCGCCTCTGGCTGAAATTTTTCCCACTCCACCGAAAACTCAGCTTCTTATTCACAGCAGCACAAATATGAAAGGTTCCAAAGAATCAGTAACAATTCTTCTAGGTGGTGGTGGGTCTGCTGCTTTACAATAAACAGAAAAATTGAAGAGAGGGTCAGAGGGAATATTTAACGACCTAAGCACAGTTATAATCCCCCTTCAGACTATGAAAAACACAAAGAATAACTGTGGGTCTTGAAATGTAAGACAACTATGTGTGTGGAAATGGCTATGTGTAAGCTTAGAATATAAGCAAACTACTGGACAATTACCTATTGTGAGTAAGTGTCCATCAGTTACTCTTCCTGTACCGCCCAATTCATCATATGGTCTACTTCACAGTAGGTAGTCCGAATTAACCAAATCCAAGGTGTTATTAGGAGATGGTTAATGTTGATGAGGTAGTTTATAGGGTGATAGGTAGATGTTGTTTGTAACTGAAAGCAGTGCAAAAGTGATTAGTGAATAGTGATGAAAAAGGGGTGTGTTTATAGTAAAATTGGATAGTGAACGCAATATACCTTTATTCTGGAGCCGTGCACTTCCAACAATAAAAACAAATAGAGTGCAAACAAGTCAGATAGTTTTAACAAATAAATAATGACTGGGTTATCTTGTCGACATGTTTCTGCGGACATTTAAAGGTCCACATTGGTACCTGCCGCTTCCTCAGGACCCATAATTAGTTGCTACTGCTTATGTGATAAATGAAAAACAATCGTGAACAAAATGGTAAATGTCACCTGTTCACATCTGGATTCCCTCCTGGTAAAGTAGAAGAATTCCAGATGTCGAGTTGCCATAACACACACACATAGACAGCAAGGACAAAAATAGGAAAACATACCATCATTAATATGAATTACCACCATAATTATTAGAGTATTGTTCTTGCATGGCAATTGAATTGAGTATTATCAAAACAACATAGGCTCACCTTTGATTCAAGGGGGAAGTGCTTCCGCCTCACCTGGCAAGCAGCTTAAGATAATGGAGCCCCGCTCTATAGTACAAAAAAATTATTTAAAAAATAAGCTTGTGATAACCTGTGTGGTCGCCCTGCAGTTAGAAACTCATGGGGTCAAAAATAAAGGGAACGGCCTGTGTTTACTCCTGGGCTTATTAACTCTTTGAAACAAGATTTCAAGTGGCGGAAGATCTTATTGTGTGCAAAGCCTGTCTTATTATTGGATGAGGTAATGATTTCTGTTCATTGAAAAAAGACCAATTCATTAATGCGCCCGTTTCTTGTTATAATGTAGAGTGATGCAGTTTCTTTTTATTTATTTGTAGGCTATCGTGTACTTTACACGAAGCGTTTATTTAAGAAAGGCGTTGTCCTGAAAGAATCAACGACTATGTGCAAGGCTCTGAATATTGAACCTCTGTCGAAGTACGACTTCATTCATATTTCAAATTAAATAAATACAACTCGGTTCTTTACATACATTCTTACTGAAACGCTGCGGTTTGTATATTGTGACCTGGCAGCGAACCCGTGTGGTGATCAGAGGCCAGTCACCTCTCACCCCTCTGACAGAGTGCTTGGTTCTTACGCGCATTCAACAGACCGCGTGAAATGTTGACTATTGTTTAGAAGCATAAATCGCCTGATGCTCGGGTTTAAACAACAGACCGCATTTGTGCTCTATGATGTAAGTTATGAACTCGGGTACGTGTAAGTGTGCACAGCAAACCTTATTAGCGCTTTATGAAGGAAGTTTTAAACTCGGGTTGGTGTCAGAGTACAAAACAGGAACTGCATTTCTAGCGCGCATTTTTGTAGAAATCTCTACCCATAATATTCTCCTTACCTCTCCGTCGGTACTCCTGGCAGCCTTCTGGGCTGTTTGGGGAGGTACCGCAGCAGAGGTTTGTCGCTTCCTTATTAACTATGGCTCAGTTCCCATTGGATGTCGCCGCCCACATGACCTCGCAGTTGTTTCTGGGAGATGTTGTCCACAAAGTCACCCTTCTCTTCACTATTCCAACTGACCATGTGTATGAATTAATTACACTCCTGTTTATTAATACGTGATGGCCAGTGATCTTAGTTACCATAGTTTCCTTATGGAATTACAACATGAATATTATAGAAAATTAATGAAAGGCTTCAAGCGAAATTTACCAAATGAAAGACCACATTTTTACATGAATTAGCGAGGCAGGGGTCAAAAGAGTATTTATGATTACCTATATTGTGTATTGTTGGGATCAATCGTTATAATTTAAGATAGACAACAGCTTGGTTGTTACACAGTGGGGTCTGTCCTCTTATGGTGATATGTCAGGAGGGGTATTTTTCGTTCAATTACACAAAAGGTTAGTTTGAAACTGTCGTTTCATAGTGACATCCAAGGGATGTCTTCATTGAGGCCTGCTTTGTCACAATTTAACTTATAGACCAATTTTTGCTCTATCATGGAGAGATGTTTAGACACGTCCGTTATATGTGCCGGGATGTTTGGTTGTTCCAACACAGTCCATTCAAATTCAGTTGGTTTATGCCCTGCTTCTATGAAGTGGTTTGTTAGTCTGGTAGCCTGTCTATTACACCTAATTGTGCTCTTATGTTCGGAAATTCTTGTTCTAATTTTCCGAGTAGTCATCCCGACGTACCTGAGTGAACAGGGACAGGTAATTAGATAGATCAGTTGACTACTATTACAATTGGTAAAGCGTCTTTGTCTATCTGCGGTCGTATTACCTAAAATGCCCTGGGGGCACAAAAGTCGTTCGCCCCCGCTTAGCGTGCCCGTGGGGCACTTTGGTATTACAAAAGGGGCCACAGACGCATGTGCAGCCCCTTTTGTAATACCAATAGTCCTGTCGCACATAAAGCGCCAGCGCTATCTTCAACGGGGCGTTCCCGATTCAAATGAGGGAATCCCTTTGCCTCTGTATCTTTGTCGTATTACGTACGCAGGCGCAAAGGCAAAGAAGCATTGACAGTGTGCCACCTAAAAGGTGGTGCACTGTCTGTGCGCGTCCTAAGAGCAACCCTCTGCAGGAGGTAAAGGGGGTCCCATGGATCCCCCCCCCCCGACATCCCCTTGCAGGCGGGTGCTGTCACTGATCGCACCCATCTGCAAGGGGATCTCTATTCCCCTTTAAAAGTGCAGGCAGGTTGCCGCCTGCACAGTGAGTCACAGAGTGGCTGTAAAGTAGCCGCTCCGTATTTCACGTGAATGTACTGCCCCGAGGGCAGCACGAGTTCGCTGCTTCCCTCGGGCAGTGCATTCACCATAATGCGGTGCACTTACCTTCATTGCACTGGACGTACCTTTTTAAAGGTGCGCCTGGCGCGATGAAGGAAAGTGCACTGCATGTGTAATGCAGTCCCAGGGGCAACATTACACATAAAGCGTATTTTCCTTGTTTGAAGCGGCATAAACAATTCAAATGCTCCCTATTACGATGAATGTGCTGCCCCTGGGGCAGCCTCAAACTCCATCTGCCCCTAGGGCAGCGCATTTAGGTGAAAAAGAGAGCGGCTGCTTTACAGCCACTCCGTATTTTCATAGTGCAGGCAGCAACTCGCCTGCTCTTTTGAACGGGATTAGATAGGGAATGCACATTTAGTCTCCAGTTAGTTCTCATTGATCTCCCGCCTGTTGGCCAATATTAGTTTTCGTTGTGTTCCTTATTTTTAGGTCGAGACTAGCGCAGTGCTCATGCGCTGCTCTTGAAAAGGACCTCTTATAATCACTTCAGCTTTTCAGCAAACTCGTGCGTGTGGCTAAAAAAAAGCCACACGCACGAGTTTGCTGAAAAGCTGAAGTGATTGGCCATTGATTGTGGCTTCCAAAAATTGAAAGCCCGCAATTGGCCAAAGGTAGGTGCATGTCCCCCCTTCTCCCTAAACATTAACTCCCCTGGCCTAGGGAGCTCGGGAGGGAGCAGCATCGCGGCCAGATGCCAGCTGTATTCCTGACATTCCTTGTTTCTTCTGGTGTGTTTAACGATGGCTGCTCCGTGTCTGCATTACCGCAGCCGCCCGGTAGGGTCGGGGGCTCCCATAACCTCTGAGGTGTTTTGTGGATCATGACCCTCTCACCATAACGCAAGTAAAGGATTATTAGAAGATGACTTTGCGTAAGGTGAGAAAGGGAACAAGAGATGGTTTACGTAACTTCTCTTGACTGTTTCTGATCCTTAGCATTCCTTAGAGACATTTCAAGTGAAAGCGATGTGCCTTTGCATAATCAGGTGTGATCGGACTATGATGGACTTTGAACCAGACTGTCTTTCAATTAAAGCCATCATTCACAATTGCACAATAGGACAACTGGATTATGAACTGCAGTATGTGGAATGCTATTAAGCGTTATTTACATCTTTAGTGCGGTTTGGCAATTAACATAACAGGACCTTTGTACTTAGGGGGCCGCTGCTGGCACCTTCTGGGGCCTGCGTACCTTTAAGTGAACATTATTGCAATGTTGCAGCAGGCTCTCTGTACTTTCCCAGGGTATGGTCCAGTTCCAGGGCTCCACAGTAGTTATTGATATCATGCTACCCCAGGCACCACTGGGCGTTCTCCCTAGGGATACTATATTTCACTTTAGTTTGTGTCAGTAACTCCTCAGACCTAACAAACAGGGCTTTACGGGTGGAAAAAAAGTGGCGAGGGGAAAGGCGGTTCCTAAAATGTGCGGGCCTTTGTAATTAAGGGGGGGGTTTGAACAGGTAAAGTCACCTCTGAGTTCCATAGTGTGACGCTCAACCGTAGGTTGGAGCATCTATGAGCTTTCTATTTACTGACTGTCAATTATTTTTTGCTCTTTAAGATGAAGTGCCATATAAGAGTAACATGTGACATGAAAAATTACAAAAAACATACTGTAAATAGCTAACACTCTTATAATGTCCCAAAGGAGAGACCTATTGGCTATGCCAATGCTTGTTTAGAATGGAAGTAATTGGTCTACTGGGATGTGCTCACAGAAAGCAATCAAGGTACAAGCACAGGAGGCTGTGGAAGGGCACTAAAGTAAAGCTTTGTGGTTCAGAGTTCTATCATTAAAAGATAAGGGACTGAATGTGACCACCTTGAAGAACAGGATCCAGTCTTTCCTTCGGTGCGGAGCCACAGGTTTACGCGGTATTCCAGAAGCAGGCATTGAAGAGAGGCCGGTCCTACGGAGCAGTTGTGTTCCTGAAGGCTTTCCTGCCGGACATCATTTCGAGTTTGTATACTATATAAACTCGTTTAAGTTTCCTATTGCATTGGGAACATTCTCCACATGTGAAGGAGCCAGCATCTATTAAGACCGGCCTTATCGTGGGATTTTGACCGAAGTACGGTTGAGCCCCAAGTGCTACTGGGAATGACATTCGTCCTGAAGAAGACCGGGGTGACCTCCTGAGGCACAGTAAGTCGGTCGAAACATGTTGGCATAAGCAGTACCAGGAGGGGTGTTTTGAGAATCCTAAATTTCTTTTCAAAAACAGGACCCATCCTACTTTCTCTTAATCCTGGTTGTGGAACCCAGTATTAAAGGTTTGTTTGGTATCCTCAAACCAGTTTTAAATCACTTTTTCCTTAACTGCACTTTTGTCGTTTAACCAGTTTAAATCACAGGGTGATATGCACTGATATATCACTTTATATGTTACGTGTGTTTTGTGTTATGTCCTGTGGTCTTTTCATTTATTATTTTTACCTCCTCCCCTATGCTCCGCCCTGTGCGTGGCTACATCAGGGCGTTTTGTAAGAAGACCCGTTAATGAAGCATGTCACACACTTTGGTGTGTGAGTGAGGGCAGTTTTAAAAAACAGATGAGTTTCTCCATCTGTTTTTGTTATATGTGTTTTTCGTTCTCTCCACCCCTCCTTGTGTGCTTACGTATCTTCTTTTGGGGGTTCGGGGTGGTTGAGTTGTATATAGTAGACCCTCGCCCCTTTTTGTGGAAAGTGAGCCACGGGCAATGGCCAATGGGTCAAGGGAGCCATGGGTCGAAAAAGTTTGGGAACCACTGCTCTAGGGCAATAATTATTTGGAGATTTATCCTGGTATGTTTGGTTTTGGAGAAGTTGGTCTATCCCAAAAGGCTCTAGAGTGATTGGTCTTTGTTCACTAATATTTCTTTATATATATTTTTTATTTTTCTTCATCTTGTAAGACAAGGGCCCTTTATTCCCTGAGGGGGCTGGTACCTACTGTTACCATCTCAATCAAGAATCACAAGAGGTGCTATATTACTGCCCCAGGAGTACTTGAGTACAGTAATGCTGTATCGTTTACAGGGAACAAATCCTCAAGGGCACAGCTGGATGACTATTTCGATGGTAAAAGCAATGGGATTACAATTTGGCAGGGGAAAATCTGTGCTGCAGCACCAGTTTTTGTAAAGTATTCTATAGGGGATCGTCTTGTGATTCATTACTGATGCCTCGGGTATCAGTAATACCATGTGCAGTATTCCCACTTCTCAGATTGGAGCAACTTGAAATGAGGCCTGGAATTTAGTGATTCTAGGTACACTTTTAGCAGAACTGTGATGTGTGATGGCATGAAGGGACTGGGAGACAGTATTAGGAGGGGGAAATAGCCGTGGATTCGGTTAAATGGAGGTCTCTGTGTAGCAGCACATGTAAACTGTGGAGAGAAATTATTGTAGTACTTTTGGTCCATTACCCTAATAACTTTTTGTTAACGAACATGCATGTCTTCGACATCAGGGCTACTCATTAGGAGCATTAACCTTAAATCTTGGCTGCTCTGCTGATTTTTTCCAGTTCTTTTGAGTGGTGTGTCCACTGTACTTATATGTAAGGTCACTAGTTCCAGTAGTTGTTCATTAGTGTGCCGTGTAATAGCACGTAAGTAAGGTATCTAGTCTTTTTCCAGTTGTCTGCACAACGTAGTTATTTGGTGGGTTTTCAGGTATTTTCAGTGGTATGCAGTTCTTATCCCGTGGCATCCACAGCATACCCATGGGTAAGACGTCAAGTTAATTACTAGTGGCAAATGCGGGTACTATTTACTAAAGTCTCCAGTGGCTTGCATGACGTCTCCAGGGCTTGCATGGTGTAGTCAATTTTAAGGTCTCTCGTTAATTATCTGTTTGTGCGTACAGTAAACTCCTTGCTAAGGTCATTTTCTTACTTCCACAGGGTCCCTTTGGTTGCCTGAATAATGCACGCTATGGTATTTCCTGGGGAGCACTTGGTGCAGCAGAGTTCTGTCTGCACGCAGCGAGGCAGTACACCTTAGACAGGTAAAAAAGAAAAACACAGAAGGAGGCTGGCATTTTATTTTTTGAGGATTCCTTCATACATGGATTTATTTGGGACAGGGGTGAACTAGATTCGTCTGGTGTCTTTTATGCGGTTTCTTGTTCTAAATTACATAAACTGTAATATTCACATTTTTTGAAATATCAGAACTTCTCAAGATGCTCAATGTAGTGCACTGCCACTGCTAGTTAAGGTTCCTGAAATTAATGCGGGCCGGGGAATCTGTCTTGATGTCTCAAATGTTTGCTGTGTGCCCTATAATTCCACTTAGGTTGTCTTTTACACAAGACATGGACTGTCAACAAATAATTACATACTAACTCAAAAACACCGAAGCTGTCCAGTATAATGACTCCAGCTGCCGTTCCCTTTTAAATGCTTGGACACTAGTTTAGTATACATATTGCAATATTGCCAGAGGGGGACTGCTAGACACAAATGGAGTAAGACAATGCATGACCTGTGCAGTCATTGGGGCATTTCTTGAACATAATTCTTCAGAGGTGATGCAGCAGTGATCGTGGAGTTTGTCTTCTAGGATCCAGTTTGGCGTACCCCTAGCAAGAAACCAGCTCATCCAGAAAAAGCTGGCAGATATGTTGACAGAGATCACGATCGGCCTCCAAGCCTGCCTGCAGCTGGGACGTCTGAAGGATGAAGAGAAGTATGCTCTTTGTGTAGTGATGTAATGTCTGCGGCTCTATGCAGTCACAAACAAAACTTTAGTATGTGTATTTGTCTGATTTGGGGTGTTTCTGTTTAAATACCATTGGGCAAGCATTCTTGGGTGCTTGAAAGGAAGCTTGCGGAAGTCTGGTATTTGCACTCAGTAAGCCCCCCAGATGATGAAATGCCGGCGAGGGTCAGTTTGGATGCAGAAGAGAATGTTGACTTGTACCTGCATAGCCTTGTGAACTGGTGATGATGCTTAGTGCATGTGCTTTGGCAAGGCCACTTTCAGTGCCCATCCAGGTGGATGTAGTGTTGGGTCATCTGTTTAACTCCCTTCTGCTGCCTCATTCCAGGGCCACACCAGAAATGATCTCCATGCTGAAGAGGAATTCGTGCGGAAAGTCCCTCGACATTGCCCGTCAAGCCCGGGACATGCTTGGTGGTAACGGGATCTCAGACGAGTACCATGTAATCAGGCATGTCATGAACCTGGAAGCAGTTAACACTTATGAAGGTATGTCATGTGTCTAAACTCTGAATCCTGGACATTCATCTGAAGTCAGCAATATGGGGCTGTGAGGAAGTCTCTGGTTTTCACAACAAATGCACTGTGTGGCTCAATGGTTAGAGCAGGCAGACCTCGATGCAGAGCTCTGGCCAGGGACCAGGGTTCGATTCCTGCCACAGCGGGTCTCGGGCTCATTAATTCCTCTGACCGGATATTCTCGCCTCAGTGCCTATTCTGATCATGGGTCCCACGCTGCAACTCTGGGCAATAGCTTGCTTAGTCTCCACAACAGCCCCCACAACGCGAGGGATGCCTGGTCTGCACCATGAGGGTGCCCAGGAGTGGACACTTCACAGGGAAAGCCAGGAAGGGTTCCCTTGCGGTATTCGTACAAGCGCCGGGAAACCCACTGCGGTAGCTGTGCGCTATACAAAAACATTTACATTTACCTTCCTATGGCCCTTCACTTATACGTTCCAGATAATTGGGCAACCTGCCATCCTCAATAAAACTAGCTGTTCCTGAGCAATAACGCAAACCTCTGTCAAAGAGGGGCGGTCTGTATCTAGTGCCCTCCACTTCTCTTTCCGAAGCACTCAGACAGGAAAGGATGCAGCAGTGCCACTCATGGAAAGAAGGAATACCTGGGCAAAATTGAAATACCTTCCCTAGCTTGCAGCACAGCCAAGCACAAACCATGAATGTCCCTTGCCATTTACACATCTTGGGCAGAAAGGGGAATAGTTTAGCTTAGAAATAAACAATAGTATGGGTATTTTTTTTTTTTTTTTAAATATATTTTTATTGCAGAGTTATAAACCACAGGATACAATTAATCAGCCAGTACACTAGTATGGGTATTTAAAAATAAAACAAGCTTATCCAGCATCACAAAACTTGTCTTCACGTGGTGAGATTGTGCCACATCTTTTTGATTTTTCCCCCAGGCAAAGGGAACATTTAAATATTGGATTTGCTTATATCAATAAAAACCATGGCCTTTATCCCTAATAGCTGGGCTACCGATTAAGAGAAATTCTGACTTTGCTCACTGCCACCTACTTATTACAGGTATCATGAGAATCCTCTATTGTAGTGGAGTGATTCTGTATGCATCTGTGTCAGGCTAGATTGCAAAACCTAACGCTAGTAATGTTTCATTTAACTGCAAATAACATTTGCTTGACTCTGTATATCTTCTCCCCAGGTTACATCACTGTCGAAGCTTAATAGAGGGGCAGCCTCACTCTATTCAGTTAGTCTCGATTTCCGATACACAGTGACAGATTTTTGGTAGAGCGTTCAAACATTTTCCATAATATCCCCCTAAAAGTTGTAGGGTTTTGAACATATACCTCAAAATAAAGTTTTTGTACCATAAGCAAGTGTCCATTCCTCTTAAAAACTTCGAGAACAATCAAAAATGCACAGTCATCTGCTTTGTTTACATAACTCAAGCACACACCACTCTGCTCAGTATGCTGTTGTATTATGTCCAGGTATCTGTGATGTAGCTAGCTAAAGTTTAAAATATTTAATTCACAGAGAATAAGAAATAACCAGTTGATAATTTTCTTTTATTTTTGTTTTTTTCCTCTCAGGGACCCATGATGTGCACGCACTGATCCTTGGGAGGGCGATCACAGGCCTGCAGGCGTTCACAGTTGAAAAATAATAATTTTGAAGAGAGATTCTATCTGCAGCACTTTTTGGTGGATCAAGAGGTCAGGTTTTTGCAGCAGTCACGTTTTTCACCCAAGCAGGACGAAGACTGAACTTTCCTCTAAATGGTTCAACAGTAGGATGAAGCACAAGCT
Source organism: Lissotriton vulgaris (assembly GCF_964263255.1). Taxonomy (NCBI): domain Eukaryota; kingdom Metazoa; phylum Chordata; class Amphibia; order Caudata; family Salamandridae; genus Lissotriton; species Lissotriton vulgaris. The sequence continues at coordinate 1,036,975,791 of NC_141685.1, forward strand.
GTTTCTGTGAATTATTCAACTCCCCACATCGAGGATGTGCAAAACCAGCAACTTTCCCCTCTAAGACCGTGGTTCACTTATCTTTGTCAGGTGTAATAACTTTTCGAGAGGCATTCAGATCTTAGAAATAAATGTGGGTCAGCAAATATTGGCTTTTAGGTTGACCACTTTTGGGGGAAACTTGTGAAAACTGATTGGATTATCAACAGGAACCCTTTGACTTACATCTAGAAGTCTGGTGAGTGGTAACAATATACAGAGAAGCCTTTGCATCTAAGAGCCACGCTGCAGTTAATAATTATGGCAAAAGAGACTCAAGTGGTTGAAAATGTAACAGTCCTTTCCAAATAAAACAGTTTTACCTTGCCTTTCTTTAGGCTTAGTGATGCATTCTGCAGCAATCCTTATTTCGAGATTAGCTTTTTTGCCTCAGGTGGTCAGTTCAAGATGTGGGTTTTAGGAGTGAAGAAGAAATGATTACTTCTAGTCCTGCATAGCACAGTCATCATTATAGTCATGAACTTTAGAATAATTTAGTGGTGCATGCAGGGACCTCAGAAGACTATATCCACAGATACAAAGAGAGAGAGACTGTGTGTGTGTGTAGGTTGCCGCTCTGGAATATGAGACTTGAAGCATGTGAGGGGTGAAGTGCAAATGTCAGTCGAGCACCCAGCGCATAATCAGCAGACCATCAGAATAAAGGCTTGCTCAGGATATGTGGACCAACTTTACTTCAACAAGACGCGTTTCGGCCAACAGAATGGCCTTGCTTATATGTACCTATGAACAAGGCCACATTGTTGGCCGAAACGCGTCTTGTTGAAGTAAAGATGGTCCATGTATCCTGAGTGAGCGTCTATTCTTGTTGTCTGTGTATATATGTGTGTGTGTGTGTGTATATATATATATATATATATATATATGGTTGTTTTTTTTATTCTGGGTTTTCATGGAAGTACTGGAGTGCATCCAGATCGCCAGTGGTGCAGGTTAGAAGCGTTAAATATAAAAACCTTAATCTAGAAAAGGCCCACACTTTTCTAGGTGGCGGTTTTTATATATATATATATATATTCCAACAACTTTTCCTCTTCACAAAGGAAACCAGGAGTCACACACGAGCTTGAGTTTACCTCAGTTTAATGACGCCTTGCAAACAGGTTCTTACGACTTGTCCTGACTAGTTTCGTTCCTGGCTAGGAACTTTTTCAAAGGTGCGTCGTTGCATGAGCCTCTGCCGCTCTGGCCACAGTTCATTTTCCGCTATGCTTGTATGCCTCCAGTGGCGGTGTTTTATGGAATCACTTCCTTTTAAGTAGCATTGTGGGAACCGTAGTTCGTCTCGGCAGTATGCTTTTGGCTTGATGTTAGGGTAAAGATGCTGTTCTCTGTTACCGCAATTGTTCGTCAAATCTGGCAAGTTCCCCGTTTTCAGCCGACTTTTCCGGTTGAGAATGGATCCACGACCGAGGTCCAGTCCTCGGGGGCACCTAGTCTCTATTCGTTTCAGATTCCAACCATATGGTTCGTGGTCGAGACTAATGGCGCTCTTGTGGCGGTGTGTTCTCTTCGGCTGAACCACGCCGATATTATATTCCAACAACTTTTCCTCTTCACAAAGGAAACCAGGAGTCACACACGAGCTTGAGTTTACCTCAGTTTAATGACGCCTTGCAAACAGGTTCTTACGACTTGTCCTGACTAGTTTCGTTCCTGGCTAGGAACTTTTTCAAAGGTGCGTCGTTGCATGAGCCTCTGCCGCTCTGGCCACAGTTCATTTTCCGCTATGCTTGTATGCCTCCAGTGGCGGTGTTTTATGGAATCACTTCCTTTTAAGTAGCATTGTGGGAACCGTAGTTCGTCTCGGCAGTATGCTTTTGGCTTGATGTTAGGGTAAAGATGCTGTTCTCTGTTACCGCAATTGTTCGTCAAATCTGGCAAGTTCCCCGTTTTCAGCCGACTTTTCCGGTTGAGAATGGATCCACGACCGAGGTCCAGTCCTCGGGGGCACCTAGTCTCTATTCGTTTCAGATTCCAACCATATGGTTCGTGGTCGAGACTAATGGCGCTCTTGTGGCGGTGTGTTCTCTTCGGCTGAACCACGCCGATATTATATTCCAACAACTTTTCCTCTTCACAAAGGAAACCAGGAGTCACACACGAGCTTGAGTTTACCTCAGTTTAATGACGCCTTGCAAACAGGTTCTTACGACTTGTCCTGACTAGTTTCGTTCCTGGCTAGGAACTTTTTCAAAGGTGCGTCGTTGCATGAGCCTCTGCCGCTCTGGCCACAGTTCATTTTCCGCTATATATATATATCCAAGATGTCTCTTCCAGCAGAAAGAAACAGGCAGCACACGGGGCTCGTGGAACATCAACCTTTTATTTTCTGTTCAGACCATGGGCATGACGCGTTTCGGGGGTTTTTCCTTTATCAAATGCCCCCCTGGTCGACTTGTGTCTCTGTTGCCTGCAGTTCAAAGTTAGATTCAAATGTCCGTCCCACCTTCTGAAGTAGTGTGGGTTGCCTGACAAACACGGCATGGAGTCGCCTCTGCCTTTGGTAGTAAACTGCATTTCCCAGCATGCAGCAGTGTATGCATGCCGGCGGCGATACCAATTACCGGCTCGATTTTCTTGGTGGGTCAACAGCTGGTGTGCCATGTCGTCCGGCGAGAGCTGTGGCAATTGTTCTGGGCTCAGGTGATGATTTTCCACATGCCTCTCCCCCTTCCTCGCACTTCAGACTGTCCTGGAAAAGGAAACGCCAATGAAGTAGGGGCGTAGCTCCATACTGGTATGGACTGTATTTACAGCATTGTCCATTACAGGCTTGATGCGGGGTAGTCAGAGGGTCTTCCATGTCGCGACCCCCATTAGACACTTGCGGGGGGTGCACACCTTGCGTGCGGTTGAGCACGAGTGCTAAACACTGGCGACACGCTGAATTTACCCAAGATGTCTCTTCCAGCAGAAAGAAACAGGCAGCACACGGGACTCGTGGAACATCAACCTTTTATTTTCTGTTCAGACCATGGGCATGACGCGTTTCGGGGGTTTTTCCTTTATCAAATGCCCCCCTGGTCGACTTGTGTCTCTGTTGCCTGCAGTTCAAAGTTAGATTCAAATGTCCGTCCCACCTTCTGAAGTAGTGTGGGTTGCCTGACAAACACGGCATGGAGTCGCCTCCGCCTTTGGTAGTAAACTGCATTTCCCAGAATGCAGCAGTGTATGCATGCCGGCGGCGATACCAATTACCGGCTCGATTTTCTTGGTGGGTCAACAGCCGGTGTGCCATGTCGTCCGGCGAGAGCTGTGGCAATTGTTCTGGGCTCAGGTGATGATTTTCCACATGCCTCTCCCCCTTCCTCGCACTTCCGACTGTCCTGGAAAAGGAAACGCCAATGAAGTAGGGGCGTAGCTCCATACAGGTATGGACTGTATTTACAGCATTGTCCATTACAGGCTTGATGCGGGGTAGTCAGAGGGTCTTCCATGTCTCGACCCCCATTAGACACTTGCGGGGGATGCACACCTTGCGTGCGGTTGAGCACGAGTGCTAAACACTGGCGACACGCTGAATTTACCCAAGATGTCTCTTCCAGCAGAAAGAAACAGGCAGCACACGGAGCTCGTGGAACACCAACCTTTTATTTTCTGTTCAGACCATGGGCATGACGCGTTTCGGGGGTTTTTCCTTTATCAAATGCCCCCTTGGTCGACTTGTGTCTCTGTTGCCTGCAGTTCAAAGTTAGATTCAAATGTCCGTCCCACCTTCTGAAGTAGTGTGGGTTGCCTGACAAACACGGCATGGAGTCGCCTCTGCCTTTGGTAGTAAACTGCATTTCCCAGCATGCAGCAGTGTATGCATGCCGGCGGCGATACCAATTACCGGCTCGATTTTCTTGGTGGGTCAACAGCCGGTGTGCCATGTCATCCGGCGAGAGCTTTGGCAATTGTTCTGGGCTCAGGTGATGATTTTCCACATGCCTCTCCCCCTTCCTCGCACTTCAGACTGTCCTGGAAAAGGAAACGCCAATGAAGTAGGGGCATAGCTCCATACAGGTATGGACTGTATTTACAGCATTGTCCATTACAGGCTTGATGCGGGGTAGTCAGAGGGTCTTCCATGTCGCGACCCCCATTAGACACTTGCGGGGGGTGCACACCTTGCGTGCGGTTGAGCACGAGTGCTAAACACTGGCGACACGCTGAATTTACCCAAGATGTCTCTTCCAGCAGAAAGAAACAGGCAGCACACGGGGCTCGTGGAACATCAACCTTTTATTTTCTGTTCAGACCATGGGCATGACGCGTTTCGGGGGTTTTTCCTTTATCAAATGCCCCTCTGGTCGACTTGTGTCTCTGTTGCCTGCAGTTCAAAGTTAGATTCAAATGTCCGTCCCACCTTCTGAAGTAGTGTGGGGTGCCTGACAAACACGGCATGGAGTCGCCTCTGCCTTTGGTAGTAAACTGCATTTCCCAGCATGCAGCAGTGTATGCATGCCGGCGGCGATACCAATTACCGGCTCAATTTTCTTGGTGGGTCAACAGCCGGTGTGCCATGTCGTCCGGCGAGAGCTGTGGCAATTGTTCTGGGCTCAGGTGATGATTTTCCACATGCCTCTCCCCCTTCCTCGCACTTCAGACTGTCCTGGAAAAGGAAACGCCAATGAAGTAGGGGCGTAGCTCCATACAGGTATGGACTGTATTTACAGCATTGTCCATTACAGGCTTGATGCGGGGTAGTCAGAGGGTCTTCCATGTCGCGACCCCCATTAGACACTTGCGGGGGGTGCACACCTTGCGTGCGGTTGAGCACGAGTGCTAAACACTGGAGACACGCTGAATTTACCCAAGATGTCTCTTCCAGCAAAAAGAAACAGGCAGCACACGGGGCTCGTGGAACATCAACCTTTTATTTTCTGTTCAGACCATGGGCATGACGCGTTTCGGGGGATTTTCCTTTATCAAATGCCCCCCTGGTCGACTTGTGTCTCTGTTGCCTGCAGTTCAAAGTTAGATTCAAATGTCCGTCCCACCTTCTGAAGTAGTGTGGGTTGCCTGACAAACACGGCATGGAGTCACCTCTGCCTTTGGTAGTAAACTGCATTTCCCAGCATGCAGCAGTGTATGCATGCCGGCGGAGATACCAATTACCGGCTCGATTTTCTTGGTGGGTCAACAGCCGGTGTGCCATGTCGTCCGGCGAGAGCTGTGGCAATTGTTCTGGGCTCAGGTGATGATTTTCCACATGCCTCTCCCCCTTCCTCGCACTTCAGACTGTCCTGGAAAAGGAAACGCCAATGAAGTAGGGGCGTAGCTCCATACAGGTATGGACTGTATTTACAGCATTGTCCATTACAGGCTTGATGCGGGGTAGTCAGAGGGTCTTCCATGTCGCGACCCCATTAGACACTTGCGGGGGGTGCACACCTTGCGTGCGGTTGAGCACGAGTGCTAAACACTGGCGACACGCTGAATTTACCCAAGATGTCTCTTCCAGCAGAAAGAAACAGGCAGCACACGGGGCTCGTGGAACATCAACCTTTTATTTTCTGTTCAGACCATGGACATGACGCGTTTCGGGGGTTTTTCCTTTATCAAATGCCCCTCTGGTCGACTTGTGTCTCTGTTGCCTGCAGTTCAAAGTTAGATTCAAATGTCCGTCCCACCTTCTGAAGTAGTGTGGGTTGCCTGACAAACACGGCATGGAGTCGCCTCTGCCTTTGGTAGTAAACTGCATTTCCCAGCATGCAGCAGTGTATGCATGCCGGCGGCGATACCAATTACTGGCTCGATTTTCTTGGTGGGTCAACAGCCGGTGTGCCATGTCGTCCGGCGAGAGCTGTGGCAATTGTTCTGGGCTCAGGTGATGATTTTCCACATGCCTCTCCCCCTTCCTCGCACTTCAGACTGTCCTGGAAAAGGAAACGCCAATAAAGTAGGGGCGTAGCTCCATACAGGTATGGACTGTATTTACAGCATTGTCCATTACAGGCTTGATGCGGGGTAGTCAGAGGGTCTTCCATGTCGCGACCCCCATTAGACACTTGCGGGGGGTGCACACCTTGCGTGCGGTTGAGCACGAGTGCTAAACACTGGCGACATGCAGAATTTACCCAAGATGTCTCTTCCAGCAGAAAGAAACCGGCAGCACACGGGGCTCGTGGAACATCAACCTTTTATTTTCTGTTCAGACCATGGGCATGACGCGTTTCGGGGGTTTTTCCTTTATCAAATGCCCCCCTGGTCGACTTGTGTCTCTGTTGCCTGCAGTTCAAAGTTAGATTCAAATGTCCGTCCCACCTTCTGAAGTAGTGTGGGTTGCCTGACAAACACGGCCTGGAGTCGCCTCTACCTTTGGTAGTAAACTGCATTTCCCAGCATGCAGCAGTGTATGCATGCCGGCGGCGATACCAATTACCGGCTCGATTTTCTTGGTGGGTCAACAGCCGGTGTGCCATGTCGTCCGGCGAGAGCTGTGGCAATTGTTCTGGGCTCAGGTGATGATTTTCCACATGCCTCTCCCCCTTCCTCGCACTTCCGACTGTCCTGGAAAATGAAACGCCAATGAAGTAGGGGCGTAGCTCCATACAGGTATGGACTGTATTTACAGCATTGTCCATTACAGGCTTGATGCGGGGTAGTCAGAGGGTCTTCCATGTCGCGACCCCCATTAGACACTTGCGGGGGGTGCACACCTTGCGTGCGGTTGAGCACGAGTGCTAAACACTGGCGACACGCTGAATTTACCCAAGATGTCTCTTCCAGCAAAAAGAAACAGGCAGCACACGGGGCTCGTGGAACATCAACCTTTTATTTTCTGTTCAGACCATGGGCATGACGCGTTTCGGGGGATTTTCCTTTATCAAATGCCCCCCTGGTCGACTTGTGTCTCTGTTGCCTGCAGTTCAAAGTTAGATTCAAATGTCCGTCCCACCTTCTGAAGTAGTGTGGGTTGCCTGACAAACACGGCATGGAGTCGCCTCTGCCTTTGGTAGTAAACTGCATTTCCCAGCATACAGCAGTGTATGCATACCAGCGGCGATACCAATTACCGGCTCGATTTTCTTGGTGGGTCAACAGCCGGTGTGCCATGTCGTCCGGCGAGAGCTGTGGCAATTGTTCTGGGCTCAGGTGATGATTTTCCACATGCCTCTCCCCCTTCCTCGCACTTCAGACTGTCCTGGAAAAGGAAACGCCAATGAAGTAGGGGCGTAGCTCCATACTGGTATGGACTGTATTTACAGCATTGTCCATTACAGGCTTGATGCGGGGTAGTCAGAGGGTCTTCCATGTCGCGACCCCCATTAGACACTTGCGGGGGGTGCACACCTTGCGTGCGGTTGAGCACGAGTGCTAAACACTGGCGACACGCTGAATTTACCCAAGATGTCTCTTCCAGCAGAAAGAAACAGGCAGCACACGGGACTCGTGGAACATCAACCTTTTATTTTCTGTTCAGACCATGGGCATGACGCGTTTCGGGGGTTTTTCCTTTATCAAATGCCCCCCTGGTCGACTTGTGTCTCTGTTGCCTGCAGTTCAAAGTTAGATTCAAATGTCCGTCCCACCTTCTGAAGTAGTGTGGGTTGCCTGACAAACACGGCATGGAGTCGCCTCCGCCTTTGGTAGTAAACTGCATTTCCCAGAATGCAGCAGTGTATGCATGCCGGCGGCGATACCAATTACCGGCTCGATTTTCTTGGTGGGTCAACAGCCGGTGTGCCATGTCGTCCGGCGAGAGCTGTGGCAATTGTTCTGGGCTCAGGTGATGATTTTCCACATGCCTCTCCCCCTTCCTCGCACTTCCGACTGTCCTGGAAAAGGAAACGCCAATGAAGTAGGGGCGTAGCTCCATACAGGTATGGACTGTATTTACAGCATTGTCCATTACAGGCTTGATGCGGGGTAGTCAGAGGGTCTTCCATGTCGCGACCCCCATTAGACACTTGCGGGGGATGCACACCTTGCGTGCGGTTGAGCACGAGTGCTAAACACTGGCGACACGCTGAATTTACCCAAGATGTCTCTTCCAGCAGAAAGAAACAGGCAGCACACGGAGCTCGTGGAACACCAACCTTTTATTTTCTGTTCAGACCATGGGCATGACGCGTTTCGGGGGTTTTTCCTTTATCAAATGCCCCCTTGGTCGACTTGTGTCTCTGTTGCCTGCAGTTCAAAGTTAGATTCAAATGTCCGTCCCACCTTCTGAAGTAGTGTGGGTTGCCTGACAAACACGGCATGGAGTCGCCTCTGCCTTTGGTAGTAAACTGCATTTCCCAGCATGCAGCAGTGTATGCATGCCGGCGGCGATACCAATTACCGGCTCGATTTTCTTGGTGGGTCAACAGCCGGTGTGCCATGTCATCCGGCGAGAGCTTTGGCAATTGTTCTGGGCTCAGGTGATGATTTTCCACATGCCTCTCCCCCTTCCTCGCACTTCAGACTGTCCTGGAAAAGGAAACGCCAATGAAGTAGGGGCATAGCTCCATACAGGTATGGACTGTATTTACAGCATTGTCCATTACAGGCTTGATGCGGGGTAGTCAGAGGGTCTTCCATGTCGCGACCCCCATTAGACACTTGCGGGGGGTGCACACCTTGCGTGCGGTTGAGCACGAGTGCTAAACACTGGCGACACGCTGAATTTACCCAAGATGTCTCTTCCAGCAGAAAGAAACAGGCAGCACACGGGGCTCGTGGAACATCAACCTTTTATTTTCTGTTCAGACCATGGGCATGACGCGTTTCGGGGGTTTTTCCTTTATCAAATGCCCCCCTGGTCGACTTGTGTCTCTGTTGCCTGCAGTTCAAAGTTAGATTCAAATGTCCGTCCCACCTTCTGAAGTAGTGTGGGGTGCCTGACAAACACGGCATGGAGTCGCCTCTGCCTTTGGTAGTAAACTGCATTTCCCAGCATGCAGCAGTGTATGCATGCCGGCGGCGATACCAATTACCGGCTCGATTTTCTTGGTGGGTCAACAGCCGGTGTGCCATGTCGTCCGGCGAGAGCTGTGGCAATTGTTCTGGGCTCAGGTGATGATTTTCCACATGCCTCTCCCCCTTCCTCGCACTTCAGACTGTCCTGGAAAAGGAAACGCCAATGAAGTAGGGGCGTAGCTCCATACAGGTATGGACTGTATTTACAGCATTGTCCATTACAGGCTTGATGCGGGGTAGTCAGAGGGTCTTCCATGTCGCGACCCCCATTAGACACTTGCGGGGGGTGCACACCTTGCGTGCGGTTGAGCACGAGTGCTAAACACTGGAGACACGCTGAATTTACCCAAGATGTCTCTTCCAGCAAAAAGAAACAGGCAGCACACGGGGCTCGTGGAACATCAACCTTTTATTTTCTGTTCAGACCATGGGCATGACGCGTTTCGGGGGATTTTCCTTTATCAAATGCCCCCCTGGTCGACTTGTGTCTCTGTTGCCTGCAGTTCAAAGTTAGATTCAAATGTCCGTCCCACCTTCTGAAGTAGTGTGGGTTGCCTGACAAACACGGCATGGAGTCACCTCTGCCTTTGGTAGTAAACTGCATTTCCCAGCATGCAGCAGTGTATGCATGCCGGCGGAGATACCAATTACCGGCTCGATTTTCTTGGTGGGTCAACAGCCGGTGTGCCATGTCGTCCGGCGAGAGCTGTGGCAATTGTTCTGGGCTCAGGTGATGATTTTCCACATGCCTCTCCCCCTTCCTCGCACTTCAGACTGTCCTGGAAAAGGAAACGCCAATGAAGTAGGGGCATAGCTCCATACAGGTATGGACTGTATTTACAGCATTGTCCATTACAGGCTTGATGCGGGGTAGTCAGAGGGTCTTCCATGTCGCGACCCCATTAGACACTTGCGGGGGGTGCACACCTTGCGTGCGGTTGAGCACGAGTGCTAAACACTGGCGACACGCTGAATTTACCCAAGATGTCTCTTCCAGCAGAAAGAAACAGGCAGCACACGGGGCTCGTGGAACATCAACCTTTTATTTTCTGTTCAGACCATGGACATGACGCGTTTCGGGGGTTTTTCCTTTATCAAATGCCCCTCTGGTCGACTTGTGTCTCTGTTGCCTGCAGTTCAAAGTTAGATTCAAATGTCCGTCCCACCTTCTGAAGTAGTGTGGGTTGCCTGACAAACACGGCATGGAGTCGCCTCTGCCTTTGGTAGTAAACTGCATTTCCCAGCATGCAGCAGTGTATGCATGCCGGCGGCGATACCAATTACTGGCTCGATTTTCTTGGTGGGTCAACAGCCGGTGTGCCATGTCGTCCGGCGAGAGCTGTGGCAATTGTTCTGGGCTCAGGTGATGATTTTCCACATGCCTCTCCCCCTTCCTCGCACTTCAGACTGTCCTGGAAAAGGAAACGCCAATAAAGTAGGGGCGTAGCTCCATACAGGTATGGACTGTATTTACAGCATTGTCCATTACAGGCTTGATGCGGGGTAGTCAGAGGGTCTTCCATGTCGCGACCCCCATTAGACACTTGCGGGGGGTGCACACCTTGCGTGCGGTTGAGCACGAGTGCTAAACACTGGCGACATGCTGAATTTACCCAAGATGTCTCTTCCAGCAGAAAGAAACCGGCAGCACACGGGGCTCGTGGAACATCAACCTTTTATTTTCTGTTCAGACCATGGGCATGACGCGTTTCGGGGGTTTTTCCTTTATCAAATGCCCCCCTGGTCGACTTGTGTCTCTGTTGCCTGCAGTTCAAAGTTAGATTCAAATGTCCGTCCCACCTTCTGAAGTAGTGTGGGTTGCCTGACAAACACGGCCTGGAGTCGCCTCTACCTTTGGTAGTAAACTGCATTTCCCAGCATGCAGCAGTGTATGCATGCCGGCGGCGATACCAATTACCGGCTCGATTTTCTTGGTGGGTCAACAGCCGAAGTGCCATGTCGTCCGGCGAGAGCTGTGGCAATTGTTCTGGGCTCAGGTGATGATTTTCCACATGCCTCTCCCCCTTCCTCGCACTTCAGACTGTCCTGGAAAATGAAACGCCAATGAAGTAGGGGCGTAGCTCCATACAGGTATGGACTGTATTTACAGCATTGTCCATTACAGGCTTGATGCGGGGTAGTCAGAGGGTCTTCCATGTCGCGACCCCCATTAGACACTTGCGGGGGGTGCACACCTTGCGTGCGGTTGAGCACGAGTGCTAAACACTGGCGACACGCTGAATTTACCCAAGATGTCTCTTCCAGCAGAAAGAAACCGGCAGCACACGGGGCTCGTGGAACATCAACCTTTTATTTTCTGTTCAGACCATGGGCATGATGCGTTTCGGGGGTTTTTCCTTTATCAAATGCCCCCCTGGTCGACTTGTGTCTCTGTTGCCTGCAGTTCAAAGTTAGATTCAAATGTCCGTCCCACCTTCTGAAGTAGTGTGGGTTGCCTGACAAACACGGCCTGGAGTCGCCTCTGCCTTTGGTAGTAAACTGCATTTCCCAGCATGCAGCAGTGTATGCATGCCGGCGGCGATACCAATTACCGGCTCGATTTTCTTGGTGGGTCAACAGCCGGTGTGCCATGTCGTCCGGCGAGAGCTGTGGCAATTGTTCTGGGCTCAGGTGATGATTTTCCACATGCCTCTCCCCCTTCCTCGCACTTCCGACTGTCCTGGAAAATGAAACGCCAATGAAGTAGGGGCGTAGCTCCATACAGGTATGGACTGTATTTACAGCATTGTCCATTACAGGCTTGATGCGGGGTAGTCAGAGGGTCTTCCATGTCGCGACCCCCATTAGACACTTGCGGGGGGTGCACACCTTGCGTGCGGTTGAGCACGAGTGCTAAACACTGGCGACACGCTGAATTTACCCAAGATGTCTCTTCCAGCAAAAAGAAACAGGCAGCACACGGGGCTCATGGAACATCAACCTTTTATTTTCTGTTCAGACCATGGGCATGACGCGTTTCGGGGGATTTTCCTTTATCAAATGCCCCCCTGGTCGACTTGTGTCTCTGTTGCCTGCAGTTCAAAGTTAGATTCAAATGTCCGTCCCACCTTTTGAAGTAGTGTGGGTTGCCTGACAAACACGGCATGGAGTCGCCTCTGCCTTTGGTAGTAAACTGCATTTCCCAGCATACAGCAGTGTATGCATACCGGCGGCGATACCAATTACCGGCTCGATTTTCTTGGTGGGTCAACAGCCGGTGTGCCATGTCGTCCGGCGAGAGCTGTGGCAATTGTTCTGGGCTCAGGTGATGATTTTCCACATGCCTCTTCCCCTTCCTCGTACTTCAGACTGTCCTGGAAAAGGAAACGCCAATGAAGTAGGGGCGTAGCTCCATACTGGTATGGACTGTATTTACAGCATTGTCCATTACAGGCTTGATGCGGGGTAGTCAGAGGGTCTTCCATGTCGCGACCCCCATTAGACACTTGCGGGGGATGCACACCTTGCGTGCGGTTGAGCACGAGTGCTAAACACTGGCGACACGCTGAATTTACCCAAGATGTCTCTTCCAGCAGAAAGAAACAGGCAGCACACGGAGCTCGTGGAACACCAACCTTTTATTTTCTGTTCAGACCATGGGCATGACGCGTTTCGGGGTTTTTTCCTTTATCAAATGCCCCCTTGGTCGACTTGTGTCTCTGTTGCCTGCAGTTCAAAGTTAGATTCAAATGTCCGTCCCACCTTCTGAAGTAGTGTGGGTTGCCTGACAAACACGGCATGGAGTCGCCTCTGCCTTTGGTAGTAAACTGCATTTCCCAGCATGCAGCAGTGTATGCATGCCGGCGGCGATACCAATTACCGGCTCGATTTTCTTGGTGGGTCAACAGCCGGTGTGCCATGTCATCCGGCGAGAGCTTTGGCAATTGTTCTGGGCTCAGGTGATGATTTTCCACATGCCTCTCCCCCTTCCTCGCACTTCAGACTGTCCTGGAAAAGGAAACGCCAATGAAGTAGGGGCATAGCTCCATACAGGTATGGACTGTATTTACAGCATTGTCCATTACAGGCTTGATGCGGGGTAGTCAGAGGGTCTTCCATGTCGCGACCCCCATTAGACACTTGCGGGGGGTGCACACCTTGCGTGCGGTTGAGCACGAGTGCTAAACATTGGCGACACGCTGAATTTACCCAAGATGTCTCTTCCAGCAGAAAGAAACAGGCAGCACACGGGGCTCGTGGAACATCAACCTTTTATTTTCTGTTCAGACCATGGGCATGATGCGTTTCGGGGGTTTTTCCTTTATCAAATGCCCCCCTGGTCGACTTGTGTCTCTGTTGCCTGCAGTTCAAAGTTAGATTCAAATGTCCGTCCCACCTTCTGAAGTAGTGTGGGTTGCCTGACAAACACGGCATGGAGTCACCTCTGCCTTTGGTAGTAAACTGCATTTCCCAGCATGCAGCAGTGTATGCATGCCGGCGGAGATACCAATTACCGGCTCGATTTTCTTGGTGGGTCAACAGCCGGTGTGCCATGTCATCCGGCGAGAGCTGTGGCAATTGTTCTGGGCTCAGGTGATGATTTTCCACATGCCTCTCCCCCTTCCTCGCACTTCAGACTGTCCTGGAAAAGGAAACGCCAATGAAGTAGGGGCGTAGCTCCATACAGGTATGGACTGTATTTACAGCATTGTCCATTACAGGCTTGATGCGGGGTAGTCAGAGGGTCTTCCATGTCGCGACCCCATTAGACACTTGCGGGGGGTGCACACCTTGCGTGCGGTTGAGCACGAGTGCTAAACACTGGCGACACGCTGAATTTACCCAAGATGTCTCTTCCAGCAGAAAGAAACAGGCAGCACACGGGGCTCGTGGAACATCAACCTTTTATTTTCTGTTCAGACCATGGACATGACGCGTTTCGGGGGTTTTTCCTTTATCAAATGCCCCTCTGGTCGACTTGTGTCTCTGTTGCCTGCAGTTCAAAGTTAGATTCAAATGTCCGTCCCACCTTCTGAAGTAGTGTGGGTTGCCTGACAAACACGGCATGGAGTCGCCTCTGCCTTTGGTAGTAAACTGCATTTCCCAGCATGCAGCAGTGTATGCATGCCGGCGGCGATACCAATTACTGGCTCGATTTTCTTGGTGGGTCAACAGCCGGTGTGCCATGTCGTCCGGCGAGAGCTGTGGCAATTGTTCTGGGCTCAGGTGATGATTTTCCACATGCCTCTCCCCCTTCCTCGCACTTCAGACTGTCCTGGAAAAGGAAACGCCAATAAAGTAGGGGCGTAGCTCCATACAGGTATGGACTGTATTTACAGCATTGTCCATTACAGGCTTGATGCGGGGTAGTCAGAGGGTCTTCCATGTCGCGACCCCCATTAGACACTTGCGGGGGGTGCACACCTTGCGTGCGGTTGAGCACGAGTCCTAAACACTGGGGACATGCTGAATTTACCCAAGATGTCTCTTCCAGCAGAAAGAAACCGGCAGCACACGGGGCTCGTGGAACATCAACCTTTTATTTTCTGTTCAGACCATGGGCATGACGCGTTTCGGGGGTTTTTCCTTTATCAAATGCCCCCCTGGTCGACTTGTGTCTCTGTTGCCTGCAGTTCAAAGTTAGATTCAAATGTCCGTCCCACCTTCTGAAGTAGTGTGGGTTGCCTGACAAACACGGCCTGGAGTCGCCTCTACCTTTGGTAGTAAACTGCATTTCCCAGCATGCAGCAGTGTATGCATGCCGGCGGCGATACCAATTACCGGCTCGATTTTCTTGGTGGGTCAACAGCCGAAGTGCCATGTCGTCCGGCGAGAGCTGTGGCAATTGTTCTGGGCTCAGGTGATGATTTTCCACATGCCTCTCCCCCTTCCTCGCACTTCAGACTGTCCTGGAAAATGAAACGCCAATGAAGTAGGGGCGTAGCTCCATACAGGTATGGACTGTATTTACAGCATTGTCCATTACAGGCTTGATGCGGGGTAGTCAGAGGGTCTTCCATGTCGCGACCCCCATTAGACACTTGCGGGGGGTGCACACCTTGCGTGCGGTTGAGCACGAGTGCTAAACACTGGCGACACGCTGAATTTACCCAAGATGTCTCTTCCAGCAGAAAGAAACCGGCAGCACACGGGGCTCGTGGAACATCAACCTTTTATTTTCTGTTCAGACCATGGGCATGACGCGTTTCGGGGGTTTTTCCTTTATCAAATGCCCCCCTGGTCGACTTGTGTCTCTGTTGCCTGCAGTTCAAAGTTAGATTCAAATGTCCGTCCCACCTTCTGAAGTAGTGTGGGTTGCCTGACAAACACGGCCTGGAGTCGCCTCTGCCTTTGGTAGTAAACTGCATTTCCCAGCATGCAGCAGTGTATGCATGCCGGCGGCGATACCAATTACCGGCTCGATTTTCTTGGTGGGTCAACAGCCGATGTGCCATGTCGTCCGGCGAGAGCTGTGGCAATTGTTCTGGGCTCAGGTGATGATTTTCCACATGCCTCTCCCCCTTCCTCGCACTTCAGACTGTCCTGGAAAATGAAACGCCAATGAAGTAGGGGCGTAGCTCCATACAGGTATGGACTGTATTTACAGCATTGTCCATTACAGGCTTGATGCGGGGTAGTCAGAGGGTCTTCCATGTCGCGACCCCCATTAGACACTTGCGGGGGGTGCACACCTTGCGTGCGGTTGAGCACGAGTGCTAAACACTGGCGACACGCTGAATTTACCCAAGATGTCTCTTCCAGCAAAAAGAAACAGGCAGCACACGGGGCTCGTGGAACATCAACCTTTTATTTTCTGTTCAGACCATGGGCATGACGCGTTTCGGGGGATTTTCCTTTATCAAATGCCCCCCTGGTCGACTTGTGTCTCTGTTGCCTGCAGTTCAAAGTTAGATTCAAATGTCCGTCCCACCTTCTGAAGTAGTGTGGGTTGCCTGACAAACACGGCATGGAGTCGCCTCTGCCTTTGGTAGTAAACTGCATTTCCCAGCATACAGCAGTGTATGCATACCGGCGGCGATACCAATTACCGGCTCGATTTTCTTGGTGGGTCAACAGCCGGTGTGCCATGTCGTCCGGCGAGAGCTGTGGCAATTGTTCTGGGCTCAGGTGATGATTTTCCACATGCCTCTCCCCCTTCCTCGCACTTCAGACTGTCCTGGAAAAGGAAACGCCAATGAAGTAGGGGCGTAGCTCCATACAGGTATGGACTGTATTTACAGCATTGTCCATTACAGGCTTGATGCGGGGTAGTCAGAGGGTCTTCCATGTCGCGACCCCATTAGACACTTGCGGGGGGTGCACACCTTGCGTGCGGTTGAGCACGAGTGCTAAACACTGGCGACACGCTGAATTTACCCAAGATGTCTCTTCCAGCAGAAAGAAACAGGCAGCACACGGGGCTCGTGGAACATCAACCTTTTATTTTCTGTTCAGACCATGGGCATGACGCGTTTCGGGGTTTTTTCCTTTATCAAATGCCCCCCTGGTCGACTTGTGTCTCTGTTGCCTGCAGTTCAAAGTTAGATTCAAATGTCCGTCCCACCTTCTGAAGTAGTGTGGGTTGCCTGACAAACACGGCATGGAGTCGCCTCTGCCTTTGGTAGTAAACTGCATTTCCCAGCATGCAGCAGTGTATGCATGCCGGCGGCGATACCAATTACCGGCTCGATTTTCTTGGTGGGTCAACAGCCGATGTGCCATGTCGTCCGGCGAGAGCTGTGGCAATTGTTCTGGGCTTAGGTGATGATTTTCCACATGCCTCTCCCCCTTCCTCGCACTTCAGACTGTCCTGGAAAAGGAAACGCCAATGAGGGGGGTGCACACCTTGCGTGCGGTTGAGCACGAGTGCTATAGATATATATATATATATATATATAGCAAAATTATTTCACGCAACTTGCAGCGCAAAAATAAAGCCCACCATTCGGTTTATCGTGGGAACCTCTTTAATTCGGCAGGAAACAGCATTACCGGTTTCGACCTCAACAGGTCTTAATCATATGCATCCCGGGAGAACAGGTGAGTAAGGCTTAAGTACATTTCATTAATCAAAGAGTGAAGAAGGACTTGTGGATCGAGTTCAAAGCAAATTGTTAGAATAACTTTACGTTTCATATTGCAAATGTCACAAACCTCCGGATATTTGACAACCTTTCTTACTCATTTTAAAGGCAGCAGTGCAAATTGTATCTTCGGTGTTTAAATGTCATCCTTCGGTTCAGTTGAAGGCATTTCCGGACTGCAAGGTCCATCATTCATTGCAAGCATTGATGAATGCCCCGACAAGTCCCTTCTCTTGAGTACTTGCTTTTATTTTTAAAGTTTCGAATTAGCCTTGTGCGTACTGTTCTTCCCATTACCAACTGTTCGAATAAACAGTGTGGCATCCTGGCGATTGTAGGCTCCCTGGGTCCGACTGTGCAGGAGTATGTTCTCACGCAAACCTTGGCTACACACTGGAGTGGCAAAATATCACGGGCCCGCAGACCTCCCAAAGATCAGTGGCAGCGCCTCCTGTATACTCCGGTGGTGCTCACTCGGCACAATCCAGTTCTTGCTTTTATTTTTAAAGTTCCGAATTAGCCTTGTGCGTACTGTTCTTCCCATTACCAACTTGCATACTGTTTTTCCCATTACCAACTTGCGTACTGTTCTTCCCATTACCAACATATATATATATATATATATATATATATATATATATATATATATATATATATATATATATATATATATATATATATATATATATATATATATATATATATATATATATATATATATATATATATATATATATATATATATATATATATATGTGTGTGTGTAGCTCCTGCACGAAATAAAATATGTGGACACCCGTATCCTCTTGAGTGCTGCTATCCTTTTCCTTGAGGAACGAAAAGGAAATTTTGAGCACAATATATATATATGTGTGTATATATATATATCTCCCATGCTGGCTTGATCTTGGTGGATGTTTTAGCGATCTGTGGCGTTGCGTTACCAATAAACGGCAGAGCCTCTCCGTAAATATCCTCCAGCTTTACAGATGGAAAGAATTGGGGCGCACTCAGAGGTGGTTTATGATTCTTTTTAATACAAATCCATATGTAGTTCCAGAACCAAGGTCTCCGTTAGACCAAAACGCATTAGGACAGTGTTAAAATGTGGTTCTGGAACTAACCATGGATAGAAATTCAGCAGTTATAGTTATACTTATGTTAAGTAACTAAAACTTGTGGCCTAGAGTTACTTAACGGCACAAGTTATGGCTCTAGTTATAGCTCCAGTACGGAGAAAACCTTGGATCTCGACTGTGATCGAGGTTCCCTACGAACCGGCAAGTTGCAGTAGTTTGAGCCTCGAAATCTGTGCCTAAACAACTAGCTTTTGCTTTAGGCCCCCATAATGCAATTCTGTACACTCCAGCACCAGCCAAGAGTTCAGGACCTGGGAGGCACCTATTGGGGTCTAGGACTCGAACTCACAAGCTGTACCAGCAGAGTACATGGCAAGTACAGTGGTAGCTGGTCAGCTGGGCACTTTGCAGGTGAAGGGATTCTTTAGCTTTTGTGTCCCTGAAGCTTAACAGGAGGCTAGCCAACTAGCCCTTGGAGAACACTCAGTAGTCCTCTGCACAAGTGGGAGCAGGTCCAGTCTTTGGAATCTCTATCCATGAACTCAACAGCAGCTGCATCCCTTCTTTTTTAGAAGTCCTGTCTTGGTTCACCATGTGCAGTCCTTCTTGGTGCAACCTCTCTTTCTGATGTGCACAGGTCCCGCAGGTGCAGCCCTTCTTCTGTTCTTCTTCTGGGGCTGAAAACTAGGGGTGCCACTTTTATGCCAAATTCAAGTTTGTGGGTGGGGAGGACTCCCTAACAAATGGGGGGCAACATTCCTGTGGGGCTTCCCTACCCACTCTTCCCAGACTTTCTGGAGGAATTGGCACTAAACAACCCCACAGTGCATCTCTCAGCTCAAATCCAAGATGTCAGAATCTTCCTTCCCTTGGTCAGAGCTATTGGCACTTCCCAGAGATGTGTCCAGTATAATGAGCCACCCCACCTGGATAACCCGCTCTGCAGTGGATTTACCCCTCTGGAAGAGATGCCACACTGTCTACCTGCACAAAGGAGCGGTAAAGCTAAGGTGTGACTTGTATCTGCCTATCAGAGGTGGTAAACTCAATGAAGCTGAAACATTGGGGCAAGAAAGTGGTGGCTTACTAAAGTCACCTTTATATGAAAAGTTGCTTTAAACCTGACTTCAATAGTAAACAACACAAAGTACCCAAACCACAGTGACTCAATACGTTTTTTTGATACAGGGTAAGAAACCATTTTATTGTCGCTTCCCTAGACACAATTATTTTGTGTCAATCATTTTGTATTTTTTATATTTTCAAAGAATTGCTGACAAAAAAAAGACATTGATTGCAAATATTTACAAGGCTAAACAAACTTTAACAAACATTAAAGGCAAAGACTATTTACACATTTAGAAACCATTATGTCACACATTAGAAAGTATTCTCACATCAGACATTAAATAAAACAATTATTGAAAAAATAATACAAACATTTTTATCACAAACAACAAAAAACTTGCAAACACTGAATGAGAGAAACTAGGGGTTGGGAGGATAAAATATAAGTAATTAAATGACTTATATATATTTTAATGCTGGACCAGCTGGTCCTAGCTTTTGTACAACAATGATACTTTGTATCTCCCAAACAATACTGCCGACGCGTTTCTAGACCAGACTAGAGTCACTGGTCTGTCATCAGGGCTGTATGTGTCTTGTATCTGTAGGATACAAAAGCAATGTTTTGCTTAGTCTAGTGTGTGGGCTCCTTATTACCATGAAGTAGCTATAATGACGGTGTGCGCTACATACCAAGGCTGCTCAATGTAGAATTTCAGAGGAGGTCTTTTGGAGGTCCGTTTAAATGAATAGCGTGGCCGAACAGAGAAGCCTAGAAAGATTTTAAGGATGTTTTTTAATTACATGATTGATTCATTCCATGTGCTAATGGCTGAGTCAGTTTGGGGAATTGAAAGCGTACCTTTTACTTTGGGTAGTGCCGAGTGCTGGCAGGATCCATTAATACAAGACTATGAGCGGCATGCCCAAGCATTTTGCTGTGATATGCAAGAGCGTGGTTATCCACGGAAGCTCCTCAAACATTCTCTTAAGCGTGCCAAATATACGCCTAGAGAATGTTTATTACAAACCAAACAGAGCGCACCTTTGGAGAAACTCGTGTGCGTCACCACCTTCTGCCAGGACACACACAAACTAAGACAGGCTGTATTAAGGAATTGGCATTTGTTGGAGGCGTTGAGCTGCCCGTTCCCCAAACCCATTTTTACCTACAGAAAAAAACACAGCATTGGCCAGGAACTCATCAGAGCTGATGTGATTATTCCTAATCCCAAGAGCGACTTATTGGCGCAATGGAATCTCAAGTCTATCGAGGGCCACCACAAGTGTGGTAACTGCTTCGCCTGCTCCAGCACAATAGAAGGCGACGAGTTTGTACATCATGCGATCAAGTGGAAGCACAAAGAATTTTCTAATTGCAGAACAAAGAACGTTGTGTACATGATTCTATGTCCGTGCCAATTAATTTACATTGGAAAAACCAGTCAGCAAGTCAACCAAAGAATAAGCCAGCAGCGATCGCGAATTAAGAAAAAGGTGATGTCTGCTCCAATGGTGGAGCATTTCTGTGAGAAGTCCCACAATGAACAAGAATTCAAATGGTCTGTTCTGTACACTATAAATTCCAGGTCAAAATGCCACGACGTTGAGCGCGTTCTGTTACAAAATCTGATTTTAAAATTTAACAATGCACAGACTGGTTTCAATCACCTGTCTGAGATAGCGCATATCTAATTACATCTGTCCTGATTTGCACCGGTTAGACATCCCTGGTTTGCCCGCTGGTCTTGGTCCTCTATCTCATGAGAATAGGTCCCTGGCCCCGAGAAGCCACCCAAAACGCTAGCACACCCTAGCAGAGTCATTCTTTGCCTTAAAACAATCAATACATCAAATATTTGGGAGTGATGTACCCATTACCTCCAAACTACGATACGGTGTTGACGACAATATGCCCAGCACCTATTCATGATTTTTCTGACAATAACAATTTTTTTTTAAAGTAATTGCGATTTATGGGACTACATGCCCCATAATGCATCAGCACAGTTTCTGTATATAACAAACAGGAAACAGCGGCGGCCATCTTTCTTGAGAGAAATTTGAATCCAGCAGCACAGAGCAGCAGCTCCAGCTACAGGTATTTGCCCCACTTGCACTAACACGCGCTTGCCTTGTGCTGAACTAGCTAAAAAAAATCCCACTAAGGTCGCACTTTGTTTTTCTCTTTAGAACACTGAAATTAACAACCCCATTCATGCGCAAACGAGAGATCAAATCAAGGTAGGCAACCTTTCTTCGAATTCTCCAAGCGAGTGTGAAACACCATTTGCACGCCGCTAAGCCTCTGAATGTCAATCTCTCCCATATCTCAGAATCCAAATTGATGGTTACGCCGCTTCTAATGGATCCTGCCAGCACTCGGCACTACCCAAAGTAAAAGGTACGCTTTCACTTCCCCAAACTGACTCAGCCATTAGCACATTGAATGAATCAATCATGTAATTAAAAAACATCCATAAAATCTTTCTATGCTTCTCTGTTCGGCCACGCTATTCATTTAAACGGACCTCCAAAAGACCTCCTCTGAAATTCTACATTGAGCAGCCTTGGTATATAGCGCACACCGTCATTATAGCTACTTCATGGTAATAAGGAGCCCACACACTAGACTAAGCAAAAAATTGCTTTTGTATCCTACAGATACAAGACACATACAGCCCTGATGACAGACCAGTGACTCCAGTCTGGTCTAGAAACGCGTCGGCAGTGTTGTTTGGGAGATACAAAGTATCATTGTTGTACAAAAGCTAGGACCAGCTGGTCCAGCATTAAAATATAGATAAGTCATTTAATTACTTATATTTTATCCTCCCAACCCCTAGTTTCTCTCATTCAGTGTTTGCAAGTTTTTTGTTGTTTGTGATAAAAATGTTTGTATTATTTTTTCAATAATTGTTTTATTTAATGTCTGATGTGAGAATACTTTCTAATGTGTGACATAATGGTTTCTAAATGTGTAAATAGTCTTTGCCTTTAATGTTTGTTAAAGTTTGTTTAGCCTTGTAAATATTTGCAATCAATGTCTTTTTTTGTCAGCAATTCTTTGAAAATATAAAAAATACAAAATGATTGACACAAAATAATGGTGTCTAGGGAAGCGACAATAAATTGGTTTCTTACCCTGTATCAAAAAAACTTATTGAGTCACTGTGGTTTGGGTACTTTGTGTTGTTTACTATTGATATTAGGTCTAGCCCTCACCAAATAAAGGACCTAACCCCTTTTGTTCCCAATTAAACCTGACTTCAGCATTAAGTCAGGTTTAATGTAATAAATAATTTGATACCTTGGCGTGTTATATTTGGCAATCCCGAAAAGAACACTTGCTTTTTAGGTCGAAACATTTTGTTTACAGTTAGTGGGCTACAGCTTGCCCCTTAGTCTTAACACTGGTTAGCCTCAGCCTGGCCCACATTTGCTTATTTCCTATTTGGCATGGAATACGTGTGTCATATCGTCTCTTGAGTTTGTCCCACCCTCGGAGCATGGACTAAGTACTTGTATCCTTCCACTGCTCCTGTTTTTAGAGCTAATTTTTTATGTGTTCTCAAGTACTCCACATCAGTGCTTGTGTTTTCAGGCACACCCATATCCCCTTCATGTTGCTTCTTCTCCCTCCCAACCACCTTCCCTAATCCGTTACATCTCTCCCCTCACTCCTGTCCCTGCTTCATCTTACCCCCACCCACCCGGTTACATCTACCTCCACCCACATGTCTGTTTCCCTCCCCCCCCTTTCATCTGCTCGTCTTCATTTCAATTTATCCCACGGTATTTAGGATATGGGACAAAGCTGGAGTGAACCAGTGTGCCGGCCGGATGCTACCATTTGTTTACTTTTTCATTAGCTAGAGACGTTTCACAAAGTCCTTCGAATTCCAGCGTTCAGTCAACACTCGGTCAGGCTCCTACTCTAGGGAATATGCCACCCAACATAAGGACTAAGAGAGGTGTGCTGAATTTTACTGGCTCTCTTCTCGGCAGACTCCCTTTCCTCAGGGCATTTAATCATTGAGGACAAATACTAAGCAGATTTGCCTTTTCTTGCTGCATAAGTGCAGTGTCCCTTATTATAGGGTATTTTCAGCTGATACTCGTTTATGCAATGCTGTCAAAAAGACAAACATTATCACTTTCGTTTTTCTGTTAATTAAAAATAAAGGTTTGAGGCATGTGGGCTGCTGAATTCATATCTGTGCATAGATCGCTGCCTAGTGTTGGGTCCGGATGATTGCACATTGTTGTCCTGGAGGAGTCTTCGAAGTATCATGAGATAGGTGGTTCCTCCCCTGGACTACAGTGCGCATGGGCATCCTCTCCATCCTCAGATTGTTTTTTTCCGCCATTGGGTTCGCATGTTCTTTCCTTTACTCGAAGTTCGGAATAGAAAAAAACTTTTCTAAAAGGCCAAAAGGCCTTCGGACTCGTCGGTATAGTTTCGATCGGTGCCGACAGCTTTTTTACAGTTTATTCACCTCAGGACGTCGAATTGGGCCGCGGGCCTTCTCGACGCCAAGAAGACCGATCGTCAATGGAACGAAGTCCATTCAAAAGATGCCCTCTTTGTAATTCTAAATACCCACATATAGATAAACACCTGTATGTAACAAGTGTTTATCTCCAGAACATAATGAAACCGACTACCTAGCCTGTGCCTAATTTCGATCCAAAAAGACACTTCGGGTTCGACGGGCCGCAAGGCAAATCATGCAGAAACCAGCGCCGAAGCCGGAAAATATCTTCGACGATGAACAAGATCTCATCGAGGCCGAAGATTCAGATCAACAGTCGGATCAAGATTCAGAGCATGACTCCAACTACTATGTCGACGAAGATGAAGACATCGTCGAGGTAGGAGACGACGAACAAGGGATCGGGGCCGTCGAAGACGACTCCAGTGATGAAACGGGGCCAACTACATCGGGGTCAACCGTGAGTACAACGCCCCAAACAAACACTTCTATGGTTCCACAGGCTCAGGTCGAGGCATCGCCGGAAGGCCTTAGCCAAGATCTTGAAACACATTCTATAGCCCCGCGATACAGCTCGGCTAAGAATATTAGAAAAGAGCCATCGGATCAACGTAACCCGAAGTTGTTGATATCGAAACCAAAAGTTATGGAACCAAAAACGAAACCGAAACTGAACGACAACACAGTCTTCGGACCAAACTACGTCAATCCATCAGAATCGATCCCAAAGAAAATAGTCGACCATACGGTCTTCGGACCAAACTATGTCGATCCATCTGAGTCAAACACAAGGGTCGTCGAGCCGAAGGCCGGCGCACCTACATCCACTCCAAAACAGAAGGCCGTCGAACCGAAGAGATCGGCGCCAACAGTCGACAACACAAAAAAGGGACTCGATCCGAAAAAGGTTATCGAACCGAAACAAATAATCGACAAACCAATGGCTGTGCAACAAAAACATATCGAGCCGAAGAAAATCTACCTGAAGAAAGGCATCGAGCCGAGACAGCAAATCATCGGTCCAAAGACACCGGTTCCGAAGATGCTACAGAGTCATAAGGGGACTATTGACTCAACAAAAAATGTCGAAACAATAAAAACATCGGCTCCAAAGAAACGGGCACAACCTAAAAAGACTGTCGAAACACAGAAAACTCTCGGACCGATCAAATTTGGTCTACCAATTTCCTCTAAAACAAAGGCAGTCGACCCGAAAACCGGTATCAACCCGAAATAAACTAAACCAAAGACATTGGCAAAACAACCAAGAACTACTGAGCAGGAGATCTTATATCCAGACCCCTCATCAGAAGAACAGTCAAAACTTTACATTGACCCTAATTCTGGCAATGTCACTCTCTACAAAAGAAAAATCAGACTAGAAACTGAAAAAGAGACTTATGTCATCCCACTCAAAAAGAAAAGGGACTGTGCTACTTCACCTATTCTTTTTGAACCAATAAAACAAACTACACCTAACACGTACTCACATACACCCACACCCTCAGATGAAGAGGTGGATTATGAGGATAATGAGGAATACAAATACACAGTAGACCCTGACCAAGAAAGTCAAGCTCAACCATGGGCAGACCCAGTACATCCTGGTGATTCGGATTTGTGGAGAAGTGTGGCTCAATGATTAGAGCGGCAGACCCTGATGCAGAGGTCTAGCCCAGGACCAGGGTTCAATTCCCCGCCTCGGCGGGTCTTGGGCTCAAAATTCCAGGGACCTGATAATTCTCACCTCGGTGCCTATTCCAATCATGGAGTCCCACTCTGCAACTCTGGGCAATAGCTTGCTTAATCTCCACAACGGCCCCCACAACGCTAAGGATACCTGGCCTCCACCTTGGGGGTGCCCAGGAGTGGACGCCTCACAGGGAAAGCCAGGATGGGTTCCACAGCGGTATTCGTACAAGCGCCTTGAGACCCTTGCGGGTGAGTAGTGCGCTATACAAGTATCAATTTACATTTACATTCTCAGCCCATTCCAGATGCACCTGCATACCCTGCTAAGCATTCTCCTACAGAGGATACAGCTGCTTTTAATGCACTTATAGATAGGGAAGCCCTCCATCACAATGTAGAGATGCATGCAGACCCCATTGACGAGGATTTCCTCTTTGACACTTTTGCAAGATCTGTCAAAACACTACCTATGTTAAAAGGGGTACTTAAACATGCAGGTGACATATTTAAAGAAACGACTAGGGCACGAGTCATTAACCCCAGAATAGAGAGGAAGTACAGGCCAGCACCAGTAGACCCCACATATATTAAGGGACAACTGCCTTTGGATTCCTTAGTGGTATCCAATGCACGTAAACGTGCAAACTCACAAACCACTGGAGAAGTTCCACCTCCTGACAAAGAATCAAAGATCTTGGAGGCCTCAGGGAAAAGGGTAGCAGCTCAAGCTGCTAATATATGGCGAATATCTAATACACAAGCCCTGTTAGCTAGGTACGACAGGGCACATTATGACACCCTAGAGACACTTCTCCAATATTTACCTGAACCTTACAAGGAACAGGCTGAAGACCTTGTACAGGAGGGAAAGCTAATAACTAACGCCTCCATTAAATGTGCCCTAGACGTGGCAGATACAGCAGCCAGATCAATTAACACCAGTGTTATGCTCAGGAGGCATTCGTGGCTTCGCATCTCAGGTTTCAAAAACGAAGTCCAGTCTACTTTATTAAACTAGCCAGTAAATCCTGACTATTTGTTTGGTCCAGCTGTAGATACAATCCTAGACAAAATGAAAAAGGACCCTGAAACAGCTAAGTATATGGGAGCCTTACAATCCCAACAGTATAGAAGCTCCTTTCATCGCTCCAATTACAGAGGTGCTGCAAGAGGTAGCTCATCACAGCAGACCTCACTCTACAAAGCAAATACGCAAACCACCTACAATAAAAACAATAGAGGTGGATACCGCGGCAATAACAACAAAGGCAGAGGACGAGGGAATAACACCACCAGATCCTCTACCAACACAAAACAGTGACTTCTTACCACTACCCCCAGACCATACAACACCAGTCGGGGGGCGATTACAGCAGTTCCTACCAGTCTGGCAAAACATCACTACAGACAAGTGGGTAAGGCAAATTATCCAGGATGGCTATTGCCTAGAGCTAACCTCCACACCACCCAACATACCACCAAGACACCGTCCTATGTCTGCAGAACACCTAAACTTATTGCAGCAAGAAGTCATCAGCATGCTTCGATTTGCCTCACAAATTAAAGATGCAGACAATTCGGTAAAAACACTGTTTAAAATTGTCAAGGATTTTGTAAAACCCCCTGCTATGACACCTAACAATCTAGCCAGTCAGTCTCTTTGTAATGGACTATCAGACTTCTTTCAAGAAAAAATTGACAAAATCGCATCCTCCTTCCCTCCAGCTGGAGCTCCTGACCTTTCCCTTTCCCCGGTTTCAACTAACCAGGACACTGCTCCTACATTAGTGGCCTTTAAGGATCTCACTCCTAATCTTGCACGTAAACTATTATTACCGTGCAAATCTGGCTCCCCTTTGGACCCGGTTCCCTCAAAAATCATGAGTGAGTTGTTTACCTTACTGTTAGAGCCACTCACTTCCATTTGGAACGCCTCTTTACAACTAGGCCAATTCCCCTTAGCCTGGAAGGAAGCTTTGCTTGTGCCCATCTTAAAGAAATCTGATGCTGACCCCACGCAATTCAGTAACTATCGGCCTATTTCCCTCCTTCCGAAACCCGCGAAGGTTTTGGAAAAGGCAGTCCAATTACAACTCGCAGAATACCTAGAGACCAACTCCCTTCTGCATGACTCCCAGTCCGGCTTCCGTGCTGGATTCAGTACTGAGACCGCACTGCTAGAAGTATCGGAGACTGTGCGAGAGTGTGTGGACAAGGGCGAGGAGGCCATGTTGGTCCTCCTCGACCTATCCGCCGCTTTCGATACGGTGTCCCATAAAATCCTTCTTGACCGAATGGAGCAGATTGGATGGAGCGGCGTTGCCCTATCGTGGTTGGGTTCCTTCCTCCAAGGACGATCACAGAGGGTTCTTCTCAGACCTTTCAAATCAGAATGTAAACCTCTGGTACGCGGAGTCCCACAGGGCTCAGCGTTAAGTCCTTTGTTCTTCAACGTTTACCTGGCCCCGTTGGCCAAGGTAGTAGAGGCATGCGGAGTCAGAGTGATCTCTTATGCTGATGACACGCAGCTGATATTTTCTTTTAGCGATCACTCTGACTCCAGCCTCTCCAGTTTCCGCCATTGTCTTGGCGAAATCTGTTCTCGGATGTCCACGAACCACCTGCGACTTAACACCGATAAGACGGAGGTTTTGTTTTTTAATCAAAAAATGACCATCCCACCTTCATTATGGTGGCCAACGATACTCAACCCCCCCCCCCCCCACCCCGGTTCACTCTGCCCGCAATCTGGGGTTTATATTTGATGATACGCTATCCTGCAGCTCTCAAATCAATAAGGTCACTTCGGTCTGCTTTGGTAAATTAAAAATGATGAGGAAGATCTTTCCATTTTTGCCAATTGAGGCACGCAGAACTGTCACCCAGGCCTTAATTACCTCCCACCTGGATTATGCCAACAGTTTATATGCGGGGGCCCCTCTATACCAAATTGAACGTCTCCAGGTGGTTCAGAACGCTGCAGCCAGATTGATTGGCAATATCCCTTACAGACATCCTATCTCAGCGTTTCGTAAAGAGCTTCATTGGCTGCCTATAGCCAACCGTATTAAGTTCAAAACGCTCATCCTCGCCTTTCGAGCTTTGAATGGAACTGGCGCAGATTATTTAAGAAAGAGACTGAGATTGTCCCACTCGGTTAGGGATCTTCGTTCCAACAATCTGCGTCTCATGTCTGTGCCAAGATTCCGTCGCACAAGAATGGGTGGTAGAGCTTTTGCTGTTCTTGCAGCCAAATATTGGAACAGTTTACCGATCGATCTTAGATTTGCCCCATCTGAAGCGCTATTCCGCAGACGCCTGAAGACGTGGCTATTTTCATCTATCTAGATTACTTCTTCTCCTCCTGCTGACAGTTTTTAGCGCCGGGACACCCCCGTTGGGGGTAGCCGTGCGCTTTACAAAATCCGTAAATAAATAAATAATAAATAAATGCTGCAAAAAGGGGCCATAGAAATAATACCATTAGAACATCAGGGTACAGGGGTATACTCACTATACTTCCTCATCCCCAAAAAAGACGGGTCTCTCAGACCCATATTGGACCTCAGGCCCCTAAATCAATACATTTTATCAGAGCATTTCCATATGCTCACTCTACAACAAGTCTTACCAGTGCTGCAACAAGGAGACTTCCTCGCAACTTTAGACCTCAAAGATGCATACTTCCATATACCAATACATCCTGCTCACAGTAAATATATCCAGTTCACAATACAAAATCAACATTACCAATTCAAAGTCCTTCCATTTGGTGTAACAACAGCCCCAAGGGTGTTCACAAAATGCCTAGCGACAGTAGCTGCACATTTAAGAAGACAACATATACACGTCTATCCGTACCTGGACGAGTGGCTAATACAAGCAAAGTCGGCCCAGCAATGTGCCAGCCACATGTACAAACCCATTCACCTCCTACACAGTCTAGGCTTCACGTTGAACTACCCCAAATCTCATCTCCAGCCGTCCCATGTACAGCAGTACCTGGGAGCAACAATAAATACTCTGCAATAAACTGGTCCAAGACATGTTTATTCCCAGTACGCAAAGGGGAGATCCAGCCCACCACAATCAGGGCAATCAGGTGGGAACCCAACTGCCTGAAATATCTAGGGGTTTATATTTACCACACCCCAGCCGATATATTGGAGGGCAACATCCCCCGCAGTATCAGAGCACTGAAGGGTAGTATGTCCTTCTGTGCCACTCTCCCACTATCGGTAGCGGGTCGAATAGCGCCGCTAAAAATGGTGGCGCTCCCGCAGCTACTATATTATTTTAGGACGCTTCCCGTATGGATCCCTCCTGCTACCTTCCGGCTCCTGAAATCTATGATAGTGTCCTTTCTCTGGGGAACGGGCCGACGCAGAGTAGCTCTTACAACACTGATGAGACCTAAATCAGAAGGGGGATTAGTTGTCCCCGACTTTGAAGTGTATTATTTAGCGGCTCAATTACAGATATACACCCAGGAAATAGCACCCGAGTTCAGAGGACCGGAGGATAGACGGGGCCTGGGAATACCTAGACATGTGCTCTCTTATATAGCAATGCAGCAAAGATTAGTCCTTCGTGACCTCACGCAAGAGGAAAGAACAATTAGACTATGCTGGAACTGGACACAATGTAGGGCGGGCGTGACCCACCCATATGCCCCCGAAATTCCGCTGGGAATGTTAACAGCACTGCCACATGGCGGAGATTGGTCACAGTTGCAGAAATGGGAGGAGGCGGGGATCCAAGTCCTGGGAGACCTTTATGAAGACGGAACACTACTGCCGTTTCCGACACTCTTATATCGATATGAACTACCCAGGGGGGACTTTCTGCTGCATTCGGCACTCATACGTGCAATACAAGCACACTGGAAGGAGGGGCTCGACGAACCAAAAGCGACGATGGCCTGCCAATACACCATGATGGCAGCAGGAACGGTTAAAGCAGTTACGCGCCTTTACTCCAGAATGACTAACGAGGGATTGCCTCCTCTGGAGACGCTAAAGGGTAAATGGGAGGCTGATATAGGGAGAGAAATTCCTGAGACAGTATGGACACAACTGCTGCGAAGGGCTTGGAAGAGCACGCGTAATGCGCAATTTCAACTAGTCCACTTCTGCATCCTCCATCGAGCATACCTGACCCCGGGAAAGATAAAAAAATACTTTGCTGTAGATTCCGCGGGATGCCCCAGATGTAAGGCAGTTGATGTAGAGCTCGATCACATGCTATGGACATATCCTAGTCTAAACCCTTATTGGAAAATAGTGGGTGATACTTTTAATGGGGTGACAGAGCGAAACTTGAGGTTTGACATGGCGGTTGGGGTCCTCCATTGGTTTCCTCATACCCCTAAAAATAAGATTACAAGCAAATTCATAGACATGGGGCTCATCCTTGCGAAGCGCGAAATTACACAGCACTGGAAGGCACCGACGGATCCTGCGGGTGCTAGATGGCGCAATGAGTTCCTTAAATGGGCTAGTGGGGAGAGCACGCTGAGGTTTCAATCTGCACGACGACAGCAGAATGACAAGGCTTTGGAAATGGCACAAGCGTGGGAGGTCCTGGTACAAACACTGCGTGACTATGACACACGACACGACCCGGAGGACTAACACTATGATTGGACTATACCCCTGCAACACAACAGGTGCATTGCATGAACCCTTACCTGTCGGCTCCTGTGCTTCAGAACCACAATGACTGCAATGTAAACCATGCACCGATGGTGGGAACCGGGGAGGAGGGGGGTGTGTGGGGGGGAGTTAACTTTAGCAGATCTGGAATACTGGGGCCAAGATAGGGCAGGACTACCCTTTCTTGAGATTCTATACCCTTGACCCTGTTCATACTGGGGTCCACTATTTAGGACTCCATTGTAAAGACTCACTTAATTATGATGGGGTGCTATAGGAAATGCAACGATTGATGTGTGTTTTGTGACAAAAAACCCAATAAAATTTGTTTTAAAAAAACCAAAACAATAAATACTCTGCAAGCAAAAGCATACCCAAACTCTGCAAGAATAAACAGTATGCAACTGCTGATCCAAAAGTTCAAGCCCCAACACTCGCTCTGAGTGTTTATGCAACTCATAGGCATGATGGCTTCGTGCATCTTCATAGTCCCTCACGAAAGACTGCACATGCGTCCGCTACAACAGTGCTTAGTCAGCAGTGGAACCAGGCTCAAGGACAATTAACAGACCTAGTGTTGGTGACCAGTCGTGCATACAACTCTCTGCATTGGTGGAATCCACAAAACCTTTGCAAGGGACGACTGTTCCAAGAGCCTGTACCACAAATAGTGTTGACAACAGACGCATCCCTGACAGGATGGGGAGCCCATGTCCCTCAGTACACAGTGCAGGGCCTATGGACGACACAACAAAAGAAAATGCACATCAACTTGCTGGAGATGATGGCAATTTTTCTGTCAATGAAAGCGTTCAAAGTACATTTATACAACAAGACTGTGTTGATCCGGACGGACAACATGACAGCAATGTACTACATACAGAAATAGGGAGGAACACACTCTCCACAGCTATCACATCTAGCCCAGAGCATGTGGAAGTGGGCCATTCAAAGAAACATTTTTCTCATGGCGGAACACATCCCAGGCAAAGACAGTCAGCAGACACAGCCAACAAATGCACGAGTGGGAGATTCATCCCACAGTGCTACAACCGTACTTCCAACAGTGGGGTCAACCAGAGATAGACCTGTTTGCCACAAAGGAAAACGCAAAATGCCAGTACTTTGCCGCCAGGTTTCCACATACGCAGTCGCAGGGCAATGCGATATGGATGAACTGGTCAGGCAAATTTGCGTACGCTTTCCCCCCAGCACCGTTAATACCGCTAGTGGCACGCAAACTACGCCAACATTCATTGACACTGATCCTGGTTGCTCCAACATGGGCGAGACAACCATGGTACACAACTTTTCTAGAACTTTCCGTGGTGCCTCATCAAAGACTGCAGCTAACACCCACTCTTATCACTCAGAGCCATGGAGACATACAGCACCCACATCCGCAACAACTGAACCTTGCAATCTGGCTCCTGAAATCCTAGAGTTTGGGTACCTAAACTTACCTCCAGACTGTATGAACATTATCAAGGAGGCAAGAAGACCTACTACCAGAGCTTGTTACGCAGTAAAGTGGAAGCGTTTTGTCATTTACTGTAATAATAATGACATAAACCTCATTGATCCTTCCATGCAAAATATCATTTGCTACCTTTTGCACCTACATCGTTGCAATCTAGCTTATTCGTCTATAAGAATACACTTAGCTGCCATTGCAGCTTATCTTCAAAACAGGCAACATCTTTCACTGTTTAAAGTGCCTGCAATTAAAGCATTCATGGAGGGACTCAAACAAATAATCCCCCCAAGACACCCAACTTCACCTGTCTGGAACCTAAACGTCGTTTTAACCAGACTAATGGGCCCACCATTTGAACCGTTGCATTCATGTGCATTACAATTTCTAACATGAAAGGTAGCTTTTCTTGTAGCAATTACTTCGCTTAGAAGAGTTAGCGAGCTGCATGCCCTAACTATTCAAGAGCCATTCATCCAAATACATGCAAATAGGGTAGTTCTTAGAACAAAACCAAAATTTATGCCAAAAGTGGTATCCCATTTTCATATCAATCAGACAATAGAACTGCCAGTGTTCTTTTCAATCCACAGTCAGTACCTGAAAGGGCTCTACACACACTAGATGTCAAAAGAGCTCTGCTATACTACATTGATAGAACTAAAGATTTTAGGAAAACTAAACAGTTGTTGGTTGCCTTTTCACCACAACACAAAGGCAACCCCATTTCAAAATCTGGGTTAGCCAGATGGATAGTTAAGTGCATTCAAATCTGTTATCTAAAAGCAAAACGCACTTTAACGGTTCCCCCAAAAGCGCATTCTACACGCAAACTAGGGGCAACCATGGCTTTCCTAGGAATCATTCCTCTAAAAGAAATATGTAGAGCAGCCACATGGACTACCACACATACTTTCACAAAACACTATTGTGTAGATGTACATTCCAAACAGCAAGCTGCTGTAGGACAGGCTGATCTAAAAACTCTGTTTCAGACTGCTGCAGCTGGCACAGGTAGCCACCGCTAGGGGAGAGACTGCTATACATTCTATACACAGATATGAATTCAGCAGCCCACATGCCTCGAACGGAATATGCTACTTACCAGTATGCATCTGTTCTTGGCATGTAGGGCTGCTGACATTCATATCGCCCACCCTCCTCCCCGGTGCCTGTCGCAGCTATAGCATTCATTCATTCTTACTCTCTTGCCTGGACATCTCTTGCTGTACCACACTCCATCTCTGCCACAATGGCAAAAAACAATCTGAGGATGGAGAGGATGCCCATGCGCACTGTAGTCCAGGGAAGGAGCCACCTATCTCGTGATACTTCGAAGACTCTTCCAGGACAACAATGTGCAATCATCCAGACCCAACACTAGGCGGCGATCTATGCACAGATATGAATGTCAGCAGCCCTACATGCCAAGAACAGATGCATACTGGTAAGTAGCATATTCCTTTTAAATATCTATAGTACCAGCATAAATTTATGTAAAAGCAAAGCATAACTGTCCTTGTCAGTTGTTTAATTTTAACAAATATGAGCCAATTCCTTTGTTTATTTTTTCTGAGAGGCTTTAAACAGCACCGAACAATACATTTTGAGTAATGATGTATAGACAAAGGCAACACCAGAGCTTTAAATGGGCCGGGTCCCTTCGGGTTTGAGACCCGGTAGTGATTTAAAACAGACATTAAAACATTTCGGGCCCTGTATTCATGTTCTTAACTTTTCATGCAAAAACACTGATCTTTTTCTGAACAATGAGTGTAAAAAACGTTGAGGTAATTCATGTCGTTCCTGCTTATGTTTCCCATGTTGTACTTAATCTTACACTCCCTATGAGTGTTTGCTTTATCCAGCAGGTTGTTACTTTTTTTTGCAGCATATTACTCGTCTAGTGCATAATTTTAATTGAGTTGTATCCAGGTGTTTATAACAAGGCACAATTGAGTTGTGAATGAAGGTAGCGCGAGTTTCTCCCATTGCCTGTCAGTTGGGCAAAAGTGTCCGAATACATGGCCGTCCAGTTCTTGGCCTCTCTCTGTAAAGCACACAGAGCAATGGTCACGTATGCCAGTTGCAGTTGTTTTTCTATGCAAATGTGTGGGTAGAGTGGCAATCTACGCAAATCTTCGTGTATATGTTTAAGCAATTACCTTAATTATATATACCGCAAACCTTTCAGGGACCCCACACCCCCACCTTTTTCATCCCATGGACAACAGAAAAACAAGTAGCAAAAAGTCTCACCACCATAAAGAGAGCTCTACAACCTGGGTCAGAACGTAGCGGACATCAGAGCACCGTGTATTAGTACTTCGATCATAAAACACAGTGCAAAGCAACAAAACTGGCCTTTGCTCAGAAAGCGCTCTGGGCGAGACCAGATTTGATGCCCGCCCCCACTGGTCCTCTTTAATTGTCTAATTGTCCCAGTGGTGGGCCTAGCTCGCTGATGCTAAAGGCCAGCACTGCACTCCTGGCAATATTAGCATTGACTAACTGCGAGATTACCTCCATTCCCAAAATCCGAGGCATATGGTATAAAAATCGTAAAGCTGGGAGGACAATGACTCTAGATTACGATGACACCGGTTATTGAGAAAGCAGACAAGTATGTGTAGGAAGGTGGATATCTGACTATGGTTGCCCCCAACTTTTTGCCTAGTGTTGTGCTGGTTTTCGACATAGTTGGCCTGGGATCCTGCTATTCAGGACCCCAGGCCCACTGCTCTCTCTGTAAAATGGATTCCATGTACCTTAGGTACATATCTAATTGGTATTGGGTCACTCTTGTAAGTCCTTGTACAGTGTACCATAGGTACCCAGGGCATAAGTGCACCCAAGGCCTACCAGGGACTGCAGCATGTATTATGCCACCCCTGGCTGGCCATCCAAAACTGACACAAGTGGCTGGTAACACAGCTGGGGCAAGGTGGTGTAATCACCCTTTGCTTTAGATATAGTATACCTATATCTAACCCTAAAATGGACACATATACTCCTATGGCAGGCCTTAACAATCCTGGAGGCAGAGTGCTTGGAATTATGTGAGATGGTGCTCTAGCATGAGCTGAGCCTGTCTGCAGCTTTCGGAACCAAGTCTTAGCTGTTTCCATGATAACGCTATACCATATACTCTTAAGTGCATTATAATCCTCGCGGTTATTGCTAACTTTGGCATAGCATTATCAAAACATGTCGAGTAAGGTGTCATACAAATTGGAATACTACCCCCTCGCCAGTTCTGGCGACGGGGGTAGAATTCCACCCTTTTAGAGGGACACGACATGTATGTAACTGTGAACCCCGGTTAAAGTTAACTTGAGCCTCAGCATCACAAAATGGATGCTGCCACCACAGACACAAGTCTGACCTCCTGCTGCTGGGAGTCCTTCCAGCGAGGGAGGCCTGGACAAAGGGTTTCCTGCCTTGGGAGGTGCTAGCACCACCCCAGACAGGATTTTGTGTATTGAGGTAGGACAGGCTGAAAGGAATGAGACATGCCTGGGGCACACAAGGTGTCCCTGTGCATACCCCGGTTCAAACCAGTTGCTGGGGCACTCCAGCCCCAGCTCTGGCGCGAAACCGGACAAAGGATAGGGGGTGTAACCACACCCCTTCCTGGTCCCACCCACAGGAGGGACCTAGTCACAGTACAGCCCCCTTTAGGAGAATAAAGGTAGGAGCTGGTCCCATTCCAGATTAGATTAATCCTGAATTGAAACTCCACAAGAAGAAACTATGGACTTCGACGTTCTGCTCCACGGAAGTCTGAAGAAATCTCCCTTGTGGCCAAGGAGTGACCACCCTGCACAAGCAGGCACCATCAAGCGTTCCAGCGGTTCACTTGGTCGTCTTCCCGAGTGGATCCAGACTGCAGAGCCCGACGAGACCCGGACTTCCAGACCTCTCCGACCTCTACCTACATCTGCAGCACAGCTGAGATCCGTGGGTGCGACGAGACACGTGGGACCGGCCATCTTGGAGAAACTGCACTTCGCTTCCAGCGCGACTTCAGAGGCATCCTCGACGAAGTGCTTTGGGGATTAAGAAGCCTCAGCCCCGAGCAGCTCCTGCACAGAAGATCAGCCCTCCAGCATCCACGAGATCTGCGTGGGGCCCTTTTGCTTGATTGCTGCTCGACGCGTTGTCCGGTCACCTGCCGGCTGGCTAATGGCCTCCTAGACGACGATCCTTGAAATCCACACCGCTGGTCTAGTTGCTCCAGACTGGCCCCTGCTTCCCTGCAAAGGAGAAGCACCCCGGACCCTCCTGGACCGCACCAGACGCCTTTTCCACTCACCGCGTGGGTTGCCTTTGACAAGGCCTGTTGACGCCGAATCCGGAACCAACACCGCCGACAGCGAGAGCCTGCGTGGGACAGCTCGTGCCTCCATCCTGGTCGTCCAAGACACCTCCTGGTCCACGTGGCTGCAGAGTCAAGCGTCCACTCTTCACCTGATCGCGACAACAGCATCTGGTTCCTTCCTGGTTCCACTCCAGTCACTGGCTAGTGACTGTGAACATTGTCCCCTCTGCTTTCAGGTCTTCATCTTCCTCGATCCACCCTTGGGTCGCTCCGGACATCTTCCTTCTGGCCGCCTGCAGCATCTTTTCTTCCAGGCTCCATAGACTTCAACGCGGAAACCCGACACACTTTGACACCTATGCACCCGCAGCCCGTGGGTGAGGTAACAAGAGCATTTCGGTGCTCAAGGGTAGATTGACTCTCCTAGTGTCCAGATTTCCAGTCGTTTTAGTCCTAGCTAGTCGGAACTGTCTAATACTTACCTTTTCGTAATTTGTACTGTCCATTGACTTTGTTACGCATCTCGAGTGTGAGTTCACACTCTGCACATGCGTCCTGTGGGCCTCCTATTACTTACCTCAGGTCAGGATAGTGTAGTCCCAGCGATCCTACAGCCTCTGGACAGCTCCATTCCTTCTATCAATATCCTTATACCATTTACTTAGTATATGGTTTGTCGTGCCCCTAGGGCACCATTGTAATTTGTGCAACTTATCGTATTTTTCTTTAGAGTCTTGTCATGTGCTTAGCCCTCTGATCTCATAAAGAGTTCAGAGGTGTATGTTAGTTAATAAATATCTTGTTTATTTTCATAACTACCTGTGTGGTGTCCTTTCATTTGGTATTCAAGGGGTTATATGTGGTAAAACAGCTGGCTTCACATGCCAAAAGAGTTTAGCCTAAGACTGCTTTGTCCATGCTACCATTAGGATAGCTGGTCTATAAGGTTGACTTACAACCAATCACCATAAGGGTTGTTTGGACTGATACAAGGTGATCACTAGAATTAGTGAGCATCATATATCAGGCCAACTTCTCACAGTATGTATATCGATTGCGGGCCCAGTCTCGGAAATTTTTATGAGACCATGCAAATGGCTGAAATGTGTCATACAAAGGCTGGTAATATACTAAACGAAAACACATAATTCGTGTACTTGTATACATAGATTCTGAAATAACATTGTGTTTAATAATTAGAAAAGGGTAATGAAAATCTGAAATAGTAAAACCCTCGCATGTACCATCGACATCTAAAAGGGATTAGAGGTTCACGTATAACAAAAAATGACATGTTTCCAAAGAGAGCTGAGATATGTTTTTTGCCGTTTTATATAGCGTGAATTTAGCCCAAGGCCACAAGAGCGTGTTAAATGAGTACCACATTGCATTACAAGCGGGCGGATTATTATTATTTTTTTTTACGCATTGAGATTAACTGATTTGCCCCAAATCGCAGGTTGTTGAACCGACGCCGCGACTCCAACCTAATTCCCAAGGTGCAAAGTTGTCATTTCGGTCCGTTAGGCGACATCACCTCCATGTCGATGTAAAAGCAATAGTGGTGGGAAATTCAAGTAAGTCATCGAGTTTCACTAAGATTTGTAGCACGTGCCAATGTGCCGTTAGTCTCCAGCCATGATGGGTAAGAAGATTGAAGAACAAGCATCAACTGATGGAGTTTGAGAGCCCAGATTAAGCACAGTCCCATCAGGTATGACCTTGATAGGATGTGAGGTCTTGAGGAGTTAGACACAGGTGGAGCAAAACATTTCTTTAATGTCTTAGGCATAGATTCTTGACTATTTCTTCGACCTTTTTAGAGGGACACAGGTAGGGCAAGTTTAAGGATTATTTTAGGAAGCACAAGTAAAATGCACAAGTGCCACACACTAACTAAAGGAAAAGACCTACCAGCATTTGTGAAGTGAAGAAGAAAAGATGCTCATACACTTTTCTACAAAAGGCAGGCAGAGTTGTCCAACAGTGAGAAATCGTCATCATAATTCCACTTCACATAATTCACTACACTTCACACCACATAATTCCACTCCACACAATTGCACTCCATGCCACACCATTCCAAGGCAGAATTCCACGCTTTGCCACATAATTACACTCCATCGCATGTAATTCCATACCACATAAACCCACTCCTCTGCACATAGATCCACTCCACTTAATTGCAGTATATGCCACATAATTTCACTCCGCAACATCCTACCCAGCTACATAATTCCACCCCACAACATATTCCAGTGAACAGATTACCAATTCACTCCATGCTGCATAATTCCACTCCACATTTCCAACCATTCCATGGCTCATTATCCCACTTCACGCAACATAATTCCACTCCATGCCACACAATTTTACACCACATAATTCCACTCCACATAATTCCTCTACACTCAATACCCCACAATTCTACTCCACATAATTCCACTCAATCAAAAACAATTCCACACCATAAAATTTTATTCCATTCCACACCACAACTCCACATAATTGCACTCCACTGTACACCACTTCACTTAACGCCACTAGACTTTACGCCACTGCACTCAATACCATTGGAGACTACACCACTCTACTCTATGCAATAGTATTCTATGCCACAGCACTCTATCTCATTTATTTATTTATTTATTTTAAAAATTTATAAAGCGCAGCTTATACCCGTGGGTGTCTTGGCGCTATAACTTTACTGAAGATCCCAGATTGGACATATATCTACCATAAAAAGTGTTGTCCTGAGCAGTTTATTGGTCAAATAACCAGGTTTTTATCAATTTCCTAAATTGCAGTAGCGATGGTACCAATTTTATTTCCTTTGGAAGCGTGTTCCACAGTTTGGCAGCAGCGTTGGTAAAGCTTCTGTCGCCCCATGTCACCGTCCTAGTGCGTGGCACTGCCAGTAGATGTCTCTGTTCGGAGCGTAAGGATCTTTTTGGTAAATAGTAGCAAAGTTTCTGTTTGAGAAATGCTGGTCCAAGACCCTTGAGGGCTTTATAGGTGAGACACAAGGTCTTGAATCTAATGCGATTTCTCACTGTTAACCAGTGGTAGTTCCTTATCGCTTGCCTGGTGGACTGAAACTTAGGAATGCCAGCTAGTAGCCTTGCGGCAGCATTTTGTATAAGCTGCAGTTTGGCCACCACCCGTGCCTGGGCATTTACAAACAATCCATTACAGTAATCAAGTGTTGAGAGTACCAAGGAACTCACCACTGTTTTCCCAGTACTCTCCGGAAGATAGGGCAGGATTTTTCTAATGATCTTAAGCTTGTGGAAGGCAGACGACGCAACCTGGTTGGCATGGTTGGAAAAATTAAGGTTGTCGTCGAATATGATTCCTAAATTCCTGACCTTTTGCACAACGCAACTCTACACCACTGTATGCAGTACATTTTATTCCACTATTCTCTATGCCAATGCACTCTACACCACTATAATCCATTCTGCCTCAATGTACTCTGCCACTGCACTCTACCCTAGTCTACTCAACATCACTGACTTCTGCACCCCCACTCTACGCCACTACAGTCTATACCTGCACTCTATGCCAATACACTCTGCACTGCTCTACTCCAGTCTAGTCTATGCCACTGCACTCTACTCTGCACCATTCCAGTCTACCTCACTCCACTCAACTCTGTACCATTCTACTGTACTCTTCAGATTTTAATTCTTAACTGACACCACCACTCACACCTTAATAAATAATAAAACAAGAATGGGCATTTTATAGCAGTTTATAATAATTTTTTTTATATACTGTACAACCACAGTGCTGTATAACACACCTAATATAGATGAAACCTTCGCTTTCGCAAAGGCAAGACCTATTGGCTGTGCCAATGCTTATAATATTTAGCACCCTGCCTTATGGGATTCCAAGGCATTCCTTATAGCTCATTTATAGATATTAAAAATGTAAGGTTTGGACTTTGAAAAAGGGTTTATTTTGCGATGTCGAGTTGGCACTTTTGCCTAAAAGCTGCCAGACTAAGCTACAATGGAAGCCCTAGAGCCATGTTTCACTTTGTCACTGCAGTGGTGGCAAAGTTAAGTGTTGCAGTCCACTAGTGACATTTAATCTACTAGCCCTGCGTAAACGTTGTATGATGTCCTAGGGAATTAGTATAAGTAAGTTAAATATGCCATTCGTGTATTAGTTAATTGTACATACATTTTCAAGTGCCAGAGCATATGCACTGGGGCCTGGTCAGCAGGGCACAGTTCACATCTGAGTTGAAAATCAGCAGCATTCAGCAAAAAGTGGCGGTGATCCTTTAACAAAAAGTGCATTTCCTCACAGCTAGGTGCTGCAAAAAAGCCAACATGACTTCTTGACAGGAGATAGGACTATGATGTTTCTATTGACTATTTTAATATATATTTTGATACCAAGATCTTCATAAATAGGTAAGTACTTTTTCGGAACAGACTTTCTACAGCTTTAGCAAAGTTAACCACCAGTGTGTTTTTACGCATAATACTTTCCTATGGGAGAGAGAACATTCAGTGCATACATATACTTGTAATACTTTTTTGTGGGATCCCTTTCGGTCGTGAGGTGGTAAAGGGACAAGAACCAAAGTTCCCCCAGGAGATCGGTCTTAAATGCCCTGGTGATTCTTGGTGCAGATGTGCTGGACGGGTCGGTAGCCATGCGTGCTATGTGGAAGCAAGGAGTTGGGACACTTTGAAAAAGGGTGCAAAGGGGGAGTTGGGGACACGTCCGGAAGCTCCGAATGGGGGGCTATGGTCGTGAGGGTCCGGGGAGCACTTAGGAGCAGTCAGTTGCCTTAGGCCTGGACTGGGCAGCTCAGGTGCAGAGTGTTTGTGTCTGGCTGACTCTTGTGCGTCAAGGCGCTCACTGTTGCCGGTCAGGACCTGAAAGGGGGACAAAATCAGGACAACTGGGCAGCTCTTCTGCTGGCCTCTGTGGTGCTGAAGTCCCTCGTCGGCTGGTCATCGATGATGTCACTTGAGTCCGGACTGGACTTTCAAAAAGCTTTGGTCATGGCAAGGGGTCTGATACCCTAGGTATTGGTGCAGGAAGGCTTGTGGAGGTCTAGGCGTCTTCAGACTTGGCAGGAAGACGGATCTGACCTCCTTAAGTGTGTACATTCTCCTGGGCATCTACTGCTCATAGATCCGGTGGACAGCAGCTTCTTTAAACCGTATTTCGCGGTCAGTGGCTGCAGGGCAGTAGCTCCTCTACTTGAAGGGAGATGCAGGTCTTTGCAATTGTCAATTTTCTATGCGGCAGGCAGGGCTTGGCGCCAAAAGTCCACAGCAGTCTTCAGTTCTTGCAGGGAAAAGCTCATCAGTGTCCTCTTCTTCTTTGTAGTCAGTGGAATCTGAAGTTCTGGTTTCAGGGGGCCCGCCTAAATACTAAATTTAGGGGCATAAGCGGAGTGAAGAGTAGTAGCCAAAGGGCTACCTACCCTTGGGGTCACTACGCCCCCTATATGACAAATTCCTGTGGGAAGTGGGCAAAGCACTGTCCCAGTTTCCTAAATTCTGCCATCACCAAGATCGAAAAATGTTCTTCTAGGGGTGGATCTGATCTGGGTGTGCGCCACACTTACTCGCATACAAATTTCCCACCTGTCCTGGTGCCGAATGGGCCTCAGGGCAGAGGGTGGCATGTCCCAGGTCTGGGGGATACCGAGGTCGCATATCAAAGGCGGAAGAGGCCTTTGAAGCCTCCGGCCTTGGTATGCTGCTTGCTAGCTATCCTGTTTGGAGGAGGTTTAAACATCTCTTGCCAGAGCAAGCATTGTCCCTGACCTCTGAGAGCGGGGCTCTCACCTCCTAGGGGGTCATATGCACGTCTGTGGTGGCAGGCTGGACTGTAGAAGTCAGCCAGCACGCCACTGGACTTGTAGGTTTCAGGGGGTACTTCTAAGGTACCCTGCGGGTGCATATATTAATAGATCCATCACTCGAATCACTGTGGGTTTATTAATACACAATGGGACTGACAGTTCTTCTCCCTGAGGAGGGTGGAACCAAGCTTTTGGCTGTTCAGAAGTTGGTTTCTCAGACTTCTTACCTTTTCTCTTGGAGGATTGAAACATTATTCCAGGCCCCAACTCCTCTTTTTCACCCTGGGCTTTGCTTTGTGCTCAGGTTTTCACACACACCCATTCAGGTAGTTCCATTATGGCTGCATGGGACTTCAGCTATATCTCAGTCCAAGCTGAGGACTATAGATAATTTTCTAGCAGACAGGCTACAGGATTTGCAGAGGATATGACCACCGTCTTTTGGCCACTAACCCCTTACATTCTAAGGACGTCATTGCAATGGGATGGACCAAAGTTTGGTTATCAGCATTAATGACTGGATAGGTTTCTCCAGTCAAGTACTGGTCTGGGGATATCAGTTTTTTTAGTCAGCATGGTGATACTTGCACCTGTATCCCCCAGTGCTTCCATTCTAACCTCATTGATATGTGGCTGTGGTCT
Source organism: Lissotriton vulgaris (assembly GCF_964263255.1). Taxonomy (NCBI): domain Eukaryota; kingdom Metazoa; phylum Chordata; class Amphibia; order Caudata; family Salamandridae; genus Lissotriton; species Lissotriton vulgaris. The sequence continues at coordinate 1,037,019,029 of NC_141685.1, forward strand.
GTATTTCTCCAGGACACTGGGCCAGACAGCCAGGGCAGCTGCATTCACCCCACCCTCTGAGCCTAAAGTGGCCTCAGTGTGCTCTCCGATGTGGTCAGGGCACACCAAGGATCCCATCTGGAGATTTACCACTGCAGTAGGAACTACAGGTGCACTAGGGGGTGCCTTTTTGGAACAGTTAAGGTCTCCAGTTCGGTGCCCATTAGCCTTATAATAAAAGCGCCAAGCCTTCTTTGGATCCCAGTTTTTACCCTTGTACTGTGTATTGTCTCTGGGCCCACCCTCCTGAATAGGGTTTTGGGGGCCTTTAGAGGACTTTGTCTTTTTCTTTAGACTGACCACTCTCTTTCCCTTGGGGGATTAACAACCCCTTTCTTTTGGTCACCCCCTCCATGAAACGTTTTGGGCACCCTAGTCTTGACCCAATGGTCATCCTTCTTTCCCAAATGTTGGAGAGAGACTGGACCTAGTTTTTCGGAAATACAGTTACTTAACAAATGCTCTTTCATAATTAAATTGTAAAAAAAAAAACATCCTAGTCTTGCACCTGGTTACCTTTCAACCAGCCACCTAGTGTTTTGATTGAGAAGTCAATGAAATTTACTCAAGTCTGGCTCGAGGTTTTGTGAGTGGTGAGTCGAAATCCCTCAATCAGGGTATCTTTCTTGAGATCATAGGACTCAGCATCTGCCTCATAAGTATCAGGAGTATATCCCTGCACTTTCCTGAGAACAGCTTTCAAAGTACAGAGCCCTCTCAAAGGCTGTAAACCAGAGGTCTTCAAACTGGGGGTGCGCACCCCCCTGTGGGTCCTTGGCGGTGTTCCTAGGGGGATGCAAATGCCTCTTTAAGTACTTGTGAATAAAGATGACCTGGAAGCACAACTTTGTTTATTTTTTACGTTTCTAGGCAGTCTTCATTTATGGCAGTTGAAGGGTCAAAAAAAAAAGTAAGGCAGGTGTGATTCTGAGCCCTGGGATGGGCGGAGTCAATGGCTTGGCATTAAACAATAAAATATTTTATAAGAATTTTGTTGTAGTTACTCGTTCATAGCAACTGCCTTTAAAATATTGCACACACTTAAAAGTGTAAAATGAATTGTAAAAAAATGCCCATTAAACCAACTGATTGGAAATGCACTTCTTCACATTATAAAACTTGGTTAACGGGATCACTTCAGAGGTCTGTGAGCCCAGAGAGTCACAGAACTGAATCCTGGTTGGTGCATTGCATAATAGTGATGTGTGTATTTGTAGTTTTAAAAGGTCCCAGCATGTAATTGTATTCAATTGTATTAAACACTGTATAAGATAGGCTGCCACGCAATGATTTCGTGTTTCTGAACAGGTCCACTGTAAATATGCGTCAGAGGAGCACCAAATTATGCAGCAGGGTTTACTAAATTAAGCGGCAAGAAAAGGCAACTCATGCATTATAATGTGGCACATCTTTTGCTAGTATTACATAATTATTTTGACAGTTTTTCACATGGAAGTAGTATCTGGACAAATATTTCACCTCAGCAGTCCCGATTAAACTGCCACATAGAGAAATAGACAACTGAAAGATGACCAGTTACCCTTTGCGAAGGGCTCCCACTGTGCGCAAACACGTCACCACTTTCCTAGTAACCTTTGATAAGTTTGAGCTAGAAACAAAATTGTTTTTGTTAAATTCTGCATATTATACTGCAGATGGTAGATTATGTGGCAAATGCGGCAAATCCATGATTATGTGAAAAATGCAGCGGCTGCAGAATTGCATAATTTCAGTGGCCCTCTATAAGATAAAACAAGTGCTCTCAAAGAATACATATAAGTAATAGCTAACCAGACTGTACCTAGTGCAGGTTTTTTTCATAAGTCAATTAAAAGAACACTTTCCAAAACTCAGCATCCTTACATTACCTCTAAAAAAAGAATTCATTCTTGTCATCATGATGCTTCAAATTACTCCATAAATTAAATCACTTTAGACCCCCGCCTTTAAATATCACACAGCGGTAACTCCAGGTCCCCATGAACAAATATGAGTTGGTTGTTTTGAACAAAAAGTATGGGAACAGTTTTTTTAAATTTAAAAAAACATTGGCACCTTAGTCATCATACGCCCTGATAACTTTCCATCAACCCAGACACCAACATGTCCGCCTTTTGATGAAGAGCCTTCACTGGCGGCTAAACTTTGTGTATTTAAACTGGGATGTACCACATTCAAAGCTCTGGCCAGCCATGGACCAGCATTTATTTCTTCCTTGATACATTGTTATACTCCTGTCCGTGAACTCCGTTCCTCTCATCTGAACTTGCTTATCATCCCCTTTGTCAAGCGAAAGAAGCATGGCGGTCTGAGATTCTCTTTTCTGGCCCCTCAATATTGGAACTCCCTCCCTATGGAATTCAGATCAGTAACCTCCTTTACTCAGTTCAGAACTCTTCTAAAAACCCATCTGTTCTCGCAGGAATATGAGTACGCTTTTGTCACCATCCCACGGCTGCACCCCGCACACAGCGCCATGAAACCGCTTGGTGTAAGTGCGCTATACAAATGATTTTAACATAACATAACATTAGTGCTGCAGGTGCAGTGGCACCAGGATCCAGCAGTGTGAGGGCCCAACTAAACCCCTATTATGGCTGCTTTACTCATTCCTTTCTTGCATTAGAGCTTAGTGCACTCTTGTTGTGCCAGTATTGTTTTCGGCATCAGACTAATGGCCTGTAACGACCGGGTTCTCAGACCAGATGGGATCAGCTCCTTGGAGCCCCTCCAACCCAGCCGGAACGTAACCACCTCCCTTCTCAGGACCCATCTATCCAGGCACCTGGGTACCTACCTGAGGATGGGGAACTCGCAATATACAAGCTCATATCATCAGAAACACCACTAAATCTATAGGGATTACTAGGACTACTCACTGATTACTAAGGACATCCATGCCCTACACCACACTCATACCTCATAGTCTCGCGACCACATGGGTCCAGACTAATCTACCCTGGGGCAGTTCTGATTATCTACCATTACACACTGATTACCCTCAGTGCTCACTCGACACGCAATCCGGCGTGTCTACACACTAGGCTGCAGCCCTAGTGCTCTCTTCCTCACAATCCGGTCCACAATCCGGCGGACCTAAGCACTGGTGTCCTCCCCAGTGTTCTCTAACTTACAACATGATCCACAATCCGGCGGATCTACACACTGACTACCCTCAGTGCTCACTCAAGCCCATCTATCTTTAGAGTCCCGTAAGACTGTTCTCTATCTTTAGAGTCCCGTAAGACTGTTCTTTTTACACAAGCCACAATCCTGTGGGTATACACACTGGTCTCCTTCCCAGTGCTCACTCACTTACAACATGATCCACAATCCGGCGGATCTACACACTGACCACAATCAGTGCTCTCACTAACGCCACTTACCAATGACGACCACTTTCCTATGAATACCTTCAGCTCTCTGTCTATGTTGGGAAGTCTCTCTCACTATTCACTAAGGGTTCGCTACTACAATAATATTGTGGGATGGCCGAATCACTTAGTGTCAATAATTCCCTAGCTCAAGGGCTCCTCTCTCTCCCTAATTATTCAGACTTACCGGATCAGGGGCAGCATCTGTTCTGGCTGTAACGCCTGACTAGAAGGAAAGGTTACCTGTGCTTGAAGAATAATGGACACACTGTATGCAGGAGTAAAAACGCTCTCTATCATAAGAACAACACATGCACACTAGTTCACTAAGAACTGGGGTATCTTTATTACAATAACAATAGAAAAGGTTTCATACACAGATCTGCGGGGTCCCTATAACTAACAGGAACTTTAACACACCGCTGAAAGAAAAGGATTAGACATACAGTATGAGGACAAGGTTATCTGCGGGGTCTCTTGATAACACACCGCTGAAAGAAAAAGGGATTTGACATACAATATCCTAGGGAATAAAGGCACTAATATAACAGGAAAGACATCACCTGATTAGCATGGAATCTTGCTCTAGCTGTCATCTGGGCTCCTCTCTCGTCTGTGCCTTAGCTCGTCTTAGATTCTCTCCTCCACTCTTGGACACACATCTGCGCTGATCACTTTGCACTGGACTCCTCTCCCCCACGGACTCTCTCCACCTTCCAACTTCAGTCTAATGGTTTCTGCCGCTCTGATATCGTTCGTTTCACTAGCTTGTTCACTCTGTTTAAATGTCTCTGTGCCAATGTCCAATTAACTCCAGCTGCTCCCACAGATTAATCCACGATATAACTTCAGTCTCTTCTAAAAAGGCATTACTTCAGACTCCAGCTATTCACACCTCCTCCTGATAAGTAACTGCTTCTGACTGCTTCCTTCAGTTCCAGCTCACTGACTGTCTGTTTGTCTTCTCTCTGTTCCAAGCATCTTCTGTCTCTTCTCCTCCTGCAACTCCACTCCTCCAACTCTACCAACACTCTCCGCTCCTCCAATTCAACTCAACACTCTCCGCTCCTCCAATTCAACTCAACTAACTGACTCCGCCTCTGCACTTCACTATTATGGAATGCTGTTTCCTCATGGAAAGTTCCAGCCATCAGCCTCCTCCCACCAGGCCCATGCACCAGGCTCCTTGCTCCAGACGCTCCCACAGTGGTCAACTGCTTGTTTCGTCTAGAGACCTGAGCCCAGGGACACTTCTTGATTAGATTCAGCTCTGGCCGGTTCTCTCCGGTTCGCTTAGGGCGAACAACAGCTCAAAACCAAAATATTACCTTTTCCCTTAAAGCATCTCATCTCTGCAGGGATAGAAAGCAAAATGGAGTCTCTCTAGTTCTGGGCCTTGTAGGCCTGAGAAGGATGAAATAACCCTTAGCTCTGTCAGAGTACCTACATAAAACATACTAATGTGTAATATAAAGTCAGGACCACAGGATCCACCCTCTACTATAGGCAAAATAATGAAAGGCAAAGCCAATATGCAATAGATGGATTAGAGTAAGGGATCTATCATCATATAAAGCAGCTATCCTCTTCTAGGTCTGGAAGAAAGGGCAAAAAAGTTTGAAGAAATCTGCTGTGAGCCATTTGGTAATATCATCACCCTCCATGTATTTGGGGATTTTAGCGTCGAAGGTTTCCTCTCTGTCTCTATTTATTAGTTTGCTGCCACCATTCATGGGTGCTCAACCCATCTCAGCCTTTTCCCTTTCTATGGCCAGTATCCTGTCCTACCGGGCTATCCTAAGGACAGGTCTTTGAAAAAGAATCTTATCCTCAAGTTCTTTATCGAACCCTGAGTGGCCTGATCTCTCCTCAGTAGAGGAAGTCTCTCTTGGCACAGTTCCTCTGTTGTTTGGTACCTGAGCCACAACCTCTCTTTCTAGGGGATGAGGTTCAAGCTCATCTTAACTCCCACCATATCCACCCTTGTCCTCGGGAAAAGTGGTGTCATCCCATGGATGGGCCAGCTCATACTCTGCCAAAAGCATTTGAAGTGTTGCAGTGGTAGGGTGTGAGCCATTTATATTGTTACAATTCTTACAGAGGGCTCTTAACAGCTGGTAGCTAGGCAGCAGGTAAGTGGCCAGGTTGAGTATCAGAGCCATGTCCCCTGTAGAGCTCATTGTTTCCTAAAGTTGGGACCTTTTTAGAAAAACAACAGAAATTCTAAAATAGATTTGTAGTCCTAACTATTAGTATGCTTTTTAAATTTTAAACAGTTTGGACTGGGGGACTTAACACAAGGCCCTAACAGTTATTTTGAAACAATTAAGAGAAAATTTCAAATTCAATAAATAAATATTTTTTTTTAGCTAAAGACAATTTTGGATTCCTTAGGGAAATCACTTATTAACAGAGTGTTACAGCAAATGTCAAGTCTTGTATCCCACTGCTGCACCAGCTACGTAGGACGTTCTTTATATAGTGTACCAAAAAAAAGGTATGCTATGTAAAGAGTCCAGGTATCCCTTACGAGTGGACAGGGGCTTGCTCCAGCAATCCCAAGGCGCTCCTTTGAGGGTAGTGTGGTCGAGCAGCCGCAGGCTTATCAGAGAAGGGTGTCAGATACTTGTTACACACACAGTCAATAAATGATGCACACAATCAAAAAGGAGATCCATACCAATTTAGAAAAATAACAGGTATTTTTATATATAGTTTGAAATTAAGAACTTCGCAAATAAGTACTTTTTCAGGCTAGACATTTTACAGTTTAAGCATTGTTAACCAACAGTGCGTTTTTACATGTAATGCTTTCCTATGGGAGAAAGAACTTTCTCTGCTTACATATACTTGCAATACTTTTTCGCTGGACCCCTTTCGGTCTTGGGGTGGTGGAAGGACAAGGACCAAAGTTCCACCAGCATATTGGTCTTGTATGCCCTGTTCAGTCCGGGTGCAGAGGTGCTGGACAGGTTGGTAGCCTTCCACGCTGTGCAGTAGAAAGGAGGAGGGCACTTGGAAATAGCTTACAAGGGGAGACTTAGGGACAAGTCTGGGAGCTCCGAATGGGGGGCTTGGGTCATGAGGGTCCTGGGAGCATGGGGAGCAGTTGGTTTCCTTAGGCTCAGGCCGGGAGGCTCGGATGCAGAGTGTTTGTGGCCAGCTGTCTCTCGTGTGTCAAGGTGCTCACTGTTGTCAGTCAGGACATGCAAGGGGGATAAAATCAGGACAACTAGGCTACTCTTGGTGCTGATGCCCCTTGTCAGCTGGTCGTCCGTGATGTAGTTGGAGTCCTGACTGGTCTTTCAACAAGGTTTGGTCGTGCAAGGGGTCAGGTCCCCTGAGTATTGGTGTAGAAAGGCTTGTGGAGGTCCTGGTGTCTTCAGGCTTGGCAGGAAGAAGGATCTGACCCCCTCGAGTGTGCTGACCTTCTCCTGGGTGGCTACTGCTTGGTGAACACAGTGAACAACAGCTTCCTTTAACCGGATGTCACAGTCTGTGCCTGTAGGCTGCAGGGGAGTAACCCCTCTAAGCAAGGGAGATGCTGGCTGCTTGGCGAAGTGCTGGCAACCGTCTGGGGCTTGTGGAGGATGTACAGCTGCAGGACGAGTCAGGTCTTTGAAATTGTCGAGTTTCTGTGCGGCAGGCATGGTTTGGTGCCAAAAGTCCACAGCAGTCGTCAGTTCTTGTGGGGATTGGCTCTTCAGTGTCCTCTTCTTTGTAGTCAGTGGAATCTGAAGTTCTGGATTCAGAGGGCCACCTAAATACTAAATGTAGGTGAGTGAGGGTAGTGAAAAGTAGTAGCCAATGGGCTATCTACCGTTGGGGTCACTACGCCCCCTAAATGACCACTTCCTGTGGGAAGTGGGCATAAGCCTGTCACGGTTTCCTAAATTCTGCCACCACCAAGATGGCAGAATTTTCCTAGAGTGGGGAACATCAGGCAACTCACCTCAGAGGTGGGTCTGACCTGGCTGTGCTCTACGCCTATTAGCATAATAATTTCCTGCCTGTCCTGGTGCCAAATGGGCCTCAGGGCAAGGGGAGCATCTCCCAAGTTTGGGGGATGCTGGGGTCGGATATCAAAGGCGTAAGAGACATTTGAAGCCTCCAGACTTGGTATGCTGATTGCTAGCCATTCTTTTTGGAGAAAGCGTAAACCACTCCTGCCAGAGTAGGCATTGTTCCTGACCTCTGAGAGTGGGGATCTCACCTCTTACAGGGTCAGAAACGTGTCTGTGGTGGCAGGCTGAACTGTTGCAGTCAGCCAGCACACCAGTGGACTAGTAGGTTCCAGGGGACACCTCTAAGGTACCCTCTGGGTGCATGTATTATTAAATCCATCACTGGAATCACTGTGGATTTATTAATACAAGATGTTTAATATCAAACATGATTGGTTTAAGTGAAGCCACATGTCACCAGTGTCCAGTACATGTACTTAAGATGGCTTCCCTGTACACAGCAATGTCTATGAATCGACTTAGATATCAAATCGACATATCGGCTCATGCGGATATGTCTACACAGGTAAAATAATGCACCCTGCCTTAGGGCTGTAAAGCCTGCTGGAGGGTGACTTACGTATACTTCCTGCAGTGTCTGCAGGCATGGCACACAGGAGGTGTGCCATGTTGTGTTTTCACTTTTGTCTGCACTATGGCACGCAGCATGCATTGGCAGTTTGCATGAGTGTGGTGAGGGGTCCCTTAGGGTGGCACTGTACATGCTGTAGCCCTGGGAAACCCTCTTTAGTACCTATGCCCTAGGTACAAGGGGTACCATCCACTAAGAACTTACAGGGGTTCTAAAGATATTGCCAATTGGGGAAAGCGCAGGTAACGCCTGTAGATAGGCAAGATGGGGATGTAGAAGTATGCATCCTGGAAGTCCAATGCTATCATCCAGTTTCCTGGATCCAAGGCAGACAAGACTTAAGCGTGCATGAGCATTCTGAGCTTCTCCTTCTTGGGGAAGAAATTGAGAGGGAGCAGGTCTAGAATAGGACAAAAGCCTCTGTCTTTCTTGGACACCAAAATGTAGCCGGAATAGCAACCACGACCTACTTCTGACTCGGCACCCTCTCTATGGCTCCCTTGGCCAGGAGCGCTGTCACTTCCTGGCGGAGCAAGGTAAAATGGTCCTCTATAAGCCTGTTGCATGCAGGTGGCCTGCATGGAGGTGTAGTCTTGAAGAAGAGGGAGTAGCCCCTCTGGGCAATATGCAGAACCGATCGGTTTGATGTTCTAGGCCTCTGGTGGAGAAGGCGATGGTGTATCCTGCCTCCCACTGGGTGCCTATGAAGGTAAGGGGGTAAACTATAAGGGTTTAGAGGCTGTGACATTCAAACTGGCTTGGCCCACGAGGCCTGTGGGCACCGTGTCCTTGGCCACGCAGAGGTTGAGACGCTTGTGCATAACGGTGGCTAAGTATAGACACAGCTGGAAGCCCTTTCCGTAGCCATTAAAAGAGCAAATTGGGGGAGGTGAGGGGCCATGGAAAGGCCTAAGGACCTGGCCGTAGCCTTGCTGTTCTCAAAGCATTCCAGAGCTGAATCCAACTTGTCTCTGAAGACACCAGAGCCATCAAAGGGAATGTCCATAAGTGACGCTTGGACATACCCTGAAAAACAGTTGTCTTCAGCCAGGTGTGGCGCCCTAAGACCACTGTTGATGATATTGCTCTGTCCAGCGAGTCGGTGGTATCCAGTCCTCGACGGCTACTGAAATCAGCTGCATATCTGCCATCTGCAACAGCCGGGGAGAGAATGGTTCGGGCCTCCTCTGGTACCATGGGCCACACCAGTGGAACTGAGTCCCATAAAGTATGGGAGTCATGGTCCAAAAGGCATGCAGTGTTCACGGACCGCAGTGCCAGGCTGGTGGAAGAAAATATCTTCTTTCCCAAGGTATTCAGCCCTTAAATTTCCTATCTGGTAAAGTGGTAGGGAATGCCTTAGGATTTACATGGTCGGTAGAGGCTTGAACCACCAAGCTCTCTGGGGTAGGGTGTTGTGTGAAGAAACTAGGGTCCCCTGGGGCAGGGCAGGGCAGTGGCGGTGGGCATTCATCCTGTTCACAGAAGCCCCTGTGTTGAGCCTGGACCAGGTCCAAAGCAGGACATCAGTAAGGGCTTCATTGAAAGGAGAAGCGTGTCTCAGGCGGTCATTCTCAGCTTAAGTACCTCGGTGAAGATGTTCAGCTTGACTGCCACTGAGAGTAGGCTATGGTCCAGGACCTTGGCCACCCTACACACCACCATTGTAAAGGATGCTTTTTCCTCCTCCGTAACCACTGTAGGGGGGAGTCCAGTTCAATGGCCTCTGCCAAGTCCTCACAACTGTCCATCTGTGAATCTAAGAGCTCGTATTCCTCAGGGTCCAGCGACCCCTCCCAAGCCTCCCCATGTCCTGTCCCACAGGAATAGGACTGTGTCGGAGTTGCGGATCAGAATGGGGACGACGTTGGTGACACCTGGACCGTCGGCATAGGGACCAGGGAAGGTTGACGTGGTACGACCAGCGCCGGTCTGGATTCATCTGTGGATCCAAGGGGAATGACTGGCCCCCAGTGTGGAACCAGTAGGGGGACCCGCCCGAACCCGCGATACACAAAGGTGCGACGGTTGGAGAGAGGTGCTCAAATATGAGGTGCATGGCCCAATAAAACTTGTGGAGTTCAGTGGGGCTGCTCGGCTCCCGGAAACTCTTTGAAATACAGAGCAGACCGAGGCACTGGTTCAACCACGGAGCCAGGCCTCGAATGCCAGGTACAAGTATCAATTTACATTTACATTTACATTTACAGAGCTCCCTCGTCTCATTGGCCAACGGATGAGGTGAAGTCAAAGACCTCTTTGACTTCTTAGTTTTTTTTCATTTTGTGGGACTTATTTGAGTGGCTGTCACTTTTATAATGGCCTACCTGTTTGCAGGTATGACAATAAGGTTTCTTTTGGGTTTTGGGAGAAGTTTGGGACCCACCCTTTTCAGAGGAATTTTGGGGCCCTGTGGTTTGATCAGAAGATTTATTCCCACCCTTCTCTTGAGGCTTGGTTGATTCCTTCTTTTGGTCACCACCCTGGTTCTTAGGCCTGACCCTGGTTCTGACCCATTTGTCTGCCCTCTTACCCAATTCTTGTGGAGAGGTCAGATCAGAGTCTACCAGGTGCTGGTGTAATAACTGGTTCTGACAATTACTTAAGATTTGCTCCCTCATAATTAGATTGTACAATCCTTTAAAATCAGTAACCTTACTTCCCAGTAGCCAGCCTTCAAAAGCCTTAGTGGCACAATCAACAAAGTCAGCCCAATCCTGAGACTGAGTTTTCCGGGTGTCTCTGAACATCAACCTGTACTGTTCAGTGGTTAAACCAAACCCATCAACCAGTGTATTCTTCAGGACTTGGTAATTGTTAGCATCCTCAACTCTAGTAGTGAGGAGCTTATCTCTACCTTTGCCTTCAAAGGAGAGCCACAAGATAGCTGCCCACTGACTCTGGGGGACACACTGTACAGTGCAAGCCCTCTCCAAAGCAGTCATCCATTTGTGGATGTCATCCCCTTGCTTAAAGGGGGGCACTACCTTACTCAGGTGTCTAGTGTCTAAACTCCTGTCTTTTTCTCTTGGGAGAATGCTGCCACCAGTGGGGTCTAACCCACTTAACTTTTGCTCTCTAGCAAAGGCAAGACTCTCTTTGGCCAGGGCAAGTTCTTCCCTTTCAATCCTTAGATTGGCTTCCCTCATCTTAGCTTCATGCTCCCTTCTCTTAGGGGATGACATCCCTCTATGAGAAGAGGTCTGAGAGCCATTGGTTCGAATGGATCTGTTAGAGCCTCTGGATAGAGATCTATCTCGTCCATTCCCAATGTTAAGTCTGCCTGAGAGTGGCCCTGGGGGTCCCCCAAATCCATTCTCATGCCTACTTAAGTTGGTCCTAGTGAGTCTACTGACTTCTACCTGACCTTTGTCTGCCTCTCCTCTGATAACTCCTCTTCCTCCTCCTCCTCAGCATCATCTGCTGCCTGGAGGGGGTGGTCAGGGTTAGTAAAGGGTCCCTCTAAGGGGGGCAGATTCCCATCTGGATGAGAAGGATCTGTGTTGGCAGACCTCCTGGCATCATAAGTCTCTAAGAGACCAATCAGAAAAGGAATGGTAGGGTTAGAACCCTGTTTTAGCTTCCTGGATGTACAGACTTGTCTCATCTCCTGGAAGCTAAGAGCAGCATATCTGGAAGGGACCTGTGGAGGGTCCACAACCACAAGAGGGGTCTCTGAAGACTCTCCGTGGTTAGACATGCTTCTAGTGTGGTGTAAGTGATGCACCTACCTACACTATTTGTTTGCCTACTGATCCCTTGCTAAGAGCTGTAGTCAAGGTGTGCTAAGCCTTGTTGAACTACAACAGCTGGTTCAGTAGAACTCAGAGTATTCTAAGCTAAGTTATATGTACCTTAAATACTTATGTGATCTTTCACAATGATATTCTTAGGATACGTGTGGTAAAACAACAGCAAGCTCAAATCCCAACCGCTGCTCACCAATGTGAGAAGTTGGCCTGATATGCAGTGCTCACTATTCTAGTGATCACTATGTATCAGTCCAAACAACCCTCATTGATGATTGGTTGTAAGTCAACCGATAGACCAGCTATCCTAGTAGCATGGACAAGAGCAGTCTTTAGGCTAGACTCTAGAGGGCGTGTTAAGCCAGCTGTTATACCATCACATATACCCCTTGAACACCAAGAGAAAGGACACCACACAAGTGTTATGAAAATAAACAGTGTATATATTTAGATCACAACAGCCCTGTACTCTTTATGAGGACAGGGTACTAAGCACACAACAAAACTCTTACGAAAATACTTTAAGTTGCACAAATTACACAAATGCCCGAGGGGCACGAAAAACCATATACTACAAAAGTGGAATGCGAAATTACTAGCAGGTAAGTACTGGACTAGTAGGCTTTGGAATTGCTAGGACTTGACTACTGAACCTTCAGATTACTAGCAGGAGGCCTAGGGGACTCGGGTGCAGAGTGTACACTCTCATGCGGGATGCGGGACAAAGTCTATGGTTGCTAGGAATTACAAAGTTAAGGATATCAGACGACTCCGACTAGGTAGGCTGAAAACGAAAAAGGATCTGGACCCTTGGATAGTGAGGCTATGCTGGGGCACCGAAATGCCGAAGTTACCTAGCCCAGGAGCTGCGGCTGCATAGGTCTGAAAAGACGTCGGGAATCCTCGTTGCAGTCTATGGAGCCTGAAAGAAGAAGTTGATGGCAGGCGACCAGTGAAGATTGTTCGGTGGATCCAAGCCTGGATCGAAGATGGAAGACACCTGTAAGCAGAGGGGACCAAGTTCTGAATCACTAGCCAGTGATTAGATGGGCACCAGGATGGCACCGGATGGAGTCACCTCGACCAGGTGAGTGGGCGACGCCGGGCTCTGCAGTCCCACGGACCAGGAGGCGTTGTCGGCGACCAGGATGGAGGTGCGAGCTGTCCCACGATGGTTGATGCTGTCGACGTCGCTGGACCCAGGATTGGGGCAACAAGTCTTGGCAAATTCAAGCCCACGCGGTGGACCTAAAATGGCGTCTGGAGTGGACCAGGAGGGTCCGGGGTGCTCCTCTTTAGGGAGGGAGCTAGGGCCAGTCTGGAGCAACTAGACCAGCGGGGTTGATGTCGTCGGTCGTCGTCGGGAAGGCCACAAGCCAGCGGGCTAGTAGCCAGACAACGCGGTGAGCAGCAAAAAGCAGAAGGGCCCCACGCATATCTCGTGGATGCTGGGGGGGTGCTGGAGGTTCTCGGGGTCGGGGCTTCTCGGACCCCAAAGCACTCACTCGAGGATCCCTCGGCGGTCGTGCTTGATAGAAGTCGTGCAGTTCTGATGATGGCCGATCCCTCGAGGTCTCGTCGCACCTACGGTTCTCAGCTTAGCTGTAGAGGTAGGTAGAGGTCAGAGGTGCCAGGGAAGCCGGGTCTCGTCGTGCTGGTCAGTCGGATTCCGGAGGAAGGACGTGCAGCAAACCGCAGTGTTCTTGGGTGGTGCCTGCGGGTGCAGGGTGACTACTCCTTAGCTACAAGGGAGAAATCTTGAGAAGAAGTCGAGAGTTCCTTTCGTAGAAAGTAGTTTCAGGATTCAAAGATTATCTAATTTGGAAGGGGGCCCGCTCCTATCTTTATACTAGGAAAAGGGGCTGGCACGCGACTAGGTCCTGCCCATGGGTGGGACCAGGAAGGGGGGTGGTTACACCCCTCTCCCATGCCGGACTTTCACCAGGCCAGGGGCTGGTGTGCCCCTGGAACTGGTTCTAGCAGGCCTATGCATAGTGAGCACCGGGGTGCCACTTGCAGTCACCTTCCTCTAAAGCCCTGCCTACCCAGGATACACAAAACCCTGTCTGGGATGGTGCTAGCACCGCCCCTGACAGGAAACCCTTTGTCCAAGCTCCCCTCGCTGGAAGGACTCCCAGCTGCAGGGGGTCAGACTTGTGTCTGTGGTGGCAGCATCCATTTTGTGATGCTGAGGCTTGAGTTAACTTTAACCGGGGTTCACAGTTACATACATGTCGTGTCCCTCTAGAAGGGTGGAATGCTAACCCCGTCGCCAGAATTGGCGAGGGGTTAGTATTCCAATTCGTATGACACCTTACTCGACATGTTTTGATAAAGCGATACCAGAGTTGGCATATAACCGCGAGGATTATAATGCACTTAAGAGTATATGGTATGCGTTACCATGGAACAGCTATTAGGACTTGGTTCCGCAAGCTGCAAACAGGCTCAGCTCATGCCAGAGCACCATCTCACACGATTCCAAGCACTCTGCCTTCAGGATTGTCAAGGCCTGCTATAGGAGTGACTGATAGGAATCTGTGTGTCCATTTTAGGGTTAGCTATAGGTATACTATATCTAAAGCAAAGGGTGATTACACCACCTTGCCCCTGCTGTCGTGCAGCCAGTTGTGTCAGATTTAGATGGCCAGCCAGGGGTGGCATAATACATGCTGCAGCCCCTGGTAGGCCCTGGGTACACCTATGCCCTGAGTTACAGGGTCTGATAAGGTGGCCCAGTACCAATTGGATATGTACCTAAGGTACATGGAATCCATTTTACAGAGAGCAGTAGGCCTGGGGTCCTGATTGGCAGGGTCCCAGGCCAACTAAGTCGGAAAACCAGCAAAACACCAGGCAAAAAGTTGGGGGCAACCATAGTCAGGTATCCACCTTCCTACACTTCTCTCCAAAAAACTCCAACAAAATATGGAAACATCGAAAAAGCACAGTTAAAAAGTGACTGAAGGGGTAGCTCTCTCCAGATCAGCGCTGACTATCGTGGAAAGAAAAGATCTGACGTCAGCGCACTGGGGTGGCACATATAGAGGCACCTCACACGTCACATCCAGCGCGGACGATTTCGACAACGCCACGCAAAGCCTATCGATCCCACCATGGGCGTCCATAGAAATGTTTCCTGGGGGAGGCACATTTTTAACTTCATCACCATCCCCCTTGCCCCCTTCTCCCCTCTGCCTTGCACCCTTCTCGCCCTCCCCCTTGCACCCTTCTCTTCCTCTCCCTTGCACCCTTCTCTTCCTCTCCCTTGTACCCTTCACCACCTCCGCCTTGCACCCTTTTCTACCTTGCACCATTCTCCCCTCTGCCTTGCACCATTATCCCCTCTGCCTTGCACCATTCTCCCCTCTGCCTTGTACCCTTCTCCCCTCTGCCTTGCACCCTTCTCCCCTTTGCCTTGCACCCTTCTCCCCTCTGCCTTGCACCCTTCTCCCCTCTGCCTTGCACCCTTCTCCCCTTAACCTTGCACCCTTCTCCCCCTCTGCCTTGCACCCTTCTTCCCCTCCGCCTTGCACCCTTCTTCCCCTCCGCCTTGCACCCTTCTCCCCCTCCGCCTTGCACCCTTCTCTATCTTGCACCCTTCTCCCCTCTGCCTTGCACCCTTCTCCCCTCCGCCTTGCACCCTTCTCCTCTCTGCCTTGCACTCTTCTCCCCTCCGCCTTGCACCCTTCTCCTCTCTACCTTGCACCCTTCTCGTCTCTGCCTTGCACCCTTCTCCCTCTGCCTTGCACCCTTCTCCGTCACCCCCTTGAACCCTTCCCACCCAATGGAGGGGGCTGCCACCTGGAACAATGGCACCATTTCAAAAGCATGATGGACTGGGCCCACACCGGACGCACTGGCAATCCGGGGGGGGGGGGGGGGGGGGGGGGGGGGAGAGAGGGGAGGGGGGGGGGGGGGAGAGGCGGCAAGCGTCCCCCCTGCGGACGCCCATGGATCCATGGATGCCACCTAGTTTGCAGGTGCAATAAGAACAGTTGATGAACAGAATGCAAAACAATGTCATACATTCACCCCAGTACAGAGATCTGGGTCTAAATCCATCTTTTTTTTACTCACCATGCCATTCCAGTTTGTAACCAGCCATACGCAAATCAGTTATGACCCTGCGATCAATGGGAACAGTCCAGACCGAACTGCCAGGCCAGGTCCTCCCTGGACTGGACCTTATACAAAAAGGAGCTATAGGGGTAGAAAACAGGTCATTCCCCACTCAAAATCTCATATACAACAATAGACCTGTTTCCAAGTTGAGCCTCCTCCTCAAATCCTTACCTAGATTCAATGATGTCTATAGGACAGCGGTTAAGATTATACCGTCTGTGTTTACCGGATATGTCTACACAGGTAAAATAATGCACCCTGCCTTAGGGCTGTAAAGCCTGCTGGAGGGTGACTTACGTATACTTCCTGCAGTGTCTGCAGGCATGGCACACAGGAGGTGTGCCATGTTGTGTTTTCACTTTTGTCTGCACTATGGCACGCAGCATGCATTGGCAGTTTGCATGAGTGTGGTGAGGGGTCCCTTAGGGTGGCACTGTACATGCTGTAGCCCTGGGAAACCCTCTTTAGTACCTATGCCCTAGGTACAAGGGGTACCATCCACTAAGAACTTACAGGGGTTCTAAAGATATTGCCAATTGGGGAAAGCGCAGGTAACGCCTGTAGATAGGCAAGATGGGGATGTAGAAGTATGCATCCTGGAAGTCCAATGCTATCATCCAGTTTCCTGGATCCAAGGCAGACAAGACTTAAGCGTGCATGAGCATTCTGAGCTTCTCCTTCTTGGGGAAGAAATTGAGAGGGAGCAGGTCTAGAATAGGACAAAAGCCTCTGTCTTTCTTGGACACCAAAATGTAGCCGGAATAGCAACCACGACCTACTTCTGACTCGGCACCCTCTCTATGGCTCCCTTGGCCAGGAGCGCTGTCACTTCCTGGCGGAGCAAGGTAAAATGGTCCTCTATAAGCCTGTTGCATGCAGGTGGCCTGCATGGAGGTGTAGTCTTGAAGAAGAGGGAGTAGCCCCTCTGGGCAATATGCAGAACCGATCGGTTTGATGTTCTAGGCCTCTGGTGGAGAAGGCGATGGTGTATCCTGCCTCCCACTGGGTGCCTATGAAGGTAAGGGGGTAAACTATAAGGGTTTAGAGGCTGTGACATTCAAACTGGCTTGGCCCACGAGGCCTGTGGGCACCGTGTCCTTGGCCACGCAGAGGTTGAGACGCTTGTGCATAACGGTGGCTAAGTATAGACACAGCTGGAAGCCCTTTCCGTAGCCATTAAAAGAGCAAATTGGGGGAGGTGAGGGGCCATGGAAAGGCCTAAGGACCTGGCCGTAGCCTTGCTGTTCTCAAAGCATTCCAGAGCTGAATCCAACTTGTCTCTGAAGACACCAGAGCCATCAAAGGGAATGTCCATAAGTGACGCTTGGACATACCCTGAAAAACAGTTGTCTTCAGCCAGGTGTGGCGCCCTAAGACCACTGTTGATGATATTGCTCTGTCCAGCGAGTCGGTGGTATCCAGTCCTCGACGGCTACTGAAATCAGCTGCATATCTGCCATCTGCAACAGCCGGGGAGAGAATGGTTCGGGCCTCCTCTGGTACCATGGGCCACACCAGTGGAACTGAGTCCCATAAAGTATGGGAGTCATGGTCCAAAAGGCATGCAGTGTTCACGGACCGCAGTGCCAGGCTGGTGGAAGAAAATATCTTCTTTCCCAAGGTATTCAGCCCTTAAATTTCCTATCTGGTAAAGTGGTAGGGAATGCCTTAGGATTTACATGGTCGGTAGAGGCTTGAACCACCAAGCTCTCTGGGGTAGGGTGTTGTGTGAAGAAACTAGGGTCCCCTGGGGCAGGGCAGGGCAGTGGCGGTGGGCATTCATCCTGTTCACAGAAGCCCCTGTGTTGAGCCTGGACCAGGTCCAAAGCAGGACATCAGTAAGGGCTTCATTGAAAGGAGAAGCGTGTCTCAGGCGGTCATTCTCAGCTTAAGTACCTCGGTGAAGATGTTCAGCTTGACTGCCACTGAGAGTAGGCTATGGTCCAGGACCTTGGCCACCCTACACACCACCATTGTAAAGGATGCTTTTTCCTCCTCCGTAACCACTGTAGGGGGGAGTCCAGTTCAATGGCCTCTGCCAAGTCCTCACAACTGTCCATCTGTGAATCTAAGAGCTCGTATTCCTCAGGGTCCAGCGACCCCTCCCAAGCCTCCCCATGTCCTGTCCCACAGGAATAGGACTGTGTCGGAGTTGCGGATCAGAATGGGGACGACGTTGGTGACACCTGGACCGTCGGCATAGGGACCAGGGAAGGTTGACGTGGTACGACCAGCGCCGGTCTGGATTCATCTGTGGATCCAAGGGGAATGACTGGCCCCCAGTGTGGAACCAGTAGGGGGACCCGCCCGAACCCGCGATACACAAAGGTGCGACGGTTGGAGAGAGGTGCTCAAATATGAGGTGCATGGCCCAATAAAACTTGTGGAGTTCAGTGGGGCTGCTCGGCTCCCGGAAACTCTTTGAAATACAGAGCAGACCGAGGCACTGGTTCAACCACGGAGCCAGGCCTCGAATGCCAGGTACAAGTATCAATTTACATTTACATTTACATTTACAGAGCTCCCTCGTCTCATTGGCCAACGGATGAGGTGAAGTCAAAGACCTCTTTGACTTCTTAGTTTTTTTTCATTTTGTGGGACTTATTTGAGTGGCTGTCACTTTTATAATGGCCTACCTGTTTGCAGGTATGACAATAAGGTTTCTTTTGGGTTTTGGGAGAAGTTTGGGACCCACCCTTTTCAGAGGAATTTTGGGGCCCTGTGGTTTGATCAGAAGATTTATTCCCACCCTTCTCTTGAGGCTTGGTTGATTCCTTCTTTTGGTCACCACCCTGGTTCTTAGGCCTGACCCTGGTTCTGACCCATTTGTCTGCCCTCTTACCCAATTCTTGTGGAGAGGTCAGATCAGAGTCTACCAGGTGCTGGTGTAATAACTGGTTCTGACAATTACTTAAGATTTGCTCCCTCATAATTAGATTGTACAATCCTTTAAAATCAGTAACCTTACTTCCCAGTAGCCAGCCTTCAAAAGCCTTAGTGGCACAATCAACAAAGTCAGCCCAATCCTGAGACTGAGTTTTCCGGGTGTCTCTGAACATCAACCTGTACTGTTCAGTGGTTAAACCAAACCCATCAACCAGTGTATTCTTCAGGACTTGGTAATTGTTAGCATCCTCAACTCTAGTAGTGAGGAGCTTATCTCTACCTTTGCCTTCAAAGGAGAGCCACAAGATAGCTGCCCACTGACTCTGGGGGACACACTGTACAGTGCAAGCCCTCTCCAAAGCAGTCATCCATTTGTGGATGTCATCCCCTTGCTTAAAGGGGGGCACTACCTTACTCAGGTGTCTAGTGTCTAAACTCCTGTCTTTTTCTCTTGGGAGAATGCTGCCACCAGTGGGGTCTAACCCACTTAACTTTTGCTCTCTAGCAAAGGCAAGACTCTCTTTGGCCAGGGCAAGTTCTTCCCTTTCAATCCTTAGATTGGCTTCCCTCATCTTAGCTTCATGCTCCCTTCTCTTAGGGGATGACATCCCTCTATGAGAAGAGGTCTGAGAGCCATTGGTTCGAATGGATCTGTTAGAGCCTCTGGATAGAGATCTATCTCGTCCATTCCCAATGTTAAGTCTGCCTGAGAGTGGCCCTGGGGGTCCCCCAAATCCATTCTCATGCCTACTTAAGTTGGTCCTAGTGAGTCTACTGACTTCTACCTGACCTTTGTCTGCCTCTCCTCTGATAACTCCTCTTCCTCCTCCTCCTCAGCATCATCTGCTGCCTGGAGGGGGTGGTCAGGGTTAGTAAAGGGTCCCTCTAAGGGGGGCAGATTCCCATCTGGATGAGAAGGATCTGTGTTGGCAGACCTCCTGGCATCATAAGTCTCTAAGAGACCAATCAGAAAAGGAATGGTAGGGTTAGAACCCTGTTTTAGCTTCCTGGATGTACAGACTTGTCTCATCTCCTGGAAGCTAAGAGCAGCATATCTGGAAGGGACCTGTGGAGGGTCCACAACCACAAGAGGGGTCTCTGAAGACTCTCCGTGGTTAGACATGCTTCTAGTGTGGTGTAAGTGATGCACCTACCTACACTATTTGTTTGCCTACTGATCCCTTGCTAAGAGCTGTAGTCAAGGTGTGCTAAGCCTTGTTGAACTACAACAGCTGGTTCAGTAGAACTCAGAGTATTCTAAGCTAAGTTATATGTACCTTAAATACTTATGTGATCTTTCACAATGATATTCTTAGGATACGTGTGGTAAAACAACAGCAAGCTCAAATCCCAACCGCTGCTCACCAATGTGAGAAGTTGGCCTGATATGCAGTGCTCACTATTCTAGTGATCACTATGTATCAGTCCAAACAACCCTCATTGATGATTGGTTGTAAGTCAACCGATAGACCAGCTATCCTAGTAGCATGGACAAGAGCAGTCTTTAGGCTAGACTCTAGAGGGCGTGTTAAGCCAGCTGTTATACCATCACATATACCCCTTGAACACCAAGAGAAAGGACACCACACAAGTGTTATGAAAATAAACAGTGTATATATTTAGATCACAACAGCCCTGTACTCTTTATGAGGACAGGGTACTAAGCACACAACAAAACTCTTACGAAAATACTTTAAGTTGCACAAATTACACAAATGCCCGAGGGGCACGAAAAACCATATACTACAAAAGTGGAATGCGAAATTACTAGCAGGTAAGTACTGGACTAGTAGGCTTTGGAATTGCTAGGACTTGACTACTGAACCTTCAGATTACTAGCAGGAGGCCTAGGGGACTCGGGTGCAGAGTGTACACTCTCATGCGGGATGCGGGACAAAGTCTATGGTTGCTAGGAATTACAAAGTTAAGGATATCAGACGACTCCGACTAGGTAGGCTGAAAACGAAAAAGGATCTGGACCCTTGGATAGTGAGGCTATGCTGGGGCACCGAAATGCCGAAGTTACCTAGCCCAGGAGCTGCGGCTGCATAGGTCTGAAAAGACGTCGGGAATCCTCGTTGCAGTCTATGGAGCCTGAAAGAAGAAGTTGATGGCAGGCGACCAGTGAAGATTGTTCGGTGGATCCAAGCCTGGATCGAAGATGGAAGACACCTGTAAGCAGAGGGGACCAAGTTCTGAATCACTAGCCAGTGATTAGATGGGCACCAGGATGGCACCGGATGGAGTCACCTCGACCAGGTGAGTGGGCGACGCCGGGCTCTGCAGTCCCACGGACCAGGAGGCGTTGTCGGCGACCAGGATGGAGGTGCGAGCTGTCCCACGATGGTTGATGCTGTCGACGTCGCTGGACCCAGGATTGGGGCAACAAGTCTTGGCAAATTCAAGCCCACGCGGTGGACCTAAAATGGCGTCTGGAGTGGACCAGGAGGGTCCGGGGTGCTCCTCTTTAGGGAGGGAGCTAGGGCCAGTCTGGAGCAACTAGACCAGCGGGGTTGATGTCGTCGGTCGTCGTCGGGAAGGCCACAAGCCAGCGGGCTAGTAGCCAGACAACGCGGTGAGCAGCAAAAAGCAGAAGGGCCCCACGCATATCTCGTGGATGCTGGGGGGGTGCTGGAGGTTCTCGGGGTCGGGGCTTCTCGGACCCCAAAGCACTCACTCGAGGATCCCTCGGCGGTCGTGCTTGATAGAAGTCGTGCAGTTCTGATGATGGCCGATCCCTCGAGGTCTCGTCGCACCTACGGTTCTCAGCTTAGCTGTAGAGGTAGGTAGAGGTCAGAGGTGCCAGGGAAGCCGGGTCTCGTCGTGCTGGTCAGTCGGATTCCGGAGGAAGGACGTGCAGCAAACCGCAGTGTTCTTGGGTGGTGCCTGCGGGTGCAGGGTGACTACTCCTTAGCTACAAGGGAGAAATCTTGAGAAGAAGTCGAGAGTTCCTTTCGTAGAAAGTAGTTTCAGGATTCAAAGATTATCTAATTTGGAAGGGGGCCCGCTCCTATCTTTATACTAGGAAAAGGGGCTGGCACGCGACTAGGTCCTGCCCATGGGTGGGACCAGGAAGGGGGGTGGTTACACCCCTCTCCCATGCCGGACTTTCACCAGGCCAGGGGCTGGTGTGCCCCTGGAACTGGTTCTAGCAGGCCTATGCATAGTGAGCACCGGGGTGCCACTTGCAGTCACCTTCCTCTAAAGCCCTGCCTACCCAGGATACACAAAACCCTGTCTGGGATGGTGCTAGCACCGCCCCTGACAGGAAACCCTTTGTCCAAGCTCCCCTCGCTGGAAGGACTCCCAGCTGCAGGGGGTCAGACTTGTGTCTGTGGTGGCAGCATCCATTTTGTGATGCTGAGGCTTGAGTTAACTTTAACCGGGGTTCACAGTTACATACATGTCGTGTCCCTCTAGAAGGGTGGAATGCTAACCCCGTCGCCAGAATTGGCGAGGGGTTAGTATTCCAATTCGTATGACACCTTACTCGACATGTTTTGATAAAGCGATACCAGAGTTGGCATATAACCGCGAGGATTATAATGCACTTAAGAGTATATGGTATGCGTTACCATGGAACAGCTATTAGGACTTGGTTCCGCAAGCTGCAAACAGGCTCAGCTCATGCCAGAGCACCATCTCACACGATTCCAAGCACTCTGCCTTCAGGATTGTCAAGGCCTGCTATAGGAGTGACTGATAGGAATCTGTGTGTCCATTTTAGGGTTAGCTATAGGTATACTATATCTAAAGCAAAGGGTGATTACACCACCTTGCCCCTGCTGTCGTGCAGCCAGTTGTGTCAGATTTAGATGGCCAGCCAGGGGTGGCATAATACATGCTGCAGCCCCTGGTAGGCCCTGGGTACACCTATGCCCTGAGTTACAGGGTCTGATAAGGTGGCCCAGTACCAATTGGATATGTACCTAAGGTACATGGAATCCATTTTACAGAGAGCAGTAGGCCTGGGGTCCTGATTGGCAGGGTCCCAGGCCAACTAAGTCGGAAAACCAGCAAAACACCAGGCAAAAAGTTGGGGGCAACCATAGTCAGGTATCCACCTTCCTACACTTCTCTCCAAAAAACTCCAACAAAATATGGAAACATCGAAAAAGCACAGTTAAAAAGTGACTGAAGGGGTAGCTCTCTCCAGATCAGCGCTGACTATCGTGGAAAGAAAAGATCTGACGTCAGCGCACTGGGGTGGCACATATAGAGGCACCTCACACGTCACATCCAGCGCGGACGATTTCGACAACGCCACGCAAAGCCTATCGATCCCACCATGGGCGTCCATAGAAATGTTTCCTGGGGGAGGCACATTTTTAACTTCATCACCATCCCCCTTGCCCCCTTCTCCCCTCTGCCTTGCACCCTTCTCGCCCTCCCCCTTGCACCCTTCTCTTCCTCTCCCTTGCACCCTTCTCTTCCTCTCCCTTGTACCCTTCACCACCTCCGCCTTGCACCCTTTTCTACCTTGCACCATTCTCCCCTCTGCCTTGCACCATTATCCCCTCTGCCTTGCACCATTCTCCCCTCTGCCTTGTACCCTTCTCCCCTCTGCCTTGCACCCTTCTCCCCTTTGCCTTGCACCCTTCTCCCCTCTGCCTTGCACCCTTCTCCCCTCTGCCTTGCACCCTTCTCCCCTTAACCTTGCACCCTTCTCCCCCTCTGCCTTGCACCCTTCTTCCCCTCCGCCTTGCACCCTTCTTCCCCTCCGCCTTGCACCCTTCTCCCCCTCCGCCTTGCACCCTTCTCTATCTTGCACCCTTCTCCCCTCTGCCTTGCACCCTTCTCCCCTCCGCCTTGCACCCTTCTCCTCTCTGCCTTGCACTCTTCTCCCCTCCGCCTTGCACCCTTCTCCTCTCTACCTTGCACCCTTCTCGTCTCTGCCTTGCACCCTTCTCCCTCTGCCTTGCACCCTTCTCCGTCACCCCCTTGAACCCTTCCCACCCAATGGAGGGGGCTGCCACCTGGAACAATGGCACCATTTCAAAAGCATGATGGACTGGGCCCACACCGGACGCACTGGCAATCCGGGGGGGGGGGGGGGGGGGGGGGAGAGAGGGGAGGGGGGGGGGGGGGAGAGGCGGCAAGCGTCCCCCCTGCGGACGCCCATGGATCCATGGATGCCACCTAGTTTGCAGGTGCAATAAGAACAGTTGATGAACAGAATGCAAAACAATGTCATACATTCACCCCAGTACAGAGATCTGGGTCTAAATCCATCTTTTTTTTACTCACCATGCCATTCCAGTTTGTAACCAGCCATACGCAAATCAGTTATGACCCTGCGATCAATGGGAACAGTCCAGACCGAACTGCCAGGCCAGGTCCTCCCTGGACTGGACCTTATACAAAAAGGAGCTATAGGGGTAGAAAACAGGTCATTCCCCACTCAAAATCTCATATACAACAATAGACCTGTTTCCAAGTTGAGCCTCCTCCTCAAATCCTTACCTAGATTCAATGATGTCTATAGGACAGCGGTTAAGATTATACCGTCTGTGTTTACCGGATCTGGATCACCACTTTTAAAATACAATCCACCGTTTAAAATGTTGCGTTGCTTCCAACTAGTGTGCCCCCCACACAATCTCCCTGGACTGGAAACAAGCATCCTATGACCGGTTTTGGGCTTTCAGCCCTCATCAGCCAGGATAGTTTGACTCCAGTGGCATGGAGAGCACAGGCCCCACGTCTGGGCATACCTGTCCACTCGGGGTGACAAATGCAAAAAGAACAATTGATGGACAGAATGCAGAACAATGTCATACATTCACCCCAGTACAAAGATCTGGGCCTAAATCCCTTGTTTTTTTGCTCACCATGTCATTCCAGTTTGGACCCAGCCATATGCAAATCAGTCTTGACCCTGCGCCCAATGGGAACAGTCCAGCCCGAACTGCCAGGCCCGGTCCTCCCTGGACTAGAAACAAGCATCCTAGGACGGGTTTCGAGCTTTCAGCCCTCATCAGCTAGGATAGCTTGACTCCAGTGGCATGGAGAGCACGGGACCCACGTCTGGGCATACCTGTCCCACTCGGGGTGACAAATGCAAAAAGAACAATTGATGGACAGAATGCAGCATATCATACATTCACCCCAGTACAGAGATCAGGGCCTAAATCCAAAGTGTTTTGCTCACCATGCCATTCCAGTTTGGATCCATCCATGTGCAAATCAGTCAACCTTAAGCCCAATAGGAACAGTCCAGCCTGAACTGCCAGGCCAGGTCCTCCCTGGACTGGAAACAAGCATCCTAGGACAGGTTTTGGGCTTTCAGCCATCATCAGCCAGGATAGCTTGACTCCAGTGACATGGAGAGCATGGGACCCACATCTGGGCATACCCGTCCCACTCGGGGTGACAAATGCACTAAGAACAATTGATGGACAGAATGCAGAACAATGTCATACATTCACCCCAGTACAGAGATCTGGACCTAAATTCATCGTTTTTTTGCTCACCATGCCATTCCAGTTTGGACCCAGCCATATGCAAATTAGTCTTGACCCTGCACCCAATGGGAACAGTCCAGTCCGAACTGCCAGGCCAGGTCCTCCCTGGACTGGAAACAAGCATCCTAGACCGGTTTCGGATGGGTATGCTCAGACGTGGGTCCCTTGCTCACTGTTCCACTGGATTCAAGCTAGCCTGGCTGAAGATTGGTGACATACCCTGAAACCGTTCCCAGGATGCTTGTTTCCGGTCCAGGGTGGACCTGGCCTTGGAGTTCGGTCTGGACTGTTCCCATGGGGAACAGGGTCAAGACTGATTTGCATATGACTGGGTCAAACTGGGGTGGCGTAGTGGGCAAAAGAAAGATGGATTTAACCCAGATCTTTTGACTGGGGAGAATGTTTGCATTGTCAGCATTCCGTCCATCATTTGTTTGCTGTAACACTTTTCGCCCTAAGTGGGATGGGTATGCCCAGACGTGGGTCCCTTGCTCACTGTGCCACTGGATTCAAGCTAGCCTGGCTGAAGGAGGGTGACCTACCCTGAAACTGGTCCCAGAATGCTTGTTTCCGGTCCAGGGAGGGCCTTGCCTGGCAGTTTGGTTTGGACGGTTCCCATGGGGCACATGGTCAAGACTGATTTGCATATGGCTGGGTCCAAACTGGGGTGGCGTAGTGGGCAAAAGAAAGATGTATTTAACCCAGATCTTTTGACTGGGGAGAATGTTTGCATTGTCAGCATTCCGTCCATCATTTGTTTGCTGTAACACTTTTCGCCCTAAGTGGGATGGGTATGCCCAGATGTGGGTCCCTTGCTCACTATTCTACTGAATTCACGCTAGCCTGACTGAAAAAGGGTGACATACCCCGAAACCGGTCCCAGGATGCTAGTTTCTGGTCCAGGGAGGACCTGGCTTGGCAGTTCGGTCTGGACTGCTCCCACGGGGGACAGGGTCAAGACTGATGTGAATATGGCTGGGTCCAAAATGGGGTGGCTTTGTGGGCAAAAGAACAATGGATTTAAACCATATCTTTTGGCTGGGGAGAATGTTTGCATTGTCAGCAGTCCGTCCATCATTTGTTTGCTGTAACACTTTTCGCCATAAGTGGGAATGGTCTGCCCAGACGTGGATCCCTTGCTCACTGTTCCACTGGATTCAAGCTAGTCTGGCTAAAGAAGGGTGACGTACCCTGAAACCGGTCCCAGGATGCTTGTTTCCAGTCCAGGGAGGACCTGGCCTGGCAGTTCGGTCTGGACTGTTCCCATGGGGCACAGGGTCAACACTGATTTGAATATGGCTGGGTCCAAACTTGGGTGCCGTATTGGGCAAAAGAACAATGGATTTAACCCAGATCTTTTGACTGGGGAGAATGTTTGCATTGTCAGCAGTCCGTCCATCATTTGTTTGCTGTAACACTTTTCGTCCTAAGTGGGATGGGTATTCCCAGACGTGGTCCCTTGCTCACTGTTCCACTGGATTCAAGCTAGCCTGGCTGAAGAAGGGTGACATAACCTGAAACCGGTCCCAGGATGCTTGTTTCCGGTCCAGGGAGGACCTGGCCTGGTAGTTCGGTCTGGACTGTTCCCATGGGGCACAGGTCACGGCTGATTTGATTATGGCTGGGTCCAAACTGGGGTGGCGTAGTGGGCAGAAGAACGATGGATTTAACCCAGATCTTTTGACTGGGGAGAATGATCGCATTGTCAGCATTCCGTCCATCATTTGTTTGCTGTAACACTTTTCGTCCTAAGTGGGATGGGAATGCCCAGACGTGGGTCCCTTGCACACTGTTACACTGGATTCAAGCTAGCCTGGCTGAAGAATGGTGACATACCCTGAAACCGTTCCCAGGATGCTTGTTTCCGGTCCAGGGAAGGACCTGGCATGGCAGTTCGGTCTGGACTGTTCCCATGGGGCACAGGGTCAAGACTGATTTGAATATGGCTGGGTTCAAGATGGGGTGGGGTAGTGAGTAAAAGAACAATGGATTTAACCCAGATCATTTGACTGGGGAGAATGTTTGCATTGTCAGCATTCTGTCCATCATTTGTTTGCTGTAACACCTAGTTTGCAGGTGCACTGTTTACGAAAACCTTTCTGGATCCAGTCTGATGCCTGGGACTAATTCTAAGGTAAAGCATTTGCAACTAGAAGTCTTTATCAGATGCAGCGGGCACAGCCTTAGCTCAGAAGGGAATAAGCCTACAAACCTTCAGGGCGTTGGTTCTTGGCCAATGCGTAGCAGATCTTATTGCAGAGTACAAATAATCTGGAGATGGTTTGTTTCTGCACTGCTTTCCCTTTTTTAGCTCCACCCGGATATCTTTTATGGTGTCAATGTAGAACAAATATGCTGTTTTTGGATCCAGGTGGTGATGACTCTCCTCTTCCTTGGAAGGGTGAGGAGGAGCAAAGAAGTTAGGCAATGTGATGTTCTGACTAACGTGGAAGTGTTTTACTACTTTTGGCAGAAAGGAAGCATGGGTACAAAGGATCAGTTTGTCTGTGGAAAGAAGGTAGTTATTAGGGGGTTAATGGAGAGGGCCTGCAGTTCGCCAACACTCCTGGCCAATGTTATGGCTACCTACAAAACTGTTTTGATGGTAAGTCTTGGAGGACAGCTCCATATTTGCTCAAAGGGAGAACACATAAGAAAAGTGAGGTCTAAATGTAGGTCCCAATTGGGTATAATAAACAGAGTAAGGAGAAACAAATGTTGAATGTCTTTGAGAAACTGTGTCGCAACAGGTGATTTGTACAGACAGGGTTCATACGACTACTGCAAAACAGCTGAGATGGCCGAAAGCTACCCTTTAGCTATGCCCAAAGTAAGACCTTGCTGGACCAGGCACAATGTAGACAAAGGGACTTCAGACAAGGTTGCAGACAGAGGATCAAACACATTTTACAGTACACCAAGCAACAAATTTGTCCCATCGGCAGGTGTATACAGTGTTCGTTGAGGGACACCTGGCTGCCACGATGACCATACATAATTCAGGAGGCAGATCAAACACTTTTGACTATAGCAGCTCAATCTCCATGCAGTTTGAGTGCAGAACTCTGCCCTACTGCTGCAACAGAAGATCCTCCTGTAGAGGCAGCCTGATCCGAGAACAGAGACTGATGCTCAGGAGTTCAGGATACCATATTTTCCGTGCCCACTCTGGAGCCATTAAGCTGACTTGGGCCCGGTCAGTCCTGATCTTTTTCAGAGCAGGAGTGGTATCCGCAAGGCATACAGGAGTCCTGAGCTCCATTCGAGACTAAATGTGTCGCTGAGCAAGAGCCACCTTGGAAACTCCAACTTGCAGAAGTACTTACATTGCGTGTTCTCAGGGGTGGCAACTAGACCTAACCTAGTTTCTCCCCAATTGTTCAAGAAGCCTTGGACCACCTCTGAGTGACGACACCATTTGTGATCTACGAGGCATCTCCGGCTGAGTTCGTCTGACCTGGCATTTAGGGATCCCACCTGTGCTGTATGACTAGGAAAATGTCCTGATGTTCCAGCCATGTCCAGAGGTGTAGAGCCTCCTGGTACAGGGCCCAGGACCCCACTCCGCTACAGTACCACAAGGGAGTAGTACTGTCCAGCTGAAGTAGACTCCCCTTGATAAATGAAAGGAAGGAGTCAGAGCCCCTTTCAGAGAGGCACAGGGGCTACTGGGCCCAACTAAGGTGGTTGAGGCCTTTACTTAAGTGCAAAGTCCTAATGCAACACAAATAATACTCAGAAGAACATCAATATTCAATGAACTTGAAGGAACACATTTTTACAAAAGTACAAAAAATATTTTATTATTTCGAACAAATACAAAGAAGATGAAAGTTACATAAATGACTCGACATACTTACTCCATTCATGTCCACATACACTCAAACATCCACAAATATAGAACCTCAATAACAAAAACATACTAAAATATATTCTTTTTTTTTTTATTGAAATCAGACATATTACAGTACAGTATTTGAAAAAGGAAGAGAAAAAACAAAAGAAAAAAAGAAAGCATAGCGCACAAAAAACATAACGCAGCTATAAAAGATCATCACAGTCGATCTTATAGCTTGGTATGACATTGCACTTAAACAATCCCTCCCGCTTTTCCCCCAAGGTTATCACCAAGTTTCAACAGTTATTCCGAAATTACTCATTACCAGCAAATTGCAGTCCATTCCATTAGCCAACACCTTGTCTATTTTGTTCCTCCATCCAGACAATTAAGGCTTCCAAATATTCATACCTTTTTTCATGGTTTTTAGCCCTTTACACTTATAGAGGGCAATTTCCTGCCGCCCAATATATATTAACCTATACAATCACTGATGAAATGGGGGGGGGGGGGGGTTCCTAATCCTTCCATACTGTGGCAATCAAAAGTAGTGCAATTGATACTATTAAAAACACAAAATCCCTCTGTACCGAGTCAAGCTGCAGCCTGCAATCATATCCCAATAACATCAGTGATGGGGAGATTTTTACGTTTTTCCCCAATGTCTGGAGCATAAAAGACTCAATCCCTTCTTTTAGCTTATTTAACTTTCCACATAAGTAAAACATATGTGCCATGTCAGCAGGACCGGTTTGACACCTCGGGCATTCGTCAGATTGTCTTTTTCCCCACTTAAAAAGTTTGGAAGGTGTATAGTAGAGATTATAAACTGTTTTGTATTGCTGAAGTTTTAAGTTAGATGACATAAAAACTTTATTCCCAATCTCCAGCACCGTGTCTATATCATCCTCCCCATCACTTAGTTTATTTGTCCAACTTAGCTCTATCTTTTCAACATCGTCCGGTATGGACTTTAGCAACTCTTGATAGAAATCTTTAATTCTACTCTTAGAGTTACCCATTAACTGCAGAATTGGTATCAACCCCAGATTGATACTATCTTTAGGGATACCTTTTATACAATTGCGTATTTGCAAATATTTAAAGCACCAG
This sequence comes from Lissotriton vulgaris, assembly GCF_964263255.1. Lineage (NCBI taxonomy): Eukaryota > Metazoa > Chordata > Amphibia > Caudata > Salamandridae > Lissotriton > Lissotriton vulgaris. The sequence continues at coordinate 1,037,049,213 of NC_141685.1, forward strand.
TCCCGCTGTAGGCCAAACCTTTGAACTAATTCAATAAATGCCATCAAGTCCTGATTCGAATAAACCTTGGCTAGTGTAACGATCCCCCCTTGTTCCCATTTCCTAGCCATACCATCGTATAGAGTCAGGTGTAAAAGGTCAGATTGCCAGAGTTATGTATACTTAGTGTACCTTCTTATTTTACATATTTTTTCTATCCTTTTCCAAATTTTCTCAGCACACTCTATACATTTATAGCCTTTCTTTTGATATTTTTTCATATCATCTTGACGCTGAAATATTCCTCCTGCAGCTTCCCCTATCGCCTGTTGATAAATAGTTGGTACTTTTAGCATATCGCTTTGCTCATTTTCACAATAATAGAGAGTACCTAATTGTTGAAGAGCAGTAGCCCAATAATATAGCTGAATATTGGTGGCATTCCAGCCCCTCCCCCCAGTCAACTGGGTGGGTCAAATATTTATATGCGCGGCAGATTTTTTGATAGCTCCAAATAAAATTAGAAAACATCCCCTCAATTTTGTGTATTTTACTTGCTGCTAACTCTAATGGGATAGCCCGGATTAGGTATAAAATCTAAGCAAATATTTTCATTTTAATTACATTAATCCTTCCGATTATTGTAAGGTGTAAATGATCTATCCGCCTCAGCTCCCTATTAATTGAGCCCCTTACTGGGTCTATATTTAGTGCCCATAGATTAGTTATTTTAGATGTTGATATAACCCCTAAATATGTTGCTGAGTTAGTTACTCGAGAATCTTGTAACAAGCAGTGAAAGGAGCAAATAATATGAATCTTTGATTTATTTAAAAGATATCCCAAACGCCTTCCAAATTTTCTGCCATCTTTTCTACTTCTGTTTTGCCTCCTGTGGAGCTGATGTTATTAAGGCAATGCCATCAGCCTACGCCAGGATTTTTGTCTCATACCTAGGAGTAACTACCGGTTTAATTAATTGATTGTTCAAAATTTGGGAAATAAATGGATCTAAATAAAACGCAAACAGCATTGGGGAGCAGGGGCAACCTTAGGGAGTACCCCTTTCTACCTCCAACCTCCTGGATGAATGCCCCATTATTTGTATCCTTGCATGGGGTTTATAATACATAGCCTGTATTGCCCTAAGAAATCCTGTGCCAAAACCTCTCTCTGCCAATATAGCCCATAAATATTGCTAGGCCACCCAATCAAAGTCTTTCTCTGAGTCCAGGAGGACCACAGACGCCGCTCTTTTCTCTACCTCCGCGATATCCAATATAGATATTACTCGTCGCTTGTGGTCTGTGGTCCCCCGACCAGAAACAAAACCATGTTGCCATGGTGAAATAAGTGCAACTATATTCTTTTGTAATCGGGTGGCCGTAATTTTGGAGTATAATTTGGCGTCCGCATTCATAAGAGAAATTGGACGATATGACAAGGGCAGTTCCGGGGGTTTACCTTTCTATAGAAAAACTATAACATCTGTATCCTGCAATGACAATGGAGGTATTACGCGATGTTGGATATCCAAAAATAGATCTTGCAGAAGGGGGAGTATTTATACCGAAAACATTTTGTATACTTCAATAGGGATTTTATCTGGCCAAGTTCACACTATACAAAACTATAACACAAAAGAACCAGTCAGATTCCAGTGCGACTAACCAGATGTGGAATGTGGGCCACATTTTTGGGAGTGCCTGGGCCTAATTGTGATCCCAATCTGACCCTGACATTCATCCACATTCGCCACCCAACGCTCCACACTGCCCCATCCAAGTGAGTGGCACTCGGCGTTTAGCCAGTAGCAGCAACAAATTCAAGGAACTTAAACACCATTTTGCTGGTTCCGCATTAAAGGAAATCCGCACCACTAAATTACATGACTGGAGCTGTGGTGAAGGAAGGCTATATATCCTAGACTATGGTACTAACATTAACATGTTGCAGGAACTGTACCGGCCATATGTGAAAACTGTCTTGTGCCGCTTCAAACATGATAAACTCTTCATTGGGAAACAAGTCCCCTAACGTCTCGTAACCACCCTCCCGCCAGGTAAACACATCTACAGACTCCACCAGGACTTGAAATGCTGGCAAGTCCCAAAAACAAACTCCCTGGCAAAAGGAGCCCACCTCAGAACCACCCTGGCAGTCCGTTCCAACAAAGAAGCCTTATATCTAATAAGGTATGTGACCTGGGCCACATCCCAAGGAAGAGATTGGCCCCTTGTTGCGTCCTGTGACAGAGACTCTTCCAGTTACTCCCCTCCACAAGCCAATGCTGCAACGTGTTGGATCTGGGCGGCCAAGTAATATTGGTCCAAATTGGGAACGGCCAGCCCACCCTCCCCCAGTGGCTGAAACAGAAAGCTCCTCGCCATTCTACTCCTTCCCCGTGCCCATATCAGCGTGGTAAGTAAGAAATGCAACCATTTGAAACACTGCATGAGGAAGAGTGTCAAATGAGCGTTGGATAGAGTAATAAACATTTTGATGAAACCACCATCTTGGAAACGGCCACCAGGCCCATGAGGGAGAGAAAGCAGGAATTCCATAACTGCAATGAAGACCGGAGGCCCTCCGTAACTCACCCAATGTTATACTGCAAGCGTTTCTGCGGCGTGTGGGCCACCATCACCCACTCGTACCGGAACCTATCAGTCCCCCAACGGATGGGAAATTCAGGCAATGTGTCCGGATCATGAACGACTAGGGGCTCAATAGGATACACCAACCATTTCCTGTGATTAATCTTAAGATCAGAGAGCTCCCTAAAAGTATCCAGGTAGCTCAACACAAGGGGAAAGGACCGCCTAGGGGCCGAGAGATAGAAACGGGTATCATCAGCATATACAGACACCAGGTGATTAACGCTCTCAAACCTGATCTCCCATCCAGACATAACCTGTCGGATCTAAAAGAACATCTCATGTTATATTGCATGCTTTTTCAACGCATGCCATTACAAAGCGGTCATTACAACGACCACGTTGTTACATCGCATGCCATTATAACGAAAGTCGGAATAACGACTTGCTCTAGTGGGGGCGCTGGATGTTGGAATAGTATAATTTACTATTCCAACTCCATTCTGTGCAACAGTAGGAAAGGTGTTGGATTTTAAATCCAACTCCTTCTGACCCCTACAGCAAGTCGTTGTTCCAACTTGCGTTGTAATGGCATGCGAAGTAACAACACAGTTGGTGTAATGTCATACATTGGGTTGCATGCGTGGTAAACAATGTTTACTGATCTAAATGGTCAGTGGCTCCAGGCGATGGTAAAAAGGATGGTGACAGCGGACAGCCCTGACATGTGCCCATGTCAGCACCCATGGATGAGAGCATAACTTACTCATTCATACCCCAGCCGTAGGACCAGTGTCCAGGAGATGCACCCTGGCTTGAAAGTACCTACAGATCCCCATTGCCTCCAACACCCGCATACGGTAGTGCCAGTCGACCGGGTCAAAAGCTTGGCAATGTCAAAGGAGACAACAGCCTGTAACTCCTCCCTACCCTCCACCTCATACAGGATGTGCATTAGCTGCCGTAAGTTCATGGTGGTTCTATGATCGGATATGAAACCATATTGGTCTTCGTGAATCAACTGCAAGATCACCAGATGCAACCGAAGGGACAGTGCCTTGCAAAGCATTTTTGTATCCAAATGTATCTTCATAAGCGGTCGATAGGCGTACAGGTCCTATTCAACCGAACTGGGCTTCAGCATTATAGATATGCAGCCTTCCTGCATGGATGGAGAGAGCCCACCAGAGTTCCTGGCCACCATGTACACCTCCAGTAATCATTTAGTAAGAATGGGGTTAAAAGCCTGATTAAATTTGGCTGGGAAACCATCACTGCCCAGTGCTTTCCCCTTGGGCAATTGCCCAAGTGCTATCCAGATCTCTTTCGGGGTGAGATCTGCCTCCAGATCTTGAACAGCAGGCATACCCAGCTGCGGGAACGGCAAGGAGGTCAGAAAAGTGGCAATGCGCTCCGGATCAGGCAGATGCAGACTATGATCCACCTGCCCCAAATGAGACTTAAGGCCATCCACTATGCCCCCTTGTGTGTGAACTTTCTGCCCCTGAAGGCACTTATGAAGTACAGGTTGGAGGGAAGTCTCCCGCATAAGAATCCAGGCCAACTGGCCCTAGCGGTCTCCCTCCCAAATGGAGAATTGATGATACGATGTTAAGGTGTATTTCTCCAGCCTGTCCTTCGCATCAGCAACCTGCAGTTAAACCAGTAACTTCCCTCGCTGTCCCTCCTCATCATCAGGAGGAAGCAGCTAAATTTTTGCAAAGCATCCTCCTTCTGAATGAGTTTGGCCTGCAGAGTACGCCTAACCCCACAGGAGAGGCCTATACAGCGCTCCCTGATTACAGTCTTCATTGCGTCTCACTCAGTCGACCAACGACGTGTAAAGACCATTTAATCTTGAAGAAATCAGCCAGCAACCCAGCCAGTGTTTCCCTGCCCCAGTATCCTCCATGACCTCAGGTGGGAGCCTTCGGGTTAATGGGGACGAGCACTGCCTCCCCACACTCAATCTCGCAGCGGACCGGGGCATGGTCAGACAAATAGCAGGACAGGCGTGTCCCTGTGAGGACTCTAGAACCCAGTAGTGAGGTAGTTAGCAAAATACGATCTAGTCTACTGTAGGTACGTGAGTAGGGGAAGAAAACAAGTTACTTACGTGTAACTTTGGTTCTCCAGTATTGGAAACTTTCATAGATTCACATGCTTGAAGCATTCACCATCGTCGAGATGGGAGTCCCCGGTATACATTAAATAGCAATAAAAACCTTTACAAAAACAGAAACTAGGCCTAGGCCTACACCGGCCGACTCCCCGACTGCCACCAAGCCGCCCCAGGACGCACCCACGGATCCTTCACCTGCCTAACCTGCAAGTTCTGCTGCATCAGAACCCACACTGCATCCACAAACGCCAAGCAGAGCTCCAACAACAACCACCTGAAGTGCATCCTGCTCAACACCCGCTCGGTCCACAGACACGCCACTGAACTATGGAACCTACTCGATACCACAACTCCGGACGTCGCCTTTCTCACGGAAACATGGATGAACGCCTCATCAGCGCCCGACATCGCCACAGCCACCCCGGACGGATACAAGATCATCCGAAAAGACCGCATCAACAAAACAGGAGGAGGTATCGCCATCGTTCACAAAAACACCATCCGCATCACGACCAGCACCGACAACACCTTCTTAGCCACTGAACACCTCCACTTCCAAATACAAACCAACCCCAAGACAACACTCAGAGGCACCCTCATCTACAGACCCCCAAGACCCCGCACACAATTCAGCGAAGACATCGCTGACTTCGTCAGCCCGCACGCCCTCCCCTCCGAGGACTATATTCTCCTAGGAGACCTCAACTTCCATCTGGAGAATAACAACGACAGCAACACCACCACCCTGCTGGACAACCTCACCAATCTCGGACTAAAACAATTGGTGAACACTAAGCATGGGCGGAAAATCCGTTTCGCTTGCGGATTTTTGGGAAATTCGCAATCCGCGAGATTTGCGAATTTCCCGCAAAATCCGCAAATTCGCACGCAGCGGATTTTTTTTGCGGCGCGCGGCGTTGGTGATACAATTTTTGCGGCGCGCGGCGTTTATCATCGTTTGCCGGGTTGTTTTTCTCGATAGTTTGCGAGTGCTGCGCCATTTTGGATCTTGCTGTGTGATCCCGCGGTAATTGGCGCGCAACGTCATCGCGGATTGCCAGCGAGAGTTTGTCAACGCGAGTACGGCGAGATCACGTCTCGCGGTACTTCGCAATTGCGAGATTTGAGATGCGGCGAGCGAAAATATAAAATTTGCAATTCTGCACAAGAAATCCACCAGCAAGCAGCATAAACCTTCTAGAAATGATGATTTTTATCTGAATAACTCCTTAGGTTGACATTTGCCTGCACTTTTTTAGCGAGGAGTCCATTTTGGGGAGGGGGGGAGGGGGGTGGGAGGAAGGAAGTGCCCCACAGTCTTCAACTTCCTGTTCCTGTCCAGCAGGCTCCTCCCAGTGCTTTGTCCATCTCCTGGTCACTTTTCATTTGGATCTGGAGCTGGAAGGATTACATTTTGTGGATGCTGCTGGATATTTGGATTTGAGGCCTTTTTGACTTTCTTTGGATCACTGTTGAATTAGAAATTTTACAAGTAAGTTTGTTTGGGGCATTACAGTTGCTGCAACTAAAATTTTGGAATTTTCGATTTTTGGGCTGTTTTGGGGCCTTTTGCCCAGGGGTACTCAGTGGTGGGTGGACTGAGTCTTTCTGTGGGTTGTCTTGAACTTAAACATCATGGAGGCCATGGATGGATTGGGATTGTGCTGATTTTTCAGTGATTTTCGTTTTTTGGGGCTGTACTTGTGGCCTTTTCACCAGGGGTATTTGAGTCTAGCATGGGCCTAGTCTTTCTGTAGGTTGTCTTGAATTTAAACATCATGGAGGGCATGGATGGATTGGGATTGTGCTGATTTTTCAGTCATTTTCGTTTTTTGGGGCTGTACTTGTGGCCTTTTCACCAGGGGTATTTGAGTCTAGCATGGGCCTAGTCTTTCTGTGGGCTAGTTTGAACTTAAACATCATGGATGGCATGGATGGAATGGGATTGTGCTGATTTTGCAGTGTTTTTCGATTTTTGGGGGTGTTCATGGGGAGGGACAGGCCATGTGGCTGGTGGCCATTTTGATTGCAGCTACAGGCACTGGCCATGTGCTGGCAGGCAAGTGGCCATTTTGAATGCAGGCTTTGTTGTTAGGCCTGCAACCATTTTGCCTACTTTTCAACCTTTATTTATGCCCAGGGGTAGTGAGTCTTGCATGGGCCTAGTCTTTCTGTGGGTTGTCTTGAATTTAAACATCATGGAGGCCATGGATGGAATGGGATTGTGCTGATTTTTCAGGGATTTTCGTTTTTTGGGCCTGTACTTGTGGCCTTTTCACCAGGGGTATTTGAGTCTAGCATGGGCCTAGTCTTTCTGTGGGCTGTCTTGAACTTAAACATCATGGAGGCCATGGATGGAATGGGATTGTGCTGATTTTGCAGTGTTTTTCGATTTTTGGGGGTGTTCATGGGGAGGGACAGGCCATGTGGCTGGTGGCCATTTTGAGTGCAGCTACAGGCACTGGCCATGTGCTGGCAGGCAAGTGGCCATTTTGAATGCAGGCTTTGTTGTTAGGCCTGCAACCATTTTGCCTACTTTTCAACCTTTATTTATGCCCAGGGGTAGTGAGTCTTGCATGGGCCTAGTCTTTCTGTGGGTTGTCTTGAATTTAAACATCATGGAGGCCATGGATGGAATGGGATTGTGCTGATTTTTCATTGATTTTCGTTTTTTGGGCCTGTACGTGTGGCCTTTTCACCAGGGGTATTTGAGTCTAGCATGGGCCTAGTCTTTCTGTGGGCTGTCTTGAACTTAAACATCATGGAGGCCATGGATGGAATGGGATTGTGCTGATTTTGCAGTGTTTTTCGATTTTTGGGGGTGTTCATGGGGAGGGACAGGCCATGTGGCTGGTGGCCATTTTGAGTGCAGCTACAGGCACTGGCCATGTGCTGGCAGGCAAGTGGCCATTTTGAATGCAGGCTTTGTTGTTAGGCCTGCAACCAATTTGCCTACTTTTCAACCTTTATTTATGCCCAGGGGTAGTGAGTCTTGCATGGGCCTAGTCTTTCTGTGGGTTGTCTTGAATTTAAACATCATGGAGGCCATGGATGGAATGGGATTGTGCTGATTTTTCAGTGATTTTCGTTTTTTGGGCCTGTACTTGTGGCCTTTTCACCAGGGGTATTTGAGTCTAGCATGGGCCTAGTCTTTCTGTGGGCTGTCTTGAACTTAAACATCATGGAGGCCATGGATGGAATGGGATTGTGCTGATTTTGCAGTGTTTTTCGATTTTTGGGGGTGTTCATGGGGAGGGACAGGCCATGTGGCTGGTGGCCATTTTGAGTGCAGCTACAGGCACTGGCCATGTGCTGGCAGGCAAGTGGCCATTTTGAATGCAGGCTTTGTTGTTAGGCCTGCAACCATTTTGCCTACTTTTCAACCTTTATTTATGCCCAGGGGTAGTGAGTCTTGCATGGGCCTAGTCTTTCTGTGGGTTGTCTTGAATTTAAACATCATGGAGGCCATGGATGGAATGGGATTGTGCTGATTTTTCAGTGATTTTCGTTTTTTGGGCCTGTACTTGTGGCCTTTTCACCAGGGGTATTTGAGTCTAGCATGGGCCTAGTCTTTCTGTGGGCTGTCTTGAACTTAAACATCATGGAGGGCATGGATGGAATGGGATTGTGCTGATTTTGCAGTGTTTTTCGATTTTTGGGGGTGTTCATGGGGAGGGACAGGCCATGTGGCTGGTGGCCATTTTGAGTGCAGCTACAGGCACTGGCCATGTGCTGGCAGGCAAGTGGCCATTTTGAATGCAGGCTTTGTTGTTAGGCCTGCAACCATTTTGCCTACTTTTCAACCTTTATTTATGCCCAGGGGTAGTGAGTCTTGCATGGGCCTAGTCTTTCTGTGGGTTGTCTTGAATTTAAACATCATGGAGGCCATGGATGGAATGGGATTGTGCTGATTTTTCAGTGATTTTCGTTTTTTGGGCCTGTACTTGTGGCCTTTTCACCAGGGGTATTTGAGTCTAGCATGGGCCTAGTCTTTCTGTGGGCTGTCTTGAACTTAAACATCATGGAGGCCATGGATGGAATGGGATTGTGCTGATTTTGCAGTGTTTTTCGATTTTTGGGGGTGTTCATGGGGAGGGACAGGCCATGTGGCTGGTGGCCATTTTGAGTGCAGCTACAGGCACTGGCCATGTGCTGGCAGGCAAGTGGCCATTTTGAATGCAGGCTTTGTTGTTAGGCCTGCAACCATTTTGCCTACTTTTCAACCTTTATTTATGCCCAGGGGTAGTGAGTCTTGCATGGGCCTAGTCTTTCTGTGGGTTGTCTTGAATTTAAACATCATGGAGGCCATGGATGGAATGGGATTGTGCTGATTTTTCAGTGATTTTCGTTTTTTGGGCCTGTACTTGTGGCCTTTTCACCAGGGGTATTTGAGTCTAGCATGGGCCTAGTCTTTCTGTGGGCTGTCTTGAACTTAAACATCATGGAGGCCATGGATGGAATGGGATTGTGCTGATTTTGCAGTGTTTTTCGATTTTTGGGGGTGTTCATGGGGAGGGACAGGCCATGTGGCTGGTGGCCATTTTGAGTGCAGCTACAGGCACTGGCCATGTGCTGGCAGGCAAGTGGCCATTTTGAATGCAGGCTTTGTTGTTAGGCCTGCAACCATTTTGCCTACTTTTCAACCTTTATTTATGCCCAGGGGTAGTGAGTCTTGCATGGGCCTAGTCTTTCTGTGGGTTGTCTTGAATTTAAACATCATGGAGGCCATGGATGGAATGGGATTGTGCTGATTTTTCAGTGATTTTCGTTTTTTGGGCCTGTACTTGTGGCCTTTTCACCAGGGGTATTTGAGTCTAGCATGGGCCTAGTCTTTCTGTGGGCTGTCTTGAACTTAAACATCATGGAGGCCATGGATGGAATGGGATTGTGCTGATTTTGCAGTGTTTTTCGATTTTTGGGGGTGTTCATGGGGAGGGACAGGCCATGTGGCTGGTGGCCATTTTGGGTGCAGCTACAGGCACTGGCCATGTGCTGGCAGGCAAGTGGCCATTTTGAATGCAGGCTTTGTTGTTAGGCCTGCAACCATTTTGCCTACTTTTCAACCTTTATTTATGCCCAGGGGTAGTGAGTCTTGCATGGGCCTAGTCTTTCTGTGGGTTGTCTTGAATTTAAACATCATGGAGGCCATGGATGGAATGGGATTGTGCTGATTTTTCAGTGATTTTCGTTTTTTGGGCCTGTACTTGTGGCCTTTTCACCAGGGGTATTTGAGTCTAGCATGGGCCTAGTCTTTCTGTGGGCTGTCTTGAACTTAAACATCATGGAGGCCATGGATGGAATGGGATTGTGCTGATTTTGCAGTGTTTTTCGATTTTTGGGGGTGTTCATGGGGAGGGACAGGCCATGTGGCTGGTGGCCATTTTGAGTGCAGCTACAGGCACTGGCCATGTGCTGGCAGGCAAGTGGCCATTTTGAATGCAGGCTTTGTTGTTAGGCCTGCAACCATTTTGCCTACTTTTCAACCTTTATTTATGCCCAGGGGTAGTGAGTCTTGCATGGGCCTAGTCTTTCTGTGGGTTGTCTTGAATTTAAACATCATGGAGGCCATGGATGGAATAGGATTGTGCTGATTTTTCAGTGATTTTCGTTTTTTGGGCCTGTACTTGTGGCCTTTTCACCAGGGGTATTTGAGTCTAGCATGGGCCTAGTCTTTCTGTGGGCTGTCTTGAACTTAAACATCATGGAGGCCATGGATGGAATGGGATTGTGCTGATTTTGCAGTGTTTTTCGATTTTTGGGGGTGTTCATGGGGAGGGACAGGCCATGTGGCTGGTGGCCATTTTGAGTGCAGCTACAGGCACTGGCCATGTGCTGGCAGGCAAGTGGCCATTTTGAATGCAGGCTTTGTTGTTAGGCCTGCAACCATTTTGCCTACTTTTCAACCTTTATTTATGCCCAGGGGTAGTGAGTCTTGCATGGGCCTAGTCTTTCTGTGGGTTGTCTTGAATTTAAACATCATGGAGGCCATGGATGGAATAGGATTGTGCTGATTTTTCAGTGATTTTCGTTTTTTGGGCCTGTACTTGTGGCCTTTTCACCAGGGGTATTTGAGTCTAGCATGGGCCTAGTCTTTCTGTGGGCTGTCTTGAACTTAAACATCATGGAGGGCATGGATGGAATGGGATTGTGCTGATTTTGCAGTGTTTTTCGATTTTTGGGGGTGTTCATGGGGAGGGACAGGCCATGTGGCTGGTGGCCATTTTGAGTGCAGCTACAGGCACTGGCCATGTGCTGGCAGGCAAGTGGCCATTTTGAATGCAGGCTTTGTTGTTAGGCCTGCAACCATTTTGCCTACTTTTCAACCTTTATTTATGCCCAGGGGTAGTGAGTCTTGCATGGGCCTAGTCTTTCTGTGGGTTGTCTTGAATTTAAACATCATGGAGGCCATGGATGGAATGGGATTGTGCTGATTTTTCAGTGATTTTCGTTTTTTGGGCCTGTACTTGTGGCCTTTTCACCAGGGGTATTTGAGTCTAGCATGGGCCTAGTCTTTCTGTGGGCTGTCTTGAACCTAAACATCATGGAGGCCATGGATGGAATGGGATTGTGCTGATTTTGCAGTGTTTTTCGATTTTTGGGGGTGTTCATGGGGAGGGACAGGCCATGTGGCTGGTGGCCATTTTGAGTGCAGCTACAGGCACTGGCCATGTGCTGGCAGGCAAGTGGCCATTTTGAATGCAGGCTTTGTTGTTAGGCCTGCAACCATTTTGCCTACTTTTCAACCTTTATTTATGCCCAGGGGTAGTGAGTCTTGCATGGGCCTAGTCTTTCTGTGGGTTGTCTTGAATTTAAACATTATGGAGGGAATGGATGGATTGGGATTGTGCTGATTTTGCAGTGTTTTTCGATTTTTTTGTGCTGTATAACTGAACTGATGTTCCTCTGTCTTCCATTGTTTTTAGGTGCACAAGACACAAGAGAACCACCAGTGCCAGGAAGAAGTCCTGCAGCGGTGTGTGTGTGCAGCATAACGTCACGCGACGTCACGTCTGGCCTCAGACAACTCTACAATTCGTGCAACTGCGGCCTGCTGTCTGACCTGCTCTGAAGAAGATGGCCCCAAAAAAAGGTCTCCGTAGCTCCTCTAGCAAGAAAGTTGCTAGTAAGGAGCAGAAGAAGCAAGTTACCAAGGAGGCTGGTGTGCCACCCGCCACGTTTTTTGGGAGAAAAAAAAAAAGTACGCCTGCAGCAGCAGGATCTGCTGGGGACCAAGCTGGGAGCAGCACCCCTGCTCCATTGGGTTCAGTGCCTCCACCACCACGCCAACTTAAGTCAAAGCCCTTGAGTGCTTCAGAGGCAGTCAGTGTACTTCTCCAATCACCATCGACCAGTGATGTTGGCTCATCGCAAGAAAGTAGCAGCAATGTCCCTGAATCAACACAGGTTGTTGTAACTCATCTGACAAGTGTTGAACAACCACAGCCGCAACAACAACACCATGTGCAAGTACACGCCCAAGTACATGTGGAAGGAGAGGCAGCAAAAGGAGATGCGCAAGCAAAGGTGCATGGAGGTTCACAAGTGCCCACAATAGTTGTTCCTCCCGAAGTAGGGGCACATCAGGAAATCGACAATGAAGCCGAGGTATCATTGGAAGCCACTCCTCCTGATGATCATTCATTGTCTTCCACATCCCTAGCAAGGAAAAGATCAAGGGGGGTGTCTACATCTTCTTCAAGCCCACCTCGTTCTGATGCAAGTGATCTGTCTTGGGAACCACAACTGCGGTCTGACAGTGAGGCACACCATGATCTGACACAGGTACCTAAGCGTAAAAGGAAGGTTGTCAAAAAACTCATACCTATGGAGTGTGATGAGGCTCAACAAGAAGTGACGGATACTGCTGGTGATGAAGCCTCTCACGATGACGACGAGCCAGTCATCACAAAGGTCACTGCAGCCCCACCGGGCATGCAGCAAAGAGACATTTTGACCCTATCCCGAGAAGCTGCTGAGCGTGATGATGATGTCAGCGAGGAGGCAATGGAAATGGAATCATTAGATTTGGAGTTAAGTAGTACACCAAAACCTACCGCTTCCATATTTCTTCCTCGCAAGAAGGTACCCACCTCGTCCTCGACCTCAATTCGTGGTGGTGAAAGTGCAAAACGTACTGAAGTTCGGCAATCCACATCCTCCACTTCATCTGGCATTAGCAGCAGGACCACCACCACCAGTATCGCCGCCTCCTCCGGCCCCCAAAGACATTTCAAGTCTCCAGTTTGGGACTTCTTTAGTGTTTGCCCAAAAATGGAAAACGTAGCCATTTGTAGCATTTGTAAGGTTCGAGTTGGTCGTGGTAAGCTTGGTTCTAACTATGGTACCGGAGGCCAGAGAGGTCATCTTGAGAGAGCGCACGCTGTCCAATGGTTTCCGCACCTAGAGGCGTCTAAGCAAGCCAGAATTGCACGTAATGAAAATGTTGATTTTTCATCTGATGATGACGAGGAGGAAGAAGACGATTCAAACACTTCACTTACAACCAGTACCCCTGTCAGCAGCACACCCCATGTGAGTCACACTAAGAGTGTGGGAGAGAGTGAGACATCAATGCGGAAAAGTTCATCAGCGAGCGTAACTGGGTCGAAGATATCATCATCATCCCGTAAATCCTTGGTCCAGGGCAACAATAAAAAGATGTTGTTTACAGAAGCGCAATATGAACGCAACCACCCACTGACGCGTCTGTATAACAATAAGCTGCTTGCTCTGGACCTTCTCCCTTTTTCTTTTGTAGAAGGGGTTGGTTTTCTAGAATTAGTGGCAGCGCTCTGCCCTAAATGGAAGGTTCCTAGCCGGTTCTATTTTGCCCGAGTTGCGGTTCCAGCACTACATGAAGATGTTCTGAAGGTGATTGGGGCAGCTTTGCAGAAGAGTGCTGTTCACACTATACATCTGACAACAGACATGTGGACCAGTGGCGCAGGCGCTGATTACATGTGCATCACTGCACACTGGGTCTCTTTTTCAGGGGCTAAAGCAAAGCTAAACACAGGTGTTGACACGGACATTGTTTTTAAAGCTGCTCGGAAACATGCAACACTAGCCATGTTTGGTTTGGAGAAACGTCACACAGCAGAAAACATTTTGGATGTCTTTAACACAAAGGTCTTTAAGTGGCTGTCCCCACTAAAACGCCAGGTTGGTTATGTTTCCACGGACAATGGCGCCAATATAGTTAAGGCCATGAGGCTGGGTGACTATTTCAGAGTGCCGTGTTTGGCGCACTGTATAAACCTGGTTGTCCAAAAATTCTTGGGTAATAAAGGCAGTGCAGCGTACAGTGTATTGGACACCTGCCGAAAAATGTGCAAGCATTTCAGCCATTCTTTTAAGGCCCGGAAGCAGCTGAGGAGCCTGCTATATCAACATCAAATGCCAGTGAAAGCACTCATCCAGGAGGTGGTAACACGTTGGAACTCAACCTTCTACATGCTTGAGCGTCTGTATGAGCAGTATACGGAACTCGATCAATATTTCCTTACAGTGGGTACAGAGGAGCTGAGGATGGGTGCCGCGCAATGGAACATAGTTCAAAGCCTGACACGCATGCTTCGTCCTTTTGAGTTCTTCACGCGTGCAGTCAGCAAGGAGGACTCTAATTTGGGAAAAGCTATCCCATTGTTGTACATGCTGGAGGACCAACTGAAGGAGGTGTGTTCTGTGTTTGCAGATGATGACAAAAACCAAGACTCTTTGCTTCTGGCTGAGAAATTATTAGAGCTCCTACAAGGTGATGAACGTCTTAAAAAGATCCACTCAGAAGAGCATTACATTTGTGCTACTATTCTGGATCCACGCTACAAAAAGGCGCTGGCAGGCCAAGCATGCTTTCCTTTTGATGATGAACATGTTCCAAAGTACAAACGTTGGCTAGCCTTGTCAGCCAAGAGGTTTGAAAGAGAACGGCTGGAAATTGAAGGAAATGGCAGTACATCAGCAGGCCATCCCCAGTCAAAACAATCCACTTCTGCACCTGTGGCTGTGGCACAAGTGACCTCTCAGCCGTTAAAGACACCGGCAACCGGATCATCTGCACAAAACACAACAGAAACATTGGAGGCTGAAGAGGATTGGCTAGCTCTGCGTGGGTTTGGTTCTCAAAAGGTCAGAGGCACAGCAAGAGCTAAGCAAAGTGGAGGAACCTTGGATGAGGACCTTGAGTCGATGGTGAAGGACTATCTGAATGACTCAACAGAGGTCTATGTTAATTCTGACCCATTGGCGTATTGGCATGGGAAAAAAGAATTGTGGCCACAGCTCACCAACCTGGCTTTAAACTACTTGTCTTGCCCACTCGCAAGTGTGTCTTCTGAACGGGTTTTCAGTGCTGCTGGTGGCATTGTAACTCCCAAACGGAGCCGCCTCTCGCCCAAAAATGTGGAGAGGTTAACAATGATCAAGATGAATCAGCACCTCATACCACCAGATTTCAGAGTACGAGAGAGCGTGCCGGATGAAGAGGAGGTGGCCAGCAACATAGATGAGGGAATTTCTACTCTGTCAGGTGACACTGAGCTCACCCTGCCTGAATTCGCAGAGTATGATGACGAAGCCTTATTCTTATTCCTGGACCGTGATACCGAGCCCTGAAAATGAGACAACGAATCAATAACTTTCTTTTTCGTCCCTATTCACTTTTATTCCTGTGTGTCTGTCTTTCTTTGTTGTGCAGTTAATATATTTCAAACTTTAATCAGATAATCACAAAATCAAGCCCATCAGCAGAACTGTCTTCACTGGTTTGCTAATTGATTTGAAGTTGCCGCAGGCTGCATTCCTCAGGTTCACAAGTTCAGAAGAACATGCTCCTCTATCCTCCTCCTCCAGACTCCTATTTCCATCAAACCAGAGGGCTGGTTTACGCCCAATGAAGAAAGACTCAGCACTTGTGGGGGTGTTGTTGTACCTCTTTGCAGGTGAGTTGACAGCTCTGGGACCATTGTTGGGAAGCTCTAATACCGGATAAAAGTGGTTTGGACCAAATCCCAGGAAGAATTTTTTTTGTGTTTTTGATGACTTGCTTGCCTTTTAGGTGCTCTTAGGGAAGGTTCCGTCTGTTTGTGGGTGAGTTTCGTGGTCTGGGAGCATTGCTGGGACACTCTAATCTTGATTGCATTTGCTTTTCAGGAAATCCGTCGTGGCAACCCCGACTTATGGCCTAGCTACGCAGCGCGTTTGGACCGAAGGCCGAGAAATATTGCAAGTATGAGATTTTGCTTTTGGCCTGTTTGGGGGTGTTCTGCTTCTTGGCAGGTGGGTTGGCGGGTCTTGGGGCATTCCTGGGAAGGTCTAATACCGGGTAGAAGTGGTTGGGACAAAATCCAGGCCGATTTTTTTTTGGCTATTTCTGACATTTTGCTCAATGTAGCGTTTTCGGGGGCCTGTTTGGGGGGCTTCCTGGTCTTTGTGGGTGAGTTTCGGGGTCTGGGAGCACTGCTGGGACACTCTAATCTTGATTGCATTTGCTTTTCAGGAAATCCGTCGTGGCAACCCCGACTTATGGCCTAGCTACGCAGCGCGTTTGGACCGAAGGCCGAGAAATATTGCAAGTATGAGATTTTGCTTTTGGCCTGTTTGGGGGTGTTATGCTTCTTGGCGGGTGGGTTGGCGGGTCTTGGGGCATTCCTGGGAAGGTCTAATACCGGGTAGAAGTGGTTGGGAGTGGGACAAAATCCAGGCCGATTTTTTTTTTGGCTATTTCTGACATTTTGCTCAATGTAGCGTTTTCGGGGGCCTGTTTGGGGGGTTTCCTGGTGTTTGTGGGTGAGTTTCGGGGTCTGGGAGCACTGCTGGGACACTCTAATCTTGATTGCATTTGCTTTTCAGGAAATCCGTTGTGGCAACCCTGACTTATGGCCTAGCTACGCAGCGCGTTTGGACCGAAGGCCGAGAAATATTGCAAGTATGAGATTTTGCTTTTGGCCTGTTTGGGGGTGTTATGCTTCTTGGCGGGGGGGTTGGCGGGTCTTGGGGCATTCCTGGGAAGGTCTAATACCGGGTAGAAGTGGTTGGGACAAAATCCAGGCCGATTTTTTTTTGGCTATTTCTGACATTTTGCTCAATGTAGCGTTTTCGGGGGCCTGTTTGGGGGGCTTCCTGGTCTTTGTGGGTGAGTTTCGGGGTCTGGGAGCACTGCTGGGACACTCTAATCTTGATTGCATTTGCTTTTCAGGAAATCCGTCGTGGCAACCCCGACTTATGGCCTAGCTACGCAGCGCGTTTGGACCGAAGGCCGAGAAATATTGCAAGTATGAGATTTTGCTTTTGGCCTGTTTGGGGGTGTTATGCTTCTTGGCGGGTGGGTTGGCGGGTCTTGGGGCATTCCTGGGAAGGTCTAATACCGGGTAGAAGTGGTTGGGAGTGGGACAAAATCCAGGCCGATTTTTTTTTTTGGCTATTTCTGACATTTTGCTCAATGTAGCGTTTTCGGGGGCCTGTTTGGGGGGTTTCCTGGTGTTTGTGGGTGAGTTTCGGGGTCTGGGAGCACTGCTGGGACACTCTAATCTTGATTGCATTTGCTTTTCAGGAAATCCGTTGTGGCAACCCTGACTTATGGCCTAGCTACGCAGCGCGTTTGGACCGAAGGCCGAGAAATATTGCAAGTATGAGATTTTGCTTTTGGCCTGTTTGGGGGTGTTATGCTTCTTGGCGGGGGGGTTGGCGGGTCTTGGGGCATTCCTGGGAAGGTCTAATACCGGGTAGAAGTGGTTGGGACAAAATCCAGGCCGATTTTTTTTTGGCTATTTCTGACATTTTGCTCAATGTAGCGTTTTCGGGGGCCTGTTTGGGGGGCTTCCTGGTCTTTGTGGGTGAGTTTCGGGGTCTGGGAGCACTGCTGGGACACTCTAATCTTGATTGCATTTGCTTTTCAGGAAATCCGTCGTGGCAACCCCGACTTATGGCCTAGCTACGCAGCGCGTTTGGACCGAAGGCCGAGAAATATTGCAAGTATGAGATTTTGCTTTTGGCCTGTTTGGGGGTGTTATGCTTCTTGGCGGGTGGGTTGGCGGGTCTTGGGGCATTCCTGGGAAGGTCTAATACCGGGTAGAAGTGGTTGGGACAAAATCCAGGCCGATTTTTTTTTGGCTATTTCTGACATTTTGCTCAATGTAGCGTTTTCGGGGGCCTGTTTGGGGGGCTTCCTGGTGTTTGTGGGTGGGTTTCGGGGTCTGGGCGCACTGCTGGCTATATATACTTTACTTTGCAAGAGGTTTGAAGCAAATCCATGGTGGCAGAGGGGAGTTAGGGCCTAGCTGCAGAGCGCGCGCGGAGTGATTTGGGAAATTTGTGAAAAATTGACTAAGTCCCCATTTTTGTACTTTTGCTCTTTGGCTGTTTGGGGGTCTTCTACTCGTTTTCTCCTGGGTTGACGGCTCTGGGGCCATTGCTGGGAAGCTCTAATACCGGATAAAAGTGTTTTGGACCAAATCCCAGGCGGAATTTTTTGTGTGTTTTTGATGACTTGCTTGCCTTTGAGGTGCTCTTAGGGGGGGTTCCGTCTGTTTGTGGGTGAGTTTCGTGGTCTGGGAGCACTGCTGGGACACTCTAATCTTGATTGCATTTGCTTTTCAGGAAATCCGTCGTGGCAACCCCGACTTATGGCCTAGCTACGCAGCGCGTTTGGACCGAAGGCCGAGAAATATTGCAAGTATGAGATTTTGCTTTTGGCCTGTTTGGGGGTGTTATGCTTCTTGGCGGGTGGGTTGGCGGGTCTTGGGGCATTCCTGGGAAGGTCTAATACCGGGTAGAAGTGGTTGGGACAAAATCCAGGCCGATTTTTTTTTGGCTATTTCTGACATTTTGCTCAATGTAGCGTTTTCGGGGGCCTGTTTGGGGGGCTTCCTGGTGTTTGTGGGTGGGTTTCGGGGTCTGGGCGCACTGCTGGCTATATATACTTTACTTTGCAAGAGGTTTGAAGCAAATCCATGGTGGCAGAGGGGAGTTAGGGCCTAGCTGCAGAGCGCGCGCGGAGTGATTTGGGAAATTTGTGAAAAATTGACTAAGTCCCCATTTTTGTACTTTTGCTCTTTGGCTGTTTGGGGGTCTTCTACTCGTTTTCTCCTGGGTTGACGGCTCTGGGGCCATTGCTGGGAAGCTCTAATACCGGATAAAAGTGTTTTGGACCAAATCCCAGGCGGAATTTTTTGTGTGTTTTTGATGACTTGCTTGCCTTTGAGGTGCTCTTAGGGGGGGGGTTCCGTCTGTTTGTGGGTGAGTTTCGTGGTCTGGGAGCACTGCTGGGACACTCTAATCTTGATTGCATTTGCTTTTCAGGAAATCCGTCGTGGCAACCCCGACTTATGGCCTAGCTACGCAGCGCGTTTGGACCGAAGGCCGAGAAATATTGCAAGTATGAGATTTTGCTTTTGGCCTGTGTTATGCTTCTTGGCGGGTGGGTTGGCGGGTCTTGGGGCATTCCTGGGAAGGTCTAATACCGGGTAGAAGTGGTTGGGACAAAATCCTCACGGAAAAGCCTTTTGGCACTTTTTGTAACTTAGGGTTCGTTAGGGTTAGCCCTAGCAGCAGGATTGCATGTGTTTCGGGGTGTTCTAGATTTTTGCAACTGAGTTCTGGGGTCTTAGAGCACTCGTGAGAATGTGTAATTTTGGTTGCAAGTCATTTGAAGAAAATCCATGGTGGGAAAGGGGGGATTTGGCATAGTTAAAGAAAGCCTTTGCCACTATTCTTAACTTAGGGTTCGTTAGGGTTAGCAGCATTTCTATTGCATGTGTTTGAGTGGGGGGGATTTCGAGTCTTGGAGCGATGCTGGCTATGGCTAATTTTGCTTGGTTGCTTGCAAGTGGTTTGAATGCAATCCACGGTGGGTAAGGGGTAATTAGGAAGGGGGTACTTCGGCCTACTTTTACTTTCAAAGTAAGTTTTGTCACCAGTTTTCTGCTAGGCCTCGTTTTTTGAGATTTGATTGGGGGTCTTCTACATTTTTGCGACTGGCTTTAGTAAGGGTCTGGGTGGGAGCACTGCTAGGAAGATCTAATTTTGTTCTAAAACACAGTTTACAGTACACCTAGCTTGAGGGGAAAGATCCGCTACATTAATTTGCCCATACTTATTTATCCTTCAAAAGGTGACTCAGAGTACGCACTTTCAAAAATATTGTACTGTCTACTAGGAAAATCAAATTGTGACTTTTTGCACTCCACAGCCTACATACCTTATATTTATTTATCAGTGGTGTTGTAATATGATATCACTTCCTGTTTTTCGTTGAATAATTACATGCCGGGTTTCAGTCTCTGCAATGGGGAAAAAAGGATGGAGTCAGGCTTCACAGTAGCGAGCCACAATTCAGCATCAGGCAGGCAGTGGACAGGGTGTCTTCTGGTGACCAACATCGATGGACGAAGCGTCGGCTGCAATGGAGGAGTGCCGCTAATAAGAGGATTTTTTTTCTGCAGGCAACTTACTTACCACTTCCAACAGGACCACTACAACCACATAGATACAGTATCCCTTGCCTTTTTCTCTGACTGTGACTGCATTTCTTGGATCTCTCTCTGCTTCTAAATTGATCCCTTAACACATCACTTAGTCCACTCCACTATCACATCTGCACCACACATAGTCATTTGTAAGTGCTCCTACGTAATTCGCAAGTCGCAGTACGCCCCAGGCCGTAGAGGACTGGGATGGCCCCAATGATGAAGCATGTCACCAAGGGGCAACCCTGGTGAGTGAGGGGACACCTAGAAAAAAAGCAATTTCTCCTTTTCTATCTACTATACCTTCCAGACCAACCCCATTGAGTGTTGTTGTGAATGGATTTATAGTGACCAGCAAGGCTCTCGGGTATCTGGCTACAGAGACCTTATGTTGAATATCGTTATCAATAATTCCACACAGGCCCTGTACTGTCGCATTCTTTCTTCCACAGTTGTCGAATGTACTACTTACTTTTCACTGACATGCATGCAGTAGTGCATGCACTTTCAAAGATTGATGGATAGGTTTGTACCCAAAGAATTGTTTATGTTCAATTGTTTGTCTATGCTGTGCTTTTTTTTACAGGGTGTCTTCTGGTGACCAACATCGATGGACGAAGCGTCGGCTGCAATGGAGGAGTGCCGCTAATAGGAGGATTTTTTTTCTGCAGGCAACTTACTTACCACTTCCAACAGGACCACTACAACCACATAGATACAGTATCCCTTGCCTTTTTCTCTGACTGTGACTGCATTTCTTGGATCTCTCTCTGCTTCTAAATTGATCCCTTAACACATCACTTAGTCCACTCCACTATCACATCTGCACCACACATAGTCATTTGTAAGTGCTCCTACGTAATTCGCAAGTCGCAGCACGCCCAGGCCGTAGAGGACTGGGATGGCCCCAATGATGAAGCATGTCACCAAGGGGCAACCCTGGTGAGTGAGGGGACACCTAGAAAAAAAGCAATTTCTCCTTTTCTATCTACTATACCTTCCAGACCAACCCCATTGAGTGTTGTTGTGAATGTATTTATAGTGACCAGCAAGGCTCTCGGGTATCTGGCTACAGAGACCTTATGTTGAATATCGTTATCAATAATTCCACACAGGCCCTGTACTGTCGCATTCTTTCTTCCACAGTTGTCGAATGTACTACTTACTTTTCACTGACATGCATGCAGTAGTGCATGCACTTTCAAAGATTGATGGATAGGTTTGTACCCAAAGATTTGTTTATGTTCACAATTGTTTGTCTATGCTGTGCTATTTTTTCTTGTCTCCCAAAACCTTTCCCGAAAACCCCCGTACCCATCCATTTTTCAAACCCTAACCCTCTTCCCCCGGGCTGTGTGGTTTTGATTGATGTGTGACTAAATTACAGCAATAAATCCACACACTTGCTGGGGAGGATAAGGTGATAGCAACAGGCTGGTGAAGAAATCCGAGGATATATTCTTACTCTGCTTGACAAAGAACCATTGCTAATGTGAAAGAACTTCAACCGAATTAGTAGTTATACTTTACCATTTGTTAGGCTACAATGTGGCACTGTTCTACTGTACTTCTGTCACCTGCTATATTCTCAGTTGTACCGTTGAATTGCTCAGGAGGACAAACCAGATTTCATTTTCTTTTTTTTCATAGGCATGCAACTGCCACTGTGTCACACCACTAGTACCACCGCTATGAGGAAATGTTATCCGACCAAGATTGCCAACCTTATTCGCTGTTTCCCGTGGAGCCAGCCCTGGGTCTAGCCCTACTTTCAAACACAAATTACAGGTAAGATAAGCGTTTGGTGGTTTGGGGGTATAATGGAGTATTAGTAGGAGAGACGAGAGACTGAAGGTAGTCCTACTAAAGTCCTAGGACTCTTGGATTCACTTCACTTAGTCTGAGAGAGGCACTTAGTGTTGAAAACATTTGGGCATTTACACTTAAAGGAAGAAAATGGAACTAAACTTTCAGGAAAACAAAGTCACTGTTAAACCCCAACCCACCAGGCAAGCAGTAAGAAACGGGTATGCTCAGATAAAGTTTGAAAAAGTATATTTATATCCCTAACAAAATAATCTCCCGCAAGACCCTCCCTAACCCCAACGATTGTCCTTCAAAAGTCCCCAAAAACCCAACTCCCAATTCCCACCCCCCAAAAGTCTCTAAAAAAGGGGCAAGGGACACTATGGGTGGATGCGGTCAACTTTTTGGGCCAGGGCATCATGCTCCTGGCGGAGCAAGGCGTGCTCTACGTGGAGCCCCTCCAACTCCTTTGAAAAGTGGTGGAGCTCCTGCTGGAGGCGGGACACCATCAGGGTACTGCGGCGCAGGCGTGCCTTCAATGCCTTGTAGGTGCAACGGCTGTGAGAGGAAGCTGTTGTCCTTGCTACTCGGCGGTGGCGTTTGGCTTTGGCAGCCCGGCTCAGTCTGGGTGGACCACTGTGCTGGGTGGCACTGGCAGCCCGTGGGGGAACGGAGGCCGATGCAGACGACGTAGTTGTTGTGGTCGACTGCACACTTTCTTCGTCCTCCAGGGCCACCAGCCGCCGATATTCGGCCACAGTGGCATCGATCCTCCGTTGCCGGGCCGCTCTAGCCAGCTCCTTCCTCCTTGTTCGTTTGGAAGGAGAACCTATATGAAGAAAGAAAGACATAGTCTGTAACCAATGCTCTTTAAGATTAACTCAATCATTCAGCAGAAATTTGTGTTGCACTACAACTAGCAACTTGCAAGCGCATTACATAACTATTGAGGCCAGTATCTATCTAACCTCACACTTCTTCATCCTTGCTCTAACATTAGTGGGAGTTTAAGGAACAAATTCTACGAGCACTATGGACTTCCATTGGAGTCGACTATGAAAGTACACCAGTCTTATTCTTCTTCTTGTCTCTTGTTTAGGAAAATTGGTACGTTATCTTCTGCAAGCCGGCATAATGCCAGCGCAGTAAACTTGCACCCGAGAAAAAGAGCCGCACGCCATGAGGAGTGACCTAGACTTGCGTTGCGTTACTGTACCCGTCCAGTACATGCAGGTGGTGAAGCTCTTACTTTTCTATTACGGGTGGCACTGAGAATAGTCTGTTACAACTCAAGGGCTACTGCTTAATTAATTGAACTTTCACCCTACAGTGGAAATGAGTACTAGAAATGGAAAATTGAAGAAGATAAATAATCTAATTATCTATCACTTCACATGGGATGTTTTTGCTTATATATGGGATGACTTTAGGTGCTTTGCTTTTTATTGAGTGACCAGTGATACATCCACACATGAATGACTGAGTACTACTAAACTTATTAAGAGAGGTAGGGAGTGGCCACCGTAATAACCGGATCTATGCTGTGCTTGCAATACAAACTACTGCTACTATTGATGGTAGTATTTGGACAAAATTAAAACTTCTTTTCCTTGCCTTTCCTACACTGGAACGGACGTGCGGGTGCAGTGTTACATGCTCTTCAAAGTTACACTTAGTTCATCCACTGACCGTCTACTCTCTCTAGATCATGGGTACTCACAAACTTTCTCTCAGGGGCTAAATTTACAGTGTAGTTTGTGGCCGAGAGCCGCACTGGTGGGGGCGGAGTCAGAGGGGGCGGGGCTAAAGCAAAACGATAACTTGTGACCATGAGGTTGCACAAAGGTCCCTGCAGCAGATGCCCTCATCCACTGAGCCACCAGACCCAGCATTTACATACATCTCTCTCCCTCCTGCTCTCCCTCCTGCCCTCCCTCTCCATCTCTCTCTCCCTCCTGCCCTCCCTCTCCCTCCACCTCTGTCATCTCACTGTGTGTGTGTCTATCTGTGTCAGCCTTCAGCCCGGGTTGAGACCGCTTCCTCAACGCGCACACACAGACAACAACACCAAAGTACTTAACAGGTCTTTAAAAGACCATTAACATATTATTGAGGCTTTGTTTGTTGTAGCGCCCCTGCTTCTCCACCCTGACAATCACTGCTTGCCCGGCCCCACAGAGCAGAGGCTTTGTTCTATTTCACCTCTTTGTGGCCTTGCATCTCCACTCTGCTCTGTGGGGGCCGGGGGAGCAGTGATTGTCAGAGTGGAGATG
Organism: Lissotriton vulgaris; assembly: GCF_964263255.1. Taxonomy (NCBI): domain Eukaryota; kingdom Metazoa; phylum Chordata; class Amphibia; order Caudata; family Salamandridae; genus Lissotriton; species Lissotriton vulgaris. The sequence continues at coordinate 1,037,073,454 of NC_141685.1, forward strand.
CAGGGGCGCTAACAGGTGAAATACAAAAAAGCCTCTGCTCTGTGGGGGCCGGGGGAGCAGTGATTGTCTGCAAGGTCTGCGCACCGCCAAGGAAGGCTTGCCGGGCCACCACCGGCCCACGGGCCGTACTATGAGTACCCCTGCTCTAGATACACATATGCTATCTAAGAGTTAGATAGTAGCATGATCCAGGTATATGGACACATACAGTTTCTGTGTCACCCACCCAGGCTGTTGTCCTTCCACCCATCATTGCTTCATCATTCACCCAGCCATGCATCTCATATTCTTGCCTTCCCAGCTAGTCTTCAATCTCAATAAGTAAGGAATATATAAGAGCTTACCTCTGGCCGCCACCACCACCGTCTCAACTCTCACAGCCGCCGCCTCCTCCCCTGAAGAATCGCCCTCCGCCTCCGTGTCGAGCACCAGCACCTCCACACTGGCCCCGCCACCAGATGTTCCACCTACAAAGTACATTTAAGAATGTTAGAATAAAGCACTCACTAGTCTTTGGTCTAGGAATGAAGACATGTGAAAACAATGTAATTTGTGACTGTCTACTTTAAAGTTAAAAAAAATGTCCCTTTTTCCAGGGAAGGTTGTCTTGCTGCACTTTTTGGCACAACTGATGAAGGCTGTTTTTTTAACACGCACCATTTTTCTCCACACAGACAGAAGATGGACTTCTAACAACAAGATCAAGTTGAAACCAGGTGAGAGCTCGGCTCGACCACAAGAAATGTCTTCAATTAATCGTCAGCACTAACCACTTTTCCATTATCAGTTAAACGTTTAGTTTTATTATGACTTCATTTTAATAAATGTGTTTACTTTTAATAAAGCTTTTAAACTTAAATACAATCTGTGTTTTTTGGTCCAGACTAGAGTGACTGAGCGAAAGGTTTTGCAATTTTTGCAAGCATGAGTCCAGATAGAACACTTCAAAAGACATTATGGACAATCCCAGAGGACTGCACTAAGTTGATAGAGCTATTGCTGACTAGAATCATGGGAGTTTCGCCAACCGTGCAATCTTAGTTAGCTACACAGACAGACTAATAAGAATAATCTAGTAATACCACAGGGAGTCATAGTAGAGGCAGGATAAGAATTTAGATACAGTCTACAAGAAGATCAAAGACAATTTTGAAAAAAGTCAAATGAGGAACACTAGGAAAAATAGGTACTAGTCTAAAATGAAAACTTACTGGGGCCAGCAGAGGAGCCCTCGCCTGCCCGATCCGGGCCCTGTTGAACAGCATCCGCCGCCTGCTGCTCCTGTGTCCTCCTCTCGCCCCTGGGGGGAGCTGACGTACAACATGAAAGAAAGAACAGAAAACATGGATGATTGTTGCTTGTCAATGTCAACCAAATCAAACATTTCAAAAGAACAATAACAAAATATTTCCGCGAAATTATATTGATTAGGGTTAGTTTTCATTTATTTGCGGACCTGTGACTTCGAAAGTCACTTAACTCACTAAACAAAGTACTGAAACGTTCACCTAGGACTGGCAGGCAGCAGTCCGCAGGCAAGACGCAAAGTGACAGACAAACTCCATTGTGATTTCAGTCAGATCAGTGACAACACTAACAGTTGCCTGCTACATTACCAGTCATTTAAATAGTCAAACTATCAATCCACCGCCACTATTTTTCTTATTGTCAGGGGTACAAAGGAAGGGGCAGATTTAAGCCCCTTGCGGCTCTTTTGCGCCGTTCTTGCGTGACTTTTGTGACGCAACAGCTAAACAAAAAAGGGCGCCATGGTGCGGCGTATAATATTATAACAACGTGACGCATTTGGGAGATGCATCCCGTTATAAAGCCCTGCGCCATCAGGGGGCGTTCCGGCGCAAGGGAGTGCATTCCTGCGCTGGAACACATCCTAAAAGTGGCTGAGGGAAATCTACAAAATTTCAATCAGTCACCTTTAGGACAATGATGCGTCACACAAACCCTGCACCTGCTTGAAGCAGACGTACGGCTTGACCCAGCATTGGGGAGATAGGGTACCCCAGAGCATTGCTGGAGCTGCGCCATCGTTGCGACGCAACTCCAGCAGTAAAGCTTCGGTGACGTTTTGGGCCCATGGTGCGCCACATTGCAAATACGGCGCACCATGTTTGGTGGTGGTAGCGGGCCGCACAATTAATGGCGCATCCCTGCTACTTTGCAGGGATGCGACGGTAATTGCAATTCTGCCCCTTAGGGGCATACTTACTTACGCGTTCTGGCGCATCTCCAGAGATGCGCCAGATCAAATGCGTCACGCAAAACTACCCTTGCGACACGGCAGATGCGCCTCATTTACAATGCGGCGCGCCCTGGCGCAAGGGTAGGCACTTGCGTGACGCATCTCGTCACGTAAGAGCTGCGCATCGCTGGAGTCACGTCGCCAACGCAATGCAACTCCAGTAATGCTCAGGGCCACCCAATACTTAACATGCTGTGTCAGTCCTTTCGCCTGCTTCGAGCAGACATAAGGAATTGAATTGACGTAGCAGCGTCGCAGAAGTGCCTGCGTTAAATCTTGTAGATTTCACGCAGGCAATTTTGCGAGGCGCACAGCCGCCGGACCGCCCACCCTGCGTACTAGGAACGCACCCATTGTGGTGCAGGCCCATGGCTTTATAACGTGACGCATCTCCCTAGATGCGTCATGCTGTAAATGACTCGCAGGGATGCGGCACGTTTACGCCGCTGTTGCGTCACGCAAGGCAACGTAAACGTGGCGCAAGGGGCTTGTAAATGTAATCTGCCCCCTAGTGTCTAGCATTACGCAGTTCTGTAAAGTACACTCATACATAATAGTTACTCAGGCCAATGAGACCACGAAATAGAAAATAAATAAGCATAGTAGCAACGCCACTGAGAAGGAGAGCAGTGCACCTGAAATGCACAGAAGATTTTGAAATATAATTTAACTACAATGTAATCGTCATCAGCGGCATTATTGGCTTGCTCCATGTAAAAAACAAATATTTGCAATACAACAACACAGAGCAGGAGAAAACATCATAGTAGTGAGTGATTAAATGGCTACTACTACTCACCAAGCCCGGGGATCTCCAAGCCGAGCTGGTCCAGCAGGTCGCGCTCGCGGTCCAGGAGGTCCGTCCAGCGATGGGTGACCTGGCTGTAGGTGCGCTGGACCCCGTAGAGGTGGGATATGGCCCAGCACACCTTCTCCCACCGCTTCCGGCGCTCCCGCATGTTGTAGCCGCCGGCCGCGATCCTGCCGCCTCCCGCGATGGTCCTGGGCAGGCGGCGCTGGACGAAGTAGACCAGCGCGCCCACTTCCTCCGGGCTGAATATCTCCCGTCGCGTCACCTGCTCCCCCCTCAATCTCCCGCATGCTGTCCTGGCACTGGGTCCAGCACTACTCCCCGCCGCCGCTGCGGCGCTCAAGTGCCTGGGCAGCTTCACGGCGCCTGGCTTGACCATGGTCTGGGCAGGTAAGGTAGGAAGAAGTAGAAAATTAAGAAAGAATAGGATAGGGAAGAAGAAAAGAAAAGAGTTTAAAAAAAGTAGTTTAAAAGTAAAGAAAAATAGCAGAAAAGACAAAAATATACAGCTAGGAAAAGAGAGGGATAGATAAGAAGCAAAATCGTAAAAAAAAAACTGAAAACAAGCAAAGGATGGCAAAGATACCAAGAGGATTAAACACCATGCCCAGACACAGGAAATGAATGAAAAACAAGATGGCCGGCGCCCGTTCACGAGCGCGAAAGTAAGTTCGCGCGAGATTTTCCTCGCGATCTCGTGCGAACCTCTAGATTTCCCGCGCGATCTCGTGCGAACCTCTACTCGCAATGCGCTTACTGCGCGAGATTATACATAGCGGGCGGAAACACGTCACGCAAACAAAATGGCCGCGCACATACTCGACCTTGGGGTAAATTCGCGCGTTGCGCTGCAAGCGGCTCGCGAATACTGCAAAAAAACTCGCGAAACAACAAGCCGCAAAAAAATAAAATGCTCATTCGCACGAATTGGCGGCTTCCGCGGTCGCACGACGCCGCGCCCCGCGAATAGCGCGAAAAAACCGAAAAACGATTTTAGCAAAAGCAAAAGCAATGAGCAGGTGCAAAAGGTCAACCTCATGATTTGTAACGATTCTCTGTAGTGCTTCCTGAGGGGGCCCTCCAGAAGTCGGTTGCCTGCTTGCAACTATTGTGTGACCCTGCTCTGACCTTAACTGTATGCCACAAAGGTCCTGATTTACAGCTAAAGGAGCAGACAAGCAGGTGCCAGGCTGGAACTTGAAATTCTTTCAGTGACACATTAATTAGCCCCTAATTCATTATTGTCAGTTGGGGCAGGGCAGGTGTTGTTAATAAACTAACCCCAAATTAATTCATGTCAGTTCAAGCAGGGCAGGTGGGCTTGCTTTTCCCTCCCATCTTCTACAGTGATGATGAACCAGAGGGTGGCATTGATGTAACAGAGGGTGGCATGGGTCAAAGAGAGGGTGCCAGTGGTGAAACAGAGGGTGCTGGGAGGCTGTGATGATGAACCAGACGTAGAAACAACATAGTCGCGACCGTTGCGAGCCGACAAGTAAGTTCGCAATTGCGAACTAGTACCAAATCCTCGCGAACTGGCAGAAACACTTGCGAACACACAAAAAAAAAATAATCTGCAAATTCGCGAGAATTCGCGGATTTTGCGGATTGCGAATTCGCAAATCCGCAAAATTCACGAACGCGAGATTCGCAAAATTCGCCCATGCTTAGTGAACACCCCCACCCACTACGCCGGACACACACTCGACCCAATCTTCACCTCCAGCAAGCACATCTCCTTCAATCACGCCACGGGACTCCACTGGACTGACCACAGCTGCGTCCACTTCAGCTTAAGAAAAACCACGACCCACCACCACCCGCAACAAGTTCCCCGAAGATACTGGAACAAAATTACCACCGACCAGCTCACCACATCTCTAAACCAAAACCCTCCCGCCAGATCAACGGACCCAAACCAAGAATCCATCAATCTCACACAATGGATCACCCACTGCGATGACGAACTAGCACCCTTGAAAAACCCTCCCAACAAGCCAGGAAGCAAAAAAGCCTCTTGGTTCAAAGACGACCTCAAGAACTCCAAAAAGAACTGCCGCACCCTCGAGAAAGCAGGGCGAAGAAACCCAACCACAAACAACATGACCGCCCTCAAGAACGCCACCCGCAAACACCACCAGCTGATCCGCACCACCAAAAAATCAGCATTCAAGGAGCGACTAGACAACAACGCCCACAACAGCAAAGAACTCTTCAGCATTGTCAAAGAACTCATCAACCCCAACGCCGGCAACAACGACATCACTCCCTCTCAAGACCTCTGCGATTCTCTTGCCTCATTCTTCCACAGCAAGATTGCTGACATACATAACAGTTTCGGCGACCTGACCACTCCCCCAAACACAGAACAGAAGCCCCCCACCACCACCCTCCGCGCCTGGACCCCGATCAGCACCGAAGACACCATCCGCACGATGAACTCCATCCACTCCGGATCGCCAATCGACCCATGCCCCCATCACATCTTCAACAAGGCCGACTCCATCATCGCCCCCCAACTCCGGGACATCATCAACTGCTCCTTCAACACCGCCACCTTCCCGGAAAGCTGGAAACATGCCGAACTTAGTGCCCTCCTGAAGAAACCTACAGCAGACCCCACCGAGCTTAAGAACTATCGTCCCATCTCGCTCCTCCCATTCCCCGCCAAAGTCATAGAGAAGACCGTCAACAGTCAGCTCGCCGCCTTCCTTGAATCTTACAATGTCCTAGACCCCTCACAATCCGGTTTCCGAGCCAATCACAGCACCGAGACTGCCCTCATTGCAGCCACAGACGACATCCGGACACTGCTCGACAACGGGGAAACAGTGGCCCTCATCCTCCTGGACCTCTCCGCAGCGTTCGACACAGTCTGCCACCGCACCCTTGTACAACGTCTCAGGAACGTCGGAATACAAGATAAGGCCTTGGACTGGATCATCTCATTCCTAGCCGGAAGAACCCAGAGAGTCCGCCTCCCCCCTTTCAGATCAGACGCCACCGAAGTCATATGCGGTGTACCACAAGGATCTTCACTCAGCCCGACCCTCTTCAACGTCTACATGAGTCCCCTCGCATCCATCGCACGCCAACACAATCTCAACATCATCTCCTATGCAGACGACACCCAGCTGATCCTCTCCCTAACCAACGACCCAACCACCGCCAAAACCAACCTACACGAAGGGATGACTTAGCCGAGTGGATGAAGAACAGCCGCCTAAAACTGAACTCAGACAAGATGGAAGTGCTTATCCTAGGATCATCCCCCTCTGCCTGGGACGACTCTTGGTGGCCCTCGGCCCTAGGCAGCGCACCCAAACCAACGGACCATGCTCGCAACTTGGGATTCATCCTAGACTCCTCCCTCTCGATGACCAGACAAGTCAACGCCGTCTCATCATCATGTTTCAACATCCTACGCATGCTCGGAAAGATCTTCCGTTGGATCCCCACCGAAACAAGGACGACGGTCACCCAAGCACTTGTCACAAGTCGTCTGGACTACGGAAACACCCTCTACGTCGGAACCACAGCCAAATTACAGAATAGACTTCAACGCATTCAGAACGCTTACTCCAGACTCCTCCTAGACATACCGCGCCACAACCACATATCTGGTCACCTGAGAGACCTGCACTGGCTCCCCGTCAACAAGAGAATCACGTTCTGTCTCCTCACCCACGCACACAAGGCCATGCACGACCTAGGAACCAGATACCTCAACACTCGCCTGACCTTTTACACCCCCACCCGCCAACTACGATCGTCCAACCAAGCCCTCGCCAAGATTCCACGCATCCGAAGAGCCACCATGGGAGGAAGATCCTTCTCCTACTTGGCGGCAAAGACCTGGAACTCCCTCCCCACACACCTCCGTCTTACACAGAACCACCTCTCCTTCAGAAAACAACTCAAGACCTGGCTGTTCGATCAGTAGCGAACCCCTCTTCCCTTAAGCGCCTTGAGACCCTCTGGGTGAGTAGCGCGCTATACAAATTTATGACTTGACTTGACTTGACTCTTTTTGTAAAAGAGACCAAATAAAATGAACAACCAATCAGATTAGCCTCACCCTCTAGAACCTTCCTGAGAGAACCTCAGACCCTCATATTTTCATAGCCGTTGTGTAATCTTATAACTGAAGATGCTGAAGGCTGCGCTTTCCCAGGGAAGGAGGGTGGGACGCATGGCAATCTATGAAAGTTTCCAATACTGAAGAACCAAAGTTACTGGTAAGTAACTTGTTTTCTTACTCCAGTATTGGATGGAAGGAGGGTTGAAAGGGAAAGATCACCACTTAATGAAAGAGGTTCCTCAGGACTGCCTGGCCCACTGCTGTGTCACTCTGCATTGACAAATCCAGTCAGTAATGTCTTGTAAATGTATGAGTACTGCTCCAGGATGCTGCCCTGCAGATCTCCTGGATAGGAACTCCGGCAAAGAGGGCTGTCGAAGAAGAAATCGCCCTCGTGGAATGAGCACGGACCTGACCTTCAAGGGGCTTGCCCGCTGCTCAGTGACAATACTGGATAGCACTGGTAATCCAACGAGCAATCCCCTGCTTGGAAAGGGGAAACCCCTTACGAGGGGCACTGATAGACACAAAGAGCTGAGGTGACTTTATGAAGTCCTTAGTACATTGAAGATAGAATTTTAAGCACCTCTGAATGTCCAGCGAGTGCAGTGCTTTCTCTGCCGGAGTAGTCGGTTGAGGGAAAAAAGTTTTGAGTATGACCGGCTCATTCAAATGAAAGTCTGAAGGCACTTTCGGTATGAACTTGGGGTTGGTACGGAGAATCACTGTCCCCTTTTTAAATTGTAGAAAAGGTTCCTGAATGGTGAGTGCCTGTAGTTCACCTACTCTCCTAGCCAAAGTCAAGGCCAGCAGAAGAGCCACCTTCCAGAAGAGAAATTTGAAGTCCGCCTGATGAATAGGTTCAAAGGGATGCTTCATGAGCTGGGTGAGAACCAAATTAAGATGACACAGAGGCGGCGGAGGCTTGACTGGAGGGAAAACTCTAAAAAGGCCCTTGAGAAACTGTTTAATTATCCTTCCCGACCAGAGGGAAGTATCAGAAGATGTGCATCTGAAGCACGAGATGGCGGCCAGATAAACATTAATGGATGAATGAGCCAGCCCTGCTTTCGCCAACAAAAGGATGTAAGGAAGAACTTCATGAGGTGCGCAAGAAAGAGGATGAATGCCCTTATGCTGGCACCAATGGCAGAAATGCTTCCACTTTAGCCGGTAGGTTTTGTTAGTACTTGGAGCTCGTGCCTGTGAAAGTATGTCTCTACATTTTGCCGAAAGGGTCAAACCGAATAAATTCTCGGTGCTCAGGAGCCATGCCAATAACTGCAGGGATCGAGGATCCGGATGCCAAACTTGGTCCTGGGACATGGTCAGCAGCGAAGGAATCGGCTGCAAAGCAAGTGAGCGCTTCATGGAGAGGAGATGCCGCTCTGTGAACCAAAATTGGCAGGGCCACGCAGGAGCTATTAAGATCATCTTGCAAGGTTCCGTCTTGAGCTTCCTGAGAAGACTGGGGATCAGAGGTATAGGGGAAAAGCTTAGACAAAGGCGTCTGACCAGGCCATTGAAAACACATTCCCCAACGATCCCGCATGGTGAAGCCTGCTTGCGTAGAATCGGCATTTCTTTTTCTCCGGCATGGCAAAGAGGTCTATGGACGGTCTGCCCCATAGGCGCAACACCTGTTCCAGAGTGGACTGGTCCAGTTCCCATTCGTGACTGACTGACTTCAGTCTGCTCAGTGTGTCCGCCGTTTCCTTGAGAACACCAGGAATATGCTCTGCTTTCAGTGATATGCCATGCCAGATCACCCATTCCCAGATTGTCTGAGCTTCTCTTGACACAAGTCGAGACTTGGTACCGCCCTCTTTGTTTATGTAATGCATGGTCGTCGTATTGTCCGTTCGTATCAGGACTGCAGACTGGTCTATCCGCGGGAGGAAAGCCTGTAAGGCCAGGCAGATCGCTCTGAGCTCTAGAAGATCGATATGCAGAAGGCGATCTTGAGGTAGCCAACGGCCGCTTACGTGAAGGTCTTGTAAGACCACTCCCCAGCTTTCCAGCAAGGCATCCGTGGTTATGATTGGAGGAGCTGGAGAGGCCCTGAGAAATATTGTCCTTGCTCGTCCACCATGATGTGGCGTCCCTCATTGACCTGGTCATGCAGCTCTTGTCTTGTCTTATCGATGGATCCCTCCACTTGGCGCAACTGCGAGTCTAGCTCCTCCTGGAGAGGGCGCATCCGTAACCTGCAGTGAGGAATCAGAGAATGCAGGAGGAAATGGACCCTAGGAGGGACTTGTAGAGGCGAACTGAAAGTGACTGTCTTTTTATGAGAAGACGGACCATGGCTATCAGCTTTTCCTGCCTCTCCAGGGACGGAAAGGCCTTGTTGAGGGACGTGTTCAGAATGGCCCCCAAGAACCGGGTTGTCCTGGAAGGGCACAGAGTCGACTTATCCGTGTTGAGAGTAAGGCCCAGATTGTCGAAAAGGTGTGTGCACACCACAACTGATTCTTGTGCCGCGTGCATGGAAGGGGCCTTCAGCAACCAGTCGTCCAGGTAAGGGAAAACCTGATGCCTTTGCTTTCGAGAAAAGCTGCCACAGGAGCTAGTACTTTTGTAAAGATCCGCAGAGCAGATCTGAGTCCAAATGGTAGAACCTTGAACTAAAAGTGGCTCTTGGCTACTGTGAAGCGAAGTAACTTTCTGGGGCTGGATGTATGGGTATATGAAAGTATGCGTCTTCTAGATCCAATGTGGCCATGTAATCTTCTGAGTTGAGGAGTCGAAGGATGTCCTGCAAGGACACCTTTCGGAAGGACTGTTTGATGAGGTACGTGTTGAGCTCCCTCCGATCTACAATAGGGCGCAACATTTCCAAGGTCTTCCGAACTAGAAAGAACTGGGAGTCGAACCCCTCTTCCCGTTGCGAGGGAGGAACTGGCTCTATCGCCCCCTTCAGGAGTATTTAATGGACTTCTAGACGTAGAAAACAAAGATATTTTGACTCAGTGGCGCGAAGGGCTCTGGGAGGTGGTGACTGGCCAAACTCCAGAGTATGACCGCATTGAATGATGTTTAGAACCCAACAATCCAATGTTATCTGTTGCCAGTTGTAGAAGTAATGGGAGATTCTGCCTCCCATTGGTGTTACAGGAGAAGGAACAGTAACAAGAGCCAGCAAGCGGCTATTGACACTTAGAGGAGTCCTTCCCCTGGCGCCCTTTTCGTCCTTTGGTGTTGGATCCAGAGAAAGAGGATGATTGGCCCTGCCGCTTGTTATATTGAGGGCAATAAGATTGAGAGGATGAAGTATATGTAGAATACCGTTGTTGCAGGTATCCTCCTCTGTAGATAGGAAGGCCTCTGCCTCTTGCCCCACGAAAGGAACCTTGCGGTATTGCAGAGTCCCTAGGGATTTTGCAGTTTCCGTGTCTTTTTTAATGTCTTGAAGCGCATTATCAGCCAAAGAGCGCCTCCTCATCGAAGGGAATATCCAAGATTTTGTTTTGGACCTCCGGACAAAACCATGTAGCTCGTAGCCAGCCTTGGCGACGAAGGACAGCAGCCCCCGCTAGAGAGCGGGACGCAGTCATTGCTATGTTCATTGCACAGTCAATCACTTCTGAAGAGGTTCTCTCTCACTCTTGAAGAATCTTTTTCGCATCCACGTTAGCCTCTTTTGATAATTGATCCAGATAAGGGAAAGGTCACACAACATCTGGCGATCGTAGCGACCAAGTATTGCTAAGGAATTCTCCGCCCTGACCATCAGGCTGGACATGGAGGAAAACCTCTTGCCAGCATTATCCAGGTATCTGCCCTCTTTGTCTGGAGGTGTCATGAGGGGAGCTTAAGGATTTTGGGACTTTCTTTGAGCCGCCTGGGAGATGACGGAGTCCAGTTTAGGCTGACTAACCAGGCAGGCCGGACTATCCTCTGGGGCTTTATATTTCTTTTCAAGGCGAGGCAGCACTGGACGCACCGCAGCTGGATTTTTCATCACCTTTAAGCCCTCGTCCCTTACCATGACCAACAATAGGAATAGTCCAAATATATTTTCTGTAAGGCTCTTTGAAGTCGTAAAGGAAACATTCGGACTGCACCGTAGGCATGGGCAGCTCGAACCTCTTAGCAGCCCTTTCCATCAAATTATGGAAACCCCTGATGTTTCCAGAGGGGGAATCCACTGGAGCTGGCGAAGGCGAAGCTGGATCAGGAATGATATAGTCATTCCACTCCGTGTCTGGATCTGGAAGAGTGACGTTGCCCTGGTCCTCATCAGAAGTATCATCCTCGATGTGTGGGACGATTGTTTGTGTACCTGGAGCCATGGGCAGTGGTAGTGGCAGTGGCAATTGAGGGGTAGAAGGTAGCACAGGTGGAACAGCTGTAACTGGTACCCCAACCGGAGCTGGAGATTGTGTTGGGAATCTCCTTCTATAGTCCGAAAGCATAAATTGCAAGTCTGTTAGTAGGGAGGAAGGCATAGAAACCATCTTTGGCTGGTAGACCTCTAGATAATCCAAGGGAGGATCATATTGCTGCTCCTACACGTATTCTGGCACTTAACTTGCAACTGAGAGGGGCTATGCGGATACCCATATAGCCGTCATCATCATCAGAACCCTCCTCTTCAAGGAGTAGTGCAGGTGGTAAAGGTGTCACCCTTCTGGAAGAAGTCATCTCAGGTGTAATTTAGCGCTTCCTGATGGTTATAGCAATTTTTTCTCTCGTCGACGAAGTAGTCAACAGGGTCGACGACGACGATGTAAGTGTCGTCAACAAAAGCCATTGACGGTACCATTGTCAAGATCGTCGTCACCACTACAGCCGAAGCTGCCGTCGTCGTCGCGGGCGTGGTCGCATTTGTCACCATAACCGTCGTCATCCGCGTCGACGTCGATGTTGTCGACGCCATTGTCGACGACAGAGTTGCCACCACCGACATCAATGCCATTGACGCTGAACCATGCAGCACAGGCGGAGACGAGGTCGACTGAGTCAGAATTTAAGGCGACGAGAACTAAGACTGTACCTTTGAAGCCTTCGTCGACAGAGTCGTAGACAGAGTCGTCAACGAGTGAATTTTCTTTATTGGCTTGCCCTCACAAGAGACCGATGAGGGCTTTTTGAAGGCCTTTGGTGCCGGCGGAGATGACGGAGGAACAGAGCTGGATTTCCTCTCAGATGCCACTCCTGTTGTTAGTCTTTCCCTCTCCTTTACACCTCGGTGAGGACATTTGCTAGGACTGCGCTCTCAGACATATGGGAGGTCTTTTTGAAGGCTTTACTGGGACGGTCTTTAGAAGGTGAAGGAGAAGACCTACCCCTCTTCAGAGACCTCCTAGAAGATGAAGCAGAGGCGGCCTCATCACTGTCACTGGAGACTGGCTCTTTCCTTGACTAAGTTTCTGGAGCCAGGTCAGGAGACGTCCCTCGCGGTCTTGTAAAGTCTTTGGCGAGAAAGTCCGGCACATTTTACAGTCTGCTGCCTTATGGTCTGGGTATAGACAGTAAATGCAATCCTTGTGCTTGTCCTCCACATAAAGCCTCTTCTTAGAAAAGTTTGCAGAGTGTTTAAGGAGGGCCTCTTCTCCTTGTCTGACATGTTGACACAAAGTCCAAGCAGTTCTTGTAGAAAAAACTGAAAATACTGTAGAAATTAGGTTTGTAAGGAAAAAGCTGAGAAGAGCTCAGTGGAAACTTCCTGGCACAACGTGCGGTAGAAAATCTGAGGGTCTGAGGTTCTCTCAGGAAGGTTTTAGAGGGTGAGGCTAATTGATTTTTTGTAGATTTTATGTGGTCTCTTTTAAAAAAAGAGGTGGATATGTTACAAAACTTGAATGGGCCTAGGCCTAGTTTCTGTGTTTGTAATGGTTTTTATTGCTATTTTATGTATACCGGGGACTCCCATCTCGACGACGGGGAATAATTCAAGCATGGGAATCTATGAAAGTGTATTCCCTCAAAGAAAAGCCTTCCACATATCTCAGAGCCCCAAGTGAGCAGTGACCTCCTGGAGTGAGGAGGTCATCCTAGGCTTAATATTATGACGAGGAGGGAGCCTAGCAAGATCACCATCTAGTATATAGTTAGAGGTCCCCTGCCAAAAAAAATCAAGATTCTAATGCAGGTTAGAGGACATGCTGCACGATATAAGGACCCCTAATCAATGTTGAGCCCATACATATTGAGAATGGTGACATCCACCCCATTAACTGAGAGTCATCGCAGTCCTCCTTTCTTCGCACGAGGCCCTAGCGAAGTCTCAGTCCACCTGAGACCGCCCAACAGAGCCCCTGGCATCGCCACTCAGTCTCCAGCCTTCCGGAAGTCCCCACCTCTGTCGCCACAGGAAGGAAGGCCGCATGGTCGACAGAGCCCATATGCGAAGCTCAACAAAAGCCCCCAATAAGTCTCCTCCAGAGGCCCGCGCATGCCCCCGCCACAGAATTGGCATGTGCGGCTCAGGCAGCCAGCCCAAGTCCTGCGGCCTTCAACGGGGGACGTTCCCGATAACAATACAGGCCCCGAGCTGGACCAGTATGAGACGTCCCATGCTTCCCCCCGGCAGTCCCCAGCAGGTCGTGGCAGCATGGCGTCACCAAGCCTCAGGCAATGCGGTCTACAGTCCTCACTCCGCACCCAGCTCTGGCTCCTCGGCTGCAGTAGTTGATACCGCCTCCCCTGAAAGCAGCAATGTGGGGAAGAAAGGGCACAGACAGGTGGTACAATTTAGTGTACACTACAGCAGGATGATGCTGGATTTAACAACGAGACAGAGCTCATTAAGGGTACGTCCGGTCGGCCATCTTAGCTGGCCACCCACCAGTCACCCTTTGGAAAGTTTAGTATCTTTTGCAGTGTATGTGGGCATGAAGGCAACTGGTGTATGTTTGTAGGAGGTTCACTGTGATGGTATCAGATTGGGACTTTCAGATGGGAATATTAGGGGCTCAAAAACACGACAGTTAAAACACGACAGTTATGTGGACAATCTGATTTTTCTTTTTTCTCTTCATAACCTACTGCCTCTATTCTACAAAAATAGCATAAATTCAGCTGCACAAGAGTATGTGGTGTTTCTTAACCTGTGGCCGGCGGACCACTGGGGGTTTGTAAACAATAATCAGGGTTTCCACAACTGCTCAGCAAATGAAATATTATTTACACAGTAATAAAGTGTATATAAATAAAGAAGCAAAATGTAATTTTGAAAATGTTAAAACGTTCTGTAAATGTGAAAGAATTTGAAAACTACAGGCTAAGGATTAAGTATCCTCAGATAGATTTGTTTGAGCAGTGCAATTGCATCAAACAGAATATAGTATGGACCATGAGTGGCTTCCATTACATTTAGAAAAGCTCCAACCTTCACATTAAAATTAACACTTAGATTTTTGTATATTTGTTCATGAATTAAATTAAATATTTCATTAATTTTTTATTTGTTTGCTGAATGGTTGTTTCTGTATTTTTGTGTATATTTTTACGGTTCAAATCATCGAAAATGCCTGGGCCAGGGTCCCCAGCTTACAGTAATGACTAGGTTGGGGTGCGTGGATTCCAATAAAGATTAGTCAAAAGATTAAGAAGCACCGATATATGTCATATCCAAAGAATTGTCTTGGTCTCTGATATCAGTGTCTAGCTCTGATTCCAAGATATGTACCAGCAATTAAGCAGACGCCCTTGAATGGTAAATGAAAATAGGACAGTTGTGCTTCCAAAGCTGGTAGAATAGGCAATTCTGTTATTGACGATAACATTGGAAATGTCGACAGTATGGTTGTCAACAATGTGGTTATCATCGACGTCAGAGTCTAAAGGAATGCGACTCTGAAAAGGATCTGGTTGGGGCTGGTGTCTTCGTCGACAAGGGGGTGACTGTTGACATGTCATCATCAGTGGTGTTGTTGTCGACAGGATCTTGATGGACAACCAAGGGGCACTGCCTCAAGGCTTGCCGTCATCAATAGGATGGTCGTCAACAACAGTTGCTTTTTAGTCAACTATGAAAGTGTTTTCATCACCGACAATTTAGGATGGACTTCTTACAGGAGGGTCGGAGAAGCTGGACCTTTGCCACTTTTCAGCGCAGGTTATTCCTCACCTTTTTTTAAAGCCTTCGCTGATGAACTCTTGATCTTGTCTTTGGAGTAGGTGGATGCAGATGCTTTTAAAGTAAAGCCTAGCCAAGGAGGCGTCACATACTTCCTATTTTTGTGCCGCTTTTGTGGAGGAGCAATTTTCACTGAACCATACCCAGAAGATGGTGTATTCATTTCTCCATATGACAAAAAACAAACATACTTTACCTATCCCTACGTGTTTTGCAGGTAAATACCTTAGAAAAGGTCACAGAGAGATGCCTTGCATAATAATAAATACAGCAATTGTGCAAACTACCTATGTAAATCTTTTGTCGGAGTCTGACAAGAATTTATGACAATTTTTTCCTTCTCTTCCATAGGGACTGTTGAGAGTGTAAATCTGGGCCAGATGATGGAAAAACCTAGAAACCCCCTAAAACAACTCAGAGTATGTAGAAGTTAAAGTTAGGGCTGGCTGAAGTTTAGGGAAAGCCAAGGAGAAGTCACAAACTAGCAAGGGTAAGGTCAAAGTTATGCAAGAACAACGCTCCCCATTGGAACTCCCTCACACACAATGTGCGCAGGAAATCTGAGCTATAGTGGCCACTAGGGAGAGTAGAGAGCTCAGCGCTCCCACATCATAAGCTGGAGTGTCGGCTGCATCAAATAAGGTGGATGCACCACTAGAAAACACTGTTCTTGGGGTGATGCTATTTTAACACTGTTTTCTGCTATTTAAAGTTACCGGGGATTACCAGGGAATGATTCAAGCTTGTGATTCTATTAAATAATCAATATTGGATTATTTTGGGGAATCCAGACACTGGCTGAAAGGAACAATCCAGATAATGAGGTTGACGGGCTGCAGATATAAATACTACCTTGCTGTTGTTTCTAAAATTCCCAAATGTTATCCGAACACAGGAAATATCCAAATATTTCAACCTTTGAAGCATCCAATGCAGGATAGGATTAACTGTGGTATGCACACCAATGGTCTTTTCCATTAACTCATAATCAAACAGTTCATCCAAAATCAATAGTAGGCACTGTTAGAAATGGGGCCTCTAGTTGGCAAGGGCTTGCACCTTTGTCCAAATAGGCACCTTCTTCCTAGTCAGGATAAGGGAGTTACACTCCTAAAATAACCCCTGCTCACCCCCTTGGTAGCTTGGCACAAGCAGTCAGGCTTATCTTAGAGGCAGTGTGTACAGCATTTGCACATAACAAACAGTTGCGGTGCCTTCAGGACACGGAGTCCGCAGCGGCGTCGTAGACACAGTCAGGTTGGTTTTTCTTCTGTTGCAGCACAAAACACACAGTCCCCAGTGCCGAGGGCAGAAGAACTTGAAGTCTTTGCTGTTCCTGAGACTTCTTTAACAGAGGGCAAGCTCCACCTCAAGCCCTTGGAGAAACGCACAAAAAAGAGATTGCAGAAAGTTCAGTCCAGCCCTTACACTGCCCAAGATAGAACAGCCACTGCAGGTCAACACAGCAAAGTGGTAGTTCATCCTCACAGCTTCTCCAGCTCTTCTTCTTGGCAGTCGTCTTGGTCCAAAAGAGTTCTCAAGTTGAGGGGTTGGGCCCCACCTTTTAGAGCCCCAAATCCTTTGTCCTCTCAGGCAGAGAGTGTCTGTGTCCAGCCAGAACCAGTTCTGACCTCTGGTGTGGCTTCCTGGCAGGCGATGGAGCGTAGCCAGGGGGGGGGGGGGCGTCCGCCCCAGGCGGCACCTTTATTGGGGAGGCCGCGGCCACGCGGGCCGGCCCGACACTCACACTGTCACTACTGACTGTCACTGACTGGAGTGGAGGCCAAGCCAAGGCCCGTTGCGGCCGCGGTGGCCCTGCCTTTGAAGCTCCAGTGTAGGGATCAGCGGAGACACAGTCATACCTAGTCCTCGGAAGCGAGGGCCCCCAGCACTGCTTGCTTCTTTTCTGCTCACGCCAGCGTGCTCTGCTTACCGCCCGAGGAAACACATAAAAATACTCAAAACAAAATATAAGCCCCTGTGACTGTGGCGGCGCTTGAAATAAAATTGAATACATGATGCAGCAGCCTGGAATTAAACAATCGGGTCGACCGACGTCACCGACCTTTGTTGGGGGCCCCGCCACCTCCCAGCCTCGAGTGCACACACACTACACTAGTCCTCTCAGGACCGTCAATTGGTCATTGGTTGTGCACGAGCACAACCAATGACGGCCCTGTAAGGACCGTTGGGCCAGCCCTCGCCGCACCGTAGCCAGCCAGTGTGACGGCGCGTTACGTGCTGCGCAAGTGCACGCTCATCGCCCCTCCCGTTGTCCTGCTGTCGGAGAAGAAGTGCGTGGAGAGACTGAGACCACCGACCACCATCATTCAAGTTGTTGTGCGTCGTGCTTGGCCCTGCTAAAGCCCACAGCCAGCCTGTTCCTTTTATACTGTCTGTGTCTGCGGGCGCCGGGCGGCAGTGGCACGCAACTAATAAATTCAGCAGGTGAGAGAGAGAAGAATGAAATGAAATAAAGAACCGCCCGTCCCACCGTCCGGTCCGTCCACCTGAATGATTACAATGATTGTAATCATTCAGGTGGACCGACAATGATTGCACCGCAGCACCAGATTCCTTCATGATGAATCTGTCTGCACATTCAATGCTCTGTCGGAGTTCATAGTCTCAGACTGACCAGAGGGCCTGCAGCGGCTTACCGATTGTTTTAACAGTACATAGTGACAGGAGTATCCCCCCACTCCTCCTCATACTGTTTGGCGCATCGTTCTCTCCAATGGAATGCCTGCATTTCAATGTATGAGGGGCAACTGTGCATCTCAAATGCACACTGATTCACGAAGCAAATTATTGATCTTATGGGTGCATTGTATACAGAAAGAAATTGTTTTCTGATTTATTTTTCCCACTATAGCAGGTGTTTTAAAATATTTTTCATGACCCAGAGTGCATGCAGACCAATTAGTTTGGCAAAGTTTCTTTGTTACGATGGCTTCATTTTACCAAAAAATAAAGAAGCAGCTGAAGTTGCATTGCACACTTTTTGGCCATCACTAGCATTACAGTGCATTCAGTCAAATGGCATGTGACCCACCGTTCTACCTTTTTTAATTTGAAGTTTATTTAAATGTGTATTTACAACAAGGAAATGATCATTGATTGCCCATAAGCATCAACTATGTGTACCTGAAACTAAAATGTTACGGGCAACCTACCTTTCAGATCAGACATCACACTGGCGAATTTAAAGGGACTGAACAGTAGTGATAGGGGAGGTCAAGAGCCAGTCCAAAGTTATAACGAAATATCAATTGCACTGAATCCACTTCGTACTCTCAGCCGTGGTAGAAGTGTAACTGACATCCAGCTCCTCAATAATATTGATACATACT
The DNA here is from genome assembly GCF_964263255.1 of Lissotriton vulgaris. Lineage (NCBI taxonomy): Eukaryota > Metazoa > Chordata > Amphibia > Caudata > Salamandridae > Lissotriton > Lissotriton vulgaris. The sequence continues at coordinate 1,037,092,045 of NC_141685.1, forward strand.
GAGTTTCTCGCTCCTTTGCATGTCAACCACCCGCACGATCTTAAGTCATGTGTAAAAAATTATTTATTGATGAAACTCAATAAATAGCTGCTTCCGTAAAACATAAAAGACATGTAATCAATCAGAACAGCATCGAAACCGACGAAGTCCAAACACATAGCTAGATATCCATCTTCTCCTATAGGTTGGATACCTTCAAAGTTTTAAGATACCTTTTTAATGGGTCATCTCAATTTGGATGTATATATTTTAAAAAAAGTTGTAACAACTGATATTGATTTCCCTCTGTTCTGCATGACTGTGTTTAGGCATGTTGATATTAAGGTTTAATACAAGGGTTAATAGTAGTGGCAAAGGAGCTGCACTGATACCACTCAGTGATGACTATAGTTCCCTTCACTTATGGCCTTGGCTGGAGCTGAGATAAATTTCAGGTAATAGGAGTAAACTATTAGAGAATGGTAGCATGACTGCTGCACAGCGCTCCTATTTAGGGACGTGGTCACCATATCCGCTCTAGGCATTTGGAGGAAGCCTAATGAATTAGTGGTGATACACAAGTTAACCAGTTGGTTTCCAAAATGCAAAACTTGTTGTAGAATACCGTTTTTTGGTCGAAGCCTAACAGCCAGCGGAAATGTCTGGTTGCAAAAGGGATATTGTCTACCTGCCCCTCCCATACTCCTCCCATTGCTTACCATTTGTTGCTTTCACAGTCACTCTCATTTGCTTGATTTCTTTCCACCGCTCCATATCACGTTTGTCCTTCCTATGGGGCAAATAACCAAATTACATGTGTCCTTCAGCTTCTCACTTCTACTCGCTTTGCCAGTGGTTGTGCTCATATGCAGCACACGACATGACCTCACAGCCCCCCCTCACGCCCCACCTTGAATATTGTCCAAAATGTAAATGTTCCGCTCTTTTGTAGAGAAGTCTTAGAAAGAAATGCACGGAACAATGGTGCTGTAAGTAAGTCATGCAGGTGTTGCTGGAGGCAGGTGCATGAAGTTAAAATGTCTGGTTGAAATAAAAGTTGCCTTAGATGTGTTTGTTTTCTTGGGTACCTAGTGATGGGCAGCACCGCAGCTCTGTTCCAGGGTGGCAGGCTCACGGAGGGAAGGACAAATAAGGGGGTGGGTGGGCGTTTGCAGCCGACGCTGAAGTTAACAGACTATCTCTGTGCTGTATATCATTTGCACCGAAATAGAATCCCACATTGTTTTTAATGATTTTTTAAAAATGTTATTCTACTCTAACTTGTGTGGATGGAGATCAAGCACTGAAAGAACAAATAATCTAATCTAAACTAACCTAATCTAAACTAATCAAAACGAATCTAATCTAACAATGTAAGCATTCACAGTCAGGATGTTGGCACTTGCCCTCAGTGAGACCGCAGTGACTTCCGCTACTTGAAATCTGCTCCTTAACAATTTTGCCTAGTTTCCTTTAGAATAAAACATCGAACCTGAAGATATTACAGATTAACCATGTTATATATTTTGAGCTTTTTCAAAAGAAAAAAACAGCCAAGATGTAACCTGCACTGTGATGAACTGATCTGTATCAAATTGGAAAACGAGCTGACAATTAGTGGAACTCGGCATCCGGTGATACCTTTGCGAAGGTCAACATTTAATTACATTGGGCATATTTTTGCGTAGCTTTTTCAGTGAGCAGTTGTGTTTTACTATTGATTTAGGTCTAACTTTTGAATTACCAGGAAAAGGCAATACTTACCAGGAAAAGGCAATACTTACTCATAGGAAACTTTTTGAGAATTAGACATTTTTGACTGTCTATAAATGAAAAGTGAATTTGGGCAGTTCGTAGTTTATTTATTGGATTTGTCTTCAAATTTGATTAAGAAACAAACTCTTACGGATTTTGCATTATGAAGACCAATAAGGTTATTCAATATAGTTTTCAGCTGATGATGTTATGGAAAACACTCAAGTCTGATAGACTTTCGGTCTACAGGATTGTAGTCCTGTTTAGCTCATTGTAAAGTCAGGACCACAAGTCCAAGAATGCAAAGCATAAACCACGACTGGAGGAGCTACTCACATATGGATCTGGGAAACTTGAGAGCTCTGTACATTGTGCGTCATTTCAACGTAGCACATGCAGCATTATTAGTACAATCATGGGCAAAATACAATTTGTGGGAAGCAGACAAAAGAGTTTGAATTGTCATTTGTCAGGCAATGCAACAGGTACAAGATAGATATATGTAGACTGATTATTCAAGGAGGGAATGGTTTGCATTTGAGAAGGAAAACGGGTGTGAAACTACTGAGCAAATAAAACAGTGTCAAGGTTACAAGTAACTCGGTTAGATACTAAAACAATGCAGTAAGGTGGGCCCTTCTAGAAATAATTTGTTGGGGATTTACATGCAGTCTATGCTTTCTTTTGTGCACCTTTTGTAACTAACAAAGCCATGTGCTATTTTTCAACCCTGAAGAAGTTGAGAGTAGGTGATGATCATGGCCTAGGAGCTGCTCGTGTGCGTGTGCCCCCTCCTTTTGTATAGCTGTCTGTTAACAAAATGAAAGACTAGACAGTGCAGTACCTTTTCTCTCGGAGAGGGGAGGTTGGGGGGGGGGGGGAGGGGGGGGGAGTAACATGGTGTAGCTGATGGGCCGTGCTTTAGGCTGGAGGGCGATGGGACAGGCAGCTAAGGCGCTCTTTCAGTAGGAGGGTGGACGGTCACTGTAGTTCAATTCCCATGAGTGTCCAGAGCCTGCCCTGCTGCTCTATTTTGGCCTCCTGCAACTGACTCCCTTATATGCCATACATGCACATGTGCTAGCAGCTGCTGACATGCACCACACCAGTATTTAAAATGTGCATGCAGGCTCTCGCTAGAGGGCATATGGAAGCATGGCTCTCTTCTGCCCACGGTGGTGTTACTGCCCTGCCTCGCCTCACGCTCCTGGAAGTGATCCCATTCCCATAGGGCTCTTCACACTGTCATTGCTGCAGGGTTTCAGCCAGCCATTCAGAGTCTTCACATTGGCTGCATCATCAGTGGAGCAGTGTCGTTGTCGTCCTTTGTGGTCGGTCATGGAACTCTCGTGGCTCTTTGCAAACCAGGGGGCTGCTGCAGCTGCGGTGGCGCATCTCTTCACCTTGCGGGGCCAAGATATACCCCTCGCTTGCACTTCATGGATGGCACAGCTCCTTCCTCTCCACACCATGACGACCTAGGCTTCAGTTGCCCCACATGGCGAGGACGACAGGTGGAGTCAGGGCTGGCAACTTTCTCCCCTATCCTTTATGTGTTTGGGGTAGAGCGTATCACATTCATTTGCCTATTTTATAAAATATCCATCCCAATTACGACAGTCTATGTAAATGCACAGAAAAAATGGCGTATATATCAACTTATAATACGTCCACTCCAATAACATTCACACTGTGAGTGAAAAAAAATGAAGAAGATAAAAATAGGTTTGCACGTTATTCACACTTTTATTCTTTCTTTGCGTGCAACCTATCCAATTAAAAAGCTAAGGCTGGCTGCTAAACATGCATACCATTACCATGATGAACCAATGTATGCATGTTTAGCATCCAGCCTTAGCTTTTTTAATTGGATAGGTTGCACGCAAAGAAAGAATAAAAGTGTGAATAGCTTGCAAACCTATTGATTTTTATCTTCACTTTTTGAATAATGTTTTTCACGTTCTGCACCCTTTTCACTGCACCTTTGGTTTGTTGGACACTTTTTCATTTGGCTTAATGACCGCCAATGATGATAACAGGGCTTATCTGGTGAGTACCTATCAGGTATCCCGATGGTGGTTCGCCCGTGAGGGGTCATTTCGCCTTCGCACATTTTTTCAATCAGTGTGAATGTTATTGGGCATATTAGAAGTTGATATATACGCCATTTTTTCTGTGCATTTACATAGACTGCCGTAATTGGGAAGGATATTTTATAAAATAGGCAAATGTAAACATAGTACGAAGATCACCCGACTGGAAGAGCATCCCAGGGCTGTTTATTGGCCGGCGGGATGGACTATGGCATGTTTTCAGAGCAGAGAGGAAAGCAAGAAAAAGAGCAGACTTGCATTTAATGGGCTGCATAGGTAACTTTAAGAGTGACTTGTTTACAAAATGGTGGAGAAAGACATATTTTGTGCACCTCTTTCTCTGGCTCTTTAGTGACTCTGATGTTGTTGGATGCTGTCTTTTTTGGACGTCTGCGGTGGGATGGGTGAGAAATTGGCAACAAATACAAGCATGTAAGTAGATTTTTTTATGCATAATTGTTTCCCAAGTCTGCATTTCCTATTTGTTAGAAACGGGACCAATGGCTGGCCAAGGCTCGCGCCAAAGTCAGTCAGAGGTCACCATTCCTAAGTCAGGGCAAGGGAGTTACACACCAAGAAAACCCCTGCTCACCCTCTAGGTAACGTTATGCGAGCAGCAAGGCTAATCTCGGAGGCGATGTGCAAAGCGTTTGCGCGCACACCCAGCAACAACACCCAAGGCCCACCACAAAGTAAACTCCACACAAGGTTATATAAAAAATAGCCTTTATAGCAAAAACACATTAAATAAAACACACAGGCACGGGCAGAATTTACAGGGGATTATGTACAGGACAGGGCCACATGGACCACAGTCAGGGGTAGGCACTTTTAGAATTAGTACTTGTTGTAATTAGCACTTTGTAGGAGTAATAATACTTGTAGGTATAACACTTAGCACATAGACATATAATGACTGTAGCACCAAAATAGTAAATGTAGACCACAACCAGTAATCACTGGTAAAGTGTAAATACCTCCTGGCCAACCCTAACCACCTTGGGAAAATCACGCAGGGAACTAGGACCTTATCATCAGGATCTATAGAAACCTAAAACAATCACCTAAGCAGGTCACATTTAGCAGAGGTAAAGAAACCTAAAACAATCACCTAAGCAGGTCACATTTAGCAAAGGTAATAACATAAAACAATCACCTAAGCAGGTCACATTTAGCAAAGGTAATAACATAAATTGCGCAAGGTGCACATGGCACAACACTAGAACTGTCCCCCAGGCCAACTGGCCTTGCAAGGGCTGAAATGCCCTTAGTCCAAAATGTCAGGGCAGGCTGCGCAGGCAGCCAAGAACACAAACCTAAACGTGGCAACTGCCCACAAAGTGCTCGGCAGTTCTAAACAATGATGATGCCAACGTTGGAGCCTCGAGGGCTCAAGAACAACAATGGTGAGGAGGCCAAAACACAGCATGGGAGCCACGGGGCTCTAAACAAACAACTGGCCCTCAAGAGCCTCGCTGGGCTCTAAACCAACAAGGTGGGCTGTGAGCCTCTCGGGGCTCGAGAACAATTATGGGGCACTCAAGAGCCTCTCTCAGGGCTCTAGACAATGATGGGCTGGGAGCCTCGTGGGCTCTGAAGTACAAATATGGCACCTCGAGCTTCTCTCAGGGCTCGAACACCAAAAATGCGGCACTCCCGAGCCTCGGGCTCTAACCAACTGTGGGGCCCTGGAGCCTTTCTGGGCTCGATATGGACAAGCTGCCCCAGGTATCGCTGGAGCCTCTCAGGCTCTACACACCGTTGGAGCGGCCCGCTGCCATCCGGGGCCGCTCTGACATTTACTCGGAGCCTCCTGCGCTCCCGCACTCACCGGCTACTCCTTGACTCCTCCAGTGGTGGTCCTGGGCAGCGGCACTCAGCCCAAGAGCTCCCGCTCCTCGGGGCTCTTTCCTTACTCTCCTGGGCGGCGGCGGGGGCAGGCACCGCACTGTGCCTCGCGCCCCTTCTCTCTCCTCCTCGTTTCGCCTAGCTTCCTGCTGCGGGTGGCCGCCAATGACAGCGCGGCCCGAGCAGGGAGGCGGGCACTTACAGGTCGCACCAGGCAGCGGCCCGGCAACGTCTTAAAAACACTCTGGGGCTGCGGCTGTGAACTCGGGGAGACACACAAGGGGTAGGCACCCTCTCTAATTAAAATATAAGGCGAGGTAGGCACTCGCTAGGCCAAAAACAGCGCAATGGTCCCTGGTAGGGTGGGAACCTGCTAGGGGACTCTAAAATCGTCAAAAAGCAGCGTGGGCAGCCGTGAAAGGCGAAGCAAAGCGCTCCCAGCGCTCAAGGACAAATTACAGCGCTCCCAGCGCTATGGGCAAAATCGAGCTCCAGCAAGGGTCTGGAGGCAGGCAGAGCCAGCTCACTGGGTCTCCAGGCAGGGAGACAATCCAAGTGGCTGTCCACCTGGCCCCAGCAACAGCAGCAGCCCCCTCAGATAAGATCCTGGCAAAGAACAAATTGTAAGGGGACACAGCCCCTTCTTATATTACTAAATCCTTTTGTCTTTGTCACAGGGTGAGGGGAGAAACCAGTTGCAGCTAATTTTGGAGCACCCTTGATGTGCTCAGCCCCTCACTCTATTCACTGGCAGGGCTAGGGTCATCAGTCGCACCACAGGGGGCGGAGCCAGCATTGTGTGGGGAAAGCCCAGCCCTATTCACGAACCAGGTGCAGCCCTCCCCAGCCATCAGAAAGCTAATCTCCACACTCACCACTGGGCAGACCCATCCAGACTTCCTGTAGCCAGGCTCACCAGCCAGCTCCAGCCAATCACACGCCAGGCACATTTTACACTAATATGCCAACTCCTAGAAGTGGCATTTCCACACAAGACACAATCATGCCATATACATCATTGCGAAGCATTCACTCTCACGAGTCCGCACATACCAAACTCGAGCCTGCACTCCCCACCCATCAGGAACTACCAGGGACACAGACATTCCCCATGCATTCCTATTGGGAGGGCAGGCCAGCCTTACCACACGCACGCACTTTACTCTGGGACACAGGGAAAAAGTACGCAGAGTCCAAAAATCATCTACACAGATCACATATTAAAAGCAAAAAGATTAGGGGTGAACCTGCCATAAGGGCCTAGTCCAACACTATTATTTTTAGAGGGTTAAGGCATCTGCTTCAGAGGTACCCAGTAACTATCAGGGAATAACAATCGGTGAGATAACCCTGGAGGTTAAAGTATTTCTTGGAGAAATTTCTGTTTTGTGTAGTCTCAGATCTGACTCGAAGTAGTATAGATGGTTAATGTGCCTGCAAAGCACATCATGTAATATGCTGGTGACATATTTTGTTTTAATGTAGCTAGGTAAGGTTACTGTTTTGAACACAGTCAGATTCTTTTGTTACTTGCAGTTTATAAATAGTAAGCCTTTTAATATAGCACAGTGAGCTATGTAGGATATGTGACTGCTACTACTTTTAACCCTCACTGACTCATGCAATAACAGATCTTGGTCACTCACTGATTTACACGCTTGCATGATTTATTTTCAATCTGTATGTTATTAAAATCGCTCTGACACTCTGCATTGGGATGTGTAGCGTTATAAAAGAAAGTAAAATAGTACTATTTACATTGTGTGTAAATACTGGGGCAGACCTACACATCTGAGATTCTTTCAGTACATGCACTTACATAAAGAGGCCTAATAAAGTCAAAAACATGCCTCTCTTAAGTACCTCTGTGAAGAGATAACCAGCTGTATGCTTTTGTCTCTGTTGTATTTACATTTAAGTGTGATGTTCCAGGCCACTCGATCAAAAGGAGCCTAATGGCAATGGAAGGAGTTGGAAATTAGAATCCGATGTGGAGCAACAATTGATAAAAAGGCACAAGAACAAGTTGAAAACGAAGTAAAGAAGTGGAGGGAGATACTTTCAAGATTGTTGGATATCATTGGATTCCTAGCTAAACAAAATTTGGCTTTTAGGGGTCACCGAGAAGGAATTCATTGCAAGACTGATGATGAACCTGATTCAACAGGAAATAGAGGAAATTTTCTAGAATTAGTTCATTTGTTGGCAAAATACGATCCAGTGCTACGTGAGCATACTGTAAGAATTAAGCTGGGAAAAAAGTATGCTAAATCATATATGTCGCCTACTACTCAGAATGAGTTTATAGACATTTTGGGAGAAAAAGTAAGAAGCAAAGTTATTGAGCAAGTGAAGAAGCAAAGTATTTTTCTATGATGTTCGACAGCACCCCTGATATTTCTCATAAGGATCAGACGAGCCAAGTTTTACGCTACGTTATGATCAATGGAAATAAAGTGATGGTTGTGTAATCATTTGTCGATTTCATTGAAACTAAAGGTAAAACTGCTGAGAATATTTCAACTATGATATTGCAGAATTTAGAAAGCAACGGAATTGATATTCAAAATTGTAGAGGTCAGGCATATGAAAATGCTGCTGTGATGGCTGGTCAACATACTGGCGTTCAAAGACGCATCAGAGAAATTAATGGAAAAGCAGAATTTGTTGCGTGTAAAAATCACTCGCTGAATTTGGCTGGTTTATATGCAGCTTCTGTTGCTGTGAATTCTGTTACCTTTTTGGGAACTGTGGAGCGTTTGTTCACGTTTCTTTCTTCCTTTACCCATCGCTGGGATATTCTGACTTCAGTCACTGGTCAGAGTGTCAAGCGTGTAATAAAAACTCGGTGGAGTGCACGTGGAGATGCTGTGAGTGTTGTAAAAAAGAATTACTCAAAAATCTTAAGTGCTGTAGAACGTTTAACTGGTGAAGAAGAAAATAGAGTTACCAGGTCAGATGCTGGTGTGCTGCTTGTTGCTTTACAATCTTTTTCCTTCCTGTGCTTTATTGGACTGTGAGAATCTGTCCTTGTAGAAATTAACAATACTCAGGTCTACCTCCAAACCAAAGGATTGAATATTCAACAATGTGACATAAAGCTCAATGCTTTACAATCATTACGCCAAAGAAATTTGTGATGATCTTGGGATAGTCATGGATCGTCGGAGTAGAAAGAAGAAACTAATGGCAGGTGAAGAATCACGAGGTGCTGAATTGTCATACAAAACTGAGTTGAGGAGAGAAATGTTTTCTTCACTGGACAGAGTGATCCAAGAAATCACCACAAAATTTCAACAACTTAATGTTCTTGCTGAAACATATGCTTTCCTTACTCCATCAAATCTTTTGGATGATAAATACGAATGTCAACTAAATCATTATCATGATGACATTAATGAGGAAGAGTTCCTGGTTGAGAGAAAAAGACTTCAGAGTTTTATTTCTGTTGCTGCTACACAAAACGAAACAGAGACTTGGAAGGACAGTCCCCTTGAACTTTTGCAGTTTATTCTAACATACAGTCTTGAGAACTTCGTTCCAAATATTGTAATACTACTGCGGATTTTCCTTACAATTGCTGTAAGTGTTGCTAGTTGTGAAAGGAGTTTTTCTAAATGGAAATTGATTAAGAATTACCTAAGATCTACAATGAGTGCCTTACGTTTAAGAAATCTTGCCATACTGTCTATAGAACAGCAACTGAGTGATGAACTAGACTTTGATGATGTCATCGATGATTTTGCTAATAGAAAAGCAAGAAAAATAACGGTTTAGAATGTTGGATTTAAGTTTCACTTGAAAATTCAACATAGTGTTTTCATTTACTTTCCTATACATCATTTTGAGTTTTTGTTGTAATTTTGATGTGTATTAAGAGGGGCTGCAAACTGAAACAATATTTTTTATATTATTACAAGACCTAAGAATAAAGTCATATTAACCTTATGTGTTCTTTGTGCTGAGGCTGCTCTGAAGGAGAGATGCACTATTACAAGCTGGTTTTGTGTCCCAAGAGCACACGTCTTTTCATTCCCAGGGAGTTGGTTGCTGCTGCTTATAAGTAATGACAGGGTACGACCCCTGGTTGTTGCCTTTGGGCCACCAGAGTGGGCTGTGTATCCAGTCTGTGTTGGCAAGGTGGATGACTGACCCCTTTGTGCTGTGTTTAGTTCTAAGGGCACACAGAGAGTCAGTCCCTATGATAATAATTAATTTGCTGTTTTTGAAAGGTAAAGAAACAGAGGCTTCGACACTGTTAAGTTGGTTTTGGGTCCCCAGAGCACATCACGTTTGTGCAAGTCCCCACTGCTTTAATGGGGGGACTATGATGTATGGTCATTTAATGTCAGCTGTAGATGATGAATCCCTGAATAGTGTCATGTATGTGCATGTTTGCTTTGTGCTGAGGGGTAATTGTTCACACAGCTTTCTGATGGATGTCACATGTGGGTTTTCTGAGCCCCCAGATAGATCATGCAGTCTGTGTGTTCTCTTTTGTACTGCCAGTCACCGTTGTATTCAACTGTCTAACCTTTGACCGTGTCATGTATGTGCATGTAACTTGCATGATCGAGGAAACCGTTAGCAGCAATACTACGTGTCTCTCCTCGGAGACTCAGACATCTTTAAAGTGCTCACCCACCTTTCTCACCAGCACCACCCCCCCCAGGGGGCGGCAATCTGAGGGGTAGCCCCGGGCGTCACAAGCTCTAGCTACGCCCCTGACGGCATTGTCAGAGGCAGACAAGGCCCATTCAGGTGACAGGAAATCTCCTCCCCCTAATCTAGATGCAGCACAAGTCTATTAAGCCCTTTCCTGACCCACCTAGACTATCTGGAGGCACAGCTCTTCCCCACCCCCTGTCATCCAAAACCCAGACAGTCAATCCACAAACCTAGTGGAGACCTACTGGATGGCTGAGCAAGAAAATACATACTTTCTAAAAGTGGTATTTTCAAACACAGAATGTAAAAATCACCTTCACTAAAAGATGCATCTTTAGATTCTGAGTTCAGGCATACTAAACTTTATTTTTCCACCTAGTTCCCAGGGCCAGTTATGCTTATAAGCTGTTATAAACAAACTCCCCATGCTGTCCTATGGGAGCAGGTAGCCTTGAAATAGTGAAAAACTAAATTGGTAGTATTTCACTATCAGGACATGCCACACACATCAGGGCATGTCCTACTTTTCTCATACACTGCACCCTGCCCACAGGGGTACCTTGGGCCTACCTTAGGGGTGACTAACATGTAGAAAAGGGAAGGTTTAGGGCCTGGCAAATGGCAGTTACAAACTGCATGCAGAACCTGTGGTGGCAGGTCTGAGTTACCTTTTTACCGGCTACTTCCGTGGGTGGCACAACCCGTGCTGCGAGCCCACCAGTAGCATTTGATTTACAGGCCCTGGCATACTAAGTGCACTTTACTAGGGACTTACCAGTAAATCCAATGTGCCAATCAAGGAAACACCAATCCATAACACAATTTATAACAGGAGCACTTGCACTTTAACACTGAACAGCAGTGAGAAAGTGTGCAGAGACACTAAACCAGAAAAAACAGAGTCAAAACCAGGAGATTAGAAAGCAAAAAGACAGGGGAAACACGCCAAAAGATGTCAAGTCTAACAGGCACCAAACCACATAATTACTATAATGTTTTTATTTGACAATATTACTCAGTTGTCTCAAAAAGGTTTATCTCCTCCCTGTCCTATTCCCTTCTCACAAAGCCAAATTTGCAAAGTAGTCCAGTTTCAGTAAGTACATAACATCTCTATGTGAGCACGACTTAAACAATTATGGTTCTCTTAACACTGACCTTTTAGACAATAATACAGCTAAGTTTGATCAGGCAAGTTGGAAATAATTTAGGTTAATGTCAGTGTATAATTTTACAACAAAACAAAGCATCCATGGAAAATATATTTTGCAGACTTCAGCATTGATCTAAACCACATTTTATTTTGATAACATCAGAGAACCATTTACAGCTCATCAAACGTTGGCGCTTTAACATAGCATTGCATTGAGGTGACCAACAGCATCCCTTTGAGTTGACCAAATACTCAAATCTGTTCAAGACCTACATCATAATCCAACATGCCAATAAGGAAAGATTTGCTTGTTTTACTAGCTCAGCTTGATCAACGTTTGGCTTCAGCTCAGCTCCTCTACAACAACGTCCTTTATTAAAAGCCACCATCCTTACTTTACCATTCTTTAGTTTTGTTATGGGTGCATCTCAGCCACAAGTAGTCCATTGCACCTCTAAATCCTGATTGGCTTGCTCGAGGGTTGCATAAACACGTGTTCATCTGACTTGTAGCACAGAAGTATCTGAGACATGGATAAATTCCTCTAAAGATAAAATAAAACAAACAGCACTTTGTTTATTGAATATGCCTTTTGCATAACAAAAGTTCTCAAATGATTATCTTATTCAAAGTTTCAACAGGTTTCCATTACATTAATACATAAACTATTTAATCAAGACCCATTTGATTTTAACCTATGTTTACAGGGAAGCAATAGCTTATATTTCAGAAAAATTACATCTGGTCTTAGTGGCCCATTAGAACAGATGACTTCAAAATATTGAACATCATGTACTGTAGTCAATCTCTTTTGAACTCCTATATCGATGACCACATAATGCTCATTTCTGATTTTTCCTTGATGTTCATATAACTCATCTGCTTTTTTCCAAATCAAGGATTAATTTTTACGGTTTATTGCTCCCTCTCCACGCACCAAGTTGTCACCCACCCTAATTCTGTAATCCACCTTCCTGATCCCTAATTAAATAAGTGGTACAGCTGACTTGTTGCAATACCAAATTAATACCCAAGTTTCTTCTCTACGTATAATTATGCACTACCCTTTGTCACTTAAGCACCCACCATTTTACATATAATAAAAGTATTATAAGAAAACAACGTTAAAATCACATAAGCATGTGTTGAATTATCCAACCCTGTGCTGTGACTCCTGCCCATACTTCCATTTATTGTACAGAATTGTATATTAGATACTGGAATGTTGGGAGCGCCATTGAAGACAATGGAGTGCTCCCTGCTTCTACGGGCTGGTAAAGGCCTGCAGAGCAATATTCCACTGTTTCACAAAGGCCTCTGGAGCTCGAGGGGATTTACATCCCCTCGAGCTTCGAGAAGCCTTTGTTCTATTTGTTAGAACATTCTGCCCTCTAGTGGCAGAATGTTCTAATAGCCTTATAGCCCTTCGTAGCAGGGCTATACCGACTATTAAAGTTCCGTCCCTTGTTAAAGTCCATCGCCTTTGGCTCGGGCCTTTAACGTGGGAGCTGGCCATTAATAGCCAGTATGGCCCGCTACAGCGGGCTATAAGGCTATAATAAATGTTCTTTTAACTCACAGGGCTCCAAGACCCATTTGGGTCTGGTCCACACATTTAACACACAGCTTAATTAAATAAAAAATACGAACAACGTTACGCATGAAATTTAACAACTTCAACTTTTCTTTGCCACAATAAAACAAAATTAATAAGGCTTACTCTGATTAAGGGAGATTTGTTCGCTTGTCATTAATTAAATGGATATAACTTGCAAGGGCATTAAATGCGTTTGAGGTAATGATTTATTACCCCAATGAAATCCTGCCTTTGGCCAAGACTGCTACTTTTTCAAAGTTTTTTTTAAACAATAATGTCTCAGTTGAAAGATCTGTGTAGCAAAAGGAATATGAGCAAGTTTCCCCCATTTACAGGCAATGAGAAAAAGGCAACACCCAGCAAAGCAATATTAACAAGCATTTGCAATGCAATGAAATAGGACTCGCATTACTGAAAGTGTGAGCTATTGGTGTTGCATTATTATTTGCAACACCAATAGGTCAAACTTTCCATATTGCGAGACCTATTGCTTTGCAAATGCTTGTGTGATGTAATCTTACCTCCGGGTTCCCTTGACGTTATTCAGGAGGCCTGTGTCCGCTGGGAGTTATCCATGCACCCAAAGGCAGGCCTGATGCACAATATTAACCAACCAGAGAAAAGGTATTTTAAAAATCAGCCCAACTAATCAACCAAACGGGGTGGGCGTGTTCAAAGTCCCCGGTAGCCCATATACCTAATACGTATGCAAAAAACAATTGATGTACGGAATGCTAGACAATGCAAATTTTCACCCCCAGTCACAAGGATCTGGGTTTAATCCATCATTCTTTTGCTCACCACACCACCCCAGTATGGACCCAGCCATATGCAAATCAGTCTTGACCCTGTTCCATGTGGGAACAGTCCAGCCCAAACCAGGTCCTCCCTGTACCGGAAACAAGCATCCTGAGACCGGTTTCAGAGCATCACCCTTCATCGGCCAGGCTAGCTTGAATCCAGTGGTGTAGTGAGCACTGGACCCACTTCTGAGAATATCCTTCCCACTTAGGACGACATATGCAAAAGAAACAATTGATGGACGGAATGCTAGACAATGCAAACATTCATCCCCAGTCACAAGAATCTGGTTTTAATCGATCATTCTTTTGCTCACCACACCACCCCAGTATGGACCAAGCCATATGCAAATCAGTCTTGACCTTGTTCCTTGTGGGAACAGTCCAGCCTGAACTGCCAAACCAGGTCATCCCTGGACCGGAAACAAGCATCCTGAGACCGGTTTCAGGGCATCACCCTACATCAGCCAGGCTAGCTTGAATCCAGTAGTGTAGTGAGCACGGGACCCAGGTCTGGGCATACCCTTCCCACTTAGGGCGACATATGCAAAAGAAACAATTGATGGACGGAATGCTAGACAATGCAAACATTTACCCCCAGTCACAAGGATCTGGATTTAATCCATCATTCTGTTGCTCACCACCCCAGTATGGACCCAGCCATATGCAAATCAGTTTTGACCCTGTTCCTTGTGGGAACAGTCCAGCCCGAACTGCCAAACCAGGTCCTTTCTGGACCGGAAACAAGCATCCTAAGACTGGTTTCAGGGCATCACCTTTCATCAGCCAGGCTAGCTTGAATCCAGTGGTGTAGTGAGCACGGGACCCACGTCTGCTCATACCCTTCCCACTTAGGGCGACATATGCAAAAGAAACAATTGATAGACGGAATGCTAGACAATGCAACCTTCTCCGGTCCAGGGAACACATGGCTTGGCAGTTCGGGCTGGACTGTTCCCACGAGGCACAGGGTCAGACTGATTTGCATATAGCCATGTCTGAACTGGGGCGGCGGAGTGAGATAAAGAATGATGATGGATTAAGCCCAGATCAGTTCACTGGGGGTGAGTGCTTGCAATGTTTAACACTCCGTCTATCATCCCCTTTGGTTTTACGATATACCTAATACAGCATACCTCACAGAGCAGCGCGTGCTCTGCCCAGGCTTGGCTTAAAAAAGTACCTCTGAAAGTGCACCACAAGTGCAAAGGACAAACACACAAAGAGAAAGGGAAACCAGGCCACGCTGACTAATCAAAAGCAAGAAAAGGCAATGAAAGCAACGACGAAGTCAACCAATCGTAAGCAATGGGCAGGTTCTAGCCTTTAATCTACAACAAAATGCCTTTCCAAGCACTAGCTCATGAGCTGCCTCAGGCGAGCCCTAAATAAATGTCCATTTGCACAGAAGATTCCATTCTCCCTGTGCGGAGTTCTATGATGCACTTATGTATAGGCAGTAGTGTACCTCATATTATACAAAGGTGGGAGATATATGGGACCATGAGGATTCACCCACTGTAGGAAAGGGGATTTCTGTTACAGTAAACCCCCCCCCCCCACCCCCACTGTTTGCCAGATTTCTGATGCACTTTGACTTGCACTGGCAATCAGGTTCCCAGGGCCTGTGTTCTTTCCCAAAACTGTACCTTTGTACCCCCAATTGGTACCTCTCTGGCTGCATGTAAGTCGCTTGTAAAAGGTACCTTGGGTATCTAGGGCACTGTGACCAGGGAATGCCTCAAAGGTCTGCAACCCTTATTGTGCTACCCTTAGAATTCCTGTACCTTAACACACACACACTGCCATTGCAGGCTGCTTGTTTGGTGCAGAGAAAAGTGAAGAATCGACATGGCACACATACCTGTTTAGACAACTGCTCGTAGTGGGGCATCATCTCGCCCCAAACCAATCGTACAGCTCAATTATGCCATATGGTGGTCTGTTTAAGTTTTTCTTTAATTTACTTATTATCTTCCAAGTATTCCATCACTTTTAATCTCACATTGTGTTATCTGACTTTGCTTTCATCTACACACAGAGTGGTATGTGGATGAAAGCAGAGTTGGATAACACAATGTGAGATTAAAAATGATGGAATACTTGGAAGATAATTAGTAAATTGGAGAAAAACTTAAACAGACCGCCATGTGGCGTAATTGAGCTGTGCAATTGGTTTGGGGCGAGATGACGCCCCACTACGAGCAGTTGTTTACCCAGGTGCCATTTGGGCATGGCAGTTTACCAGTAGGCACATATTCTTGGAGAACTTTGAGAAACAGAGAATTATTGATTAATAGGTGTGCATCCCATCACCATAATTGTTCACACATACCTGTGTGCCATGCCTGCAACCCACTGCTCATGGTATAGGTAAGACACCCTCCTGGCTGAGTGCACTATACCACTGGTGAGGGTACAGTTGCATGAGCCGGGACACCTCCGCTGAGGTAGCTGTGTGCTCTACTAATGCCCATTGATTGCTTGATTGATGAGCACTGTGCCCCTACAGTGTCTAAGTCCATTCTTAGACACTGTAAGTGCAGTAAAGCCATAAAGAGTATATGGTCTGGGAGTTTGTCATTATGAACTTTACTGAATTCTGGGAAGTTTGGAAGCAAACTTCGCAGCATAATAAACCCACACTGATGCCAGTGTGGGATTTATTATACAATGCACTCAGAGGGCATCTCAGGTACCCCCTGAACAACAACCAGCTTCTGGTGGGTTCCCTGACTGGTAGACACCAGCCTATTACCATGAGACAAGTTTCTGGACCCCTGGGGCGGGAGCTTTCCCTCCCTGGGCCCAGAAACAAAGCCTTTCCTGGGCAGAGGTGTTCACACCTCCCCAGGTCAGGAAGAGTCATCTGTGGCAGGGGAGTTTCAAAGGCTGTGCAGCCTTTGCAACGCGACCTCCATTCTCTCCTGCTATCAGGAGCAATCCCTTTCATATCTTACCCCTTTTTCAGCGGGAGGACAGGCGGCAAAAATTAGAGCAGGCCAGAAGGTGTGACAACCTCTGCCAACCCCACCCCTCAGGTGGGGGAGGCGAGGTGAAGCCCACTCTTCAGTGCCCGCCATCTTACAGATGGAAGGCACTCTCATATCAGGATAAAGGTTTGTGCCCACTTCCCCAAGTAGGGAGCATACCAAGGGTGTAGTCACCCTAAGGTCAATAGCCCATTGGCTACTACCTTGAGACGCCCCTAAATCCCCCCAAATATAGTATTTAGAGGCAAACCTGAACCCAGAAGGCAGATTCCTGCAACCTATGAAGGACAAAGGAAGACGCACAGCAGAGGAGATTGCAGAGAAGAACTAACTTGGCCCCAGCCCTACTGGCCCATCTGCAGTTTCCAGATATCCTGCTCCAAAATTCACCTTGTCCTGTAGCCAGCAACCTCCAGAACCTCTGGAAGGACTGATTGCCTTCAACAAAGACCAGATCTCGTCCGAACAGCAGCTCAGTTAAAAAAAATCTCTAAAGAGAGACTCCGAGCCTGCTAAAGACAAAGAAACCTAATGCTTGGAACCACCCTTGCACCCATCGCCTACGGACCGAGTCTGAGTGGCCCACCAGTCCCAGCGAGGTCCCCCAGCGCTCCAGAGTCAGAGTCCACTGTGGTTTGACCCCTCCAGGACTCCCCAACGTCTCCTGCAGTCTCTGCACAGAGACCCCTCCAACCGAGAGTGGGCCGGTAAGGCGAAATCCGACCTCAAACGGCACTCCTGCATCAATCCGCCCTGCGCCCTGGAGAAGAGGACTTGAGGTGCACCTACATCCCGAGTCCTCAAGCTTACCTGCCTAGTTGTTGGTTCCTCCCGTAAGACTTCCTGAACCGAGCCTGCAGCCGAAATCCAAAACAGGCAACTCCCACTGAAAACAACAGGGCACCCTACGCCAAATCAGCACTCTGTTCCCGGCCGCCCCTGTGCCGCAATGGGTACTACTTGTGTGCTTACTCTGACCCCCCTTTGCCCAGAGCTTAACCCTAAAGCTTTGCTCCCTCAACTCAGTGGCTTGCACAAGAGCAGCAAGAACCAATAGCTCCCTAGCCCCATAGGCTAGCATTGGGCCTCAGCACTCTGCACCCAGCCGGCCGGCCTGGTGCAGCTGAGGGTGCTTTTTGAGTGCATCCTTGACTGGGGGGAACCCTTGTTCTAACCCCAGAAACTCAACCCCAAAGACCGATTGCTTACCTGCAAACCGATAGCCTCATTTTTCTCCATAGGATTGCACTGACTGTTTTCTTCTGAAAAAGTTCGAAGTGTTGCGTTGTGTTGTATGGAAACCTAAGCAACTGGATTTTAATACCAAGCAGTATTACTTACCTTTATCTAGGAAATGCCCCAGTGTGGTATCTAGACATATGACGCCGAGTAGAAAAAGTAATCCAAAAAGTACTCTAAAGAGTAATCTGAAAAGTATTCACAAAGTAATTACAAATACCTATTGTCTTGAAATATTTTATAAACCTGTAACAAAGTCAATTTCATCCAGCTTCATGTTTTGATCTATCTGTCTTAAAAAGTACAATTCCTCTTGCCTGTACCAAGTCCTGGTTGGTTCTAAAGCAGAGGTCTTCAAACTTTTGGATGCCGAGACCCCCCTGTCAACATTTTAAGGTGTAAGGACCCCCTCCAGACAACAAATTCTAAACCTGTAAGCAGGGCTACTGGAATTATGAGGCAGGTGAGGACCAGATTACACGACAGGCTTGACTAAATTGTGTGGGAAGAAAATGTAAATAATGTTATGTGATGCTGCGTATATTTTGGGATAGCATTGCGTAGTTATTTTGACATTGTTTAGACACATAACAGTGAAGAAAGATTTCACCCCATAAGTACCAGTTTATAACCAAAATACTGCAATTAACATCAGAAAGATGTCTAGTCAACCTCTTTGAAGGGCCTCCCACTCCGCAGGAATACGTGCTGCCACATTAGCTCACATGGCCCTGGCCGGGAGAAGCAGGGGTCCCTTAAAACCCTGGCGGTTTAGTGTAGAGTTAAACAGTTTACCCATGCCGCTTTCCTCTCACCCTCTCCCTTCCAACCCTCTCTTCTCTTCCAACCCCGGATCCCTCTCTCACTTTGAAGGCCATTTTCTTTCACCCCTTTTTACAACTTCTGAACTCTCCCCATTCAACCTCTCACTTCACCTTTAATCACCTCTTGCCATTCTGCCTTTTCACTGCCCTCATCTCCAACAGTCCCCCGCATTTATCTCATGGTCTCTCTGGCCCCATCACCTCCTGTGTCCCTCAGCACTTCTCATTCACATCAAGTCTCTCCATTCAAAAGTTTGTCTATTTGTATCTTACACCTCTCCAGTCCCCATTCATCTTTCACATCTCCCCTTTGTTCTTCCACACCTTCTTGAACCAACGTCCCTCTCCCCTGTAACCTTAGCACCAGTACCTAATTTGAGCAGGTGGTTTCCGGTGAGCTGCACTGTCACCTAATTGGGCACACTGGCACTGACCGTCTTCCACATGGTGACTCTGTCTGTGTAATTTAGAGGTGAGCAGAACAGCTGTTTATTAATTCAATATACATTAAAAACGATGAATTCCTGACACCCATGCCATTCTTATAGCTTTTTGGGCTTGAAATAATCTGAAGAGTCACACTTGTACAAGTGTTATGGTTGGTAGTTGCATAGGTATTTTCATTGGCCGCGCAGGCAAGGCAATGGGTGGGTGGTTAAAGTTGCAGTGGCCTAGTATATTGCCTAGTATATTGCTCCCAAATTTTGAAAAACTCCAACATTACCATTATAATCAAAATGTCGTTTTTTATATGTTTAGTTTGTAAACTGAAGAAATGATTTCATAATGTGTGTATTTGTTTGAGGTATACTTATGTCTGTCTTTTTGTATAGTTTTTTGAGGTAATTGAATGAAATTACAAGTACAAATTCACATTTTGTTAATCACTTACGTGAAATTGCACTTGTGAATTTGGATATTTGTGGACCCTTTTAAATCTCTCAGGCGGAAATACTTTTGGGAATCAGGTCTCCAATTTTCAGGGAATGTTTCTAACAGAGAAAGATAAAAATCTGATCATCCGTTATTTTTGTTTAACTGGCTGCTGTTCTTCTCGTTGGAGTTGTTTTTCGTACTTCATGCTGGCTGTGACCATGAGCATTGTAACGTTCAAGACTGATCTGTAATCCATTTGTACAGTAGAAAGGTGATGTGATAGTCTTACTGCAGGTCGGTGCTGAGTTTGCAACAAGACTAGAATAAAGTAATTTTCAGGAGTGTTGCTTCCATTGGTGCAGCAGGTGCAGTACCAACAGAGTCCAGAGCCCTGAGGGGCCCATTGAACCCTGACAGATGGTGTAGGTTGCTATCTAACAGAAGTCTGGCAGGTCATTTTCCTTGCATGAACCGGGGCTCATAGCATCCTTGCTACGATACCAGTTTTTTGGTACAGGTTTCATAAAGATGTAGCAGATGCTGGCCTCTGATAGGTCACCAATGCTTAATAAAAAATAAAAGAGGCTTCAATTACAATCAACATATCCGCGGTTTCATAGAGGACACACTCGTTTAAATGCCTCGGGTTGGCAGTTTGCCATTTAAAGCGCTTAAGTACAGAACCTTAACAGGCTCTTATTAATGTACTGTGACGTGACCTAAGATGTAATGGAGAAAGAAAATGTAAAATTACAAATGTGAATGACTACCTTCATAAGTTTTCTCTGCTTTCGCCTATGCATGTTTGTACTGCTGCATTCGCTGTGAAAGTCGTTTATATGAGGTTGAAATTACATAATGTAACACGGCGCTTCAGGTCTTAGTAGTGTTGGTTGCTCGGATGCTGCCCCAAAAAGCCTGCAATTTATTTCTTCGAATCCAGATGCCCACGATTTGCATATAAGAAATAGACGGCGTTCCCTGGTGACTTCCCCGTCACAAATGATCGCACTGGCCACACTTTTTATATGGGCTTTTTAAAAATGGTATTGATGTGGAGAAAATCCCAGCTGACTTTATTTTAACTCTGATGATATATATATAAAGCTTTTTTTTTTGGACAGCAGAATTCCTCTTCCATTTTCGACATGCCTAATGCCGCCGCAAAAAGATTCTGAAGGAACCATTTCTGACTAGTGGGAACAATGGAATCTTCTCCGGTTCAGCGGAAGCTTCATGCTGTTCACTGCACACATGGTCCTTGAACGTTCATGCAAATGGTCTTTAAAGAGCTGTGAAAAATGTGGGAGTGCCGGAGATAAAACTCCAGACACTGCCCAGCCGAGCCCCCAGGAGCGCGAGCTGCACTGCAGCAGCCCGGGCTGAGACACAGGAAGGGGGAGGAGGGAAGCTGAAGCCCTGGAGGCCAGGGTAGAAGTCTGACTGTGAAGGCGCGACCCCCTTCACATCACTCCACGGCCCCCCTGGGGGTCGCGCCCCACAGTTTGAAGACCCCTGTTCTAAAGAAATACAATTAAATATATTTTTTTAAACAAACAATTGGTCTGAGTTCAGTCTTTGATTGTGTGACATCATTTCTTGCCTGAGTAGGTACAATAAATGCTTAACACTACCCTCTGATAAAGCCTTACTCTTTGCCCACACTAGCACAAATAGAAAGTAAGGTATTATCTACTTTTACCTCTGTAAGCCTTTGGGGATCCACACTGTACCTTACTTTGGTATAGTATATACAGAGCCAGCTTCCTAATTTGGTGGATCAGCGGTGGGGTCTACAACTTTGCATTTGTTGGACTAACTTGGTCAACACCTGATCAAAGGACAGAACTTAAATTGTCTTTAAAATGTTGAAATATTTGAACTGACATTTTTTCCACATTTCTAAAAGTGTATTTAGGGCCTTGGTTAAGTCCCTTTAGTATTTTTTAGAAAATAAAAACTCCTCATAGTTAAAGGTTTCGAAATTTTTCTCAGGTCTCTTAAAAAAATCCCAGCTATCAGTGAAAAAATGCCAAGTGATATAGAGAATGTGGTTGAGGAGTTCGACCTCACCCCTTACCTCAGTCTAGGGATGGGAGAGTTAAGGTCTCTATGCAAACTCAAAAACCTTGTAATGGAGTTCCATCCCTCCAAGCAAAAGCTCCAGGAGCTCTTGGCATGGTATGCTAAGGACCACTCATCAGAAAGAGGTGAAGACCTCTCAGATGGGGAAGGAAGTGGTGGAGATTAGGATAACTTATTATAACCCCCCTCACTTCCTGTTTGTAGACTGCTCAATGAAAACACTAGGTGGCTAGTTGATTGGAAGTGCAAGATTATACAATTTTTTATGAAAGAACTCATATTACGTAATTCCATTGTTGAAAAGTTGCATTCAGTATCTGATAGACCTAGGTGCAATTTCTCCCTAAGAACTGGGAAAGAAGGCAGGTCACCGGGTCAAGACAAGGGTGACCAGGACGTCCACTGGGGGTGACCAAAAGAAAGGGGTTTTAAACCTACACAGAGGAAAGACAGTGAGCATCTTAAAGATAAAAGTAAGGCGTCCCGGTTAGCCCCCTAAAACCTATCCAGGAGGGTGGGCCCAAAGACACTTCACAACCTATAACTGGGTACCAAGGTAAAAATTGGGACGCCAAAAAGATATGGTGTCACAACTGTCAAAAGACAGGACATAACACCCAGGACCCTAGCTGTTCAAAAAACAAAGCCCCTAGTGTAGCTTCAGGGGTTGCCAGTGTGGCCTATGGGGTAGTTCCTCAGATGAGGAAGTCCACATAGCCCTGTACGGAAAATGGGCTCAACTGGTGGGTTGGAGATTCCAGAGGGGAGTAGACACTTCCACCACCTTCTGGTGAATGGAATCCCAACCACTGCACTCAGAGATACCTGTGCCAGTCACACTGTGGTGCATGGCAGATTGGTACTCTCAAACCAGTATGTTTCAGGGTAAGAGTAAGGGCTATTCCATGGTAGGTCACTGTTAGGCCTGTGGCTGTAGTGCTCCTAGTAATAGCTGGGTCCCATAGCGGCAGAAAGGTGGTAGTCAATAAAGACCTTCCACTTCATTGTCTCCTTGGTAATGACCATCCAGAGGTTGGTCAGAGCCAGAGTGGGGTCAGGGCCGGAATGGGAACCAAAACCGGCCCTGGCAGAGTGCTCGGCCGGCTCCCCTTCCCCCAGAGGTTGAGGGTGCCGCCGAGCTCTTTGCTTTAGTGCAGATATGCCCCCCAAGAAAAAGAAGAGCCAGTGTAGGGGAGGTGGACACCTGTTAGCCCCAGTTCAGTAGGCCAGGGAGATTCTACCCCAATAAAGGAAAACTCCAAAGTTGGCACTGGTGAAGTCCTCCCTAGTCCATAAAAAGACCGGACTAGTCAGCCAACTGTCCAGCCTGAGTTGGTGGCACTTCAGCTGACAAAACAGAGGGTGGAAGAAGGAAGTTAGCCCATTCACCTACCAGTGAGCTAAAGGTGTGGTTCTAGCTACTAACAGATGTCAGAGGCCTCTGCTGGGGGTTAGCCTTCATGGCAGCAGTGTCCTTGGCATGGTGGTCTAGCCCCATGCCAAATATGCAAGGTAGGCCCCCTGACCATATTGGTCATGGTGGGGTTACTCAAGCTGTGGGTAATCTCTGTGGGTAAGCTGTGTTTTGCCCTAGCTAAGTTAGAATTTGCAGAGGTAGGCACCTCTGAACCCCAACTAAAGAGGTGGGCTAAAGACACTAAAGAGCTAGGAAAGGAACATTGGGAATTAGGTCTTAAAACTGTTGAGGAAGGCCAGCACCACAAAGGGACTGACCTGGACAAAAGGAAGTAAGGCTGAGTAGGCCCTGCAATTTTCAAACCACTTCCTCTACTCTTCCTCGCCTGAAAGACCAGGAAGACACTCCCAGGTTTGGCTGAGTATCCTGGCTAGAGGGGACATGTGTAGGAAAGTGGGGTTCTGTTACAGTAAGTCCCCCCACACACTTTCTGACAGCTTTCTGACGCACTTTGCCTTGATGTGCCCTGGGTCCCTGCCAATCAGGTTCCCAGGACCTATGTTCTTTCCCAAAACTGTACCTGTGTACCCCCAATTGGCACCTTGCTGGCCACATGTAAGTTCCTAGTAAAAGGTACCATGGGTAGCAAGGCCACTGTGACCAGGGAAGGCCTCTAAGGGCTGCAGCACATATTGTCCCACCCTGAGAGGTCCTCTACCTTAACGCACACACACTGCCATTGCAGGCTGCCTCTTTTTGGTTCTAGAGAAAAGTGAAGAGTCAACATACCTTTGTGCCATGCTTGCATCCCACTGCCTATGGTATAGACACCAATCTATCTGGGTGCACAATACCACTGGTGAGGGTACAGTACAGTTGCATCAGCACTGTACCCGTACAGTGTCTAAGTCCATTCTCGGGGTGCGGGTCAATTTTCGACCCCCTCGGACGGTATTTGGATCATTTTCTGCAACAATTCGTGCAAGGATGGTGTTCTTACATCAAGGACACAACAGACTTTTTGAATAAATTATCTACAATGCAACAGGCTTTTCAGGAACATTGGATTTTGTGCACAATTGACGTTGTAGCGCTTTATACCTCGATCCCACATTCATCAGGTTTAGAATCAATCGAGTGGGCACTGCTTAAAATGGAGGATTTACCCACAGATAAAGTATTCTTACTACAACTTCTTCAGTTTTGCTTACACAACAGTTATTTTCAGTGGAAAGATCAATATTATGCACAACTATCTGGTACTTCCATGGGATTTGCAGGGGTCCCTGTGTACGCCAATATTTTCATGGCTCAATTTGAGGCAGACAATTTGATGAACACCAATGCATGGAGAAATATTAAAATGTACTGTCGGTTCATCGACAACATTTTTTTATTATGGGATGACACAACAGACTCACTACAAGAACTGATTCTAAAACTCAATCAGGTGAACCCTAGAATACAATTCACTCACAAAATTGATAACAATGTGATGGACTTTTTGGACGTCAGAATAATTAAGAAACCAACAGGATTTGAGACTGAACTGTATTCCAAGCCTACAGACCGCAATAACGCATTGAGCTATAAGAGTTTTCATCCCAGGAGTCTGGTAACGAATCTTCCACTTTCTCAGTTTATCAGAATTAAGAGAATTTCCTCAGACCCAAGACATGCGGAATAAAGTTGCAAGAACAAGCACAAAAATATGAGGATAGAGGCTATCCCAGAGAAGAACTACAAGCAAACATTGATAGAGCTATGAAGATGGATAGACAAGAGTTACTCACACCTAAAACCAAAACAACCAGTGATAGAATGGTTTTTGTCACCAAGTATACCACACAATCTAAAGCCATTAAAAGTATCATAAACCAAAGATGGGAACTGCTGTCCTCAGAATCTGAGTTTAAAGACATATTTAGAGACAAACCAATGCATGCTTATACCAGAGGACAAAACCTAAGACAAATATTGAAACAACAACAGAAACAAACAACGCAACAAATATCATCTCACAAAAGCACAGTGCGATGTCAGAACTGTACGCATTGTAACAATGTGATCACTGGAAATTCATTCACACACCCCACAACAGGAGCACAGATCAAACTTAGACACACAAGTGCTTGTAATGTGCAGCATGTTGTTTATGGTATCAAATGCCCAATCGGGATGATGTATGTTGGCAAAACCAAACGGAAGTTGAAAATCAGATTGACAGAGTACAAGAGTAGAATACGCAATCTAAATTTATCATCTCCATTAGTTACGCATTGGAGAGATGCGAAACATACCATTTCACAAATTCGTTTCCTTATCATCGAGAAAGTTGAAATGCGACCAGGAATAGACAATGACCAAAGACTGCTACAACGTGAACTATATTGGATAAAACATCTGAATACTATGATCCCAACTGGTCTTAATGATAGGTATGATTTATCGTTTTACCTCTAAACATAGCTTCTGGACACATAAAATACAGACAGCTGGATTTATTGACTGAACCACTGATAGCGGTTGAATTATGATGATGTAAAAGACGAACTAGACACCTTAGCACTTGTTAGTAGACAATGTCTTATCTGGTCGATCACATCATAATCGAGATATGGTCCTTTTATGCAATCTCCAAACATAAACTACATAAGAATGTAACTTTGATCTAAACTCGAATGCTTTTAGTTGTATTTAAGTACAAGGTACATGGTGAGTCGTGAATATCATATAGCAGTAAATGACCATTGTTAGTTAACCTCATTTCATCAACAAGGTACAAAACTGCACTGTCAAATAGAATTGTATTAACATTGAGCCTTTATTTTTGAAAATTGTATTAATATCAATAGTAATATTTCTCAATGTATTTACGATGTATGCTTTCATCTCATGAAACACGGTCAGTAGAACACATTCAGCTCGACCATACATCAGCTGAATATCACACACATTGAAATTCAACCTGATTAGGAGTACCTGGATATAGAGGCAATACAATTCCCCATGGGAGCAGTGATTACCATAGCAGACAAATATTATGATCGTGCACTCCTATGGGAGCGCACCCACGACTTTCTAATATCGTTCACATTATAATATCATGAACTGCCCATCGGAACGTGGACAACAATTTTTTACCCAAGAACAGCACAAGCTTAACCAGTATACATCGGGAGTTTTGCATTCAGACGCACAGCCGCCTGTTGGCGTAGGCATAAACTTTCATTAGGCTCTGGTGACTCTATTACCCAGTTTAAGATGGTGACCACGGATACCAACGTTAAGTGCAGTATAGCCTTTTCAGTCCGTTCTTCATGTTTAAGGCGGAGCACTGATGAGAGCCACGTAAAACCTATTCGGGAATGGTGGCGATTTAGAACGCGGCTCTGAATACTCCGGTGAAGTGCAGGCGGGAATAGACATGTACTCAGGTACATGCGGAATATGCGGGGCTTTATAAGAGAGCCTCAGCTTTCCATTGATCAAATAAGTGGTAGGAACTCATGGCGCTTTTTCCGCTTATTTTGTAGATTATACATCCAAGTACTGAGGTACGTACATAAGTCTTAATGGCAACATTGAGCATAAGGTTATTTGGCCCGTGAGTCAACATAACATCGGTTATATATCTTTGCAGGACTAAAAACAGTTCGGCCACGGTTCAGGTATGTTTGGTTTGGTTGATTTTGGAGGCATTCAATATGGAAATATCATACGTTATCAGATAGAGTTCATCATTATGATTATCTTGTTTTTGCAGCTTATCCACAGTAAAACACTGTTAAGAACGCGGTAAGCTTCATTATATATTTTTTTAAAGAAAGTGAGCTACCAAAGTCATGTAGTAGTAAGATTATTTGAGAGAACACGAATATTTACACATTTTTCATTGATTTCAGCTTGCAAGCACAGCGATTTGTATATACAGGTATGATTTGGCACACTAATAATACCACACCCATGGGGGTCTTAGCAATTTCAATACACTTACAACTCACTATATTTTCGTTTTTTTCAGATTGGCCCCTGATGAAGGTACCATGGTGTACCAAAATGCATAGGGCAGAATAAGAATACTGTAATGTTCAAAAATAATAATGGAATGTAATAATGTACATGTATGATTTAAAGTCAAATCAAATATCATGATGCATTTGTTGATATGATGAAATAATCAACATTGAGTATAAGTATGTACAGTAAACAATGAATATCATGAATTAAAACAAAGAATTGTTTTCTGGTTTAGAGTTCAAAGAAAATTTCTTTTTGAAAAGGGTGAAGGTGTAACACACCAAGTGCACAGTGCGCGTCTAGGTGGGTTTGTAAACCCATCATAACTCACATTCAGAACAGGGATTGACTACCCTTATTAGCCGCAGCACCGGTTCTTAAAAGTGATAAACAAGGATAACCAAGGGAGTGCTCCTCACGCACCCACATAACTAAGTCCATTCTTAGTCATTGGAAGTGCAGTAAAGCCATAAGGATTATATGGTCTGGGAGTTTGTCATTCCGAATTCCACAGCACCATGTTGGCACATCTACTGTGCTGCTGCCCTGCATTACTACAACATTGACGTATACTGTTAAAACCAATGTTCCTAAGGCATGGGACTAGAAAATGCGCCGACGCAGTGGCATTGCTTCAGTCCAGTATAGAGCCTTCAGACCGGGCCAAATTTGGCAAATATATAAATATGACACGAAGGGCCCTAATCAAAAACAACACAGAGGAAAAGCGTGCAGTTGCAACTATTGAGTCCCTGGTAGTAACAGAAGGAGCAGAACAGTGAATAGCCCCTTTCAGGAAAGAACTGTAGGATATCCATAAGCCCCACAACGAACTAAGAATAAACTTCCCACGAAAATATAGGGAACACAGACTTTGCTAATATTTCATTTTTAAATCAATGAATTCAAGAACAAAACCACATTTTAAATACGGTTTGGCATTACTGAACAAATGACATTCCTAATCTTTTATACACGTTCAGATATATGTTTTATAATGGCGTGAGATACGTATTTTAGTGTAATTTTGGATAATGTACTGCAATTTTACAATGATTTTAAGTAATTATGCAAAAAAATAAAAAAATCATTCATTCACTGCCCCATAATGGCTTTGCTAAATTCTGGGAAGTTTGTTAGCAAACGTCTCAGCATAATAAACCCACACTGATGCCAGTGCGCCGATTTAGTTGGAGCCCTTGTAGTCTATTTTGTATTATAATAGCGCTACACGCCCCAGGGCAACATTTGCAGGCCAAAATAACTAAACTTACCATCTAAGCCAGCCTGTGCTTGATCAATCGTCCTGCCCGCCCCGGTCCGACTCGGCAACCAGTGCCGTTGAGCGGAGGGCGGGTCAGGCAGAGCCAGGTCACTTCCGCCTACAGCGAGCGATTAGCGCTCTAGTTGCTGCATGCTGAGGGGTATTTAGCCCCCTCGTCACAGAGAACGCGCAGCGGTCGCGCGCAGCGAAGCGCCTGAGACGCGCCAGAGAGAAGCCCGTCTGCGCCCGCCCGCGACAGGACGGGGCCAGGGGCCATTTACTCTACCCTATTTTCCATTACCAACTATGGCCTCTACAAAGGACA
Organism: Lissotriton vulgaris; assembly: GCF_964263255.1. Classification (NCBI taxonomy): domain Eukaryota; kingdom Metazoa; phylum Chordata; class Amphibia; order Caudata; family Salamandridae; genus Lissotriton; species Lissotriton vulgaris. The sequence continues at coordinate 1,037,120,981 of NC_141685.1, forward strand.
CACGCCTCAAGTACACCCCACAATCCCTACTAGCTCTCCGACCTCAGGGACAACCGAGGTGTGCTTGCAATAACTGGCCATTCCCCGAAGGCCCGTTTTCTTGTCCTCAATGCAGATTCCAAGCCACTTCTGACTCCATTATCACTGGTTTCACAAGGACCACTGATACTAGCACTAAAACGAAAGGCTGGAAAAGCTTTCTTTTAAATGTTCGATCACTTCCCCGACACCATGTCGAGATCTGGGATACTATCCAGAGTCTCAAACCAGAAGTATGTTTCCTTACGGAAACCTGGTTGAAGCCCCATACTGTTCCATACATAACTCTGGGTATCCCTCAAGGATATAAAATTTTAAGACAGGACCGTCCAGTAAAAATTGGCGGAGGAACCGCCATTATCTACAAAGAAAAACTCCATATTACGGTACTGGAACAAACTATTTTGCCTACTATGGAAATAATGATTTTTAAAATTAATACCAGAACTAAGGACCACTGGAGAGGTGCCCTAGTATACCGACCTCCGGGCCCCAATGCTGGCTTCTCACTAGCCTTAACCGAAATACTAGCCCCACACTTGAGAGCAAAAGAAAACTTTATCGTACTCGGAGATTTTAATTTTCATGCAGACGTAGCTGAAGACCCTGACACCAAACTCCTCCTAGCCGACCTTGCCCTTTTAGGTCTTCATTTAAGAAACTGTGGCCCCACTCATAGAAAAGGCCATACTCTGGATTTAATATTTACCAACCATCCCTCAATACACTGCCACCCTCCCAAATCTATCAACTGGTCTGATCATAGCATGCTGGAATTTTCCTTTTTACAACTTGCTAAACCTTCTGATCCCCCTATTACTTTGAGCATTAAAAGGAGATCATGGCATAAAATCACTCCGGACTCTTTTGAGCAAGTCTGGAGAGAGCCAATTATTTCTGACTCTGATAACACTGAATCGGCTCTATCCAAACTAAACAACACCCTTCTGGATACCATAAACTCTTTAGCTCCACAAAAGATTGTCAAAAAACCCTCGACCACCAAAAAAGAAACATGGTACTCCGAATCACTAAAAATAGAGAAACAAAAATGCAGAAAGCTGGAAAAACAATGGAGAAAGAATCACTCTCTCGCCAGCAAGGAACTTTATCAGCAGGCAATATCTACCTACTACAAAAACATCAAAAAGGCAAGAAAAACCTGCTTGCTGTCTCAGCTTGATGAAGCCGGCAACTCTACTAGAGAATTATATAAAATCCTCAAGACTTTTACCAACCCTTTGGCTTGTGAAAGTCCTGACACTTTCTCTCAAGAGTTGTGTAATAACATCTCTCAATTTTTTGAGGATAAAATCGACACAATCTACAATAAAATCCTGGCCACACACCCCAATAACTCGGATGACCTTAGTACCTTATGTAAAGAAATTCCCACAGAGATTTTCAAAGTCATTCCAGAAGTCGCAGAGAGTGATATTCTATCATTATTGAGCAACATGAAATCTGGCTCCCCTCATGATCTTCTCCCTGCTAGACTAACTAACAACCTGAGCAGATCATTATGCCCAATCATCACAAAAATCCTCAATCTCTCCTTTAAAGAAGGTAAACTCCCGCAACAATGGAAAGAGGCAGTTGTGAATCCGATACGTAAAAATACCACCTCTCCCTGGACGGAACTCTCCAACCTCCGCCCAATCTCTCTTTTGCCCCTCCTGAGCAAGTTGGCTGAGAAATTTGTTAACACCCAGATTTCCAGTTTCATAGAAGCGACAGGGGGCCTGGACCAATCTCAATCTGGGTTCAGGCCCAACTACAGCACCGAATCAGCACTCCTCTCCGTGACCGACAACATCAAGATGTCACAGGATAGAGGAGGCTCGATGATTCTGGTGCTGTTAGACCTGTCAGCCGCTTTTGATACTGTGTCGCATAAAATCCTGCTGAGCCGACTGCAAGGAGTGGGCATTAGAGGTCAGGCGCTTGCATGGTTGGAAAGCTTCCTCTCTGGCCGCTCACAATCTGTCAGCCTGGGCCCCTACCATTCCATCTCTAGGGCGCTCACAAAGGGGGTGCCACAGGGCTCATGCCTAAGCCCCACATTATTTAATGTGTATGTGGCCCCCCTTGCTGAGATTGTGAGGAAGTACGGATTCACACCAGTGTCTTACGCCGACGACACTCAACTCCTCTACCCTTTCCATGCCCTTAACTCTAATGTTAGGGAAAATTTTGCGGAAGGTATGAGGGCTGTCTCAAACTGGATGGCTTCCAATTACCTCCAGTGTAATGTCGGGAAGACAGAAGTGATGCTCTTTGGGAAAGCTAGCATACTCTGGTCTCCCGACTGGTGGCCCCAGGACTTGGGACCTGTACCCTCCCCAAAACCAACCGTCAAAAATCTGGGTGTGAAACTGGACCAAAACGTAACCTTAAAAGAACACGCAAATGTGATTGCAGGAGCCTGTTTTCACACCATTGGCCTACTCAGGCGAGTTTTCCCTCTTTTACCGGACACCTACAGAAAGACCCTTGTACAGGCCCTTGTAATAAGTCGATTAGACTATTGCAATAGGCTTCTGATACAAGCTAATGAGGATGCCATTAATCGACTACAGGTGGTTCAGAATACGGCGACCAGACTGATTCTGAATGCTCCCTCAAGAACATCTTCTGGACCCCTGTTGAGAGAACTACATTGGCTCCCAATACGCCAACGTGTTAAATTTAAGATCTGCTGTACTGTCCACAAATGCCTGTTCGGAAACGGCCCCAACTACTTAACTCAAAAACTACAGCCTTACAAACCGGACCGAGATCTGCGGTCAAGCAACCAATTCCTGCTTAAACCACCTTTTATTAAAAAGACCCGACAAGGTGGCCGAGCCCTCTCTTCAGTGGGGCCGACTTTGTGGAACAATCTGCCCCTTAGCCTCAGACAGATCTCCAATCACTTATCATTTAGAAAAATGCTAAAAACTAATCTGTTTATGGAGGTATAACCATCTGCTGTCCCTCTTCTGTAATCTCAGTTCATTTGTAATGATCCTGTTTTTCACCACCTTTGCGGTCAAAGCGCGGAGATACCCCAACCGGGATCGATTCTGGCGCTATAGAAGAAATTAAATAAATAAATAAATAAATTATACAATGCACTCAGAGGACATCTCAGTGATGCCCTCTGAAAAACAACCAGCCTCTGGTAGAGAACAGCCTGCCACCACGAGACAAGTTTCTGGACCCCTGGGGTAGAAGCCTTTTCTCACTGGGCACAGAAACAAAGCCTTTCCTAAGTCAGTAAAATGCCTCCTGTGGCATGGGATGTTCAAAGGCCTTGCAGAGTTTGTAAAATGACCCGCAGCCTCTCGAACTATCAGGAGCAGGCCCCCTTCCTGTCTCTCCTCTTTTCGGCGGGAGGACAGGCAGGAAAAATTAGTGCAGCCCAGAAGGTGTGCCCACCTCTGCCAACCCCACCCCTCAGGTGGGGGAGGCGAGGTGAAGCCCAATCGTCAGTGCCCGCCATATTGAAGATGGCAGCTACTCTCCAATCAGGATAAAGGATTGTGCCCACACCCCCACGTGGGGTGAGCACACCAAGGGTGTACTCACCCTAAGGTTAGTAGCCATTGGCTACTACCGCAAGACCCCTAAAACACCCCCTAAATATAGTATTTAAGGGGGCAGCCATGAACCCAGAAGGCAGATTCACGCAACCTACGAAGAAGAAGAATGAAGGAAGACGCTTAGCAGAGGAGACAGCAGAGAAGAAGTGACTTGGCCCCAGCCCTACCTGCCCGTCTGCAGTTTCCAGGGATCCTGCGCCTAAAGTCGCCTTGTCCTGTAGTCAGCAACCTTCAGAACCCCTGGGAGGACTGAATGGCTTCAACAAAGACCGGATCTCCGGCGGCCAGCAGCTCTGTTCAAAAGAATCTCTAAAGAAAGACTCAGAACCTGCTCAAGACAAAGAATCCAGATACCTGGAACCAACCCCGCACCGGTCGCCTATGGCCCGAGTCAGAGTGGCCCACCAGTCTCAGCGAAGTCCCCGGTGTCCCAGAGTCAGAGTTCACCATGGGTTCACTCCTTCAGGACTCCCCGATGTCGCCTGCAGCCTCTGCACGGAGATCCCCCAACCCCGACTGGCCCAGTAAGGTGAAATACAACCCCCAAGGTCGCCCCTGTATCCAGCTACCCTGCGCCCTGGAGAAGAGGACCTGAGGTGCACGTACGTCCCCGAGCACTCCAACTTACCTGCCCAACTGTTGGTTCCTCCCGGAAGACTTCCTGGACCAAGCCTGCAGCCAACATCCAAAACCGGCAACTTCCATTGAAAACAACAAGGCACCCAATGCGAAATCAGCACTCTGCACCCATCCGCCCGTGCAGATGTAGGTGCATCTTGTGTGATAACTTGGGCCTCTATTTGCTCAGAGCTTAACCCTAGAAGCTTTGTTCCCTCAACCCAGTGGCTTGAATGAGAGCAGCCACCAACCAAAGGCACCCTAGCCCCATAGGCTAGCATTGGGACTCAGCACTCTGCACCCAGCCGCCCTAGTGCCACTGAGGGTGCTTTTTGAGTGCATCCTTGACCCTGGGGAACCCTTGTTCTAACCCCAGAAACTCAACCCCCAAAGACCAATTGCTTTCCTGCAAACCGATAACCTAATTTTTCTCTGTTGGATTGCATTGACTGTTTCCCTCTGAAAAAATTGTAAGTGTTGAGTTGCGTTTGTATGGAAACCTAAGCAACTGTGTTTTAATGCCAAACATTATTACTTACCTTTATCTAGGAAATGTCCCAGTGTGATATCACACTGAGTAGAAAAAGTAATCCAAAAAGTACTCTGAAGAGTAATCTGAAAAGTAATCACAAATAATTACAAATACCTAGTGTCCTGAAATATTTTACAAACCTGTAACAAAGTCAATTTCATCCAGCGTGCTTGTTTTGATCAATCTGTCTTGAAAAGTGCAATTCCACTTACCTATACCAATTCCTGCTTGGTTCTAAAAATTAAATACAACTAAAGAAATATTTAATACTGAGTCTGAGTTCAGTCTTTGAGTGTGTGACATCATTTCTAGCCTGAGTGTGTATTATAAATGCTTAACACTACCCTCTGATAAAGCCTTACTGCTCGCCTATACTACCACAAATAGAGAGTAAGGTATTATCTACTTTTTTCCTCTGTCAGCCTTTGGGTATCCACTGGACTTTGTGCACACTATACCTTACTTTGTTATAGTATATACAGAGCCAGCTTCATATAGCCACCATCTGCATTCATGAAGGTTCCTGTACAAACATCTCTGAGGCTTGCAGGGCTTATTTGCTTGGGGGTGCCACTTGCTAAGAGTCATACTCCCTTGCTTTGTTGGCTGTATTACACATTTGACTACTAGATTACCAGCAGAGACAGATCAGACACCATTTAGGTTTAAATCAACATTTTTCTGATCTTAATGATGGCATGTTTATGAGAGTTAATGAGCTGCGCCTGTGGGTCTTGCAGAGAACAGGCATGCTGTGGGATAGGATACGCTTCCATTGCAACCCGGATACCCCCCATGTATGCAGGCCCAGAAGGCTCCCCTCTTCTGGGTACAGGAGTAATGTGTAGGATGGGTGCTACAGCAAGGTGAAAGGTATCCACCAGTGGATGGGGCAGCAAATTGTTACTTCACCAATGGCACCAAAAGAAAACAAGTTACTTACCTGTAAATATAGTTCTCCAGTATTGGAATCTTTCATTGATTCACATGCTTGAATCATTTCCCGTCGTCGAGATGGGAGGGACTCCCACCTCGACGACGGGAAATGATTAAAGCATGTGAATCCATGAAAGTTCCAATACTGGAGTAAGAAACAAGTTACTTACCTGTAACTATCGTTCTCCCGTGTTGGAATCTTTCATAGATTAACATGCTTGAACCATTCCCCGTCGTCAAGATGGGAGAGACTCCCATCTCAACGACGGGAAATGATTCAAGCATGTGAATTTATGAAAGTTCCAATACTGGAGTAATCCTTGTTCTGTCCATGGACAAGGAGAGAAAATACCTGTCTGTTTCTGCTACTCCGAGTTCCTGCAGGAATCACCCTGCCCGGAAGGAAAATGCTTGGAGTAGCATTATGTTTCCTAATGCCACTATAACTGTTTTGTCTACCCAAGCAGTAATCTTTATCACCTGCCCCAGCAGATGGAAAATATTATGTAATGGGGACTAAGAAGTTAGCTCTACAGTGAGTCTGGTGCACTTTTTAAATCATTAAGAAACCTTTTGCAGACCTGCACTACCCAAGGAGACTTTTTCATTTTGTCTCCTAAAAGAGGAGCTCCATAGGTGGAGTTTTTTTCCCCCATTTTCTATGGAGGCGGAGCCTCTAACTGTACTCCCTGGTAGCAGTGACTGCTCTCCCCAAAAGGAAGAGGTCTTTTTAGTTCTGGCTTGACAGCACAGCTGTCTGCAGACCTTTTATTACTAATCCTTCAAAATATAGACAAAGTGGGCTCGCTTCAACCAGAAAAGTATTTTCTCTCACCGCATAATACTGGCTGTCTGGTGTATTGGTCTACCTCCTAATGAGTGCCTAGGCTTGTTTACATTTCAAAAGTACGCGGAATCATCACCTATTAAATTATTTATTTCCTAGAGGAATTTTATATAGAAAGCAATAATTTGTTTTTGCTTGGTTTCATTGCAGCAGAATACTTAACCTTTTTTGTTAATTTCCCACATCCAAGACATGTCTACAAGCTTTGTAAATGCTCCTTTGGTATAGAAATGCAATGAAACATTCTTTATTACAAACATAGCTTATTTCTAAATACAAATGGTAGTTAATACATGGAAGTTACTTTGACACCTGTTGTGTAAAACACCTGTCACAGGCAATGGTTAGCAGTGGTAGAGAGAGCCTAGACTACAACACAGGATGGAAGTTACAATGGGAGGCCTGTAATCTCAAAGAAGGCTGGCACATGGACTGCCAACAGCCTAGATGGCTGACTGAAGTGCCCTCAACCTGATTAAGTAATTACTGGCACTGATCAATCAATGTCACCTCACATGCTATAACAATGCAGATGACACACAAATACTCCTTTAACAGAATGCCCCACAGGCATTGGAAAGTCACCATTGTTAAGTTGTCTCAGTGCCATGGATCAATGGCAATTAGAAAAATTATGACCCGCTGGTCGCCTGGCCTGATGATATGGGAACACATGCTAAAGAATTGAAGGAAGTAAGAAACCTTGGAATGACCATGGACTCCAAGCTATCAATGAGGGGACTGTATACAGCTTTCTTATGGGTTCATTACTTGATTTGAAATGTATATCATGGAATGTCAGGTGTATGCATACTATGGTGCGCCGTCACAAGATACATGCTTACTTAGTGCGCAGAGGGATCCAAATCGCCTTCCTCCAGGAGACACACTTAACGCGCCATGAGGGTCTCGCCCTGCAGCACAGATGGCGGGGACAGATTTTATACACAACTTATTCTGCTTTTGCGCGGAGAGTCTTAATATGGGTTAGAGCAAGAGTGCCTTTCCATCCTATGGAACAGCTAGCAGATCCAGAGGGAAGATATGTGGTGGTGGCGGCGGGTCGGCTCAATGGTAGGGATGTGGTACTGGGCAGTATATATGCGCCCAATGTGGAACAGCCGGCCTTTTTCACACAATTATCTGGGAAATTGGCGTCATATCTGACTGGATCAGTGATTATGGGTTGGGACATTAACTCCGTTCCTGATGTCTCTATGGATAGGTCACACCAACCTCTCATCTCTAACAGATGCACCAATTCATAAGATCTCTAAAGCCAGGAGGGATTGGCAGCTCTGATGGGGGTTGGTTGACGTGTGGCAGGCGCATCATCTGGGGGAGCGTGATTATTCCTTCTTCTCTGTGCTCCATGAGCTCCATGTTAGGTTCGATGCAATACTGTGCTCCCCAGATCTACATGCGACGGTCAAACATAGCGAATACCTAACCAGGACACTCTCAGATCATAATCCACTGCTCCTACGGCTACACTGGTCCCAGGTACGCCCCGCTATTCCAAATTGGTGCTTAAATCCAGAGCTCCTGGAGGATCAGGTCTTTCAGGTGATAGTGGGGGCTGGTATTACCCATTATTTCCTTGAAAATACGGGCACAGCGTCCTCCTCTACAGTGGAGTGGGATGCCTTTAAGGTTGTGGTGAGGGGATACTGTATTGCCAACATATTGGGGGTGCGTAAGACCCTGTTGCAAGATATAGAGGTTGCGGACCAGCGCTTGCGGGAGGTGGCACGCGACCAGCCTGAGCGTCCTAACAGACAACAAGATTTGTTGGAGGCGAGGGAGGAGGTCGCCGTACGAGTTGAGAGACTGCGCTGTTGTGACTATAAAAAATGTATGGCGCGCACGCATGCAGAGGGGGATAAATCTGGTGCGTTGTTGGCTTGGGTAGCCAACCCCGCTCGACAGGGGACTGTCATTTTAGAATTAACCAGCCCAATGGGGGAGATTTGTTATACCAGCAGGGGATTAATGATCAATTTCATGTATATTACACAAATCTCTATCAGAGCAAGGTGCCGTTGAATGATGAGGCTCTTGGGGAGTTTCTAACAGAAGCTGACTGTCCAAAACGTGATGGGATGCAGGCAGAGTTGCTTGGCCAGGATATAACGACAGGGGAAGTTAAGGGAGCGATCAAACACATGGCGAAGAAGAAGACCCCTGGGGGTGGATGGCCTACCGATTGAATTGTATCTGACTTACATTGACCCCTTGTCCACTAAGTTATTCACGCTTTATAACGAGGCAAGGAGTGAGGGATAGCTACCTGTTACTACTCGCAAGGCTATTATTATTCCATTGCTGAAGCCAGGGAAGTCGCCCTCAGATAGGACCGCTTATCAGCCACTGTCCACGCTTACTACGGATTATAAGATTCTGAGTCGGATCCTGGGACCCGGCTGCTCCCACATATGGTCCACTTAGTCCACAGAGACCAGGCTGGAGTCATTCTGACAAGGAACACTACCATCAATGTGAGGCGCCTGATCTTATCTTATCCGAGGGCATCTGCTTCCATTTTATCTTTAGATATTGAAAAAAGCTTTTGACAGCCTAGAATGGCCTTACTTATTTCAGGTCATGCGTAGCTTTGGCCTGGGCGATACATTTGTGGCTTGGACGGCGTTGTTATACAACTATTCCACTGCTCGGGTTAAATCGGGAGGGTTGATTTTGGATGCCTGTGCAGTGAGTCGAGGGAGGCGGCAGGGGTGTTCCCTCTCCCCTCTTTTTGTTCTGGCCATGGAGCCCCTAGCGGCCCAGGCTCGGAGAGGACAGCGGTATCAGGGGCTTTGTGTGCATGGCCTCACTCACTACATTGCACTCTATGCCGATGACCTACTCATGTTCCTAGCGAATACGGCTGAGGCCCAGGACGGTGCGAAGCGCTTACTCCAAGATCATGAGAGGGTTGCAGGACTCAAGGTAAATTGGGCGGTCTTGCCTGTTCCCCACTGCCCCATCAGATGGAGGCCCTCTAATTGCTGACGGGGTGCAGTGGGAATATCTCTGCTTGGTGTATCTGGGAACCCGTATTTATCATACACAGGTCGAACCTCTTGGAGGGTAATGTGCGCGGAGCCATCCAAGGCCTTAAAAGTAGCTTGGAATTTTGAGGGACTTTGCCCCTCTCGGTGGCCGGACGGGTGCCCTTCCTAAAATGGTAGCCCTGCCTAGGCTCCTGTATTATTTTTGGATCCTCCCAATTTGGAGCCCTGCGTCGATTTTTAGACAGCTCCAATCAATGATCACAGGTTTTCTCTGGGCTACTGGCAGGCGAAGGGTGGCACTGAAAACTCTAATGCGTCCAGAAGCGGACGGAGGTCTGGCGGTGCCCGACTTTGAGACGTACAATTTAGTGGCCCAACTACAGTGGCTTACCTAAGCAATAGCGCTGGAGTTTTGGGGGCCAGATGAACGGGGAATTGGCGGGTATCAGGGCGGGTGTTGTCTCGTATTATATTGCAGCTGCCATTGCGTCTCGCAACACTCACTGGCGAGCTACGAACGTTCCGACTGTGATGGAGCAGAAGTCAGCAGAGTGCGCAGATTGCGCACGGGTATGCACCTGAGATCTCTCTGGCCATGTGTACTACTCTACCGCACAGGGGCAACTGGACTGCGCTGACTGCCTGGGGGGAGAGGGGCCTGTCTACCATGGGGCACCTGTATGAGGATGGCACCCTCCTTCCCTTTGATGCCCTACAGGATAGATACGATCTACCTCAAGTAGACTTTCTGCTTCATTCAGCCCTCGTTGTGGTCATTCAAAAGCACTGGAGAGAAGGGCTGTCCGAACCGCGGACTTCCATGGCTTGTCATTATGTAGTCCTAGCGGTGGGTCTTTGTGAGACAAAACAAGGACCCCCTGATTCAGTTCAATTTCCTGGGTCAGGGCAAATTGCATATGTAAGTAAACACCCAGGCAAATTATAAAGAACAACTAACACATATGAGGTGGATGATCCACAAAAAGAATTACATACCACTACTAATTGTACATATCAAATTACATATTTAATACACATTTGAATAACATTCAATAAAAAATGGATACATTATTTCATACAAAATGATAAAAAAGCATTATAACATATGTATAACTTCAATCATAAAGATAATCATTAAAAATTAGTTAGATGGTTTCCTGTCTCCTGTCTACGCGTTTCGACACTGTAAAAGTGCCTTCCTCAGGACTGTACCATCGTGCGGTTGTGCAGACAGAAATGAACTAAAGATCACTTGTTACTGCGGTTAGATGTAACAAAAAGGATTGGTATAAGAAACGGGATATGCTGAATCGTAATGGTGGACAGGTCTTTGATTAATGCTGTTGTCAGGTAACTGGTCAAGTAGGGTTCGGAGTACATACGGTCAAAAATCTAAGTGGTTTTTTCAGATAGGCGACCTGCTACCAGTATGTGTTAGTAATATGCTCCATTATTCCTACCGATATGCTGAGCCTCAAATATTCGTGAGGACAACTTAGCTAGAGCAACCTCTCTGTGGCTGTATGGCTCGATATTTGTACTGCTGACACAGAGGTAATATCACGTTGTGAGGCAGCTGTGGTTCTGTATTGTTTGGCGGACCGGTTAGGGCGGCGTTTGGGCAATTCCGTTGTTCGTGTAGTCGGTACGCTTTAGTGTTGTATCCCTCGGCGGACCGGCTAAGGCGGCGTTTCGGCGTTTCCGTTGTTCAAACAAGCGATTTCCTAGTGGTGGGTACCTTTCAGGCAGTTACCTGTCTATATATTCGCATGACATGCGAGGCACTGACTCCTTTGTCGGTACTACGACAGAAGTGGGAGGAGGACTTAGGCGAGGAGATCCCTGAGAAGGTGTGGACGAACTGGTTGAATGGGCGTGGAAAAGCACTAGAAATGCCCGATTCCAGCGGGTAAATTTTTTTATACTACGTAGAGCTTACCTCACCCCAGCCAAGATTAACGCATATTTCGGCTCACACACAACGCTATGCCCACGATGCAATACTGAGGATGTGGATTTCCGCCACATGATGTGGGCTTGCCCCAGCTTGGGTCGTATTAGGAGGAGGTGGTTACGCTATTGTGCAATATTACAGAGAGAGAGATAGAAGCCGCTATAGGCCCTTGTCTGCTGCACTGGTTCCCACACACATCCAAAAATAAGATCACTAGTAAATTCTTGGATTTGGGCCTTGTACTGGCCAAAAGAAATATTACAGAACATTGGAAATCCAATCGAGGCCCCAGTATAAAGCAGTGGAAAGCTGACTTCCTTAAGTGGGCGGAGTGTGAGGTCATTATTAGACTTCAACTTGCTAGCAGCGCAAAAAGTGAAAAAGCATTGGAGGTGGCGAGGGCTTGGGAGGCATTGGTAGTCCTACTGAAGGCCCCGGGAGCAGATCTATAAGTGGATTCCATTGCTGGAGAACCTGTTGTATTACCCTCATGAACGTACTTTCCCATATCTGAAAGTCTATATCTATTACGTCCCTGAATGTAACTATCCTTGTCGCTGCAGAACTTCCTGGTACACAACATGTGATAATTGCATTGTGAACTGTTGTGCTGCACCCTGATGTTTTGCTCTGTGTGACACGCCGGGGAGGGGGGAGGTATAAGGGGTGGGGTAGGGGCTTTTGACTCGCTTTGTTCTCTTACAGTGTGTGGCTCAGGTATTTCTTTTATGCTTCTTATTACTAACTGGCCGTCCCTATTATGTTTAATTCTCAACAACCTGTGTGCTCACTGGTACTATTATTCTGAGGGACGGTACATAGGATCTGTTGGATGTGGATAGGTGATTTATATTTGGGATGAACCAGAATATGTTATAGATGAGCACCTGTTAGACTTGGTATTCTGATTATTTTTGCCTATCTTTATTTGGAATTAACAAAAAATATATTTTTTATAAAAATCTGTGGTAATGAGTGGCATGGTAATAGCAAATCAAAACCTATAAAAACAACTACAAGCGGTTTGTTGAATCACAAGATTATGTGACATATTGATAGTGCCAATACAAGGTATGATGATACCAAGCAAAGGCTTTCAAAGAAAAACAAATAAATCAATACGGCCTACTGGTGTCCAATCCAGCGTGAAAGAGAAAACACCCCCACCCTACTGACCACACACATTTGGAAATGGACAGTATAGCAACATCTAAAAAAAATCTATGTGGTCAGGTCAAGTGGTCTGTTGAGTTCCAACATAAACTGAGATAGTGTGGGCGTGGTTTAGCGGCGAACAGAAATGGCCGCTGCTTAGCAGAGCTCCGTGAAGCCCATCTCTCCCCCGCATATCCGTACATCTATCCGTCACCCAGAATCGGAGATTCAGCTGCATGGAGACATCCGGTGCCAGCTCCTGAGACAGCGGACCTTGGAGACCGCCTGGGCGCCCAGATACATACGACGGAAGAGTGCGGCCTACAGAGGGTGCCCGCACCGGACCTCATGTAGAAGCTGAGGCGGCGTGCGTGCTCACGCAATCGGACGAACTGGGCTGCGAGCCCCGGTAATGCCGTGCCGCCCTACATCAGAGACACATGAGACGGGAATCCCATCTGAAGGGAACCGTAGGGCAGACTACCCGTTTTCCCCGGAAGATGGTGCGGGGAGCAATGGAACATCGTGCTGCAGAGCCAGGCAAACAACATAACCAACGCCATCGGAGGCGGTGCGAGACCCCGGCGGCTGTGTCCACACCCTACAAGCCGCACCCGCTGACGGTAAACAACAGTAAAGGGGCGGAAATCGAGTGCGGCCTATGAAGGCTAGGACTGCAGGTGTACAGACCATACTTGGGGGGCAGTGGCTGATCTCCCCAGTGCGACGACTTCCTGCCATTGCGGACTGGGTCTCCACACTAGCCAACCTCAAGCTGGGCAGGGGCGGCAGATGAGACACTGTGCCTGAATACAGAAGCATCAGCTGTGACTGCAGAGCTTCGGGGGCCCACTGGAGTCTCTCCTGAGAGGCATTGGGCCGTGTGGTGATGTCTGTGGCTGTGTCCGGGGCGCCATCGGTGAAGCTGCAGGAGCTCTGCTCCACATCGCCTTCCCCACTACTGCCTAGACAGGGACTAAAGAGGTGAAGGGCAATGTCCTCCATGAGAGGCAAAAAAAACGACTCGAAAGAACAGACTGGACCGGTACACTCTCCCCAAATCGTTTTAACCTGATCCCCATCACTCGTGAAAAGCCCGGAGACAAAGGAGATGGTGGACCCAGAGCCTACCCTCAAAGACGTCATGGAGGCCATAGCAGGAATCAAGACCTCCCTGGAACAAAAGATGGATGCTATCATGGTTGAAGTCAACCTACCGCAAGCAGACCTCACTAAGACTAGGGAGCGAGTCAAGCCGGTGGAATTACGGCCACAAGTCTGGTGGAAGACACATCCCTGCTTCCGACAGATGTGAAAGACATGGAAGCCTTCCGGAAGTTTACTGAAGCAAAGCGGGACGATTATGAAGGACGCCTACGATGCAAAAACGTGCCCATACTGGGGATCCCGGAGAAATCAGAGGAGACTGAACTCTTTATTGAAGACCATATCCTAAATCACCTGCAACCCAAGGGGCTGGGGAAGTTCTTCGTCATTGAGAGAGCCCACAGAGTTCCTGGAGGTCACCCAAAGCCCGCCCCCCCCCCCCCCCCCCCTCCTCGCCCGATACTGACCAGAATCCTTAACTTCCGAGACAGGAACGTTATACTACAACATGCCAGGACAGGACCACTGCTCCTCTACAGAAATGCAGACATAACCTTTCTCCCGGATTTCACCCAACTGGTCCAGAAGCAACGTCGATCCTTCCTGGAAATCAAGAGAGCACTAAGAGACAAGGAATACAAGTAAGCAATGGTATTCCCCGGCCAGACTCTGGGTGGAGGCCGATGGTAGGGCCTGGTTCTTCGACCACCTGGAGTTAGCAGCAGACTGGTTGGAGAGTCGCTGACCTGCGATATTCTCTGGTGGGGTGGACTCTCTCTGAGGGGGGCGGGAGATGGCCAAAAATCGAAGGTGATGGGCCCAACCTACATGTAAGTAGGTTTGACTATGGCGGGACCATGGGGCGGACACTGGTGAGCATCGTAAGACCTATAAGTACGAAAAGAATCTCTCAAATGCAAAGACTCAAGCCAGTATTGGCATTCACATAAGGGACTTTCTTACAGCTATGCCTGAAGGGGAGAGGGGGGGATAAGGAGCACAAATCCCCACTTTTCTACACGTAGTTAACCTTTTTTGGGCAACAGGCACTCTGCAAGTTGGATCATGGGCAGTTTGAAGCCCAGAGTGCAGGGATGCAGGGAGGAGGGTGGTTGGGAAGGGGCATTGTTATTGTTATTTGTTATGTTCAAAGCAACACGCGACACATCCACCGTACCGGACGGCAACATGACGCAGGAGCAGATCACAAACATACATTCCAATGGGTACGCAGTGGGACACGGGGATTAAGGTCCTCAGCTGGAACGCCAACAGGCTGGGCGACAAAGTTAAACGCAGCATTGTACACCAATACATAAAGAGACAAGCCCCGGATGTCATCCTACTGCAGGAAACACACCTAGTGGGGAACACTTGCAAAACAATGAATAGGGGGGTACAAACTATTAGCACACGCGGGCTTCACAACAGGTTCACGTGGGGTGGGCATAATGGTAAAGAATTCATTCCCCTTTGCTATTCAATTCACATGGTCAGATGATCGGGGTAGATATATAGGAATCTCAGGACTGTGGGAGGCTAAAGCGCTTACCTTTATGTAGATCTATGTGCCCGCAGGACTCCAGGGTGATACTTTTAAGGATCTGGGGGTGATTCTATTGTCATTCCCTGAGGGCCTGCTCATGGTTGGGGGGATTTTAATGCAGTGGTATCGGAAACTTTGGATCGACACCCATCACAAGACATTAGACCTGCACATAGGTGGTTACCTGACTTTCTTTGAGCTATGGGATTAGTGGATGGGTGGAGAGCACTCAACCCGGATAGGATCCAATACACCTGCTTATCAGGGGCCCACCACAGCCTATCCCGCATTGATTATATCTTGATCTCGGCATCCCAGGCACTCAGCATTCGTGAAATCCGCCATTTAGCTAGGGGAATATCGGATCACTCTCCGATTTGGGTGCATGTTGTCAAAGGCCAGATGAGAATTGGGAGAGTAGCTCCCATCAATCTGTGGTATCTCCGAGACCCGGATATTAGGAAAGATCTTATCCAGGCCACTGATTCCTACTTTCAGGAGAATGTGGGAACAGTGGACTCTACCCAAACATTATGGGATGCCTACAAATCAGTAATCCGTGAGTAGGCCTTGTCCTTGATAGCTGTCAAGAAGAAAGAGAGGCAAAAAGACATAATACAGGTGGAGGACAAGGTTCACAGATTGGAGGACGAATTAGTCGGAGCAGTGAATCCCGAGAACCTGCACCTGCTGCATCTAAAAAAAGACTAATACAAGGCAATAGTGACGGACAGAGCCAGGGCACAGGGGAGAGACACGAAAAGTAGAATATATGAACATGGGGATAAGGCGGGAAACTGATAGCATGGTTGGACAGGAAGGAATGGGCTCCCGCCTAGTGCCGGAGCTGAAGGGAGAGACCCACAGACAATTGCCGATCGATTTGCCAATCATTTTCAGGCAGTGTACTGTACGGAGGGACGATACACTGAAGAAGACTCCCGAGCTTTAATCCGCGTCATCACACTTCCCACCTTGGCAGAAGAAGACCGCGCTTATCTCAAAGCTGACTTGTCGGATGATGAGACAGCTCAAGCAATACAGTCATTGCAGTCAGGGAAGGCCTCGGTTCCTAATGGCATTCCTATTGAGCTCTACAATCTCCGACCTGACAAGATAGCCACACATCACTGCTTGATGTTTATTGACAGCAAGGAACAGGGGAAGCTCCCAAAAGGGTGGCGAATATCATTGTAATCCACAAGGAGGGAAAGCCCAAAAAACCAACTGTGCCTCATATAGGCCAATATCCCTCCTCAACTCGGAACCCAAGATCCTCGCAAAACTGCTGGCGACTCGATAAGTGAAAGAGATCGCCACTTTGATGCATCCCTACCAGTCGGGCTTTATGCCGCATCGGAATACAGCCTTAAACCTACGTAGCATCTTTTGACCAAAGCGGAGACCCTGGAGCATCCCAGATCGAGGCTAAATAGCTATAATATGGGATTTTTAATAGCCTCCGTATTTTAAACCACAGCTTCGCCAGATCACGTAAAACCTTGAGCCTAACCTTCTTGAAAATTTTCGGATCCGCAAACTTGTACAAAAAACCAAGTTCATTAAAGTTGCTGCTTTTAAGCATTGCACAGAAAAGTTCTACGATCGTTGAAGAAGTCAGGGTGCCCAACAGCATTCTACAATTTTTTTAACAAAAAGGCCCACGAATAAATTTGAAAGTCAAGGGCCGCCAGTCCCCCCTTACCAGTTTTTCTCCTTAACTTTTTCCAGGAAAGAAGAGACCCTTTTGATGCCCATAAAAAAGAGCTAATCTCGCTCTGTAACATAGCAAAATCTTTCTTAAATGCCAGGGGAATTGTTTCAAACAAAAACGTTATCGTTGTAATCCACAAGGAGGGAAGGCCCAAAAACAACTGTGCCTCGTATACGCCAATATCCCTCCTCAAGCAGAACACAAGATCCTCGCAAAACTGCTGGCGACTCGATAAGTGAAAGTGATCGCCACTTTGATGCATCCTGTCCAGTCAGGCTTTATGCCGCATCGGAATACAGCCTTAAACCTATGCAGATTGCACGGGTTATTGGGAAGAACCGCCACAATCCAGGAACCTGCGATATTGATATCCTTGGACGCCACTGTGGTATTCGACATGGTGGAATGGCCATACCTATTTGCTGTAGTTGGCAAAATAGGTTTTGGGCTCAATTTTATGGGCTGGGTCAGACTTCTATATTCAGAACCTTTGGCACAGGTTGTGATAAACAATAGAAAATCTGAGGTATTCCAACTGAGCCGCGGTATGTGCCAGGGGTGCCCCACGTCTCCACTCCTGTTTGCCCTCGCCCTGGAACCCCTGGCTGCATGGATTTGCAAGGACCCAGTCATCCGAGGTATGCGCTGGTCCCCGGAGTGAGAAGATAGGATATCCCTATACGCCGATGACATTCTATTATACCTGACCTCCCCGAAGGCCTCTTTGATAAGTACGCTAGATATTCTGGCAGTGTTTGGCAGATATTCGGGGTTCATAATAAACTTGACCAAATCTATCATATCTGTCCTCCAAGTGAAGCCTAAGGCTCTGGAGCGGAAATGCCCAATACAAACTACGACAGAAGGCTCCAAATACATCGGCATTTTCATCTCCCTTAATAACACGCTCCATTACCTCCTTACCCCTCTGCAAAGACTGAAACAGGAGATAGGGAGCTGGAAATCTTTACCGCTCTCCCTGCTTGGCAAGGCCGCCCTCTTTAAAATTATGGCATTGCCCCGCTTCCTGTATGCCCTCCAAAACTCACTAGACCCAGTTCCCACATCATATTTCCAAGACATCTAAAGCCTCCAGAGAGACCTAATATGAGACGGACAATCCAGGATCGCCCTGGCTAAGCTCACCCTTAATTGGTACGATGGTGGCATTAGTCTCCCAGGTATTAAAAAGTCCTACTGGGCCTCCGATCTTGCGGCCATAAACCAGGGGTCCTATGGCAGAGTCTATGAGGGGAGGGAACCATTAATAGGGCGCTCTATTCTCGGCCCCGTAAATACCCCTTGACAGGTCCAACCTCCCACTCGGTCCATATATGGCACACAGCCAACTAACAATTGGGCTGGGACCGCATACTCACACTGGCAACCCCCTTGTGGGATTCTGAGAAACTCGGGAACCTGTGGCTGACCTGCGGGTTTGATAAGTGGGACCTTATCGGGATCTCCCAGATCAAGGACCTCTGGGTCAAGGATGAGGTGATATTGTTTGCCTCCCTCAAACAGCAGTATAAACTGGCGGACACTGAACGCTTTAGATATTCTCAGATCCGTCATGCCCTCCGAACCCATCTCACTGGGGGCACCTCACCCCCACATGCCTCTTTCCTGGAGGATAGGATACTAGATGGTCACCTGCCCGAAAAGGCTATCTCCCTAATTTATAAAAAACTAATCAACAATATGGAAGACCCACTCCAGTCCCTTAAAGAGAAATGGGTGAGAGACGGAATTGAACTTGACAATGAGGATTGGCAGGAGGCGGTCTCTTCCCCGAGGGAGGTGGCAGTTCAGGCTAGATTGCGTTTGGTGCAGCTCAAGGTTCTCCACAGAATCTACATAACGGAACGTGCCTGGTGCATATGGGTAGAGCAGAAAGTGGGGAATGTAGACGTAAATGCGGAGAGGACTGTACCTTCATGCATATACTATGGGAATGTGACCACATACAATCTTACTGGTGCACCATTCACCACGTTCTCAGCGAGGTGCTCTCTGTTGAGTTGCTACCAGAGGGACGCAGTTGCATACTGAACATATGGGCGCATACAGATCTCAACTCATACACAAAGCTATGGGCTACATTGGCAGTAATGATTGCTAAGAGGAACGTTGCAATTCACTGGGGAGCCGTTCACCACCCAGGGTAGCCACTTGGAAAGAAGACCTAGGGGCCGATTAGGATTGCGGGTTTTCCGCATCCTCCGGGCCGGCGGAAGCCACCGCCAGCCCGGAGGATGCGGAAAAACCGCTGCGGAGCCTCCAAAGACCCACCGCCATATTAGGATGGCTGGTGGGTCTTGAACTCCGTCCGCCGCTGTTCCGCCGCAGTCGCATTACGACTGCGGCGGAAAAGCCCTAATATGGTGGCGGTGTCTAACAGACACCGCCAGCCATATTAGGATGGTGGGAAAGACATGCTTTTCCGCGGTGGCTTTTCCGCCGTGGAAAAGCATACGGACTTTCACTTAGGGGCCCGTTGCGGGCCCCTTGGATGAAGGGGGGGGGGGGTGCACATGGGGGGTACCTATGGTACCCCCCTGCATTTGCGTGCACAAAGCAGCAGGCACTGCGCGGTACCTGCCGCTTTGTGCATGCAAATGCGATGCATGCATTTTTAGCCTTGCGGCGGGTGCAGCTTGCAGCTGCACCCGCCGCAATGTTAAAGATAGAGGATGTGACCGCCACCCTGGCGGTCACATCCTAATCTGCTCGGAGGGAACGCCGCAGCCCCTATGGACGTTCCCTCCTCCTCAGGGGTCGCGGACGGACTCAAGTATCAGGCCCCTAGATTGGTGCATGTTCAGGGAAAAGTCAGTATACATCGCCAGGGTGTGCCCTAGGAAATGGAACAAAGTCTGGGGATTATGGAATTCCTACCGTGGCGATATATGAACCCCACGACACACAGAACTGAAGATGATAGTCCTGCATCCCCCTAATTGTTCCACACCATGTACTGTGAATTGCTTCTATGTAATACAAAGATGAATTTAACATTGCGGCGGGTGCGCTACATAAAATATATAAAATTGTGTCACAAAAGACTCCGATTGGTCTGATAATACATAGAGCATCGCTGGCCCACATTTACTGCAGAACTGCAGGTGTCTACAAAGTCTGCGCCTGCATGGCCTTCAGTGTCATGGTCTGAAAGTCTAAACATGACTCTGAGCCGTGGGCATGCTCAAAATACCAAGGCAAGCGAAAGAAGAAAAGAGAATGCATCTATTAGTACAGTATCAAAACATAAATAGGGAAAAATAAGGAAAACATGAAACATTAAAAGGAAATAATATATAAAATAAATCCTAGTTAGCAAAAACCACATGCAACAACACTTGTGATACGAAACACAATTTGATCACAAGTCCGTCTCAAGAAGTAACAGCCATGATTTCAAAACACAGTAAAAATAGATAAATACCCAAAAAGATAGGTAATATATAACCTCCAGACAGATGCAAAAAGCATTGTGAGAGAATAACAAGAAGAGCTTCTTTTAAAGCCTAAAAACTACGACCATAAATAGTATGACTGAAAACAGGTAAGGAAACTGCAGCTTGAAATCTCCGTCAGATTAGCCGCGGCCCATGCTGGTAAGAGCGGTGGGGGAATTTCGACAGACGATGATGAGAGAAAATTACTTATTTACTTAATTTTCCCTCGTCATCATCCGTCGAAATCCCCCTCAATGGGCCCCCTGCTCTTACCTGCACGACCCGCTGCTGCATCAGATTGTTTCCGACACTACCTATCATACAGCGTAAGATACAGATTTCACCCTATATGTTCAAACTTGGAATTCATATTGACCGATACAGGAAATCCTGCTGGTACGCGTAGTTGTCCGTCCGGCTGTGGCAGGGGGCTAGGCCTGCAACGCACCTCCGGCGTGTGAGATGGGGGAGGGGTCCCTATTCGGGCGCCAAATAAATTACCTATCCCTTCCACAGAGGAGGAGGCAACTAACTTGTATCTTCCAAAGACTACACCATAAACTCTGAATTTACTCCCACAATTTTAAATAAACTATTGACCCCATACGTGATCACACTCGCGACCGTGGCATTATTAGCACCACGCTCTAACCAACCGAGCCAGCCGGCCTATATCCAAAAAGTCCAAAAAGTGAAGCACATAAAATAAAAATATAAATATGAATTCCGCTCAAAAGAAGAACACAACCCGCACCATAAAACACAAAGTCCAAGAGGACTTTAATGAAGGATGAACCGCAAGAACATGTATTCAAAAGAATACAAAACATAGGCCCTGAATCCATCCGTGCCATAATAAATATACATACCACAAGAGTAGTGAGAACATACTACGCTGATTACTCTAACAATTAAGACCAGAGCGTCCCTATATACCAGACTTACCACTGGCATCCCAACATGTCCCTATGAGAGACAAATAAAAGTCAAAACCATGCACATTTTAGCATACTGAACTGCTTCAAAGAAGCTTGCATTTGAAAATCTTCCATAAAAGAAGACACGTCTCTTGACAATAACCTCTTGAGCACAAAGCTCATCCTTAGAGGCCAAGGGATGAAGGGAAACCTCCCACGGTCATCTAAATCAAAACCAGCCTAAAAAGAGGAAACAATGGTACTGAGAATAAAACGTCTGCTCTTGCTCGACACCAAGTGGTCAAACCAATAACGGACATGTAAAATGCCCTAACACAGCTTACTCGCTTATAGAAAAAAACTGCATCTGTTATGTTATGTTATGTTATTATTATTTATGCAGCGCGCAGCTGCCCCAGCAAAGGGGCGTCCTGGCGCTTGAACAAGTACCGAAACATAACACACATAAAGGGAATAAAAAACAGTCAGCTAAGCAAGTGCAGGAAACAAGAAAGTTTTAATAGCACGCCTGAAGGCGGACAGATTGTTCAGAGCTCGAATGTGCACCGGGAGAGAATTCCATAACCCAGCGGCAAGTACTCGGTAAGAGCGACCACCCATCCTGCTGAGTTTAAAGCGGGGGCAGACCGCAAGATGAAGGGCCTCCGATCTCAAAGACCTTGAAGGAACATAGGGGATGAGTAGGTTAGCCAGTGCAGGCGGCGAGGAGAGCGTCAAAATTTTAAAGGCCAGACAGGGCGCCTTAAACTTAATTTTCTGCCTAACCGGAAGCCAGTGAAGGGCAGAGATAGTGCTGGAAGCCGAGCAGTGCCTGGGAAGGCCAACAATGGCCCGCGCCGCAGCATTCTGTACCCTTTGCAGCCTAGATGCCTCAGCCTGGTTTACCCCTAGCATCAGCGCGCTACCGTAGTCCAGCCGAGACAGGATTGAGGCTTGGACCACGAGCTGCCGGGTGGGGGGGTCAAAAAATTTAAGGATTGGCCTTAGTCCTCGCAGGATACCGTAGCAGGTGCCAGCAACCTTCTTCGTGTGACCCGTAAAGGTAAGAGCCGGATCCAGCCATACTCCTAAGTTCTTTACTTCTAAAGTAGGAATGGGGGTGACGCCCATTCTGGAGGCCACCACTGATCTCCCCAAGATTCCACATGTTTCCCCAAAACCATAACTTCAGTTTTTTTGGCATTTAGTTGTAAACAGTTGGTTTTTAACCAATTTGCCACTGCCACAAGTCCTGCACGAAATCTGGGGGCATCCACTTCAGGGTCACCACTAAGTGTCACCGCCAGCTGCGTATCGTCTGCATATGAGGTCATCGTCAAACCCCACTGTTTGACGATCGCAGCTAGCGGTTTCACGTAGAGATTGAACAAAGTTGGACTTAATGAGGAGCCCTGTGGGACCCCCAGGTTCAGTGGATGGAAGGAGGACTGGCAGGGTGGTATAGCCACCTTAAAGAAGCGGTCAGTAAGGAACGAGCGGAACCACTGAAGAGCTGTCCCTGCTACTCCAGCTTCCTCTAGGCGCTGAATCAAAATACGGTGAGACACCGTATCGAATGCGGCGCTCAGGTCTAATAAAAGGAGCGCCGGCCTCCGCCCAGAGTCAAGCACCAGACGCAAATGCTCGATCATGTAGAGCAAGGCGGTCTCGGTGCTGTGTCCCGGTCGAAAGCCATTCTGACTTGGATCTAAGATATGGTTATGGGCAAGATGGTCAGTCAAGATGGAATTGACATGAGCCTCGGTGACTTTGGCCGTCCAGGGGAGAAGAGATATGGGGCGATAGTTCTCAGGCAGAAGTGGGTCTGCATTTGCCTTCTTTAAAACTGGGGTGACTACCGCCCGCTTCCAAGCGGAGGGGACCGTTCCTGTAGACAACGACAGGTTGATCAGAGTGAGAATCGGGACCCGACACAAGGGGGAGAGCAGCTTAATTTGAGCAGGCTTCAGCGGATCCAGAGGGGAACCCGATTTAATCCTGAGACTCAGTTTGTCAAAGGCCTCCATAAACAAATCAGGGATGGAAGTCAGAGTCTCATAGTCTGAGAGACTCGGGTCCGCTGGCTCAGAATCAGACAGAGACAGGTCAAATCCTCGGTAGATAGCCTGCACTTTCTCCAAAAAGAAGAAGGCTAAACTCTCACAATGAGAGTCGGTGCAGAAGTCTGCCGAAGTGGCTCTTTTATTCATAAGGTCTTTAAGTAACCTTGAAAATTAATTTAGAGGGGTTGGTGCTAGTTTGGAATTCATGGGCATAGAATGCGGCCCGGGTTCTGCAGATTGCCCTGTGATAGTTCTTCAATTTGGCAAAATAAGAGGATTTCAGGTTGAGGTCATAGGACTTCCTCCATTCCCTCTCAGCTTTCCGGCAGAGTTTTTTAAGCTCGGCAAGAGAGTCATTATACCACGGGCTGGGAGCCTTAGAATGACATTTGGACCAGCGCATAGGTATAAGGGAATCAAGGGCATCTGAAATCCATTTGCAGATCAGGTCGTACCCTTGCTCCACATCCAAAGAAGGGCTTAAGGGTTTCCGCTCTCAAGTATAAATACAAGTTACACCAGTAATAAACAACAAAAAGCTATGACTCTGAAGACCTCTGTCTTTCACGGAAGTGTCTTAATGCTGCATCAGCTTGACTCCCAATAAGATGGGCACCTTCAAAAGGTATGTCGACCAAAGTCGACTGGACAGCCTCCAACTAACCCGAAGTTGCCAACCAAGTCCGACGCCTTAATGTTACTGCCGATGCCATAGCGCGACCTACAGATGCGATCCGTAGAGTCCATACCACACCTTATGGCAAGCTTAGCAGCCTGCTGACCATCTTTAATCAAATCCTCAATCTCCGAGCGGAGGTTCTCTGGAAGAGATGGTAACACATTTTGTAGCGAATACCATAAAGCATGAGAATATCACCCCAGTACACGAGACGTATTTGTGGATCTCAGGGCTGAACTTGCCGAAGCAAAGATGTGTTTACCACATGCATCACAACTCCTAGACTCCTTACCCATTGGAGTCTTAGGAACAGAATCTACATCCTGTGAAGAAGTTGCAACCTAAGACACCAAGCTAAGGGTGGAAGGGTGTCTATGAAAACAAACTGGGTCCCCAGGTGCAGGTGTCTACATGCAATATCTCGGTCCACTGAGGACCCCTGACTCAGGCATGGCCCAAGTACCTCAGAAAATATCAAAAAGGGGCCTCCCCAAAAGGAAGGACAGGTTCTTTCCATGTCTGTCCCTGAAAAAGGACCTCAATCAAAGGGTCTGTGGACCTTGGCACGGTAGGAAGTGACACGTTTAAAACTGTAGCCACTTTCCTTATCATGTCTGCAAAGGAAGAACTTGCCTCCCTAGCAAGGAGAAAGCAACTCTGAAGCTGGTGAAGAATCCAGGCCACTAGCCTATCCCAGAGCAGACAACCAGCTCATCTCTATCTGAGGCACATTTATGTCAGAAATGGCTGAAGCGGTACAAAAGTGGGTGGTGATGGACGGAGCATCTGAATCAATCAAACACTCACACCCAGTCAAAAGATCTGGGTTGAATCCATCACCGTTCTTTAGCCCACTTTGCCACCCCAGTTCAGACATGGCTATATGCAAATCAGTCTGACCCTGTGCCTCATGGGAACAGTACAGCCCGAACTGCCAAGCCATGTCTTCCCTGGACCGGAAACAAGCTTCAGAGGACCGGTTTCTGGCATTCCAGCCGTCTTCAGCCCGGCTTGCTTGAATCCAGTGGCAAAGTGAGCAAGGGACTCACGTCTGAGCATACCCTGCCACACTTATGGCGGCCAAAAGCGGTACAAAAGGGGGTGGTGATGGACGGAGCATCTGAATCAATCAAACACTCACACCCAGTCAAAAGATCTGGGTTGAATCCATCACCGTTCTTTAGCCCACTTTGCCACCCCAGTTCAGACATGGCTATATGCAAATCAGTCTGACCCTGTGCTTCATGGGAACAGTACAGCCCGAACTGCCAAGCCATGTCTTCCCTGGACCGGAAACAAGCTTCCGAGGACCGGTTTCTGGCATTCCAGCCGTCTTCAGCCCGGCTTGCTTGAATTCAATGGCAAAGTGAGCAAGGGACTCACGTCTGAGCATACCCTGCCACACTTATGGCGGCCAAAAGCGGTACAAAAGGGGTTGGTGATGGACGGAGCATCTGAATCAATCAAACACTCACACCCAGTCAAAAGATCTGGGTTGAATCCATCACCGTTCTTTAGCCCACTTTTCCACCCCAGTTCAGACATGGCTATATGCAAATCAGTCTGACCCTGTGCCTCATGGGAACAGTACAGCCCGAACTGCCAAGCCATGTCTTCCCTGGACCGGAAACAAGCTTCAGAGGACCGGTTTCTGGCATTCCAGCCGTCTTCAGTCCGGCTTGCTTGAATCCAGTGGCAAAGTGAGCAAGGGACTCACGTCTGAGCATACCCTGCCACACTTATGGCGGCCAAAAGCGGTACAAAAGGGGGTGGTGATGGACGGAGCATCTGAATCAATCAAACACTCACACCCAGTCAAAAGATCTGGGTTGAATCCATCACTGTTCTTTAGCCCACTTTGCCACCCCAGTTCAGACATGGCTATATGCAAATCAGTCTGACCCTGTGCCTCATGGGAACGGTACAGCCCGAACTGCCAAGCCATGTCTTCCCTGGACCGGAAACAAGCTTCCGAGGACCGGTTTCTGGCATTCCAGCCGTCTTCAGCCCGGCTTGCTTGAATCCAGTCGCAAAGTGAGCAAGGGACTCACGTCTGAGCATACCCTGCCACACTTATGGCGGCCAAAAGCGGTACAAAAGGGGGTGGTGATGGACGGAGCATCTGAATCAATCAAACACTCACACCCAGTCAAAAGATCTGGGTTGAATCCATCACCGTTCTTTAGCCCACTCTGCCACCCCAGTTCAGACATGGCTATATGCAAATCAGTCTGACCCTGTGCTTCATGGGAACAGTACAGCCCGAACTGCCAAGCCATGTCTTCCCTGGACCGGAAACAAGCTTCCGAGGACCGGTTTCTGGCATTCCAGCCGTCTTCAGCCCGGCTTGCTTGAATCCAGTGGCAAAGTGAGCAAGGGACTCGCGTCTGAGCATACCCTGCCAACTTAGGGCGAACAAAGCGATACAAAAGGGGATGATGGATGGAGCGTTTGTACCCCTTTTGTACCGCTTTTGGCCGCCATAACTGTGGCAGGGTATGCTCAGACGTGAGTCCCTTGCTCACTTTGCCACTGGATTCAAGCAAGCCGGGCTGAAGACGGCTGGAATGCCAGAAACCGGTCCTCCGAAGCTTGTTTCCGGTCCAGGGAAGACATGACTTGGCAGTTCGGGCTGGACTGTTCCCATGAGGCACAGGGTCAGACTGATTTGCATATAGCCATGTCTGAACTGGGGTGGCAGAGTGGGCTAAAGAACGGTGATGGATTAAACCCAGATCTTTTGATTGGGTGTGAGTGTTTGATTTATTCAGATGCTCCGTCCATCACCACCCCCTTTTGTACCGCTTTTGGCCGCCATAAGTGTGGCAGGGTTTGCTCAGACGTGAGTCCCTTGCTCACTTTGCCACTGGATTCAAGCAAGCCGGGCTGAAGACGGTTGGAATGCCAGAAACCGGTCCTCGGAAGCTGGTTTCCGGTCCAGGGAAGACATGACTTGGCAGTTCGGGCTGGACTGTTCCCATGAGGCACAGGGTCAGACTGATTTGCATATAACCATGTCTGAACTGGGGTGGCAGAGTGGGCTAAAGAACGGTGATGGATTAAACCCAGATCTTTTGACTGGGTGTGAGTGTTTGATTGATTCAGATGCTCCGTCCATCACCACCCCCTTTTGTACCGCTTTTGGCCGCCATAAGTTTGGCAGGGTATGCTCAGACGTGAGTCCCTTGCTCACTTTGCCACTGGATTCAAGCAAGCCGGGCTGAAGACGGCAGGAATGCCAGAAACCGGTCCTTGGAAGCTTGTTTCCGATCCAGGGAAGACATAACTTGGCAGTTCGGGCTGGACTGTTCCCATGAGGCACAGGGTCAGACTGATTTGCATATAGCCATGTCTGAACTGGGGTGGCAGAGTGGGCTAAAGAACAGTGATGGATTAAACCCAGATCTTTTGACTGGGTGTGAGTGTTTGATTGATTCAGATGCTCCGTCCATCACCACCCCCTTTTGTACCAGAAATGGCTGAAGGACCCTGCCTCAATCGACACAGGCTGTCTTTCCACAACCTCTTCCTGAGAAGGAATCAAAACCTGCATAATCCCCTCAGTCTGAATAGTCGACTCTGCATCTGATGTTGTACAAAATCTACACAGAGGAGAAAAAGCAACTTCGACCAACGCCGCAGTCAGTGTCGAAGTAGGCTGATCGAAGTCTGGCGTCGTAGGTCGAGATCCCGAAGGGCTGTGGACCTGCGCCAAAGGGGTGCCAGGTGACGCCGACCGGTGTCGACCCCTTGACTCCACAGGCTCAACCGTCACCAGGGGCAAACCTCTCCGACGGCGCCCCACTCACCTCCGTGGGGCCTAAAGGCGCTCCAGGGGGAGATGGGATACGAAAGATGAGGTGCAAGGAATTATAATATTCCCTCATCTGAGTCAACGACGCCCCGGCTTCAGGAAACATGAGCAGACACGGTGTGGAGTTGCGTACAGCCTCCTCAACCATCGAACGGGAGGAGCCATGGGAGACGGAGTCTCTACGCGGTAAAGTCTGAGAATGACGCAACTTCACATGTTTGCCTTTTGACTTCGCTGGAGAACAACGTCCCCCAGAATGGCATCAGCTCCTAGATCGATCCCGCAAATGCTCTTCCCGAGGCGATAAAGACAGAGGTTGGGAAGCATCCGAGGATCGTGACACATGCAC
This sequence comes from Lissotriton vulgaris, assembly GCF_964263255.1. Taxonomy (NCBI): domain Eukaryota; kingdom Metazoa; phylum Chordata; class Amphibia; order Caudata; family Salamandridae; genus Lissotriton; species Lissotriton vulgaris. The sequence goes on from NC_141685.1 coordinate 1,037,149,307, forward strand.
TGCTATCAACTTCAAATGCCGCTCCTTTAACGCCTTCAGTTTTAGTTTCTGGCAAGAGCCACACTCCTCGGCATTGTGGTGCTCATCTAAACATCACATACAAATTGTATGCGGGTCCGTCACCAACTTATGTCTGCTACAAGACCCACAAGGTTAGAAACCTATAGGAATTAGACAAAGGCACACTGTTCCACTGACACAGTCTCAGAAGGTCAAAAAATCGACCCAAGGAACCGCTTCTCTTGATCTGCGTTACAATGCGGAAAAGAAGAAACTGACGTCAACATGCCGGAGGGGACATATATTGTTTCAATGCCATCCTGACCGGAGTCAATGTAATTGCGGAGCTGTACGATACCGTCCCTCGGCACGCAGATGTACTGTCCGGATCCAGACTGGTGCCTGGGGAGAATTCAAAAGTTAAGGAATCTGCAGCTAGATGTCTCTATCAGATCTACCATGTACTTATGTATCTATATATGTATTACGTTTCTTCTAATTCACCATCTCCAATGCACTACCCTATTTCTCAATAAATCCTTTATTTCAACTCTCTGACTCATCTCAAACCTCATTCTTTCACTCTTTCCAATGACATACCCTATTTCTCACCCTATAACTATCAATATATCATCTACCTCCACTCTCTCATTCATTCCAAACCCCATACTAATACTATGATCCGCCAAATTAAGTATGGGCGAAATTTGCGAATTCGCGGTCCGCGAATTCGTGCGAAATGGCAAAAAAATCCACGAGTTCGCAAATTTTCAGCGAACTCGCGGATTTTTGTGACATTTGCACAAATATGTGACCACGTGTGCCTGTAACTTTGCCAGCGCGCCAAAAGGCGCAGAGGTCCCTTGAGTGAGCTGGCAATTATAGTGGGGATGGGCGGGAAGATGTTTCATACCGCTAGTGTGTGGTGGACGGGGCCAAACGGGCGGGGCTTCTATGCGATTTCACATGCATCTTGTTTATAAAGGGTCAGAGACCGAGCAGAGCAGCAGATGAGGAGAAAGCAGCCTCCTAGTCACAGGAGCTACACGGGGATGGCGCTCGGGAAAATCATGGATGCAAAAATACGTTTGGCACAGGACCTCAGAATCCTTCAGATGTCCAAGATAGCTCGGCTGCGCGTGTTGGTACAAAGCCATTCTGATCCTGCTCAGTGGGTTCAGGCGCATGCAGCTGCTGCTGCTGGACAATGTCCCATCTCATACTAAACTGCCCCGTACAGGCATATGCTGGTGCTGGGCAGTAGGGTGCAGTGGCATGCGGTGCTCCACGCCTGGTACATGCGCATACCGGTGCCAGGGGGGACACGTGTTTATTGGTGCTGTGTAGCCAGTTATGACTTTACATTTTGACTGCACCAGACGGTGGTACCACCTACACGGATCAGGAGCATCCAGGCACCAGACTTCATGGTGCAAGAGCATAATGGTGCTGTGCGGTACGGGTATATATGTACTGGGGGCACTTAGCACAATGTGTGCTCACACCCAGAGGGCTCCCAGGCAATTGAGCACAAATGATTTTCACACTGAGAGGACTCTGGGGCAGTTCAGCAGCAAAAGGTCTCACACCCACTGGGCCCCGGGGTAGTTCAGTAGCGCGTGGGCTCACAACCCCTGGGCAGCTCAGCAGCACGGGGGCTCACACCCACAGGGCTCTCGGGCAGTTTAGCAGTGTCACTGTGTCGGGATTGCCAGTAGCTCAAGGATAAATAAATGCCACTAACCTTGTCCTTGTGACCAGCGGAGACTATGTCTGAAGAAATGCCCCCCAGTTCCTCCCAGGCACGATCCCCAACAAAGGAGGCTTGAAACCCTCTGCGTGAACTCGTGCCCAGGGGAAAAGGGAAATGGACAAAATAATAAACTAGCTGTCGTTTCTGTGGTTCCCTCAAGGTCTGGTCAAAATAACTGCTAGGTACCAGGAAGGACGTCCACTCTGCAGAAGGGGAAGACAAGGTAGAAGATATAACACCTATTCTCTTATGAATAGCAATAGCTAAATGCAAGATGTCTTTTTTCCCTTCTTACCAGAATTCTTACAGCTAGACAAGGTGAATCTTTCCCTTCTCTTAAAACAAAAATTGAAAATCAAGGATAATATAGTCCAATCCAAATGATTTTTTTGTTGGCTTATGCAAAACAAACGCAGTCTGCAACTGCCGCTGGAAAACGTGAAGAATCTCAATGTTACCCCAGGAGTAATATACACAGGAAGAGTTCCTTCCCAGGAATGCAAGCGTTGTTAAAAAGGCACAACGCTAATTCAATTGTACTGTTCCTCTGGTGATAGAACTCTGAACGGGTATTGCAGGAAGAAACTCAGCCACAGTGTTCAATGCAAGGTGACTGACGAAAATAGGACAAGCGGCTAAAGTTCATCGGCAGAATAACTGAAGGTAAGGCCACTTCTCCGGAACACTGCTGGAAACGATATTACACTGAACGCGTCTTAGGAATCAGAAGCGTGCAGTGGCAATAACCTTCCTCACCCGCAGAATGCAATGTAAACGCGAAGCAGCACGTTTAAACTGCACCGCGGCTTTTCTTTCAGAAAAACACACAAGGACACGAGGCGAACGCGGAGGAGGCGAGCCCGCACTCCTTCCGCTAAAGTACCTGATGTAATTCCCAAAACAACATGAATCCAGAAAAGCGTCCAGGACAGCAACGGCTGAAATCTTCAAGATGAAATCCGGCAGGGAACACCATCCACCATTCCCAAAGAAACAAGATTGATTGACAAGCACCTTCTCATCGTGAAGGAGGTGCTTTAGTAAGTTCCGCCCTGAGCCTCATGAGTCTTGTCCCTTGGCATGCTGGTAGCTGTAGTTTTCCGGATGATTACCCTCGTATCATGTCGACTAGGGAAACAGCGAAATCTACGAGAATGGTATGGCAGTAGCCCCCTCGTCAACGTGATCGCTACAGAACCCCCTCTCGAGGACAGCCGACCCGGCGGTCGTCCAGGTCTACCCGGATGCACTGCATGGAAGTGATCCACCAGCTCAGGACAATTCAAATTGTCCACAGGCTCCCACGTTCTTTCCTCGGGTCCATAGCCTTTCCAATCCACCAGATACTGAACCCTACCTCTAACCATTCGGGAGTCAAGGATCACCTGCACCTCATATTCCTCCTGACCATCTACCTCAACAGGAAGTGGTTTTTCGGGTAGTCTCATACTGGGAGGACATGGCCGGAGTAGGGAAACATGAAATAGAGGATGGATCTGCCACAAACCAGGAAGGGAGAGCTTCATAGCCACAGGGTTAATGACCTCAACCACACTGTACGGACCCACATATTTAGGTTTCAGTTTAGTGATCCCTTTTATATGGAGATGTTCTGTGGAGAGCCATACCTTATCCCCCACCCTGTAGTCTGGTTCTAGGGTTCTTTTCTTGTCTGCAAAAGTTTTCTGTGTGGAATGAGCCTCTGCCAGATTGTGTTTAGCGGCTATAAGCACCGCTCTAAGATGTGCATGATGTTCATGTATACTGGGCACAGGAGAGCGAACGGGCCAATCAAAAGGGAGAGCATTGAGGTGATAGCCCTGGAGACAAAAAAAAGGCGAACAACCCAGAGTTGCGTGCACAGCATTATTGTAAGCGAATTCTGCCATCCATAACAAGGTAGTCCAGTCCAGATTATTTTGCACAGTGAAGCATGGGAGGTACTGTTCTTGTGTCTGGTTCAGACGTTCTGTTTTACCACCCATTTGGGGATGGTAGCTGGAGGAGAGTCGTGCATCAATATTCAGTGTCTTACAAAGAGCCCTCCAGAACCGAGACGTGAACTGAGTCCCCCTGTCGGTTATCAGAACACAAGGGATACCATGAGCCCGTACAATGTGCTGGAGAAACACCCTTGCCAATTCCGCAGTGGTGGGCAATCCTACCAACGGTACGAAATGTCCCATTTTTGTCAGGTGGTCTACAACAACCAAGAACACGGTCTTTTCATCACAGGGTGGCATCTCAACTATAAAATCCATCAATAGCGTATGCCAAGGTTGTGGAGGAATAGGCAAAAGTCTTAAGAGTCCTACAGGTTTGGCATGGATAGCCTTTCCTTGTGCACAGATTGCACAGTTCTTAATGTAGTGTCGTACATCATCTCGTACTCGGGGACACCAAAAGGATCGTTCCACACTGGCAATGGTTTTGTAGATTCCCAAGTGTCCACCCAACGTGGAATCGTGGACCCATGATAACACTTGCTGTTGCAACGCCTCCGTCGGGACAAATAAGGCAGTATCCTGATAGACAAGATCATCCTTTTCGGCACGATGCTCCGGATCTTCCTGGACCCATTCCTGCAAGTTCATGTCTGCTAGAGCAACCTTCACTTCCTCTAAGAAGTTCTGTGAGGACAGCAATGCCACCAATGGGGTTGAATCGCCCACATCCTTTAATATAAAAGGGGGTTCGATGTCATCAGATTCTCGCTGGTCGTCTGTTTCTCCCAAGCGGGAAAGGGCATCCGTCTTCCCGTTTTGGAGCCCAGGTTTATACTTGATGATAAAATCAAAGTCAGAAAAGAACAACGCCCATCTTAATTGTCGTGGGGTGAGCGCCTTGGCGGTTTTCAGAAACAATAAATTCTTGTGATCCGTATATATTTCTACGGTGTGCACCGCACCCAGGAGATAATGACGCCATTCTTCACATGCTCTTTTTATAGCAAGAAGCTCTTTGTCTGAAATGGTATAATTAATCTCACAAGGCGTGAGTTTTTTCGAAAAGAAGGCAACAGGATGTACTTGACCAGTCACAGGATGTCGTTGGGATAGCACACCTCCCACAACATTTTGAGACGCATCCGTTACAAGGATAAAAGGCATTTGCGGATCAGGATGACGAAGGATAGGAGCCTGGGTAAACTGTTTCTTTAGAAAGTGAAACGAACTAGCTGCCTCCTTGCTCCAAACAAAGGGAGTGTTCTTCCTTAAAAGGCTGGAAATAGGATGTATTATTTTTGAAAAATCCTTAATGAATCTCCTATAGTAATTTGCAAAGCCGAGGAAGCTCTGCACCGATTTGACATTCTGAGGGGTATTCCAATTTGTAATGGCATCGACTTTAGTTGTGTCCATTTGAAAACCCTGTGCATTGATGACATAACCAAGAAAAGTGACTTCCTGAGCATGGAACAAGCATTTCTCAAGTTTCGCATAAAGCGAATTTTGTTGTAATTTGCCAAGCACTGTTTTCACATGGGTTACATGCTCCGAAAAAGTAGAAGAATAAACCAGAATGTCGTCTATGTATATGACGCAAAAGGTTTCCAGACATCCTCGCAACACCTCGTCCATAAAAAACTGAAACGCAGCAGGGGCGTTACACAGCCCAAAAGGCATCACCCTATATTCAAACAACCCAAATTTTGTTCGAAACGCCGTCTTCCACTCATCCCCTTTTTGGACGCCGACCAAATGATACGCTCCGCGAAGATCGAGTTTGGTGAAAAAGCGGGTTCCCTTCAGTTGGTCCATCAGTACTGGTATTAAGGGGAGAGGGTATCTATTCCTGATTGTTACACAATTGATGGCTCTATAATCGATGCAAGGTCTTAATTCAGCGCAATCCTTCTTGGGAATGAAAAACACAGGGGATGAGGCTGGTGATGTTGAATGTCTGATGAAGCTGGATGCAAGATTTTCCTCTATATAGGTCCTGTGTCTCCTTCTCGGTCAAGGCATAAACTCGGCTGCACAGGATGTCTGCTCCTGGCACCAGTTCAATACGACAGTCATATACCCTATGCGGAGGCAGGGTGGTAGCCTTTTGTTGATTGAACACAGGGAGATATTTGTTGTACTCTTCAGGAAGAATGGTGGCACAACAATAGTGTTCTTGGGTACTTTCCATCGCCAGACACACTGAAGGCGTTATGCCAGGGGTGTTGTTAACAGGAATGTCCCAATTACAATGTTCCTTGCAATAGTCAGATGATAGTGTAATGGTACGCGCTGCCCAACTGACTTTGGGATCATGAAGGGTCAACCATGGCATACCCAAGATGAGCCGGAATTGAGGTGCGTCGATTAAATCAAACTGGATGTATTCGTGATGGTTTTGGATGGTCTGCATTAATAAGGAACACGTATGACACAACACAGGACCAAAGGACAGAACGGTTCCGTCGACTGCCTTCACCAACTCAGGTTTTTCCTTCTTTTCGCAGACGATTCAGATTTTCATGGCATATTCTTGATCAATATAATTCCCAGTGGCACCGGAATCCAATAATGCGTCTATATCCAATGCGTCTTGGGAAGTTACCCATAGCGTGACCTTGAGATTCATGTGGGCGACCGCTGGATGGAGCTTATTGTCAAGTACTGGTGAGATCGTGGAAGGTTGATAACCCAAGGCAGAGACCTCTTCCTGATTTGGGTTTGTTAGTTTTCCGCCGGCTCTCCTGCTTGTACAATTGCCTGAACACGAGGCACGAAAGGGTGTCCAGGTAGTGCATTTCTTGCTCTACACTCCTTTATGAAATGTCCTCCTTTACCACAATACAGACACTGTTTCAGTCTTCGTCTTTTCTCCTTTTCTTCCTGTGAAAGGGGAACGCAGATGCCTCCTATTTGCATAGGTTCAGTTCCTTCTGCTGCTTTTGGACGATCTTCAAGGGGGTTTTTGAAACGAGGGTACACATACCGCCCATCTCGCCTGTTCCTGTCCCCTTTTCGGTCAAGGAGTCGGTGGTCCAACTGGACAGTCAAATCTATGAGTTCTTTGCAGGTGTTAGGAAGCTGCACTACTTGTGCCAGGACGTCTTTAAGCTCCTCTCTCAATCCTTGATAGAACAGAGTAATACGTTTACTAGGAGGCCAGTCAGTTTCAACCACTAGTCTATTGAAAGATGTAATGTAGGTCAACAGATCGTGAGAACCTTGACGTAAAGTTCACAGTTCCCTGTCAAGGGTCATCATATGGGATTTCCTATCAAAAAGTTTTCGGAGTTCCAAATAAAAATCAGAAAAACTGCAACACAGGGTCATTTCTTTCCAATAAAGGAATAGTCCAGCTCGCCGCGTGGCCGCCCATGTATGACATCATAAATGCCGTTTTTGCTGGGTCATCTTGAAACACCCCAGGTTTACATTAAAAAATGTAGTCTGCACTGGTTTAGAAAGGTCTCGAACTTCCGGGGGTCCCCAAAAAATCGTTCAGGGGGTGCCAATGGTATTGCCATGTTTTGTAAAATATGTACTGTATGAACAGGGTCAGTAGGGGGAACTGTGGCAGGAGGAGGTATAACGAACCCACCCCCTTCGGCTCCTACAGAGGGTGTATGTGTGGTGGAAACAGGAGGAGGCAGTGCAGCTGGTTTGTTATAGGAAACCCCTCCCGTACCTTTACGTGTTAGTCCTGCTACCTCTCTCCGCAAGGTACCTACTTCCTTATATAGTATCTGGGACTCTGTTCTTGAAGTGTGCACCTCTCGTTGTAAAGCTGCCAAGCTTTCCACCACAGAGGCCATCACAACTTCGATATCCATCGTCTAGGCCGGGCGTATATTCTTGGGCTTGTCAATCTGTCGGGATTGCCAGTAGCTCAAGGATAAATAAATGCCACTAACCTTGTCCTTGTGACCAGCGGAGACGATGTCTGAAGAAATGCCCCCCCAGTTCCTCCCAGGCACGATCCCCAACAAAGGAGGCTTGAAACCCTCTGCGTGAACTCGTGCCTAGGGGAAAAGGGAAGTGGACAAAATAATAAACTAGCTGTGGTTTCTGTGGTTCCCTCAAGGTCTGGTCAAAATAACTGCTAGGTACCAGGAAGGACGTCCACTCTGCAGAAGGGGAAGACAAGGCAGAAGATATAACACCTATTCTCTTATGAATAGCAATAGCTAAATGCAAGATGTATTTTTCCCTTCTTACCAAATTCTTACAGCTAGACAAGGTGAATCTTTCCCTTCTCTTAAAACAAAAATTAAAAAACAAGGATAATGTAGTCCAATCCAAATGATTCTTTTTTGGCTTATGCAAACAAAAGCAGTCTGCAACTGCCGCTGGAAAACGTGAAGAATCTCAATGTTACCCCAGGAGTAATATACACATGAAGAGTTCCTTCCCAGGAATGCAAGCGTTGTTAAAAAGGCACAACGCTAATTCAATTGTACTGTTCCTCTGGTGATAGAACTCTGAACGGATATTGCAGGAAGAAACTGAGCCACAGTGTTCAATGCAAGGTGACTGACGAAAATAGGACAAGCGGCTAAAGTTCATCGGCAGAATAACTGAAGGTAAGGCCACTTCTCCGGAACACTGCTAGAAACGATATTACACTGAACGCGTCTTAGGAATCAGACGCGTGCAGTGGCAATAACCTTCCTCACCCGCAGAATGCAATGTAAACGCGAAGCAGCGCGTTTAAACTGCACCGCGGCTTTTTTTTTCAGAAAAACACACAAGGACACGAGGCGAACTCAGAGGAGGCGAGCCCGCACACCTTCCGCTAAAGTACCTGATGTAATTCCCAAAACAACACGGAATTTAGAAAAGCGTCCAGGACAGCAACGGCTGCAATCTTCAAGCTGAAATCCGGCGGGGAACACCATCCGCCATTCCCAAAGAAACAAGATTGATTGACAAGCACCTTCTCATCGTGAAGGAGGTGCTTTAGTAAGTTCCGCCCTGAGCCTCATGAGTCTTGCCCCTTGGCATGCTGGTAGCTGTAGTTTTCCGGATGATTACCCTCGTATCATGTCGACCAGGGAAACAGCGAAATCTACGAGAATGGTATGGCAGTAGCCCCCTCGTCAACGTGATTGCTACACACTGCCACCCTCTGGTTCACCACTGCCACCCTCTGGTTCACCACTGCCACCCTCTGGTTCATCAATACCACCCTCTGGTTCACCACTGCCACCCTCTGGTTCACCACTGTCACCCTCTGGTTCATCACTGCCACCCTCTGGTTCATCACAGCACCCTCTGGTTCACGACTGCCACCCTCTGGTTCATCACTGTCACCCTCTGGTTCATCACTGCCACCCTCTGGTTCATCACAGCACCCTCTGGTTCATCACTGTCACCCTCTGGTTCATCACTGCCACCCCCTCGTTCACCACTGCCACCCTCTGGATCATCACTGCCACCCTCTGGTTCATCACTGCCACCCTCCGGTTCGCCATTGCCACCCTCTGGATCATCATTGTCACCCCCTGGTTCATAACTGCCACCCTCTGGTTCATTACAGCACCCTCTGGTTCACCAGTGCCACCCTCTGGTTCATCACTGCCACCCTTTGGTTCACCACTGCCACCCTCTGGATCATCACTGTCACCCTCTGGTTCACCACTGCCACCCTCTGGTTCACCACTGCCACCCTCTGGTTCACCATTGCCACCCTCTGGTTCACCACTGCCACCCTCTGATTCAACACAGCACCCTCTGGTTCACCACTGCCACCCTCTGGTTCACCACTGCCACCCTCTGGTTCACCACTGCCACCCTCTGGTTCACCACTGCCACCCTCTGATTCATCACAGCACCCTCTGGTTCACCACTGCCACTATCTGGTTCACCACTGCCACCCCCTGGTTCACCACTGCCACCCTCTGGTTCATCACTGCCACACTCTGGTTCATCACAGCACCCTCTGGTTCACCCCTGCCACCCTCTGGTTCATCACTGCCACCCTCTGGTTCACCACTGCCACCCTCTGGTTCACCACTGCCACCCACTGATTCACCACAGCACCCTCTGGTTCACCACTGCCACTCTCTGGTTCACCACTGCCACCCTCTGGTTCACCACTGCCACCCTCTGGTTCACACCTGCCACCATCTGGTTCATCACAGTCCCCCTCTGGTTCATCACTGCCACCCTCTGGTTCACCACTGCCACCCTCTGGTTCACCACTGCCACCCTCTGGTTCACCACTGCCACCCTCTGGTTTATCACTGCCACCCTCTGGTTCATCACTGCCACCCTCTGGTTCATCACTGCCACCCTCTGGTTCACCACTGCCACCATCTGGTTCACCACTGCCACCCTCTGGTTCATCACTGCCACCCTCTGGTTCATCACTGCCACCCTCTGGTTCATCACAGCACCCTCTGGTTCACCACTGCCACCCTCTGGTTCATAACAGCACCCTTTGGTTCACAACTTCACCTTCTGTTTCATCACAGCACCCTCTGGTTCACCACTGTAGGATATGGGGAGAAAGCACACCTGCCCAGCCTCAACCGGGGGCTGGTTAATGTGTTACTGAATTTGAGCTTCAAGTCCGGCACCTGCTTCCTTATCTGTAAGTGCTTCTTGTTGTGGTTTAATTTTTGTGACAGCCTGGAGCATTGTGCCATACTTGTAACCTACTGCTTCGAGGGTCAGAGCAGGGTCAGAGAATAGTTGCAAGTAGGCAACAACTCTGGAGGCGCCGCTCAGGAAGCACTTACAGGGTTACAGCAGGTGCCTAAGTTGAAGTTAATTTCTTTGTAACCATTTTGTAAATGGTTACAAAGAAATTAGCTTCAACTTGGGCACCTACTGTAACCCTGTAAGTGCTTCATGTACTTCCGTTTTTGAAAATCCGTCCCGCACGCGATTTCGCTGATTTTTCTGCAATTTCGTGAGATTCGCGGACCGCGAAATTGCAGCAAAATCCGCAAATTCTGCGAACGGAACTGATTTTACGCCCATCCTTACCCAAAATAACCCTTTCCAGACTCTTCCTTCCTCTACCCCTCCATACGTTCTTTCATACCTCTTTTGCTATTCAGATCTCCCAAACCAGCCTTTCCAAACACCTACCTCTGACTCTCCCCCCTCCACCTCCCTTTTACTCATTCCAAACCCCCTCCAACTGTTATGAACTAATAAAAAAGATTCTAGATCCTTCTCTCTTCTATCCCTCCACTATTTCTTTTCAATCTAATAAACAGAATAACACACTTCATATTCACCTATACTAACTCCCCTCCACTTCTGCTTTACTCACCCAAAACCCCCTCCTACGGCTAAAAACTAAAAAAAAAATCTAGACCCTTAGCATTTCCATCGCAATCCAAATAACTGACTAACATATCCACCACTCTAATTACTTTCATATTTCACTATACTAATTCACCACTAATTCTTTATGAGTTTCGGAGTAGCGTGCTACTTGCCAAAAAATTGCTTCAACACTTCATCAAGGGTAGCAAGCGCTATACAAATGCAAACCTTTTCCTTCCTCTATCCCTCCACTAATCCTTCTCAATCCAAATAACTGACTAACATATGCAGCACTCAAATTACTTTCATATTTCACTATACTAATTCACCACTAATCCTTTATGGATTACAGAGTAGTGTGATACTCGCCGAAAAAGCACTTTGACGCCTTGTCAGCTATAGTAAGCGCTATATAAATGCAATTACAATACAATACACGAAGAAGAGGACAAGCATGCTGATCAATTCTCCTTTGAATGGTGAGTCACATACTTCATCTTATCCTTTCCCATGACTAACTCATCTAGTCTTGCTATTGCATTTTGTCAAAATCGGTCCGTAAGGGCCGTTGTCCGCGCAATGCGTGGGGTTTTTTGCTTTGCTTCTTCGAACTACAAATCCCAGAGGGCCAAGCGTGAAGTAGCGCGAGATGTTGTCCGCGCAAATCAGGAAACATAAGCCAAATCCGCAACAAAGACGGAGCCGATAATTTTGGTGAGCCGGAGAGAAGAGAGGTCGTGTATTCTTGGAAGTAACCGTGAGTAAGCGTTACCGGGTGGTTTTCCGGCGGGAAACACACGGATTTGGAAGAACGCTTGAACCGGAACTGTGGGTGTACTTTTTCCGGGGATAGACGGACACGGCTGTGTTCGTCCTTTTTCCCCTCCTTAGATTTCTTCGCAAGCTTCTGTGTTGGGTTTCCCGAGTGGCGGAGAAACGCGGCTGCGCTTCAAACTTGGGATAATCTCTGGGATAGAACAAGATAAACTTTTCGGAAAGAAGGATTACAGAACAATTAGTGTTTGTGGTCCAGGAGAGACTATCAACAAAACTCACATTGAAGTGCGGGTTACATAACTGTTATTTGCAGTCCAGTGCAAGCCAAACTAACAATCATACTACATTATAATTTGTCAGCGGGAAGAAACATTACGAAGGTGCAGTTAACCTTCTGCTCATTGTTTTTTTTTCTCCATGTTTTCTTTCGACAACTTGTTTGTGCTTTATTTCACACTGCAGGAGAGGAACCAGGGGGGTACCTAGTATAACGGAAAAGTGGAACAAGGCAGAAAATTGGCAAGAATTGGTATGTGAGGTGTGGTAAGAAGCTTATCGTGTATGATACGCGGTTGTATATTCATGTGCCTTTTTTTGTGTTCCTTCCTTACCAGATTGTTCACACTGATAGGACCTTCCTTCCCTCTCCTGCATCTAAAGACATAGAATTTTCCTTTTCAGGTATGCTTGAATACTAGTGAGGGGGGAAAAGAGTTCACTTCACCAATAGGGTGTCTCTGTATTCTAGAGTAGATAGGGAGGTGTGTGAAGCTAAATCCCTTGTCTTTTATCATTTCAGATCTCCCTCCCCGCTGTCCCCTTCCTTTCCCGCGATTGCGGAACCCTCCTATTGGTCTGTGATTATTGCCAGGTCACGGGTTGGTTGCGTAAGAGTGGGTTTAGGACTTTCAACACAGCCCCGAGGAGAAGCGTGTCGGATCGTGACAGAATTATCGGCCCAAGGAAGCGATCCTCCTCTTGGCTGTGTTGAAAGAAAATGGCCACTATGGATGACGTTTTGGCTGCCCTAGCTTTGGTCCAAACAGAACTAGCTTCCTCCAATAGAGAGGTCGCTGCTTCCAGAGCGGAGAACGCTCAGATAAAAACCCGTTTAGATAGTCTACAAGTAAATCCGTTTAGTGCAGGGGCTAGCACTTCTACTCCCTAGTGGTAGAAATGCCCACACAGATTCCGCTAGCTCCCCCGAGAGGTTTTATGGGGATAACAAAAAGGTCCAGGTGTTTATGACGCAAGTACGTCTACATTTCATGTGTAAACCGAAGATGTTTACGACTAATCAAGCCCGAGTGGCCTTTTTGATCTCATATCTGGGTGGGGAAGCAGCTCAGTGGGCGGTCCCTATAGTCAGAAGAGATGATCCCCTCCTGCACGACTGGGATGAATTTCGGTTGGAGTTCGAAAAGACCTTCGACCGCAGAGCTGAAACGTTTTCAGCAGACCGTGAGCTGTTGGTTCTTAAACAAGGCACATCCGATCTGGTTTCTTATTTGAACAATTTGCGTCGCCTGGTTGCTGAAACGGACTGGCCCGAGGCCAAACAGTCCGCTTTATTCTACGAAGGATTAAACGACGAAATGAAGGACGTGTTGGCACACATAGACCCTCAACCCCGTACATGCTCTGCACTCATAGAACTCGCTCTTCGCCTAGACCACCGTATAAGGGAGCGCAAAGGTGAATTACGTAAGAAAGAGCCGGTGGTAATGGTACATGAGAGAGGAGGAGGGAACAGTGAAAAAACTACGTCCGCTCAAGAAGCTAAGGAGATAGGGGCTATTAGGGCTTCCTTGTCCTTCAGCGAGAAAGAACACCGCAGGAAGAACGGACTTTGCTTATACTGCGGAAAGAAGGGGCATTACCTACGGGAGGGTCCAGTGAAGCCAAAATCCGGAAGGTTCAGGACTGGCCAAACTGCAGCCGGCACCTCGGAGGAGAAATCGGAAAACTTCAAAGCTTGAGCGTGAATGGAGGGGAACCCTCAAGCCGAATCACTATCCCTTCCATTATGGCCTGTTGCGAACAAGAAAAGAATCACGTCTTCCTGTCAATGATACTGGTGTTGGAAACTGGAGAACACGGCGTTAAGGCTATGGTAGATTCCGGAGCCACTGGGTGTTTTATGGATTATGCAGAGGCAGAAAGGCTAGGTATCCTGCTCATTGAAAAGAAACAACCTGAACCTGTATTGCGGTGGATGGCAGTGAACTGATTGCAGGACCCATAAAATACCACACGCCAGAATATCGGTGCATTAGTAATGACTTGCACCAAGAAACCATTTCCTTTAACATTATCCAAGCTCCGCAGTATGGCATTATTTTGGGACTACCTTGGTTGCAAAAACATGAACCATACATCCATTGGACCTCGAGGACTATCGATTTCATCTCTGAGTTTTGTAAGGAACAGTGTATGATTTCCAATGCGAGTCCTTCTCAGACCTTGGCAAGGGTTCACAACATCGCCACTGCGGCCGAGAAGGAAGTACAACTCCCGTCATGTTATGCCGAGTATGCAAAGGTTTTCAGTGAAGAGCAAGCGGAGGCACTCCCGCCTCACAGAACTTTCGATTGTCGCATCGACCTGGTTCCAGGAGCAGTAATACCGAACGGCAGACTCTAAGCCCTTACTGTACCCGAAAATGAATATCTGAGAACATACCTGGACAAGTATTTGGCTTTAGGGTATATACGCCCCTCTCGGTCGCCTGCATCTTCGCCCTTATTTTTCATACCAAAAGCCAACGGGGACAAGAGGTGTTGCATAGATTATCGCGCCTTGAACACCATTACGGTAAAAAATCAATATCCCTTACCACTGATTCCTGTCTTACTGGAGCAAGTCAGAACGGCCACCATTTACACAAAGTTAGATCTGCGAGGAGCCTACCACCTGGTCCGCATAAGAAGAGGCGATGAATGGAAGACGGCCTTCAAGACGCGGTATGGGCTCTTCGAGTACCTAGTGATGCCCTTTGGACTGTGCAACGCCCCCGCTGCGTTTCAATTCTTTTTAAATGAGGTGTTGAGGGAATTCCTAGACCTCTTTGTAGTCGTATACATCGACGACATCCTGGTCTACTCCACCAAGACAAGTGAACATCAAGATCATGTGAAACAGGTGTTGGGTGCTCTGATGAAACATCATCTGTATTGTAAGATCACGAAATGCGAATTTCATGTAACCACCGTCAAGTTTTTGGGAGTGATGCTTACGCCTTCAGGCCAAGTCATGGCTGAAAAGAATGGCCTCGTCCCTGTACCGTAAAAGACGTATAATGCCTATTGGGGTTTGCGAACTTTTACAGGAGGTTCATCTGTGGTTCATCTGTAGATTCTCTGCCTTAGTAACCCCCTTGACCCGTCTGACGAGGTAGAACGTTCCCTTTTATTGGAACACTGAAGCACAATTAGCGTTCGATGGGTTGAAAGAAGCATTCATCATGGCTCCGGTCCTAAGACATGCCAATCCCTCCTTGCCCTTTATTGTCGAAGCGGATGCGTCCGAAGTCGCCTTGGGGGCGGTTCTATCACAACGACAGGAAGACACAGGCATGTTGCATCCTATCGCCTATATGTCCAGAAAACTCAACCCGGCAGAAATCAATTACACAATAGCCGAAAAGGAGTTATTGGCTATAAGAGACGCCTTTGTGGAGTGGAGGCATTGGCTCTTAGGATCTGTTCATCAGGTGACGGTTTACACTGACCATCGCAACCTGCAATTCATAAGAGCTGCACACCATCTGACGCCTAGGCAGTTACGCTGGATGCTCTTCTTTGAAGAATATCGATTCATTGTCACTTTTAGGCCCGGAGCGATGAACAAAAAAGCAGACGCTCTAACCCGGCAGGAACATCCGGTGTTACACACGCAAACCCCAAAAAGATCAATCATAGATCCTTCTAAAGTGGTGTGTGTGACTCAAACCAACGATTTTGTGCAATCCTTGCGTTCCGGGATACAATCATGTGTGTGGAGAACCTGGCTTCGGCATCATCCAGAATGGCGTTTGAGACAAGGGGTGGCAATGAAAGGAAAACAGGTGCTAGTGCCCACTAAAGCCTTACAACGTAGAGTGTTTCAATGGTGCCATGAAATACCAAGCGCAGGACATATGGGATATGTGAAAACATTGGAAAAGGCATTGAGACAGTTCTGGTGGCCCTCCATTCGGCTGGACTTGAAAAGATGGGGAAACCAGTGCATGCAATGCGCCAGAATGAAAGCAGATCAACAACAACCTCAAGGTCTTCTGCTACCTTTGCCAACCCCCGAAATGCCTTGGTAAAGCATTTCCGTGGACTTCATAGTGGGTTTGCCAAAAGACCAAGGGAAGACGGCCATCATAGTAGTAGTGGACTTCCTTACTAAGATGGGCCATTTCATCGCTTGTGACAAAGTGCCTACTGCGGGTCGTTTAGCTCATCTCATGTTAACACACATAGTTAGGTTGCATGGGCTTCCGAAAGTGATAGTGTCAGACAGGGGGGCCCAATTCACTGCAGGGTTCTGGAAAGTGTGGTGTGCTGAGTTGAGGATTTCATCTTCTTTATCAACCAGTTTCCATCCCCAGTCGGATGGCCAAACCGAGAGACTGAATCAGTCTTTAAAACAGTATCTCCGCTGCTATGTTCAAGCAGACACTTTTTCCTGGGTGGATTGGTTGTGGGTGGCGGAACTGGCCTACAACAGCACACTACACTCTTCGACAGGTCATTCTCCTTTCTTTAGTAATTATGGTCACCACCCTAGGGTTACTCCTCTAATCCTCCCCAGACCCACGGTTCGATTACCAGATGTCAAGGCACGATTGTTGCGCATTCGCAGGATTCTCCTGGCGACGCGCAAGAATCTGGTTCAGGCTAAGGGGAGATACAGGGCTCAGGCTGATAAGCATCGTAGGTCGAGTCCTGTATACAAACAGGGGGATCTGGTGTGGTTATCCACTAAGCACATCAAATTCTGGAGGTATAGTGTGTTCAACCCTAAGTTCATCGGGCCTTATCGGGTGGTGAGAATGGTGAATCCTGTAGCGGTGAAGCTACGATTGCCTGCCCATTTACACATTCACCCTGTGTTTCACGTGTCTCTTCTGAAGCCTTCTCGAAGCCCTGTCCATCGTCCCCCAGTACCAGTGTGGGTGCAGAATGAGTCTGAGTACGAGGTGTTGCGAGTGTTGGATTCCAGATGGGTGAGGGGGAGGCTGCAATACCTGCTTTCATGGAAAGGTTACGGGCCTGAGGAGAATTCGTGGGAGCCTGCGGGGTCAGTGCATGCTCCTCGGTTGGTGTCCCGTTTTCACAACCAGTATCCTGATAAACCGGCGCCTGGCCAGCGCCCCTTGTGAAGGGGGGTGTACTGTCAGATTCGGTCCGTAAGGGCCGCTGTCCGCGCGATGCGTGGGGTTTTTTGCTTTGCTTCTTCGAACTACAAATCCCAGAGGGCCAAGCGTGAAGTAGCGCGAGATGTTGTCCGCGCAAATCAGGAAACATAAGCCAAATCCGCAGCAAAGACGGAGCCGATAATTTTGGTGAGCCGGAGAGAAGAGAGGTCGTGTATTCTTGGAAGTAACCGTGAGTAAGCGTTACCGGGTGGTTTTCCGGCGGGAAACACACAGATTTGGAAGAACGCTTGAACAGGAACTGTGGGTGTACTTTTTCCGGGGATAGACGGACACAGCTGTGTTCGTCCGTTTTCCCCTCCTTAGATTTCTTCGCAAGCTTCTGTGTTGGGTTTCCCGAGTGGCGGAGAAACGCGGCTGCGCTTCAAACTTGGGATAATCTCTGGGATAGAACAAGATAAACTTTTCGGAAAGAAGGATTACGGAACAATTAGTGTTTGTGGTCCAGGAGAGACTATCAACAAAACTCACATTGAAGTGCGGGTTACATAACTGTTATTTGCAGTCCAGTGCAAGCCAAACTAACAATCATACTACATTATAATTTGTCAGCGGGAAGAAACATTACGAAGGTGCAGTTAACCTTCTGCTCATTGTTTTTTTTCCATGTTTTCTTTCGACAACTTGTTTGTGCTTTATTTCACACTGCAGGAGAGGAACCAGGGGGGTACCTAGTATAACGGAAAAGTGGAACAAGGCAGAAAATTGGCAAGAATTGGTATGTGAGGTGTGGTAAGAAGCTTATCGTGTATGATACGCGGTTGTATATTCATGTGCCTTTTTTTGTGTTCCTTCCTTACCAGATTGTTCACACTGATAGGACCTTCCTTCCCTCTCCTGCATCTAAAGACATAGAATTTTCCTTTTCAGGTATGCTTGAATACTAGTGAGGGGGGGGAAAGAGTTCACTTCACCAATAGGGTGTCTCTGTATTCTAGAGTAGATAGGGAGGTGTGTGAAGCTAAATCCCTTGTCTTTTATCATTTCAGATCTCCCTCCCCGCTGTCCCCTTCCTTTCCCGCGATTGCGGAACCCTCCTATTGGTCTGTGATTATTGCCAGGTCACGGGTTGGTTGCGTAAGAGTGGGCTTAGGACTTTCAACACAGCCCCGAGGAGAAGCGTGTCGGATCGTGACACATTTACCCTCTAGAACTTGCTTTCCTGCATTGTCATTGGAGGAAATCAAGTACCTAAATTAAAGACCGATACAGGAGTGGACGAATCTACTCACATCTGGTGTGTGACAAGATTATATTCCATGAGGATGTACAGCTAGATGTTAAATAGAGGGCACTGCTGCCCTGGAGAAAATAAGCAGAAAGCGTGTAAGAACGCAGTATTGCCCGGAATACGGTAATGTGTCAAACACTGTTTCTCAGGCCCACATGCTTAATCGAAGCAAGGTGGTGGCTTATTGCCACCCAAGTCAGTAAGAGATTGCCACAACCCAGACCACTGAGCAGCTATTAGAACCAACCTAGTGTTTCTCAATGGTATATGTTTAAATAGGTTATTAGTAAATTTTAAAAAAAATACAGTTCGCGTTCTGAGCCACAATACCAACGCAAGTGCCTCTAAATTAATCTACAGTAGGTTTCTCATGACGACACTGAAAGCACACAGTCACTTCCAAATTAAGTGGAGGGTCACGGCATGAGGGAAGAAATACTTTTAACATGTTTCATACAATGTAACATTACAATCTAGTTTAAAAAAAAATGATACTTGTGCGCAAAGAGGCCTTCGCCCTACGCCAAAAAGGTTCCTCAGCAATCTTTTCTTAGTCGACAAGTTCGACGGCAGCCAGCGCCCGGTTATCAACTTGAAACGTTTCAACAAGTGGGTGGTTTACGGCCACATCAAAATGGAAGGGATCCATCTCCTCCGCGATGTGCTGATACCACTCAACTGGATGGTCCGGCTCGAGCTGAATGATGCGTACCTGATGGTCCCTAACTACCAGGGACTGGGGTTTGTCATAAACGAGAAGAAGTCCCTGTTGGTTCTGGTCCAATGTGCAACCTTTTTAGGCTTCCATGTGGACTCCATGTCTTCCACTCTGAGTCTGCCCACCAGGGAGATGGTGAAGATCAGACACAAATTGCACCAGACCTTGGCGAAGACAGATTTCCTTGCGCCAACTGGAGCATATTATAGGTCTTCACTGGTCCTAATACAGGCCATTTTTCCCGGGCCTTTACACTACCGGGCCATGCAGCGCCTGAAGGTGCATCACCTCAGGAAGGGTTTGATGTACTCCCAGTCGATACCTCTGACGGACGATGTGAGGGACGAGATGGAATGGTGGCTCACCCATAAGGAGGCGTGGAATGGTCGAGCCATATTTGGTTCAGCGCCAGATATTGTCATTGAATCCGACGCCAGCCTCTCCAGTTGGGGAGCAAGGTGCGGAGTTCTCCACGGGTGGAGCCTGGTCCACTCACGAACAATCATTGCACATCAACTGCCTGGAACTGCTTGCAGGGTCGTTTGCGGTGCAATGCTGGACAAAGGACAGGGTACAATCCTGCGTCCTTCTCAGTATGGACACTATCTCTGCGATCCGGTACATCAACCACCTAGGTGGCACCAGATCCAGGTCAATCTCCCGACAATCTCTTGGATGCCAGCGTGTGGAAGCTGGACCACCAGGTCTTGTCTCAGTTGTCAGAGAAATGGGGCCCCTTCACGGTAGACCTTTTTGCGTCATGGCTAGATCATCAGTTACCGAGGTACTTTAGTTGGCGGCCAGGTCCTCAGGCGGAGGCGACAGATGCGTTACTCCAGGACTGGCAGCGGGAGCACGGCTATACCTTTCCCTGTTCTCCATGATCACGCGAGTGTCCGCGTTACTTCGCAGGCAGAAGTGGTGCTGATCCTACCTTGGTGTAGGTCTCAAGTCTGGTTTCCAGTTCTTCTGGAACTTTCTTGGGATTTTCCAATCCGACTCCCCCACTTTCCCCACATTCTCCTCAATCCTGATCTCGTTCCCCATCGGCTGGTAGCGGACGGAACGTTGAGGATGATGGCCTGGCGGATCTCCGGCGTCGCTGGTTGCTCCCGGGCCTTTCAGGAAAGGCTGAGGACTTGCTCACCAAGGCATAACCAAACCTAACCTAGACTGCCAAACTCCTAATAATTACAGACCCATAGCCAGGATCCCTTTTGCCGCAAAGGTCCTGGAGAAACTGCTAAATAAACAGTTATCTCAATATCTGATGGACGTCAACTGGCTGGACCATTCTCAGTTCGGTTTCCGTGTGGGACATGGAACAGAGACGGCCCTGATTACAGCAGTGGAGGAACTTAGGCAAATACTGGACAACGGATCGAAGGCCGCCTTGATATTACTCGACCTATCGGCGGCCTTCGATACAGTCAGCCACGAGATCCTTATAACGCGCCTAAAAACAGCAAATATACATGACTCAGCCTGTGCCCTTATAGCCTCTTACTTAGAGAATAGAACCTTCTCAGTAGAATCAGGAGAAACAAAATCAAATCTATTCAACCTACCATGCGGAGTCCCGCAGGGCTCATCGATGAGCCCCACTCTTTTTAATCTATATGTAGCTCCCCTCGCACAAATAATAAGGAACAGTGGTTTCATCCCAATATCCTACGCCGACGACACCAAATTGTGGTGTCAATAAGTAAGGATGTACAGGACACAGCAGAAAAATTCCAACTCTGCATGGCACAAATCAGCCAATGGTTGAGAATGAACTGCTTAAAACTGAACGGTGACAAGAGTGAGGTCATGATGTTAGGAGGGGACACAAACATATGGTCCCCCTCATGGTGGCCAAAAGATCTGGGAAGATGCCCCGAGTCGTCAGAAAAGGTGAAAAACCTAGGGATCACGTTAGACACTAATCTCTCATTCGACGCTAAAGCCAGTAAACTGGCTTCATCACTTTGGTACATCCTAAAAATGATCAAAATAATTCTGCCTTACTTACCGTATGATTCACGCAAGACAGTAGTGACAGCACTAGCATTGTCCAGACTGGACTACGGGAACGGCCTATATGCCGGAGCAAGGAAGAAAATCCTACTCAAGCTACAACGCCTGCAGAACGCAGCAGCCAGGCTGATACTAGGAATACCAAAGTTCGAAACAGTCAGCCACAAACTAAAAAACTTGCATTGGCTACAAATTGTAAATAGGATACAATTTAAATCACTGTGCCTGGCATACAAAGATATAAACGGAACTGGATCACAATTTCTAAAGACACATTTACAACAATATGAGCCAAACAGGCTTCTCAGATCTAGCCAGATGAAGCTCATCAGGGTCCCTAGATTCAGGAGAGCTAACTGGGGCGGAAGAAGCTTCCTGGTATACGCAGCAAGAATCTGGAACCAACTACCACTAGACATAAAGACCAGCCCATCCTTGAAATCCTTCAGAAAAGAAGTTAAAACATGGCTTTTCTCTGCACAGCCTTAGTCAACATCTTCAAGAGCCAGTGGTACGTCTCAGCGCCAAGACGCCCTCGGGCATTCGCGCGCTATATAAATAGAAAAATCAAACAAATCAAATCAAATGGGTGGACAGCACGACTAAGAGATACCGGTCAGCCTGGCACAGATGGCGTCGTTGGTGTGCTGAAGCGCGCAAACCTGTGTGCATTTTAGACTATAATAGGCACATGGGTGGTGATGACAGAGTAGATCAGAGGTTGGAACCGTATGCTGCTCTTCGTAAGGCTTACATTTGGTACAAGAAGTTGGCTATCCATCTTTTCCACTTGGCAACCTTTAATGCTTTTGTTGTGTTCCAGGAATCTTGTCCTCAGTCGAAGATGACTTTTGTAAAGTTTCAGGAGTCTGTAATAGGCAGCCTTGTTTTAGTGGAACAGGCAAGTGTTCCTAGAGTTGGAGTGGTGGAGGATGTTGCTAGATTGAAAGATCGCCACTTTTCTAATCACATTTATCCTACATCCTAAAAAGACTTTCCCAGTCAGAGATGTAGAGTCTGTTGGTGAAGAGGTTTGCGGAAGGAGGTTTGTATGTACTGCCCCAAGTGTTCTTCTAACCCTGGGCTGTGCGTGCCTGATTGTTTTAGAATGTACCACACGCAAAATATTTTTTGGGAGCATCCATGAGTGGTAAAGTGAACTGCCTGGCCTCTTTTCTTTAATACATTTTGTTCAGTTTCAAAGTTGGCATTTGTGTAGTGTATTTAGTTTTAGTTGTTGTGTTAGTAGATTTGTATCAATTTGCAATTTGTTTGTGTTTTCTTATTTATATTAAAAATATTCTTAAATATGATGTTTGTTTGCGTGTAGTGGTGATTGTCTGGCGGTGTGCGTGGTCTGGCGCTTGGCTGGTGGTGTGTGTGGACTGGTGCTTGGCTGGCGGAGTGTGTGGACTGCTGCTTGGCTGGCGGTGTGTGTGGTCTTGCGCTTGCCTGACGGTGTTTTTGGATTGGTGCTTGGCTGGTGGTGTGCCTGGACTGGTGCTTGGCTGGCGGTGTGCGTGTAGTGGCGCTTGACTGGCAGTGTGCATGGACTGACGTTTTCTCTGGCGGGGTGCACGGACTTGCGTTTGGTTGGCGGTGTGTGTGAACTGGTGCTTGGCTGGCGGTGTGCGCAGCCTGGCGCTTGGCTGGCGGTGTGCGTGGACTGGCGTTGGGCTGGCGGCGTGTGTGGACTGGTGCTTGGCTGGCAGTGTGCGTGGTCCGGCGCTTGCCTGGCGGTGTGCGTGGACTGGTGATTGGCTGGCGGTGTGCGTGGAGTCACGCTTGGCTGGCGGTGTGCGTGGACTGGTGTTTGACCGGCGGTGTGCGTGGACTGGTGCTTGGCTGGCGGTGTGCGTGGACTGGTGCTCAGCTGGCAGTGTGTGAGTAGTGACTTGATGCTGGTCACTACACACACTGCTAGCTGAGCGCCACTCCATGCAATCCATCAGTTTGTGTAGTTGCTGTGTCAGGAATGTGGGGGTGTGAAAGGGATGGGCCCTTGAATGGCGCTGTCTGCTGGTGGTAGTGTTGTAATGTGATGGGTTCGCGGCTGGCGGTGTGAATGTTTTGTATGTGTCACACGTATGAAAGGTGTATGAACGGGCTGTAAAGAGGTTGGTGCCTTGTCGTGGTTTTACAGCTCACGAGCTGTGAGTCAATGGTTCAGTTTCTCGTCCTTTCAATTATTAACAGTGCATTTCATTTTTGTGAAATCACTTGCTAATACAATTGTATATACTGAACCATCACTCACCCTTGTGCCAAATCCAACCAGTGTGTGTGTGTTTGAGGAATTGATGGCTGTGTAGTAATTGTTTTTTTTTTGTATTTTTGAAGCATGGTGCCCCTTGTGCCTTTTTTGTGAATGTTGTGATGTGTTGCTTTTGTGCCTGGTGCTGTGAATGGTCTTCTGTGTATAAAGTATGAAAGGTGTGTGAATGGCCTGTAAAGCGGTTGGTGCCTTGAAGTGGCTTTACAGCTCACGAGCTGCGAGTCATTGGTTCGTTTTATCTGTCCATGTAATTGACAGTGCATTTCATTTTTGTGAAATCTCTTGTTAATAAAATTTTATATACTGAACCATCACTCGCCCTCGTGCCAAATCCAACCAGTATGTGTGTGTGTTTGAGGAATAGATGGCTGTGCAGGAATCTTTGTCTTTTTAGTCTCCTTGCCAAGGTATACATTCCACCTACGAATAACCTACCAATTGTTGATATTGTTGAAAACCCATGGGAGTACATGGTGATGTCTCTCTGGTGAATTCTAACAAGTTATTTTATCCAAAATATCCTGCAAAACCCACAATGTCTTTCACAGTTTTCCTTGTAATATTGTGCCAAAATTGTCACGCTGCAGAACTAAACAACTAATTTTGTCAAAACGATCTGTTTTTGCTTGGAGGATTACCTGGGTTTTTCACTCCGTGCTCGGCGGCCATTTAGGGAAACCTACCAAACCCACACATTTCTGGAAAGTAGGCACCCGGGGGCTTCCAAGGAGGTATGGCTTGCGTGGATCCCCCAGCGTCCCCTTACCGAGAATCCCTTACAAACCTCAATTTCAGCTGAAATAATCCGTTTTTTCACACATTTTTGTGTGGGAAAGTGTGGCATCACTGGGCTCACACAAATTTCCTACCACCCAGCGTTCCCCAAGGTCTCCCGATAAAACTGGTGCCTCACTTGTGTGGGAGGCGCAAGTACCTGCGACAGGCAAGGGCCCAAAACGTAGTGAGGCAACATCAAAATTGCCTATCTCAAAACCACCTGCTTTTGAAAGGGGGTCACCTGGGTTTTTGGCCCCATGCTCGATGGGCATCTAGGGAAACCTACCAAACCCACACATTCCTGGAAAGTAGACACCCGGGGGCTTCCAAGGAGGTATGGCTGGCGTGGATCCCCCAACGTCCCCTTACCCAGAATCCCTTGCAAACCTCAATTTTAGCTGAAAAAATCAGTTTTTTCACACATTTTCGTGTGGGAAAGAGTGACATCACCGGGCTCACACAAATTTCCTGCCACCCAGCGTTCCCCCAGGTCTCCCGATAAAAATGATGCCTCACTTGTGTGGGAGGCTCAAGTACCCGCGACAGGCAAGGGCCCAAAACATAGCGAGGCAACATCAAAATTGCCTATCTCAAAACCACCTGGTTTAGCAAGGGGGTCACCTGGGCTTTTGACCCCGTGCTCGACGGGCATCTAGGGAAACCTACCAAACCCACACATTTCTGGAAAGTAGACACCTGGGGGCTTCCAAGGAGGTATGGCTTGCGTGGATCCCCCAACGTCCCCTTACCCAGAATCTCTTGCAAACCTCAATTTTAGCTGAAGAAATCAGTTTTTTTCACACATTTTTGTGTGGGAAAGTGTGGCATCACCGGGCTCACACAAATTTCCTACCACCCAGCGTTCCCCTAGGTCTCCCGATAAAAATGGTGCCTCACTTGTGTGGGAGGCGCAAATATTTTGGGCCCTTGCCTGTCGTAGGCAACTAGACACCCTGGGGAATCCAGGATGGGGTCATTTAACAGCCTCCCACCAGGTACTGTTACCCAGAATCCCTTGCAAACCTAATTTTTTTTTTAAATGTATAGGTTTGCTAGGTTTCCCTAGGTGCCGGCAGAGCTAGGGTACAAAAACTACAGCTAGGCAATGTGCTAAAAAAGGGTTATTTTTCACTGCAAGATTGAGGTGTGACCATGTTGCGTTTTGCGCCGTTTCCTCTCGCGGGCACAAGACCGACCCACACAAGTGAGGTACCGTTTTTATCGGGAGACTTAGGGTAATTCAGATTTGTAAATCAACTGTTATTACCTATTGAGTTTTCATGCATTTCTCCCTTCCAAATGAAAGACATTGTGTAAAAAAGAAGTCATTTTGAAAAATGACCAATAATTCTCATGCTAGTATGAGTACTCCCAATTTTGAAAATGTGCAAATATGTACGGTTTCTAAACTCTATAATTTGTACCCATTTCAGAAATACATAGGTGTCTTTCATACCGATTTTTCCATGTATACATTTCCCAAGAATAATTGCACTATATCCGGTACATAGTAAAATATCATTGCAAGTTACTGCTCAGTTTTTGATTCTGCGTTCGTCGGGTTCTTGGTGAACCTACAAGTCCTATATATCCCCACAACCAGGAAGGTCCAGCGGATGTAACGGTATATTGCTTTCAAAGAGCAGTCAAAATTACAAGAAGTTACAGGTGAAAACGTTGACACAAAAGACTGTTTTTTTAAACGATTTTTCAATTTTTCCTTAATTTAACTGTTAGTTTCTATAACGAAACCTTCATGGATGTAGACAAATGACCCCTTTCTGAATTCAGAATTTTGTCTTCTTTTCAACAATGTATAGCTTTACAGCATCCATTATTGCTTTCATACTCATTGTTACTGTAGGAGAGTAGGGTCTGCAATCCTACGATCACCCAGATTCTTTGCTTTTGTTTCACTGGTTTACGACTTTCTCTGGCTGTGGGCCTGCCAATCAGACCCACAGCCTAGCTGTTCTCTCGCTAAATTGACATATGTACCTTAGGTGCATTACCAATTGGAACTGGGCCACCTTGTCAGACCCTGTAACTCAGGGCATCGGTGTACCCAGGGCCTACCAGGGGCTGAAGCATGTATTATGCCACCCCTGGATGGCCATCTAAATCTGACACAACTGGCTGCACGACAGCTGGGGCAAGGTGGCGTACTCACCCTTTGCTATAGATATAGTATACCTATATCTAACCCTAAAATGGACACCCGAATTCCTATCAGCCACTCCTATGGCAGGCCTTGACAATCCGGAAGGCAGAGTGCGTGGAATCGTGTGAATTGGGCTCTGGCACGAGCCGAGCCCGGTTGCAGCTTGCGGAACCAAGACCCAATGGCTGTTCCATGATAACGCGTACCATATCGATAACTTCGGTATCGCGTTATCAAGACATGTCGAGTAAGGTGTCATACAAATCGGGATACTGACCCCCTCACCAATGCTGGCGATGGGGTTAGCATTCCACCCTTCTAGAGGGACACGACATGTACGTAACTTTGAACCCCGGTTAAAGTTAACTGAAGCCTCAGCTCCACAAAATGGATGCTGCCACCACAGACACGAGTCTGACCTCCTGCTGCTGGGAGTCCTTCCAGCGAGGAGAGCTTGGACAAAGGGTTTCCTGTCCGGGGCGGTGCTCGCACCATCCCAGACAGGGTTTTGTGTATCCTGGGTAGGCAGGGCTTTACAGGAAGGTGACTGCGGAGTGGCACCCCGGTGCTCACTACGCATCTGCCGGCTAGAACCAGTTCCAGGGGCGCCCCAGCCCCTGACCTGGGGAAAGTCCGGCATGGGAGAGGGGTGTAACCACCCCCCTTTCTGGTCCCACCCTTAGGGCAGGACCTAGTCACGTACCCACCCCTTTCTTTAGGATAAAGGCAGGAGCGGGGACCCTTCCAAATTAGATCATCTTTGAATCAAGAATACTTTTTACGAAAGGAACTCTCGACTCTTCTCAAGATTTCTCCCTTGTGGCTAAGGAGTAGTCACCCTGCATCCGCAGGCACCATCTAAGAACTCTGCGGTTTGCTGCAAGTCCTTCCTCAGGAATCCGACTGCCCAGCTCGACGAGAACCGGCTTCCCTGGCACCTCTGACCTCTACCCACATCGTCAGCTCAGCTGAGATCCGTGGGTGCGACGAGACCTCGAGGGACCGGCCATCATCAAAACCTGCACGCTTTCTTAAACCAGCACGACCGCCGAGGGATCCTCTGGTGAGTGCTTTGGGGTCCGAGAAGCCCCGACCCTGAGCAGCTCCAGCACCGAAGTGCAGCCTCCCAGCATCTCCACGATCTGCGTGGGGCCCTTCTGCTCTTGCCGCTCAACACGTTGTCTGGTTACTAGCCGCTGGCTGGTGACCTTCTTGACGACGCCCGACAACCAACGCTGCTGGTCTGGTTGCTCCAGACTGGCCTTTGCTCCCTTCTGAAAGAGGAGCACCCCGGACCCTCCTGGTCCACTCACGACGCCATTTTAGGCCCATCACGTGGCCCTGAATTTGCCAAGGCTTGTTGCCCCAATCCTGGGCCCAGCGACGCCGACAGCAACAACCTTCGTGGGACAGCTCGCACCTCCATCCTGGTCGCCGACAACGCCTCCTGGTCCGTGGGACTGCAGAGCCTAGTGTCGCCCACTCACCTAGTCGAGGTGACGATCATCCGGTGCCCTCCTGGTACCCTCTGACTACTGGCTAGTAGTTACGAACTTGGTCCCCTCTGCTTTCAGGTGTCATCCGTCTCTGATCCAGGCTTGGATCTCTACGAACTATCTCCACTGGTCGCCAGCCAGCAACTCCTTCCTTCCGGCTCCTGGCTCGTCAGCGAGGACTCCCGACGTCTGTAAAGACTTGTGCAGCCGCAGCCCCTGGGCTAGGTAACTTCGGCATTTCGGTGCCCGCATAGCCTCCTTATTTAAGGGTCCCGAGTCCCTATCGCTTCCGACTTGCCTTATCGGGTCCGCCCGAGACCACTAAACTTTCCGTGCCCTCGGGCACTTGTATTGATTGTGCACTTGAAGTATTTTCCTAAGAGTTTCGTTGTGTGCTTAGTACCCTGTCCTCATAAAGAGTACAGGGCTGTTGTGATTCTAATAAATACACTGTTTATTTTCATAACACTTGTGTGGTGTCCTTTCACTTGGTGTTCAAGGGGTATGTGATGGTATAACAGCTGGCTTAACACGCCCTCTAGAGTTTAGCCCGAAGACTGCTCGTATCCACGCTACTAGGATAGCTGGTCTAAGGTTGACTTACAACCAATCACCATATGGGTCGTTTGGACTGATGCATAGTGATCACTAGTATAGTGAGCACTGCATATCAGGCCAACTTCTCACAGTTACCATTAACTGGAAGGAGGTTGAAAGCACTAAAAATAGCAACAATAGGCTATGTCCCAGAAAAATGCTAAAACTGTGTGAAAAATGTTGGTTCTCTGACAAAAGACTGTCATTCCCTAAAAGCTGGTAAAACTGTCATTTCTGCCCCGCAAACCCTTTTTTGATAACATTTGCAGGGAAAAACCGAGAGGCTTTTATTTGCAGCCCGTATTTCCCATTTTTCTGAAAAAAACAAAAATTTTATGTATTTTGCTTAATTTCCGGGACCCCTCCAAGGGAATCCACAAACCCTGGGTATCTTTAGAATCCCCATGATGTTGGAAGAAAAGGACGCAAAATTGGCGTGGATACCTTATGTAGTCAAAAAGTTACAGGGTCCTAAGCGTGCACTACCCCAAATAGCCAAAAAAAGGCTTAGCACAGGAGGGGGAAAGGCCTAGCAGCGAAAGGGTTATTGTATCTTTTCTCCCTCTGCACTCTCAGACGAGGAGCATATTACCTGGGACAGTTTTCTGGTCTTTCACTTTGGGACTTTTTTCAATTTTAAGGAGCCCACTCCACTGCACAGCATGGGGAGCTGGGAGGGCAGAGATGAATCATCTCCAATTAGATAGAGCATCCACCAGAAAGAGTGTTATTAAAGGAAAGCAACTTGTTCTTCTGATGGATACCTCACCTTTAGAATGGATACCATAGCAGTAACATTGAAAGGTCGAGGGTCTGGGTAGAAGACTCATACCAGAAAAGTGCTGTAGAACTGTGTGGGCGAAGTGACTTTCCTTCCGGACCCGTCAAGGCACTAGTATTTCATGAACTGATTCATTGACAACAACTTAGCATCCTGGCAGTTTTCTGGAACAGATCCCCCCTCTCGCCAAAGCCTTTGTAGCAGTCTGAGCCCTTGTGGAATGCGCCCACATACCTTCAGGGTGCATAGCATATTTTGATGTAGAGGACTATCTACCTTGAGAACCCCCTTTGTACCACCATGCGTTTTCTTACACCAGAAAACCCCACAAGCAACTTACCACCACACAAAGGTATTTTTTGTGCGATAAATGTACAACCTGAGTTCCCTCTTAGAGTTCAAGCAGTGGAATCTCTCCTCTTTCAAGGGGTAAGGGGGTGCAAAAAACCACTGGAAGAGTGATTAACTGGC
Organism: Lissotriton vulgaris; assembly: GCF_964263255.1. Lineage (NCBI taxonomy): Eukaryota > Metazoa > Chordata > Amphibia > Caudata > Salamandridae > Lissotriton > Lissotriton vulgaris. Next base: position 1,037,179,012 of record NC_141685.1, read on the forward strand.
CAAAGTGGAAGGGATCAATTGGTCTGTAAAGAAGGCGTAGTAGGGCGATTGCACCGAAAGCACCTGCAGTTCACTCACTTAGCATGCTTGCGTAATTGCAACGAGAAAGACAGTTTTAATTGTCTAGGGCCTTAAGGAACCGCTCTGCATATGCTCATAGGGCGTGTATATGAGAAATGTCAAGACCAAGTTCAGGTCACAGTGGGGCATACCAAATGGTTTTGGGTAAACATGTGAATCAAACCTTTTATAAAATGCATCACAATCAGTGACTTAAGCAAACAAGGTTTTTTTTTTTTGCAGAGTTTTATATAGTGCGAACTTGACCCGAATCATGTATCAGAGCGCTTTACCAGTTACGTTACATGTGGACTCACATTCATTTTAGTTAGACACAGGAAGATTAAGTAATTTGCTCAGAATCACAGGATGTTCAGCGTCATTGCCGAGACTCGAACCCAGTTCCCCAGATTCGTGGTAGACCGTCCTAGCCTTTAGGCCAACTCCTCTCCCCAGGTAGGTCAGGTAAACACAGAAAGGCTGAAAAGGCTGATAAATATCTTATCACTGTGTTACCATAAGGCTCCGCTAGGCTAAAGAAAGAAGAAACAAAAAAAAAAGATTAGAAAGTTTGGCTTGTATGGGGGTCAGCGTTTCGGGCACCACACCAGGCAAGAAAAAAATGAACCAGTGTAGATTGACTTAATGTAATGGAAGCAGGCCGCAAGAATGGAATCTACCTGTTGGCAGGTCAAATTCATTCAGCTACTGCATCTCAATCTCTACACATGCAGCTATAGGTTGTGAAGCTTCATATAGAGGAGCCTGCCCTGCTTCCAAGACATGAGTTCCTCTCGAAGTTTGACCAGAGGACAAATGCTTAGGAACTTTGAGTACCACTGTCTCTTGATCCAGTCTCTCTTTATCTCACAGAACTTTAGTCAGGAGAAGTATCAGTGGAAATTGATACAACAATCCTTCCTTCCATTCCAGATGGAATGGGTCTCTGAATGAGTGCCTTGGAGGACGCTCAAGTGAGTAAATGTGTTGATAATGTGCATTGTTGATGGTGATGAATAGATCTAAACAGGGCGTACCAAACGGCTCGAAAAACCCCTTCGCCACCTTGGGATAAATAAGCGACTTGTGGTCTATCAGACAGCACGTGCTCAGTTTGTCTGCTCTGGAATTTAAAGTCTCTCTGAGGTGGTTAGTGACCAGAAATATGTTTTGGCTGTCTAGTTACATCCACAGGTGTAGCCCCTTCTGACCACACTCAGTCCTCCTTGTGCAGTAGCACAAGTCAGTCGTATTGTCCAGTAGTCCTGCCCTGACCTCCCTTTCATGGAGCAAGATTAAGATTACTACTCTATGCTCCGGGAGACAGATTTAGAGTTGGCTCTTCACTAGAGACCACAGACGTTTGCAATCCACCTCTCCCACGAAGCGACCCCAAACCCAGAAGTGATACATCTGTCACCATTGTAAACTCTGGGTGAGAGAGAGACAGCAGCTTTCTGCAGGCCGGGATGTCTTCCATCAGTCATCACTAAATATCTAGTGGTATGTCCCTTGAGATCTGAATTAAATTGTATAGGCATCCCTGCTTGATGCTGGGCCCATTAACATTTGAGGCTCCACTACAGGGCCAATATGTTTAACCTGGCTCTCAGGATGAGTAGGACACACCAAGCTAGAAGACCAAGAAGCCTTAAAGCCATTCTCACCAATATACAGGACAGATCCTGAAACATAGGGACGATATCTGAAATGTCCCAGACTGGCTGCAGAGGAGCATTGGCCCTGAACATCAACATGTCCAGAAATGCTGCAATGAATGGAAGTCTCTCTGTGCTGGGATCATGTGAGGCTTCAGCTGTTGATGGTGAAATCCAATAATGGCAGGAGTTCAGCTGTCAACTGAATGTGATCCATGACTGACAGCAGCAAGCTCGCCTTTCACAACCACTTGTCGAGGTAAGGGGAAACATGTCTACCAATCTCAGAAGATGGGCAACAACCACTAACATCACTTTCATGAACACCCAAGGAGCAGATGTAGGGCCAAAGGGTATCATGGCAAATTGAATGTGTCCCTGGCCCACCTTGAATTACAGATAAAAAAGTTCAAGGATGACATCCAGTCTCCTGAGACGAGAGCTGACAGGATCAGTCTCATATTGAGCAGTTTGAAAATCTTTTTATTGAAAGAAAAATTCACAACCAACTCCATAACATTATACAGCAGTGAGCAGCAGCAAATCATGGACAAATAAAAGCAAGCACCATCATGGCTATAGAATCATCCAACCCATCAAGTCCCACCCACCGGACTTCAACCCTACCACTATACCACCCCAATGGACCCCTCCAGCTCAGACAGTCAAGGACAAAACCCCCCTCCCCCCTTCATATTACTCCCTACCCTGAGTGCCCCACCCCACCCCATAGGACAACCACTACTGCGGGGAACCTGGGCGCAAGTAGCGTCACATGCCTACAGTGGAGGCACTGCACAGCCCACAGCCACCCACTCCAGCCTGCGCCCTTCTCACATCGGTTCTCCATTCGGCTGTGAATCCAACCACTCCCCTCTGTAGCGCCTCCACGCTGCCCATATCCTGTCCCATTTCTTAGGGCAGCCTCAGCTTTTGTAAATTACCTTCTCTGCCCGCTGGCACCAATCTAAGTCTCGCTCCCACTCTTCCACCGTCGGCATTAGATCACTGCCCCACAACCGTGCTACGTTTCTTTTTGCTACCATGCTCGCAAGGGCTAACCATACCATGTCCCACTTAGGCTAGGCGATATCACTGGTTACTCCTAACACATGCCACCTAGCCTCGAGCGGCACCTCCGCTCCCACCACTTCGGCCATGATGTCTGTCGCCCTGGACCAAAATGCCCTGATCTTTGCACAGTCCCATGGAATATGGAAGAAGGTGCCCTCTTCCCCGCACCCCCTGAGGCAGAAGCGGGAAGTCGCATCCCCTATTCGATACTGTGTTGTACGTGGAGTGTATGAGCGGTGCAGGATGCGAAGTTGGACCAGCCGGAACCTTGCACGAATCGCCACCTCTCTTGGGCACTGCAGGGCCTCCCCGCAGTCGTCATCCTCCAGCAGCCCCAGGTCAGCTTCCCACCGTTCCCGCAAGGGCCCCAGCATGTCTTGGACATTGTTGCTGAGTTTTTTTATACGTGAGCGAGATTCCTTTATCGATCATGGGGTCTAATAACAACCTGTCCTCCAACGGGGCATACTCAGGCAGCTTCGTCCCTGGGGCCAGGTGCCGGCGCAAGGCAGACTTAAGCTGGTGGTAGTGGAGGAATTCTCCGTCCGCCATCTGATATTCAGCCTGTAGACCTGCAAAGGTCACCATTTCTCCTCGTTTCCAAACGTCCCCCAGTACCTCAATACCTATCAGGCCCCATCGGCGTAGGTTTTTCAATTTCGTCACGGCTGGTAGAAAGGATCCAGCCCACAAAGGAGTCTGCTCCGTAAGTTTTGCCTCCCATCCGAGCAACTTCGTCGCTTTTCTCCAGACCGCGGCCACCGCTGCCGTTTGTGGAGGGAGAGGAAGGCCCGCCTGCCTCTAGCATATAGAGCTGCTAGATATGTGTCGCTGCCAAAGTCTAGTCTGTCCACCCTATAGGCTGGTTCTTCCAGAGGCGAAAACACCCATCCATTCACGTTGACTAGTTGTGTCGCCCAATAATAGAGACGGATATCTGGTACAGCAAGCCCACCCTCGTAGGGGCCCCTTTGCAGTTTTCTGAGGGCTATCCTAGGACACCCGCCGCTCCACAACAAGGAGCGTTGTTCAGACTCAATCGTCCGAAAGATCTGGTCCGGGACCAGAAAGGGAGCACATTGTAAAACGTACAGCAAGCGCGGGAGGGTTATCATTTTAAATAGGACGGCTCGCCTCATCAGAGAAAGTGGGAGCATTCTCCAATGCTCCACATCACCGCGCAGCCGATCTAAATGCGCCGTGACATTCAAACGCAGGAAGTCTGATTCAGAATGCGTAATCCAGATCCCTAAATACTTTTAAAACATCCCTCCAGGGGATGTCTCCGCATTCTGCCGGTAGTCGGGGCTGCGGCCCGCTAATACATGCCCCAGGGACTTACCCCAGTTTATGCGATATATAGAGTAGGTGCCGAACTCTCCTATAATTTCCATCAGCCTCTGCATGGAGGCTGCCGGCCTCTGGACATACAGGAGAATGTCGTCCGCGTACAGGGAGATACGCTCCTCCCATCCCCCACCCAGATAGATACCCCACACCAAGGGGTCCGTCCAGATCCAGTGCGCCAGAGGTTCCAACGCTAGTGCGAACAGGGTGGGCGAGAGGGGGCAGCCCTGCCGCGTGCCCCGTCAGAGGCAAAACTCACCTGATAGCACTCCATTCGCCCGGACTCTTGCCAGTGGTGCAGTGTATAACAGTTGCACCCATGCTCGGAAGTGTTCTCCGAAGCCCAATTTTTCCAGAACTGCTTAGAGGCACTGCCACTCGATACTATAAAACGCCATATGGGTGTCTAGAGATAGCAGGGCTGCCGGCACCCCTGGCTTCGCAGAAACCATTTGCAAGACCCCAAACAGGCGCCGTAGATTGAGACGGGTGCTTCTGTGGGGCATAAAGCCCGACTGATCCGAGTGCATCAGGGACTGTATGACCGCCCCCAATCTTGTGGCCAGAATTTTACAGAGGACCTTGGTCTCAAAGTTAAGTAAGGAGATGGGTCTGTAGGAGCTGCACAGCTCCTGCGGTTTACCGGCTTTGTGAATTAGGACGATCGTTGCTGACCGCAAGTCTCTGGGGAGTACCCCCACCTGCTTGGCTTCATTAAACATACTTAGCATGTAAGGTGCTAGGCGGCTCGACACACAACCAAACGGCTCGGCCGGGAAACCGTTGGGTCCCGGTGCCTTTCCCACCCGCAGGTCACCCATGGCGTTCTCTACCTCCTGGACCATAATGGGTGAATCTAGGATATCCTTATCTGCCTGTTCCAGGGTAGGTAGCTGCAGGGGTGCCAAAAAGTCTCGATATTCCTGGTCCTGACGCGCCGAGTGAGCCTGATAAACCGCCTCATAGTACCTTGCGAATTCCACCGCAATCTCCTCGCCCGTGACTCGCATAGATCCATCAGCCCGTTGGATCCCCGGGATCCAGTTATGATCTCTGTCCCGCCTCTCTAGCCAGGCTATCATCTTGTTGGCCTTGTCCCCCAGATCATATACGCGTCTCTGGATTGCTAGGGCATGGGATCTCGCCTGATCAGTAAGCAAATCTCTAATCTCCTTTTCGAGGAGCTGCTGCCGATGCAACCTATCTCGAACCTGCTCAAGGGACTCGTTAGTCGCAGTCTCAAGGGCCCGAAGGTCCCGTTCCAGTTGGTCAATTTGTGCGGTTTTCTCCTTACGGCGTTTCTCGACCTCCGTCTGTACAAAGTCCCTAGCCACCGTCTTATAAGCCTCCCACACCACCCCAGGAGAACTGACAGATCCCACTTTCTCCAAAAAATATTGGTCGACCCGTTCCCTAAATACTTCCTGAAACTCCTGGACCTTGAATAAGAAGGCATCCAACCTGGGAGGACCGGCTCGGCCCCGGTCCGGACCGCACCAGTGCACCTCGACAGGGGAGTGGTCTGATATCCCCCTAGCTCTGTGACACCCACCCTGGAACAGATCCATGCTTCCAACCTGCGTGAAAATGTGGTCAATCCTGGACCCTGATCCATGAGCAGCCGAAATGTGGGTGTATTGTCGAGTCGTGGGATTATGTGCCCGCCATAAATCTACCAACCCCATGGCTCTTACAAAATCTCGAAAGTGGCAAGTCTCCCCCCTGACAGGGAGTGTCTGTGACCTATCTAGCTCCCTTTCCATGACGACATTCATATCGCCCCCCAGGACCAGTATCCCTGGTGGCATGTCCAGCAACAACTTCCCGATGTCGGGGAGAGTAGCGCTGCGTAACCTAGGCAGGATATACAAGGAGCAAAGATTAATAGTCCTCCCCTCCCATTGAGCAGCGAGCGCCGCGTACCTCCCAAGGGGATCCAGCCATTGTTTTCTGATCACCAAAGGTAGCGTGTTCCTAATGAGGATTCCCACCCCTCTCAAGCCTGTAGTAAAGCCAGCATGTGCCTGCATCGTATACCCAAATCTATTGAGGGCCTTGCAGTGGTTCCCCAGCAGGTGCGTCTCCTGGAGGAGGACGATATCTGGCGCGTATCTATGTAGATACTGAAGTACCAAGGTGCGTTTGATCTTATTTTGTAGTGTAGAAGATGGCCGTGCACTGCGTGATTATGTCTGCGGTTTAAGGCGTACTTCGTGCTCCTTAGGGATACTCCCCGCTCAGGAGTATGTGAAAATAATTGAAGACAGCACTGGCACTAAATGTGCAAGTGTCACCTAGGGCACTGAAAAATTGGTGCTGAAAAATCCAGCGTTTGTGTGATCAATAAAGTTTTTCAATTAGAGTTTTTTTTAAATAAAGTTTTTTACACTTTGTATCTTCTTAAGTATTTTATTCATACTGTTGTGATCTGTTCAATATGATATCGTAATCACATTCATTGATTGTCCATCGGTATATTCAACTTTCTTATTTTTTATAAATGAAAAACCACATTCCTTCCAATGCATTTCGGCCGAGGGGCCTTCATCGGGGAAGTCTGTGAAACAAGAAATGCATCCATCACTCTTTTTCTTCAACACACAAAAAAAAAATGTACATATAATATATAACACAGTGTCTTAATCCAACCTAAATGTTCTAACTAAATGACACATATGAAATTTCAATACATTGCACACACTTCTAAGCAAGTATTTGTCTACCCATGTTTAAGGATTCTGTTTAATGTGACAACCCTCCCTGTGGGGTTTCACAATGTTGCACTGATATCAATCGTGTTAAAAAACGCATCGCCGTGTAAAGATGTGTCAAGTAAAGCGGGTTCAATGACGGTTAAATAAAACTCTGAGTGTTTGTATCTAAAACATAGGAAATGTTACATGTATCAACCCGCATCGGTTGTTTACTAGCTAGCCTACCCGAACTTAATGAAAAGTTACGCGCGTCAATTGTCGTTTTTATGAGCCCCTAGTCGGTTGCTTACCGGGTTCGTCCTGTTTAGGGCGTCCTATGGCGCTGCATGGAAAGCTGTCCTCGGTGTGGAGAAGTTCGCGTGTGACGCGTGGGGTGTGGCTTAAAACATAAGATTGCGCGCGTGTTTACTTAAAGGGCTATATGCATAAGTTTAAAGGGGCTGTACGCTATGCTAGCGCTTGAGATACCGGAGTATATTAAAGGGGCGACATGAAATGTATCTATATTATCGGTAGTCCGGTGGGTGCACAATGAAATTAAAATACAGTAAACTACTTTAAAAAATCCATGATTAAGTACAGCACAAAACATTACTTATTACATTATACATGACTTGAAATCAAAATGAAAACTTGGGAAAATGTCGGTATTTAGCACAGCACAAAACGTGTATTAGTGCATTATATATGGTGTTCATAAATAGCAACTGAATTCTGTCCGTTCATTGATCCCCTTGGGGGACAAAGTCTGTAAGTGGTATATCCAGTAGTTTTCACGTTTTAAAAGAGTTTTTTTGTTATCTCTTTCTTCTTGTCTTTCCACCACTTCCAATATACAAGCCTTAATTTGGTTCACTTGGTGGTTATGTTCAATGAAATGGGTTGCCACTGCTCATTTTAAAACCTTAGTTCTGATGTTACTTTTATGCTCAGTGAGCCTTATTTTGAATTTCCGTTCCGTTTGCCCAACATAGGCTTTTCCGCAAGGGCACTTTATCATGTATATGATGTTTTTCGTGTCGCAAGTTGCATTTACTTTTAACTTGATTTTATTCCCTCTCATAGGATGCGTGATGGTGTTGCCTTCCATTATGTTGTTGCAATTACTACAGTTTTTGCAGGGAATTGTGCCTTTGAATTTTATGTTGGGTTTAATTGTGGTCGGGCTCTTAATGATTTCTCCTAAATTTCTTGCTCTGGTGAATGCGAATATTGGTTCATCCGCAAAAATGTTATTGAAATCAGGTTCAGTCTGTAACATTGGCCAATGTTTTTTGATAGTTCTTTTGAACAACGGGCTCACCGTGGAGTATTTACTTACACACGTTATTTTGGGTTCTTTTTTGGTTTTGGATGTGGAGAGTAGTGTTCTTCTTTCTTTTAGTTGAACTCTTTCCAATGCTGAATTTAGCACCGTCTCTGGATATCCTCTTTTTTTGAATCGTTGTAACATGATTTGTACTTGCGTCTTTGATTCCTCAGGGTCTGAAACAATTCTTTTAACTCGAAGGAGTTGTGAGTATGGTAGGTGTTGTTTGAGAGGAGTTGGGTGGAAACTCTTATTTTGTAGGCCATTAACGTTCCACGATAGAATGCCAATGTGCCAAGCGTGTGGTGTGTGCATCCTGGGTAAATACCACGATCAGCCGTAAAGGCAGGTGCCCGCTCAACCCCCCCCCTCCTCCCGCCTGTCCACTACCTGTGCCAAAGGAGCCAAACCAAATACATTATAAACAGAACAAAGAAAAATGAACAGTCCCTCATCCGACTTCCACCATCAACCAGAACAACCCCCCCTCTGTGCAACCCTGCCACGCCCGCCAACGTGGTCAGGCATCCCTCAACAAGCAGAGCGCCTGTAGCCCTTAACACGAAAATCCAGGGGGGTGTGAGCTGTTACTCAAACCTGCAACTTGAGGACTGCCTTCGGCCCCACATCACAATTCGTAACTGGCCCCAGCCTGCCCAGTAGAGCCCAGAACAATACAATTGTGGAAAGGACATTGCCAGGCCTCCCACCTCCCCCCGGGCCGCCTCCCAACCTATGAAGACAAAGTGAAATGAATATACATGACAACTCCCATCATATAGGACCGCCCCCCTCAGCGGACACTTTTGGCATTAGCTCGTTTAAGTCTCCCCCTCCACTGATGCATCCCGTTCCTTAGAGCATTCTCCATGACCACCTCCGGTGACAGCCCAAGTCAAAAACATAAAATGTCAGAATACATCACGTTCACATAAGGCGTCTTCCATACTGCACAACAGTCCTGGCCACTTCACCCCATGTCCGGCGAGGCAGACAGACTCCGGCCTCGAGTCTTGCGGGGGGCAAGGAATGCCTCCATCGCTGGTGTCCACTCCCCAAAGAGCCAGCCGACGACGCTGGAGACTGAGGCGCCATATTCCTCCAGTTGTCCCTCAGTCCTGAGCCCGCTGCGCACCCACTCTCCTCCAACCAGGAGTGTGCATCTTCTGGTGAGGTGAAGAACATGGATTTACCATCAACTAGGATCTTGAGTTTTGCCGGGAAAAACATCATGTATTTGATGCCTTTTTCTCGAAGCACTTTCTTGACCCCGTCGAATGACCGCCGCTCCTGCTGCACCTTCAGCGTAAAGTCTGGGAAGAACCTGATGACTGCATTATCCAGATGGAAATCCCCCCGCTGGCGGGCCGCCTGCAAGATGGCGCCGCGGTCTCTATAATTGAGGATCCTCGCGATTATCGTTCGTGGTGGGGCCCCTGGGCGCGGCTGGGGGACCGGAGCCCTATGAGCTCGCTCAACAGCAAAAAACTTCGATAGGCGTCTGGGCTGCAGGTGCTGGAGAACAAGCTCTTCCAGAAATAAATACACGCTCGGCCCCTCCATCTTCTCCGGTACCCCCACCACGCGTATATTGTTGCGGCGGGCCCTTCATTCCTGATCCTCCAACCTGGCCACCACAACCTTCTGCTGGTGTGTGTCGCCGGACTTGCTGCTGTAATTGTTTTGTAGTACTTTGGAGTTCCGCAAAGTCTGCAGCATTCTGGGTGGCTTTCTCTGAGGTTTTATTCAAGTCCGCCCGTAACCAAGTCATTTCTATGGAGACCTTATCGATCTTTGATTCTAGCGTGGTCCCCAGTGTCTGAATGGCCTTCATGATTGAAGTTAGAGACGGCTCTTGTGTGCCCGTCAGGGTGCCAGCCTGCGCCTCAGCTCCACCACCCGCCACCGCAGTGTAGTTGTCCATAGTATTAGTCTGGGTCATCATAGATTTTTTGGGGGGTCTCATGATCGCGTTCCCAAGCACCGGGCCTTCCCCTGGAAACGCACGGGGGGAGCCTCTCTCTCCGCGGTGTCGCCCCACCGTCCGGGCCGCACCCGGAGGCCCGTGTCCCGATCGTACACTCCGCCGGTCAATGGAAGGGGGGCACCACCTCCTCGCCCCCCTATCCGAAGAGGGAGTCGCCTTCCACTTTGCGATGTCCACGTGCCCCAGAAGTCGCAGCGCAGCCTGTGCTCCTTCCACACTCCTGCGCAATCACCAGTCCGCTTCGTGCCAGCACCCTCTGCAGTCGGCGGTTAATACCTGCCCGTGGGGCCCCCCAAACGTCCAGCACCAGAGCCCCGGCCAAAAGCTCTCTCCTACCTCTTCGCAGTCCCAGCGGAAGGTGCCTGCCAAAAGTAATGCCAGATGGTAGTCCCCAGGCCTCAGATCATGACAGTTCGCTCCCTCCAATTCAGACTGTGTGTGGGGGGCTGTTAATAATGGCCGCAGGCCTCGCCCCCGAACTGGCGTCTCACACCGGCACCATGTATTTCCAGCCGGCCTCAGAACCCCTCGAGGCCGGCGTCCTCCACTGCGATGCGGGCCACACCGGGCCCCAAGCCGCCACCAGCCAGCTCGGGACCTCCGAGCCCCACCAGAGCCCGATGCGCCGCACCGGGCGCCCGAGAATCGCCGCAGGGTCCAGTACCCGACAGGCTTCCCCAACAAGCACCGCTCACTCGCGGTTGGCCTGTGCGACCCTCAAGCCGGGGACTCCCTCCAAGTCGCGGGATGTCACAGGCGCCAAAGCCGCTGCAGCCGGATCAGGCCCCGCCAGCGCCGATCGCGCAGACCCTCAAGGAGCTACCCCGGGTCCGTCCCCCGGCCGGCGCCCCTCACCAGCAGCGCTTCCTCACGGCCGGCCTCGGGATCACTCGAGGCCGGTGTCTTCTTTTGTAGTGCAGGCCGTAAGCAGGCCCTGGACCGCCGCCACCGAATACAAGGCAGCCGCGCCGGGTAGAGAGCCCGGGGCACCTCCCTCCAGCACCGGAGCCATTAATGAAGCCGCTCCGGCCTCCAGGACGGTAAGGCCACCGGATTATGTGCGGATTTTGGGGGCCTCAGCAGATCCTCGCAGGAGCCGCGCTAGAATGCGGCCATCTTAGGTGCCGCTCAGCCACGCCCCCCATATTGAGCAGTTTGGACCTGTCCTTCCTCAGAAAGAGGTTGAGCAGCAGAGGTGCAATAACAGGCCTGAAGCCTTCATCCTGCTTGGCAAGGAGGAAGTAACAAAAGAAGCATTGTCTTCACTTCTCCTAGTCCAGCACCCATTCAATGGCAACTTTGGGCAACCTAAGGTTCATTTCCTGCATTACAATTACAGAGTGCTCCTCTGAAAGTCTCTCCGGTGTGGGAGAAAAGGTGGAGCAGGGAGAAAATGAAAGACAGGAGAGAGCCCCTTTAAAAAATGCGTAAGGCCCACCTGATAGATCTCAAGCTGGGAATGAAAGGTTATAGTCTGCTCCTACCGGCCAGGCATGAGAGGGCAAACTAAAGGAGCTTGGTAGCGACAATAGTAGGCGATGAATAACTGGTGTACTGCTGTCCCTGCTGGATTGACCAGTTTAAGCTGGTGCCATGTCCACGGCCTTGAAAGGAATATCTGCTGAATTTCTGTATTGGTGGGGAAAATACTTGCTGGTGCCAATAGCCCCAAAGATCATAGTGTTGCACGACTATCCTTGAATCATTCCAGAGTCAAATCAACTTTTTTTCCAAACAGCCTTGAGCCCTTAATCAATCAATCAATTAGGGATTTATATAGCGTGCTACTCACCCGTGAGGGTCGCAAGGCGCGGGGGGGGCAGCGGTTCCGGGTCAGTCGAAGAGCCAGGTCTTGAGGTCTCTCCTGAACGTGTGCAGGGTCGGGGAGCGTCTGATGTTCACAGGGAGCTCGTTCCAGGTTTTCCCTGCGATGTAGGAGAAAGCTCTCCCGCCGGTTTTGTTTTTGCGGATGCGGGGGACCTCTGCCAGGGCGAGGTCGGCAGAACGGAGGTTCCTATTGGGTACGTAGAAGGATAATCTCTCATTGAGGTATTTTGGGTCAGACGTTGGGGAGGGATTTGTTGGCGTGGGTGAGGAGTTTAAAGGTGATCCTCTTTATGACGGGGAGCCAGTGGAGGTCTCGTAGGTGTTGGGTCTTGTGCTCGTGGCACGGTGTCCCAAGGACAAGTCTGGCTGCGGCGTTCTGGATGGTTTGGAGCTTGTGTAGAAGAGTTTTGTTGATTCCGGCGTAGAGGGTGTTTCCGTAGTCAAGTCTGCTGGTTATGTGTGTGTGGGTGATGGTCCTTCTGCAGTCGGGGGGATCCATTTGAAGGTCTTATGGAGGATGCAAAGGCAGTTGAAGCTGGTGGAGGCAACTGCGTTGATCTGGCGGTCCATGGAGAGGGAGGAGTCAAGGATGATACCGAGGTTTCAAGCGTGGTCTGTAGGGTTGGGTGGGCTCCCGAGGGCGGAGTGCCACCGGGTGTTGTCACAGGCAGAGGTGCAGGGTCCGAGGATGAGGACCTCGGTTTTCTCTGAGTTTAGCTTCAGGCAGCTGTCCTTCATCCAGGCTGCCACGTTCTTCCTTCCTTCCTGGAAGCAGAGTCTGGTGTCTTCGGTATTCTTTGTGAGCGAGAGACTGAGCTGAGTGTCGTCCGTTTAGGATACGATGCTAAGCCCATGCTGTCTGACGATGGCGGCGAGGGGGGCCATGAAAATTCTAAAACAAGAAATAAAATCACTATCTACGTCTTGGGTGTTCAGAGAAAGGAAAGTATATGTCACAGTAAACTTCACCTTCTCTTGAATGATGCATTAGTGTTTATTCTTGGAGAAAAGAACAAATTATCTTGCAGTGAATTATTTGGAATTACTTCCTGTAACCAGAAACTGGTGGATAATTATTAGTTTTGTAAAAGCATGGTAAGTTGTTGGATTTAATAGGCTACCTGTTAGGTAACCTCAACAAGGGCTAACTTTAAAACTGCACTTCCTCTTGTCTCTTTACCTATTTTCCTCATTCCCATTCCCCCATTTCTATGCATACTTGTGTATTTCTCCTAGAAATTCACAAGTAAGTCACACTTAAGCCTGGAGTAAGACACTCCTATTTAAAGAATACGTTTTGGGAATCCACTCTGAATACTATGATGCAATTCACATTCAAGACATGAGTAAGACACAACCACTCAAAAATAAAACTTTGAAAATCAGGTGCATAAGGAAGCTTATCTTACTCTGTAAACTCATGAATATCCTCACACATAAGGCTGGAGTAAGCCACAACTACTCATGGAAAATGATTTAGCCTCCAGGTGGCACCTGCATACTCATACTTCCTGAAGCTCCTCTATGTGGTCAGTTTATGGAGCGTTGTAATCAAGACTTATGGTTGCTTTCTCTCATCAAACAGAGAAACTTGCTTTGACAGCTCTCTGTCCCATGAATTTAGCCTGCAGAGCATGCGCAACCTTCCCTGTCAGCACTCTGATCAGGAGCGTCACATAACGTGGCCTTTTGAGTACTTGCTGTCAGTGTGGCAATAGTGATCAGGGACAGGGGGTGATTAGGGCGGAGAAAGGCAAAGAGGTGACAAATGCCTCATCTGTCAAAGAGGTGGCGGAAACTCCTCCCACAAGTCCCTTCCAGCGTAATCATGAGCCCAATACGTGCCCTCACCTGAGCAGCTGGACACTGTTCAATCGCCATACTTTCTGCCCAGCCAAAAGCAGCAGCCGAATGTGAGGCCTAGGGAACCATAGCCAGTATCCCACCAGTAATGAAAGGCAGGGTGTTTTTATCAAGTCTCGCATTTGTTGGGGTTGCGAGATTTGCTGCAGAGTAATCTAAGGGACACTATTTTGAACACATTGAGGACGCAGTCGCCGAGCAAACGGAGCTGAGGCAGGAAATAATTAAAGCAGGCGCAGTGCTAAAATATAAGGTATGGTGCCTGTGCCATGGTGATATAAAAAAATGTAAAAACACGAGGTAGGAAAAAATTTAAATAAAATAAGCGGGCGCTGTGCTAAAATATAAAGCACGATGCCCGTGCATTTTAAGTTATGTGCATGGCGGCCCGTGAAGCGGGCGCCATGGTGATAACAACAACAAAAAAACATGACATCGGATGCCATGCTTGGCACCATGGTAATACAATACAAAATAAAAGAAGTAGTCCCTAAACAGAACAAATCAAAATTTACAGCGTAATAAAACTGTAGTTGGTCGGTGCTCCTTGCGATACAACGGAAGTGATGTATCAGGAGCTCCAACCAATAAGAAGCTAGACAAGAAGGCAGGCCAGCAGTCAGCCTATGGTAAGCAAAGGTGGGATTACACATGTATACTGACTACAACAGGTCTTGCAGACAGTGCCTGCGCGCTGACGCTTGACCTAAAAGGCACCTCAGCTATAGAGCTCCTTTTAATGGCATAGACCATTTCTACTCACAAAAACCATGTTTTAATACAAAATCTCACAGTTGTGATGTTTCTTATATTCCTATTAAGTGAATCCACCAACATATACAGCTAATGAGCAATTTGCTTACCTTCAGTAATGCTCTTTCTGATGTGATACACTACCTACCATCGATTCATCTCTAAAATATCACCAGGTGCCAGACTGGATCTGGAGAACTCTTTAGAAAGGCTTCTACACGCCACTAGGAGGTGTTGTGTGGCTCAATGCTGACTTCAAACCGTGCATATTAGCCCCATACAGTGCCCTGATGTCAGTTTATCCCCTTCTACGCTGATGACGGAGCGGTTCCGTCATCAGAATCGGTTGGGCTGTGCTGATAAAGGAACCGCTCCATCATCAGCACAGCCCCCGGGGGAAGTGCTGGCGCCCCCCCCCGGCATCGATTGTAGTCTTTTAAGCAGGGATGGCAGCGGAAGAGTTTCCGCTGCCACCCCCGGCCCCCCACGCTTCCTGATGACGTCAGCGCTCACAGCGCGCAACAACATCATCAGGAAGTGCTGGATGCGCTGGAAACCATTTGTTTCCAGCGCGTCCTGGAGTAAGAGGTGAGTTTGTGCCTAACCCCCCCCGGGGCAGATCGGTTTCTTTATTTGGCCTTTCTGCCCCAGGGGTGGGCAGAAAACCCCACTAGACACCAGGGAGTGTTTTAAATTTGAAACAGAATGCAACCCCTTGGGCAAGGGTCACTTCCTTATGGGCCTAATTAATTTGGTAGACTTCTCTGCCCCCCCCCCCCCCCCCCCCCTTGGGGATAGATTTTCTCATTAGACTGTTGCAGGTTGCGGTTTCGTTACTGGTGGTTCTGCTGTTTGTGTAGTTGCATGTGTTTGGGAAGAGACCTTTTTTGTACAATTTCAATGTAAATGTGTTTTTTGCAAAGTGTGTATGTAATAATACCAGTATGTTTTGTTTCTGTTTTTTGTGTGTCTAAAAAATGTTTTGCATGTGTGCTTGATGTGTATTTTGCTTTCTGTAGATTTTTCTTTTCTTCTTTCTATTTGCTGTGTCTTTGCAGAGTAGGTGCTGTTGAGTGTAGCTGTCCCTTGTAAGTGAATTGTAAAGTTTTTCAGTATATAGATCCTTGTGATAAAGGCACACTTTTTTTACTTACTTTGCACAGTGTTGGTTGTTGACCTGTTTGTGCAGTCTCCTTTCTTGGTAAGGATAATGGCTAGCCGCCGGATTACAGCTCAGCAAGTTGTTGGAATGCTTTTTGATTCTTCCTCTGACCATGATCCAGAGACTGACTCTGATTCTGTGGCAGAGGTGGGAGGGGAAGATTCAGGAAGTGAGTTTTCTCTCCACATGGCATTATCTGATGATGAAGATACTCTGAGTGCTGATGAAGCTACCTTTGGTGTGGATGAAGTGCCTGTGTTAGAGGAGGACATTACTGTGCCGCAAGAGGCATCTGGGCTGCAGCCTGGGGCTGCTACACTTCCCGTTGGTATAGTGAGACAAGAGGCATCTGGGTTGCAGCCTGGGGCTGCAAGACTTCCCGTTGGTATGGTGAGTCAAGAGGCAGCTGGGAGGCAGCCTGGGGCTGCAAGTCTTCCCGTTGAAAATGCTGTCCTCTGGGTTGCCCCAGGCATGGTGCAGCCGGCATTGCCAGACTTTACTGGTGTTCCAGGGTGTAGGGTGAACACTGAAAACTTTTTGCTGATTGATTTTTTTCAGTTGTTTATGGATGATGTGTTTTTGGCAGAGATTGTTGAGCAGACTAATTTGTATGCCGAACAGTTTTTGAGGGAGAACAGTGCCAGCCTTAAGCCCCACGCTAGAGCTACCCGGTGGACTCCCACAAATCTGGAGATGAAGAGGTTCTTGGATTTAACTTTTTTGATGGGCTTGCTTAGGAAGCCATCAATGGCTACATATTGGTCTACTAGACCCTTGATGGCAACTGCTATATTTCCGGCAGTCATGAGTCGTGATAGGTATTAGCTTCTGCTTCGGATGATGCATTTTGTCAATAATGGTTTAGCTTTGCCACAAGATCACCCTGATTGTGACCGTCTTTTCAAGATTCGGCCTCTCATTGATCACTTTGTTGATCGATTTTCTGAGATCTATGCTCCAGGGAAAGAAATTGCAGTGGATGTGTCTTTGGTGTTGTTCAAGGGCCGCTTGGTTTTCAGGCAATACATTCCTAGTAAGAGGGCACGCTATGGAATTAAACTGTATATGCTGTGTGACAGTCGGACTGGATATGTCTCTAACTTCAGGGTGTACACTAGTAAGGAATCCAGGATTAACCCCCACTTTTGGAGTGACTGAGAAAATTGTGTGGGAACTTGGTAGAGGATTATTTAACAAAAGCCATCATTTATATGTAGATAACTTCTACACTGGTGTGCGGTTGTTCAGGGAATTTGCCAAAGTGGACACTGTCGCTTGTGGCACAATCCGCTCTAACCGTAAAGGTTTCCCAAAATAACTTGTTTGTCAAAAGCTTGTCCGGGGACAGTGCAGTGCATTGCATTGCGAGGAGCTTCTAGCTGTGAAGTTTTCAGACAGGAGAGATGTCTACATGTTGACTACCATCCATGATGAAAGCAATGAACCAGTGACTGTTTGGGGTGAGGTTGCTGAAGCGCGCAAACCTGTGTGCATTTTAGAATATAATAGGCACATGGGTGGTGTTGACAGAGTAGATCAGAGGTTGGAACCGTATGCTGCTCTTCGTAAGGCTTACATTTGGTACAAGAAGTTGGCTATCCATCTTTTCCACTTGGCAACCTTCAATGCTTTTGTTGTGTTCCAGGAATCTTGTCCTCAGTCGAAGATGACTTTTGTAAAGTTTCAGGAGTCTGTAATAGGCAGCCTTGTTTTAGTGGAACAGGCAAGTGTTCCTAGAGTTGGAGTGGTGGAGGATGTTGCTAGATTGAAAGATCGCCACTTTTCTGATCACATTCCTCCTACATCCTCAAAAGACTTTCCCAGTCAGAGATGTAGAGTCTGTTGGCGAAGAGGTTTGCGGAAGGAGGTTTGTATGTACTGCCCCAAGTGTCCTTCTAACCCTGGGCTGTGCGTGCCTGCTTGTTTTAGAATGTACCACACGCAAAATAATTTTTGGGAGCATCCATGAGTGGTAAAGTGAACTGCCTGGCCTCTATTCTTTAATAATTTTTGTTCAGTTTCAAAGTTGGCATTTGTGTAGTGTATTTAGTTTTAGTTGTTGTCTTAGTAGATTTGTATCAATTTGCAATTCGTTTGTGTTTTCTTATTTATATTTAAAAAAATCTTAAATATGATGTCGGTTTGCGTGTAGTGGTGATTGTCTGGAGGTGTGCGTGGTCTGGCGCTTGGCAGGCGGTGTGTGTGGACTGGTGCTTGGCTGGCGGAGTGTGCGGACTGGTGCTTGGCTGGCGGTGTGTGTTGTCTTGCGCTTGCCTGGCGGTGTTTTTGGATTGGTGCTTGGCTGGTGGTGTGCCTGGACTGGTGCTTGGCTGGTGGTGTGCGTGTAGTGGCGCTTGACTGGTGGTGTGCGTGGACTGGCGTTTTCTCTTGCGGGTGTGCGGGCTTGCGTTTGGTTAGCGGTGTGTGTAAACTGGTGCTTGGCTGGCGGTGTGCGTGTCCTGGCGCTTGCCTGGCGGTGTGCGTGGACTGGGGTTTGGTTGGTGGTGTGTGTGGACTAGTGCTTGGCTGGCGGTGTGCGTGGTCTGGCGCTTGCCTGGTGGTGTGCGTGGACTGGTGCTTGGCTGGCGGTGTGCGTGGAGTCGCACTTGGCTGGCGGTGTGCATGGACAGGCATTTGACTGACGGAGTGCGTGGACTGGTGCTTGGCTGGCAGTGTGCGTGGACTGGCGCTCGGCAGGCAGTGTGTGAGTAGTGACTTGATGCTGGTCACTACACACACTGCTAGCTGAGCTCCACTCCATGCAATCCATCAGTTTGTGTAGTTGCTGTGTCAGGAATGTGGATGTGTGAAAGTGATGGGCCCTTGAATGGCGCTGTCTGCTGGTGGAAGTGTTGTAATGTGATGGGTTCGCAGCTGGCGGTGTGAATGTTTTGTATGTGTCACACGTATGAAAGGTGTATGAATGGCCTGTAAAGAGGTTGGTGTCTTGTGGTTTTACAGCTCACGAGCTGTGAGTCAATGGTTCAGTTTCTCATACTTTCAATTATTAACAGTGCATTTCATTTTTGTGAAATCACTTGCTAATACAATTGTATATACTGAACCATCACTCACCCTCTTGCCAAATCCAACCAGTGTGTGTGTGTTTGAGGAATTGATGGCTGTGTAGTAATTGTTTTTTTTTGTATTTTTGAAGCACGCTGCCCCTTGTCCCTTTTTTGTGAATGTTGTGATGTGTTGCTTTCGTGCCTGGTGGTGTGAATGGTCTTCTGTGTATCAAGTATGAAAGGTGTGTGAAAGGCCTGGAAAGCGGTTGGTGCCTTGAAGTGGCTTTACAGCTCACGAGCTGCGAATCATTGGTTCGTTTTTTTTGTCCATGTAATTGACAGTGCATTTCATTTTTGTGAAATCTCTTGTTGATAAAATTTTATATACTGAACCATTACTCGCCCTCGTGCCAAATCCAACCAGTATGTGTGTGTGTTTGAGGAATAGATGGCTGTGCAGGAATATTTGTCTTTTTAGTCTCTCTGCCAAGGTGTACATTCCACCTACGAATAACCTACCAATTGTTGATATTGTTGAAAACCCATGGGAGTACATGGTGATGTCTCTCTGGTGAATTCTAACAAGTTATTTTATCCAAAATATCCTGCAAAACTCACAATGTCTGTCACAGTTTTCCCTGTAATATTGTGCCAAAATTGTCACGCTGCAGAACTAAACAACTAATTTTGTCAAAACGATCTGTTTTTGCTAGGGGGGGTCACCTGGGTTTTTCACTCCGTGCTCGGAGGCCATTTAGGGAAACCTACCAAACACACACATTTCTGGAAAGTAGACACCCGGGGGCTTCCAAGGAGGTATGGCTTGCGTGGATCCCCCAGCATCCCCTTACCCAGAATCCCTTGCAAACCTCAATTTTAGCTGAAATAATCAGTTTTTTGTTATGTTATGTTATGTTATAGCAGGATTTATAGCGCGCATAACTACTCCTGAGTATCCTGGCGCGAAGCAATAAAACATAGCTGGCTAGAAGATGATTTAATAGGCCTGATTAAAAAGGTGGGTTTTGAGGAGTTTTTTAAAACATCTTAAGTCCTGAGTGTGCCGCAACACTACTTGTAGGGCATTCCAGAGAATGGCTGTATTCTAACTCGGCGAAAGTGGGGAATTACCATCAGTCGCTAGGTAGTCGACCTTAAAGATCGTCGGGGGATGTAAAAGGCCACTTTCTTCTTAATGTAGGTGGGGCCCAAATCATGTAAGGCTCTATGTACTAGAACCAGGGCTTTAAACTGTACCCTCTGGGCCACTGGCAGCCAATGAAGTGAGGACATTTGCGATCTTATACTGGTTCGTTTAGGAATGCCAAGGAGAAGTCTCGCCACAGCATTCAGGATAAGTTGGAGCTTATTAGTCAGATATGCCGGGATGCTAAGAAACAGCGCATTGGCATAGTCTAAGCGGGACAGGATAAGAGCCCGGGCAACCGTTTCTTTAGCCGGTTGTGGAAGCAAAGGAAAAAATCTGCCTAAGGACTTGAGGGTTCCGAAGCTGACACCCGTGAGTCTTTTTATGTGTTCAGCAAACCTCAGATCTTCTCCGAACCAGATGCCTAGGTTCTTGGCTGGAGCTCCCTCAGCTAGAGGGCGGGGAAAATCAGGGGGCCACAGCGCTTCTGTGAACTGAGAGGGAAATTGCCCATATAATATGATCTCAGATTTCCCTTCATTACATTTTAATTTCGCCTGGGCAAGCCAGGTGAATACGGCAGCTAGACATCCTCGCACTGCTTCTGTATCTACGTTCGAGTCGCCCCAGGTAAACAGAAGCTGGGTGTCATCAGCGTAGGCCATAATCTTGGCGCCCAGTCCTTCGGCCAGGAACATCAGAGGGGTCATGAAGATGTTAAAAAGAAGCGGGCTCAGTGTTGAGCCCTGAGGGACCCCGTCTGAACCTCTCTGGCCGAGGAAGAGTACGGGAGCATCCAGACTTGCTGGGCCCGAGATTTCAAGAAGGATTCCAGCCAAGACCACACAGTACCGGAGAGGCTGATGGATGCTAGTCGCGCCAGGAGAAGTTGGTGAGGTACCGTACCGAAGGCGGCAGAAAGTTCCAATAAAATCAGAGCCGCTCTGCCGCCCTTATCCAAACATTCCCTGATGGCCTCCGTCACCTCAACAAGGGCCGTCTCCGTACTATAAGAAGATCTAAAGCCTGACTGAGCTGGATGGAGCGCCCCCGAATCTTCGACAAAAGCATTCAGTTGGCGAAAGGCCACCTTCTCACAGACTTGGCCAGAGCAGGTAGCAGGGAGATAGGCCGGTAGTTGGCCGTTATAAGTGGATCAGCCGATGACTTTTTTAATAATGGAAGGAGCTTAGCCTGCTTCCATTGTCTCAGCACTATACCCGACTGCAGCGACCTGTTAACCAAATCGGTAACTTCCCTGCCTATGGTGTCCGCCACTCCGGCCAGCACCCTGGCAAGGATCTGATGGGGATCCAGATTTCAGTGACTTAAGGATGGTGAGAGTATCAGACAGTTCTACTGGGGTAAAGTGGGAAAAACACCTACTAGGTGGAGAGCAGATAGTAGCGTCCGGGAGAAGATGTAAGGATGTGGCAGGCAGAGCTAATCCTTCTTCAATAAGTTTGATTTTATTAATGAAGAAAGAGGAAAGCTCCTCACACCATCCTGCGGAAATCGGAAGAGATTTTTGCTCGGCTTGGGGTGACATAAAGCTTTGTACAATGGCAAAGATCTCTTTGCCATTGTTGTCTGCCTTCATAATTTTAGATGCATAGTACTCGCTCTTTGCATTCCTCACCGCAGTGTAATCTCTGGGAGGAGCGAAGCTTAGATTTGGCTAGCGGGCAGTAGGCCGGCCTCCATAGCCGTTCCAACTTCTTACAGTCCCGCTTCAAATCTTTTAAAGTAGGCGAGTACCATGGTTGAGAGGGCCGCTCCCGAAGCAGGGCTCTAGACCCGGGTTTGGAGATGGATTCGACCCCATGTCTGACCCAGGTGTTAAATTGGTCGACATGTCCTTCCAAATCATCAGCAGGGGCTACCTGCGAGTGAGACAGGGCCTCCGCCAGTCCTGGGATACTGATCTTACGGGCTAGAGGCCCTGAGGAAAGAAATGGTTGACGAACCGGTTTGCCCAAATCCCATGAAAAGGTGATCAAGGTGTGGTCTGACCAAGTCACCGGCTGAGGGTCTAACATGTCTAGTGTAAAGTTGGAGCACACCAGATCTAGCAAGTGGCCCTGCGAGTGCGTGGGTTTGGAAACCCACTGGGTCAGCTGAGTAACACCCAAAAGGTCTAAAAGGGCTGATGAATCAGGGGCCCCAGGGGAGTCTAGATGGATATTACAATCTCTGAGGAGGAGATATTTAGGTAAGCGAAGAACTCGCTCCACCAGAGAGTCACCTAAAGAGTTTAGAAAAGACCCAATCTGCACTGGCGGGCGATCGATCAGAGTTCCTCCTAACGTAAAATGGGGTGTCAAGATAAAGGAGAAATCAAGAGCTTCGCACTCCAGCATGCTCGGAGATTTTTCACAGACACATGCCCAGGATTCTCTAAACACCACAGCAGTACCTCCCCCTCTCCCCGTGCTACGATCGGCCCGCACTAGACGATAGCCACGGGGAACTGCTAGTTAAACCACCGGTGCACATGACTCTCTGAGCCACGTTTCCGAAATAAACTGGATGTCTAGTTTGTAATCAATTATAAGCTCAAAAATGTGAACTGCATGCTTCACCATAGAGCGTGCATTGATCAGGGCTGCCAATATGTTCAGCGCTTGCTGATCCTTTGCTAGCGATTTATGCCGGAAAGAAGGGAAGTTGCAGTCAGGACATTTCCATTCGCTGTCAGTGGCCAGGTCGCACCGTTTCTGATCTACATGAGAGCCAGGGTTGCAGGCCAGAAGAGTGTCTCGGCTATAAGGCCGATGTCCAGTATCCTCTAGTCCACAACTGGCAGCATGACAGGCCCTGGGCCCGGTCCTGGCGCAGACAGGCATGCCTTAGGCGCGCCTTCAGCGCGGCCGGCCCAGGTAGCATTGGATTAAAATCGATAAGGAATAAGCTGTGGCCAAATCAATTGCTCGCCAGCAGTGTGAGCCGCAGGGCGCCCAGCCCAGCACGGCTCTAAATAGTCGTGCCTGGCGACTGGAACGCTCACCTCACCGGAAGAAGGATCCCAAAAGTGAGGCGAACTGAGGTCTTCCCTCCGCAACAATCGGCAAAGCCGTGGCGGACCGGGGAAGCCTCAGATAGGGTAAGTATGCCAAACAGTATGCACAAATATATTCCCTTCTGTTCCAAAGACCCAACTTGTTTTTAAAATCAGAAGCCAGTAAACATTGTGCAATTAAAAAGCAAACCCCCCTTGTTTAAAAAGCAGATCGATTTTTTTTATAAAACTGATTAGCAGCAGAGCAATGTGCAAATAGCAGGTAGCATTGAATTAAAATCGATAAGGAATAAGCTGTGGCCAAATCAATTGCTCGCCAGCAGTGTGAGCCGTAGGGCGCCCAGCTTAGCACGCCTCTAAATAGTCGCGCACATTTTTGTGTGGGAAAGTGTGGCATCACCGGGCTCACACAAATTTCCTACCACCCAGCATTCCCCCAGGTCTCCCGATAAAAATGGTGCCTCACTTGTGTGGGAGGCGCAAGTACCCGCGACATTCAAGGGCCCAAATTATAGTGAGGCAACATCAAAATTGCCTATCTCAATACCACCTGCTTTTGCAAGGGGGTCGCCTGGGTTTTCGGCCCCATGCTCGATGAGCATCTAGGGAAAACTACCAAACGCACACATTCCTGGAAAGTAGACACCCGGGTGCTTCCAAGGAGGTATGGCTTGCGTGGATCCCCCAACGTCCCCTTACCCAGAATCTCTCGCAAACCTCAATTTTAGCTGAAGAAATCAGTTTTTTTCACACATTTTCGTGTGGGAAAGTGTGACATCACCGGGCTCACACATATTTCCTGCCACCCAGCGTTCCCCCAGGTCTCCCGATAAAAATGGTGCCTCACTTGTGTGGGAGGCGCAAATATTTTGGGCCCTTGCCTGTCGCAGGCAACTAGACACCTTGGGGAATCCAGGATGGGGAGACTTGACTGCCTCCCGCCAGGTACTGTTACCCAGAATCCTCTGCAAACCTAAAAAATTTCAAAAATGTATAGGTTTGCTAGGTTTCCCTAGGTGCCGGCAGAGCTAGGGTACCAAAACTACAGCTAGGCAATGTGCTAAAAAAGGGTTATTTTTCACTGCAAGATTGAGGTGTGACCATGTTGCGTTTTGCGCCATTTCCTCTCGCGGGCACAAGGCCGACCCACACAAGTGAGGTACCGTTTTTATCGGTAGACTTAGGGTAATTCAGATTTGTAAATCAACTGTTATTACCTATTGAGCTTTCATGCATTTCTCCCTTCCAAATGAAAGACATTGTGTAAAAAATAAGTCATTTTGAAAAATGACCAATAATTCTCATGCTAGTATGAGTACTCCCAATTTTGAAAATGTGCAAATATGTACGGTTTCTAAACTCTATAATTTGTACCCATTTCAGAAATACATAGGTGTCTTTCCTACCGATTTTTCCATGTATACATTTTCCACGAATAATTACACTATACCCGGTACATAATAAAATACCATTGCAAGTTACTGCTCAGTTTTTGATTCTGGGTTCGTCCTATATATCCCCGCAACCAGGAGCAGTCAAAATTACAAGAAGTTACAGGTTAAAACGTTGACACAAAAGACAGTTTTTTAAACTATTTTTCAATTTTTCCTTAATTTAACTGTTAGTTTCTATAACGAAACCTTCATGGATTCAGACAAATGACCCCTTTCTGAAATCAGTATTTTGTCTTCTTTTCAAAAATGTATAGCTTTCCAGTATTGCTTTCATACTCATTGTTACCATTAACTGGAAGGAGGTTGAAAGCACTAAAAATAGCAAAAATAGGCTATGTCCCCAAAAAATGCCAAAACTGTGTGAAAAATGTTGGTTCTCTGACAAAAGACTGTCATTCCCTAAAAGCTGGGAAAATTGTGATTTCTGCCCCACAAACCCTTTTTTGATAACATTTGCAGGGAAAAACCCAGAGGCTTTTATCTACAGCCCGTATTTCCCATTTTTCTGAAAAAAACAAAAATTGTATGTATTTTGCTTAAATTCTGGGACCCCTCCAAGGGAATCCACAAACCCTGGGTATCTTTAGAATCCCCATGATGTTGGAAGAAAAGGACGCAATTTTGGCGTGGATACCTTATGTGGTCAAAAAGTAACAGGGTCCTAAGCGTGAACTACCCCAAATAGCCACAAGAAAGGCTTAGCACAGGAGGGGGAAAGGCCTAGCAGCAAAAGGGTTATTGTATCTTTTCTCCCTCTGCACTCTCAGACGAGGAGCATATTACCTGGGACAGTTTTCTGGTCTTTCACTTTGGGACTTTTCTCGATTTTAAGGAGCCCACTCCACTCCACAGAATGGGGAGCTGGGAGGGCAGAGATGAATCTGCAATTAGATAGAGCATCCACCAGAAAGAGTGTTATCAAAGGAAAGCAACTTGTTCTTCTGATGGATACCTCACCTTTAGAATGGATACCATAGCAGTAACATTAAAAGGTAGAGGGTCTGGGTAGAAACTCATACCAAAAAAGTGCTGTAAGAACTGTGTGGGCGAAGTGACTTTCCTGCCAGACCCGTCAACGCACTAGTATTTCATTGACTGATTCATTGACAACAACTTCGCATCCTGGCAGTTTTCTGGAACAGATCCCCCCTCTCGCTAAAGCCTTTGTAGCAGTCTGAACCCTTGTGGAATGCGCCCACATACCTTCAGGGTGCATAGCATATTTTGATGTAGAGGACTATCTACCTTGAGAACCCCCTTTGTACCACCATGCGTTTTCTTACACCAGAAAACCCCACAAGCAACTTACCACCACACAAAGGTATTTTTTGTGTGGTAAATGTACAACCTGAGTTCCCTCTTAGAGTTCAAGCAGTGGAATCTCTCCTCTTTCAAGGTTTGAGGTGGGGCAAAAAAACACTGGAAGAGTGATCAACTGGCCAAAGTGGAAGGGACCAATTGGTCTGTAAAGAAAGCGTAGTAGGGCGATTGCACCGAAAGCACCTGCAGTTCACTCACTCAGCATGCTTACGTAATTGCAACGAGAAAGACAGTTTTATTTGTCCAAAGCCTTAAGGAACCGCTCTGCATATGCTCATAGGGCGTGTATATGAGAAATGTCAAGACCAAGTTCAGGTCACAGTGGGGCATAACAAATGGTTTTGGGTAAACATGTGAATCAAACCTTTTATAAAATGCATCACAATCAGTGACTTAAGCAAACAAAGTTTTTTTTTTTGCAGAGTTTTATATAGTGCGAACTTGACCCGAATCATGTATCAGAGCACTTTACCAGTTACTTTACATGTGGACTCACATCCATTTTAGTTAGACACAGGAAGATTAAGTAATTTTTCCAGAATCACAGGATGTTCAGCGTCATTGCCAAGACTCGAACCCAGTTCCCCAGATTCGTGGTAGACCTTCCTAGCCGTTAGGCCAACTCCTCTCCCCAGGTAGGGCAGGTAAACACAGAAAGACTGAAAAGGCTGATAAATATCTTATCACTGTGTTACCATAAGGCTCTGCTAGGCTAAAGAAAGAAGAAACAAAAAAAAAGATTAGAAAGTTTGGCTTGCATGGGGGTCAGCGTTTCAGGCACCACACCAGGCAAGAAAAAAATGAACCAGTGTAGATTGACTTTATGTAAGGGAAGCAGGCCGCAAGAATGGAATCTACCTGTTGGCAGGCCAAATTCATTAAGCGACTGCAACTCAATCTCTAGACATGCAGTTATAGGTTGTGAAGCTTCAGATAGAGGAGCCTGCCCTGATTCCAAGACAGGAGTTCCTACCGAAGTGGAAGTCTGACCAGAGGACAAATGCTTAGGAACTTTCAGTACCACTGTGTCTTGATCCAGTCTGTCTTTATCTCTCAGAACTTTAGTCAGGAGAAGTAGCAGTGGAAATTGATACAACAATCATTCCTTCCATTCCAGATGGAATGGATCTATGAATGAGTGCCTTGGAGGACGCTCAAGTGAGTAAATGTGTTGAAAATGTGCATTGTTGATGGTGATGAATGGATCTAAACAGGGCGTACCACACGGCTCGAAAAACCCCTTCGCCACCTTGGGATAAAGAAGCGACTTGTGGTCTATCAGACAACACATGCTCAGTTCGTCTGCTCTGGAATTTAAAGTCTCTCTGAGGTGGTTAGTGACCAGAAAGATGTTTTGGCTGTCTAGTTAAATCCACAGGTGAATCCCCTTCTGACCGCACTCAGTCCTCCTTGTGCAGAACCACAAGCCAGTCGTATTGTCCATGAGTCCTGCCCTGGCCTCCCTTTCATGGAGCAATATTAAGATTACCACTCTATGCTCAAGGAGACAGATTTAGAGTTGGCTCTTCACTAGAGACCACAGAGGTTTGCAATCCACCTCTCCCACGAAGCGACCCCAACCCAGAAGTGATACATCTGTCACCATTGTAAACTCTGGGTGAGAGAGAGACAGCAGCTTTCTGCAGGCTGGGATGGCTTCCATCAGTCATCACTACATATCTAGTGTTCTGTCCCTTGAGATCTGAATTAAATTGTACAGGCATCCCTGCTTGATGCTGGGCCCATTGACATTTGAGGCTCCACTACAGGGCCAATATGTTTCACCTGGCACTTGGGATGAGTAGGACACACCAAGCTAGGAGACCAAGAAGCCTTCGAGCCATTCTTACCAATATACAGGACAGATCCTGAAACATAGGGACGATATCTGGAATGTCCCAGACTGGCTGCAGAGGAGCATTGGCCCTGAACATCAACATGTCCAGAAATGCTGCAATGAATGGAAGTCTCTCTGTGCTGGGATCACGTGAGGCTTCAGCTGTTGATGGTGAAATCCAACAATGGCAGCAGTTCAGCCGTCATCTGAAGGTGATCCATGACTGACAGCTGCAAGCTCGCCTTTCACAACCAGTTGTCGAGGTAAGGGAAAACATGTCTACCAATCTCAGAAGATTGGCAACAACCACTAACATCACTTTCATGAACACCCAAGGAGCAGAAGTAGGGCCAAATGGTATCATGGCAATTTAAATGTGTTTCTGGCTCACCTTGAACTACAGATAAAAAAGTTCAAGGATGCCATCCAGTCTCCTGAGACGAGAGCTGACAGGATCAGTCTCATATTGAGCAGTTTGGACCTGTCCTTCCTCAGAAAGAGGTTGAGCAGCAGAGGTGCAATAACAGGCCTGAAGCCTTCATCCTTCTTGGCAAGGAGGAAGTAACAAAAGAAGCATTGTGTTCACCTCTCCAAGTCCAGCACCCATTGGATGGCAACCTTGGGCAACATAAGGTTCATTTCCTGCATTACAATTACAGAGTGCTCCTCTGAAAGTCTCTCCGGTGTGGGAGAAAAGGTGGAGCAGGGAGAAAATGAAAGCCAGGAGAGAGCCCCTTTAAAAAATGCGTAAGGCCCACCTGATAGATCTCAAGCTGGGAATGAAAGGTTATAGTCTGCTCCTACCGGCCAGGCATGAGCCTGAGAGGGCAAACTAAAGCAGCTTGGTAGAGACAATAGTAGGCGATGAATAACTGGTGTACTGCTGTCCCTGCTGGATTGACCGGTTAAAGCTGGTGCCATGTCCAAGGCCTTGAAAGGAATATCTGCTAAATTTCTGTATTGGTGGGGAAATTACTTGCTGGTGTCAATAGCCCCAAAGATCATAGTGTTGCACGACTATCCTTGAATCATTCCAGTGTCAAATCAACTTTTTCTCCAAACAACCTTGAGCCCTTGATCAATCAATCAACCAATCAATCAGCGGTTTATATAGCACACTACTCACCCATGAGGGTCGCAAGGCGCGGGGGGGGGGGGGGTGGGGGGGGGGGGGGGGCAGCGGTTCCGGGTCAGTCGAAGAGCCAGGTCTTGAGGTCTCTCCTGAACGTGTGCGGGTCGGGGAGCGTCTGATGTTCACAGTGAGCTTGTTCCCGGTTTTCGCTGCGATGTAGGAGAAAGCTCTCCCGCCGGTTTTGTTTTTGCAGATGCGGGGGACCTCTGCCAGGGCGAGGTCGGCGGAACAGAGGTTCATCTTGGGTACGTAGAAGGATAATCTCTCATTCAGGTATTTTGGGTCCGACGTTGGTGAGGGATTTGTTGGCGTGGGTGAGGAGTTTAAAGGTGATCCTCTTTATGACGGGGAGCCAGTGGAGGCCTCGTAGGTGTTGGGTCTTGTGCTCGTGGCACGGTGTCCCGAGGACAAGTCTGGCTGCGGCGTTCTGGTTGGTTTGGAGCTTGTGTAGAAGAGTTTTGTTGATTCCGGCGTAGAGGGCGTTTCCGTAGTCAAGTCTGCTGGTTATGAGTGTGTGGGTGATGGTCCTTCTGCAGTCGGGGGGATCCATTTGAAGGTCTTATGGAGGATGCGAAGGCAGTTGAAGCTGGTGGAGGCAACTGCGTTGATCTGGCGGTTCATGGAGAGGAAGGAGTCAAGGATGATACTGAGGTTTCGAGCGTGGTCTGTAGGGTTGGGTGGGCTCCCGAGGGCGGAGTGCCACCGGGTGTTGTCACAGGCAGAGGTGCAAGGTCCGAGGATGAGGACCTCGGTTTTCTCTTAGTTTAGCTTCAGGCAGCTGTCCTTAATCCAGGCTGCCACGTTATTCATTCCTTCCTGGACGGAGAGTCTGGTGTCTTTGGGATTCTTTGTGAGCGAGAGACTGAGCTGAGTGTCGTTCTCGTAGGATACGATGCTAAGCCCATGCTGTCTGACGATGGCGGCGAGGGGGGCCATGTAGATGTTGAAGAGCGTGGGGCTGAGTGATGATCCCTGGGGTACTCCACAGCTGATTTCCATGGGTTTGGAGAGGAAGGGAGGGCGTTGGATCCTCTGGGTTCTGCCGGAGAGGGAGGATTGTATCCAGTCGAGGGCGGCTCCTTGTATTCCTGTGTCGTGAAGTCTGGCTGCGAGCGTGCGATGTGAGACGGTGTCGAAGGCTGCGGAGAGGTCTAGAAGGATGAGGGCGTGGTGTGTCCCTGATCCAGTAGCATGCAGATGTCATCGGTGGCGGCGAGGAGGGCGGTCTTGGTGCTGTGGTTGCTGCGGAATCCAGACTGGGAGGCATCCAGGATGGAGTTCTCTTCTATGAAGGCGGTCAGCTGGGTGTTTACGAGTCTCTCTGTGACTTTGGCCCGAAAAGGGGAGGAGAGAGATGGGCCGGTAGTTTTTCAGGTCCCTAGGGTCAGCCGTTAGTTTCTTAAGGAAGGGTTTAACCTCCGCCTGTTTCCAGTCGTCTGGGCAGATGCCTGATCTGAGGGAGAAATTGATGGTGCGTCCTAGTTCGGGTGCGGTGACGGCGGCAGCCCTGTGGAATATGTGCGGTGGGCAGGGGTACATTGGGGCTCCTGAGTGGGTTCTCTTCATGGTCGCGGTGATGAGTTCTGCGGAGTTGGTGTCGTTCGTGGTGATGGGGGGGTTTTGACGGAGGGTGGTGCTGAGGTGCTCCTCTGTGACCTTGCTCCAGTTCCGTCATAGCGGGCGCGGGGCGGGTATGGATGCAGTGGTGGAGTTGAAGGTGAAGTAGACTCACTGGTGGTCAGTCCAGAGGGGCTGTGTGGTATGGCTGAAGCGGATGTTAGTTCCTCCTGCGAAGATGGGGTCGAGGGTGTGACCGGCTCTGTGGGTGGGCGTGTTGACGAGCTGCTTCAGTCCTAGGTTGGCGAGGAGCGTGGTGGAGACGGGGTCTTTGCCGTTATCGAGGTGAAAATTCAGGTCCTCGAGTAGAATGTAGTCCGTGGAGGTGATGGTATGGTGTGTGTTGAGCTTGGCTATGGGGATTGCGTGGTGAGTGCGCGGTCCTGGCGGTCTGTATATGAGGGTGCCGTGTAGCGTGGTCCTGGGGCTAGTCTGGATCTGGAAGTGGAGGTGTTCTGTGTTGGAGTCGAGGTCACTCGTGCTGGATGTGGAGAGTCGAAGGGGGGTTCTTGCGTGCAATGGTGAATCCTCTTCCTGGGCGGTGCGGCCGGTCCTTTCTCTGGATCTTGTAGCCATCGGGAATGGCAGTGGCGATGTCGGGCCGGAGGTGGCATTGGTCCAGGTTTCCGTTAAGAATGCAATGTCGGGAGAGAGGGTGTCGATCAGGTACCAGATCTCTATGGCGTGTCGCTGTAGGGAGCGCACGATGAGAAGGATGCAAGTCAGGGTTTCGGTGATGCGTACATCGGGCATGCCTTTGGCGGTCGTTGGGGCTTTGTCGATGGTGAAGGATCTGCGTCAGGGTCTGCACGAGAACTGCCCGTAGGTTGTGTTCGGTGAGGATCTTGCGCAGTCACGAGTCTTCCGGGGCTGAGTGCGTGGAGGGTGGTTGAGTCGTAGCAGTGGGGTCTGGGAGGACCAGGGGTCCTGGCGCTGATCGTGTCGCGGACGGGCACAGACGGGCTTGCCTTAGGCGTGCCTGCTGCACGACTGTGCAGCGGCCGCCATTATGAAGGGGAGGGGGGGAGGGACGTGCAGCTGTAAGGAATGAGCGGGACGGTAGGGGGAGGAGTCATGAGTCAGTGGCGGCGGGAAAAAAACAGAAGGGCACAAAGCTAGGAGGAATGAGGAATAGAACAAAACACACAGCAGCAGGCCCAATCAGATAGAATTAGGCACACAATGCGCAACCAGCGAGAAACCGGAATCAGGGTAGACTCGAACCCTGCAACGGAGGTCTGTGGCTTCAGAGGCGACACAGGGCACAGCGGAGCTGCCAGGGAGAGTGAGATCCTAGGACCGAGGTCTGTGGACTCGCACTTGATCAAAAACAGTTGCTTATCTGCAGAAAACCCAGTTGATTGCATCAAGGAGTGCCTTCTAAGCAGGTGCCAATAGCGCTGTCAGTGCAGTCTGTAGTGTCCAGGCTGGCTTGAAGCACATAGTTGGATGTGTGTTGACCACTGTGTACAGGTTGGATTAGTGAGGCCTTTTGGTCCTTTAAGACTGCGAGCAACATGTAGTTGGCCATGTTCCATACTATGTGGGTAGACCACATCAAAAGGCAAACTGCATCAATAGATTGGAGTGCCAAACTGGCAGAAAAAAAACATTCTATTTCTGAAAGCATCAATTATTTTCAATTCCCTATCCGAAGGATTGGTCAGAAATGAATTTGGATTAACCTTACCTATAGAACAATCAGGCTCTCCATGTAGGTTACTTACTTAGGAAGTAGGGGTCATCAGGAGCTGGCCTATGTCACACAGCAACTGGTCGACTAACTGACAGGCAGGGGCATGGTGTGGACCATGTAGCCAGAAGTGCATCAGTAAGGGTTTTATTAAATGGCACTAGTGTCTCAGATTATGCTAACTCTGCTCGTATAATCTCAGTGAATAGAGTTGTGTTTGTCACCATAGTGAGCCGCCACAATTCTGGTACTTTAGATGCATCCAAACCATCCCTGCCAATGAAGCACAATATAGAGTGAATCCTCTGCAGGTATTGGTGTCAGGGCAGTGGTACTGGATTGGACTCCTGCTGTATAATCACTGGTTGCCATTTTATAATTTCACAGTTTAGCATAGGCTGACATCGGGTTGGGTTCAGTGATCAGTGTCTGGATCGGATCATCGATTGGTGCCAGTGGAGTCCATGTTAGACTGCTGGGAAGAAAGGAACTGGCAGGGACTTGGGAAAGTAGT
This sequence comes from Lissotriton vulgaris, assembly GCF_964263255.1. Taxonomy (NCBI): domain Eukaryota; kingdom Metazoa; phylum Chordata; class Amphibia; order Caudata; family Salamandridae; genus Lissotriton; species Lissotriton vulgaris. Next base: position 1,037,211,507 of record NC_141685.1, read on the forward strand.
GCCAGAGTTGCATTAGGTTCAGTGACAGGCTATGTGGTGTTAAACAACATTGCAAGTGGGCCTGCTGGTAGACATCTGACTGGAGACTCCTGCAACTTCATGGGTCCGAAGATACATCAGACAGAGAAGGAATCATGACAAAGATCCACAGCATGGCCTCTCTAAAGGCAGCTATTTGCTGTAGGGCTGACCAAGGCCCAGAGAATTTGGGGGCTCAAGTATCAAGTGCAGGATCGGTTTGGGTTCAGGAAAAACTGAAGGAGTGAAATCTTTATCATGACGCCCTTGTATCTTCTCGCTAGACTTTGAGTGGTGGGATGAGGTTGAAATTTACTTGGCTTTTTGTGCTTGTGTCAAGACTTCTACTGGGACCTACTGGAAGAGTTTGACTTGACCTTACCAGAAATTTTGGAGCAAGAAGTGGTGTCAGGAATCTGAAGCGAGGCGCCTTCCAAGACAGACATAAGAAATTCAGTAATGTACTTCAAACCTTAAAGTTTCCTTTGGTTCTTTTTGTTTTTAGGAATACAAGAACTACACATCCTAGGTCATTAATAATGGACGTTGCACAGTGGTGAGCGTGCGTAATTCAAACAATTCTGGTCTGGTCTCGGGATCTCCCGAGCTCGTTTACCCGTCCTGCTGGAGGAATATCTCTTTCATTCCGCCTTTATTTCAATAGCGGATACTAGTGCCTTGCTTCATTTCTAGACCCCAGATGATCTTCTGTTGCGGGGGTTGTTTCTGTTCAACTCACTCTCGGAGGAGAGTTCAGAGCCTTGCTTTGGCACAGAGGTCATATTGTTATTCAGCTACTACCATCAAAAGGAGCGCTGGATTTCTTAGCGCACTGTGGTATATTCTGGTGTAAGGCTGGTTTGGACAATTCAATGGCTGTCACAGGTACTCGACTACCGACGATTGCTGTGAGGTAACAGCATTTGTTTTCCTTTTTCAGGCAGAGGCACGGTAGGATGCAAATTGACATTCTTTAGCTTCATCGAGATAGGTTATGTAATAATAACCTGGGATCGTTTTGCTTTTGGTGTTATCATTGACTTGCATTTAAATATTTGTTACCTTTTGGAAAACACAGGAGCAGGAGTCTTACTAATCCTATGGAATAGAAACTGAATCAATTTATTGAAGGGACAAAACTTTATTGACTGCTCATTTCCCCTGAAGTGCAAATCTTCTTTACTTTTTGAAGGCTTCTGGTTTTCTTTGTTTCATTTCACATTTTTATTTTTGGGTATGTATACAAAAGGCATGAGTGAATGTTTTCAGTTGTTTTAGTCATGTCATAATGTGAGGAATGTAATGTCTCTCCGTTTTCTGGTTTTGAAGGCAAGAAGAATTAGGCAAGTTATATTTTATTCAGATAACAGCAAGTGGGACATCACAGGAACAGGTCCTACGCAGAGGATCGCAATCTCCAATTGACCAATTCCCCACATTCTAATTGCATCCATAACTGCATGGCACCCTGTTGCCATAGTTCCATGGCAGAAGGACACCACACACCTTCCCCCCTTTATATATTTACAACAAGAAGTTTAACAGAAACTAACACAGGTGTAGGACGAGGTACAAGAAATGATGAAGGAAAAGGTGGAATAAAGGTGAAGAAAACAAGTTACTTACCTAACTTTGGTTCTCCTGTATTGGAAGCTTTCATAGATTCCCATGCTTGTATCAGAATGGGAGTCCCTGGTATACATAAAATAGTAATAGAAACCATTACCAAAACAGAAACAAGGCCTAGGCCAATTTTAGTTTTGTACCATATCCAACTCTTTTTGTAAAAGAGACCAAATAAAGTGAACAACCAATCAGATCATCCTCACCCCTTAGAACTCTCCTGAGAGAAGCTCAGAGCCTCAGATTTTTGTAGCCGTTGTGTAACCATACTACTGAATGTGCTGAAGGCTGAGCTTCCCCAGGGAAGAAGGGTGGGTCGCATGTATTGGAACTTTCATAGATTTCCCATGCTTGTGTCAGAGTAGCTAGCAGTTATAAGCACAGTTTTAGACCCAAGATCGTTCTAAAACCTAGAACAAAGCAATAGCCAATTCACCATAATGACAACTTCAATGGTCAATAAACATTCTTAGAAACATTAGTAATTATAAATACATGAAGTTCAAAAATATGCAAGAGCTGAAATAAACAGTAAAATGGAAGGAGGGGTGAAAGAGAAAGCTCATCACTACTGAAATATGTTCCTCAGGACTGCCTGTCCAACTGATGTGTCACTCTGTGAATCTAGTCAGTAATGTCTTGTAAAAGTATGAGTACTGCTCCAGGTCGCTGCTCTGCAGATCTCCTGGATAGGAACCTTTATTAAATAGTCGTCCAGGTAAGGGAAAACATGAAGCTGTTGTCTTCACAGAAAAGCTGCCACGGGAGCTAATACCTTTGTAAAGATCCTCGGAGCAGACCTGAGTCCAAAAGGCAGGACTTCAAACTGAAAGTGGCTCTTGGCTACAGTGAAGCGCAGAAACCTCCCGTGAGCTGGATGGGGACATGAAAGTATGCGTCCTCTAGACCCAATGTGGCCATATAATCCCCTGAGTTGTGAAGACGAAGGATGTCCTGCAGGGAAACCATCCAAAAAGATTGTTTGATGAGATAGGTGTTGAGCTCCCTCGGATCTAGAATAGGGCGCCGCTTTTCTAAAGTCTTCCAGACCAGGAAAAACCGGGAGTAGAAACCCTCTCCGTGCTGAGAGAGAGGAACCGGCTCTATCGCTCCTTTGAGGAACATTTGATGGACTTCCAACCATAGAAGACAGAGATGTCTTGACATGGTGGCACGAGGGCGCTTGGAAGGTGGTGAATGGACAAACTCCAGAGTATGGCCGCATTGAATGATCTTCAGCACCCAACGGTCCGATGTTATTTGTTGCCCGTTGTGGAGGTAATTTGAAATTCTGCATCCGTCTGATGTTACAGGAGGAGATGGGACAGTAGTAAGAGCCAGCAAGCCACTATTGACGCTTGGAGGAGTCCCTTCCCTGGCGTCCTTGTCTTCCTCTGTTGTTCGGACTAGAAAAAGATGATTGATTTTGCCTCTGGTTATAATTCGGCAGGGAAGATTACGAGTTTAATCCATATGAGGAATACCGTTGTTGCTGGTATCCTCCTCTATAGGTGGCGTTACCTCTACCTCTGGCTCCATGGAAAGGGATCATGCGGTACTGCAGAGTCCCTAAGGATTTTGCGGTTTCAGTGTCTTTCTTGATATCCAGGAGCGCATCATCAATATGTTTTCCAAAGAGCGCCTCCCCATCAAAGGGAAGGTCCAAGATCTTGTTTTGGACCTCAGGACGAAACCATGAGGCCCCCAGCCAGCCTTGACGCCGAGGTACAGCCGCGCCCGCAAGGGAGCTGAATGCAGTTGTTGCAATGTCCATTGCACAGACAATGACTTCAGCGGAAGTTACCTTTCCTTCCTGAAGAATCTTTTTCTCTTCTTTTTCCGCATCTTCCTGCAATTGGTCCAGATAGGGGGAAAGGTCGCATCACATCAGGCGACCATAGTGACCAAGTATCGCGAAGGCATTGGCAGCCCTGACCAACAGGCTGGACATGGAGGAAAACCTCCTGCCCGCATTATCAAGGTGTCTGCCCTCTTTATCTGGAGGTGTTGTGAGGGGAGCAGAAGGATTTCTAAATTTTCTTTGGGCAGCCTGAGAGATGACAGAGTCCAGTTTAGGCTGGCTGACCAAGCAGGCTGGGCTATTGTCTGGAGCCTTATATTTCTTCTCAAGGTGAGGCAGTACCGGAAGCACCAAAGCTGGATTCCCCATTACTTTCAACCCCTCATCCCAGACGTCACCAACAATAGGAATAGAATGAACTGCTTTCTTAAAAGGCTCCTAGAAGTCATAGAGGAAGCATTCAGACTGCACTGTGGGCATGGGCAGTTCAAACCTCTTAGAGGCAATCTCCATCAAATTATGGATGTGAGAAGTTGGCCCGATATGCAACGTTCGCTATTCTAGCGACCGCTATGTATCGTTCCAACGACCCTAATGGTGTTTGGTTGTAAGTCAACCTATAGACCAGCTATCCTAGTAGCGTGGATACGAGCAGTCTAAGGCTAAAGACTCGAGAGGGCGTGTTAAGCCAGCTGTTTACCACACATGTACCCCTTGAACACCCAGTGAAAGGACACCACACAAGTGTTATGAAAATAAACAGTATATTTATTAAGAATCACAACAGCCCTGTACTCTTTATGAGAACAGGGTACTTAGCACAAACCAAATCTCTTTAGCAAATACTTTAAGTGCACAGTTAAAACAAGTGTCCGAGGACACGGAAAGGTTTAAGGCAAGTCGGAAGCGAGGGACTCGGGACCCTAGAGTAAGGAGGCTATGCAGGCACTGAAATGCCGAGTTACCTAGCCACGAGGGCTGCGGCTGCACAAGTCTTACAGGCGTCGGGGTCTTCGCTGACGAGCCAGGAGCCGGAAGAAAAAGGAGTTGCTGGCCGGCGACCAGTGATGAATAGTTCGTAGAGATCCAAGCCTGGATCGGAGATTGATGAAACCTGAAAGCAGAGGGGACCAAGTTCGTACTACTAGCCAGTAGTCAGAGGGTACCAGGAAGGCACCAGTTGGCCGTCACCTCGACCAGGTGAGTGGGCGACGCTAGGCTCTGCAGTCTCACGGACCAGGAGGCGTTGTCGGCGACCACGGTGGAGGTGCGAGCTGTCCCACGACGGATGTCGCTGTCGGCGTCTTGAGTGGACCAGGAGGGTCCGGGGTGCTTCTCGAAAAGATGGAAGCAAGGGCCAGTCTGGAGCAACCAGACCGGCAGTGATGATTCTCGGATGTCGTCACAGAAGGACACAAGCCAGCGGCTAGTGACCAGGCAACGTGCTGAGCAGCGAGCAGAAGGGCCCCACGCAGATCGTGGAGATGCTGGGGGACTGCACTTCGGAGCTGGAGCGGCTCAGGGTCGGGGCTTCTCGGACCCCAGAGCACTCACCAGAGAGTTACCTCGATGGTCGTGCTGGTTTTTAAGAGCGTGCAGGTTCTGATGATGGCCGGTCCCTCGAGGTCTCGTCGCACCCACAGGTCACAGCTGAGCTGATGACGGGGGTAGAGGTCAGAGGTGCCAGGGAAGCCGGTTCTCGTCGAGCTGGGCCGTCGGATTACTTGAGGAAGGACTTACAGCAAACCGCAGAGTTCTTAGATGGTGCCCGCTGATGCAGGGTGACTACTCCTTAGCCACAAGGGAGAAATCTTGAGAAGAGTCTTGAAGTCCTTTCGTAGAAAGTATTCTTGATTCAAAGATGATCTAATTTGGAAGGGTCCCCGCTCCGGCCTTTATCCTAAAGAAAGGGGTGGGTACATGACTAGGTCCTGCCCTAAGGGTGGGACCAGGAAGGGGGGTAGTTACACCCCTCTCCCCTGCCGGACTTTCCCCAGGCCAGGGCTGTCGCCCCTGGAACTGGTTCTAACCGGCAGATGCGTAGTGAGCACCGGGGTGCCACTCCGCAGTCACCTTCTCGCAAAAGCCCTACCTACCCAGAATACACAAACCCTGTCTGGGACGGTGCGACCACCGCCCTCGACAGGAAACCCTTTGTCCAAGCGCTCCTCGCTGGAAGGACTCCCAGCAGCAGGAGGTCAGACTCGTGTCTGTGGTGGCAGCATCCATTTTGTGGAGCTGAGGCTTTCGTTAACTTTAACCGGGGTTCACAGTTACGTACATGTCGTGTCCCTCTAGAAGGGCGGAATGCTAACCTCGTCGCCAGAGTTGGTGAGAGGGCAGCATCCCGATTCGTATGACACCTTACTCGACATGTCTTGATAACGCGACACCGAAGTTACCGATGTGGCACGCGTTACCATGGAACAGCCATTGGGTCTTTTCTCCGCAAGCTGCAACCGGCTCGGCTCGGGCCAGAACACAGTTCACGCGAGCCCATGCACTCTGCCTTCAGGATTGTCAAGGCCTGCCATAGGAGTGACTGATAGGGACTCGGGTGTCCATTGTATGGTTAGATATAGAGCTACTATATCTAAAGCAAAGGGTGATTACACGACTTCGCCCCAGCTGTCATGCAGCCAGTTGTGTCAAATTTAGGAGGCCAGCCAGGGGTGGCATAATACATGCTGCAGCCCCTGGCGGCCCTGGGTACACCTATGCCCTGAGTTACAGGGTCTGATAAGGTGGCCCAGTACCAATTGGTAAATGCACCTAGGGTACATATCGTAATTTAGAAAGAGAACAGCCAGGCTGTGGGTCTGATTGGCAGGCCCACAGCCAGAGAAAGTCGTAAACCAGTGAAACAAAAGCAAAAAATCTGGGTGATCATAGGATTGCAGACCCTACTCTCCTACATGACCCCCCCCCAAACGTCGGAACAACTAGCTAACCTTGACCAGGTGAGTCTTCTTGTTCTAAGTGGAAATATCTGGAGAGCCCATCGGCATTGCCATGATCAGTACCAGGTCTATGTTCCACTGTGAAGTCCATCCCCTGTAGGGAAATGGACCACCTAAGTAGTTTGGGGTTTTCACCCTTCATCTGATTTAGCCACAAGAGGGGCTTATGGTCGGTCTGAATCTTGAAGTGAGTGCCAAACAAGTATGGCCTCAGCTTCTTCAGGGCCCAAACCACAGCAAAGGCCTCCCTCTCGATAGCTGACCAATTCTTCTCTCTAGGGGTCAGCCTTCTGCTTATGAAAGCAATGGGCTGGTCTTGACCATCAAAATTCAGTTGAGAAAGAACAGCTCCCACACCCAACTCAGAAGCATCTGTTTGGACAATGAATGGTTTGGAGTAGTCCGGACTCTTGAGGATAGGCGCCGTGCACCTGGCCTGCTTTAGGTCATCGAATGCTTTTTGACAGCTCGCTGTCCACTGAACCTTTTTTGGCATTTTCTTACTTGTCAGTTCATTTAATGGTGTCACGATGGAACCATAGTTCCTGACAAACTTCCTATAGTAACCAGTCAGGCCCAAGAAAGCTCGAACCTGAGTCTGGGTGGTTGGAGGAGCCCAGTCCCTGATTGACTGTATCTTGCTCTCCAGTGGCTGAACCTGACCTCCACCTACAAGGTGGCCCAGGTATACAACCTGTGTCTGCCCTATCTGGCACTTGGTGGCCTTGATAGTGAGGCCTGCTGCTTGCAGCGCCTCCAATGTCTTCCGCAGGTGGACCAGGTGATCCTCCCAGGTGGAGCTAAAGACAGCAATATCGTCAAGATACGCCGCACAGAAGTCATCCAGCCCAGTAAGGACGTGATTCACCAACCGTTGGAAGGTGGCAGGTGCATTTTTCAGACCAAAGGGCATCACCACGAACTGATAATGCCCACCAGGGGTTGAAAATGCCGTTTTAGGCTTGGCGTCCTCAGCTAACCTGATTTGCCAATACCCAGCTGTCAGGTCAAACGTACTTAAGTAGTTGGCCGAAGCCAGCCTATCAATAAGCTCGTCTGCCCTTGGTATTGGGTGGGCGTCAGTCTTAGTGACTGCATTGAGACCCCTGTAGTCTACGCAGAACCTCATCTCTCTCTTACCACCCTGGGTGTGAGGTTTCGGCACTAGAACTACGGGACTAGCCCAAGGGCTATCCGAGGGTTCAATGACTCCCAGCTCCAACATTTTCTGCACTTCACTTTTGATGCAGTCTCTAACGTGATCAGGCTGCCTGTAGATCTTACTCTTTACGGGCAAGCTGTCACCAGTGTCGACCTCATGGATACACCAATCGGTCTGACTGGGTGTCAGAGAAAACAGATGTCGGAACGACTGAAGAACCTGTTTACAGTCGCTCTGTTGATGTTCGGAGAGGCTGCCACAAAAGACAACACCATCTACCGAGCCATCGTCAGGATTCTGAGTGAGCAGGTCGGGGAGAGGGTCACTCTCCTCTTCCTGTCCCTCATCTAGGGCCATGAGCAAACTCATGTCCTTCCTGTCGACATATGCTTTTAGCCTGTTGACATGAAGCACCCTGTGGGGGCTCCGGGGAGTTCCCAGGTCAACCAGGTAGGTGACCTCTCCCTTCTTCTCCAGGATGGTGTGGGGCCCGGACCATTTGTCCTTGAGTGCTGCTGGGGCCACTGGCTCCAACACCCACACCTTCTGTCCGGGCTGGTAAACAGTCAAGACAGCCTTTTGGTCATGCCAAGCTTTTTGGAGTTCTTGGCTGGCCTTAAGGTTTTCGGATGCCTTCTCCATGTATTCAGCCATCCGCGAGCGGAGGCCGAGCACATAGTCCACTATGTTGGTTGCCGGCTTTTTGAGAGGTCTCTCCCATCCTTCCTTCACCAAACACAGGGGTCCCCTTACAGGATGCCCGTACAAAAGTTCAAAAGGGCTGTAGCCAACCCCCTTCTGTGGGACTTCTCTGTAGGCGAACAAGAGGCAGGGGATCAGGACGTCCCATCTACGCCAAAGCTTTTCCGGTAGTCCATGAATCATCCCTTTTAGGGTCCTGTTGAATCTCTCAACAAGCCCATTGCATTGTGGATGATAGGGTGTAGTGAACTTGTAGTTGACACCACATTCCTTCCACATAGCAGTTAAGTAGCTCGACATAAAGTTTGCACCTCTGTCGGAGACGACCTCCTTAGGGAAGCCCACTCTGGAGAATACTCCAACCAGGGCTCTTGCCACAACAGGTGCTGTAGTGGTCCTAAGGGGAATAGCTTCAGGGTACCTGGTGGCATGATCCACTACCACCAGTATAAACTTGTGCCCTGATGCTGTTGGTGGTTCCATGGGACCGACGATGTCGATCCCCACCCGTTCAAAGGGCACCCCCACCACAGGCATTGGTATAAGGGGGGCCTTTGTCGTGCCACCTGACTTACCACTGGCTTGGCAAGTGACACAGGAGCGGCAAAACTCCTTGGTATCCTCATTCATGTGAGGCCAGTGAAAGTGCGAGACAAGCCTGTCCCACGTTTTCGTCTGGCCTAAGTGACCTGCTAAGGGAATCTCGTGGGCCAAGGTAAGTAGGAAACCACGCTGAGACAAGGGGACGACCAGCCTCCTGGTCATGCCAGGCTTGGGGTCTCTTGACTCAGTGTACAGGAGTCCATCTTCCCAGTATACCTTGTGGGTACCTGTGGCGTTCCCAGCAGCCTCAGCAGCAGCCTGCTGTCTGAGGGGTTCAAGAGAAGGGCAGTCTAACTGGTCCTTCCCCAGGTCTTCCCTTGAGGGTCCCCCTGAGCCCAAGAATTCAACTTGATCAAGTTCGAACTCCCTAGGCTCAGTTTCCCTCAATTCCTGTAGGTCAGCCTCCTCTGAGACTTGATCCTCGACCTGGGGCAAGGGGGAAGGCGCAGCCTTAACCCTACTGCTCTTTTTCTTGGGAGGTGTCTGGTCCGTTGTTCCAGGATCCAGCACCTGTTCAGTGGGGCATTTCCTGACCTGTGACCTAGTCACAGCGAACACATGTGCTGGCAAACCTAACATTTCCATGTGAGTCCGGTGCTCCACTTCTGACCATTGTGACGACTCCAAATCATTGCCCAACAAACAATCCACTGGGAGGTCTGGACTAACTACAACCTTCTTTTGGCCAGTTACCCCTCCCCAGGAGAAAGCTACAATTGCCATACTGTGATTGGTAGTGACATTGCTTGCATTGGTCACCAGGAATTCTGTACCTGGCATGATCTGTCCAGGGTCCACAAAGTTAGGCGTCACCATGGTGACGCTGGCACAAGTGTCCCTATAGGCCTGAGCCATCTTTCCATTTATGAAAGGCGTCTGTCGGTATTTGCCCAGCGTATTGGGACTTATGTCAGGGGACACGTCCGCGTCCCCTGTACTGACAAGGACAGCCTGAGTGAGTGTGCCAACTAAGTTGTCACGCCCCTCAGAACCCAGGGTTAACCCTACTAAACCCTTGGGAGGCGCACTACCACTGCTGACTGTACTAGGGGGCACAGGTGCCTTAGGGGCTGCAGTGGCAGGAGTCTGCCCTCCTCCTTTCTTGGTGCACTCACTAAACCAGTGAGATTTACTTTTACAGTACTGGCACCATCTTTTGGATTGGCCTTCTTTCTTCTTTTGGGGAGCCTGACCCCCACCCTCTTTGGGTTGTTGGGGACCTGTCGAAGACTTCTGGTCATTTTGTTCCCCCTTAGAATCTTTACCCTTCTGGTCTGCTTTCTTCTGACCACCTTGATTCTGGCCCTGGTTCTGTTTAACTCTCGTACGAACCCATCTGTCTGCCTTCTTTCCCAATTCTTGGGGAGAGGTCAGATCCGAGTCGACAAGATGCTGATGCAACAACTGGTTCTGACAATTGTTTAAAATTTGTTCTCTCATCATCAAATTATACAATCCTGCGTAATCAGTAACCTTACTGCCCAGCAACCAGCCCTCAAAAGCCTTAGTGGCACAATCGACAAAATCAGACCAGTCTTGAGCCTGCGTTTTCTGGGTATCCCTGAACAGCACCCTGTACTGCTCAGTGGTTAGGCCGAACCCTTCAACGAGTGTATTCTTCCAGACGTGGTAATTATTAGCGTCCTCTACCCTTGTGGTGAGGAGCTTGTCTCTTCCTTTTCCTTCAAAGGAGAGCCACAAGATAGCTGCCCACTGACTCTGGGGAACGCCTTGCACAGTGCAGGCCCTCTCCAAAGCAGTAATCCATTTGTGGATGTCGTCCCCTTGTTTAAAGGGGGGCACTATCTTCCCAAGGTGTTTCGTATCGAAACTCTTTTCCCTATTACTAGGTACATTGCTGCCACCAGTGGGGATTGCCCCACTTAACTGTTGCTCTCTAGCGAAAGCAAGCTTTTCCTTGGCCAGGGCAAGTTCTTCCCTTTCGATCCTTAGATTAGCTGCCCTTTCCTTCGCTTCGTACACTCTCCTCTGAGGGGACGTCATCCCTCTTTGAGAAGAGTTGTGAGAGCCGTTGGTATGAAGGGATCTGCCAGAGTCTCTTGACAGAGATCGGGCTCGTCCATTCCCCAGGTTAAGCGGAACCGACAGCAGCGCCGGGGTTCCCCCAGTACCACTATCGTGTCTGCTTAAGTTGGACCGTGTTAGTCTGACGACTTCTACCTGTCCCTTATCTGCCTCGTCCCCAGAGAGATCCTCATCCTCGTCCTCCTCTCCCTCTTCGTTCTCAGTTACGAGGTGGATGAGGTCAGGATCATCTCGGGTTCCCTCGAGGGGAGGCATGTCTCCTTCTGGATTAGAAGAGCTACGAAGTTTCTCAGCTCTCCTGGCATCATAAGTCTCCAAGAGACCAATCAGAAAGGACGTTGTGGGGTTAGACCCCTGCTGAATCTTCCGGGAGTGACACAGTCGTCTTAACTCCTTGAAGCTCAGCACAGTATATCCTGAAGGGATGACCTGTGGAGGGTCAACTGACACAAGGGGAGACTCAGAGTTTCCTCCTTGGCCCGACATACTGTTTCTAGTGTGGTGTAAGTGATGCACCTACCTACACTATGTGTTTTCCTACTGATCCCTTGCTAAGAGTTGTAGCCAAGGTGTGCTAAGCCTTGAGGAGCTACAACAGCTGGTTCAGTAGAACTCAGAGTATTCTAAGCTTTAGTTATATGTACTAACAGTACTTGCGCGATCTTTCAACAAGATATTCTTAGGATACGTGTGGTAAAACAACAGCAAGCTCAAATCCCAACCGCTGCTCACCAATGTGAGAAGTTGGCCCGATATGCAACGTTCGCTATTCTAGCGACCGCTATGTATCGTTCCAACGACCCTAATGGTGTTTGGTTGTAAGTCAACCTATAGACCAGCTATCCTAGTAGCGTGGATACGAGCAGTCTAAGGCTAAAGACTCGAGAGGGCGTGTTAAGCCAGCTGTTTACCACACATGTACCCCTTGAACACCCAGTGAAAGGACACCACACAAGTGTTATGAAAATAAACAGTATATTTATTAAGAATCACAACAGCCCTGTACTCTTTATGAGAACAGGGTACTTAGCACAAACCAAATCTCTTTAGCAAATACTTTAAGTGCACAGTTAAAACAAGTGTCCGAGGACACGGAAAGGTTTAAGGCAAGTCGGAAGCGAGGGACTCGGGACCCTAGAGTAAGGAGGCTATGCAGGCACTGAAATGCCGAGTTACCTAGCCACGAGGGCTGCGGCTGCACAAGTCTTACAGGCGTCGGGGTCTTCGCTGACGAGCCAGGAGCCGGAAGAAAAAGGAGTTGCTGGCCGGCGACCAGTGATGAATAGTTCGTAGAGATCCAAGCCTGGATCGGAGATTGATGAAACCTGAAAGCAGAGGGGACCAAGTTCGTACTACTAGCCAGTAGTCAGAGGGTACCAGGAAGGCACCAGTTGGCCGTCACCTCGACCAGGTGAGTGGGCGACGCTAGGCTCTGCAGTCTCACGGACCAGGAGGCGTTGTCGGCGACCACGGTGGAGGTGCGAGCTGTCCCACGACGGATGTCGCTGTCGGCGTCTTGAGTGGACCAGGAGGGTCCGGGGTGCTTCTCGAAAAGATGGAAGCAAGGGCCAGTCTGGAGCAACCAGACCGGCAGTGATGATTCTCGGATGTCGTCACAGAAGGACACAAGCCAGCGACTAGTGACCAGGCAACGTGCTGAGCAGCGAGCAGAAGGGCCCCACGCAGATCGTGGAGATGCTGGGGGACTGCACTTCGGAGCTGGAGCGGCTCAGGGTCGGGGCTTCTCGGACCCCAGAGCACTCACCAGAGAGTTACCTCGATGGTCGTGCTGGTTTTTAAGAGCGTGCAGGTTCTGATGATGGCCGGTCCCTCGAGGTCTCGTCGCACCCACAGGTCACAGCTGAGCTGATGACGGGGGTAGAGGTCAGAGGTGCCAGGGAAGCCGGTTCTCGTCGAGCTGGGCCGTCGGATTCCTTGAGGAAGGACTTACAGCAAACCGCAGAGTTCTTAGATGGTGCCCGCTGATGCAGGGTGACTACTCCTTAGCCACAAGGGAGAAATCTTGAGAAGAGTCTTGAAGTCCTTTCGTAGAAAGCATTCTTGATTCAAAGATGATCTAATTTGGAAGGGTCCCCGCTCCGGCCTTTATCCTAAAGAAAGGGGTGGGTACATGACTAGGTCCTGCCCTAAGGGTGGGACCAGGAAGGGGGGTAGTTACACCCCTCTCCCCTGCCGGACTTTCCCCAGGCCAGGGCTGTCGCCCCTGGAACTGGTTCTAACCGGCAGATGCGTAGTGAGCACCGGGGTGCCACTCCGCAGTCACCTTCTCGCAAAAGCCCTACCTACCCAGAATACACAAACCCTGTCTGGGACGGTGCGACCACCGCCCTCGACAGGAAACCCTTTGTCCAAGCGCTCCTCGCTGGAAGGACTCCCAGCAGCAGGAGGTCAGACTCGTGTCTGTGGTGGCAGCATCCATTTTGTGGAGCTGAGGCTTTCGTTAACTTTAACCGGGGTTCACAGTTACGTACATGTCGTGTCCCTCTAGAAGGGCGGAATGCTAACCTCGTCGCCAGAGTTGGTGAGAGGGCAGCATCCCGATTCGTATGACACCTTACTCGACATGTCTTGATAACGCGACACCGAAGTTACCGATGTGGCACGCGTTACCATGGAACAGCCATTGGGTCTTTTCTCCGCAAGCTGCAACCGGCTCGGCTCGGGCCAGAACACAGTTCACGCGAGCCCATGCACTCTGCCTTCAGGATTGTCAAGGCCTGCCATAGGAGTGACTGATAGGGACTCGGGTGTCCATTGTATGGTTAGATATAGAGCTACTATATCTAAAGCAAAGGGTGATTACACGACTTCGCCCCAGCTGTCATGCAGCCAGTTGTGTCAAATTTAGGAGGCCAGCCAGGGGTGGCATAATACATGCTGCAGCCCCTGGCGGCCCTGGGTACACCTATGCCCTGAGTTACAGGGTCTGATAAGGTGGCCCAGTACCAATTGGTAAATGCACCTAGGGTACATATCGTAATTTAGAAAGAGAACAGCCAGGCTGTGGGTCTGATTGGCAGGCCCACAGCCAGAGAAAGTCGTAAACCAGTGAAACAAAAGCAAAAAATCTGGGTGATCATAGGATTGCAGACCCTACTCTCCTACAATGGAAACCCCCTATTTTTACGGGGGGAGAATCAACAGGTGCTATTGAAGGAGAAGCCGGATCGGGAATGACAGTCATCCAACTCTGTGTCTGGATCTGGTGTTGTGACATTGCCCTGGTCCTCATCAGAGATGTCATCCTGAATGGGGGGCACGATAGGTGGTACATCCTGGGCCACAAGCATTGGCTGAGGTGGTGGCAATTGAGGGGTAACAGGTTGAGCAGGAGGAACAGCTGTAACTGGCACCACAACTGGAGCTGGAGGTTGTGTTGCAAATCTCCTCGTATAGTCCAAAAGCATAGAGTGCAATTCCGCCAGTAAGGAGGAAGGCATAGAGGCCATCTCCTGTTGGTAGTCTTCCTGATAATCCGAGGAAGGATCATATTGCTGCTCCTCCACGTATTCCCCATCAGAGTCTGTATCCTGACACTTGACGTGTAATTAAGAAGGACTATCCGCATAGGCAAACAGTCCATCATCCTCTTCAGATCCCTCTTCTTCGAGGAGGAGTGCAGGAGGTAAAGGAGTCACCCTCCTGGGAGAAGTCCTATCTGGTGTAATCTGGCCCTTTTTGACAGAAATGGTAATTTTTTCCTTCGTCGACCAGGTCGTCGACGAAGCAATGGACGGCGTCAACAGAGCCGTCGTCGAGACCGTCGTCACCACTGCCGTTGTCGCCTACGTTGTAGACATGATAGCCGTCGTCACCATCGTCATCTACATCCTCGTCGCCGTCGGCGACAACACCATCGGCAATGATACAGCCACCACCGGCGTCGAAGTCGTCGACGCGGAACCTTGAAGAGTCAGCGCCGGAAGACGAAGAAACCTACATTTTCAACTCTGGCTCCGTCGACAGGCTCGTCGACGGAGCCAGAGTAGAAGATTTAGACTTTACCTTTGATGATTTCGTCGACGGAGTCGTAGACAGCGTGGTCAAGTGGACTTTCTTCACAGATTTTACCTCAGAAGAAAGAGATGAGGGCTTTTAGATAGTTTTTGGAGGTTCTGGAGGAGAAGATGGAGGTACAGAGCTACGTTCTTCAGAAGGCAAAGGAGACGCTCTGCCCCTTTTTACAGACCTCCTGGAAGATGTAGCAGGTGATGCCTCATCACTGTCACTGGAGACTGGTTCCTTCCTTGACTTGCGTTTCTGGAGCCAGGTCAAGAGACGCCCCTCCCGGTCTCGCAGACTCTTTGTAGAAAAAGTATGACATATTTTACAGTGTGCTGCCTTATGGTCTGGGTACAGACAGAAAATACAATCCTCGTGCTTGTCCTCCACATTCAACCTCTTTTTAGCACAAGTTCCACAAGCTTTAAATAGGGCTTTTTTCTCCTTGTCAGACATCTTGACACAATATATATTTACCAGGCAGTAAGAATGTAGTAGCTAATTTCTTGAACAGGTCACCGGTTGCCATTCTGGAAGATGATGAAAAAGTGAATGTTTGGGAGGATTGCAGCATGGCGTGCTTTGAGTCGGAGTCTGCCAAGCAAGCTATTATGTTGGAGGATTGGCAATCTCTGTATATTGACAATGAGACTTTGGAGAAAGTTAAGGAATATGTTTTGGTTGGGTGGACCAAAAAGTGTGATGTCATGGAGGGGTGCAAGAGTTTCTGAGAGTTGAGAGAGGAGTTAGCTGTGTCGAATTTGGGTTTCATTGTACCGGATAACAGGATTGTTCATCCCATTAATTTGCACTTGAAAATCTTGGAGTTAAACCACAAGGGGCATTTGGGCATTGTTAAATCAAAGCAAAGTTTGGGTATTGGTGGCTTGGTATTGACGCAGAAATGGTAAGGTTTGTTTGTCTCTGATGTATAGCCTGATCTTCCCATTGCACTTCTGAGCCACAACCAAGGGAGCAAGCCATTCTGAGCAGTCCACTTGTTCAATAAACCCCTTCCTTAACAACCCTTCAAGTTCTTCTGCGACTTCTTACCTGACGCTAAAGGATTAGTTAATTACCTGTAATCCTAGTTCTCGTCCAGGGGTATACTCATCAAAGTCATAATCTATGAATAATCCCCGCCTATGTGCGGGATCCCGGAGCATATAGAAAATACATATAAATATATATGTGAAAACATATATTTGCAGCCTAAACATTTCCCAACTGGCAAATCTGCCGCAAAATACATAAATTAGCATACGCACAGTAGTACTCTTCCAACCCCTAAGGAAGAGAGAGAGAGCAGTAAACATTTGCATACAACAATGCTTTTATTTCGAAAGGGAAAACCTGTATAAACGTGTATATTGCAGGCATTTGCCAGTAGGCTGCAGTAGAGTATAAAGAAACAAAGAAAACTGACACGTTGCCTTTAAGGCATTAGAGTAGGGGTACCGTGCCTTTAAGACCTGAAGGCGACCCCCTGCTCCCATGGTGCACCACAGGTGGCAGTTGGATCAGTTCTTTTTGGAGGTGCATAACACCTGAGTAGATCCACAGTAAACATCTCATAACTTTATGAACATGCTCGTCCGGGGAGGTGGGCGGGAGTTTATGACTTTGATGAGTATACCCCTGGATGAGAACTAGGATTACAGGTAAGTAACTAATCCTTCTCATCCAGGAGATACTCATCAATAGTTATAATCTATGAATAGATTAGCAAGCTCATACCCAAAGTCTTGCGGACGAGCAAAAAAGTATACATAGAGACATTGAAAAATTGTACATTTCACATACAACTTATGCAAATAAATTCCTCGAGGAGGCCTGTCCCACTTGGGCATCGGCCTGTGTATCTGAGTCTAGGCAATAATGGCGGGTAAAGGTATGCACAGACCGCCATGTAGCCCCCTTGCAAATTTCAGAGATTGGTACATTACGAAGGAGAGCAGTAGTAGAAGCTTTCCCTCTTGTAGAATGCGCATGAGGTCTACCCTGTAAAGCCTTGTTAGCTAGTTGATAAGACAGAGTTATACAGGAGACTATCCAGTGAGAAATAGATCTTTTTGAAGCTGACGGACCGGTATTAGTGGTTCCATAATGAACAAAAAGCCGGTCAGATTTCCTAAGTGGAAAGGTTTTAGCCAGGTAAAACTTCAGAACCCTCCGGAGGTCTAGAGAGTGTAAAGACCTCTCCGGGGGAGTGGTAGGTTGAGGAAAAAAGGTAGGTAGGGTGTTACACTGGTTGATAGTCTGAGACTACCTTAGGCAGAAAACCTGGGTGTGTCCTCAGTACCACCCTGTTGGCGTGAAACACTGTGTACGGTTCCTTACAACACAGGGCCTGGATTTCGCTAACCCTACGGGCGGAGGTAATTGCCACTAAAAAAGCGGTTTCCAGGTCAAGTGCTGCAAAGAAGCCTTATGTATAGGCTCTAAAGGAGCACCCATCAGCTTAGTAAGTACGATGTTAAGCTCCCAGGGAGTAAATACTTTCTTAAGCCCCTCTAAGAAATCTTTAACCACAGAGATATGGAAGAATGATGTCTGAGAAGGTGACTTCCTCCAGGCTGTGATTGCCGCTAAGTGAACCCTGATGGAGGGGTACTTGAGGCCTGACCTTGCTAAATGCAACAGATAGGGTAGAATCACATGCTCCTGACCGTGGATAGGTTCAAGAGTTGTCAAGACACCATATGAAAAACCTCTTCCACTTGAAAGCATAAGACTTCCTAGTGGATGGTCTCTTGGCTTCTTTCAGAATGTTCATGCAGTCTGCTGGGAGGTCTAAGTGTCCATACTGTATGACCGCAGGAGCCATGCCGTCAAGCGAAGGGAAGGGAGGTTGGAATGAAACACCTTCCCCTGGTCCTTGGTCAACAAGTCTGGGCGGCAAGGGAGTCGCCGGTACGGGACTTCCGACATCTGGAGGAGATCTGGGTATCACCACTGGCGTGGCAACTCCGGCGCTATCAGGATCAAACTGGTGTTGGTCCTGAAGAATTTCTGAATCACCGCCGGGATCAGAGGTAGGGGAGGAAAGGCGTACAGCAATGTCTGCGACCAGCTGATCAAAAGTGCGTTCCCCCGTGAGCCCTGTTGGGGGAACCTGGACGCGAAGACAGGGCATTTTGCATTTGCGGCACCTGCGAACAAGTCTATGTCTGGTACGCCCCATAGATGAAAGACCTCCTGCGCAACTTCTTTGTTGAGCACCCAATCGTGCGCTTCTACAAAGTCTCTGCTTAGGCAGTCCGCTTGGACATTTTTTATTCCTGGAAGATGAACTGCCACGATGGATAGACCTCCTGCCAGGAGCCAGTGCCAGATGGCTTGCACTTCCAGGGATACTACTCTTGACCTGTTGCCTCCCTGCTTGTTCAGATAGAACATGGTTGTCGTGTTGTCCGTCTGAACTTGGATGTACTTGGTGCGCAGAGACGGGTAAAGAGATTTCAGCGCCAGATGAACGGCTCGAAGCTCGAGGAAGTTTATGTGGTAGCCTCGCTCTACTTCGGACCAGAGGCCTTGAACCCGAAGCTGGTCCATATGAGCACCCCAGCCTTGAAGAGAGGCATCCGTGATCACTGACTGCGATGGAGAAGGCGATGGAATGGAACTCCCCGGAGAAGGTTGGAGAGTTTCATCCACCATTTGATTAAGTCCTTGGCACCTTGTGGAAGAGAGACACGGTCCTCCCAGTGATCTCTGAGACCATTGGTCCTCGAGATCCTGCTGCAGAGGCCTCATGTGAAGGAGTGCATTGGGCACGATGTAGATGCACGAGGCCATCGATCCCAGGAGAGACACTTGTCCGGCTGTGGGACTGTGATTGTCCAGTAGAAGATCGCACTTCAGAAGCATGGATGACAATCTCTCCTCCGAAGGACACACGATTGCTTGAACGGAGTCCAGGGAAGCTCCCAGGTAATGAATCCGTTGGGAAGGATTGAGTTCTGATTTCTTGAAGTTGACCTGCAACCCCAATGAGTTCACCAGTTTGAGACAGAACGAAAGATGGTCTTGAAGCAGAGCCGGAGTGGAGCTTTTCAGCAGCCAATCGTCTAGATAAGGATAGACGAAGATCTTCCCCCTGCGGAGAAAAGCAGCCACCACTGCATGCACTTTGAGAATGTCCGTGGCACGGATTTGAGGCCGATCGGAAGCACTCAATACTGGTAGTGCTGGTGCCCGATCTGAAACCTGAGAAACTTTCGGTGCCTCACTGAGACAGGTATGTGAAAGTAAGCGTCCTGCATGTCGATGGCACACATCCAGTCCCCCTGATGGAGATGGGGAAAGATCTGATGCAGGGCTAGCATGCAGAATGTTTCTTTCCGGATTAATCTGTTTAGTAGTCGTAGGTCTAGAATGGGCCTGTATTCTTTGACTGCTCCTCTTTTTTGGACAAGAAAATAGCGGGAGTAGACTCCTTGAGTCCTCTGCATGGAAGGAACCTCCTCTATAGCCTTCTTCTTGAGGAGGGCAGAGACTTCGTCCTGCAGCAGCTGACTGTGGAAACGGGGAAGTAGCTTTACTTGAGGAGAAACCTGAGGAGGAGGGGACTTGAACCTCAGCAAGTAACCATGCTGCACAATATTCAGCACCCATCTGTCCTTTGTTATGGATCTCCACTCTTCCAGATGATGAGAAACACTCCCTCCCACCGGAGTGGCGAACAGTTGAGGAGGATGCAACAGCTCAGGGCTTGGGAGGCTGTTTGGAGGCAGACTGCTGCTTGTTATTGTTGCCTCTGCCTCTGCCAGGACGCCTCTGCTGAAATTGGGTTTTCTGTTGAGTTTGGGAAGACCATTGAGGGGTTTGTAGCCTCTGCTGGTAAGGACGCTTATCCCCCTGACGAAAGCGCTTTTTAAATTCCGCTTTTCCAAACCCACAGCCTTTACAGTGTCCATTTCGGTCATTTCATCGTCAGCGTGTGGACCAAAGAGAGAAGAACCATTAAAGGGGAGGTTCAAGATTTTCTTTTGGGCATCCGGTTTGAGGCCCGTGAGGCGGAGCCACGCCGAACGTCGTGAACAGATGCCATGAGAGTAGCCATGGGCCGCGAGGTCAGAGGCATCTGCCGCGGCACTAATGACCTGGTTGGCTACGAGTCCTCCCTCCTGTAGGATTTCGACAAAATCCTGTCGATCTTCCTTCGGAAGCTTCTCTGTGAAGCGAGTAAGGGAGTCCCAGAGGGACCTATCGTACCTCCCAAGTAGAGCAGAAGCACTGGCCACCTTCATATATGAAGCAGGGGTGCTGCATACGGATCCATTAGTTTGCTGTCCTTCTCTGGGGGTACCGAAGGTGAGGTAGAGGCTGAATGAGACTTCATGGCAGCCACCACGATAACTGAATCAGCCGGAGGGTCCGATCTTAGGAACAAGGGGTCCTCTGCGGGCGCCTTGTACTTCTTGGCAAGCCTTGATGGAACAGAACCTACCACGGCAGGCGTAAGGAAGGTAGCCATTGCCGGTTCAAGGAAGCCGGGCACCAGAGGCAGCAGAGGTCTAGGCGCTGTCCGGTGATGGAGTGTGTCGAAAATTATAGAAGTAGGGACCACAGGAGTATGCAGAGAGATGTTCAGCTTCTTTGCTCCCCTGCCCAGCACATCTGTGAAGGTTGCGATGTCATCAATAGGTGAGGTTCTTGACAAAGGAGTGGAGGAGAAGGTCGGAGAATACTCCCGGACCGTAGACCTCGTGGAAGAGGATCAAGATGGGGATCTAGTGCGTCCTCTGTGATGAGACCTGTCTCGATTGCTGTGCCGACCCCTGGATCTAGACCGATGTCTATGCGGAGATCTTGGTGTGGGGGAAGGTCTTGGCTTGGAAGGTGTTCTGGGCCGTACCGGAGAGCGTGATCTGGTAGGAGATCTTGGTCTGGGTGAAGGACGTGGCCTCTGTGGAGGAGACTTAGTCGGCCTGACCGGAGTGCTTGTCCTCGGAGCAGACGGAGAGAACGTGTGGGAGTAATTTGAGCCCGGACTACTGCGACTGCCCGAAACAGCTCCCTGAGGATGCTGAGATGATACACTGCGTGATTTGTCCACAGATCTGGGGGACGCTTCTGGAGAGATCTCCACGATGTTCAAGTGAGGAGATGAAGATCTGTCCCCTGATGACCTGGAGCCAGGAAACTCCACAATCACCGTGTCCTGTACCCTCGACGGCGAAAGCTTCGGCGTCGAAGACGTTTGTGTGACCAATGGCGTCGAACGGGGCCTTGATGTTCTCGACGTCGATCGTCCACGCCTTGGCGATCTCGACTGCGATCTTCGGCGTCGAGTCGGTGACCTCGACGTCTATCTTCCTCGACGTCGAGTCGAAGGCAAACCTCCATGGTGTCCTGTCGACGACGACCTTCAACGTCGTGTCAACGACGACCTTCATTGACGTCGTGTCGACGGCGACTCCTCTTGACGTCGCCTAGGTGTCGACCTCCTCGACGTCGAATGGTGGGATCTCCACGACCCTCTCGACGGCGGCACGCCAGCCGGCGGAAATTTGGAAGCCGTCATAATTCTCGACGCTGACCCCCTCGAGGGCGGCGGAGAGTGTCTCGACGTCGACGGAAGCCTCGACGTCGACAGGGACTTGGACACATCAGCAGCCACAGACTTCGAGCCCGAAGTGTGGCGTCTTGACGTCGACTTACTTGGCTGCGACGGAGGCTTCGGCGTTGCGATGGTGATTCAGAAAAGCGTCTGGGCCTCTTCGACAGCGACTTCGACGGAGATCTTCTTCCTTACTTCCTTTTTCTGGAGGCAGGAGATGCGGAACATCGCCGTTTTTGAGCATGCTTGCTTGAAGAAGACGTTCTGGGGACCTCCATGGCCACCCACCTGATGACTTTTGTCTTTCTCCAAGAGGGAATGAAGTCTAATGCATTCTCTGTCGCGAAGAGTCCGCCTAGAGAACTTCTGACAGTGATGGCACTGGTCAGGGTCATGTGCATAAGGAAGGCACACGATGCACACAGAGTGTGGGTGAGCCAGAACCATCTTCTTGTCACAAGAAGGACACTTCTGGAATAAAGCAGGCCTTCTGACCGAAAAAAAATTGTGGAACACCACAAAAAACAAAGCAGAAGCCTTACAAGCCCAGAAGACATCGAATTTTCTGAAAATTTCTATATGATCCGGGATTCCGCACTTAGGCGGGGAATATTCATAGATTATGACTAATGATGAGTATCCCCTGGATGAGAAAGGTATGTTCCAAGCCTTGTGACAAACAGGTTCTACCTTGAGCAAAAACGATGTACAAAGTCCTTAAGCTTGCCTACTGTGTCTGAGAATACTATGGCTATCTCAAAACCTCCAATCATTATTTCACACATTGGTTTGTATTTGGAACAATCACCTAAATTAAGAGCTGCGACTTCAATGCACAGCACACTTCCCGATATCCTCGTCCAATTATTCGAAATCAGATTTGTCCGCAATTAATTTTACCACGCAATGTTTTTTCATTTTCCTTCTGCATACCTTTGTGAAGTGCCAAATGATACCACAATAAAGACACTTTGCTTGTAAAGAAGGACACCCCTTGTCCTGAACAAGGTGCTCCTTGCTGCCACACCTATAATAACACCATTTTTTCCCCTGGAAAATTCTTTCGTTTTCCTTTTAAATGCTTCAGATTCCTTGCTTTTGCCCTTATTGGTGACTTTACAGACTGCCCCACCACAGTTGCTACCCAACTCAGAACTAGGGGCTTGATTAGGATCGCGGTTTTCCCGCATCCTCCGGGCCGGCGGAAGCCACCGCCGGCCCGGAGGATGCGGAAAAATCGTAGCGGAGGCACAGAAGACCCACCGCCAAATTAGGATGGCGGCGGGTCTCAAAATCCGTCCGCTGCTTTTCCGCCGCGGTCGCCTTCCGACCGCGGCGGAAAAGCTCTAACATGGCTGGCGGTGTCTGTCAGACACCGCCAGCCATATTAGGATAGCGGAAAATATATGCTTTTCCACAGCGGCTTTTCCGCCGTGGAAAAGCATACGGATATTGCCTTCTGGGGCCCATTGCGGGCCCGTTGGTGACGGGGGTGTGGGGGGGTGCACATGGGTACCCCCCCTGCATTTGCGTGGACAAAGCAGCAGGCACCGCGCGGTGCCTGCTGCTTTGTGCATGCAAATGCCGTGCATGCTTTTTTAACATTGCGGCGGGAGGATGTGACCGCCACCCTGGCGGTCACATCCTAATCTGCACGGAGGGACCTCCGCAGCCCCTGCGGACGGTCCCTCCTACTCTATGGTGGCGGACGGACTCAGGTCCGTCCACCATCATAATCGGGCCCTAGGTGTGGAATTCACTACTGCTTTAGCACACCTCCTAGACATTTCACTTTTTTTTTAGCAATCACAATTATATCCTTGAGAGGTGCATCACCTCTCACCCATAGTCTCTCCTGAAGGTTTGAATCATTGGTGTGCATAATAATTTGGTCTCTCAAAAGTTCATCGTGTAGAACGCCAAATTTGCAGGAAATGGCCAATTTCTTGAGCAGTGAAACAAAGTCATCAATAGGTTCTGTCTTGCCTTGTTTCCTTTGGAAAAAATTGTATCTGTCTATGGCTGCACAAACAGTGGGTTGGTAGTAGTTGTCCAAATCCTCCAATGTATTTAAAAATACATTCTGCCCTGCACCTGATCTAGTTTTTGTTTCCATCTGACTAAAGACTTTTACCCTTCTGGACCCAAATTATGTAATAAAAAAAAATTCTTCCTTTTAGGTGAAAACTCATCAACTCCTTCCTCAATGGTACTGATGTAATTGAGAAAGTACTCCTTCCATTCTGGCCATTTCATGGGTGGTTCCCCCCAAGCTGGTAGAAATAGCAAGGGTGTAGTCAGCGAGAAGGTCTGAGCACACATTTTTGTAAGGGTACACCCTCGTAGAACTGTATAAATTCCTCCCAAATACCCAAAAATTAGCCAGAAGAGGAAACAGAAACAAGAGCAAAACAATGCTGACAGAACACAGAATGTCCTTATTTTACACAGTAGTGCATAAGGTTTGAATTGGTATGGCTAGAGGTGTATCACCGTATAATTAAAATGACGCACTAGAAGTGAAAAAGTGGTACAGTATGTGCAAGTGCACGCAGGTGTGCGTGCCACCGAGTAAATATGCTCAAGGAAATTGCTGCTAAACGTAATACATATGCCTGCAGCTGTGCACATCACCGAATGCTAATATAGGTGTGCAACACGCCGGTTACATAGCACCATAACCCACAAACGAAGTGCATTCCAGTGTGGTTGTACAGCGGCTGTAACTTTAGCTCGTAACCCGGGAGACAGCAGTATGCCGGCTGACGGCACAAACAGGAGTCATGTGGGATGCGTGCGGACTTCGGGCCGACTTACTAGGCAGCACAGAATAATGGCTACTTCATGCGCTGTCCCTGCCACGCTTCTCAGGTCAGCAGGAAACCTTTGGCGGTCAGGGATAAATCCCTTAAACCTGGGGATGTCATCAAGGTACAACTCCCCAGGGCTATTGCTGTGTTTTTCCGACCCGACACACCTTACCGAAATCTTGTGGCACCTGTAATTCCATCGGTGCTGGCATGCAGGAAATCCACGGTGGCATGCAGGAACAGGAGACATCTTGTTGAGATGGCGCTGCCGCAGGCAAGTATGGACATCGCCAAAACGTAAAGGAGGGACAGCAAGAAGAAGTAGGTAAGTTATATTTTATTCAGATAATAGCAAGTGGGAGAACACAGGAACAGGTCCTATGCAGAGGACCGTATTTTCCAACTGACCTATTCCCCACATTCTAATTGGAACCATGACTGCGTGGCACCCTGTTGCCATAGTTCCATGGCAACAGGACACCACAATAGCCTTTTGGGAAACATCATTTACAGTATGGAAGAAGTGGGATAAGAATGTATTTTATGAGGTAATGGAGTTATTTCATTCATTATTGAGACTTTATGAGAGTAATCATAATCTTGTTGGTAATTATACTTTTTCTTCTTTCAGGTATTATTCCTTCTTCCTCGCTATTCCCTTCCTAATCCCTTTCCCCGAGTGATCACCCTAACACTCAATTAATTCTAGTATACGAAATTGGGGGTATCAAGAGGTGGACCTATTTGTGCATCATTCGGATCCTGAGGAGTTATCTTCCGCACACATCCCGTGCAAGTGTGACAGAACTATGCACCCACAAATTCATCTCCTCCCTATCAGTTCGACCTACAAACATGGCCACCTTGAATGATGTCCTTCGGGCATTAGAGGAGGTACAACAACAGTTAATCAATTCTTGGGCTTAAACGCTGCCCTTAAGGATAAGTTAGAGAAATTGCAGAGAAACCCATTTGATGCTTCTGCTTCTCAGATACAGGTTCATGTACCCCAGCAGGTTTCGTTAGCATCCCCAGAGAGGTTTACAGGTGACCCACACAAGGTTTTAGGTTTCTTAACATAGATCTTGTTAAATTTTTCATGTAAACCAGCTGCATTCCCAAATAATCATTCAATAGTAGCGTTTGCCATTTCATATTTAGCAGGGGATGCTGCCAATTGGGCCGTCCTATTAGTAAAAACAATGATCCGGTTTGATCAGATTGGAACGCTTTCCTTTTCGAATTCGAACCAGTGTTCGATAGCACGGCTACCACGTTTAGCAATGATAGAGAACTTCTAGAATTGTAACAGGGCAAAACCTTATTAGATATATGACTTTCTTTAATCGGTTAGTAGCAGGGGTGGCCTGGCCCATATTACCAAGGTCTTAAAGATTACATGAGGACATATTAGCTCAGATAGAGCCTCAGCCAGAAAATTGAACAAATGTAATGGTTCTGACATTAAGACTTTTTTAAATACAAATTTTATTAATTTGCAATGAGGCAGTGAAAACAGCCCACAGTGCCACTGGGTCAGCATAATGTCCATCTCAGTGCGCAACACTGTGGTTTACAACAGTACATAACAATCCTTCAGATATAGGCATTCACAACTTAGACCCGTACCTACCCTCAGTTCAGGATCTCGCAGTTCATATTAGTTCACTCTGTGAGCCCTCCTGCCAACCTGGCGACCCTGCATAAGTAACCTCCATTAACCCCCCCTCCCATCCCCCCCAACTCCCTCCAAATCACCCCCCACCACTCCCAGGCATGCAGCTGAAACCATAAATCATCTATATTTGAACTATAGACAGTTCAACCATGTATCGGGCGCTACGTCCCATGCCTCAGCTAGTGGTACCAAGAGATGGGAGGAGTAGCATGGCAGTCCCACCTAGAGGGGCCCTCGAGGCAACAGGATAATCCCGGAGTCACTCCCCTGCTAACTAGTCCGCCCTTCCTGGGTCATCTGCAGCATCGTCAGTCGGGTGTTTTAATAAGTCCACCAGTGCCACCCATGCCCGTGCCATCTCCAGCATTCTTTCATTCTCAACTGAAATTAAGACTTCATCACAGACTGACTGACAGAGCAGGAGAGAGAAAAAGGTTGAGAGAGGTCAGTGGGTTCTTTCGATAGAAGCTACCACAAGCTGGTAGTAAATAGTGAGAATATTGCTGAACCTATGGTATTAGGAGCAATAGGAACACCTCTCTCTAAGGATGAAAGAGAGTCTTGTAGACTCAATGGTCAATGCATGTATTGTGGAAAAAAAAGACACTATGTCCAGGAGTGTCCCACCAAACCCAAAACACAGTCTTCGGCCTATCTGAACAAGAAACTTGCGGTATCCGTTTTACCATCAACGTCTATAACCAATAAACCTCCCATGTCAGACCCAGAACCAGAGTGGAAAGTACCTTCTCTTTCCTTGAATGCTACAGAGGAAACCGAGTCACACATATTGGTTCCTTTTTTTAAAAATGTTTTTTATTGTCATCAAGAGGACAAATAACAGTAAACATAAATCAATATGAGTAACATATCATAATCAAAAAAAAAAGGAAGACAAATAAGACAACTCTATCATATCGAGAAGGTGAGAAAAAAGCAAGAGCATTTACAAGAAAAGCAATCACAAATGACCCAAACGTATCGAGATATTGATATAACATAGAAATAGAAATGCACCTCCTTATTTGATTAGTCTGATGTCTCCAGAGCCATGGGTCCCCATATTGCTTCTAGTTTGACCATGGAACGGACGCCCCTAGCTTTGGCCAGAGCAGCTTCAAAGCCAAACGTTTCCCTAATAATGGTCAACCACTCGCCAATAGATGGCGGTGTCGGGGAGACCCATGCTCGAGCGATAGCTAATCGAGCGGAGATCATCAGAATTGAAAAAAGTCATGCCAGTGCTGGTTTGTCTCCCTTTTAGCCTAACATGATTTCCAGAACTGTTAATGAGGGATCCAATCCTAATTTAAGATGGAGCACCTGGCCCATCTTCTGCCACTAATCCTTCAATTCTGGGCACTCTATAAACATATGTATAAGATTAGCAGCATATGTCCCCCATTTAGGGCATGTTATCTTATCACCAAAGTTGTTCCTTTGGGACATTCAGCGATCTTTTCAGGCATGTAGCACAACATGCATATTGTGCAAAATTGTTGTAATTGTAAACTCACAGAGTGGACTGAATCACCTACGTTTCCTAAGGCCTGTTTAATCACGCCAGGTGTTATGTCTACCCCCAATACTTGACATCAACGCATCGCTAATTTTTCACTTCCAACCAACCTAAGATTGTGCAGATGTTTGTACATATCGCCAATTAGGGACTTCGTTTTTTCCCCATATAGACAGTCCTTGATCATTGAGTAAGTTATCGTGTTCAATGTCAAGTTTTTCCCCAGGTAGACCCTGAGCTGCAGATATTTAAAAAAAGAATGGACGGGTAGTTTATTATTAAGTCATAAACCTTCAAATGACTTAAGTCCACTCCCATCATACAGATCACCTAAGCATGTAATCCCATACTTGAACAAGGATTTACCAGCATGGTCATGGAACACCTCAGGAAGCATAGGATTCCCCACAATGGGAGTTTATCATGAAATAACGATAGTTTGCCTCTGGCAGCCATAGTCTGCCATATATAAATACTGCCCCTTACTGTCTTATACCTAACTTGCTTAAAGTAGTTTGGGTCGTTAGTACGGTATAAAAATAGTTGGCAATTGTTTCCTAGAATCAACCGGTAAAAATAATCTTTCTGATCAAGACCGAGGAGGCTGCGGAAACGTCCAGCAAAAGCAGCCCAAAAGTACATTTTAAAGTCTGGTAGGCCTAGTCCACCTTGATTATAAGGAGATTTAAGCAGATCAATCGCCCGTCTAGACTTCTTAAACCCACATATGAAACTGCTAAGGATCCCCTCGAGTTTAAAAAAAAATGTATTAGGGACCCGTAGGGGGATTGACCTAAACAAATGTAAACAACTAGGGAGTATTTTAATTTTTATTATATTACATCTCCCTAAGATCCCTATGAAATGTGTTACTTACCTGTAACTGCAGTTATCCAGTATTGGTGTCTTTCATAGATTCACATGCCTGAATCATTCCCCGTCGTCGAGACGGGAGTCTCCGGTACATAGAAAAGTAATGTCCTATAGACATACATAAAGAAAAGTAGGCCTAAGGGCCTTGCCTTAGTAGCCTATCTATGTCCTTTTGTAAAAAGGACCAAACTCCAGAAGGTAGCCAATCAGCTACCACCTCCCTCTAGAACCTTCCTGTCAGGAGCCTCAGTCTCTCAGATTTTCGTACGCACCAAGCTAGGTAGGCGTAATACTTGTCAGAGAAAGAAGTGAGTCCTTCCAGGGGAGGCGGGAGGGTTGCATGTGAATCTATGAAAGACACCAATACTGGATAACTGCAGTTACAGGTAAGTAACACATTTCTTATTCAGTATTATGGGTGTCTTTCATAGATTCACATGCCTGAATCAGAGTAGTAAGCAGTACATTATGCACATTTCTGATGGAACAGCATACAGTAGTCTTAGATAATACATATCATACTACTAAAAGCCATCAACAAGTAACAAGAAAATAAGTAAATAAATGTGCATACCAGCGAAGGATGGCGGGAAGGAGGAAGGCTCACCTCACTGGAATAGATGGCGAAGCACAGCCTGGCCTACTGCTGCATCCTGCATCAGTTCCGTATCCAGGCAGTATTGCCTGGTGAATGTATGCAGCGACTTCCAGGTCGCTGCCCTGCAAATGTCCAATATTGGCACCCCAGCAAAGAGCGCTGCCGATGTGGACACAGCTCTTGTAGAATGAGCTCTTACTTTGGAGTGTAACGGACGTCCTGCTTTGTCGTGGCAAAAGGCAATTGCCGAAGATATCCATCGTGAAATACTTTGCTTGGAAAGCGGCATGCCTTTTCTTGGTCTACTGAAAGCGATGAAAAGCTGGTTCGTTTTCCTAAAATGTTTTGTCTTGTCGAGGTAAAATTTAAGACACCTCTTCAGGTCCAAAGAGTGCAGAGATCTTTCAGCTGCAGTGCTTGGATTTGGAAAGAAAGATCGGAGGACTAGAGGTTCATTTAAATGAAAGTCCGCGTGGACCTTAGGAATAAATCGAGGGTTAGTTCTTAAAACCACTCTGTCTTCCTTGAACTGCATGAAGGGATTTTGTATTGAAAGAGCCTGTAGTTCGCTGACCCTTCTTGCTGAGGTCAGGGCCAAAAGAAGGGCCGTTTTCCAGGAGATGTATTTGACATCTGCTCTGTGAATAGGCTCGAAAGGGTGCTTCATCAACTGGTTGAGGACCACATTAAGATGCCTTGTTGGTGGAATTCTCCGTGGGCGAGGAAAGGATCTGTAAAGCCCCTTAAGGAATTGTTTTATTAACTTGTGTGACCAGAGAGAGGGTCCTTTTGAAGTTCTTGTAAAGCGAGAAATTGCTGCCAAATGTACTCTGATAGAGGCATGCGCAAGTCCCGCCTGTGCCAGACGTAGCAGATATGGTAGTAACTGCTCCGGAGTAGCCTTAAAGGGATGTAGATCTTTGTCCTTACACCAAATGCAAAAGCGTTTCCATTTTAACGAATAGGTCTGATTCGTGCTCTCTGCTCTTGCTTTTGCAAGGACATCTTTGCACTCCTGCGGAATGTCTAGTTGACAGAACTCTCGGTACTTAGGAGCCAAGCCGATAATCTGACAGATTTCAGATTCGGGTGCTGTACCTGGCCGTTGGACATCGTGAGCAGGGACGGATGTTGGCCCAGACGGATTGGCGGGTGGACTGAGAGGCGATGGAGGTCCGTGAACCAATGCTGCCTCGTCCAGAACGGGGCAATCAGAATCAGGGTGCAGTGTTCTGTCTTCATTTTTCGGAGGACTCTTGGTATCAGGGGAAATGGCGGAAATGCGTACGCAAACACGTTGCGCCATGCAATGGAAAATGCATTTCCGAGGGACCGCAGTTGGGGAAGCGAACTTGCGAAGTTGCGACATTTTGCGTTCTCCCAGGGGGCAAAAAGGTCGATCTGTGGTCTTCCCCATTCCGAAAAGATGTGATCCAGCACTTCTTGTTCCAGCTCCCATTCGTGGGACAGCGATCTCTGTCTGCTTAGAGCATCTGCTATGATGTTGTCCTTGCCTGGAACATACTCCGCTGACAGCGTGATACTGTGGAGCACAAGCCAGTACCAGATTTTCTGCGATTCGCGAGATAGTGTGAGCGAGCGCGTTCCTCCCTGTTTGTTCAAGTAGTGCATTGTCGTAGTGTTGTCGGTCCTGACAAGCACTGGGGAGTTCTGGATGCGCGGTAGGAAAGCTTGCAGAGATATAAAAACTGCCCTCAGCTCTAAGAGATTGATATGGAGCTGCTTTTCTTGGTCCGTCCACTTGCCTCTGATCTGCAGCTCTTGAAGGACCGCTCCCCAACCCTCTAGGGAGGCATCCGTAGTTATCACTTGTGGGGCTGCAGGCAGCAGGAATGTTAGTCCTTGCGAGAGGTTTTAGGACGACCTCCACCATAGCAAGGCTTTGGACATTTGCCGTGTTATCACAATGCGATCCTCGTAAGAGCCTGTGCTCTGAGTCCATTGCCTGGTCAAGGCCTCCTGCAGAGGGCGCATTCTGAGCCGACAGTGTGGAATAAGCAGGATACATGAAGACATCATCCCCAGGAGGGACTTGAAAGTGCGGACCGGCAAAGTTTTTCTCGAGGCAACTGCGGTGGCCAGAGTGATAAGCTTGTGCTTCCTTTCTTGAGATGGAAATGCTTTTGAACATTCTGTATCCAATGTCGCCCCCAGAAAGGTAAGAACTCGGGAGGGCTGTAAGGTTGACTTCTCGTGGTTGAGCGTCAGACCCAGTTGCTGGAAAAGATTGAGACAAGCGCTGGAAGACTTGACTGCGCCTTTCAAAGATGGTGCTTTTACCAGCCAGTCATCGAGGTATGGGAAGACTTGGTGTCCTTGCTGACGTAGGAAGGCTGCCACTGGGGAGAGGCACTTGGTGAAAATTCTGGGTGCCGACTTGAGGCCGAATGGGAGGACACAGAATTGATAGTGCTGACCTGCCACTGCGAATCTGAGAAGTTTTCTGTGGCCTTTGTGAACAGGGATGTGGTAGTATGCCTCTTGCAGGTCTAAAGACGTCATAAAGTCTCCTTCCTCTAGTGACCCCAAGATCTCTTGGATAGTCACCATACGGAACGATTGACTCTTCAAGAATGTGTTGAGTGCCCTGAGGTCTAGGGTGGGCCTCCATTTTGTATTAGAAAGAAGCGGGAATAGAATCCCTTTCCTCTGTGAGCTGCTGGTACTCGCTCTATTGCTCCTTTCTTTAACATTGAAGAGACCTCTAGAAGGAGTAATCGTAGACGCCTGTGTTGAAGCTTGCGAGGAGGAGGAGTCGGAGAATTGTATTGAATTCTAACGAATGTCCGAATTGGATCAATTGGAGCACCCACCTATCAGTTGTAATTGATCTCCAATTGTCGAGGAAGTGTGTTAGTTTTCCTCAAAGTTTGAAAAAATGAAATTGTGGACGGACTGGCTGTTGGAAAAGGTCATTGGCGTCCGCCAGCGGTTTTCTTCTGATTTTTTCCCCTGTAGTTAGACCTTACATACGAGGTCTGATGACCTTGTTGCTGTTGATATTGGGATCTGCCTTGGTTATAGGAATATGAGGATTTGCTCTGGTAAGAACCTCTGTAAGAGGATTGACCTCTACCTCTGCTCCCTCGAAAGGACTGGTTCTTAAACTGCAATGTGCCCAGCGCTCGTGCAGTGTCCGTATCTTTTTTGATCGTTTGCAGGGACTCATCGATTTTTTCCCCAAAAAGGTGTTGGCCCTCGTAAGGCATGTCCAGTACCTTGGTTTGGACCTCTTGGCGAAAGGATGTAGCCTTAAGCCACCCCTGCCTTCGCAAGACCGCGGCCCCTGCTAGCTGTCTGAAGCCGGTCATAGCCACATCTACGGCACAATCGATAATTTCTGATGCCGATGTTTGGCCTTCCTTAAGGAGCGATTGTACTTCCTCTTTGAAGTTATCTGGTAGTTCCGCCAGATACGGGGCAATATCCTCCCACAATTGCCTATTGTAGCGGCCTAGTAACGCAATGGAATTAGCCACTTTCACAGTCATGGCCGACGTGGTGGAGAAGCGTTTGCCAATACTGTCAAGCTTCCTGCCCTCTTTGTCCGGTGGAGCTGACAATGGGGATGCCGGATTCCTTGAGTTCTTTTGTGCTGCCTGGGTAACAACTGAATCTGGCTTGGGATGCCTGTGAGAAGTTGGCCTGATATGCAGTGCTCACTATTCTAGTGATCACTATGTATCATACCAAACGACCCTTATTGATGATTGGTTGTAAGTCAACCTTATAGACCAGCTATCCTAGTAGCATGGACAAGAGCAGTCTTTAGGCTAAACTCTAGAGGGCGTGTTAAGCCAGCTGTTATACCATCGCAT
Organism: Lissotriton vulgaris; assembly: GCF_964263255.1. Taxonomy (NCBI): domain Eukaryota; kingdom Metazoa; phylum Chordata; class Amphibia; order Caudata; family Salamandridae; genus Lissotriton; species Lissotriton vulgaris. The sequence goes on from NC_141685.1 coordinate 1,037,244,327, forward strand.
ATACCCCTTGAACACCAAGTGAAAGGACACCACACAAGTTGTTATGAAAATAAAAGGATATTTATTTATAACACAACAGCCCTGGACTCTTTATGAGGACAGGGCGCTAAGCACAATACAAAACTCTTAAAGAAATACTGAAAGTCGCACAATTTACACAAATGCCCGAGGGGCACGAAAAACCATATACTCTGGAAGTGGAATGCGAAATTACTAGCAGGTAAGTACAACTCTCAGAGACTTTAGAAACGCTAGGCCTACAATACTGAACCCTTAGATTAGAAGCAGGAGGCCTAGGGACGTCGTGTGCAGAGTGGAAACTCTCACGCGTAATGCGGGACAAAGTCTATGGATACTAGTAAATGCAAAAGTTAGTGTTCTCGGGCGAACCCGACTAGGTAGGTCAAAAACGAAAGTGGATCTAGACACTTAGAGAGTGGATCTACGCTGGAGCACCGTGGTACTCGGTTTACCTAGCCCAGGGGCTGCGGCTGCATAGGGTTCAAGTGTCGTCGGGAATCCTCGTTGACGACCCAGGAGCCTGAAGTGGAAGTTGCTGGCAGGCGACCAGTGAAGATGTTCCGGGCTGATCCAAGGACTGGATCAGTTGAAGAAGAGTACCTATAAACAGAGGGGACCAAGTTCTGAATCACTAGCCAGTGATTAGGTGGGCACCAGGATGGCACCGGACGAGGTCACTCAGCCAGGCGAAGAGGTGACACTGGATTCTGCTGCTGCACGGACCAGGGCGCTGATGTCGACCAGGCTGGAGGTCTGCGAGCTGTCCCACGTCGGATGTCTGCTGCTGGCGATGCTGGATCCGGTAAAGGAGGCAACAAGCCTTGGCTACGGCAAGCCCACGTGGCGACACAAAATGGCGTCTTGAGTGGACCAGGAGGGTCCGAGGAGGGTCCCCTTCAGGAGGAGACTAGGGCCAGTCTAGAGGAGCTAGACCAGCGGTGAAAACAACGTAGGTCGTCGTCTGGAGGGTCACTAGCCAACGGGCAAGTGACCGGACAACGTAGCAGCAACCCAGGAGCAAAAGGGCCCCACCCGGATCTGGTGGATGCTGGGGGGCTGGACTTCGGTGCTCGTGCTGCTTGGGGTTGGGGCTTCTCTTACCCCAGTGCACCCACTCGAGGGTCCCTCGGTGGTCGTGCTGGTTCAGTGTCGTGCTGGTTCTGATGATCGCCGGGTCCTCTGGGCTCGTTGCACCTACGGGTCTCAGCTGTGCTGTAGAGGCAGGTTGAGGTCAGAGAGGGCAGGGAGTCCGGGCCTCGTCGAGCTGGGCAGTCTGGTTCCGGAGGAAAAACGTTTCAGCAAACCGCAAGATACTTAGGTGGTGCCTGCTGCTGCAGGGTGACTACTCCTTAGTCACAAGGGAGAAATCTTGAGAAGAAGTCTTGAGTTCCTTTCGTAGAAAGTAGTTTCAGGATTCAAAGATGATCTGATTTGGAAGGGTCCCCGCTCCTACCTTTATTCTAAAGAAAGGGGCTGGTACGCGACTAGGTCCTGCCCATGGGTGGGACCAGGAAGGGGGGTGGTTACACCCCTCTCCCCTGTCCGGACTTTCCCCAGCTCAGGGGCTGGTGTGCCCCTGGAACTGGTTCAAGCCGGCATATGCACAGTGAGCACCGGGGTGCCACTTGCAGTCACCTTCCTATTCAGCCCTGCCTACCTAGGATACACAAAACCCTGTCTGGGATGGTGCTAGCACCGCCCCTGACAGGAAACCCTTTGTCCAAGCTCTCCTCGCTGGAAGGACTCCCAGCAGCAGGAGGTCAGACTTGTGTCAGTGGTGGCAGCATCCATTTTGTGATGCTGAGGCTTGAGTTAACTTTAACAGGGGATCACAGTTACATACATGTTGTGTCCCTCTAGAAGGGTGGAATGCTAACCCGATCGCCAGAATTGGCGAGGGGTTAGTATTCCAATTCGTATGACACCTTACTCGACATGTTTTGATAAAGCGATACCAAAGTTGGCAAATAACCGCGAGGATTATAAGGCACTTAAGACTATATGGTACGCGTTATCATGGAACAGCTATTAGGACTTGGTTCCGCAAGCTGCAGACGGGCTCATGCCAGAGCACCATCTCACATAATTCCAAGCACTCTGCCTTCAGGATTGTCAAGGCCTGCCATAGGAGTGACTGATAGGAATATATGTGTCCATTTTAGGGTTAGATATAGGTATACTATATCTAAAGCAAAGGGTGATTACACCACCTTGCCCCAGCTGTCGTGCAGCCAGTTGTGTCAGATTTAGATGGCCAGCCAGGGGTGGCATAATACATGCTGCAGCCCCTGGTAGGCCCTGGGTACACCTATGCGCTGAGTTACAGGGTCTGATAAGGTGGCCCAGTACCAATTGGTATATGCACCTAAGGTACACATGTCAATTTAGTGAGAGAACAGCTAGGCTGTGGGTCTGATTAGCAGGCCCACAGCCAGGGAAGTCGTAACCCAGTGAAGCAAAAAGCAAAAATCTGGGGTGATCATAGGATTGCAGACCCTACTCTCCTACATGACCCCCCCCCCCCCAAACTTTGGGACAATAAACTAACCTTGACCAGGTGAGTCTTCTTGCTCTAAGTGGAAATACCTGGAGAGCCCATCCGCATTGCCATGATCAGTGCCAGGTATATGCGCCACTGTAAAATTCATCCCCTGTAGGGAAATGGACCACCTAAGTAGTTTGGGGTTTTCACCCTTCATCTGATTTAGCCACAAGAGGGGCTTATGGTCGGTCTGAATCTTGAAATGAGTGCCAAACAAGTATGGCCTCAGTTACTTCAGAGCCCAAACCACAGCAAAGGCCTCCCTCTCAATATCTGACCAATTTTTCTCTCTGGGGGTCAGCCTTCTGCTAATAAAAGCAAGGTGATGGTCATGACCATCAAAATTCAGCTGAGATAGAACAGCTCCCACACCCAACTCAGAAGCATCTGTTTGGACAATGAATGGTTTGGAGTAGTCTGGACTCTTTACGATAGGTGCTGTGCACATGGCCTGCTTTAGGTCATCGAATGCTTTTTGACAGCCTGCTGTCCACTGAACTTTCTTTGGCATCTTTTTGCTTGTCAGGTCATTAAGTGGCGTCACAATTGATCCATAATTTCTGACAAATTTCCTGTAATAACCAGTCAGGCCCAAGAAAGCTCGAACCTGAGTCTGGGTGGTTGGAGGAGCCCAGTCCTTGATGGACTGTATCTTGCTCTCCAGTGGCTGAACCTGGCCTCCACCTACAAGGTGGCCCAGGTATACAACCTGTGTCTGCCCTATCTGGCACTTTGTGGCCTTGATAGTGAGACCTGCTGCTTGCAGTGCCTCTAACACTTTTCTCAGGTGGACCAGGTGATCCTCCCAGGTGGAACTAAAGACAGCTATATCATCAATATATGCTGCACAGAAGTCATCCAGCCCAGTGAGAACTTGATTCACCAGCCTTTGGAAGGTGGCAGGTGCATTTTTCAGACCAAAGGGCATTACCACAAATTGATAATGCCCACCAGGGGTAGAAAATGCTGTCTTGGGCTTGGCTTCCTCAGCTAACCTGATTTGCCAATACCCAACTGTCAGGTCAAATGTGCTTAAGTAGTTGGCAGAAGCCAATCTATCTATAAGTTCATCTGCCCTTGGTATTGGGTGGGCATCAGTCTAAGTGACTGCATTGAGGCCTCTGTAGTCTACGCAAAACCTCATCTCTTTCTTACCACCCTGGGTGTGAGGCTTTGGCACTAGAACTACTGGACTAGCCCAAGGGCTATCTGAGGGGTCAATGACTCCCAGCTCCAACATTTTCTGCACTTCTGATTTAATGCAGTCTCTGACATGATCAGGCTGTCTGTAGATTTTACTCTTAACTGGCAGACTGTCACCAGTGTCAACCTCATGGGTACACCAATTGGTTTGACTGGGTGTCAGAGAGAACATATGTCTAAAGGATTGAAGAACTTGTTTGCAATCCTTTTGCTGATGCTCAGAGAGGCTGCCACAAAAGACAACACCATCTAATGACCCATCATCAGGGTTCTGAGTGAGCAGGTCTGGGAGAGGGTCACTCTCTTCCTCCTGTCCCTCATCTGTGGCCATGAGCAAGCTCATGTCCTTCCTGTCGACATATGCCTTGAGCCTATTCACATGGAGCACCCTGAGGGGGCTCCTGGGAGTTCCAAGGTCCACCAGGTAGGTGACCTCTCCCTTTTGCTCAATGATTGTGTGGGGCCCAGACCATTTGTCTTTGAGTGCTGCTGGGGCCACTGGCTCCAACACCCACACCTTCTGTCCAGGCTTGTACACAGTCAGGACAGCCTTTTGGTCATGCCAAGCTTTTTGGAGTTCTTGGCTTGCCTCAAGGTTTTTAGAAGCCTTTTCCATATACTCAGCCATCCTGGAGCGGAGACCAAGTACATAGTCCACTATGTTGGTTGCAGGCTTTTTGAGAGGTCTCTCCCATCCTTCCTTCACCAAACACAGGGGTCCTCTGACAGGATGCCCATACAGAAGTTCAAAAGGGCTGTAGCCAACCCCCTTCTGTGGGACCTCTCTTTAAGCAAACAAAAGGCAGGGTATCAGGACATCCCATCTACGCCTGAGCTTTTCAGGTAGTCCATGAATCATCCCTTTTAGGGTCCTGTTGAACCTTTCAACAAGCCCATTGCACTGTGGATGATAGGGTGTGGTGAACTTGTAGTTGACACCACATTCCTTCCACATTGCAGTCAGATATCCTGACATTAAGTTTGCACCTCTGTCAGAGACAACCTCCTTAGGGAAGCCCACTCTGGAGAACACTCCAACTAGGGCTCTTGCCACAACAGGTGCTGTAGTGGTCCTAAGGGGAATAGCTTAAGGATACCTGGTGGCATGGTCCACCACCACCAGTATAAACTTGTGCCCTGATGCTGTCTGGGGTTCCATTGGACCAACAATGTCAATCCCCACTCTTTCAAAGGGTACCCCCACCACAGGTAGTGGTATAAGGGGGGCCTTTGTTGTGCCACCTGACTTACCACTGGCTTGGCAAGTGACACAGGAGCGACAAAACTCCCTGGTATCTTCATTCATGTGAGGCCAGTGAAAGTGTGAGACAAGTCTGTCCCAAGTCTTATTCTGGCCTAAGTGTCCTGCAAGGGGAATCTCATGAGCCAAGGTAAGAAGGAAACCTCTCTGAGACAAGGGGATAACCAGCCTCCTGGTTGCACCAGGCTTGGGGTCTCTTGCCTCTGAGTACAGGAGTCCATCATCCCAGTATACCCTGTGGGCACCTGTGGCGTTCCCTGCAGCCTCAGCAGCAGCCTGCTGTCTGAGGGGTTCAAGAGAAGGGCAGTCTAACTGTGCCTTCCCCAGGTCTTCTCTGGAGGGTCCCCCTGAACCCAGAAACTCAACCTGATCAGGTTCAAGTTCTTTAGGCTCAGTTTCCCTCAGCTCTTTGAGGTCAGCCTCCTCTGAGACTTGATCCACAACCTGGGGCAAGGGGGAAGGCAATGCCTTAACCCTACTGCTCTTCTTCTTGGAAGGTGTCTGGTCCATTGTTCCAGGATCCAGCACCTGTTCAGTGGGGCATCTTCTGGCCTGTGACCTAGTCACAGCAAGCACATGTGCTGGCAAGCCTAACATTTCAATGTGAGTCCTCTGCTCCACTTCTGACCATCGTGATGACTCCAAATCATTGCCCAACAAACATTCAACTGGGAGGTCTGAACTAACCACAACTTTCTTTTGGCCACTTACCCCTCCCCAGGAGAAATCAACAATTGCCATACTATGGTGGGTAGTGACATTGCTGGCATTGGTCACTAGGTAGTCTGTACCTTGCATGATCTGACCAGGGTCCACAAAGTTAGGTGTCACCATTGTGACACTGGCACAAGTGTCCCTGTAGGCCTGAGCCATTTTTCCATTTATAAAAGGTGTCTGTCTGTATTTGCCCAAAGTATTGGGACTTGCATCAGGGGATATATCCACATCCCCTGTACAGACAAGGACAGCCTGAGTGAGTGTGCCAACTAGGTTGTCATACCCCTCAGATCCCAAGGTTAACCCAACTAATCCCTTGGGAGGTGCACTACCACTACTGGCTGTACTAGGGGGTGCAGTTGCCTTAGGGGCTGTAGTGGTAGGAGTTTGCCCTCCTTTCTTGGTGCACTCACTAAACCAGTGAGTTTTACTTTTACAGTTTTGGCACCACCTTTTAGACTGGCCTTCTTGAGTCTTCTTTTTCTGCTGTGAAGCCTGACCCCCACCCTCTTTGGTTGGTTGGGGGCCTGTCGAAGACTTCTGGTCATTTTGCTCATTCTTATTATTACTCTTCTGGTCTGCTTTCTTCTGACCACCCTGGTTCTGAGCCTGGTTCTGCTTGACCCTTGTTCTGACCCATCTGTCTGCCTTCTTTCCCAATTCTTGGGGAGAGGTCAGATCTGAGTCAAGAAGGTGCTGATGCAACAACTGGTTCTGACAGTTATTTAAAATCTGTTCCCTCATGATCAGATTGTACAACCCTGAATAATCAGTAACCTTACTGCCCAGCAACCAGCCTTCCAAAGCCTTAGTGGCACAATCCACAAAGTCAGACCAATCCTGAGACTGAATTTTCTGGGTATCCCTGAACAGCAACCTGTACTGCTCAGTGGTTAAGCCAAACCCATCAATTAGTGTATTTTTCAGGACTTGGTAATTGTTAGCATCCTCAGCTCTAGTAGTGAGGAGCTTATCTCTGCCTTTGCCTTCAAAGGAGAGCCACAAGATAGCTGCCCACTGACTCTGGGGGACACACTGGACAGTGCAGGCCCTCTCCAAAGCAGTCATCCATTTATGGATATCACCCCCTTGTTTAAAGGGGGGCACTATCTTACTTAGGTGTCTAGTGTCTAAACTCCTGTCCTTTTCTCTAGGTAAAATGCTGCCACCAGTGGGGTATGTCCCACTCAATTTCTGCTCTCTAGCAAAGGCAAGTCTCTCTTTGGCCAGGGCAAGTTCTTCCCTTTCAATCCTCAGATTGACTTCCCTCATCTTGGCCTCATGCTCTCTCCTCTGAGGGGGATGTCATCCCTCTGTGAGAAGAGGTCTGAGAGCCATTGGTTCGAATGGATCTGTTAGAGCCTCTGGATAGAGACCTAACTCGTCCACTCCCAATGTTAAGCCTGCCTGAGAGTGGGCCTGGGGCTCCCCCAAGTCCATTCTCATGCCTACTTAAGTTGGTCCTGGTAGTCTACTTACTTCTACCTGACCCTTGTCTGCCTCATCCCCTGACAACTCCTGATCCTCCTCCTCTCCTTCACTAACTGTTCCATTGAGTTGGAGGTCAGGGTCCCCAAGGGTTCCCTCTAAGGGGGACATGTTCCCATCTGGATTAGAAGGGCCTGTATTAGAAGCCCTCCTGGCATCATAAGTCTCTAAGAGACCAATCAGGAATGGGATGGTAGGGTTAGAACCCTGTTTTAGCTTACTGGAGGTACACACTTGTCTCATCTCCTGGAAGCTAAGAGCTACATATCTTGATATGACCTGTGGAGGGTCAACTGACACAAGGGGGGCCTCTGAGTTCCCTCCTTTGTCTGACATGCTTTTCTAGTGAGGTGTAAGTGGTGCACTTACCTACACTATTTGTTTGCCTACTGATCCCTTGCTAAGAGTTGTAGTCAGGGTGTGCTAAGCCCTGTTGAACTACAACAGCTGGTTCAGTAGAACTCAGAGTATTCTAAGCTAAGTTATATGTACCTTGGTACTTATGTGATCTTTCAAATGATATTCTTAGGATACGTGAGGTAAAACAACAGCAAGCTCAAATCCCAACCGCTGCTCACCAATGTGAGAAGTTGGCCTGATATGCAGTGCTCACTATTCTAGTGATCACTATGTATCATACCAAACGACCCTTATTGATGATTGGTTGTAAGTCAACCTTATAGACCAGCTATCCTAGTAGCATGGACAAGAGCAGTCTTTAGGCTAAACTCTAGACGGCGTGTTAAGTGTTAAGCCAGCTGTTATACCATCACATATACCCCTTGAACACCAAGTGAAAGGACACCACACAAGTTTTTATGAAAATAAAAGGATATTTATTTATAACACAACAGCCCTGGACTCTTTATGAGGACAGGGCGCTAAGCACAATACAAAACTCTTAAAGAAATACTGAAAGTCGCACAATTTACACAAATGCCCGAGGGGCACGAAAAACTATATACTCTGGAAGTGGAATGCGAAATTACTAGCAGGTAAGTACTACTCTCTGAGACTTTAGAAACGCTAGGCCTACAATACTGAACCCTTAGATTAGAAGCAGGAGGCCTAGGGACGTCGTGTGCAGAGTGGAAACTCTCACGCGTAATGCGGGACAAAGTCTATGGATACTAGTAAATGCAAAAGTTAGTGTTCTCGGGCGAACCCGACTAGGTAGGTCAAAAACGAAAGTGGATCTAGACACTTAGAGAGTGGATCTACGCTGGAGCACCGTGGTACTCTGTTTACCTAGCCCAGGGGCTGCGGCTGCATAGGGTTCAAGTGTCGTCGGGAATCCTCGTTGACGACCCAGGAGCCTGAAGTGGAAGTTGCTGGCAGGCGACCAGTGACGATGTTCCGGGCTGATCCAAGGACTGGATCAGTTGAAGAAGAGTACCTGTAAGCAGAGGGGACCAAGTTCTGAATCACTAGCCAGTGATTAAGTGGGCACCAGGATGGCACCGGACGAGGTCACTCAGCCAGGCGAAGAGGTGACACTGGATTCTGCTGCTGCACGGACCAGGGCGCTGATGTCGACCAGGCTGGAGGTCTGCGAGCTGTCCCACGTCGGATGTCTGCTGCTGGCGATGCTGGATCCGGTGAAGGAGGCAACAAGCCTTGGCTACGGCAAGCCCACGTGGCGACACAAAATGGCATCTTGAGTGGACCAGGAGGGTCCGAGGAGGGTCCCCTTCAGGAGGAGACTAGGGCCAGTCTAGAGGAGCTAGACCAGCGGTGAAAACAACGTAGGTCGTCGTCTGGAGGGTCACTAGCCAACGGACAAGTGACCGGACAACGTAGCAGCAACCCAGGAGCAAAAGGGCCCCACGCGGATCTGGTGGATGCTGGGGGGCTGGATTTCGGTGCTCGTGCTGCTTGGGGTTGGGGCTTCTCTTACCCCAGTGCACCCACTCGAGGGTCCCTCGGTGGTCGTGCTGGTTCAGTGTTGTGCTGGTTCTGATGATCCCCGGGTCCTCTGGTCTCGTCGCACCTACGGGTCTCAGCTGTGCGGTAGAGGCAGGTTGAGGTCAGAGAGGGCAGGGAGTCCGGGTCTCGTCGAGCTGAGCAGTCTGGTTCCGAAGGAAGGACGTGTCAGCAAACCGCAAGATACTTAGGTGGTGCCTGCTGCTGCAGGGTGACTACTCCTTAGTCACAAGGGAGAAATCTTGCTCTCTCCTCTGAGGGGATGTCATCCCTCTGTGAGAAGAGGTCTGAGAGCCATTGGTTCGAATGGATCTGTTAGAGCCTCTGGATAGAGACCTAACTCGTCCACTCCCAATGTTAAGCCTGCCTGAGAGTGGGCCTGGGGCTCCCCCAAGTCCATTCTCATGCCTACTTAAGTTGGTCCTGGTGAGTCTACTTACTTCTACCTGACCCTTGTCTGCCTCATCCCCTGACAACTCCTGATCCTCCTCCTCTCCTTCACTAACTGTTCCATTGAGTTGGAGGTCAGGGTCCCCAAGGGTTCCCTCTAAGGGGGACATGTTCCCATCTGGATTAGAAGGGCCTGTATTAGAAGCCCTCCTGGCATCATAAGTCTCTAAGAGACCAATCAGGAATGGGATGGTAGGGTTAGAACCCTGTTTTAGCTTACTGGAGGTACACACTTGTCTCATCTTCTGGAAGCTAAGAGCTACATATCTTGATATGACCTGTGGAGGGTCAACTGACACAAGGGGGGCCTCTGAGTTCCCTCCTTTGTCTGACATGCTTTTCTAGTGAGGTGTAAGTGGTGCACTTACCTACACTATTTGTTTGCCTACTGATCCCTTGCTAAGAGTTGTAGTCAGGGTGTGCTAAGCCCTGTTGAACTACAACAGCTGGTTCAGTAGAACTGAGAGTATTCTAAGCTAAGTTATATGTACCTTGGTACTTATGTGATCTTTCAAATGATATTCTTAGGATACGTGAGGTAAAACAACAGCAAGCTCAAATCCCAACCGCTGCTCACCAATGTGAGAAGTTGGCCAGATATGCAGTGCTCACTATTCTAGTGATCACTATGTATCATACCAAACGACCCTTATTGATGATTGGTTGTAAGTCAACCTTATAGACCAGCTATCCTAGTAGCATGGACAAGAGCAGTCTTTAGGCTAAACTCTAGAGGGCGTGTTAAGCCAGCTGTTATACCATCACATATACCCCTTGAACACCAAGTGAAAGGACACCACACAAGTTTTTATGAAAATAAAAGGATATTTATTTATAACACAACAGCCCTGGACTCTTTATGAGGACAGGGCGCTAAGCACAATACAAAACTCTTAAAGAAATACTGAAAGTCGCACAATTTACACAAATGCCCGAGGGGCACGAAAAACTATATACTCTGGAAGTGGAATGCGAAATTACTAGCAGGTAAGTACTACTCTCTGAGACTTTAGAAACGCTAGGCCTACAATACTGAACCCTTAGATTAGAAGCAGGAGGCCTAGGGACGTCGTGTGCAGAGTGGAAACTCTCACGCGTAATGCGGGACAAAGTCTATGGATACTAGTAAATGCAAAAGTTAGTGTTCTCGGGCGAACCCGACTAGGTAGGTCAAAAACGAAAGTGGATCTAGACACTTAGAGAGTGGATCTACGCTGGAGCACCGTGGTACTCTGTTTACCTAGCCCAGGGGCTGCGGCTGCATAGGGTTCAAGTGTCGTCGGGAATCCTCGTTGACGACCCAGGAGCCTGAAGTGGAAGTTGCTGGCAGGCGACCAGTGACGATGTTCCGGGCTGATCCAAGGACTGGATCAGTTGAAGAAGAGTACCTGTAAGCAGAGGGGACCAAGTTCTGAATCACTAGCCAGTGATTAAGTGGGCACCAGGATGGCACCGGACGAGGTCACTCAGCCAGGCGAAGAGGTGACACTGGATTCTGCTGCTGCACGGACCAGGGCGCTGATGTCGACCAGGCTGGAGGTCTGCGAGCTGTCCCACGTCGGATGTCTGCTGCTGGCGATGCTGGATCCGGTGAAGGAGGCAACAAGCCTTGGCTACGGCAAGCCCACGTGGCAACACAAAATGGCGTCTTGAGTGGACCAGGAGGGTCAGAGGAGGGTCCCCTTCAGGAGGAGACTAGGGCCAGTCTAGAGGAGCTAGACCAGCGGTGAAAACAACGTAGGTCGTCGTCTGGAGGGTCACTAGCCAACAGGCAAGTGACCGGACAACGTAGCAGCAACCCAGGAGCAAAAGGGCCCCACACGGATCTGGTGGATGCTGGGGGGCTGGATTTCGGTGCTCGTGCTGCTTGGGGTTGGGGCTTCTCTTACCCCAGTGCACCCACTCGAGGGTCCCTCGGTGGTCGTGCTGGTTCAGTGTCGTGCTGGTTCTGATGATCGCCGGGTCCTCTGGTCTCGTCGCACCTACGGGTCTCAGCTGTGCGGTAGAGGCAGGTTGAGGTCAGAGAGGGCAGGGAGTCCGGGTCTCGTCGAGCTGGGCAGTCTGGTTCCGAAGGAAGGACGTTTCAGCAAACCGCAAGATACTTAGGTGGTGCCTGCTGCTGCAGGGTGACTACTCCTTAGTCACAAGGGAGAAATCTTGAGAAGAAGTCTTGAGTTCCTTTCGTAGAAAGTAGTTTCAGGATTCAAAGATGATCTAATTTGGAAGGGTACCCGCTTCTACCTTTACTCTAAAGAAAAGGGCTTGTACGCGACTAGGTCCTGCCCATGGGTGGGACCAGGAAGGGGGGTGGTTACACCCCTCTCCCCGTTCCGGACTTTCCCCAGCTCAGGGGCTGGTGTGCCCCTGGAACTGGTTCAAGCCGGCATATGCACAGTGAGCACCGGGGTGCCACCTTCCTATTCAGCCCTGCCTACCTAGGATACACAAAACCCTGTCTGGGATGGTGCTAGCACCGCCCCTGACAGGAAACCCTTTGTCCAAGCTCTCCTCGCTGGAAGGACTCCCAGCAGCAGGAAGTCAGACTTGTGTCTGTGGTGGCAGCATCCATTTTGTGATGCTGAGGCTTGAGTTAACTTTAACCGGGGTTCACAGTTACATACATGTCGTGTCCCTCTAGAAGGGTGGAATGCTAACCCCGTCGCCAGAATTGGCGAAGGGTTAGTATTCCAATTCGTATGACACCTTACTCGACATGTTTTGATAAAGCGATACCAACGTTGGCAAATAACCGCGAGGATTATAAGGCACTTAAGAGTATATGGTACGCGTTATCATGGAACAGCTATTAGGACTTGGTTCCGCAAGCTGCAGACGGGCTCAGCTCATGCCAGAGCACCATCTCACATAATTCCAAGCACTCTGCCTTCAGGATTGTCAAGGCCTGCCATAGGAGTGACTGATAGGAATATATGTGTCCATTTTAGGGTTAGATATAGGTATACTATATCTAAAGCAAAGGGTGATTACACCACCTTGCCCCAGCTGTCATGCAGCCAGTTGTGTCAGATTTAGATGGCCAGCCAGGGGTGGCATAATACATGCTGCAGCCCCTGGTAGGCCCTGGGTACACCTACGCCCTGAGTTACAGGGTCTGATAAGGTGGCCCAGTACCAATTGGTATATGCACCTAAGGTACACGTGTCAATTTAGTGAGAGAACAGCTAGGCTGTGGGTCTGATTAGCAGGCCCACAGCCAGGGAAGTCGTAAACCAGTGAAGCAAAAAGCAAAAATCTGGGGTGATCATAGGATTGCAGACCCTACTCTCCTACAATGCCCAGTAAGGCAGGCTGCTGCTGTTGTTGGTGCCTTATACTTTTTGTCCAGCCGTGGTACTACTGCGGAGACCAAGGCTGGTGTCTGCATCAGCTGTTTTCCCTGTTCCCATATGTGGTCGATGATAGGAATGGATCTTGTTGTTTTCCTAACAGGGTCTTTAAAATCATATAGGAAGCAGTCTGTTTCATGGGATTCCATTTTCATATGGAATCTCGTGGCCGCTCTCTCCACCAAATTGTGAAATCCGCCAATGTCCACTGGTGGTGAGTCCGACGTAGCGGGTTCAGGAGTGCCCGGAGATGGAGCGATGTAGTCCTCATCATCCCTATGGTCGGACTGGTCGTCCCGAATCTCTCCCTCTTCTGGTTCTTCGACTTCTTCGTCAGAAGACGGGACATTGTGCCCTGGTTCTCTTTCCTGACGGATCACCAAATATGATGGTCTAGGACGTGAGGATGGTGTTGATCCAGATGTAACTGGATTTGCTTCCATTGAAGGGGCAGTGGTTGGTTCAGGAAAGCGCTGCTTATAGTCTTGGATCAAGAACCGTAAGTCTGAAACTATAGACACCGGAAGGCATACCATAGGTGCAACCTCCGTCTGGACATGTTCAGACTCTTCTGTTTAAACCATTTCATCTCCCTCTTCATCGGTGCTTTGGCACTTTACTATGAGATCCGAAGGACTGTTGGCCTGTCCGTGCTGGTCTTCATCTGATTCCTCGTCCTGTAATATAGGTGACGGGGGGTAGCTTTTGCATCCTACTGGGAGATGTTAAATCAGGGGTTATAGGTTGTTTCGTGCTCTTTTTTGTAGGCGGCTGGCTGGCAGCTGACAACGGAGAAAACAAGTCCAATTGTTTCCATGGCGTCGACGATGGCGTCGTCGACGGTGTCGTCGACGACTGAGTTTTAATCGTCGACAATGATGGTTTCGTCGACAGTACCTTCGTCGACAGTTCCGTTGTCGATGGCACGCTCGTCGACGAGGTCTTCGTCGTCGTCGATGGAGTTTTCATCGACGGTATCCTCGTCGACGGTACCTTTGTCGACGGCCCAGTCGTAGATGGTGCGCTCGTCGAAAATGTCTTTGTCGTCGACGATGTCTTCACCGTCGTCGGAGACTTCGACCACGGTACCCCTGTCGACGAGGGTGTCTTAGTCGACTGCGTCGCCGGTTTCGGCTTCGTCGTCGACGCTGATGTCGTCGACGGGATCTTCGTCGAGGGCCTTGTAATGAGGATAATAGACGGCACAGGCTTACCCGCCGTCGACGATGGAGTTGTCGTCGTCGATGAGAATGCTGACTACGCCATTGTCGTCTACACCGTCGTCGTCGATGTAGAAACATAGACTGTAGACAGTCTTCTTCAGCGCTGAGGTAATCGTCGACGATTTCGTCGACGACGGCGCAGGGTTCCTGAAGGCAGGAACCTCCTTGTCAGACGTTGTAAATCTTGCCTCAGAAGACTTTTTAATAGTCTTGTTAGGAGGAACGTCTGTAGGGCTAGGGGAAGTAACCCTTGGCCTCTTCAAGGATAATTTAGAAGAAACTGAAGCCATCTCACCGTCCTCAGAAGATTCCAGGTCCTCTCTGGTTTTCAGACTGTTCAACCAGAGGAGCAGCCGGCCTTCTCTGTCCTTTAGTGTTTTTGTAGAGAATGTTCTACAAATTCTACACTCTTTAGGAGAATGGTCCGGATAAAGACAGTATAAGCAGGTTTCATGCTTATCGTCGACGTGGAGCCTCTTCTTACCACAAGAAGAGCAAGCTCTGAAGAGACCCTTCTCCTGTTGGTCAGCCATGGTGTATAAATGAAGGAAATATCAATTTTCCAAGAAGAAAAGAGATAAAACTAGGAAACCTGATGAGAACGCAGGTGGAGACTCCCTAGCACAACGTGCGGTAGAAAATCTGAGAGACTGAGGCTCCTGACAGGAAGGTTTTAGAGGGAGTTGGTAGCTGATTGGCTACCTTCTGGAGTTTGGTCCTTTTTACAAAACGACATAGATAGGCTACTAAGGCAAGGCCCTTAGACCTACTTTTTTCTATGTATGTCTATAGGACATTACTTTTCTATGTACCGGAGACTCCAGTCTCGACGACGGGGAATGATTCAGGCATGTGAATCTATAAAAGACACCCATAATACTGGATAAGGGAAACTTGTGCCAGTAGTTTAGTAGTATCGTTCAGTGATGGTATGTAATTTAAGGTTACAATCTGGTCAACTTTAGCTGATATCTTAACCCCCAGATACGAGAGTGTGGTGCATACCACCAAAATTGGAGATTCGGGTTTGAAATTAATAAGTACTTGCGTTTCATTGATGTTTAATTTATAACCATAGACAGCCCCAAACTTAGTTGTTTTCATCTCGATAGCTGTAACAGTCTAAGCTGGGTTAGTTGTAAAAATTGCGATATCGTCTGTGTATGCTATGATCTTGAGCTTAGTTATCTCAGACACTAACGGTTTGATATGTATACAAACTTGCAAAATGCGGATGAATGGCCCTATGTATAGAGCAAATAATAATGGGGAGAGGAGGCAGCCCTGCCTAGTACCGCAAAAAATACCAAATGGAATTGAGTATGACCCTGAATAAGGAAGTTTAGCTTGAGGTTTGTAATATAGGGCTTGCACCTACTGCCTAAACTGCCCTCTAAGGCAGAGTCTAGATAATGTGGCCCACAAGAAGTCCCACCGACCCTGTCAAAGGCCTTTTCGGCGTCCAGGAGAATCATATCAAGACCTAACATTTTCTTCTCAGTAAAATTAAAAGCCCCAACGGTCATGTTGACGTGAGCAGTAGTGGGATAAACCCATGTTGGTTTTCAGATACTAACCATGGCATAATTGGGGCAACCCGGCTTGCCAGGATTTTCGAGAAAATCTTGGCATCCGCGTTCATGAGAGAAATTGGTCAGTATGATCCGCAGTCTGTGGGTGGTTTGCCTTTCTTTTTTTATTTTTTTTGGTGTTCAAACTGCTTTATTGAATAAAATAGACAGTACACTGCTTCATGTGCCTACAACCCGGAGGCTGGCAGCGTGATGAGCAAGCAATATGATGAAGTTATAACAGGTATGACACAGCTGTGGAACCGGCATCCCGGGGGCCCGGTAGCGTAACATAGCAGCATACAGTGAGTGTCTAACATCCTGTGCAAAGAGACATGAGTCTGAGAATGTGTTGCAGTAGAACAAGGTTTTTTTCTTTTTTATCAGTTTCCAACTTTAAACAACAATGTGAGGTCTCACGGACACACTCTGGAGTGGAATTCTGGAACAGCAGGGTAGTATTACATATCAAAAAGTCTTTCAATGCTATGCCTTGACACATTAATAATTATGGTGGAGTATAGTCATCTGGAGAAAAAGGGTGAAGTGTGGTGCCATTGTGTAATGACGAGTCTGATGTTAGGGGTGAGTGGATTTGTCAGAGCAGTAGGACGTAGAGGAAAAACAAGGGTTCGGCAGCAACATCTGCGTATGTAGTGTCAGTGGATAATATGCGAGGGAGGTGCCATGCAATTATATGGCCGACAGGGCAACGTGTAGGGCAGCGTGGTAGAGCGATAAGTGGGGAGTGGTGTAAGCGTTAGTGGGCAGTGGTCTCTGGGAGTAAGCGCTCTAAATGAAGCTAGTCACTAGTACTTCCCTCCTCTGGAGGTTCGTCGTCATCCGCCTGGGCAAGCAAATAGCCTACCAATGGACTCCATATATCATTGGGTCGGCTAGGGATCGGTAACAGTTCAGCAAAAGTGGTATGTTGTTCCTGACAATAAGTAATGTCTGCCAACCAATCCTTGAATTTAGGGGCTCTGCCTCTACCCCAGCGACAAGCTACCGGTCGTTTCGCCAAAAGCAGTGCAATATCTACGAATTTCCTGCAGGATTTAGGAATATGAGGCGTGTGCCCGAGTAGTGCAAGAAGCGGCTCCGCAGCAATGGTTTCCCCAGTCATGGCTGTAAGAGCGTCTGTTACCTGCTGCCAGTATAAATGAACAGGGGGGCATTCCCATGCCAGGTGTAGAAAACCTGAGCGTTCGACGTGGCAGCGCTCACACCTGTCGTTGTCGGCTAGGCGAAATCTGTGTTTTTTTACTGGGGTGTAATACAGTTGGTGCAAGAATTTGTAGTGTATTATTTTGAATCTACTACTGGCTGATATTCGAGCCGTTAGGGCGCAGCAGTATTGCCACTGGTCGTCGGTAAGGTCCGCGGCCAGATCAGCATTCCAACGCGCCTGAGCTCTCGCATCCGGCAATGTGGCGACAGATCGGAGCCGGCGATAAAGGCCAGCAACCAGGTGAGCCCCGTCCTGTGAGCATAGCAGAAAGTGGAGTGGAAGAAAAATCTCGGGATCCTCAGGGAACATAGGCAGGATGTCCTTCATCCCCTGGCGGAGGCGTAAGTAGTAAAAAGCATCCAGCGGGGTGCGATCCTGGGAGGCGAAGAATGTCTCTGCAGGTTTGAATTCTCTGTTCGCAAATAGATCGCCCCACGAGGTGATCCGTAGTCGCTCACAGAGCATTCGGAACCCTCGCTCCTGTAGTAGCGCGAGGGAAGGGTGAAACGTCAACGGCATTCTGGGGGAGTATGGTAGGCAGCAGGACATCCTCTTAGCTATGCGACGCCATGCATCCAGCGTGCAGGAGACCGAAGTGTTCGGTGTCTGTATTAGTGGCTCCGGGCAAAAGAGCAGGCCATTAAGTGGAATGGGGTGTACGATCCAGTCCTCTACCGCCAGCTGTGGCATGAAGGGGGTCGGGACTAGCCAGTGATATGCATAATGCACCTGTGCGCAGAGATAATAAGCTTCGAAGTCAGGGACATCGAAGACGCCGATGTCGTAAGGCTGGATTAGCGTGGACCCCTTCAACCGCGGGCTTTCACCTCCCCAGAACAATCGGCAAAGTTCTGATTTCAAAGTTTTGAAGAAGAACGCACCCGGGTAGTATGGGATGTTGAGAAAGATATAAAAAATGGGGCAGAACCACCATTTTGATGAGGGACGCCCTGCCCACCATGGAGAGCGGCAGTGTGATCCAGCGATCTACGGTGGCTGTAAGCTTCGTGATTGCCACTCCATAATTAGAGCGGAGAGTTTCATCCCTGTCACGCGAGACTTGTATACCGAGGTATAGGAGATCCGTCCGACACCACTCAAGCGGATAGTCAAGGGGAAAGTCAGGCACTGCATCAGTAAGGGGAAAGAATTGCGACTTGGACCAATTTATGTGTATCCCCGACATCCTGCTGAATACTACAAATTCTCTTAATAAGGGATTAAGGTGGAGGTCAGGGTGTTTGACATAAAGGGTAATGTCATCGGCGTATAGGGAAACGTCGATTCGGCGCTGAAGGCACTGTACCGCGCCCTCTCAATGCAGTTGACGTAGTCTACAGGCCAAAGGTTCGACCGCAATTGCAAAAAGGAGGGGAGATAGGGGGCACCCCTGACGCGTACCCCTGGTAATGGCGATGGTGTGTGAAAGGCGGCCGTTGATGAGGACCCTGGCAGTGGGTTGTGTATAAAGTAATTGGACCCAGGAAATAAAGAGTTTCGGGAAGCCCATATTCGCTAGGACCGAGAATAGGTAGGGCCATTCGACAGAGTCGAAGGCCTTGGTGGAGTCTATGAAGACGGCAGCGACTGATAGGTCAGGGTGAATAGTTCGGAGCAGGGAGAACAAGGTGCGTAGGTTATGAGAGGTAGGCCGACCCGGAACAAATCCAGCCTGATCAGGCAAAACAATCCTGGTAATAAGGAGGGATAGCCGAGTGGCCAAGACTTTCGCGAGGATCTTGACGTCGCAGTTCAATAGGGAAAGCGGGCGGTACGAACTGCAGAGCTGGGGTCTTTGCCAGGCTTCAAGAGCGAGGTAATGACTACCTCTCGCATGGAGCAAGGGAGGATGCCATCAGCCAGCGACTCCTCATAGACCTCACGGTGGACAGGGACCATAATGTCCATGTAAGCTTTATAGAACTCAGCGGGAATGCCATCCAGGCCAGGTGCCTTACCATTCTGCAATGACATGATGGCTTCGCGGATCTCGTCTAGTTCGAAGGGGGCGGCCAGGAAGGCCCTATCTCCATCACTAAGCCAACATAGCGCCACATCTCCCAGGAAGTCAGTGTATGGTGCATCAGCTGTCGCATCAGTGGTGTAAAGTGTGAGGTAGTGAGACGTAAAGGCATCGAGCAATGCATCAGAGTCCCTAATTGTTTGGTCTTGGTCGTCAGTGAGTTCCAGGATAATGTTATGGTCCCGGGGGGCTCGCGTAAGCACTGTCAGTGCCCTCCCCGGTCTGTCCCCCTCGCAGTATGTTCTGGCCTGCCAATGTTTCCTCCAGAATTTTGCTTCCCTATTGGCCTCTTCCTCATATTTTGACAGCCTATCCCTGAACTACCCATGAATGTCGGGACTGTCGTCGTCTACCATGCGGAGTTCTAACTCTCTGAGGTCCCTGTGTAATGAACGAATAGTGTTCTGTATATCTCGCAGGACCCTGAAGCTTTTAGATATGCAGAACCCCCTTATAGTGACCTTGAATGCCTCCCAGATGCATTCGACTGAGTCCACCGACCCCTTGTTCCAGGGAAAGAAAGCGGCGATTTCCTCTCCTAACTCGGTTCGGAACAGGTTGTCCAGTAGCGCCGTTGGTTGCAATCTTCATCGTGGCCTAGGGTTGTCCCACCCAGGGATGCGTGTGTGTAGTAGGACAGGGCTGTGGTCAGAATATGTCCTTGGCAAGTGTGTAACCCCCAGGACCTCCGAAGTAACCTCTTTGGTGATGAGAAAATAGTCTAACCGTGCCCACGTGCCCATGTGCGATGTAAAGTGTGTGCCCTCCCTGCGAAGCTGGTGTAGGTGTCGCCATGTGTTTAAGAGGTTGCCCTCGATGATGACACCCTCCAGAGCCTCCCTGGCCCTCGGTTTGTAATGGTGTGCTCCGTCTGATCTATCCAAATGTGGTATCAGTGCCAGATTAAAGTCCCCTCCCCAGATAACGTGGCGGGATCCCACATTCATGACCTTGCCCCAGAGCGTGGTAAAGAAGGAGGGCGCGTCTAAGTTGGGAGCATAGCAATTTACGAATGTAATTGTGTCGTGGTCCATTTGCCCCCATAATAATGCATAGCGCCCCTCGCTATCTAGTAAGTCTCCATATTTACGGAAGGGCACTGTGCGTTTAAGAAGGATAGTCACGCCTCTAGCGTATGTGGAGTAAGAGGAGAATATACGGAGACCTGCCCACTTGCCTGCAAAGGTAGCCCTGACCAATGGCGACAAATGAGCTTCCTGCAACATGGCAATATGAACATTATGTCTGTTAAGATAAGCGATCACATTACGACATTTTCTAGCATTGTTGAGACCCCTAACATTCCATGACATGCAATTTAACTGTGTATCAGACCCTAAAGTCGCCATAGGTGGCTGTGTATCAGTTCACACCACCCTAGGAGTGGTAAAACAGCTGGTAGTGTTCCATCCAGACGAGACATTTGACCATAGCATTTTGCAACTTGATTATCCATCTCATGTGTGATCCGTGGCTCCTCGAACCAGCCCACACCCCCTCCCACTACTGCATCCCAATCAAGCCAGCAGCCGCCGCCCGCCCCCCCTCCCACTACTGCATCCCAATCATGCCAGCAGCCACCTGTCCCCACCCTCTTCCCCCCATCCGCCCCCCCCCCCCCTTCTCGCAACTTTAGCATCCCAACATTGTGCATGGGGAACACTCGAAAGGGAAACAACTACAAGGGCGCACAGCCACTTCTCCCGCCTAACAACCTCCCAATCTGTACCGCCCTCGGTGGAGGTCGGGGCAGGGGGAGTGGTCCTTGGAATACATTACCATCGGTGAGTTTAAGTAGTCCAGTTCAGTAGTGCAGGGTCTACGTCTCCCACCCTCCCGAAGCAAGGGTCGACGGTGATGCCCAGTTCGATAAACAGTCAGGGCACGTCGTGATCGTACATTTATTGCTTCTCCGCTGCTGAGGATGGGTCGCCTTCCTCCAGATCTGCCTCATCGTCACGGCCACTCGCCGAGCTTTGCTGATTGATTTCAGAAAGTCCTCAACTTTCTGGGGGTTTGTAAAGAAGCGATGTTTCCCTCGGTGGGTGACTCGCAGTCTCGCTGGGTAGAGGAGGGCGTATTCCAGCTGAGCCTCACGCAATGTCTTTTTGACATGAAGGAACTTCCGTCTCTCCTCTTGGACTAAGGGGGTGAAGGCGGCAATCCGGGCTTGGGAGCAGGCGCCAATGATCGGTGCGCCCTCTCAACTATAAACTGCGGCGAGAAGGCTTCTTCCCCTATCGAGCTTTTGAGGAGCTTTTCGATATATATTTTCATCCTGCCCGTGTCTGTGGACTCCGGAATGCCCGTGACTCGTATGTTGTTGCGTCGGCTACGGGCTTCCAAGTCCTCGTTCTTGGCCGCTATAAGTCGGAGCAAGTTGTCCATACGAGCTAATTGTGTGGTATGGGACGAGGTGATATCGTCGTTGTCTGAAATCCGCTGTTCCGTGGCCGTAATTCGTTCTTCCTGCCGATCAACCTTATGGACTAGGGCATCCAGTCTAGAAGTCACGCCGTCCACCTTCTCCACCACCGTGGCGAACCCCTGTCTCATCTCCTGGAACAAGCGGGGCAGATCAATGTCTTTGGCGGGGGAGGCAATAGTCGATGAAGTAGCATCACTGAGCCCTGATTCAGAGGGTGCTGACTTTGTACCCTTCTTGGCGCCATCAAAGCTGATTTTGGTTTGGCGATTTTCAGGCGTACCATTTTGGCCACTGATCGTGTCCTCGCCGCCACCCCGCGTATCACCGCACCAGCCTCCTGTAAGCCTGAGGCCACGGAGTGAGTCGTCAACCAAAGGCAGGTAGTCTCAGGAGCAGGTCTCCTAGCGCCAACTCACCCAGCGCCGGCAGGGGGCTATGTCAAATGGGGTATGATCCCCCAGCTCCGATCTGCGCCGCCGAGGCAAAGAAAGAGTCGTGCAGAGGCAAGGCACTGGTGTCCCGCGGTGGAGGACGTGGTCCGCGATCGCTCCGTGTGTGGGTAGGCTTATGGTCGGCAGGAAATCGCCCTGTTGCAAATCATCGATCCAGGAATATGGCCGCCACAGGTGTCAGACAGAGCCTCCCAACCTATGTGACAGCCGATTAACCTTTCAAAATGCTGTAGCAGCGGGCCTCAGTATGCGCACCAGCGTCGCGATGTCTGTAGTGTCACCTGTGTTGCAGGGTGATCGCCAACGTGCAGGAGCAGTATGTGTCTAGGCTCAGGGCCCCTGTAATGCGCTCTGCTATCTGACCCAAACGTTGCCCCCAGCAGCACGCCTAACAGTGGAGTGTGCACAGCCAGTTTGATTATAGAGGCTCCTCACCCGGCATGTGGTGACGGTGGGTGCGATGGTCGTCCGGCACCTCCTGGCGCTCGCGGGAGCCGCAGCAGCGGTCACGGCGTACCTCCGCAGGCCTCCTTGGCTCACTGGCCGCACAGAGAGAGCGGCAGCGCCCGCCAGCCGCAGCGACCGCGAGCGGCAGAGCAGGCACTCGGGGTCAAGCCGGCGGGGCGGGCAGTTCACAGCTGGCAGTATCCGCTAATCTAAGTGTCCCCGCAGGCCAGGATTAGTCGCATCTCAGGCGCCCATCCAAGAGCACTGATCAGGCCTGCCGCCTCGTGGCAGGCCCCGGCCTTGCGTAGTCTCCTGCGGACGGCCACCTCGAGGAGTACGCTCCGAGGGCTCCACCGGCTAAATTTCTGACGCCGATCACGGCGGTCCCGCTACCTCAAGAGGGCTGAACTTCGGGTCGAGTGCCAGGGACTGTCCACTGCATCGGAAGGTAGCTTGTTTCGCGAGTTTACTCGCCTTTGGCAGCAAATCATTTCAGGATAATAAACCAAGGAACGGGAGCTGCTTAGCTAGGCAGCCATTCCGTTTGCGCGCCCTCTAGCGCCCCTGGTTTGCTTTTCTTAAGAAAGAATACTATCTGAGTCATATTCCTTCACTCAGGTGTCCTCCCACTTGCGCCAACACATTGAATAACCGTACTAAATGGTATAAGCAATACCCTTTTAAAAACCTTGTAAAATTCTATGGGTATGTAGTCTTCCCCTGCGGCTTTCCCCGAGGGCAGTGCCGATATAGCCATCTTTATCTCTTCCAAAGATACTATGCTGTCAAATAGAGCTTCATCTGCCTCGCTCACAACTGGGAGGTAACTGTCTGCAAGATATTGTGCCATGTCGTCTTTGTCAGGTACAGGAGTGTATGAGTAACGTTTCTGATAAAATAAAGAAAACTGTTCTAGAATAGCTGAAGAATGGGTATGTAAAATACCATCTGCGCCCTTTATAGCACTTATCTTAGTTTTAGCCCTCGCTTCTGCCGCTTGATAAGCCAGGACTTTACCAATTTGCTCACCATATTCATATTGCTCTGTACGGTACTTATTATATCTGGCAGCTATTTTTCCCCCTAAAATACTTTTTTACTACCATGCTTGCATCTATTAGGGAAAAGAGCAGACAATCCTGAGCCCTCTGGTCTCGCGCCACAGCCTCAACATGTTGATTTTCGATGTTGCGTAAGGCACGGATCAGTATCTCTATATCGCTTTTCCGTTGTTTGTTCTGCTGCCATATATATTGTTGGGTAATGCCACTGACAAAAGCTTTCATCGTATCCCAAACAATCAGCGGAGATGCTGTGCCAGTATTTTCCCCAAAAAATACCTCTAGCTTTTGTAAAGTATCGGACACAAATTCGCTATCTGTGAGCAGGTGCCTAGGAAAAGAAAATGGTCTGACTGTTTTACTCTCAGCTGTGACTAGAAAGGATAGCAAAATGGGGTTATGGTCTGATGTGACCCGGGGGCATATTTCCATGTCTAAATCTAGAATTAAGCTATCAGAGACCCAAGCCATATCAATTCTAGAATATGACCTGTGGGGGGCTGAATAGTACGTATATCCAGGAATAACTGGACATACTTGTCTCCATGCATCTTTTAGGAACTGAAGTCTCGCCATTTCTAATATTGCCGCCCGGGTCCTTTGCATTCTAGGAGTACCCCCCTTTCTCGTTGAGTCAATGTTATAATCCGTAACTTAATTGAAGTCATCCATAAGCAACCGCTCCCCCTCCCAATTCAACAATTCAAGATTGAGAAAATCAAAAATGGCAAGGTCATCTAAATTAGGCCCATATACTGAGCATAGTATGTATTTTTTGCCACATATTTCAAGCTGAGCCAGTGCCCAGCGCCCTCTCTGATCAGCCAATATCCTAACTATTCTACAAACGAACCTCTTGTCCTTTAATATGACAGCTCCTTTTATAGATATAGTTTGTGTAGTGCTGACTATTGTTTCATACCCCAGATCTTTGAACAAATTTCGATCTTTATAAGCCAAGTGAGTCTCTGTGATTAAAACTATAAGTAGTTGGTATATTTTTAGCTCCTCCCACACTAATTGCTGCTTGTTTGCGCTATTAAGACCAGCCACATTCCATGACATGCATTTAACCCTCGCTATAATAGGCTTTATTCCTTTCCAAATAGTCCCTTTTACCTATGATGAAGAAAAACATTTGAGCTCTTGCAAAATAATCTACAATTCTTGGAGATAGACTTGCGCCACAAGAGTCTTTAACGGATCAATTCACTGGCGTAGTTTCCAACGCCTGTCCATCATTATTTAACAAAGGTCAGATCTGACAAAAAAAGTGACTGATTCGTCTGTTACAGGGGAGTTAGGCTGAGCTTTCAAGGCAACCGACTGTCTGAGCAATAAGTTCCCCCAAAAAATCAGGAACGGACGGGGATATCGACCCCCCTGATTATACTGACCCAATGGGAGTCTGTGCACTCTTTGCAAGTGAGAGTCCCAATCCCAATCGGATAAGTCAGGGAATGCTTTCTGGAACAGCCGCACAACATATATCCTAGGATCTGTGCCTTCCGTGCCTTCTGGAATGCTGAATAACCGAAGGTTATGTCGGCGTTGGCGATTTTTCAGGTCTTCTAGCTTAGTCTGGATACCTGAGATCTGAGTATCATGTTTCTGTGCCAATGTATCAGTGAGAGTAGCCAATTGCTCGTTATCTGCAACTCTCTGTTGCAGCTCAGACATATCCCTTGTGAGTACTCTGATTTTTACTGTCATTTCTTGCAGTGCCTGTTGCATCATATTGATGTCTGATCTAACCTGCATATAGTGCTCTTGAGCTTCTGATCTTTGATCTTTCAGAGACTGTAATATCAGGCTAAGCGAAGGCTCAGTGCCTTCTAGAGAGCTGGCTGCTGGCTGATAAGTTGGCTGGTCCCTTATATTAATAGGATTCAGTACGGACGTCTGAGATTGTTCTGCCACTGAGGAGGACCCCTGCTTAGAGCTATCCCCGCTCTCCACTCTGTTCTCTCTGTGATACCCACTTATCGTGCAGCTCTCTGTTGGGCAATTGCCTGTTATTCGAGATACCATGGACTTAACCCCCCCCCTTCGCTTGTACTCACTTGCGGAGGGGGCTATTTTCCTAATTGCCTTTCCCACCTGTAAGCGATGTGTTCTGCCGCGCCATATTCTGCAGTGGATTGTCAGGCCCTTGGGGTGATTTCTTTGTTTTAACTTTGGCCTTCGCTTTTTTCCCTGGAGGTGTTTCAGAGGATTTAGCACAAGTCTCCACTATTTCCTCATTATCAACTAACCTGCACCCTAGAATCAGTGAATATCATTAATAGTGAAGCAGGTTTCTTCTCTATTAAAGTGTCCCCCAATTACACCATAAACGGCTATCTGATCTACCGCCCTCCATGAATGTGCACTCAATTCATAGACAGCTTGTTAGAGGTGGTGACCCAACCTGCACTACGATATAGCAGAGCCCTAATTTTAGGTGACCTTAACCTACATTTTGAGGATGTAAGTTGTAAAGTGGCTTAAGGGGTTATTGCCTCCTTGAAGTCTTTGATGTTTAACCTTCTTTCACTGACACCCACACATCAAACGGGCCATCTTCTTGACCCTATATTTTCCAACTGGGACGAAGTGAAGGCTCAGTATCCCATCAGGGGTCCATGGTCAGACCACAGCCTTGTACCGTTCTCCGTTTTTTTTTTTTGTTCAAATCTGTTTTTATTGTGAACACAGCGATAAGCCTACAACCTCGTGCTGAGGCCGGCCGCGCATATGAGAACTCGTGGGCTTATACCAACTGGGGCGAGGAAGAGGTTTTAACACAGCGCCTTGCCTACAACCCCTCGGGGGGGCCGGCCGCGCGGCTTAAGGGTGGCAGACGCAGAGGTTGGTCTCGCGCGGATAGTGCGTTACTACGCTAGGGAGGTGCATAGTTGATAGCTGACTGTAATGTCACAGGGATTTAAGGCCCAACAGGGCACAACTGCCCCGTAGTGAGGCGAGGGCCAGGGTGCCAAGTAGGAAAAAAGAAACAATCGGAGAGGAAGAGGGGGGGCGGGGAGAAAGCGCGGCAGCATCGTGTGGCTGGTCAGTGGGTGGAGTACGGAAGGGTTTGCGTGATCACTACAGCATCTGCGGGGAAGGCGGTGGTCAGGGGCAAAGCCTGGCGAAGTCTGCAGGGATAAGGGCGTCCTCAAAGAGGTGTAGAGCACGGAGTCTGAGAGGCATGTGTCGCGCGTAACTAACAGAGCATAGGTGGCGCACAAGGGGTTCCCACACAGCGTTGAAGCGCGTGTCCCTCGCTTGTATCCGCGCCGTGAGCAGTTCCATAGCCAGGACCTGCCAGAGACGCACAAACCAGGAAGCTATTGGCGGTGCTTCGGCCCGCTTCCAGTACAAAGCGATGAGTTGCTTAGCTGCGCCTAGCATGTGGAGCGTGAGGATCCAGTCGCTGCGCGTGAGGGCCCTAAGCGCGGGGGTCGGACGCCGAGCAACACCGTGGTCACCTCCTCGGGTAGGGGAAAGCCCAGCACCTTTTTAATGTGGCTAAGTACCTCTTTCCAGAAGACAGCTAGGTTCGGGCACCCCCACCATATATGCACAAAGTCACCAGTCACAGATCCACACCTCCAGCACAGCGGCGAGGTGTTGGGGAACATCTTGCTAAGTCGCAGTGGGGTGTAGTACCATTGGGTGAGCAGCTTGTAAGCGTTTTCCCTCTGGGGGATGCTGCGGTAGATTTTGGGGATGTCGGTCCACAGCCTGTTCCATTGGGAGGGCTCAATGTCGACGCCTGCTACCAGCTGCCATTGTCTCTGATAGGGATGTGCAGGCGGCAAGGTAGGGTGCTGCAGTATATGATAAATTTGAGAGATAAGCCTCTTCAGTCCCCCTAGGGAGCGTGCTAGTTTTTCAAAGGGTGTGTAGGCCCTGGTGGCCGCCTGGTACATGTCGTCACCCATAGTCCAGTGGCGCAGCTGGATGTATTGCAGGCCGGCGGTCGAGGGTATGCCGAATTCCTCCCTGCAGTCATTCCAAGTTTTAGGCGAGCCTCCAGTGAAGAGGTCCCCTATGACCCTGCAGTCTCCATGTGTCCAGCTCTCAAATGCTCGAGTCCGGGCAGCCGGAGGGAAGTGCGGGTCCGTTCTCCGTTTTAAGTAGATCTACAGGGATAATAACGCGGAAACCCTCATTTCCCAAACGTAGGAATTGGAAGAAAATTGGTTGGGAAACATTTGAGCTTGCCTTACAGCAGGCCTATCCTCCGTTAAGAGGGACCCTTAATGAGGATTGGAAAGTTTATGAAGATTGGTTGACCACAGCACTAGATAAAGTGGCACCATGGACCAACAAGGCCCCAGCACGGCGCGCTAAATCTGCCCCATGGTTTAATGAGGAATTAAAAGTAGCTAATCAGCATGTAAAGATCTAGAACGCATATGGCGTAAAGATTACGATACTACTCAAAAGCTGCAATATAAGAACAGTATGAGGAAGTATCACAAATTGATAAGGAAAGTAAAAAGAGAATTTTTAAAGGAGAGAATTGAGTCAGCCGAGAACTCTTCCAAGGAATTATTCTCAATATATAAGGAGCTGACGGTGCCCAATAGGACAATGTCCCAAGACATCTTTTCCGAAGAGATCTGTGAGTCTATTGCGGACGACTAGGTAGAGAAGGTGGAGAAGATATATGCATCCTTCCCGACAGGGGCTGGTAAGGTTCTATCAGACCCTGACGATAGTAAGAGGACTACAGTGGTCAAACACTTGAATTGTTTTGAGGTACCTCCGAGATTGGAATTACTGAGAATTGCGCTCAGTATTCAATCAGGATCTCCCACGGATGCTGTTCCGCCTAAGATTTTTAGGAACCAGCTGAAATTTCTGATTAACTATATAGGTCATATGGCCACTCTCTCCTTTCAGGAAAGCTATGTGCCTGATGATTGGAAAAGGGCTCAGGTAATCCCTATAAAAAAGAAAGCTAATTTAAATATATCACAATTGGAGAATCTCTGGCTTTTTTCACTCCTTCCTTTCTGTATGAAAGTAGTGGAAAAAATAGTCAATATCCGGCTAATTAAATTTATGGAAGAAGGGCGTCTTCTCCACTCTTCCCAATCTGGCTTTAGGGCGTGCCACTCAACGGAAACTGCTCTTCTCTTCTCTACGGAGATCCTCCGGCAAAAAGTGGATGAAGGTGAAACAGCTGCTTAGTATTATTAGACCTGAGTGCGGCCTTTGATACTGTTGCACACTCCGTGCTATTAGCTCGTCTTAATGAGGTCGGAGTGGAGGGACAGGCCGACAATTGGTTATGTTCATTCCTTGCAGGCAGGAGCTTCCAAATTCATTCCCGTCCGTTCAAATCAACACCGCAGTGTTTAAAGCAGGGGGTTCCACAGGGCTCTATTTTGATCCCTACATTATTTAATCTCTATGTAGATCCCCTTGCGAGGATTGTGGAATCATACGGGGTGGAAATTGTATCCTATGCCAACGATACACAATTGGTGATCACTTTATCTCAAAGTCCCATTGAGGCGGCAGTCAATTTCTCCGCCTGTCTAACTGCTTTAGCTTGCTGGATGAATAATAATTGCCTCCGCCTCAACGGAAATAAAACCGAGTTGATAGTGATCGGCAAAAGGCCATCTATCTGGTCGTCGGCATGGTGGCCCCGGAACTAGGCCTCACACCCACTCCTTCTGTCCTTGCGAAGAACTTAGTTGTTCACCTGGATACTCTTCTCTCGTTTGAACAACACATTGGAATTATGTCAGGCAAATGTTATGGCATTTTTAAATCCCTTCGAAAAGTCTTAGATCTTCTCCCCATTAAAGCAAGGAAAACCTTGATACACGCCCTAGTCACTCCTCACCTGGACTATGGGAATTTTCTGCTTATTGGTCTTAACAAAAAAGAGATTCACCAACTCCAATGTGTTCAAAATGCAGCGGCCAGACTCGTTCTTAATTTGCCCAGAAAAACATCAGGGAAACGAGCTTTGGCGACTCTTCATTGGCTCCCTATACAGGAACGCATCTTGTTTAAAACCATGTGTATAGCCCACCTCATTGCACAGGGCAAGCCCCTGTACATCTTCAAAATTTGCTGACCATCTACAGTCCTAAACGCATTCTGAGGTCTCTTGGAAGTATGCAATTCCATGTCCCTCGTATTTATTAATTAGATATTCCACCCACCATGAAGACATAGTGTACCCTTGGGTTTCACGTTCTTGTCCTGATGAAGACCCCGGTGTAAGGTGTCAACTACGCCTACAGTTGTAGTTTTGGGGTCGAAACGTCGACAGCTACTTTCTTATACATCAGTTGACGCCACCCCTATTTTGGATATTGAATATCAGCGTCACATACATGATCCGTGATGAACTTTTGGAAATTAGTTATCCCATTTCTTGGCTCAGGGCTCTGAAGCCAATTTATTCTGTATGTCAATCTTGAAATAACCTGTGGTCACATTTACTATTTCTTTGCACATTTCCTTCCTTTTTTCACGTTACTCCTTCTTTCCTTTCCATGGGGCACTATGATGAATATGTTACTATTATTGTTTTGTAATGTATTGTCGATCTATCTCATTGTGATTAATTAGCAATGCGCTCTGATGAGTATATGTATTTTATGCTATTGTGATTAAAAGTGATGAATTTAAAACGGTTCACTGGGACCCCTCTTTTTGTATACCCCTCGTATTTATAAAGCGCAAATGGGAGGTCGCTCTTTTAGATATTTAGCTAGCAAACAGTGGAATACATTGCCTATTGAACTTCGGATGGAGCCTTCGGAAACCAGGTTCCGCCAGAAACTTAAAACTCACTTTTTCCCGAGGAATTAAACTCTGGAGGTTTGTTATTCCTACTTCCACCTTTTGCTGATTGTTTGAATCTCTGCTTTTCTTTTGGACTGTGCCCACAGCGCGGGGACACACTGATTATAGTGTAACCATGCACTTTACAAATGTTATATATATATATATATATATATATATATATATATATATATATATATATATATAACATTTGTAAAGTGCATGACAAATGTTATATATATATATATATATATATATATATATATATATATATATATATATATATATAACATTTGTAAAGTGCATGGTTCACGGTGTCAACCGATGTTGGAAGCGTCTGGGCTTGCATCTGGGCTGTAAGCACCTTCGTTTGGACACCCCTCTTTCCACCGCCCGTCTCAGCACTGCCGCCCACGTTGCTACTATCGCTGGCAGAGACGATTCTTTAGCAGCATTGTAGCAAACCGGAATAGCCTCCAATAATACTTCGGTTAGCTTGTTGCCAGTCAAAAGTTCATTAGAACTCCCAGTGGAAAAGAAGTCTCGCTGCCTTTCCCGATTGAAATAATCGTAGGAGCGGCTTACCTACTACTGATGTGTTGGTTTTATCCTCGCTGCTCCACGTTGCTGTGGTATCTGTGTCGACCCCTGAGATTACTGCAGGAGCTCGTCCAGCCCGTGTGCTTCTTGGGGCAGTTTTTGGCGGCGCTATGTCTCTGTCAGCAGCAAGCGTCGGAGCTACCGACAGGAGCAGTCTTGACCTGAAAAACGCAAACCTGTGTCCGGAGCTCCAAGACACAAGCCGAGATGCAAGCAGCCAGCATCCGACCTTAGCCACGCCAATTATCCACATTCGCTTTAGAATTTTTCAAGTTTTCGTAAGCTTTTCATAAGCTGTCCAGTAAGTGACTTGCTCCCACTATTATCTGTCAGTGTTTCGCGAAATAATTAGGCATTGTTAGCAGATTTAGCACATAGAATGGCAGGGTGTGGGAGACTCCTCCGTATGGCTGTGCTCTGTGGCCGCGTAAATCTGCCATCTTGCTCCTCCTCCTCCCGAGCAGTCTGCTCCTCCTCTTCCCGAACAGTCACACATATTGGTTCCAATGGTGTTGAAGTTAGAAGAAAAACAGCATCAAGTGGAAGAGATGATAGAGTCAGGGGCCTCTGGGAATTTTATAGATTTAGGGTTGGCGCAGAAGTTGTCTCTAACCAAAGCCCCACGAGCATTCCCAGAAAAGATGTTAGCTGTTGATAGCAAACCGTTGCAGTCTGGTCCCATAACAGATTCAGTCACACTTAAGGTAAGGGATTGCATGCAACGACATGTAGAAATCATTTCTTTGAATATCATAGAAGCCCACAGTATGACATCAGTTTTGGTATGCCTTGGCTTCAACTTCATAATCCCACCATTGACTGGAAAAATAAGTCCATACAATTCCTTTCAGAGGAATGCCAGTCTCGATGCATACAGGATACCCCGGCCCATTTATTGGCATCACTTCGACCTTTTCAGATAGCCGCAGCGGCAGCGAAAGAAACAGTGTTACCCAGTTGTTAAGCAGCGTATTGTGATGTATTTATCGAAGATCAGTCAGAAAAATTGCTCCCGCAAATTGAGTATGATTGTCAAATAGATTTGGTGCCCAGTGCTACTCTTCCTTCTTGTAGGGTATATGCCTTGTCAGAACCCGAAGCACAACATCTGAAAGAGTATCTAGATCATTACTCCTCTATAGCATTTATAAGACCTTCCCATTCTCCTGCCTGCTTCTCCCCTTTTTTTATATCTCCAAGGCTAATGGAGAGTTGCGTATCTGCATAGACTTTCGCATGTTGAACAAAAATACCATCAAAAACAGGTACGCTCTTCCTTTTATGTTCTGTTTTCTTGGAA
This sequence comes from Lissotriton vulgaris, assembly GCF_964263255.1. Lineage (NCBI taxonomy): Eukaryota > Metazoa > Chordata > Amphibia > Caudata > Salamandridae > Lissotriton > Lissotriton vulgaris. The sequence goes on from NC_141685.1 coordinate 1,037,276,416, forward strand.
CAAGTGAAAGAGGCCAACATGTATTTAAAATTGGACCTAAGGGTAGCATATCATTTGGTACGAATGAAAGAAGGAGATGAATGGAAGACTGCCTTTGAGACGAGATATGGGCTATTTGTGTATACAGTCATGTCGTTTGGCCTGAGCAACTCCCCAGCTGCATTTCAGTCTTTTTTTAAAGTTGTCTTGATGTAATATCTGGATACATTTGTAGTTGTGTTTATAGATGACATTCTAATATACTCAGCTAATGAGGAAGAACACATGTGTTGTTGCTTCTGAAAAAATTAAGAGAACATCGCTTGGTTTGTAAATTTAGTAAGTATGAGTTTCACATGTTGGAGGTGGAGTTTCTGGGGCTCTTGTTGAGCCCCTTAGGTTGTCGTATGGTTGGGAGAAAAGTAAAAGCGGGGAAACAATGGCCTGAGCTTCATTGTGTAAAAGATGCACAATCCTTTTTGGGGTTCGCTAACTATTATTGAAGATTCATTCACCATTATCTCAGGTAGCATCACCAATCAATAGATTGTTAAGAAAAGGTATCCCTTTTTTTGGACCCTTGATACAGCAGAAACCTTTGTTTTTCTAAACAGTGTGTTCACCTCAGCTCCTGTATTGAGCCAAGCCAATCCTAAGCACCTTTACAGTGGAAGCTGTTGCCTCAAAGGTGGCGGTTGGAGTCGTTTTGTCACAAAGAGACAGTACTACAGGACAGCTTCATGGATAGCTTACCTGTCTAAAAAACTCAATACTGCTGAAATAAACTACACCATAGCCGAGAAGGAACTGTTGGCTATTAAGCGTTCCTTTCAGGAATAGAGACAATATCTGTGGTAGGCTCAGCACATGGTCACAGTATACACCAACCACAATAATCTACAATTTATGAAAACAGCGAGACGATTGACTCAAAGACAGATGCGATGAATGCTGTTTTTCTCAGACTTTGATTTTTGTAGTCACTTACCGTCCTGGTACTCAGAAAGAATAGAAAGGCAGATGACTTATCTAGACGATCTGTCGATGACAACTTACAGGAAGCAACCATAGAAACCATAATCCATCCCTCCAAGGTGCTGTGTGTACTCACCAGACTAGTTTCTGGATTCAGTTAAACAGGCAAAATTGTCTTTCACTTGGGATCTATGGTTTAAACAAGGCGATCATCAGAGTCTCCAACAAGGGTTGCTTTTCCATAAAAACCAACTGTTTTTACCTGCTAGGGAAACGCAACTGAAAGCCTTCAAGTAATGTCACAAATCAAAAATGGCAGGACACCCTGGATATAAAAAAATAATTGAGCTTATTGAGTGTTATTTTTGGTGGCAATCCATGAGGGCTGACGTACAAACCTAGATAAAAGATTTTGGAGTGGGCCAAGGCTAGTATTTCAAGAACCACTGGACAATTGATATCATGCCAATCCCTGATCAGCCATGGAAAGGCATAAGCCTAGACTTCATCACTGGATTACCAATAAATCAAGGTCATACAGCCCTTTTAGTGGTGGTAGACAGTCTCACGAAGATGGGACATTTTATCCCATGTGGTAACCTACCCACGGCAGGACAAACAGTCCATCAACTGTTGACAAACCTGGTTCATGTGCATGGATTACCAAAGGTTATCATCTCGGACAGAGGTCCTCAATTCACGTCCCGGTGTTGGCAAACATGGTGTAAAACCCTACAGATCTCTCCAGCTCTGTCTGAGCTTTCATCCACAAACCGATGATCAAACCGAAAAGCTCAATCAAACTCAAGAAATATCTACAATGTTATGCCGAAGAGGCTAAAGGCTCATAGGTATCTTTGGTATGGTTGGCTGAACTGTCTTATAACAATGCTGTGCATAGAGCTATTGGTGTTTCTCCATTGTTTGCTAACTATGGTTTTCACCCTCAAATTCTTCTGATTAATATTCCTTTGACAGAAGTGCAACAGCTGTCTGTAAGTGCTCATATTAAAGACATGAAGAACACACATAAAAAAATACAAGTCCACTTAAAGCAAGCGAAAGAACAATATAAAAGGTGGGCTGATAAACATCGTAAAGAAGGGCCAAAGTTCCAAGTCGGTGACAAAGTTTGGGTATCTACAAAAACATATGTTTCAACCTGCATAGTGTATTCCATCCTAAATAAATCGGCCCCTACACTGTGCTCAAGCAATAAACCCTCTGGTGCACAAATTAAAGCTCCCTATCACCATGAGAATACACCCTAAGTTTCACTGTAGTCAGCTAAAGCCAGCAGGAAAAACTAGATGTAGAGCAGTCCCACCAGTCAGGAAGGATGGTCATTTGGAATATGAAATGCGAAGCATCAAGGACTCTAAGTACCTGAACTGTCAATTATGGTACTTGGTTTCATGGAAAGGTTATACCTTCGATGATGATTCTTTGGAACCCAGCTCCAATGTGCATGCTCCAAGAGCTTTGAAATCCTTCCATTTTATGCACCCCTCAACACCGGCTTCTAGGAGGTGCCTTGGAGGGGTATACTGTCAGAAATCTAAAGCAAGGCGCCTTCCAAGACATACATAAGTAAATCCGAAATGTACTTCAAGCCTTAAAGTTTTCTTTGGTTCTATTCGTTTTTACGAATACAAAAACTACACCTCCCATGAAGCAACGGGAGCTCTTGTAGTTCTGATACAGCATGTCCTAGGCCATTAAGAAAACAAGTTACTTACCTGTAACTGTAGTTCTCCAGTATTGGAAGCATTCATAGATTCACATACCTGAATCATTTCCCCGTCGTCAAGCCTGGAGTAAGCATGGGCGGAAAATCCGTTTCGCTCGCGGATTTTGCGGATTTTTGGTAAATTCGCAATCCGCGAGATTCGCGAATCTCCCGCAAAATCCGCAAATCCGCGAGCAGCGGATTTTATAGCTTGCTCGCACTGTTCGCGTGAGTTCGCGGCTTCCCAGTACAACTTTGCGCCCCGCGAAAAAGCGCTAAATTGCAGAAATACGATCTTAGCAAAACTGAAACTACTTACCAGGTTCAAAAGTTCAGGCTCATCATTAGTAGCCATTTCCTGTAGTGCTTCCTGAGGGGCCCCTCCAGAGTTCAGTTGCCAGTTGCAACTATTATGTGACCCTGCTCTGAACCTCAGAATAGTTACACATATGCCACAAAGGTCCTGAATTACAGCTAAGGGAGACAAGCAGGAGCCAGGCTGGAAGTTCTGGAAGTTCAAATCCATTAATCAGCCCCTAATTCATTATTATCAGTTGGGGCAGGGCAGGTGTTGTAACTAATTTTGCAACAATGAAAGCACTTAGCAAGTGCAAAAGATCACTAATCAGGAAGCACTAAGGAAGCAGGTGCCAGCTAAAAAAATATTCTGTGACACATTAATCAGCCCCAAATTAATTCAGGTCACTTGAGGCAGGGAAGGTGTGCTTTGCTTTGCCACAATAATGTACACTGACTGGACAACCAGAGGGTGCTGTGATGAAACAGAGGGTGGCATGGGTGGGCCAGAGGGTGGCATGAGTAGTCAGAGAGTGGCAGTGATGAAGAAGAGTGTCCCAAACAGGCTGGACACGTAGAAACAACAAGTTCTCAAAACTTGCGACCCGACAGGTAAGTTCACGTTTGCGAAATTTTACAAAACCCTCGCGAACTGGCAGAAAACCGCGCGAACACAAAAAAAATCCGCAAATTCGCGAGAATTCGCGGATTTTGCGGATTGCGAGTTCGCAAATCCGCAAAATTCGCGAACGCGAGATTTGCAAAATTCGCCCATGCTTAGTCTGGAGTCTCCGGTATATAAAAAGCAATGCTTAGCAGTATAGCTAACTGAAAAAAGGCCTAGGCCCATTTCCCTTTTGTAACCCATAACCTTTTTTATGTTAAAAAGGACCAAACTTTTCCCTTAGCCAATCAGAGCTCCTCACCCTCTAGAACCCTCCTGAGAGAACCTTTTGCCCCTCAGATTTCCGGGCACTTGTGCTGTAACACTCATTGTGCCTAATCCGAGGTGAGCCTCTCAGGGGAGGAGGGTGGGCGTATGTGAATCTATGAAAGCTTCCAATACTGGAGAACTACAGTTACAGGTAAGTAACTTGTTTTCTTACTCCAGTATTGGAGCTTTCATAGATTCACATACCTGAATCAGAATAGCGAGCAGTAAATCATAGCACATTTTGTTTTGTCACCTACTTCTCCCCAACAGGTAACACATGTCATTCTCTCGTAGCAATAGCTGCATAAAAAATGTTCATAGACCAATTGCTCATAAATATTATAACAAACAGTGTACAATAATAAAATGCGCTTAGCTTACCAACCAAGGAAGGAGGTATGACAAGAAGGCTCACCATTATTGGAAAAGGTTCCTCAGTACAGCTTGTCCCACTGCTACATCGCTTCTGGCGTGGGTGTCTAGGCAGTAATGTCTGGTAAAGGTATGCGTACTCCTCCAGGTAGCCGCTCTGCAGATGTCCTGAATAGAGACGCCTGCAAACAGAGCAGTAGAGGTTGATACCGCTCTTGAATGTGCCTGATGACAGAATTGAACGGCGTTTGAGATCCATCGTGCAATTCCCCGTTTCGAAAACGGGAATCCTTTCCTCAGGGCACTAAAAGCCACAAACAATTGTGTTGATTTTCTGAAAGTTCTTGCCTTTGTAAATAAAATTTCAGACAACGATGAACATCCAGAGTGTGGAGAGTTCTCTCTGCCGCTGTAGATGGTTGAGGAAAGAATCTCTTAAGGATCAATGGCCCATTCAAGTGGAAATCCGTTGGCACCTTTGGAATAAATCTTGGATTTGTTCTGAGCACCAACCTGTCCTCTCTGAATTGCAGAAAAGTTCTTGCGTTGTAAGTGCCTGTATTTCTCCCACTCTCCTGGCTGATGTCAGAGCTATTAATAGAGCCACTTTCCAGGATAGGAATATTAAATCAGTTTTATGAATTGGATCAAATGGTGGTTTCATCAATTGTGATAATACAATATTCAGTTGCAATAGAGGAGGTGGAGGCCTGACAGGTGGGTCAATCAATCAAAGCATTTGTATAGCGCACTACTCACCCGGAGGGTCTCAAGGCGCTTAGGGGGGGGGGGGGTCCGCTACTGCTCGAACAGCCAGGTCTTGAGCTGCTTTCTGAAGGCGAGGTGGTCCTGGGTCAGGCGGAGGTGGGTCGGGAGGGAGTTCCAAGTCTTGGCGGCGAGGTAGGAGAAGGACCCTCCCCCTGTGGTGGCTCTTCGGATGCGGGGGACGGCGGCGAGGGCGTGGCTGGTCGATCGAAGCTGGCGTTTGGGAGCGTAGAAGTTGAGGCGGCTGTTGAGGTATACTGGGCCTTGGTTGTGCAGGGCTTTGTGTGCGTGGGTGAGGAGACGGAAGGTGATTCTCTTGTTGACCGGGAGCCAGTGCAGGTCTCTCAGGTGTCCGGAGATGTGGTTGCGACGGGGGATGTCCAGGATGAGTCGTGCTGAGGCATTCTGGATCCGCTGGAGTCTCTTCTGGAGTTTGGCGGTGGTTCCGGCGTAGAGGGAGTTGCCGTAGTCCAGTCGGCTGGTGACGAGGGCCTGGGTGACTGTCTTCCTGGTCTCGGTGGGGATCCACCGGAAGATCTTGCGTAGCATGCGTAGGATGTTGAAGCACGACGAGGAGACAGCGTTGACTTGTCTGGTCATGGAGAGGGAGGAGTCCAGGATGAAACCCAGGTTGCGTGCGTGGTCTGTTGGTTTGGGTGCGCTGCCTAGGGGGGGGGGGTCACCAGGAGTCGTCCCAGGCGGAGGGTGAGGATCCCAGGATGAGGACTTCCGTCTTGTCCGAGTTCAGTTTCAGGCGGCTGTTCTTCATCCATTTGGCTACCTCTTTCATCCATTCGTGTGTGTAGACTCTAAACAACCCTTTCATGAACTGGTATACAAGACCTTGGTCTGCTGTTTGTGCTTTTATAGTGTTTAACCTTTCATGAACTGCTTTACAATCCTCTCCGACCAAAGAGATGGACCCATCGAATTTCTCCTGTATCTAGAGATCGCCGCCAAATGCACGTTAATAGAGGCATGGGCCAATCCAGACTTTGGCAGCCTTAGTAAATATGGGATGATTTGATGTGCTTCTGCTTGCAGAGGATGTAAGTCGTTCTCCTGACACCACAAGCAGAATCTTTTCATTTCATCCTATATGTCTTATTAGTGCTTTCAGCCCTTGCCTTTGCCAGGCTCTCTCTACATTCTGTCGGAATGTTTAATCGATTAAATTCTCTGTACTCAGGAGCCAGGCTGCTAATTGCAGTGATGTCGGGTCTGGATGCCGCACTTGTCCCTGAGCCATAGTCAATAGTTCTGGTATCGGCTGTAGACGTATTGGGTCTGTTTCTTGTAAAAGGAGCAGTTCCGTGAACCAGTGCTGCCTGGGCCGCCAGGGGGCTATTAGTATTATCCTGCACGGTTCCTTCTTCATCTTCGTGAGTACTCGCGGCAGGAGGGGAATCGGCGGAAAAGCGTAGGCAAAGACGCCTGACCATGCCATCGAAAACGCATTCCCCCACGATCCCCTTTGGTGATGCCAGCTTGCAAAGAATTGGCATTTCTTGTTCTGGGCTGTGGCAAACAGATCCACTGTTGGTACTTCCCATTTGGCAAAGATTGTCAGTGGTGTTTCCTGATCGAGTTCCCACTCGCGGCAGGCCGTCTTTTGCCTGCTGAGAGTGTCCGCTGTTGTGTTCTGATCCTCTGGAAGATGTACAGCCTTCAGAGATACCTTGTGATTTATAGCCCATTTCCATATTTTCTGAGCTTCTTTTGACAGAAAGAGCGATCTTGTGCCCCCCTGTTTGTTTATATAGTGCATTGCGGGCGTGTTGGCTGTCCGCACTAACACCGATCTTCCTTCCACTCTTGGCAGGAAGGCCACAATGCCAATTCTATTGTCCTAAACTTCAACAGGTTTAAGTGAAGGTGTTGTTCCTTTTGTTTCATCACCGCTGACTTATAACTCTTGGAGGACTGCTCCCCATCCTTCGAGAGAGGCATCCGTGGTACCACTAGTGGAGCTGGTTCAGTCAGGAAGGAAAGACCCACTGAGATATTGCTTCTGTGAGTCCACCATGCTATTGCCTGCAACATTGGTTGCATGACTTTGACCTTGTCCTCGAAGGATCCCTTTGCTTGGCACCACTGTAGATCTAGCGCCTCTTGGAACGGACGCATTCTCAATCGACACAGGGGAATGAGTGGTATGCATGAAGAAATCCTCTCGCTTGCAGGCAATCCCCCCTTGAAACCCAAGAGTTCTGTAATCAGCTGGCCAGCTATTTCCAAGAAAAGATTATCAGAATCTATGCTAATTTTCAATCTAATACTGCACAGGTTTCTGATAACCCTAGTAGACATTTGGAGCTGGAAAAAAGGACAGATAGCACCTTAGACGGTTTTGACCCAATTACCCTGGAAGAAGTCACTAAAGCACTTATTTCAGCCAAATCAGGCTCACCAACGGACCCTTGCCCTCCCAAGATGATGGCCCTCTTAGCCACCAGTTGTGCGCCAGCAATTCTCAAACTGTTTAATTCATCTATACAGTTGGGGAATATCCCAAGAATGTGGAAGGAAGCATTTGTACGGCCTATCCTGAAAAAAAACAACGGTAGACCCACGAGAACTTGGTAACTACCGCCGATCTCCCTCCTACCTCTATTGGGCAAGATGCTGGAAAGCATGATCAATAAACAACTGAGTTACTCTTGAGAGTAACGAAATTCTTGATCCATCTCAATCAGGATTTCGACACGGTTTTAGTACGGAGACCGCTATTTTAACAGTCACGGACTCGCTTAGGCGACAAATAGATAAAGGCGGTTCGGCAATCCTGATACTACTAGATCTCTCTGCAGAATTCGATACCATCTCTCATGAAATGCTGGCGGAGAGATTGGTGTTGTGTGGTATCCAAGGAACAGCCTTAAAATGGCTACGTAATTTTATGTCCGATAGGACACAAACAGTCATGCTTGGTCCATACAGGTCGGATGTAATCCGCTTAGATAGAGGCGTCCCTCAGGGATCCTGCTTAAGTCCTACCTTATTTAACATTTATATGGCCCCACTAGCGAGGAGAGCGGAACAGCTGGGCTTGGAGATCATCTCTTATGCTGATGATACTCAGCTCATGTTCTCATTTGGTACGGACTTAGCAGCAGAGAAAGCAAGGTTTGCCAGAGGTATACTCGAGATCTCCAGCTGGATGACGCAGAACTGTCTCCCGCTGAACCCTGGCAAAACCGAGTTAATGTTAATGGGCAAAGCCACAGCAAGCTGGTCTGACGACTGGTGGCCCACTCAATTGGGAGCAGCTCCTGTGCCTACTCATTGTGTAAAAAATTTAGGATTAAAATTAGATTAGTCCCTATCAATGAGAGATCAAATCACTACCACGACCAGCTCCTGCTATTACAGCTTGCGTCTGCCGCGTAAAATCCTCCCCTTTATGCCGACCGTTCATCGCAAAACCTTGGTCCAGGCTATGGTTATCAGGCGATTGGATTATGGCAATGCTCTGTTGGCCGGGGTAGGCGAGACCCTGCTGAACAAACTGCAGGTGATTCAGAACACTGCAGCTAGGATGGTTCTGAATCGCCCAGTGGGCTCTGCTTCGGCTCCCCTTTTGCGAGAACTCCACTGGCTAGCGGTGAGAAAGATCTGTTTTTAAGATCTGCTGCCTCACTTATACAGCACTCAACGGAAGAGGTCCCAAATACCTCCAAAAGAAACTTATCAAACACGTACCTAACAGGAACTTGAGGTCTGGGACGCGGGGTCTCCTTCAAGTACCACGTATAAGGCTGTGTCCTTCCAGAGGGAAAGCATTCTCGTATCTAGCGCCAATATACTGGAATCAGCTACCAGTTCCCCTTCGTAAAATTGACAATTATGGCATATTTAGAAAACAGCTAAAAGCCTTTCTTTTCTAATTCTTTCTGTCTCCTTTCAATCTCTGGAATAGTCCTTGGCAGCGCCGAGATGCCCCCGGGTGAGTCGAGCGCTATAAAAGATCACTTAACTTCGTCCCCAGAAGTGATTTGTATTTTCGGACTGAAAGACACCTTCTTCTCCTGAACTCTTTGGCCAGAGTGACGAGTCCCAATTGTCTTTCTATGGATGGGAATGCCTTGTTTTGAGACGTATCTAGGATTGCACCCAGAAACGTGATCCTTCTGGATGGATGAAGTGATGATTTTTCTACATTTAAAGTCAGACCCAGATCTGCAAACAAGTCCGGTGCCTTTATTAACCATTCGTCTAAGTATGGGAATAGTTGGTGTTTTTGTAAAAATTCTCGGAGCAGATTTGAGGCCGAATGGCAGCACTTTGAACTGGTAATGTTTTTTGGGCTCTGTAAATCGAAGGTATTTTCTGTGGGAAGGATGGGTGGGGATATGGAAGTATGCATCCTGTAAATCTAAGGAGATCATCTGATCTCTTGGGTTTAAGAGTAGCAGAATATCTTGGAGGGTCACCATACTGAATGACTGTTTCTTGAGATAGGCATTTAGAGACCGTAGGTCCAGGATCAAACGCCACTTGAGAGCATCCTTTCGGATCAAGAAGAAACGGGAATAAAATCCTTTCCCTCTTTGGGAGTTCGGTACCGGTTCTATTGCTCCCTTATGGAGCATTGCCTGAATCACCCGACGCATTTGAGGTAGGTGTTTGTCTTCTTGATGCGTAGGTGGCGTGAGAGGAGAAGTGTAGAAATTCTAGAGTATGTCCGAATTTTACTATGTGGAGGACCCATTTGTCCGATGTTGTTCCCTGCCACTGACGTAAGTAATAAGGTACTCTTCCACCCAGGGGAACATTTGACGGGGTAGGGGGATAAAAATCCGGAGTTTGAAGACTGTCATTGTCTTTTGTTGTTGTCTTTACCTGGACGACCTCCTCGTCCTCTGGGAGCAGACTTAGAGTAGTTTCCAGACTGCGTTTGGCCGTATTGCTGCCGGTAGTGCTGTGATGAGGAAGAATAGGAGGTGTATCTTCCTTGTTGGTGTCCACCTCTATAAGATGGTTGTCCTCTTCCACAGGCGCCTCGAAAGGGCACCTTCCGATACTGCAACGTACCAAAGGCCTTCGCCGTATCCGTGTCCTTTTTAAAACTCTGCAGGGTCTCATCTACCAGACATCCAAATAAATCCTCCCCATCAAAAGGTAGATTCAGAATCTTATTTTGGACATCCGGTCTAAAGGCAGTGGCCCTCAGCCAACCCTGGTGCCGTAAAACTGCTGCTCCTCCTATGGAATGAAAGGCTGTGGTAGGTATGTCCATGGCAAACTCGATGACTTCAACTGAAGTCCTCTCACCTTCCTGCAGAATCTTCTTTGCCTCCTGTTTACTGTCTTCCGGAAGGAGGTCAACATATAGTGCTATATCGCACCACATCTGCCTGTCATATCTCCCCAGGATGGCAAGGGCATTAGCTGCTCGACTAGGAGAGCTGACATTGAGGAGAATCTTTTACCTGCATTGTCCAAACGCCGTCCCTCCCTGTCCGGAGGTGCAGAAACAGGTTCTTCGATTTTTGTTGCGCTGCCTGCGAAATGATAGAGTCCAGTTTTGGATGGCCCAGCAAACACGCTGGAGCGTCCGAAGGCGCCTTATACTTCTTGTCCAACCTAGCGAGCACAGGTGTAACCGTCGCTGGGGTTGTCATCACTTGTAAACCTTCCTTCCATACATGGTTGATGATTGGTATGGATCTGACCGATTTTTGATAGGGCTCTTTAAAGTCATAAAGAAAACAATCTGCCTGAGTTGTCTTCATAGGCAGCTGAAATATTTTTGCAGCCCTTTCCATCAAGTTGTGAAATCCACCAATATCCACTGGTGGAGAATCCGTCGGTCCTTGAGTAAGTGATGGTGGAGATGGGATTAGATAGTCATCCCGTTCTTTGTGGGGATCCGTTAGCTCCCCCTCCTCATGGTCCTCGTCATCCGTGGTAACCGGATCCTGGTGCTGTTGGATCTGAGGCGTCGTGTCCAGTAGCGATTCTCTGCTGCGGACTGGAGTAGCCGGAATAGAACGGGGACGTGAAAGAGGAACTTTCTGAGGGACTACTGATGGAGGAACCCTCTTCTTATAATCTTGCAACATGAACTGCAAGTCCATCATCATTGAGGATGGCATAGCGACCATCTCCTCCTGAGGTTCTTGCTGGTAACGATGCTGTGAGAGGCTGTGATATTCTTCATAACCCTCTTCATCATCATCCTCCTGACTTTTACATGGAGTTGCTATGGAATACTGGCGTACCCGAAGGGTCCGTCATCCTCCTCCTCATCCGACTCTTCCTCCTCCAAAAGGTGTGATGGTACCAGAGGAGTAATCTTACTCAGGGAATTCACAGCTGGTTTGATCTTCTTTTTCTGTTTTTCTGGAGTTTTTCTGGTCGGCGAGCCCGTCGACGAGATCACCGTCGACACAACCGTCGACAGTGTTGTTGTCGTCGTCGACACTGCACTGGAACCATTCCTCGCCGACGATATAGTAATCGGCGTCGACGTTCCCGTCGTCGATCCGGTTGTCATCACCGTCGACGACAATCCCGTCGCCAACATGGTCGTCGTCATCACTGTCGTCGTCGATGTTACCGGCGTTGATTGTACTAGCGTCGACGCTCCCATCGGCGCTGACGCCGTCAACACTATTACAATCAATGGTAGCTTCTGTACCTCTGTGGTCGTCGCCGAAGATGATGACTTCTTCGTCGACACTCTCGTCAACGATCCCGTCGACGATGTCAATTTTTTGCTTTTCCCCTCAGGAATACTAGAGGATGGCTTCTTGAAGGACTGTTGAATCAAAGGTGGTGTCTTTGAAGGCTCAGAAGAGGCTCTCTTGGATATTTTTTCCTTAGAAGTGTGTCCTTTGCTCTCCTTTTCTCTTGGTTGAGGAGATCTGGAAGGACTACGCCCTGAAGACCCTTGAGTGGTCTTTTTTAGGGCCTTCTCAGGACGTTCCCCTGAGGAATGAGCTTGAGGAGATCTTGTTCTTTTTTGAGATCTGCTAGACGAAGAGGAGGATTCTTGGTCACTATCACTAGAAACCACCTCTTTTCTGGCCTTGATCTTCTGAAGCCAAATTAAAAGGCGTCCCTCTCGATCTCTAAGGGTCTTGCTAGAGAAAGTGTGACATACCTTGCAATCCTTTGCTTGGTGGTCCGGATAAAAACAATATATGCAGTCTTCATGTGGGCCATCTGTGTAAAGTCTCTTTTTAGAGCAGGTGGCACAGGCTCTAAAAAGACCCTTTTTCTCTTTTCCAGATATTCTACAGGATGTAGATGAGAAACAGGTCACAAGATTCTCAAATCCACAAGAAAATAGAATGACATCAATCTTTTACAGGGTTGGAAATCCAGAGTTTGAGCAGAGCTCAAAGGAGACTCCCTAGCACAACGTGCAAGTAGAAAATCTGAGGGGCAAAAGGTTCTCTGAGGAGGGTTTTAGAGGGTGAGGAGCTCTGATTGGCTAAGGGAAAAGTTTGGTCCTTTTTTACATAACAAAGGTTATGGGTTACAAAAGGGAAATGGGCCGAGGCCTTTTATCAGTTAGCTATACTGATAAGCATTGCTTTTTATATACCAGAGACTTCTGTCTCGACGATGGGGAAATGATTCAGGTATGTGAATCTATGAAGGCTCCAATACTGGAGTAAAAACGGACGTAGCACGTCGGCGAGCGTGCGTAATTCAAACAATTCTGTTCTGGTTTCGGGATATCCCAAGCTCATTTACCCGTCCTGCTGGAGGAGAATCTCTTTAATTTCACTTTTATTTCACTAGCGGATACTAGTGCCTCGCTTGATTTCTAGACCCCGATGACCCAATGCAGTTGGAGGGGTTGTTTCTGTTCAACTTGCTCTCAGAGGAGAGTTCAGAGCCTTGCTTGTGGGAAAAGGTCTCATTGTTATTAAGCTACTACCATCAAAGGGAGTGCTGGATTCCTTAGTACGCTGTGGTATATTAGGTGTTAGGCTGGTTTGGACAATTAACTACCAGAGTAACTCGACTACTGACAAATGCTGTGAGGTAACAGGAGTCATTTTCCTGTTTCAGGTAGAGTGACGGTGGAATGCAAATTGGCATTCTTTACCTTCATCAAGATAATAATAACCTGGGATCGTTCTGCTTTTCGTGTTATTATTGACTTGTCATTTAAATATTAGTTACCTTTTGGAAAACAGAGGAGCAGGAGCCTTACTAATCCTATGGAATAGACACTGAATCGATTTATTCAAGAGACAAACCTTTATTGACTGCTCATTTCCTCTGAAGTGCAAATCTTCTTTACTTTTTGAAGACTTCTGGTTTTCTTTGTTTCATTTCACACTTTTATTTTTGGGTATGTATACAAAAGGCATAAGTGAATGTTTTCAGTTCTTTTAGTCATGTCATTATGTGAGGAATCTAATGTCTCTCTGTTTTCTGGTTTTGAAGGAATGAGGAAGTTGCCTTTATGGAAATTTTATGAGGTAATGAAGTTTTCATTCATTAATGAGAGTTTACGAGAGTAGTCATAATCTTGTTTGTAATTATTCTTTTACTTCTTTCAGGTATTTTCCTTCTTCCTTGCTGTTCCCTTTCTAATCCCTTTCCCCAACTTGATCACCCTAACACTCCGTTAATTCTAGTATACAGAATTGGGGATATCCAGAGTTGACCTATTTGTGCATCCTTCGGATCCTGAGGAGTTATCTTCTGCACACATCACGTGGAAGTCTGACAAGTGGACTATTCGTGGCAGTGGCCTCAAGCTTGGGACAAAGATTAGGCCTATGACTTGTGCTTCGACTACGACTGATTCTAGTTTTCAGCAATGTAGAGTGTGGTCTCCTCGTTCTGAATTGCCTAGGAGTGAACAATGCTACACCTGTAGCACAACTCAGAGTCATACCCTGAGCCCCACAGACATACCTTGTGACATCTAATTCCTGCAATGTTGGCACAGCTTGAATGCTGTCATATTCAGTGGGGGCATTTTTTTACTAGCGCACTGAGACAAGTTTTAGGCGCCATCAGACGAGAAAATAAGGTTGGAGCGGAGCTCCGTGTCACACTGAAAGGAGCAGAAAGAAAGGTAATGATGTCAGTGCACCGCGGTGGCGCTTTATATGCTGCTCTGTTCAGTCGCTTCCAGGACAGTACAATGTCACTGCTGAGCCACAGAGCACCACCAATCAGCCCCTAGAAGCATTATCAAAGAATTCTACGGATGTTCTCTGGTGTTTGGGGCTGTTCTAAAAGTAAGGAATCTACTGTTTTGGTATGTTAGTCAAGGATGCTTACTGCTTTCTTAGTTATACATAAAACTCCACAGTTGACAGAATATTGTTTTCATATAACATATATTGAAAAGGCTAACATATTTTATTAAAACTTTTATGGTTGTATTTGTGCTTACAAGCAGCATTTACTTCTTGTTATCTCATAGAAGAAGGGGGTACAAGTCCTATGGTGCCATTCATTCTCTAGGATTAAATGACTGTGGATACAAAGGTACCACCAGAGACAAGAAGACAATGATGGGTCTAGCCTACCCTCACCGCTCAGAGCTCTGTCTGCACGCAAAGGTCCTTGTACACTGTGACGACAGTGTGGCACACCTGTTTCAGCTCGGTCTCCAGTTGACTGATTCGTTCCAGGATCTCGGGGAGCTCCTGCAGCTTGTCCTGAAGCAGCTTGTTGTTATGATCATACAGCTCGTACATTTTTTCCTCCAGTTTCTGAGCCAGGTCATTCACCTTGTAAAAAATGGGAAAGTTAAACAAATGAATAACTGGAATTTTGTGTGCCGTTGTATTCTTCTCACACTCTTTTCAGCATTCATTTGCAGCTCAATCAGTATCACTGCACTGAATGTTTTTAATATATTTTTAATATAAATACTACCAGCATCAAAGTACTATTCACAGGTATAAATGAAGAGTGTATAAAGGAAGCTTGAAAATAACAAGTTTCGATAAAGAACAAATTACTTACCTGTACACTGTGGTTCTCCAATTTTGATATGAAAATAAGTTACTTACCTGTAACTGTATTTCTCCAGTATTGGTATCTTTCATAGATTCACATGCTTCAATGATTCCTCGGGGGAGTCTTACAGTACAATAATAAAGCAGTAATAATCATTATCATGGGCTATAATGGCAATGAACAATCACTTGAATAGCCTTTTGTGTCCTTTTTTTTAAGGGCAAACTTAAACTAAAACCAATCAGGCGATAGCATCCTGTAGAACACCCTCAAGAGAGGCTGAGTCCCTCAGATGTTTCAAAGCACATGTGGGAAATAAATCCCAAGCTATAAGGCGAGCCTCTCAGTTGTTTTCTTCTCCAGTATTGGATCTTTCATAGATTCACATGCTTGAATCAGAATAGCAAGCAGTTAATGTATTTGTATACTTTATAGTAGTAGCACAAATAGTGGATGGTAGGTAGAAATATATATATATATAACAAATACCTATGCAATTTAAAATAAACACATATGCTTAAATACATGTAGCTATATATATATATATATATATATATATATATATATATATATATATATATATATATATATATATATCGAAAATCCACTCTCCTCGCCGCTCTTTTCACGGCGCTTCCAAAATGAGAGAAACGGACGCTTGTTTCGGTTTTGCAGCCGCAGGTATTTTATTAATCAAATATTAAAGTGCATTGCAGTGTCCAAAAAACCAAACGCGTTTCGGCGTTCCCTGACGCCTTGCTCGCTGGTGTAATTCGTAAGAAAACCCTCCTATTTTTTAAACAAACCCCAAACCATCGTGATTGGCCAAAGTTTTACCATAGAAACAAACGACGTACTTTCATCAAAGAGCATTAGTCCGACGGCATGAATTAGAAGACAGATTCCATCTAATCAAATGTTACCAGTTTACATTTAAAACATTTTCACATTTGTAATTTCATAACGCGATCTGTCTATATGCTCAACAGAAATACATTTTGTACATTATTGTTAGGGAAAATATAACAAATATCATGTATTCTCATATCTTATAAAAATAATGCCATTACGTCGTGTTAATTATTCCAAAGTTCATGGCAAACACCCGAATATGTGCAAAGAGCAAATAATTAAAAAGTCAATGTATATTGAAGTTCTATTGATCACATCTTCCAGCCGGAAGTTTGCTAAATCCTCATTTTCTCAATAGTTTCAATTTACAAACATGGAGGGGGAGTCAAGGGTAAAAGTGACAGACGACCAATGATCTGATTTTAAATTAATAACTGTACAAATACATTATTATCAAACAATACCATTCTTTATAGACATTGATGGTTTCCTAATTGTACATACTACCAATCTTATAATCATATTACTGCCCTAATTACATTAAAGTATAGCTGAAACACCACCTGATTATGATTTTTATATTCTGTTAACACGACTGAGATTTATCTAATGTGTTCGAACCACAGTAAATTACATTCATTTACTACACAGTATCCAATAGGATAAGAACACTGTATAAAAAATAAATAAATACATTTAAGATCATTTTTACTTTAATAGAAAGTTTTCTTCATATTTTATAAAAATTATGTATAAAATTTTTTGAAGCCTTACATTTTATCATAAATAAATGATCCTGTGTAGCGTTTAATTACTGTATCTCAGAGTTATCCCAAGAAGTGGTGAAGATCTTCGCAAATATTAAGGCCCCGCGGACTCTTGGTTTCTAGTTTTACAATGTAACTGGTTTCTAACCTGCGGAGTTGTTTCTCCCTATCCCCACCCCTTTTACTAGTGGGGATGTGGTCTATCACAAAATAGCTAAGAACATTGAGATTACCACCATGTTCCATTTTTACGTGCCTTGCCACAGGATATGTAGGGTCCGAATTTACTGTGGCCCTTAGATGTTGTAAGATCCTAGCCTGTACTGGGAGCTTTGTGCTTCCAACGTATCTTAAACCACACACACACGTTAAAATATATACAGCATATTCAGTTTTGCAGGTGAAACGCCCTTTGATTTTTATGGGCCGATCTGAAAATGCACATGTGTATGATGTGGTATTGGAACCAAGTTTGCAGGCTCGGCAAGAAGAGCACTAAAAAGCCATTGCGGGAAGAAAGCCAGTTATCTCTATTGAAAACCTCAGGACTGGTTTTTACCAGATCGGTTTTCATAGAATGAACTTTGCGAAAGGTGAAGATGGGCTTGGTAGTATAAATATCCTTTAGGATACCATCTGTCATCACAATTGGCCATTCTTTATTTACAATTGTTCTGATGACTTTAGATTGCCTGCTGAAAGTGGAAATGAATCTGCATGTATTGTTGGTTTTCTCCTTTGTTACACATGTACTAAGGATATTTGAAGTTTATTCACTATTGCGGACTGCCCTCGGTGACAACAGGGTTTCTCTTTTGATTAAGGCAACCTTACGCAGAGTAGCAGCTAGATTTTTTTCTCTATAGCCCCTCTCTAACAGTCTCAATTTGGTTAAATTAAGAGCTTCCTCGCATCCAAGAGTAGTACTGCATGCTCTTTTTACTCTAAGGAATTTGCCATAAGGTAAGCTAGCTATGGTGTGGCTCGGGTGAAAACTACTGGCATGAAGCAGGGTATTCCCTGCAGTAGGTTTCTGGAATAACCATGTTTCTATAAGCCCTGCTTTGATGTTAATCAAAATATCAAGGAAACTGATGGTGGTGGCATTAATATGGTGTGTGAATTCCAAGTTGTAAGCGTTGTTATTAATAACTTTAATGAATTCAATTGCCTCCCCCTCCGTGCCTTTCCAGATGATAAATATGTTGTCTATGAATCTCCATAGACGTACAATATGCCGGTCATATAGGGCTTTGTGTTCCCCCCTGAGGACATGCTCCTCCCACCAGCCCACATGTAAACATGCGTAGCTGGGGGAGAAGCATGCCCCCATAGCCACTCCTTGTTTTTGCCTATAAATTGATCTATCAAATAGAAACCTGTTGTTATGAATGCACAAGTGTATCATGTTGATCAGCATTTTGTTATGACCATAGTATTCAATATTGCGTAGGTTCAAATAATACTCTACTGCTGACAGGCCATCTATATGTTTGATACATGTGTAAAGAGATTTGATGTCCAACGTTGCCAGTAGGTAGTCTTTTTCCCATTTCACTTCGTTTAGTTTGGCTAAAAAGTCTCTAGAATCTTGTATAAAAGAGGGCAATGTCCTGACAAAATCCTGCAAATAAAAGTCCACATACTTAAATGTATTTTCAAAGGTACTGTTCTGGGCCGAAATAATCGGCCTCCCTTGAAGTGGATCAGTTCCCTTATGGACTTTAGGGATGAGATAGAATGTGGGCAGATTGGGGTGATTGTTCAATAGGAATTTATTTTCATCTTTTGTAATTAAACCTTCCCGTGTCCATTTACTCAGATCTTTTTTGTATAGGTAATTTGCTTTGTGGACTGCTGCTCCATTGGAGATTTCGTAAGAATTAATGTCATTTAGATGTCTGAAACATTCTTCTCTATAAATTTTTTTGACCCACAGGACAATATTGCCCCCTTTATCCGCCCGGTTGATCACCACCGAGTCATTTTTTTTTAGTTTGGCCATCAGTCGAAAGTATTGTTTCTCTTTATTTCCAGTTTTAAATTTACTTGTGCACGTTTTCTTGTACAGAGATTTTAATTCATCCACTACCCTATCATGAAAGACATCCACTGCGTCCCTAGTCATTATTGGGACGAATGTTTATGGTGCTTTGAAAGGACTGTTGCCACCTTTGTCTCCTAGAATATTTTCTTCTTGTAGGAGATCTTGCGTGTTGGGGGTCATAACATTTGTTTCTTCTGATCTTAAATTACGTAATGTCCTTAGTAAGGGAATTTCTCTTACCGCAAGGCCCACCGTTTCTTGATTTTGTTCTGGAGTCCTACGATGTTCAGATGTATCGGGTTTTTTGATTGCAAAATATTTAGTCAATTTTAGTTTTCTGATGAATTTGTATACATCTACTCTTGTTTTGACAAAATTGAAGTTACTTTCGGGACAATAACTTAAGCCCAGGGCTAATAATTGCTTTTTTGCCTCATTGAGCTCTATTTTCGTCAGATTGATAATTGTATGGTCAGTATTTATTTATATATATATATATTTTTTTTAAACCTTTATTGTGCAAGCAGAAACGTACAAATACGGGCCTACAACCAATCAGGCCGGCCACGACATATTACGGGCGCACAAAATCAGGATAGAAATTCTCCAGCAGTTCCTCAGCATTCTATAAACAATCAATAAACATTAAAAGTCCCAATATAACCACCAGGAGCAGGATAAGAGAAGGTTAATTTTATAATATAATAGGAAGTATAGCAGGAACAATTGCAGCTGTTAGTTTCCGAATTCCTATGGCGGGCAGTTGGTGAGGCAGCAATACAAAGAAGCAGTGAGAATCAGAAATAGCAGCAACAATTGGCGAAGGCAACGCATAGTTCCCACTGTGCAAATCAGTTACCACGGCTGCCCACCGTCCACCCGCCACCACTTGAATATGTGCTGGTACCAATCAAAGAAGTCAGAACTGCAACACAAAGATAGCCATCCGCTATACTAACCCAAGAAGGGGAAAAGGAAAGGAAGGGTAAAAGAAGGAATGTGAAAAACAAAGAAGAAAGAACGCAGCGCCGCAGTATGCGCCCCATGGCAGATAAGGCACACAATACTCGAGACCCACAATCGGGATCAAGGCAAGCAGGATGTGTAAGTGTGCTATCATTATCATCAACGCGCAGAAGTCACGTCCTACACTGTCAGCGAACACCCCATGGGGCATGCGTGCGGACATAGCGTCCCGATAAAGGGATACAAAAGAGCCATAGAACTAAGAAAAAACGAACAGTATACAGACCCCATCCCACCCACACCACCCTGCACCCCTGCAGAAGGCTACGGCCTACCCCCCCAGCAGCGTGCCTGTCGCCCTAAGTAGAAACCGAAATACAGAAGAATCAGAAAGTAAAGAAAGAACACTACAGACTAAAAGAAAGGGAAGGAAAGGGGAAGAAAAAACCAGTGGGAGAGGAGATATGCAATCGAACCGTCAGCTCCCACCCCCCACCTTAACACAATTAGAACCCACTTCGAGATGAAATCGACACAAACTCAAACATCAGGAACTGTATGGTCAGTATTGATGTTCTTTTTTACTTGTTCCAATTGCGTCTTTTCTGTTGCCAGTTGCCGCGCCCTCTTGTTGCTTTGTCTGCGTTAGCGGCGGTTCCTGATCCTTTCGGTGTTTGAACATTTTGTTTCTGTTGGTAACGCGGCCTGAGGGACTGGATTCTTTGTTCGCGAATATATTCCAATTCCTCCGCGTATGATAAAGGGCCCAGTGATTCAGAAGATTGTCCTGTGCTTCCCCTGTCTGAATCCTCATCACTAGACATTAAACTCCCATCGGAACTGGAGCTCTCTGGTGGCACTGTTGAAGTTGACGCCTGGTTTGTATTCACAATGCTTCCTTGCATACCAGGAGTTGTTTTATTCAATTTTTGTCTTTTCACCTGGTCATATTTTTTCGCGAATGTGAAAACTTGACCTCTGTCGTAATCATTTTTGTCCCGACTAAATTTCCACACTTTTCTTTTCTTAATTGTATCTTCTAATTTTGTTTTTCTTCCGTGTATTTCTTTGATCAGTTTTTCTATGGTGTCTTTATTATTAGCATCTGTGAGAGCATCAATTTCCACTTTCAGTCTTTTAATTTCTTTGAGATCCGTTTCCCTATTTATTCGTGCATATTTAATTAATAGGCAGACTAGTCGCATTGAGGCTTCCAAATTCGATTCTGCCCATTCTTTCAACAGCATAGGATTGGGTTTCTCAAAGCTCGGCGCAAGCATAATTCTAAGTCCTCTGGGTATGCGCCCCGCCTCATGGTACTTTTCTAGCGATTTCGCTTCCCAATATTTAGTGACTTCGCTTTTGTGATGCTTTTCTAGCTGTTTTAATAAAATTCTCACATTAGGATGCTGATCAGTTTTATCCGTTACTGCTCCCTGATTACTCTCGACAACCGGTAAATTTCCAAAAAGGTCGTCTGCCTCCTTGTCCCTCTCTCCATCTGAAAATTCCATTACGGCACTGCAATGTAATTAGCACTATATCAAATGTCTCTAATCCCGTTACCTTCAATACACGGGAAACCGCGGGCTGTAACCTCCTCCCCTCCTGCTATTAATGAAGTCTTTACACGGATCGTTGGGTCAACAACTCACTGTTCGGTGTCATCAGCACCTCCTCCGCTTGTCCTCCGACTCGCCGGGCTATGGTGATGCTCCAAACTCGCTAATCGCCAATCCTCCGATTCCTCACTTCACGCAGGGGGCTGGGAACGGAAAAAGCTCTCCTGAGCTGCCACTCCAGATTCGACTTGTTTGAAGTTCCCGCCACTCTTTTGGGAAGGGGTCCGTTGAAAGGAGGCCGAGTCATGCCTCGCTGATGTGAATCGAAAATCCACTCTCCTCGTCGCTCTTTTCACGGCGCTTCCAAAATGAGACAAACGGACGCTTGTTTCGGTTTTGCAGCCGCAGGTATTTTATTAATCAGATATTAAAGTGCATTGCAGTGTCCAAAAAACCAAACGCGTTTCGGCGTTCCCTGACGCCTTGCTCGCTGGTGTAATTCGTAAGAAAACCCTCCTATTTTTTAAACAAACCCCAAACCATCTTGATTGGCCAAAGTTTTACCATAGAAACAAACGTCGTACTTTCATCAAAGAGCATTAGTCCGACGGCATGAATTAGAAGACAGATTCTATCTAATCGAATGTTACCAGTTTACATTTAAAACATTTTCACATTTGTAATTTCATAACGCGATCTGTCTACATGCTCAACGGAAATACATTTTGTACATTATTGTTAGGGAAAATATAACAAATATCATGTATTCTCATATCTTATGAAAATATTGCCATTACGTCGTTTTTATTATTCCAAAGTTCATGGCAAACACCCGAATATGTGCAAAGTGCAAATAATTAAAAAGTCAATTTATATTGAAGTTCTATTGATCACATCTTCCAGCCGGAAGTTTGCTAAATCCTCATTTTCTCAATAGTTTCAATTTACAAACATGGAGGGGGAGTCAAGGGTAAAAGTGACAGAAGACGAATGATCTGATTTTAAATTAATAACTGTAGAAATACATTATTATCAAACAATACCATTCTTTATAGACATTGATGGTTTCCTAATTGTACATACTACCAATCTTATAATCATATTACTGCCCTAATTACATTAAAGTATAGCTAAAACACCACCTGATTATGATTTTTATATTCTATTAACACGACTGAGATTTATCTAATGTGTTCGAACCACAGTAAATTACATTCATTTACTACACAGTATCCAATAGGATAAGAACACTGTATAAAAAATAAATAAATAAATACATTTAAGATCATTATTTACTTTAATAGAAAGTTTTCTTCATATTTTATAAAAATGATGTGGAACATTTTTTGAAGCCTTACATTTTATCGTAAATAAATGATCCTGTGTAGCGTTTAATTACTGTATCTCAGAGTTATCCCAAGAAGTGGTGAAGATCTTCGCAAATATTAAGGCCCTGCGGACTCTTGGTTTCTAGTTTTACAATGTAACTAATTTCTAACCTGCGGAGTTGTTTCTCCCTATCCCCACCCCTTTTACTAGTGGGGATGTGGTCTATCAAAAAATAGCTAAGGACATTGAGATTACCACCATGTTCCATTTTTACGTGCCTTGCCACAGGATATGTAGGGTCCGAATTAACTGTGGCCCTTAGATTTTGTAGGATCCTAGCCTGTACTGGGAGCTTTGTGCTTCCAACGTATCTTAAACCACACACACACGTTAAAATATATACAGCATATTCAGTTTTGCAGGTGAAATGCCCCTTGATTTTTATGGGCCGATCTGAAAATGCCGATATATATATATCCAACTGGGTCTCTCTCGCAGAGACAAGGTGAGCCGCACAAATTCCGGCAAGTTAAAAACATTTATTTTCATGTTGCAGCAATGGGATTATTGTCCCGATGCATTTCGGTCAACCCTTGACCTTTTTAAGGGGAGGAAGCCACAGCATCCCAGCGGCCAAACAGTGCACTCGCCATTCTCGGTCCTTAAAGCTCTTCACCCCTAGTGGTCACCTCAACGGGCTGACCTTTGATTAAGGGCATGCTGGTTCTCGTAGTGCAGTGTTGGCTTGGTATGTATTGTCCCATTGGTGGGTGATGCTTGTTTTTAACGCTGCTGATTAAATTGTCTGAAATCCCCTGCGCTTACCATTTTGAGGCAGCTGGGGACCTTCCAAAGTCCAGTCTTTGGTGGCAGCCTTCTGCCCTGTATGCTTTCGCAGATTCTCTGGAGTGGTCCGAGTTGAGGCAGAAACCGGCGCTCATTTTAAGGCGGTGCGTTTACTCGAGGCAGGACCAAGCCTCACAATATCCAACTGGGTCTCTCTCGCAGAGACAAGGTGAGTCGCACACATTCGGGCAAGTTAAAAACATTTATTTTCATGTTGCAGCAATGGAATTATTGTCCCGATGCATTTCGGTCAACCCTTGACCTTCTTCAGGGGAGGAAGCCACAGCATCCCAGCGGCCAAACAGTGCACTCTCCATTCTCGCTCCTTAAAGCTCTTCGCCCCCTAGTGGTCAGCTCAACAGGCTGACCTTTGCTTAAGTGCATGCTGGTTCTCGTAGTGCAGTGTTGGCCTGGTATGTATTGTCCCATTGGTGGGTGATGCTCGTTTTTAACGCTGCTGATTAAATTGTCCGCGATCCCCCGCGCTTACCATTTTGAGGCAGCTGGGGACCTTCCAAAGTCCAGTCTTTGGTGGCAGCCTTCTGCCCTGAATGCTTTCGCAGATTCTCTGGAGTGGTCCGAGTTCAGGCAGAAACCGGCGCTCATTTTAAGGCGGTGCGTTTACTCGAGGCAGGACCAAGCCTCACAATATCCAACTGGGTCTCTCTCGCAGAGACAAGGTGAGCCGCACACATTCCGGCAAGTTAAAAACGTTTATTTTCATGTTGCAGCAATGGCATTATTGTCCCGATGCATTTCAGTCAACCCTTGACCTTCTTCAGGGGAGGAAGCCACAGCATCCCAGCGGCTAAACAGTGCGCTCGCCATTCTTGCTCCTTAAAGCTCTTCGCCCCCTAGTGGTCAACTGAACTGGCTGACCTTTGCTTAAGTGCATGCTGGCCCTCGTAGTGCAGTGTTGGCCTGGTACGTATTGTCCCATTGGTGGGTGATGCTTGTTTTTAACGCTGCCGATTAAATTGTCCGAAATCCCCCGCGCTTACCATTTTGAGGTACACCATAAGTGTAATTGGGGGCTGTTAGACATGTCATCAGGCACTGTATGTAGGTGATGCAACATACTCCAAGATGCCTGCCATGGAAACCCACAATGTAACTTCAAGGACCTATGTTGTCCTTTGTTTGTTTCTGGCATTCCATATGTTAGTGAAGTTGGCAAGTAACATAGTGTGTGATCAATACTCTTGTAGTCGAAACGTGTAACTGGAACATAAAGCCATGTACTGAGCAATATCTTCCCTGAGTGTGCATCTTACTTGGATTAATTGGTGTGTGTGTATATATGTATGTATATATATATATATATATATATATAAACTAATGGGTTAGTCATGTCAGCTGCAGTCTTGAAACTTTCGGGGTGATCCATCAAGTGGGAGCAGAGAAAAAGGGGGAGTCCCAAAGCGCTTTTTCTCCATGTTAATTTCCATAGGAAACTTTAGACGCAGCTACAGCCCGAACTGTTAAAGGGAATTACACCAGATTTTGCAAAAAGGTAGCTCTTGGTCCGTTAAGCACTCTTTTCACTAAATGGTGTAAAACCGTTCAGTAGTTTCTAAGAAATGTAAAGATTTCTCAGATGTACAACTGTGGCCGCGGTGATCCACTAACACTTCCGATCTAGTGCCTGAGATCTGATTGGCTGCCAACACTTCAAACCAAGAAGTGTTGGCAGTCATCTTGTGACTCTGTTTAACCGAGTCACAAGCCAAAAGTTTTTTAAAAAAGTGTAAAGATGGGCAGGGTAGAACCAAAAAAAACATTTTTTTTAAATGCCGGCGGGAGTCGCGGTGGATCGGCAAATCCGGCTTAACATTTATATAAACCGAAGCGCGGACTCCCGCGTTTGTTTAATTTTGGCCCCCGGGTAGGCCAGGTCCTAGGGGCAATAAAAAAATTATGTTGGGGGGTCCGCGCATGCCCCCGTCAACCCCGGGGACCGCCACCTCCCCAGGGCTGATTTACTAACATGTGGGGAGTCACGCAGCCCCCGCAACCTTACGGACCACCACCTCCCCGGGGCTAATATATTACAATGCGGGGGCCATGCGCCCCCGCTGCCCTGGGGACCACCACTTCCCTGGGGCCATAACAAATTATAATGCGTGGGTGCTCCAGCCCCTCACATAGCTCAGGGTACTGCCACCTACGTAGGGCTAATTCTTTCAAATGCCGGCGCCATGCGGCTCCCCGCAGCCCCAGGGACTGCCATCTCCCTGGGGCTCTGCAGAAGATGGTAGGGGGGGCGAGCAGCCCCCCTCCAGGAGCCTTGCATGTTCTTGGGAATCGCCACCCCTCAGGACCAGCTCCAGCAATGTCCTGGGGTGCCCATCCCCGGGACATTACAGTTTGCTATGAGATGGCGGGAGAGGGGGAGGGAGAGCAGCTTGGAGGCGGGAATACGCAGTGGGGGAGGGGCCACAGGGCAGCAGAGGCGGGAGAAGGAGCGAAAAGTCAGCGAGAAAATTGTGAACAGTGTAAACAGCGCAGACAGACAAAAGAGACACTAACAGTCAACAAGGCACACACAGGTAAAAAGGGGCAAAAACAGTCAACAAGGCACAGACAAACAACAAGAGGCAAAAACAGTTACAAGGCATAGACAGACCACAGAGGAACAGACAGACAAAAACATATAACCACTCACCCATACAGATCCTCACACACATACTTAATAACCCATACAGCCACTATCACAATCCCTCACTCACACATACAGTCACTAATATACTCCAACACTTACCTATACTGCCTTTCACATATCCACTTACTCAGCCACATACCACTGGCACATCCATTCACTCACTGACACAGCCATAGACACACTTAGTCACTTATACAACCCTTCTCTTACACTCACCAACCCCTACACCCACTTATTCATGCACTCAGTCATCCATGCGGTCAGTCACACACCCTCACCCACCCACACAGACACTCATGCACCCATACAGGTACTCAGACAACTGATCAATCACCCATTACACCCACACGTGTACCCACTCACCAACCCATACAGCCACTTTGACACCAACTGACAGACTGATACAGACATTCAGACAACTTACTCAGTGACCCATACATTCACTGAGACACCTAATCACTCACTCATACAGTCAGCCACGCACATACTAAATCATCCATACAGGCACTCATACACCCACTGATTCATCAATACACCTTGGTGTATATATATTTAACACTCAAACTTTTTAGAAACACACACAGTCACGGATGATGTCATCAGTGAAGCCACTGACCATGTCATGAGTGATGTAATATGTGAAGTCATAAGTAGTGCATTGCGGGGCGCAAGTTATAGTTAATTCCGATAACTATAAACGGCTGAATTTTCCTGGTTTTATACGAGTGAAATCTGACCCTAACTATAATTTCCCTAGAACATTTGGTTTTCTCAGTGAATTGCTTACGTTTTTTTAAATGCTAATTCCTAACTATAACATCTCTGTAACCTTTGTTTTTTTAAGTGAATTTATATATATATATATATATATATATATATCGTTTGCATAAAAATAGAATAAAACACATGGAACCCAAAGAGGCTCACATTAAAGAAGGAAATGGCGTAAAACAACCTGTCCAACTGCTGCATCACTGCGCTGTGCGGATTCCAGGCAATAATGCTGCACAAATGTATGCACACTCTTCGAGGTCGAAGCAAAACATACTTTCTCCAGAGGCACTCCCACAAAGAAGTAGAGTGGACACTGCCCTGGTTGAATGTGCCCTGGTTTTTGTTGTCAACGGTTTGTCTGCCTTCGGGTGGAAAAGACAGGATTGCATTGAGATCCATAGAGCAATGGTTGCTTTTGTGATTGCAGCCCCCTTACGAGTGTGTGCATACGAGACCAACAGCAGGTCAGATTTTCTCCGTTGTTTAGTGCGATGTAGGTGGAACTTTACACATCTTTTATTCTCTAGCACATGGAGTGATCTTTCCGCTGGTGAAGTTGGATTCTGGAAGAAAATTCGTAATATAAAAGGCTCATCGAGGTGAAAGTCAGAAGGGTCTTAGGAATACATTTTGGATTGGTTCTAAGGATGACAGAATAAACTGTGAAGCGCAAGAAGGTTTCTTGAGTTGTGAAAACCTGTATCTCACTCACCCTTCTGGCTGAAGTGAGCGCTAGCAACAATGCGACATTCCATGTGAGACATTTAAGGTCTGCTCTGTGTATAGGCTCGAAACTCTTCATGATTTGAAAAAGAACTACATTCAATTCAGTCCGGGGGAGGAGCCATTACTGGAGGAAACACTCTGAATTATACTGTAGGAGGCTGGCTCAGTATATAGTGTCCACCTATGGTGAGGCACTGTGCACTGAGTCCAGCCAACCCTTAGAGATATTGTTTAGGTCCCTGAAAATCAAAGCTCTCAATGGGTAGCTGTGGAGAGCAGCTAAGGCTTATGCAGTAGGGTGTAAAACAGTTGTATGTACCACTATGTCGGTATCTTTTCACACAAGTAGAAAAATACTTTATATTTATTACTACACACTAGTCACTGACTTGGTATATCTCCTACCCACAGATATCAATTACACACATAGAATACTTAGAAAAGAGGTAAATAGCATAGGAAAGCACATAGAGCCCAACCGGGGGGCCAAACCATATACTAAAATAGTGGGATGAGAGGTGAGTACCAAACCGGGACTAGTACCCAAGGTTGGAGAACCCCAGGGTAAGCAAGGAGCCACCTAAGGTGAGTAGCCAGGGACCCTAAGGCACCCTGGTGCAGAGTGGTTACACCGGTTCAGATGTCCATAGGACAACACAGGGTAGATCGTGGTTGGAAAATTAGAGTTCTGGGACCCTTCCCAAAGGACCCTGAGGGAATCACTTGGATCAAGGAAGGTTGAAGAACCATTCCACCTGTGGATACCCAGAAGATATGGATACCTGCACCAGGGTGCCCAAGTGCATATGGGTGAAGTGGTGTCGGAAACCTCAGCGGACGCCAATGGTGGGTCATGGAAGCACAGATGCTACAGAATCTTGTGGACCAGGATGGTGGAACCAGGACAAGGAATCTAGACAAGAAGAACCTGAAAGCAGAGGGAACAGAGTCCAAACAACCCAGAGGTGACCAGGAGTCACAGGAGCACAATACCAGCCCTGGTTGAAGGTTCTTGGTATAGCACAGAGTAGAAGAAACATCAGCTGTGGAGACCAGGCGACATTGTAGAAGCCAAGGAGCCTTTCATGAGCTGTCCCACACCGGTCGATATGTGCAGGAAGGTCAGTGGTCGGCAGGGCCACCAACAATCCTTGACAAATGCAAACAACGGTTCTCAGGAGGAGATGCTTGGTTGCAGACCAGCAAGGTCTGAGGGACTAACCCAGCAAGGGTAAGTCAGGACCAGCTCTCAGCACGATAGAGAGCCAAGTGGAATTGGTGGAGCCCCCTTGAGGACCCTCTGGCAGCAGGCACAAGCGGTCACATGGACGCCCCAGAAGTACACAGGAGATAAAGGCCCACAATGCAGCGGATGCAGGCAGGACAACGTCCTTGGAGCTGTGTAGTGCTGAAGGCAGGGGCTACGTGGAGCTTCAAGATCTGTAATAGACAGAGCCAACAAGCCTTGGTAATGAAAAACAGACTTGGTGCACAGGGAGGTGATTCACTTTGGCTAGAGAGGGAGTACAGTCTCCCAACTTGCAGGGAAGACTGGTCAGGCCTCTAGAGAACCAACAAAGTACCACCTGTGTTGCAAAGCTGGGTGATGTCTGTGGGACCACAGGATCAGAAAACGACGTTGAGGTGCCTGCAGATGCAGGGAAGTGACCCCTTCGCTTTAAGGGAGATTCCTTCAGGCTAGGATGCAGGCTAAGTCCTTGTTGACTCTGAGGATACATGGCCATGGAGTTGCAGTTCATTGGAAAAGGACAGGGCCGAAAATGCAGCAGGATTCTTCCTACCAAGAACAGTTTTGTCAGGGGTCCTGGCTTGAAGAACAGCAGATTTACAGTGTCCACCAGCAGAACAGTCTCTGAACAATCTTCAGCGACAGGCAGTCTGTTCCAGAAGCTGTTGTCGGGACAAACCGAAAGACCCACCCTCAGGGAAGTCCTTAAGTAACCCTAAACAGGGGAAGGACCTCTTCTGTGGTGACACACCTATCAGAGGGGGGGGGGGGGGGGGGGGGTCAGGGACACTAATCAGCTATCCTAGACAGTCAGTTGCTCCCAGGGGCCAAGATTCAACAAAGCAAAATAAAGTGGCCACCTGGAGGAACTCTGGACACCTCCCTAGGTAGGAGCTGGACAGGGGGGTGGTCACTCCCCTGTCCTTTGTGTAGTTTCGTGCCAGGGCGGGAGCCCAGGGCTCCTTAGCTGGGCAATACTGGTTTATGCATGGAGGGCACCAAATGAGCCCTTCAATGCAGTCTGATGGTGCTCGTAAGCGCTCCCAAACTACATAATTCTACATGAGAGGTGGTCTCACCTCTCCTTCGCAGAAAATCCTTTGTTCCCCTTTCCCTGTCCAAGTAAAGCTCATCAGCAGAGGGGCAGAATATGGTCTAGGGTCGCCAGCAGCCCGGGCTGACAGTCAGACCCTGTAAGGCTACATACATAGGTATTGGAGTCCTCTAAGGAGCCCACTTAAATGGTATCATGCAACTAACCCTGGAATTGGTGCAGTTGCATGATTCCAACATGTTTGACACCAAACATGACCAGGTTCGGGGCAGCCATTATGTAGTTAGGCATCTCGACTAACCAATGTCCACTAAATACCTTATAATGGCTGTCCCACACTTACAAAGCCCAGAGAATGGAGTCCACTGTTTTCAGGGTTACCTCTGCTCATTCCGGGGTACCCACACGCTTAGAACCGTGCACCCTGCCCTTGGACTGAAGGGCCTACCTTAGGGGTGACTTATAGGTTTTAAGTGCAGTGACTTAGATATAAGGGAAACCTTATATGTGAAATGCAATGGCAGTTCTGCAGACACACTTTGCATGGGCTCCTATGGGTGGCATTATACATACTGCAGCCTATGAGAGAGCCCTGCTGTACCAATACCCTGGGTACTTCAGTATCATATATATAAGAGACTTACAATGGTACTCCAGCATGCCAAGTGTGGGGTTTACAAAGAAATTACCACATAATTTAGAGGAGAGAGCACTGTCACTGGGGTCCTGGTTAGCATGATTCCAGTGAGCTAGAGTCAAAACACACTGACACCAGGCAGAACGTGGGGTTATCTGTGCCAGAAAGATCCTACTTTACCAAGGTGCAGTATGGCTATGTGCCGAAGACAAGGAAAAGATGATCTTCGTGTCATCGGCATATGAGAAAAGGGTGCGGCCACAGCTCTCTAATGGTTAGCCAAGGGGAGTACATATGCGTTGAACAGTAAAGGGATTAGAATGGATCCAGGCGGGGCACCAGAAGTCAAAGCCTGTGCTTGAGGCCTCCCGTTGGATGATTAAACCTGGAACGTACTGTCCTTTAAATTGGAGAGAAGCCACCCAAGGGCTGATCCTTTTAGGCCTATTGACTCCAGCCTATTAACAAGGATAGAGTGGGACACCCTATCGAATGCCACAAATAGTATTGAATATTACTGTTTTAGTACTGCATAAATACTTTACAAATTACCTCTAAGCTTGGCCTGTCTTCTCTGTGCCATAAATACCAGGGGGTAGGGAAAAGGATAGTTTTGTGATTCTCAAGGCTAATACTGGCAAGGATTGTGGCTACTATTATTAGCACACATGCCCAACTCAACTGATACCCCAAGTTCTTACCCAAAAGTCAATAGTTTCTTAATACTCTTTACTTTGTACGTAGAGTTTCTTGTTCTGTTCTAAAATCTTCTTAAATATCTATATCAAGACAATAATGTTTAGTAAAGGTGTAATTCGATTTCCAAGTTGCAGCTCTGCAATAGGAACATTTCACAGCCATGAGATGGAAGCTGCCTTAGCCCTAGTAAAATGAGCTTTACGTCTACCTGAAAGCAATTTGTTTGCTTCTTGATAACACGTGACAACACGTTTTTTATGCATAGTACAATCCATCTAGCAACAGATAGTTTAGATGTCGACTCTCCAGGCTTGAGTCACAAAGGTAAACTTACACTTTTGTGAAAGTCTCCTCTTTTTCGATATTCACAAACAACAACTGAACAGTAACTTTACGGCTGCTGGAATTCCGCAGTCGGGGCGGAGAACTCCACACTTAAAAAGATAGGGCAGGTCTAGCTTTTTATGTGAGAAGTTCTTAGCCCCAAATGCGGAGTCTCTGCAATCCTAAAGTCACTATACATTTTAGTTTGTGAATACTGACAAAGAGTAAACTTACACAATGTGTAAGTTTACCTTTGAGTATCAGGCCTTCCTTGTCTAATGGTATATTAGTTAACACATAGCTGATGAGGTTTGCATGTTTCCTTTGTTTTAATGAGATAACATTTTAGAACCCTTTCAATATCCAAGGAGTGGAAAGATTGCTCAGGCAGAGTGGAAGTGTTTGGGGAAAAAAAAAGTTGGTAAAGTGATAGACTGGTTATTAAGAAATTCTAAAACAAACGTAGGTATGAAAGTAGGATTTGTTAAAAAAAAAACTACTGTATTAGATTGGAAAATATTATATGGTTCCATAGTGGAGAGTGGCGTATTTCGATAACCAATCTAGCACAAATGGTAGCGATTAAAAAGGCAGCTTTCCAAAGAAAGACAGATGTAATGTAGCTTTATGAATGGTTTCAAAAGGAGGGCCCATTAATTTTGTTAAGACCAAATTAGGTTCCCATGGAAGGGGACAGGAGGGGATACTTTTTTCAGGCCTTCTATAAAGTCCTTAACTACTGGTAGTTTGTAGAAAGAAGTCTTGAGAGGCGATTTCCATTAGGCTCTAATGGACTCTAGATGAACCTTTATGAAAGAGAATTGTAGTTTTGATACGACAAATGTAATAAACACAGTATTATAACTTATTCTTACCATACAAAGGGATTGTGACCATTGTTTTGACACCATATGCAAAATTAGTTCCATTTCATACCATATTGTCTGGTAGCAGAGCATTTAGCTTCTTTTCGAAATCTGCATGCATTCAGGATGTAATCATCAAAAGCCATGCTGCTAAATTCAAATATGTCTGGCTCGAATGTATGATGTGCCCCTGATCTGTAGTCTTGATAAGAGATTGGGCTTCAGTGGAAGTTTTGTTTGTGGAGCGATCAATAAAGACATGCGATCTGTAAACCACCATTGGCTTGACCATTCTAGCACTATCAAGATCACCTACCCTGGTGAGCTGGACAGTTTCTGATTTAGCTGAGGTATCAGGGGAAGGGGAGGAAAGGCGTACAAAAAGTCTTGTCACAAAGTCATCAAAAAGACATTGTATTGCAACCGGTTTTCTGGTCACCTGGATGCAAAGTCTCTGCATTGTTAGTCTTCTGCCGTATTAAAAAAGGTGTATAAATGGAGCACTCCATTCTTTGAATGTGCTATTCATAAATGTTTTTCCTCCAACATTCACTTGTTACATTTTCTTCATAGTGCCGGTTTAGAAAATATGCTTGACAGTTTAGTACTCCTGGAACATGTACGGTTATATTTATATTTCTCCTCAATACCCAATGACAGATTGTTTGAGCTTCCAGTGATGGTGTTCTTGTTCTGGCATCTACCTGGTTATTTATGTAAAACATGTTGGTCTTATTGTTCGTTTGAATCCTGTTTGTGGTCCTGGGTTTCAAGTAAGGAAAGAATGCTTTGTGAGCTAAATGAATAGCTCTAATTTCCAATAGATTTATGTGATGTCTGTTCCTTTTTCAATCATCGACCCTGAACAATTAAATGATCTAGATGGGCTCCCCATACTAAGATGTTACTTCTTTCTGAAAAGAAACCACTTACACCACCAACTGGGATATTGTTTCATTGCTGTGGAGACTGACAGATGATCCTCAAAACTGTTGTTCTTTTGACTCCACTGCTCTTCTAGACATTGTTGTAGCAGTCTCATATGTAATTGTGCATTTGGGTCAATGTAAATATAAGACGCCATATACACCTTAATCAACGTTATGCCTCTTGCTGGCAGACTGATTGTATTCAATGGGGTGTTGCATTTCTTCTATATTGATAACACTCTGTCCTCCAAAAGATGCAATCTCCTTTCTTTACTGTGTCTAGATTGGCTCCCAAATACGTTAGTCTTTGCACTGTAAAAAATTGAGAATTTGGATAATAGAAATGAAGTCCCATAAGTTTTAACAATGTGCACCTTCGTACCAAATGTTGGTGCTTTTTTCATTGGAATAGTGCTTTTGGAAGCCAATTGTATATCCTTTGTTTTCTCAAGTGGGCAGCGACCACTGGTATGCCATTTAAGAAAAGTTGTGGTGCTGAATTCAGGCCAACTGGTATGACACTGTATTGGTAATGTTGTTGGCCGACCAGAAATATCAAGAATTTTTTTTGACTTGGATTTATTGGACATGGAAGTATGCCTCTTGCAAGCCTATTAGACACATCCAGTCATACTGCTGTAGATAAGGGCCAATTCGATGTAATGTGAGCATGACAAATTTGTTTTTTATTTTTTATGTATTTGTTTGGCGGACGTATATCCAAGATTGTTCTGAAATTCTTTTTATTAAGAAGTACCTTAAATATAAGCTTTGATCCCTTTGTTTCAGCTGTATTTTTCTCTATAGCTGTTTGCGACAGAAGTGAGGAAGCTTTCTCCCTGGTATTTTTCTCTATAGCTTTTTGCGACAGAAGTGTGGAAGCCTTCTCCCCTAATATCCATATCAGGTGTTTTTGGTATGTTTTGGAGGTTGCATAGGAGGCGTAATTTTGAAGTGAATGTATTATCCTTGAGATACAATGCTTACTGCCTACTTGTCCTTGGTGACTGAGCAACACTATTCTAGATGAGGAGTAACCCTACGGTGTGGGATGCAGTGTGGGGGAGCGGGGATGGGGAGAGGAAATAGGGTGAGGGAGAGTGGTGGGAGGGGGACGTTGTCACTGTCTCCCCAGTGAGTGTATTCCTCTTCTGGGGGTTGAATATGTTAAGATAGTGTCCAGTGAATGCATCTGGCAATATTGGTATAGGTATTTTTGTCCTTTTTGGTATTGATTATAGGGTTGATAGGGCCATTAAGGTTACTGAAAAAATCCCCTATTGGTGATTTCTAATGGCTACACCATGACAGTATAGGTGGATGGATGCCAGATCAACTGAGTCCACACCTGTTCTTATAATTAGATTAGAACCAGGTGAACTTTCCCTCAATTGTGCTACAAAATGCTGTTGAGAATGTTTGGCAGATCATCAATGGATGTCTTCATGCAGTCCATTATTTCCCTATTATCGTTATATTTCTATAACAAACCAATAAGGCCGTAGCACCAACATTTTAAAAATGAACTGCTGCTGTTCCACAAACCTTTCCTGTCAAATCCCATTTCTTGCTCTTCTTCACAGGATATTCAGAAGATTTGAGGCATATCTCTGCCTGACAGGTGTGATACTTATAAGCCTTGGGGTGGCAGATTTAATTATTTCTGGTGTTAAGAATATTTTCTTGTGCAATGTCTAAATACTTGGAACTAGAGGGAGGAGAGGTCTAAGAGCCACACAAGACCATAGGGTCCTCTAAGATAATGGACACTGCTGGTTTAGAGGTTTCAAGTGGAATATTCAGTTGTTATGCACCTCTTGCTAAGACATCATGAAATGTGTTGATGTCATTCATCGGGGAAGCAGGAGTTGGAGATGCCAGCAGAGATTTAGGTGTGTACAAGGAGTGGGAAGTGTCAATGTCCGTAAATAGAGAGCATGATCTCAATGGAGTTCTGTGAATCCAATTTTTCAGGGAAACCTCTAGTTGGCATTAGACATGGAGGAGACATAGAGGTTTTCCTTGAAACCATTCTTTGAGGGGATACATTTAAAGGCCGAAACCTTTCTTGAAACGGACTTTCAAATGGAATAACTGGTGTTTTAGGAATAATCGTTAAAGGATGAGGGTCTGGTGTTATGGGAGGTCTCATACTCTGTGGTGTTTTTTTTTTTTTTTTTAAAACCTTTATTTTGCACTTTCAAAGAACAATTACGGGCCTACAACCATCCGGCCGGCCTCGACACTTCGTAAGCTTAGCAGCAAAAATGTACGTCAACTCAATAGCACGTCAGTACACAAAAGCATACAATAAGTTGCACCCTGAATTCCACGTGCCCCGAGTGTCAGGAGGAGTTAAGGTTAATTTTCAAATAATTTTTTATATAAGGAGATACAGAAACAGGAAGGATCAGTGCGCAGTACATCCATCTAAGTACGAAGCGGGCAATGTCTTTCAGCGAACTCCAGCGAGCATTAAACATAGCCAAAATGGCGGCACAGAGATAAACAACAGGATGACGACAAACAATGAATGGACCGTGCCAGCCGCTACCCACCGAACTCCAAACCACCTACTGACCCAAGAGGAAGGAAAAAGGGAAGAAAAGAAGAAACAAGAATAAAGAAAAATAAGGCCCATAGAAAACAAAGAGCGAAACAACGAGGACCCCCCACCCTACACGCATGCAGAGGCTATGGCCTACCCCCCCCCCCCCCAGCAGTGTGTCTGTCGCCCCAAAAAGAGAACCCGAAATGTAGAAGCAAGTAAAGAGAGAAGGGAGAACGAGTTCCGTTAGGAAAAGAAAAAGAAGGAGTATAAATCACATAAGACCGGGGGAGGGCCGTAAGAACATGTCCAAAACCACCAAAGTCCGTTATTCCGGCCACCCTTACCCCAACCCCACCACCAATACAGTACCAACATATGAAATCCACCGGCAGTCCATCAGTGTCCCAGCATTACGAGGAAGACAGTTCCGAAGGGAGAGGGGACACCCTCAACCTTGCCCCTTACGGTAAGATGCAGCGACGCAGTCCAACTGGTAAGAAAACGACGCTGATGAAATAAGTGGATGAGGAGACCTCGTCAGGATAAGAGAATGGTCACAAACGTTCATTCAAGCCGCTGCCGAGAAAACGTCAATGATACAGGAAGAGGCATCGCAGGGTAATGGTCCACCAAGTGCAGACAGTCCAAACATTCGCCACCGCTCCAAGAGAGGGAAGTGCATTCCGCTAGCCGCCATTGAGGGATCTTCAAAAAATGGCGCCCGATGCTGTCTCCCCGGCCGTAAAACAGTCCCAGACACTCCGGATCTCCCCAGGGGTGTTCCCGCCAGTTCACTTGCAGGATTGGGGCCCCGCGCCGCCTCCACTTCAGCGGCGACCGGGGCAGAGGAGCCACGAGGATGTATCACCGGGTGTGGCGTAGTGGCCAGCTGCTGCGGACCCCCACGGACAGACAGGGGGGTCGCGGACAGAATCGCGTCCATCCGATCCCCCAAGTCCCCAGCGACGGTACGCAGGTCAGCCCTCAAGGCAGACAGGGCGCTCAGGATGTCACATAGCTGCAATGGCTCCGTGGGGAGAGAGGGCGCAGCATTGTCCTCCAGTTGGGGCAAATGTGCACGGAGCCGCTCTGTTGGTCGATAGCCTTCATTGTCAGCATTCCCTAATTCCTCCAGCTGGTTCATAGCAGAGCGAGCCCGGACGGGGGTCGCAGGGGCAACAGTCTCCATCACCCACACAGCAATGCTTTCTCAGACCCAGTCCCGGGTGTTCACCCTCGGAGGATGAAGGCAGGCAAGAGGATGGCGCCCGTCCCGGCACTTCAGGGAAACAAAGTAGCGGCGGAGCCGACTCGGGCCCGAGGGAGTGCTACAGTGTAGCTCCTGCAGCTTCGGCGCACAGGTCAGAGGGAGCGGCAGGCAGGACTCCAGGATCGAGATTCAGCAGCGGTGACACGTCAACCAGCCCCGTCCAGCAGTTCCAGGCGATCGTCGTTCCACACGGGGCTGGGCTCACACTGAGGACAAAGACCCCGAGCCAGCCTCGCAGCGTCCAGAGAAGGTGAGGGCGTCGCGGCGCTTCCACTGCCGGGAGCAGGCTTCAAAGCACAGCGGCAGGATAAGGCTCTCCTCCCGGTTCCGCCAGCGCCATGCAGTCCGAGGAGTGTGTACAGGATATCGCGGAAACCGGGAAATCAGTAAGAAGGTGAGCGGAGCCGAGGAGTCAGGCGGCCATCATGGTTGCTAGCCAGGCTCCTCCACTCTGTGGTGTTTTAGCTGATGTTTCAGATGGATGCTTTTTTCCTGAGCAAGTTGTATATTAAGATGGGCTTGCCACTGGAGATCCAACAGATAAGCTGATCGTAGAATGTGGAAAAACACACAACTGATGGTGAACATAATAGTATTTGCACTGCAAAGTGTTGGGAACCCACTATAATGTGGGGCGATATCTCTTGATGTGTCTTCCTCAATGTGGTAGGTCAAGGCTTGGGAAGGTATTGAAGGTACTGTCAGCGACCATTCATGTTTTGATGCTGAAGCAGGTCTTCGTTGATATGGCAGTGATAAGGATTGCCGGTGGTGCTTGGACGTCGGTCTGGTTTTCTATGTCCATTCTTTTGACATCAACAATGTTTCCTGACGAGGGCGTGGCCAACAGTATGGCCCAGTAGCCGCGTTCACTACGAGCTCCGCGGGCCCCAAATGATATCCTGGCAATATCCTGTTCCTCCTCACCGTTTTTCAAAGTAATGAAGGTGGCGGAGCAAAAGATTGTAGCAGTGAACCAAGCGGAACGCTTTCCGGTCCGGTAATTTTGGAGCACGGGACTGGCAGCGGCGAGGGAATCGACGTGGGATTTCTCCTGCACATGGCGGCCGCGGTGCTGTGACTGAGGCTGAGGGCCGAGCACTGTTGCTCCTGACTGGTGGTGCAGCAAGGCGAGGATCTCCAGCAGCAGTGAGGGATCGGGACGATGTGATGTGCCGGGTCGGTCTGGCGCTGTGACCTGCATCGGGGAATTGCGGCGGCCCTGGGTTTGCTCGCGGCTGGAGTGGCGGCGAGAGAGCAGAACCGAGAAGGGAGTTCGCCCGCCGCTGTGGCACCCCCTGGCTGGCGAGGTGAGACACGCGGTGTCTGCTGAGGCAGAGGGGGAGGATTGTCGTTGCAGCGAGGGGCGGAGGGAGCCCAGCAGGGAGACGTCTGATTCCCTTGCAGTCCCCCGGGGGCAAAGAGGACGGAGAGGCCATGGTGGAGGCAGGCCACTCTGCACGCTGGTGAGATGCAGTGCCACACAGGCATTCAGTAATCCCCACGGGAGCCCCTGGACATGGACTGAGCCTGGTACGGCCTTAGCAAAGAGGCAGGAGTTGAGGTGTTGGGGAACAAAGGAGGTGTAAAAAAACAGCGATGCAACTACAGTTGGGAGGAGGAGGGGGAATTCTCCTTTTTGAGGTGCGGCTCGTCGAGATTACATTGGCGCCTAGACACTGACGGAGCTGGTCTCTGCGAGGGAGTGCACCCCCACTGCCTGGCCTCTCGCCCCTCGGTGTTCCTGGGACTAGGATGGGTGTTGCCTCCTCCTGCATACATAACAATACAGTGGAGTGAGGCCAACCATTCTAAGTTCACCTAGCTTAGGATGCATACGCTTTCACCGCGACACAGAGAGCCAATAGCTGCTATGGGACACTAGCTTGGGTCATATGGACTGCCCAACACGTGAGCCCGAACAACTTACTGCAGAGGAAGGGACCGGTGTCGCTTGGGCCGCGAGAGGTGGGGTCCCCCAGCATCTGGTGCCAGACCCAGGCTCACCTACGGGAGGGCCTGGGAGCTGCGCATGGAGTGGACTTTCTTGTTTTGGATTCCTCAGAACATTAAGACCATATTGCATCCCGGGATTACCGACCCCATTGAAAGGTTGTGCAGCAGGCAGGTTGTTGCCGGTCCCCTGGCCGAGATTCGGACTGTCTGGAGGCCTGCGCACTGCAGGACGGGGTCCCTGCTCTACTGGCGCTCCTTTCTGAGTGTTCCTTGACCTAGATACTGGCGCTGGTCCACTCCCTGTTTAGTCATGATGGCTAGGGAGAAGGATTCCAAGGCGGCCAAGCAGGGGGAAGATGGATAATAAATATACAAAGGTTCTTCCTGTGCCCGCCGGGGCGGAGGGGGGCCTGGCCCCCCGCCCAGATACAGATGAAATCCTACAGGCGATCCGTGCCTCTTGACAGAGCATGGAGAGCAAATTGGCAGAGGTGCGATTGGAAGTCTCTTTCCTGAGACAAGACTTGCGCACGGTCTCTGAACGGGTGACAGAAGTCGAACAACGAGTCTCCGAGATTGAGGATACCACACGCACCACAAGCAAGGAGGTGAAAGAGCTTCAGGTGGCAATGAAGGAGGTAACCTGGAGAGTCGATGATGCCAAAAACAGGGCCCGCAAAAACAACCTGCATTTTGAAGGTTTTCCGGAAAATGCAGAGCGAGCAGATCCAGGGCACTTCCTCCTGACCTTCCTCAAAGATGCGCTTCCTGCAGTGCAATTCTCTTCTTGCTTTATCATAGAAAGGGCACACCAGATGCCGGGGGTCAGGCCACAGCCTGGAGCCCCTCCACGGCCGTTAATAGCTCGATTGTTGAACTTTCAGGACCGGGATCTGATACCCTGGGAGCTGCGGAAAAAGGGTGAAATCAAGTATGAGAACACGAAAGTAATGGTATTCCCAGACTATTCGCGTGATGTTCAAAAGCAACGATGTACCTTTGATCCCGTCAAAGTGAAGCTTCGTGCCCTTGGACTCCAATACATGCTGCTGTTCCCCGCCAAATTTAAAGTCATCTTCCAGGATACCACCCATTTTTTTCAAACACCAGAGGATGCGTGGTCTTGAATAGAGGAACGGCCTCAGCTGCGGCGGGGTACGCCTCCTGCTGCCTCCTCGACTGCTAGCAGGCAACCAGGTCCTCGTTGGGTAAGGTCCCAGCCGAAGCGACGGAGGGGAAAGGTCAAACGCCAGACTTCCGTTGGGAGCACACCGGGTAGATCCTTAAGGCCAAGAAACCAGAAGGCCAACCTGTCAGACTCTGAGGATGACACAGCCTTGGAGTGTGCGTCGAGGACTTCCATGAGATCCAGCGGCCACGTGGAGTCCGACCAGTCGGACCACCGTGTGTCAAGGACCTCGGACGCTACACACCCTCTTCTGGAGACTATTCAGCACCTGGAGGCCTCTGGCACGGGTACCCCAGGCGGGGGCCCTGGCTTGCTGCAACACCCGCACCATGCAAGGAGGAATGAAGTAAAGGGGCCGGACGCCCTCACAGAGAGGCTGTATTGTCTAAGACATTGAGGACATTTGAACCATCTGTTGCGAAGAAGGGAAGTGTACAGCGAGTTGTGTGTGTGTTTTCTCTTTGTAGTATTATATAGTTGAGTGGGGGGGCAGGTTACATACCTCTGGGTGGTTTACCCGCACTAGTGTTATTCTGTTGACGAGTTAAGGGGAGTTGTGGGTGCCTGCAGAGTGTAGGGTGGGGGGTACGATAGGTATGGATTTTGGGTTTGGGGGAGGGGAGGGTTTGTTTTGCTTTGAGTAATGGTACACACAAGGATATTGAAATGGGGTGGCGGATCAGCGAGATGGCATGTATCGTGAAATTGCGAAAGCGACAGCAGTGGGGAGGGAGGGAGAGGTCAGTTGAGGAGTCAGACATAAAGCACCACCATGATGGCTGCAGCTAACACAGG
This sequence comes from Lissotriton vulgaris, assembly GCF_964263255.1. Lineage (NCBI taxonomy): Eukaryota > Metazoa > Chordata > Amphibia > Caudata > Salamandridae > Lissotriton > Lissotriton vulgaris. The sequence continues at coordinate 1,037,317,462 of NC_141685.1, forward strand.
AATGTACTCGATCCTCTCTTGGAATGTGAACGGGATGGGGAGCAAGGTTAAGAGGGGACTAGTGGCAGCATATTTCAAAAGGTTGAAACCTGATGTCATTCTACTGCAAGAGACACACCTAAAGGGTACTCATTGTGGGTTCCTGGGCAGAGGTGCATACAAAACTATGGCTCATGCCGAATTCTCCACTGGGGCAAGGGGCATGACAATACTTATCAGGAAAAACCCGCCCTTTCAAATAGAACGCACTTGGACGGATCCCAACGGTACATATGTAGGGATCAAGGGGGTATGGAATAGACGTAACATCACCTTCATTAGTGTACATGCACCACCCAAGCTCCAAAGGCAAACAATGGACTAACTTGCAGCGATTTTATTAGAGGCTGGGTCAGACATACCTTACGTGTGACCGCACGTGGACCTTACGTGTGACCGCACGACTGTTCCAAAGGGACATCCAAGGGAGACACCACTCAAGCAGTTTGTAGACACATTAGCACTCACAGACTTATGGCGTAGGCAGCCCTCTCAGACCATAGCCTATTCCTTTTATTCAGGGGCACACAAAGCCTTTCAATGATAGATTATGTGGTTGCCTCACCGGGGGACCTTGGGGAGGTACACAAGGTTGAATATCTGGCGAGGGGCCTCTCGGACCACACACCCTTGTGGCTCACGGTGGGTATCCGTACGTGTCGACAGCAGGGGGAATGGAAGTTGAACCCGTGGGAACTTAAAGACCCGCAGATGTCTAGGGCACTCAGAGTTGTATTTTAACGAAAATGTGGGGTCGGTAGATTCGGCCATTATGCTGTGGGAGGCTTACAAACCAGTGCTGAGGGACAGGGCACAGAACATTATAGCACACAAAAAACGGATGGAGGAGGAGGTGATCTCGGGGTTGGAATCCTGACTGTTGCAACTTGAATCACAGGCAAGCACAAACAGTGATCCCTCGGTATTACCCAGTATACAACTTCTCAGACAAGAATACTTTTCACTGGCCAAAACGTCATGCACCGGCGTCTGTATGATGTAGGTGACAAGACTGATAGATTGCTGGCATGGCTTAGCAAGAAAGAGCTTGACAGTAGATGGGTTTCACAGATACAAACGGGGGATGGTCGAACTCATCTGACCCCAGTCGCAACAGCTAACACCTTCGCAGACTACTACGAGGCCTTTTACGCACCACGTACCTTAGCTGAGCTGTCACACATCCAAGGGTATCTTCGAGAGATACAACTCCCCAAATTGACAGACGACGAGTCCAAGACATTAGATGACAAGATCACGACCGAAGAAATTATGACGGTGATCGGCCAGATGAAAACTGGAAAGGCCCCAGGACCTAATGGGTTACCCCCAGCATTTTTTAAACAACATGCTACGCTTTTTGGCCCACACCTCCTCCACCTATACTTGGAGGCGCACAAGACAGGAAGCCTCCCTAGGGACTTGAGGACTGCCACAATTGCAGTAATCCCCAAAAAGGACTGGCCACCGCAGGCTTGCAGTTCCTATCGCCCTATCTCACTCATAAACATAGAGACTAAGATTTTGGCTAGAATACTAGCACATAGGCTGGCCGTAGTAATCACTGGCCTGATTCCTAGAGACCAGACCGGCTTTATGCCCAATAGGTCGACTTGGCTCAATCTGAGAAGACTACATAATTGGTTAGAAGTGGTTAATACAAGAGAGGATCCGCACCTTGTTCTCTCCCTTGATGCCGAGAAGGCTTTTGACACTGTCCACTGGCCTTTTCGTATGTCTGTATTGGAAGAGTTTGGGTTTGGTCCGGTATTCAGGCGTTGGATTGCTGTCCTTTATGAGAGACCTGTGGCCAGGGTCAGAGTCAATGGAGTAGTGTCACAGGAATTTCCAATAGGCAGAGGCACTCGGCAGGGTTGCCCGTTATCACCCTTACTTTTTGCTCTAGTGCTGGACCCACTTGCGTGGGTGATCCGAAGACACCCGGACATAGAGGGATTTAGGAGTGGAGAGAACGCGGAGACTGACAAACGCATATCCCTGTATGCAGATTATATATTAATGTATGTCACAAACCCGGAGACGACACTTCCTGCCATAACGGACAGTTGTGGGACGTATGGCAAGCATGCGGGGTATAGAATTAACTGGGGGAAATCTTACGTATACCCAGTTGACAGGAGAGGTGGTTCCACTGTCGGTCCCAGCCAACTCCAGTTGACAAGGGAGGGCATAACATATCTAGGGATTTACGTCACAACGAATGTGACTATGGCGTTGGAGCGCAATCTCTACAGGGTGCTCAGGGATTTTAGAGCGGACGTCGAACGGTGGAAGACTCTGCTACTGACGTTGCTGAGTCGGGCAGTACTATACAAAATGATAGTGCTCCACAAGTTCCTCTATGTACTGCAAAATACGTAACAACTTATACCGGTTGAGGTGTTTAATAAAATCAATGATTTATTACGTACGTTTCTTTGGGGTCGGAGGTTGCTGAGGATAGCACTGGCGACATTGCAACGTAATCAGTACAATGGTGGTATCTTCCTACCTGAAAGTCGTGCATATTATTGGGCAGCCCACCTGATAGTAGTGAATGAATGGCAGCATGTGGAGAGAGATCACCCCACATATGCACTTGAACACACTCAGCTTACCAAGCGCCCACATACACATTACCTATATGGGGGAAGAGGTGCTGCACAACTCCTGACAGCGACACGGGTTGTGGCTACAGCCTGGAAACAGGCTGAGCGACAGATGAAGTGGGATGGCCGAATCACTAGGGAAACACCACTTTGGGTGCGTAACCGACTTCTGGAAATCACAAAACTGCAACGTTTCCGGCAATGGGATTTGCTGGGCATCTCGCACCTTAAGGACATACTATACCGTAAAGAGATGGTTACTTTCTCATACTTACAGGCTGAATATGATATGAACAAGACTCAGCATTACAAATAACTACAGCTGACCCATGCCTGGTGAGCGCAACATATAGATACCAACGACATTCCTGAGTATGCACCACTGGAGGAGCAACTTCTGATGGGGGAGCTAGTGGAGAAGGCGGTCTCCTGGACATACAGGACATTAATTAATATTAAGCCAGACACTCTACAGAGATTGCGGGTGAAATGGGAGTCAGAGTTGAGTGAGCTGGACGACGTAGATTGGGAACTGGCGCTGATGTACCCCAGAGAGGTGGCTATTAAGTCCAGACTTCGATTGATTCAATTCAAGTACCTGCATAGAGCATACTATGACAGCATACTATGACAGAGCAAGACTACACCGCATAGGAAGGGCGGAGACACCTGATTGCTTGCATTGTAGGGCATCGACGGGCACATTCTTTCATACAGTGTGGGACTGTCCTCAGACTCAACAGTATTGGACCACCATAGTGGGAGAGTTGGGTAATGTCCTGGGAGAGACGATTCCGCTCAGTCCACAGTTTGTCCTGCAGGGAAAATCCACCGACATTGATCTCCACAAACCACGGCTGACCCTATTTCAATTGGGATTGGTGGTGGCGAAATGTGATCTGGCTAAGGAATGGAGGGCAGTGGTGATCCCATCTCTAATTGAATGGGGGAAAAGTATGGATATGTATATGTTGGGGGAAAAGACGACTTATAAGGCATGGGGTTGTCCTAAGAAGTTTTGAAGAATATGGACACCATGGCTTGCCCATTATGGACTTTCGCTCTCTGATTCACAATGATTTCCTAAGATGGGTGTACGGGCTGCGAAATGGGAAGGGGCCTAACATGATGTATATGTATAGGATGCAGCTCTTCTATTGTTTACCACTGTGGTGTACGTATAATGTCGATCTCGCACTGATTATGCTACTACATTTTGCTACCGAACAATATCTTTGTACTGTAAGTAAGAAAAGGTTAATAAACATATTTTTTTTAAAACAAAAACAGTGTCTCCTGACATGAAGAGCACTGCTCACTCTCAATGCCTGTGATTGAAAGATGTTAACCCCACCTCTGACAGTGAATACGTTTGGGCCAATGCCCTTGATGTTAGACCACTTTCCGTCAATCTTGAATGATACCAGGAGCAGCAACATCGATGGTGTACACTTCACTGTCTCTCTGAGGATCTCCCTCTGAAGGAGTTCTTTTCAGAGCACAATTGTTTTGGTCAGAGACTTCTCGAGGTTGCGTTTTCGAGTCTCTTTTCCTGTCTCCTCTGTTCTTCTGATTTCTTGTTTGCAATCATTCCTCGAAGTCTGATGCCTTCCCTGTCCTAATTAGTGTGCTTAGACATTTTTTGGCAGGTATTGCAGCCCTTGACAGAAAGAGATGCAGATAGACACACTACACAACCTTATGAGGGTCCAAGACTGTTTTTTTCTTGTCACAGGAGGGGCACTTCTCAAATAGAGAAGGCATAATGAAACGAAAAAAAAATTGTTATCACTTAACAGCCAGATATAAAAGAAATCAGCTGAAACAGGAAATGTTGCCTAAAAGACAAATTTTGTCTCAAAAACAGAGGTTTTAACACCACAAATATGCTCTCAGATCCTTCTCACTAGAGCCAGAAAAAAAGGGTGAGGTAAACCTTCTGGAGTTCCTAAAGGCACAAGACTCTTTTCACTCAGTATTTACATTAGAGGTCTATTAAGTTACTCATTGTTTTCAATTTTTTAACTTGCACCTCCATCTAAGATGTTGATATGTAGTATGAACAAAAGTTACTTACCTGTAAACTGTGTTTCTCCAGTATTGGTGTCTTCCATAGATTCACATGCTTGAATATTGCCTATCGTCGAAGTGGGAGTCCCACGGTACATAACATAGCAATGTAGCCATAACACAAGCATATACACATAAAGAAAGCAGAAACCATAGAGTTTTCCGTAGATAGACAACATATCACTTCTATGATATATCATAGTCATTATATTTTGGCCCAAATTCCAGCCAACCAGGCGTCAGCACGTGCTTAGAATGTTCTCCTCAGAGGCCCGGGCCCTTAGATTTTCGTAGCACAAGAGTAATATAGAGCCAAGAGATAAAGAGACAGCCTCTGAGGGGAGGAGGGTGGGTCGCATGTGAATCTATCAAAGACACCAATACTGGAGAACCACAGTTTACAGGTAAGTCACTTTTGTTCTTCTCCAGTATTGGGGTGTCTTTCATAGAGTCACATGTTTGAATAAGAATAGAATAATAATAATAATAATAATAATAATAATAATACACAGTACGAAAAGACTTAAGTATATATCAAAGAAAACAAGTACCTTGTATACAGGAGGAGGGAAGCAACAGAGGCTCACCTTATTTAAAAAGATTTCGTAGGACTGCCTGTCCCACGGCTGAGTCAGCGTTGTCAGCAGCATCCAGACAGTAATGTCTCGTAAAGGTGTGCCTGCTGGACCATGTTGCAGCTCTGCAGATGTGATGAAGAGTCACACCAGCAAACAGTGCTGTAGAAGAGGAAACCTTTCTAGTAGAATGCGCTCAAACTGTTGCAGTAAGTGGTTTTCCCGCTTGCTGATGGCAAAATGCAATCCCAGAAGATATCCAGTGTGCAATTGTTTGTTTGGTGACTGGATGTCCTTTCGCATCCGCCCGTAGGCCACAAAAAGCTGGTCAGTCTTATGGATAGTAGCCGTCCTTTGAAGGTAGAATTTTAGATACCTCTTAATATCTAAAGAATGAAGTGCTCTTTCTGCTGGTGTTTGAGGATTAGGAAAAAATGACCTTAAAACAACTGGTTCATTGAGGTGGAAGTCCAATGGCATTTTGGGGATAAAGGTTTGATTGGTGCGGAGCAAGAACGAGTCCTTGGTAAACTGAAAAAACGTCAGTTTAGTAGTAAACGCCTGTATGTCACTGACTCGACGCGAGGAAGTGAGAGCCAGAAGTAGAGAAGTCTTCCAAGAAATGTATTTAAGAGGGACCTTATAATTTGGCTCAAATGGGTGTTTCATTAGTTGTGCCAATACAATGTTCAAATGCCAAGGAGGAGGTGGTTGACAAATTAGTGGAAACATCTGAAAAAGACCTCAGAAAAATTGTTGAATGACTCTGGAAGAGTAAAGAGAGTTAGAGCCATCTTGACGGAACTGTGAGATTGCTGCTAGAAAGACTTTTAAGGTAGAAAACGAGAGGCCCGACTTTGCCAAGTGTAAAAAGAAAGGCAAAAGTTGCTCCAGCGTGGAATGTATAGGATGTACTAGGGCATCATTGCACCATAGACAGAATCTTCTCCATTTGAGTTTGTATGTCTTCACAGTTGAAGCTGCTCTCGAGTTTTCCAGGACCTTTCTACAATCTAAAGGAATGTTCAAATTCAGAAATTCATAGTGCTCAGGCTCCAAGCCGCTAAGCGTAGAGATGCTGGGTCGGGATGACAAACTTGGCCCTGATCCATGGTTAGAAGATTTTTCGAAGAACTCTGGGAACTAGAGGTATTGGTGGAAAAGCGTAGGCATATATTTTTGACCAATTCATCAAAAAGGCATTTCCGCATAACTCTGGTTGAGGAAACAAACTTGCATAGAACAGGCATTTGCGGTTCAGATGTGTTGCGAACAGATCCAGATTCGGACGACCCCATACTTGAAAAATGTGATCCAGTGTGAGCTGATGTAATTCCCACTCGTGGTTGGTTATGGAAGACCTGCTCAGTGAATCCGCAAGATTGTTTGACACTCCCGGAACGTGCACTGCTGAAACGACGACCTGATGTTGAATCGCCCAATCCCAAATCTGCTGAGCCTGATGGGACAGTAGGATGGACCTTGTGCCTCCTTGTTTGTTTATGTAGTGCATGCACGTTGTGTTGTCCGTTCGAACCAACACTGATGCTCCCTGTATGATGGAACGGAAAGCTTTTAGTGTTAGAAAAATGGCAAGCAACTCTAGTAGATTGATGTGCCAGGTCTTTTGCTGAATGTTCCACTTTCCCTTTGCTGTTAGCCCCTGAAGATGAGCACCCCAGCCTTTTAGATGCATCTGTTGTGACAGTGAAACTTTGAGTGTCCATTAGGAATGGAAAACCTGAAAAGACGTTCTTCTTGAGAGTCCACCATAAGAGAGCTTTTTTCATTCACGATGTAACTTTGATTATATCGTTGAAGGTTCCGGAAACTTGAGCCCATTGTTTGTCCAACTCCTCCTAAATAGATCTAATTTTTAGCCGGCAGTGAGGGACAAGAGGGATGCAAGAGGACAACATCCCTAGGAAAGATTTCAACTGTCGGACAGAAGCGTACACTTTTAATAGGAGGGAGGCCGCTAAGCTGCGAAGACACAGACGTCTTTCGTGCGACACAAAAGCTTTTGCTAGCTTGGTGTCTAGAATGGCTCCCAAGAACAGTCTGTTTTGACAGGGAGAAAATGAGACTTTTCTATGTTGAATGTAAGGCCCAGGGACTGAAAGAGGGACCTGCAGATTAGAGTGTGTTTGGAATGGCTGTTTGAATGACCGTGCCTTCAGCAGGCAGTTGTCTAGGTATGGGAAGATTTGCACTCCTTGCAGGTGAAGGTAAGCTGCCACCCCTGCGAGGACTTTGGTGAACACACGGGGCGGAACAAAGTCCGAATGGAAGAACTTTGAACTGGAAGTCTTTCCCGGTTACTTTAAATCTGAGAAATCATCTGTCTCCACAGAATTGGAAGATGAAAATAAGCATCTTGGAGATCCAAAGTTGTCATTTACTCTCCTTGAGATAGCAAAGGAAGTACCTCCTGAAGGGACAACATGCAAAACGTTTGCTTTTTGAGGTATTTGTTCAGGGCACGTAGGTCCAGGATAGGGCGCCATTCTCCCGACTTTTTCTGTATGAGGTAGAACCTCGAATAAAAACCTCTGCTTCTTTGTAGTTTTGGTACCACTTCAATCGCACCTTTTCTTAGTAGAATTATGAGTTGGTTTAAAAGTTCTTTCAGGTGGGCAGGAGGTGGACCTTTTGGTGGAGAATTGGGAGGAATCTTTAGAAACGTCAATGCATGTCCTCTGCGTACAATATCCAGAACCCATTGATCTGTAGTAATCAGTGACCATTTTGAGTAAAAGTGGGAGATTCAACCTCCAACCCTTGAACAATCGGGCGGAGTTAGGGATGGTGAGTGGTGAAAGTCATTGTTTTTTGGAAGAGTCTTTTCCTCTGTAAGAGGATTTACCTCTGTATTGCCTATAGGACGAAGAGTGCTGTTGCCTGTATGATTGCTGACTCAGAGAGGAGTAACGTTGTTGACCTTGTTAATACTGACTGGAATTTCCTCGAAAGGAAGATGAGGATCCATGACCTCTTGCACCTTGAAAAGTTTGTCTTTTAAATTGGAGAGTTCAGAGAGCACGGGCCGTGTCGGTGTCTTTCTTTATTGTTTGAAGGGCATCGTCGATATGTTGGCCAAACAAAGATTCGCCATCGGAAGGCATGTCTAATATTTTCGTCTGCACCTCTTGACGAAAAGACGTGGCCTTTAGCCAGCCCTGTCTCCTGAGAACTGCAGCACCAGCCAAAAGGCGGAAACCAGTGGAACACACATCTACAGAACAGTCAATAATTTCAAAAGAAATCTTCTCTCCTTCATGACGAATTTTCAATGCCTCTGTTTTAGAAGATTCTGGTATTCATTCTACTAGAGAGGAAATGTATGACCACATTTGCCGGTCGAAACAAGCAAGGATAGCCATTGAATTGACCATACGAACTATAGTTGCCGCCATAGTGGAAAACTTTTTGCCTATAGCATCAAGGAATCTACCTTCTCGGTCAGGTGATGCAGATATCGGAGATGAAGGATTTCTAGATCGACGTTGTGCTGCCTGAGTAATAATGGAATCAGGCTTTGTTTGAGAAATTAGACAAACAGGTGAATTTGTAGGTGCATTGTACTTTTTATCCAGCCTCGGCAGAGTAGCTGGAATTGAATTGGGGGTTTTGCATGATTTTGAGCCCTTCCTGCCAAATAAAATCGATGATCGGAATAGAACGCACTTGTTTTTGAGGCTGTTCTTTAAAATCATATAAGAAACAATCTTCTTCTCTTGTTGTCATAGGAAGTTGCAATCTTTTTGCCTCTCTTTCCATGAGTAAATGAAAACCACCTATGTCTACTGGTGGAGAATCCAGAGGAGCTGGAGTATGAGATAGTGTCTGTATCTGGTAGTTGTCCCATTCAGAAAGAATGGATCTGTCGTCCAGCTCATCCTCTTCTCTGTCCTCGTGATCATCATTATCATCGTCATTGTCCTCCTCTACGACCTTAGGAGTATCTTGATGCTGATCCTTGGCCATCGACGCAGCAGGTGTGATTAATGGATCTTTAGTAGGAGGAAGATGAATAGGTGTTTGAGGTGTTGGAGAGGCCTGTACTGAACTTAGAAAACAGCAGTAGTAATCATCCAGCATAAATTGTAGATTTGAAATGAGAGTTAAAGGCATCTGTGCCATGAGAGGTTCTAGCTCAGGTTCATTGCCACAAGTAGAATAATCTTCTTCTTCTTTGTCTAGGTCTTCATCCTCATCAGAGTCCTGACATTTTATAAGAAGTTCAGAGGGACTGCGAGCAGCCCGGAATCTATCACTATCCTCAGAATCTTCATCATCTGAACAAAATAACAACTCAGCAGGAGGTTGAGAAGGAGTTTGAATTGGCATTAGTGTATCCAAGGAAGAGTGTCGCCGTTGAAGTAGAGAACTTGAAGATTTCAATGGTACTAAATCCTTGGAAGCAGTTGCTACAGTCGTCGTCGAAGCCACGGTCTATGAGGCCACCGCCGACAAAGCCACTGCAGACGAAGCCACCGCCGACAAAGCCACCGCCGATGAAGCCACCGCCGATGAAGCCACCGCCGATGAAGCCACCGTCGACGATGAAGAATGCGTCAACGAAATCTTCTCCTTTTTCTGCTTGCTTGACACTATCGACGAGGTCAAAGGCACCGTAGACGAAATAGGCCTCACCTTAACAGATATTAACGTCGACTGTGAAGATGCCGAAGACAGGATCATAGCCGGCTTCATAGATGTAGATGTTGAAGTCGTCGATGTAAACAAGACGACGGCAGCTCTCATCGACGGGAGAAGTGATGACAAGCTTGTCGACGAGATGAGCAGTTTGAGGTAAAACCTGCGTAGAAGGAGTCTTTGATGCCTGAGAGTCAGATCTCGAGGGCGTAACAGGTGCAGCAATACTTTGACTGGGAGAACTCACCCCTCTTGAAGTTGAAGGTTGATCCATATGATGTTTCTTCACCACTTTAGGTTTTGGATACACCTTCTGATATTCACTGGTTCTCTTCAAAGATGAAGAAGTCTTGACTGAAGACACACTCTCCACATCAGAGAGAGGGTTCTCTGAAATCTTCAACTTCTGGAGCCACAGAAGGAGACGCCCTTCTCTGTCTTTCAGAGTCTTCTTAGAGAGGTTCTACATATCTTATAATCCTTAACTTGTTGTTCAGGATAAAGGCAATGTATGCACTTTTTACGAGGATCTTCCGAATGAAGTCTCTGTTTTCCACAGGGTCTGAAGAGGGACTTCTTGGTGGAAGACATCATAAAATTAAATTTCTGAGAAGAAATGAGAAGAAAACTGAGCAGAGCTCAGAGAGACTCCCTTCACACGACGTGCAGTAGAAAATCTGGGAGCCTGAGTCTCTGAGGAGAACATTCTAAGAGGGTGCTGATGCCTGATTGGCTGGAATTTGGACCAAAACATAATGACTATGATATATCATAGAAGTGATATGTTGTCTATCTAGGGAAAACTCTATGGTTTTTGCTTTCTTTATGTATATATGCTTGTGTTATGGCTATATTGCTATGTTATGTACTGTGGGACTCCCACTTCAACTAAGGGGAATATTCAAGCGTGTGAATCTATGAAAGACACCCCAATACTGGAGAATAAAATGTTATCAGATGTACCTGTTGGTTGTTCAGAAAAAATCTGCTCAGACCACTTCAGTGAACTTCATTCTTTTTTTTTTAAACCTTTATTAACAGTTCCTTAATAACAGAGAGACACAGAGCCATTCAGTACGTCAGTGGCGAAGAGTAGCAAAAACTCATAATATACAATATCACAGACTGTCATACAATTTGATATCCAGTGGTGGCTGCCCTTCATAACAACATCTTACTATTCGCAACATTAGCTACATTGCTAAACATTTCTTTACAATATGTTACACTGTGCAGATACACATTTTGCCTTCCCTGTTCGCCTCCGCAAAGCAGATCAGGCTTTATGTGAGCTAAACACAGTGTCCCTGCCTGGTGACAATCCACATCTACCATTACCCATTTTCTCCTTGGCCCACTCCCTCCTCCGCAAGGGCGTCAATGCTCCTAGTCTTGTTATCTTTAGTTGCCAGATATGTCTAATACAGTGCCCAGAATTTTTTAGGCCGGCTGTGCGGGGGCGAAGTTCACTGTAATTTTCAGTCTGTGTACTACAGTACACCATATCCCTCGACCAGCTTGCAATAGTAGGGGTCGGACCCCCGTACCAACATGCCCATATCTACCAGTCGCCTGACTGCTTTTGGTAGATGCTTGAAATATCCCAATAAGGCCAATGAAGGATCCGGTGCGAGTGTCATGTCTATAATGTCTCTGAGTGTGTTAAAAACCAAGGCCCAGAAACTGGCCATTCCTAGGCATACCCAGGCTTGGTGGAAAAAATCTGCCCGGCTTTCCCCGCATCGCTCACAATCTGCAGTGTCCCTCAACCCATATCTACAGAGCCTCTCAGGAGTATAATAGACCCTATTTAAACATTTAAAGTGGATCAATCTGTGTCTACCATTTAAGGAGATACGTTTTGTGCTCTCGCAGCAATATCTCTACGTTATATCGTCCAGATCTACCTGCCAATCAAGTTTAGCCTTTGTATAGTGGTCTTCCCGATACCCCAGGGTCAGTTTGTAAATAGTCGACAGGATCTGGGTTGGGGAGTCCGGTTTCATCACGTGGGTGAGAGGGGCCAGTTCAGGCAGCTCTGCTAGATCACTGCCTAAGAGTTCCATCAAAGATGCTTAGTTCTCTGAAACGGGAATCAGGTGAGCAGCGTCAGTGAGCTTCATTCTATATATAAAAGGATTCTTTACTAGCTCACGCCCATAGGTATTGAGGGTCAGGCGGCTTGGGGGCCCCAGTAGTGGGTCCCCTCAGCGACTCTCGGCTTGGTGCCCTGGTCCTGGAGCGCCCCGCAGGCTTGTAACAACCAGCCTCTATCGGCCGCCCCCATCAAGCGGCGTGGGGTTCCCGGTGCCGGCCCTTCCCTCGTCCATGAACTGACCAACTGGATGCCCCTTTTGCAGGGCCCGGCCCGACCCCGCTGACCAGTCGCCTGGTTTCGCCTGCCTCGGACCTGAGGGTTCTGACTCAAAGGTCACCTCCATCTCTCGGGCGGCCCAGAGGGCGCAGTGGAACTGACTGCACTCTTCGAGCGGCGGGGAGGCCCCCGACTCCCTCTGGCCTGGCAGCATCCACTCCGAGGTTGAAGAGGTGGTGTCCCCCCCTAACTCGGCCACCGTCTTGGTCGGCGAGGGTCAAGGTCTCTGGATTGACTGGACCCTCGAGGCTGGGGGGCTGGTGCAGGAGTGGATTCGGTGCCCGGGCCTGAAAATTGACGGCGTGGGTATTGAATCCCTCTCGCCGGAGAACACCAGCCTACACCTGCCCCTCCGGCCCAAAGGGACACTTGTATCCTGAGCTCACAGCAGAGATGGGTCGAGTTTGCACCCCCAAGACACCCGCCCCATAGACTCAAACGAAGACGGACCAGTACACCACCGCTGACCGGAATCCAGTGGAAGAAGCTATTGGTGGTTCTCCCCTTGCCGGAGGAGACCTCTCAACCAACCTGCAGGCTATTAGCACCTCTCGGGCCTCGGTGGAGGGCAAGATTGGCGAGGTACAGGTAGACGTGGCCCTTATCCGCAAGGACTTTACCAATGCCACAGCAAGTATCTCGGAGGCTGAATCGCGCCTCTTCGCGGCTGAGGACGAGCTGAGTCAGTTGAAAACCCAAGTGGGCCACCTGCAGACTCAAACCTCGGAACTTCACCGGCGGGCTGAAGATGCCGAAAATCGTTCCCGATGGAACAACTTGCGCCTCATAGGTTTCCCTGAGGGAGTTGAGCAGGGGCGGGCGGACACCTTTGTGGAGAATTGGGTGAAGTCGTGGATACCCAAGGATGCCCTCTCGGCGTGGTTCGCCATCAAGTGCACCCACCGCTCCCTGGCACCCAAGCCTCCTCCCGGGGCACCATCTCGTCCCCTCATAATTAGGATCCTCAATTTCTGGGACAGGGATACGATCCTTCGGGAGGCACGGGCCCACGCCCCCTGAAACACCAAAATCATACTATAAAGGTCTTCCCAGACTACAGGAGAGAAGTATAGGCCCAACGTCGTACTTACACGGAAGTCAAACAAAAGTTTTCTAACTTGGGACTGCGATTTGGTCTTCTCTTTCCGGCCCGTCTCAGAGTTGTCTTCCGGATTCTCTGTTGACCCTTGGAAACACAGAGGACACCCACCCCGCTAGACAGCTCACAATGATCCGGGACGAGACCCGTCAGGTCTCCCTGGACGCTGCTAAGATGCTGTGTCGCTCCTCCGTGGCCCGTGCCTACGGGTGGGGTGACAATAATAGTAAGATGTTCCACAATTTGATCTCGTACCCCAAGGCCAACATAATTATGCCTGAAATCTGTGATGCCCCAGGTAACCACCACTGTACTTCGCAAGCTATTGCCCAAGCCTTTCGCGGGTTACTATGCTCAGCTCGGCCCCCTGGTGACCTCTTTGGCTGACTTGCTGGAGCGAGCGGAGGCCCAGCTCTCTTGACTCCCTCAGGCCGACTCGACGGAGCTCGACCTTCTCTTTACCCCTGAGGAGCTACATGGAGCGATCTCCTTATTGCACTCTGGGAAGACACCAGGGCCAGACGGCTTTCCGCAAGAATACTATGCGTAGTACCGAGACTAACTGGTCCGCCACCTGGTTGACCTCTTCCAACATGTAGTCAAGACGGGCTCTTTCCCCCCCGGAGACTGACATGGCGATTATTGTTGTCATTCCAAAGACCCAGCTACCTTCTCTCTCCTGTGCCGATTACCGCCCGATGTCTCTCATTAACACCAAAATTAAAATCTATGCCAGTATCCTGGCTCAATGTCTTTGCCCCCTGTTACATCAATTGATCCACTCGGACCAATGTGGCTTCATGACTGCCCGCGAAACTTGGCACTGCATGCCTTGGCCCATCGCCATCTACTTACCCCGTACCTGGCCCTGCTTCTCATTGATTTTAGAGGAGGTCTTCGATAAGGTTGACTGCAGTTATTTAGAGGACGTTCCCATCACGATGGAATTCAGTCCCCATTTTAGGCGCCTCATCTGTGTCCTGTATTCCACCCTCAAGGCAAGAGTCCTGACCAACGGTGCCTTCTCAGAGGCGTTTTCCATTTGAAGAGGCACCCGTCAGGGGTGCCCCCTCTCGCCACTAATATTTGCGCTGGAGCCCCTGGCCTGCCTCACACGTAATGATCCCCAGATCAGAGGTTGGTCTTGGGACCCACAGCAGGTCGATAAATTCGTCCTATCTGCGGACAATGTCCTCCTTTTCTTACCCGGCCCAGAAAATTCCGGCCCACGTTGTCTGGAGGTGCTTCAAGCTTTTGAGACCGTCTTGGGCCTACGGCTCAATCCGGCAAAGTCCACTCTGATCCCCCTCTATTCCTCGAAAGCCTGCTTCGACTGGCAATCGAACATCCCCTTAAGGAGGCAATCGTTTAATTATCTTGGGATCTGGGTGACTCTCCTTCCAGAGCTGGAATGGGCTCTCAACCTAACACCCCTGGTCACGAAAGCCAAAGCTGACTTTAAGCGTAGGCAATACCTCCCACTCAACCACCTTGGACGAGGGGCACTTTTTAAAATGATGATCCTCCCCCATTTTTTATACATTCTTCAAAATATCACCTTTCACCTCCCGGGTAGTACCTCCCGGGTAGTTGGTTCAGTGAGTTTGATGGAGTACTTACCAGGTTCTTATGGGGAGGCGGAAGACCGCATATGGCCTTAGCTCGCTGCCGAATACCTCCCTTTGACGGTGGCATGGATGTGACCAACCTCCATTGTTCCTATTTGGCCACTTGATTCATTGTCGTCCACAACTGTTTTGCTGGAGGCTGGTCCAACCCGGCTTACCGAACCGAGCTTAGAACCATGTAATTCCCACAAATCCAAGCCTACCTGTATGGTGCCCCCATGATACACACTATTCCACTCATCACTAGGGAGGTCCTAACGGCTTGGCAATCTGCTCTGCGTTATACGGGATGGGACAAGAGGCTTACCAAACATACGCCTCTGTGGTACGGCACATGGCTGCGTGAAGCATCGGCTCTTCAGGGCTTTCGGCAATGGGATCGGGTCAAGATCTGACTTCTTGGGGACATTTGAGTGGGAGACCATGTCAGGGCCTTCTCCAACCTGCAGCAGCGCCACTCCCTTCATACCACCCAATTTTACAAGTACCTGCAACTCCGTCACACCCTCACTACGCATATTTCACCGGGCCCCTCAATCCCTGAGTTTAGTCCGCTAGAAGCCCAGGTCATGATGGGAAACCTGGGTAGAGAGGGAGGGGGGGGTGGGGTGTTGCGGATTTACCGCTCCCTTGTGAACAATGGCCCTACTACCTTAGACTCGCTGGGAGGGATGGCTGGGCCCCCTAGAGGAGGCAGACTGGCGAGACACCCTTATGGCCCCACAAACTCTGACAACCTCCTCTAAGCTACGCCTCGTCCAACTTAATTACTTTTACACGGCATACCTTACCCCCGCGTGCTTTCACAGGGCATGACTACGCCCCTCCCCAGAGTGCACACAATGTGGGCACGTCCCGGCCGATTTTTACCACATGGTCTGGCTGTGCCCTGGTCTCGCTCCATTCTGGTCAGGTGTGGAATAGGAGCTCAGGCAGACTCTGGGGTGGCATGTCCCCCATGATCCTTAACGCACTCTCCTGGGAGTGTTTGATGGCCTGGTCAGCTCTAGAGCTGATAAACGCTTCTTGGGCACTGAGGTGGCGGTGGCCAAGCTGGATATCACCGCAGCTTGGACACAGGCCAAACCTCCTACCATACGTAAGTGGTGACGGGGAGTGGACTGGTGCACAGCCCAGGAGGAACCCTTCTTGGAGGCCCCCGGTTGTCCTGAAAAATTTGAATATGTTTGGGACAAATGGCTCAATCTACTGTTTTGAGTTCTGTGCTTACTGTTCTCTCATATCGCTACATTGCTTTTACAAGGTGGTTTGTTCAAGGGCTTTACATTTAGGCAGGGTCTCCTGTTGTCTGCCGTTGATGGACTTGAAACATTGTGCACTTTCACGCTGTCTTTGTATGTTTTCTTACCTCAAATGCGAATAAACTTGATTATCAAAAAATAAAGGATTCTTCACTGATATCTACAGAGTTTTCAGAATCAAATGCTGCAACATAGTCAATTTGGCATTTCGTAAAGTAAATATTTCTTAAACATGTGTTATCAATTGTTGGCTTATTGTTAGATCGTCGCCCGCCAATCATCACCACAAACTTTTCCGTCTTCATTTTTTGGGGACAGCTTTTTGACATAAGCCAGACTTTCCCAATTTTTGTCTTTTACAATCTTATAACCTCTGGCTAAAAAACAAAATATATAACTATTTAATAACCTATGCAGGCAGGTATCCTATTTCTATATCAATGCTAATACAACCATCTCTTGGTGTTTACCAGTCACTTCTTTGCCTTTATTGGTCACTTCCGATTAGTTCAAATAATGTAGTGTATCTTCATAGGAACTTCACTAGGATTTGTCAATATTCCTACTTATATTTATGTATTCTATTAGTAACTTATCCGTTCAGTGTGCTACCTAGTGTTTCATTATGCCCCTCTTCTCAGTTTAGTATCCTGCTTTCAGTTTATACCCAATATTTAACTGTCTGTCTCCATTCAGGGATATGGAAGCCATTTTAAACTTTCCAAGACATAGTTAATGTTCCTCTGGTTAACAAAACTGAAATATCTAGAAACTTTAATGTGTCTTTCCCTCCCTTTAGAAGACTAAGAAGCCACAGCACACAGCATTTCACTCTTCTCAATTCTAAACCTATATGTTTCTCTAATATGTTGCTTTTTTCCATCCAATAATTGGTTATTACTGGGCATTCCCACACCATGTGACACTATTCTGCCTGTTCTTGCCCACTTCAGGGGCAGTCATAGTTTTCTGCTCTGAAAATCGTACCCATGTTTTATTCAGCTCTTCTATCAGTGTCCTATGCTTTTGTCCTTTGTTAAGTCTATTGGACTTCATCAGTGAGTCAACCTTTTTCAGGGACTACCCCACAAACAGATCACCTACGATAGTAATCCCCACCTCTTCTCATTTTCCAAGATTCTGTGCAATATAATTCCCCTAGTGTCCAGGAAGACCCACATGAGAATCACTGCAGCATATGGTTTCAGCACTAAGTGTACAAATGCACACGTTGCCCGACATTTGCAAGCTATCATGACTAACTACAACCTGCTCGATATCTGACAAAGAAATCACAAGGTGGTTGAAGGTACATGTATCACAACCTTGTTCAATACGTGGTCAAGGAATAACTACTGGTTAGTCACAAAAGATGTGGGAGCTTGGACTAGAAAGGCTCACCATATGCCTTGAACGTTCTCGGACCAAGCACCCATTGTTCTGACATTGGACCTATAAGACGTAAAGGACCATGCCTTCACTTGGACACCTTCCCCCCCCCCAAACACTATCCCATAAAAACCGAGACTGTAGAATTTATTTGCTTATAATGTTGACTCTTTCGCATCCCCCAGGTGTGGTTTGGTAGGCCTTCAATGCCTACATTCATGGAACGTCCATCTCAAAACAGCTAAGTGTTTTGTGGGGCCTGTGACAGTTGGAGCGGGAGCTTTAGTCTCTACACTTCCTCTACAATGACTCAGATATGTTATCAACGTTCAGACTACAGTGAAGTTACTGAAAGGCTAACTCATTATTTAAATAAATATGCTACTGCATGGAGATATGGAGACGGAGACTGGGCTGTTAAAATCTTTGTTTCTCTGCTAAGAAAAAAATTGGATCACTTCATATTGTATTTGTATGCATATAGCACGTACTACTTCTGACGAGGTGTTAAAGTGCTTTTCGGCAAGTAGCATGCTACTCCGGGACCCAAAGTGGAGAAATTGTGAGTGTGTTATTTGGATGAATAGGATAAAGGATGGATAGAGGAGGGAAAGGTTTAGAAGGCATTAATAAGGAGTTCATAGTAGTAAAGAAGATTTGGGATGAGTTAGAGAGCCTGTTAGTTGGATGAATAGGATAAAGGATAGATAGAGGAGGGAAGAGTTTAGAAAGGGTTATTTGGGAGTTCATAGTAGAAAAAGAGGTTTGGGATGAGTCAGAGAGTGGAGGTAGGGGATATTTTGGAAGAGGAATAGGATGAGCCATAGAGTGATGGGTTGATGAGGTTAGTTAACTTTTTTTCCCTGCAGTGGGAGGAAAATATGTAAATAAATAAGTACACATAAAAGTTACATATGGATAGATATTTTAACAAGTTACGCAGATGGAAACCAATCGATAGATATAAAATTGTACTAGATAAAAGTTCCATATGTACAAGCATGGATAAATAGATACAAACTCAGGCTTTCCATTTTTTTCTGTAAATGAAGGCCTTTTTATTTAATTTATTATTAAGGATTTAAGAAATATATATATTTGTCCCCTAATAATTCAATAGTGAAGCACTTTTAGATACTATTGCTATAATCATATTTACACATTGTGATAGACAGATACGTGTTATTACAGGATATGAAACCCATTGGCGTACATTCAACACGGTATATGTTATTGATTTACATATATATGGACATAATTATAAAGCTATACATAATATTTTTTATTTTTCTTTATGCTTTATTTTAGGTTTCTTCTTGTTTTAATCATGTAGTAAGTATGAATATATATTTATATATATATATGAAATAACTCCCCTCCACAAAAGAACGGGCGGAGGCCATAGGGTTTCCAAGGAGAAAGCAGCTTTATTGAGCAGACAAATCAACGCAGTCATCTGGCGTATGCATTTCGGCGAGTAGCCTTCCTCAGCGCCCTGCCTTGCGTGACCAGCTCCACTGAATAGTCCCACTACTGCGCCCCTTTGGATATAGGTCCGGAAGCTCCTCCCCCAAGCAATTAGGCTCACCCGTTGGTTACTGCGAATCAAGCCGGACTCCAACTCCCAGAATGCACAGGGTGAGTGCTTCTGGGCTGGCGGTGTGGGGGAAGCTGGAAAATTGGCTGGAGCAAAGTCCGGGTGGTGCAGATGGGAGATGAGGCTGTGCACAGGGGTCTGCCAACGTCCACCAACCGCTCCTTTGGTCCCCTCGGTCCACTGCTACCTCCAAGTCCAGGTAGGCGATAGGGCAGGGACAGCCATAGAGCATAGCGTCCTGTCGGAGGTAGAATACCTCGCTCCACCCGTGCTACGCCGTGCTTGAAGGTGGACACTGGAAATCCCGGTACCCCGGGTTGTGACTTCGCTGAGCCCAGCGATGATGCGCCAGTTACAGTCCAGGTCTCTTCTGCAGTAGGGCCATCCGTAATGCTCCTCTTGCTGGAGCATAAAACATGAAATAACTCCCCTCCACACAAAAAACGGGCGGATGCCAGAGGGGTTTCCAAGGAGAAAGCAGCTTTATTGAGCAGACAAAGCCACGCAGTCATCTGGGGTATGCATTTCAGCGAGTAGCCTTCCTCAGCGCAAGGCCTTGCGTGACCAGCTCCACTGAATAGTCCCACTACTGCGCCCCTTTGGATATAGGTCCGGAAGCTCCTCCCCCAAGCAATTAGGCTCACCCGTTGGTTACCGCGAATCAAGCCGGACTCCAACTCCCAGAATGCACAGGGTGAGTGCTTCTGGGCTGGCGGTGTGGGGGAAGCTGGAAAATTGGCTGGAGAAAAGTCCGGGTGGTGCAGATGGGAGATGAGGCTGTGCACAGGGGTCTCCCAACGTCTACCAACCCCTCCTTGGGTCCCCTCGGTCCACTGCTACCTCCAAGTCCAGGTAGGCGATAGGGCAAGGACAGCCATAGAGCATAGCGTCCTGTCGGAGGTAGAATACCTCGCTCCACCCGTGCCGCGCCGTGCTTGAAGGTGGACACTGGAAATCCCGGTACCCCGGGTTTTTACTTCGCTGAGCCCAGCGATGATGCACCAGTTACAGTCCAGGTCTCTTCTGCAGTAGGGCCATCCCAAATGCTCCTCTGGCTGGAGCATAAAACATGAAATAACTCCCCTCCACAAAAGAACGGGCGGAGGCCAGAGGGGTTTCCAAGGAGAAAGCAGCTTTATTGAGCAGACAAAGCAACGCAGTCATCTGGGGTATGCATTTCAGCGAGTAGCCTTCCTCAGCGCCCTGCCTTGCGTGACCAGCTCCACTGAATAGTCCCACTACTGCGCCCCTTTGGATATAGGTCCGGAAGCTCCTCCCCCAAGCAATTAGGCTCACCCTTTGGTTACCGCGAATCAAGCCGGACTCCAACTCCAAGAATGCACAGGGTAAGTGCTTCTGGGCTGGCGGTGTGGGGGAAGCTGAAAATTGGCTGGAGCAAGGTCCGGGTGGTGCAGATGGGAGATGAGGCTGTGCACAGGGGTCTGCCAACGTCCACCAACCGCTCCTTGGGTCCCCTCGGTCCACTGCTACCTCCAAGTCCAGGTAAGCGATAGGGCAGGGACAACCAAAGAGCATAGCGTCCTGTCGGAGGTAGAATACCTCGCTCCACCTGTGCCGCGCCGTGCTTGAAGGTGGACACTGGAAATCCCGGTACCCCGGGTTGTGACTTCGCTGAGCCTAGCGATGATGCGCCAGTTACAGTCCAGGTCTCTTCTGCAGTAGGGCCATCCGTAATGCTCCTCTTGCTGGAGCATAAAACATGAAATAACTCCCCGCCACGCAAAAAACGGGCGGATGCCAGAGGGGTTTCCAAGGAGAAAGCAGCTTTATTGAGCAGACAAAGCCACGCAGTCATCTGGCGTATGCATTTCGGCGAGTAGCCTTCCTCAGCGCCCTGCCTTGCGTGACCAGCTCCACTGAATAGTCCCACTACTGCGCCCCTTTGGATATAGGTCCGGAAGCTCCTCCCCCAAGCAATTAGGCTCACCCGTTGGTTACCGCGAATCAAGCCGGACTCCAACTCCCAGAATGCACAGGGTGAGTGCTTCTGGGCTGGCGGTGTGGGGGAAGCTGGAAAATTGGCTGGAGTAAAGTCTGGGTGGTGCAGATGGGAGATGAGGCTGTGCACAGGGGTCTGTCAACGTCCACCAACCCCTCCTTAGGTCCCCTCGGTCCACTGCTACCTCCAAGTCCAGGTAGGCGATAGGGCAGGGACAACCATAGAGCATAGCGACCTTTCGGAGGTAGAACACCTTGCTCCACCTGTGCCGCACTTGAAGGTGGACACTGGAAATCCCGGTACCCCAGGTTGTGACTTCGCTGAGCCCAGCGATGATGCGCCAGTTACAGTCCAGGACTCTTCTGCAGCAGGGCCATCCGAAATGTTCCTCTGGCTGGAGCATAAAACATGAAATAACTCCCCACCACACAAAAAACGGGCGGAGGCCAGAGGGGTTTCCAAGGAGAAAGCAGCTTTATTGAGCAGACAAAGCAACGCAGTCATCTGGCGTATGCATTTCGGCGAGTAGCCTTCCTCAGCGCCCTGCCTTGCGTGACCAGCTCCACTGAATAGTCCCACTACTGCGCCCCTTTGGATATAGGTCCGGAAGCTCCTCCCCCAAGCAATTAGGCTCACCCATTGGTTACCGCGAATCAAGCCGGACTCCAACTCCCAGAATGCACAGGGACACACTCATGGACCTTTCTCTTGCCACTCCTGCAAATTCATCGGCACCGACAACATCCCCGCTACGACCACACCACAGATTCCCGACCCCAATCACCTACAATGCATCCTTCTCAACACCCGATCGGTCCACAGACACGCCATTGACCTATGGAACCTACTAGACACCATCTCGCCAGACGTCGCCTTCCTAACAGAAACATGGATGAACGCTTCCTCCGCCCCAGACATCACCATTGCCATCCCTGAAGATTATAAGATCACACGCAAGGACCGTACCGGCCACACAGGAGGAGGAATCGCTATCGTCCATAAAAAATCAATCCGCATCTCAACCAGCTCTGACGTCAACCTCGCCAACTCTGAACACCTTCACTTCCAGATCCACACCGACCCCAAGACCACACTCAGAGGCACCCTCCTTTACAGACCACCAGGACCCCGCGCAAAATTCAGTGAAGACATCACGGACTTCATCACTCCACACGCGCTCCCCTCCAAAGACTACATCCTCCTGGGAGACCTCAACTTTCACCTTGAAAAGAACAACGACCGCAACACCACCACCCTCTTGGACAACCTCGCCAACCTTGGACTTAAACAACTGGTCACCTCCCCCACCCACATCGCAGGTCACACACTCGACCCCATCTTCACCTCCAGCAATCATGTCTCCTTCAGCCATACTACGGATCTCCTCTGGCCTGACCACAGCTGCGTTCACTTTACCTACAACAAGCCGAAACCCATCAACCACCTCCAACCAACTCTGCAAAAAAACTGGAACAAAATCACCATCGACCAGATCTCCTCATCGCTCCTTCTAAACACCCCTGCCCACTCTTCTAACCCAGACCAAGCCGCCACCAACTTCACCCTATGGTTATCCAACACCGCCGACACCTTAGCACCACTGAAAAAACGTCAAAGCAAACCTGGAAGCAAGAAGGCCTCATGGTTCAACAATGATCTTAAGAAGTCCAAGAAACTCTGCCGCTCCCTTGAAAAGGCCTGGAAAAAAGACCCAACCACCAGCACCAAAGACGCCTTCAAAAACGCCACCCGCATACACCACCAACTAATCCGAAAGGCCAAGAAAACAGCATTCAAGGATCGACTAGACAACAACGCCCACAACAGCAAGGAACTTTTCAACATCGTCAAGGAGTTTACCAATCCCTCAGCCAACTCCAACGACATCACCCCCTCTCAAGCCCTCTGCGACTCCTTAGCCTCATTCTTCCACAACAAAATTGCAGACATCCACAACAGCTTCGACAACCAACCCGGAGATCAACCCACCCAACCATACGATGAACTTTCCCCCCCCTTGAACACCCTTAACGACTGGAACCCAATCTCCACCGAGGACACCATCCGCCTGATGAACTCCATCCACTCAGGATCCCCCACAGACCCATGTCCTCACCACATCTTCAACAAAGCAGACTCCGTCATAGCACCACACCTCCGAGACGTCATCAACTGCTCCTTCAACTCCGCCACCTTCCCGGAAAGCTGGAAACACGCTGAACTCACCGCCCTTCTGAAAAAACCCACAGCGGACCCCACCGAACTCAAAAATTACCGCCCCATATCACTCCTTCCTTTCCCGGCCAAAGTCATCGAGAAAGCCGTCAACAACCAGCTCGCCGCTTTCCTCGAAGCCAACAAATCCCTCGACTCCTCACAATCTGGCTTCCGAGCAAAACACAGCACTGAGACCGCCCTCATCGCAGCAACAGACGACATTCGAACTCTACTGGACAATGGAGACACAGTCGCCCTCATCCTCCTCGACCTCTCCGCAGCCTTCGACACAGTATGCCATAGCACCCTTTTACAACGCCTCAGAAACATCGGAATACAAGGAAAAGCACTTAAATGGATCACCTCGTTCCTCACCGGAAGAACCCAGAAAGTCCGCCTTCCACCATTCAAGTCCGAGGCCTCTGAAGTCATCTGTGGAGTACCACAAGGATCCTCACTCAGCCCCACCCTCTTCAACGTATACATGAGCCCCCTCGCGGCCATCGCACGCCAACACAACCTCAACATCATCTCTTACGCGGATGACACTCAACTGATCCTTTCTCTCACCAATGACCCCAACACCGCCAAAACTAACCTACACGAAGGAATGAAAGAAGTTGCCGAATGGATGAAACACAGCCGTCTGAAGCTGAATTCAGATAAAACTGAAGTCCTCATCTTAGGCACATCCCCCTCGGCATGGGACGACTCTTGGTGGCCGGAAGCCCTTGGAAAAGCACCCATCCCGACAGACCACGCACGGAACCTAGGCGTTATCCTGGATTCTTCACTTTCAATGAATAGACAAGTCAGCGCCGTATCCTCATCCTGCTTCAACATTCTTCGCATGCTCAAAAAAACATTTTGTTGGATCCCCACCGAGACCAGAAAAACAGTCACCCATGCTCTGGTCACGAGCCGACTGGACTACGGAAACACCCTCTACGCAGGTACTACCGCTAAACTCCAGAAGAAACTCCAACGAATCCAAAAAGCCTCAGCCAGGATCATATTAGACATCCCACGTAACGAACACATCTCTGGTCACCTGAGAGACCTCCACTGGCTACCCGTCAACAAGAGGATCACTTTCCGACTGCTCACCCACGCACACAAATCACTCTACGACATCGGACCAGAATGCCTCAACTCACGAATGTCCTTCTACACCCCCTCCCGCCAACTGCGCTCTTCCAGCCAAGCCCTCGCCACTATACCTCGCATCAACAAGACAACCATGGGAGGCAGATCCTTCTCATACCTGGCTGCTAAAACATGGAACTCACTCCCCACTCACCTTCGCCTTACCCAGAACCACCTTGCATTCAGAAAGCAACTTAAAACGTGGATATTTGACAAATAATCCTCCTCCCCTCCCTAAGCGCCTTGAGACCCTCTGGGTATGCAGTGCGCTATATAAATTCCTTGACTTGACTTGACTTGAGTGCTTCTGGGCTGGCGGTGTGGGGGAAGCTGGAAAATTGGCTGGAGCAAAGTCCGGGTGGTGCAGATGGGAGAGGAGGCTGTGCATAGGGGTCTGCCAACGTCCACCAACCCCTCCTTGGGTCCCCTCGGTCCACTGCTACCTCCAAGTCCAGGTAGGCGTTTGGGCAGGGACAACCATAGAGCATAGCGTCCTGTCGGAGGTAGAATACCTCGCTCCACCCGTGCCGCGCCGTGCTTGAAGGTGGACACTGGAAATCCCGGTACCCCGGGTTGTGACTTCGCTGAGCCCAGCGATGACGCGCCAGTTACAGTCCAGGTCTCTTCTGCAGTAGGGCCATCCGAAACGCTCCTCTGGCTGGAGCATAAAACATGAAATAACTCCCCTCCACACAAAAAACGGGCGGAGGCCAGAGAGGTTTCCAAGGAGAAAGCAGCTTTATTGAGCAGAAAAAGCAACGCAGTCATCTGGGGTATGCATTTCGGCGAGTAGCCTTCCTCAGCGCCCTGTCTTGGGTGACCAGCTCCACTGAATAGTCCCACTACTGCGCCCCTTTGGATATAGGTCTGGAAGCTCCTCCCCAAGCAATTAGGCTCACCCGTTGGTTACCGCGAATCAAGCCGGACTCCAACTCCCAGAATGCACAGGGTGAGTGCTTCTGGGCTGGCGGTGTGGGGGAAGCTGGAAAATTGGCTGGAAGCAAAGTCCGGGTGGTGCAGATGGGAGATGAGGCTTTGCACAGGGGTCTGCAAACGTCCACCAACCCCTCCTTGGGTCCCCTCGGTCCACTGCTACCTCCAAGTCCAGGTAGGCGATAGGGCAGGGACAGCCATAGAGCATAGCGTCCTGTCGGAGGTAGAATACCTCGCTCCACCCGTGCCGCGCGTGCTTGAAGGTGGACACTGGAAATCCCGGTATATATATAAACTTACATATATTAAGAGAGATATACATACATACCATATACTCTTGATTCCTATCAATTCATCAATTTAAGAAAGAGAAATCTTGCACCGCTCCTTCTCCTGGAAGGCTCCTAGAATCTGAAATTTGCTGCGTCAAGATTTCCCTCAATTCAAAAAGAAACTGAAACCTCTCTTCAACAAATATCTAAAACCTCATGCTTAAGAACAATAGTTATTTACCTGTAATCTGTGGTTCGCCATTATTGGTGTCTTTCATAGATTCACATGCCTGAATCATTCCCCGTTATCGGAGTGGGAGTCCCACTGTACATAAAAAAGCAATAATATGCCTATAGAAAAACCAAAACCTTGTTAATAACAAACCAGGAAGTAAAGTAGCCCTAAGCTACAGTGTACAAAACTTCCACACTCATGACTATCCTAGTCCTTTTGTATAGACCAAACTGCAGCCAATCAGGCGACAGCACCCACCAGAATGTTCTCCTCAGAGGCTCAGGCTCTCAGATTTTCTCGCACAGGAGTGAAACCAAATAATTGCCTGAGGGAGCCTCTGAGGGGAGGTGGGCGGGTGCATGTGAATCTATGAAAGACACCAATACTGGAGAACCACTGGTTACAGGTAAGTAACTATTGTTCTTCTCCAGTATTGTCTTTCATAGATTCACATGCCTGAATCAGAGTAGATAGCATTACAAAAGAACATCATGCTCATTAGACGCTTATTGTATGATAGGATAGATGCATAAATAGCCAAACAAAAATAACATGTAAGAAGCGTCTAAAAAGAGCATAGAGAAGGAGGGAGGACAGAGGCTCACCTATTTGAAATGATTGCGAAGAACTGCTCTTCACACCGAAGCATCTGCATCACTGGCCGAGTCCAAACAGTAGTGTCTGGTAAAAGTGTGCCTGCTGGACCAAGTTGCAGCTCTGCAGATCTGAAGAAGAGGCACACCCGCGAAAAGAGCGGTGGAAGAGGATACCGCTCTTGTAGAATGCGGTCTTGGTAAAGACTGCAAGGGTCTTCCTGCTTGTTGATGACAGAGTCCAATTGCTGAGGAAACCCATTGGGCTATAGTTTGTTTGGATACCGCGCATCCCCGGCGCAGTCTTCCATAGGCCACAAACAGTTGGTCTGTCTTGCGAGTAGTGGCTGTTCTTTGAAGGTAGAACTTGAGACATCTCCTGATGTCGAAAGAGTGTAAAGCTCTTTCAGCCGCTGATTGCGCATTTCGAAAAAATGTTTTGAGAATCACCGGCTCATTAAGATGAAAGTCAGATGGAACTTTGGGCATGTACCTAGGATTAGTACGTAGCACCACAGAAACTGAAGTAAATTTAAAGAAAGGAGATTTTGAAGTGAATGCTTGAATGTCACTGACCCTTTTAGCTGACGTCAAAGCCAAGAGTAAAGAGACCTTCCATGAAAGGAATTTGAGATCTTTGTCACTTACCGGCCAGGAGGAGGGGAGAGGAGAGCAGACCCCCATTATTGCCGCCACCGCCAGGAGTCCACTTGTGCAGCCCACAGCGCCGCCGCTCCGGGACTACATCTCCCGGCGGCCCTAGCGGCGGCGCTGCTTCCTGACACACCAGGGAAGCGCCAGGAGGCGCCTAAAAGGAGAGCTCCGCTCCGCTCCGCGGGACGCCGGGCTAAGCCCGGGCAAAGGGCGGGCCCTCTGTGGCCCTGAGGAAGACGGGACGGGCCACCCCACTTGGCCCCATCAAAGGAGGAGGTACAGAGACACTTAACCCTTTGATCTTTATTGTGTTTGAACTGCCTAGTGCCGTTTTCGGGTTTCTGTAGTCCAATAATTATGTCTATCTGGGAGGAGCTGAATGCCTTGTGTGGCACAAACTATGCCCCTGACATATCAACCCCCCCTACAGTGGGCAGAGACACTGACCTCATAAACTGCACCCCCAGGATGTACCTTTATCCCCTGAAATAATCCTGTCTCAAGCTAACACACTGCCCCGGGGCTCAACCAGCATAAGGAAAATCGATGAGATTCCATCAAATGTCGATCAAATGTGCTGTAGCCCCTCATTATCCCCCGCCAACCCAACTGTATCAACGCCGTATAATGCGGGGACTAGAACAAATGACTCTGTATCCCCCCTCCAATCGACCCTACTGGCCCACATCGAGCGATTGTTGAACGCAGCATTATCACCCCTGGTCACAAAAATTAAGGATCTGGGGGACAGGTTGACCAGTATTGAAAAAATAGTAAAAAGGATTTATCCATCAATTGTAAATACTGCTATTCCCTTATGTCCTACGCTCTCTACCAACCTTGAGAAGCCTAAGTCCATTGCACACAGGAAAGCACAAACAATTGATTCCCTTCTTAACACACCCATTCCAAGTGGCCGCAATGTTACTTCTAAGCCCACTCATGTCCCTCTCATAGCTCCTAGGATTCCTCAAGAAAGAAGGCATCGAATTAATTTACCCCCGGAAGCCGCCCCCTACGTGACTGTTCTCTCCGGGGTCCTTGCACTTAGTCAGGGCAAACTCGAAACACGCCAGGACCTGCTGAATAAAGCCATCTTATGGCTTATTAACAACAGACCGCTGCCACCTGCTCTAGATGGCGGAATCCTGAGCGTCAGGAGGGTGGGGTGGCTAGGTATGTTGCCCAAAGACATTCCGGGAGACTTGATATTAATTAAATTCAAACACAGGAACATTGTCCCCTATTTAAGATTTTTTCAGCCCAAAATTGGAGATGGCCCTATTTGTATTTGGGACTTGTTTGACTTTTATCCTGGCCCCTGAGTATTGAACTATAACACTTGGTGAAAGGGGACTCTGTGTACCATGCGATATTATTTTGCACTAGATTGATTTTAGTTTGCTTTAAATAGTCGGTTTTCTCTTAACCTTGTAATGAACTGTTGAGTCTTATATACATGTATGTATTTCTTTCTGTTGCTTTTATGGTTTTAAACTTAAAGACCGAATAAAGCTTATTTGATTTGATTTGATTTGAGATCAATTTTATGAATGGGCTCAAAGGGGTGACGCATAGGCTGAGCGAGCACCACATTCAAATGCCAAGATGGAGGTGGACATCGAATTGGAGGAAACATACGGAATAGTCCTTTAAAAAATTGCTGAATTATCCTTGAACAAAAGAGAGAGTTTGATCTGTCCTGAGGGAATCTGGAAATGGCTCCCAGAAATACTTTTAGAGTTGAATGCGATAAACCTGATCTAGCCAGATGAAGGAAGAAAGGCAAGATCTGTTCTGGTCTAGAATGGATGGGATGCAGATCAGCAGAGCACCACCAGACACAAAAACGCTTCCATTTGAGCTTGTAGGTTTTAATCGTGGCTGGCGCTCTAGCATTGGCCAGAACTTCTTGAAAATCTGCAGGGATGTCTAAGTGGGCGTACTCATTGTGTTGAGGAGCCAAGCTGATAATTTCAAAGAAGCTGGGTCCGGGTGGCACACTTGGCCCCCTTGATTGGTCAGGAGATTCGGTATTTGTGGCAGTTGGAGAAGTTCGGTGAACCAATACTGTCGGGCCACCTTGGAGCGATCAGAATTAGACAACTTGGTTGTCTCTTCATCTTCCTGATAACCTTGGGGATTAAAGGAATTGGTGGAAAGGCGTATGCAAATATCCGAAACCAGTTCATCGAAGCGTGGGCATTTCCGGTTCTGATTCGTCGCAAACAAATCCAGGTCGGGGTGACCCCACTCTCGGAATACTCGATCTAGGGTGTGAGAAGTTGGCCTGATATATGATGCTCACTAGTTCTAGTGATCACCTTGTATCAGTCCAAACAACCCTTATGGTGATTGGTTGTAAGTCAACCTTATAGACCAGCTATCCTAATGGTAGCATGGACAAAGCAGTCTTAGGCTAAACTCTTTTGGCAGGTGAAGCCAGCTGTTTTACCACATATAACCCCTTGAATACCAAATGAAAGGACAACCCACAGGTAGTTATGAAAATAAACAAGATATTTATTAACTAACATACACCTCTGAACTCTTTATGAGATCAGAGGGCTAAGCACATGACAAGACTCTTAAGAAAAATACGTTAAGTTGCACAAATTATAATGGTGCCCTAGGGGCACGACAAACCATATACTAAGTAAATGGAATAAGGAAATCGATAGAAGGAATGGAGCTGTCCAGAGGCTGTAGGATCGCTGGGACTACACCATCCTGACCTGAGGTAAGTAATAGGAGGCCCACGGAAAGCGTGTGCAGAGTGTGAACTCACACGCGAGATGCGTAACAAAGTCAATGGACAGTACAAATTACGAAAAGGTAAGTATTAGACAGTTCCGACTAGCTGGGACTAAAACGACTGGAAATCTGGACACTAGGAGAGTCAATCTACCCTTGAGCACCGAAATGCTCTTGTTACCTCACCCACGGGCTGCGGGTGCATAGGTGTCAAAGTGTGTCGGGTTTCCGCGTTGAAGTCTATGGAGCCTGGAAGAAAAGATGCTGCAGGCGGCCAGAAGGAAGATGTCCGGAGTGACCCAAGGGTGGATCGAGGAAGATGAAGACCTGAAAGCAGAGGGGACAATGTTTACAGTCACTAGCCAGTGACCGGAGTGGAACCAGGAAGGAACCAGATGCTGTCGTCGCGAACAGGGGAAGACTGGACGCTTGACTCTGCAGCCACGTGGACCAGGTGGTGTCTTCGACGACCAGGATGGAGGCACGAGCTGTCCCACGCAGGCTCTCACTGTCGGCGGTGTTGGATCTGGATTCAACGTCAACAGGCCTTGGCAAAGGCAACCCACGCGGTGAGTGGAAAAGGCGTCTGGTGCGGACCAGGAGGGTCCGGGGTGCTTCTCCTTTTCAGGGAAGCAGGGGCCAGTCTGGAGCAACCAGACCAGCGGTGTGGATTTCAAGGATCGTCGTCTAGGAGGCCACTAGCCAGCCGGCAAGTGACCAGACAACGCGTCGAGCAGAAATCAAGCAAAAGGGCCCCACGCAGATCTCGTGGATGCTGGAGGGCTGATCTTCTATGCAGGAGCTGCTCGGGGCGGGGGCTTCTCAATCCCCAAAGCACTTAGTCGAGGATACCTCTGAAGTCGTGCTGGAAGCGAAGTGCAGTTTCTCCAAGATGGCCGGTCCCACGTGTCTCGTCGCACCCACGGATCTCAGCTGTGCTGCAGATGTAGGTAGAGGTCGGAGAGGTCTGGGAGTCCGGGTCTCGTCGGGCTCTGAAGTCTGGATCCACTCGGGAATACGACACAGTGAACCGCTAGGGCGCTTAATGGTGCCTGCAGATGCAGGGTGGTCACTCCTTTTTTTTTTTTTTTTTGTATGTTCTTATATAGCGCTCGAATCACCCTGGGGCATCTCGGTGCTTGCCTTGGGAACCCGTCCTGGCTTTTCCCTGTGAGATAACCTGTACTGGGCATCCCCAAGGTGAAAGCCAGCCATCCCGCCGCGGAGGGGCCGTTGTGGAGATTAAGCAAGCTAATACCCAGAGTTGCAGAGTGTGAACCCGTGATTCGAGTGGGCACCGAAGCGAGAATTATCGAGTCCGTGGACATTTGGGCTCAAGACCCTGCCGCGTCGGGAATTGAACCCTGGTCCCGGGTCTGACCTCTGCTTCAGGGTCTGCCTCCTCTAATCAGTGAGCCACACTTCCTTCCACACTTCACACTCCTTGGCCACAAGGAAGATTTCTTCAGTCTTCTGTGGAGCAGAACGTCGAAGTCTAGAGTTTCTTCTTTGTAGAGTTTCAAATCAGGATAATCTCATTTGGAATGGGACCAGCTCCTACCTTTATTCTCCTAAAGGGGGTTGTACTATGACTAGGTCCCTCCTATGGGTGGGACCAGGAAGGGGGGTGGTTACACCCCCTATCCCTTGTCTGGTTTCCCGCCAGAGCTGGGGCTGGAGTGCCCCAGCAACTGGTTTGAACTGGTGTATGCACAGGGACACCTTGTGTGCCCCAGGCATGTCTCATTCCTTTCAGGCCTGTCCTACCTAATACACAAAATCCTGTCTGGGGTGGTGCTAGCACCTCCCAAGGCAGGAAACCCTTTGTCCAAGCCTCCCTCGCTGGCAGGACTCCCAGCAGCAGGAGGTCAGACTTGTGTCTGTGGTGGCAGCATCCATTTTGTGATGCTGAGGCTCACATTAACTTTAACCGGGGTTCACAGTTACATACATGTTGTGTCCCTCTAGAAGGGTGGAATGCTACCCCGTCACCAGAACTGGCGAGGGGGTAGTATTCCAATTCGTATGACACCTTACTCGACATGTTTTGATAATGCTATGCCAAAGTTAGCAATAACCGCGAGCTTATAATGCACTTAAGAGTATATGGTATAGCGTTATCATGGAAACAGCAAAAGGACTTGGTTCTGAGAGCTGTAGACAGGCTCAGCTCATGCTAGAGCACCATCTCGCATAATTCCAAGCACTCTGCCTTCAGGATTGTTAAGGCCTGCCATAGGAGTGACTTATAGGAGGATATGTGTCCATGTTAGGTTTAGATATAGGTATACTATATCTAAAGCAAAGGGTGATTACACCACCTTGCCCCAGCTGATTGATCAGCCAGTTGTGTCAGATTTGGATGGCCAGCCAGGGGTGGCATAATACATGCTGCAGCCCCTGGTAGGCCTTGGGTTCACTTATGCCCTCTGTACCTATGGTACACTGTACAAGGACTTACAAGAGTGACCCAATACCAATTGGTAAATGCACCTAAGGCACATGGATGTCAATATAGAGAGAGTACAGCTAGGCTGTGGGTCTGATTAGCAGGCCCACAGCCAGGGAAAGTCGTAAACCAGTGAAGCAAAAAGCAAAAATCTGGAGTGACCATAGGATTGCAGACCCTACTCTCCTACACAGGGTTGGCTGATGGATCTCCCATTCGTGATTGGTTACAGCAGACCTGCTGAGGGAGTCCGCTAACACATTGGAAACCCCTGGAACATGAATCGCTGAAAGATTGATGTCGTGATCCAGCGCCCAATTCCAGATCTCTTGTGCTTGACGAGATAACCGGCAAACCATGTGCGTCCTTGTTAGTTCAGGTAATGCATGCTGGTCGTATTGTCTGTTCGAATTAGAACCGTGGAACCATCGATGATTTCTTTAAAGGACTTTATAGCGAGAAAGATGGCTCGTAGCTCTAGGAGGTTTATGTGCCACTTTTTCCGTTGTACGTTCCATTTCCCATTGATTGTCATTCCCTGGAGGTGTGCGCCCCAACCCTCCAGAGAAGCATCTGTGGTAATGATGAATCTGGGCACCTCTGTCAGGAATGCACATCCCACCTGCAGGTTGCACGTTTGCATCCACCATTGAATGGAGTTCCTCATCCGAGGAGTTATGCTGATTATGTCCTCGAATGATCCTACCACTTGCACCCACTGAAGACTGAGTTCTTCCTGAAAGGGCCTCATCCTTAGACAACAGTTGGGGAATGAGAGGGATACAGGACGAGATCATCCCTAGGAAAGACTTGAATTTGCGAACAGAAACGCACTCTTTTTTCAGCAATATGGAAGCCATCCTGTGGATCTTTATCTGTCTTTCTTTTGAAACAAACACTCGGGCGAGTTGCGTGTCCAGCGTTGCTCGCAAGAAAGACTTCCTTTGGGATGGAGTCAGATGAGACTTTTTCAAATTTACTGAGAAACCCAGGCTCTGGAAAAGTGACTGGCACCTTTGAACGTGAGCTTCTGCTGTGACTAGAGAACTGGCCTTGATAAGGCAGTCGTCCAAATATGGGTAAATTTGATCTCCTTCCAATCGAAGATGAGGTGCTACCGGAGCTAATATCTTTGTAAAAACTCTGGGGGCTGAACGCAGTCCAAAAGGGAGAACTTTGAACTGAAAGTCCCTGCCAGCCACTCTGAATCTTAAAAACTTCCTGTGTCTGGGTAGAATGGGTACATGGAAGTATGCGTCCTGAAGGTCGAGTGTTGCCATGTGATCCCCTTCTGAGAGAAACTGGAGGATTTCTTGAAGTGTTAACATCCGGAAGGACAATTCTTTGAGGTATTTGTTGAGGGCACGCAGGTCGAGGATGGGGCGCCATTCCCCCGACTTCTTGCAAATTAGGAAAAACCTCGAATAAAATCCTTTCCCTCTTTGCAATCAAGGTACTTTTTCGATTGCTCCTTTTCGAATCATGGTATATATTTGGGAGAACAGCTCTTTGAGATGAGCTGGCGGTGGACCCTTTGGGGGAGAATTTGGAGGGGCTTTGACAAATTCTAGAATGTGGCCCCTGGACACAACGTCCAGGACCCATCTGTCCGTAGTAATCTTGGACCAATTTGATAAGAAGTGGGATATTCTTCCTCCAATTTGTAAATTTGGCTTGGGTAGAGGTGGTGGCAGGTTGTACTCCTCATTTGCTCTTGTTGGTGTCTCTTTCTCGATAAGAGGATTTCCTTCTTGTCTGGGAATAATTATTTCCTTTCTGACCGTACGTCTGTTGTCTGTACGGTTGGTATCTTTGGTTAACCTGCGTGTTGTTATATGAACGCTGCTGCGAGTAACCTCCTCTGTTTTAGAAATTGCCTCTTCCTTTTGCACCACGAAAGGAAGACTTACGGAATTGTAGAGTTCCTAGCGATCTTGCTGTTTCCGTGTCATTCTTTATGGCTTGTAAAGCCTCATCCAAGTGTTGCCCGAAAAGGAACTCTCCATCATAGGCCATGTCCATGATCTTAGACTGGACCTCTCAGCGAAAGGATGTAGATTTTAGCCATCCCTGCCTTCTCAGAACAGCTGCACCCACCAGCTGTCTAAAACCTGTAGCCGCCACGTCCACTACAGCATCAATTATTTCAGCCGATGCACATTCACCTTCGTGCAAAATCTTTTTGGCCTCAGACTTCTCAGGCTCCGGAAGCTTCTCAATGTAAGGCGCTATGTCTGACCACATCTGCCTGTCATACCTCCCAAGTATTGCTAGGGCGTTCGTGGCACGGACAGTACTTGCTGCTATAGTCGAGACCTTCTTGCCTATTGAGTAGAGACGTCTTCCCTCTCTACCCGGGGAGCAGTGATTTGCGAAGAAGGATTTCTGGCCCTCCTCTGAGCCGCCTGGGCAACAACTGTATCTGCTTTAGCTTGACCAATAAGGCATGCCGGTGAAGTGAGAGGCGCCTTATATTTTTTATCTACTCGAGGTAGAACTGCCGGCTGAGAGTTTGGCGTGGCCATTATCTTCAAACCCTCCTTCCAAATAAAGTTAATTATTAGGATGGTCTTCACTTGTCTTTGTGGTAGATCCTTAAAATCATACAGGAAGCATTCATCCTGTTTAGTCCCGATGGTGATAAGAAACCTTTTCGTTGCCCTGTCCATAATTTGATGAAATGTCAATGTCTACCGGCGGAGAGTCCGCCGCAGGTGGACCAGCTGGAGAAGGAGTTTGTGCTTGATAGTCGTCCCACTCCGACAGTACTGACTTGTCGTCTACCTCGCCTTCTTCTCTTTCCTCATCAGAAGTAACATCATCCTGGGTGTGATGAGATGGTACTGGCGAGGGAGGTATTGTAGGTTGTGTCTCCGAAGTTGGCAGCAGAGAAGATTGTCCTGGTGGTCTTAATGGTGCCGTAGATGTTTGTGGCATAGGCGTTGAGAGGCGTGAATCACCTGATTCTGAAGGTGGGAATCAGTGGTAATAATCACTCAACATATACTGCAGGTTATTGTAAGAAGGTGGATATCTGACTATGGTTGCCCCTTTTTGCCTGGTGTTTTGCTGGCTTTTCGACTTAGTTGACCTGGGGCCCTGCTATTCAGGACCCCAGGCCCACTGCTCTCTCTGTAAAATGGATACCATGTACCTTAGGTGCATATGTAATTGGATAATGAGTCACCTTATCAGTCCCTGTACAGTGTACCTTAGTTACCCAGTGCCTACCAGGGGCTGCAGCATGAATTATGCCACCACTGGCTGGCCATCCAAATCTGACACAACTGGCTGATCAATCAGCTGGGGCAAGGTGGTGTAATCACCCTTTGCTTTAAATATAGTATTCCTATATCTAACCCTAAAATGGACACATATCCTCCTATCAGTCACTCCTATGGCAGGCCTTATCAATCCTGAAGGCAGAGTGCTTGGAATTATGTGAGATGGTGCTCTAGCATGAGCTGAGCCTGTCTGCAGCTTTCGGAATCAAGTCCTTTAGCTGTTTCCATGATAACGCTATACCATATACTCTTAAGTGCATTATAATCCTCGCGGTTATTGCCAACTTTGGTATAGCATTATCAAAACATGTCGACTAAGGTGTCATACAAATTGGAATACTACCCCCTCGCCAATTCTGGTGACGGGGGTAGCATTCCACCCTTCTAGAGGGACACGACATGTATGTAACTGTGAACCCCGGTTAAAGTTAACTTAAGCCTCAGCATCACAAAATGGATGCTGCCACCACAGACACAAGTCTGACCTCCTGCTGCTGGGAGTCCTTCCAGCGAGGGAGGCTTGGACAAAGGGTTTCCTGCCTTGGGAAGTGCTAGCACCACCCCAGACAGGATCTTGTGTATTAGGTAGGACAGGCCTGAAAGGAATGAGACATGCCTGGGGCACACAAGGTGTCCCTGTGCATACACCGGTCTAAACCAGTTCCTGGGGCACTCCAGCCCCAGAGCTGGCGCAAGACCGGACAAAGGATAGGGGGTGTAACCACCCCCCTTCCTGGTCCCACCCAGAGGAGGGACCTAGTCGTAGTACAGCCCCCTTTAGCCGGATAAAGGTAGGAGCTGGTCCCATTCCAAATTAGATCATCCTGAACAACTTTACAAGAAGAAACTCTGGACTTCGACGTTCTGCTCCACAGAAGACTGAAGAAATCTCCCTTGTGGGCAAGGAGTGTCCACCCTGCACAAGCAGGCACCATCAGCGTCCAGCGGCTTCCCTTTGTCGTCTTCCTGCAAGGATCCAGACTTCAGAGCCCGACGAGACCCGGATTCCCAGACCTCTCCGACCTCTACCTACATCTGCAGCACAGCTGAGATCTGTGGGTGCGACGAGACACGTGGGACCGGCCATCTTGAAAGAAGCAGCACTTCGCTCCAGCACAATTTCTGAGGTAACCTCGTCCAAGTGCTTTGGGGACTGAGAAGCCCCGACCCCGAGCAGCTCCTGCACCGAAGACCAGCCCTCCAGCATCCATGAGATCTGCGTGGGGCCCTTCTGCCTGTTTGCTGCTCGACGCGTTGTCTGGTCACTTGCCGGCTGGCTAGTGACCTCCTAGACGACAAACTCCGAAATCTTCACGGCTGGTCTGGTTGCTCCAAACTGGCCCTTGCTCCCTTCCAAAAGAGGAGCACCCCGGACCCTCCTGGTCCACTCCAGACGCCGTTTCCACTCAACGCGTGGGTTGCCTTTGCCAAGGCCTGTTGACTCCGAATCCGAAGCTGACACCGCCGACAGCGAGAGCCTGCGTGGGACAGCGCGTGCCTCCATCCTGGTCGTCGAAGACACCACCTGGTCCACGTGGCTGCAGAGACAAGCGTCCACCTTCACCTGATCGCGACGACGACATCTGATTCCACTCCTGGTTCCACTCCAGTCACTGGTTAGTGACTTTGAACATTGTCCCCTCTGCTTTCAGGTTCTTCTCTTCACTGATCGACCCTTGGATCACACTGGACATCTTCCTCCTGACCGCCTGCAGCATCTTTTCCTCCAGGCTCCATAGACTTTAACGCCGGAACCCGACACGACTTGGCACCTATGCACCTGCAGCCCGTGGGTGAGGTAACACGAGCATTTCGGTGCTCAAGGGTAGCTTGACTCTCCTAGTGTCCAGTTCCACAGTCGTTTTAGTTCTACCTAGTCAGGATTGTCCGTACTCACCTTTTTCTTGAACTGTACTGTCCATAGACACTGTTACGCATCTCGCGTGTGAGTTCACACTCTGCACACACGTTCAGTGGGCCTCCTATTACCTACCTAGAGTTAGTATAGCGTGGTCCCAACGATCCTACAGCCTCTGGACAGCTCCATTCCTTTCATCGACTTTCACATTCCAGTTACTTAGTATATGGTTTGTCGTGCCCCTAGGGCACCATTGTAATTTGTGCAACTTAAACGTATTTTTCCTAAGAGTTTGTCATGTGCTTAGCCCTCTGATCTCATAAAGAGTTCAGAGGTGTATGTTAGTTAATAAATACTTGTTTATTTTCATAACAACCTGTGTGGTGTCCTTTCACTTGGTATTCAAGGGGTTATATGTGGTAAAACAGCTGGCTTCACATGCCAAAAGAGTTTAGCCTAAGACTGCTTTGTCCATGCTACCATTAGGATAGCTGGTCTATAAGGTTGACTTACAACTAATCACCATAAGGGTTGTTTGGACTGATACAAGGTGATCACTAGAACTAGTGAGCATCGTATATCAGGCCAACTTCTCACAGTTATGTAGTAGATCCAATGGCATCTGCGCGGAAGGCACCGACACAGGAGCCCGACCAGAAGGCTCAAGGAATTGTTCCTCTTCTTCAGGTTCTTCATCCTGGTATTTTATAAGCAGCTCAGATGGGCTTCTGGCTGCACGAAAACTTTCATCCTCGTAGGATTCCTCCTCTTCCTCTTCAGAGTCTAACAACTGCTCTGGCAATTTTAATGGAGATAGAGCTCTTAGGGATGATCCACGTCTCTCTAGCAATGAAGCTGTAGTAGACGGTGAAGGAATAGGAGTTGTAGACGGCTTGGCTGACCACACTTGCAGTTCTGTACAAGTTGACAGTGGAGGCGTCGACGGTGCCACCGTCGTCGATATCATGGACGGAGAAAAAACAGTATCCGTCTGTGGAACGGCAACATTCGTCGACGGTTTGGCTGTCGACGATATCATCTTCGTCGACGATAACGTCGTCGACTGAAGTATTTTCTTCGTCGACAGTAATGTCGTCGACGGGAGCGATTTCTTCGTCGACGGTGATTTCGTTGACGGCAGGGTGATCTTCGTCGACGAGGGCGACGTCGACGGGCGAGTGATCTTCGTCGACGAGGGTGACGTCGATGGGCGAGTGATCTTCGTCGGCGATGAGCTCGTCGACGGTATGACAGTTGTCGGTACTTTAGGATCTTCGTCGACGGAGGGGTGTCGACGATCTATGGCACTAGCTTCGTCGACGAGATGGGACGAATTGATACGTGAACCAGCGTCGACGGTGAAGAGGCTGAAGACATCACCATAGCTGGTCTTGGTGAGGAGAATGTCACCCTAGATGTTGAAGAAGCGCTGACGGGAAGAGATGTCGATGATGGAGCTGTCGTCGACGCTGAAGTGGACAAAGTCTTACTCTGAGGTAAAATTTTCTGAGAAGCTGTCTTGGAAGATGATGATTTTCCAGTTTTCCTTGGGGGGCGTACCAGGACCAGATTTTACAGGAGGAGAAGCCTTTTTTGAAGTAGAAGGCACCCCAGGCTCTTGAGAGGGTTTGGCTTTCTTCAACACCTTTGCCCCAGGAGAAGCCTTCTCAACCTCAGCCTTCCTCTTTCTAGAGGACATAGTAGACCCCGAGGCTATACTCCCTACCTCAGAAACGGAGTTATCCTGGTCCTTGATCTTTTGAAGCCACAGGAGAAGACGACCCTCTCTGTCCCTTTACCTCATGATCTGGATATAAACAATATATACACTTCTTGTGAGGATCCTCCTTAAAAAGCCTCAGCTTCCCAAAAGAATCACAAGCCCTAAAGAGGGATCTTGAAGTAGACATCTTTAGAAGGTAAAAACCACAACCAAAGTGAGAAGAAACTGAGCAGAGCTCACGGAGACTCCCTTCACACGACGTGCGGTAGAACATCTGAGAGCCTGAGCCTCTGAGGAGAACATTCTGGTGGGTGCTGTCGCCTGATTGGTTGCAGTTTGGTCTATACAAAAGGACTAGGATAGTCATGAGTGTGGAAGTTTTGTACACTGTAGCTTAGGGCTACTTTACTTCCTGGTTTGTTATTACCAAGGTTTTGGTTTTTCTAAAGGCATATTATTGCTTTTTTATGTACCGTGGGACTCCCACTCCGACGACCGGGAATGATTCAGACATGTGAATCTATAAAAGACACCCCAATACTGGAGAAACCATACTATCAGTCTGTTGGCTAATACACCACAACTTCAAAATGAATCTGAGCAGCACCACCTCAAGGAAAACTGTGTCTCTACTCTCCTCACCTTCACAATACCCTACCTCAGTTTGTATTTCGTTAATCTATACTACTGTCCATCGAAAATTTCCTTTATATACTGTTACTATGTATTTTATGTATTCCACATGTAATTTGTGTACTTGTTGCTGTGCTAACTATCTAAAGCACTATATATATATATATATATATATATATATATATATAGTGAATGGTGTAGGACCGCACTCCTTCACAATCAGTAGAGCAACATGACATTGATGCTTGCTTTCTCCTCTTTTGTATGCTATTGCCATGAAAGCAATCATGGCACAACTGCGGCAACTGAATTTAAGCCATCCAAGCCCGTTCCCCAAACCTAAGCGCCATTGCCCACCATCACGCCTAACGGGGCCACATCGCCAACATATCCCGCTGCCCCCTTTCAACCCTCCCCATTTGGCTCCTAAACAGTCAATCATAGTACTTGTAGAGCGTGGAGGCGAGTGCGTGGGTGCTGGCGAGGTCGGCGATGGAGTCGCAGAATTGAGCCCGGGGTCCGGGGGGTCTGAAGATGAGTGTTCCTCTGAGGGTGGTGTTGGGGTCGGTGTGGATCCGGAAGTGCAAGTGTTCTGCGGCGTTGAGGGTGTCGTCTGCGTGGGTAGCGACCTTGAGGGTGGACTTGTGGACGATGGCTATTCCTCCTCCGGTTCCGCTGGCGCGATACCTGCGGGTGATCTTGTAGCCGTCCGGGATGGTTATGGTGATGTCGGGCGCGAGGAGTAGTTCCACCAGGTCTCGGTCAGGAAGGCCACGTCTGGGGCGGAGGTGTCGAGCAGATCCCAGAGCTCGATGGCGTGTTTGCGTGTGGAGCGGGTGTTGAGGAGTATGCAGCGGAGGTGGTTGGGTCCAGTCCTTGGAGGTTTGGTGGTTCTGTCGCAGGTGAAGCTGCAGGTGCAAGAGGAGAAGGGTCCGTGGGTCCGTTTCGGGGCGGCCTAGAAGCAGGTGTGGTTTCCGCCGGCATTGAGTGCGTGGAGTTTGCTGGCGTCGTAGTGGAGTCTGGTGTCGTGGCGTTTGCCGGGTCCAGGGGTTCTGGCGCAGGGCGCGGTCCAGGCGCAGCCGGGCGCAGACAGGCTTGCCTTTGACGCGCCAGCGGCACGGCCACGCAGCTGCTGCCATTATAAGGGGAACCAAAGGAAATG
This sequence comes from Lissotriton vulgaris, assembly GCF_964263255.1. Lineage (NCBI taxonomy): Eukaryota > Metazoa > Chordata > Amphibia > Caudata > Salamandridae > Lissotriton > Lissotriton vulgaris. The sequence continues at coordinate 1,037,358,636 of NC_141685.1, forward strand.
ATGGACGGAGCGTTGACAATACAAGCACTCACCCCCAGTCAACTGATCTGGGTTTAATCCATCACCGTTATAAGGGGAGCTGGGAGGGAGGAGCAGCTGGGACGTGGGAGGCACGGGTTTAGCGAATGGGCGCGGGGTGGGGTCGTAGGGGCAGCAGCGGCGGGAAAGCTGGCAGTGGGCACGGGGGGCGAGGGAAAAAACGGCGCCCAGGAATGGGCAGCAGGAGCCAGGGTGCAAGGCACAAGGGCTGGTGCAGCAGGAGACAAGAGTCCGAGGCATAAGGGCTGGTGCAGCTGCAGCAGGGAAGAGCGACCTACCTGGCAAGGTCAAGGACCTTGTACAAACACAGTTGATCATTTCATTTCACCCCACAGATTTATTGATACACCAATGAATGTTTGTCCTAGCCCTTACGACTGGGGCAGTAGACCTCACTATTAGGTAAGTTGCTATCACAGGTTACCAATGCAAAAACCACAGTTGATGGACAGAATGAAGAACAATGCCATACATTCACCCCAGTACAGAGATCTGGGCCTAAATCACAGGTTACAAGGCTGTTTTCTGGCCCTCATGTCGGCACTTTACTAGGTAGGAATGCGCCCGGGTGCCTCAAGATATCTTGTGTCAATATTCCTTTTTTATTCACCACTGCATCCATGGTCCAAACCTACTTGCATGGGTGTATTATTGGCTCGTATTGTGGTTTTTAACTATTTATTGTGGCGATTGGCCAGCTCCTATACAAACTGGCTAATAACTTAGTGTACCAGCCAGCCTTTGCATATCCTGGTTGGCAACTATATGTGCCAGTTGACCTGGTCTTGTTTATTTTCTGTTGCTTTCACTTCTCTCTAGGTTCCCCAGAAAAAATGTGTTACTTACCTGTAACTGCAGTTATCCAGTATTGGTGTCTTTCATAGATTCACATGCCTGAATCATTCCCCGTCTTCGAGATGGGAGTCCCCGGTACATAAATAAGTTATGTCCCATAGACATATAGAGAATAGTAGGCCATAAGGCCTCACTTTTGTAAGATATCTAGGTCCTTTTGTAAAAAGGGCCAAACTCTAGAAAAGAGCCAATCAGCTGTCACCTCCCTCTAGAACCTTCCAGGCAGGAGCCTCAGTCTCTCAGATTTTCGTACGCACTAAGCTAAGTAGGTGTGTTACTGAGAGAATTAGGTGAGTCCTTCCAGGGGAGGCGGGAGGGTTGCATGTGAATCTATGAAAGACACCAATACTGGATAACTGCAGTTACAGGTAAGTAACACATTTCTTATCCAGTATTATAGGTGTCTTTCATAGATTCACATGCCTGAATCAGAGTAGCAAGCAATGAACAAAGCACATTTCGGATGGAATAGCATATACAAGTCATTAGATAATACATATCCTGCGACTATGAACCATTAATAGACATCAACAATAAGAAATGCGTTACTTACCTGTAACTGCAGTTATCCAGTATTGGTATCTTTCATAGATTCACATGCCTGAATCATTCCCCGTCGTCGGGGTGGGAGTCCCCGGTACATAAAATAGTAATGTCCTAAAGACATATATATATACTCCCTCAGATTTTCGTAAGCACCGTGCTAAGTAGTACCTACTGAAAGAACCAAGGTGAGCCCTTCCAGGGGAGGCGGGTGGGTTGCATGTGAATCTATGAAAGATACCAATACTGGATAACTGCAGTTACAGGTAAGTAACGCATTTCTTATCCAGTATTATGGGTATCTTTCATAGATTCTCATGCCTGAATCAGAGTAGCGAGTAGTAGGCAGCACATTTCGCATAATATAGTATGTAAGGCACCTGATAATAACTTATCAATAGTGCAACAAAAGAAACTGCAAACAGTAGCAAGTTAAGAAATGTGCAATCAGTAAAATTGGAAAGGTGGGATGAAAGGAAGAAGGCTCACCTCTAATGGAAAAGATGACGGAGCACCGCCTGTCCCACTGCTGCATCCTTCATAAGTTCAGAATCCAAGCAGTAGTGCTTCGTGAACGTATGTGGTGTTTTCCATGCCGCCGCTCTGCAAATGTCGACAATGGGCACCCCAGAAAAGAGCGACATGGAGGTGGAAACCGCTCTAGTGGAATGAGCCCGAACCTTGGCTGGCAGAGGATGACCCGCTTGTTGGTGGCAGAAGGCGATAGCTGCAGAGATCCATCTTGAAATGCTCTGCTTTGTCAATGGTAGGCCCTTCCTGGGCCTGCTGAAGGCAATAAATAATTGGTTGGATTTGCGAAATTGTTCTGTTCTATGAAGGTAGAATTTTAGACATCTCTTCAGATCTAAGGAATGTAGAGATCTTTCTGCTGTAGAAGATGGATTAGGGAAGAAAGATCTCAGGACAATAGGTTCGTTCAGATGAAAAGCAGACGGAACCTTTGGTATAAATTTGGGGTTAGTCCGTAGAATGACTCTCTCCTGTTTGAACTGAAGGAACGGGTCCTGAATACAGAAAGCCTGTAGCTCGCTCACCCTCCTTACTGACGTGAGAGCCAGCAAGAGAGCTGTTTTCCATGACAAGTATTTCAGATCCGCTTTATGTATCGGCTCGAAGGGGTGCTTCATCAACTGCGCCAGGACAAGGTTGAGCTGCCATGTAGGTGGTAAAGGTCTCACTGGAGGATAAGTCCTGAATAAGCCTTTTAGAAACTGCTTGATCAGTCTATTGGACCATAGAGAAGCACCAGACGAAGAGCGTCTGAATCGAGATATGGCTGCCAGGTGGACTTTGATTGAGGCATGGGCCAGTCCCGAGTTGGCTAGGTGAAGCAGTTAGGGCAGCAGTTGTGCCGGAGATGACGAGAACGGGTGCAGTTTGTTAGCTTTACACCATAAACAGAATCTCTTCCACTTAAGGGAAAATGTCTTATTGGTACTGTCAGCCCGGGCCCGGGCTAGGACAACCCTGCAGTCCTGAGGGATATCTAAGTCCTGGAACTCTCTGAACTCAGGAGCCAAGCCGATAATCTGAGAGATGTCAGATCTGGATGGTGGACTTGCCCCTGGTTCATGGTGAGGAGATGCGGGTAAGGTCTGAAAGGAATCGGAGGCTCCAGCGATAGAAGGTGGAGTTCTGTAAACCAGTGTTGGCGTGGCCACGCTGGGGCTACCAGGATCAAAGTGCAATGCTCTGCTTTCAGTTTCCGAAGGACCCTGGGGATCAGGGGAAATGGTGGAAAAGCGTAGGCAAAGACGTTGCACCATGTCATCGAAAATGCATCCCCAAGAGACCCTTTCTGGGGAAGCCAGCTTGCGTAATGTTGGCATTTTGCATTGATCTTTGTCGCAAACAGATCCAGGTGAGGTCTGCCCCATCTGGAGAACACTGCGTCTAGGGCATCATGTTGGTCGAGCTCCCACTCGTGGCAGATGGAGCGTTGCCTGCTTAGAGAGTCTGCCAGGGTGTTGTCTGCTCCTGGGACGTACTCCGCCCTCAGCGAGATGTTGTGTTGGAGTAGCCACTTCCAAATTCGCTGCAATTCTTGAGACAACGTCATGGATCGAGTTCCCCCTTGCTTGTTTAAGTAGTGCATTGTGGTGGTGTTGTCCGCCCTCACAAGCACTGGGGAGTTCCTGATTCTGGGCAGGAAAGCTTGAAGAGCCAGGTATACTGCCTTCAGCTCTAACAGATTGATGTGGAGCAGTTTCTCGGCTGGCAACCACTGACCATGTATCTGAAGTTCCTGCAGGAACGCACCCCATCCTTCCAATGATGCATCTGTTGTTATCACGTGTGGGGAGACTGGAAGCAGGAATGGAAGGCCCTGGTTCAGGTTTTATATTTGAAGCCACCAGTGCAGGGCTTTCACCATGAACGGGGTGATCCTGAGTCGATCGTTGAAGGATCCCGTACTTTGGATCCACTGAGCTTATAATGCCTCCTGTAAGGGATGCATACGAAGGCGGCAGTGTGGAATTAGGAGGATGTTGGAGGACATCATTCCTAGCAGTGACTTGAAAAGTCGCACCTTGATGGTCTTTTTGAGCTGAATGTTTGCTGCCAGCGACCTCAGTTTGGCTTGACGTTCCTGTGATGGAAAGGCCTTCTCTTGATGTGTGTCCAGAATTGCTCCCAGGAAAGTGAGGCGTTGAGAGGGCTGCAGTACTGACTTTTCCTGATTGAGTGTAAGTCCTAGACTCTCGAAGAGCTGAAGACAGGCGTTGGAAGACCTGTTCACACCTTCTAGAGTAGGAGACTTGATGAGCCAGTCGTCCAGGTAGGGGAATACCTGGTGATGCTGCTGGCGAAGGTAGGCTGCCACTGGAGATAGGCATCTTGTAAAAATGTGTGGCGCCGACTTTAGGCCGAAAGGCAACACTCTGAACTGCTAATGTCTGCCCGCCACAGTGAACCTTAAGAATTGGCGGTGACTTTTGTGGATGAGTGTGGCTCACGGTGTAGAGCAGGCAGACCCGGAAGCTGAGGTCAGACCCGGGACCAGGGTTCAATTCCCGACGCGGCAGGGTCTTGAGCTCAAATGTCCACGGACTCGATAATTCTCGCTTCGGTGCCTGCTCTAATCATGGGTTCTCACTCTGCAACTCTGGGCATTAAGCTTGCTTAATCTCCACAACGGCCCCCTGCGGCGGGATGCCTGGCTTTCACCTTGGGGATGCCCTGTAGGGGCTATCTCACAGGGAAAAGCCAGGACGGGTTCCCAAGGCAAGCGCCGGGAAACCTCTGGGTAGCTGTGCGCTCAATAAATGCAATAATAATAATAATGAGTATGTGGAAATAGGCATCCTGAAGGTCTAAGGACACCATGAAATCCCTGGAATTGAGTAGTTGTAACACCTCTTGAATGGATACCATACGGAACGATTGTTTTTTGAGGTATGTGTTGAGGTTCCATAGATCCAGTATAGGTCTCCATTTCTTCTCCTTTTTCCGTATCACGAAGAACCGTGAGTAGAATTCTTTCCCCCTCTGACCTCTGGGAACTCTCTCTACGGCTCCTTTTTGAAGCATTAGTGAGAGTTCCGCTTGAAGAAGATGAAGATTCTTGTGTGGCATGGGACATGGAGGGTTCGAAGGAGGAGTGTCCACAAACTCCAGAGTATGCCCGAACCGAACCAGTTGGAGAACCCAACGATCCGTAGTTATTTTTTGCCAATTGTGGAGGAAGTTGGAAATTTTTCCTCCAACTATGTAACATGGAGAAGAAGCTGAGGCCTGTTTGAGAAAGAAGTCACTGTCTTCTGGGGGGATCTTTCTTTCCTCCTCTCCCTCGAAAGGAGGACTTATTGTAAGAAGACTGGCCTTGTTGTTGCCTCTGTTGGTATTGAGGTTTGTATTGCTGGGACGAGCCGTAGGTGGATTTGTACCCCTGGTATCGACCTCTTGTTTGCTGGCCTCTTCCTCTGGAGCCTCGAAAGGGAGTATTCTAGTACTGGAGTGTTCCCAGGGATCTTGCGGTCTCGGTATCTCTCTTGATACCCTGGAGCATCTCGTCGATATGCTTCCCAAAGAGAAGCTCGCCGTCGAACGGCATATCCAGTACCTTGGCTTGGACTTCCGGCCGGAAAGATGTAGCTTTCAGCCAGCCTTGGCGCCTAAGGACAGCCGCCCCCGCCAGCTGGCGAAATCCTGTTGAGGCGATATCCATCGCCACATCAATAATCTCCGAGGCAGACCCCTCTCCTTCAAGGAGGATTTTATTGACCTCTTCTTTCTGCTCCTCTGGCAGTGAGCCTAGGTATGGTGCTACATCTACCCACATCTGGCGATTGTAGCGCCCCAGGAGCGCAAGCGCGTTTGCTGCTCTGGCGTTAATGGCCGACATCGAGGAGAACCTCTTCCCGATGTTATCAAGTTTACGGCCTTCCTTGTCCGGAGGCGCAGTCAGTGCGGCAGCCAGATTGTTGGATTTCTGCTGCGCGGCCTGTGTGATCACGGAGTCCGGTTTAGTATGGCCTGTAAGGCATGGCGGTGCCTTGTTCGGGGCCTTGTATTTCTTATCAAGTCTGGCCGGCACTGGAAGTAGAGATGAGGGGTTTTGCATTACCTTTACTCCCTGGTCCCAGATGTGTTCAATAATCGGGACTGACCGGACCGTCTTTTTGAATGGCTCCTTAAAGTCGTATAAGAAGCAGTCCTGAGGTTGTGTGGTCATTTCTATTTTGAACCTTGCTGCTGCACGTTCTATAATATTGTGAAACCCCCCGATGTCTTCTGGAGGGGAGTCCGCCTGTGCCTGGTCTGGGGAAGCTGGATGTGAGATGACGTATTTGTTCCACTCGTCATCCTGTATTTCTCCCTCTTCCTGTTGACCCTCCTCGTCTTCTTCCACTGCTTCCTCTTCGTCCGAAGATTGTTGCGGAGGCAGAGACACAGGATCTGGGGTAATCACCAGTGGAGGTGGTCTATGGCGAGGAGGGGCAGATGATACAGCTTGAGGTGGTACCATTGGAGGTGGCGGAGCAGGTGGGAACCGCTGTTTGTAGTCCGCTATAAGGAATTGGAGGTCCGTGACAATTGAAGCCGGGAGGCTCACCATAGGCTGTGAAGGAGGAGGCGAATGATATTCCTCTTGATATGGAATATCTTCCTGATCCATGTCTTCGTTGTCCGAACTCTCATGTACCTTAACAAGTAGCTGTGATGGGCTTGTTGCAGTTGGGAACATGGCGCCATCATCATAGTCCTCAGTCTCCAGTAAATTGGCCGGCGGCAGTGGCTGGACTCTGCTAGGAGACGTTGCTTCTGGCATCAGCGTATGCGTTGACATCTTGAAGTGTGTATAAATATACTTTAGCTTGGGAGAGCCTTCCGTCGACGGGCCCGTCGACGGTGAGAAACTGACGGCCACCGCAGACTTCTCTGTTGTTTTCTCCGACGATGATGTCGTAGACGGTATCGTCGTCAACTGTGTTTTCTTAGTCAACGGCAGTGTTGGCGTCTTCGTCGACGGTACTGTCGTCGACGTCTTCGTCGACGGTACTGTCGTCAACGGTTTCGTCGACGCTGGTGTCGATGTCGATGGCCTCGTCGACGAGGTGGTCGTCGACGTCGAAGGGACTTTCGTCGACGACGATGGCTTCGGCTTCGTCGACGAAGGAGCTGTCGACGACGGAGGCATCGTCGACGATCTTTTGACAGGAATAACGGATGACGTTATAGACCTACCAGACTACGACGAAGTTGAAGTAGATGTCGTCAAGGCGGTGAAGGCAGAATCTGTCGACGTAGAGATGGTGACTGTCGACGCTGTCACAGGCATGGCAGAAGACACTAGCACAGGCTTTTTGAAGGTAGTTTCCTGAAGAGAAGTCTTCACTGCCATGGTCTTTGGACGACCCTCTGAAGACTTAGGTGTCTTCTTTTGAGGAGGCATATTAGACGGACCTGGAGAAGTCTGTCTCAGCCTTTTAGAAGAGGAGTGTGAGCTCCTAAAGGAACACTCGCTCTCACCTGAGGAGACTGCTTGATCCTTGTCCTCAAGTCTCTGAAGCCACAGAAGCAGGCGTCCCTCTCTGTCTTTAAGAGTCTTGACAGAGAAAGTGTGACAGACCTTACAGTCCTTGGCAGAATGGTCAGGGTAAAGACAGTAGAGGCAGTCTTCATGTTTGTCATCTACATGCAGTCTCAGCTTCTTACACGAGGCGCAAGGTCTAAAGAGCCCTTTTTTAGGAGTGGTAGACATAGTAGACTCTAGCCCTCCTTCACAAGAGTAAATATCAAGTGAAAAATATGGATAAAATCCAGAAAAAAACAGAAACCTGAGCAGAGCTCAGTGGAGACTCCCTTAGCACGACGTGCGGTAGAAAATCTGAGGGACTAGGGCTCCTTCCAGGAAGGTTCTAGAGGGTGGTAGTAGCTGATTGGCTCCTGGCCAAAGTTTGGTCCTTTTTTACAAAAGGACTCAGATAGGTTACTAATGTGAGGCCTCTGGCCTATTAGTATATATATATGTCTTTAGGACATTACTATTTTATGTACCGGGGACTCCCATCCCGACGACGGGGAATGATTCAGGCATGTGAATCTATGAAAGATACCCATAATACTGGATAAGCATTAGTAAAGAAATGTGCAAACCAGAGTAGGATGGAGGGACGGAGGAAGGCTCACCTTACTGAAATAGATGGCGTAGCACTGCCTGTCCCACTGCTGCATCCTTCATCAGCTCTGTATCCAGGCAGTAGTGCCTAGTGAAGGTATGCGGCGACTTCCATGTTGCCGCCCTGCAGATGTCAATCACTGGCTCCACTGCAAAGAGTGCCATAGAAGTGGATATAGCCCTCGTGGAGTGGGCTCGCACCTTAGAGCGTAGAGGCAGTCCTGCCAGCTCATGACACAAGGAGATGGCTGCCGAAATCCAGCGTGAGATGCTCTGTTTTGTAAGTGGGGGACCCTTCCTAGGTCTGCTGTAGGCCACAAAAAGTTGATTCGATTTCCTAAATCCCCTTGTCTTGTCGATGTAAAATTTCAAGCATCGCTTGAGATCCAGAGAATGTAATGCCCTCTCCGCTGCTGTACTGGGATTTGGGAAGAAGGAACGCAAAACCACAGGCTCATTAAGGTGGAAATCCGACGGAACCTTTGGGATGAACTTCAGACTGGTTCTAAGGATCACCCTGTCACTTTTAAATTGCATAAAGGGATCCTGAATTGAAAGTGCCTGCAGCTCACTTACTCTCCTTGCGGAGGTGAGCGCACGAAGTAGTGCTGTTTTCCAAGAGATGTATTTCAAATCAGCTCTGTGCACCGGCTTGAATGGATGCTTCATGAGTTGATTAAGAACCACATTCAGATGCCATGTAGATGGCAACATTCTCACTGGAGGGAAAGATCTGTATAGTCCCTTCAAGAATTGTTTGATAAATCTGCTTGACCAAAGGGAAGGTCCCGCTGCAGTTCTTTTATAACGGGATATCCCAGCCAAGTGCACTTTGATTGAAGAGTGGGCTAGGCCTGCCTTCGCCAGATGTAACAGATAAGGTAGGATTTGCTCCGGCGAAGAAGAGAAGGGATGTATTCCATGATCTGCAGACCAAACACAAAACCTCTTCCATTTCAGGGAGTACCTTTTGGTGGTGCTATCTGCTCGCGCCTTGGCTAGGATGTCTCTACAATCCTGCAGAATGTTTAAATCCCGAAACTCTCGGAACTCAGGAGTCAGGCGGCTAACTTGAGAGACTTCAGATCCGGGTGTTGAATTTGCCGGCTGTGCATAGTGAGTAGAGATGAACTCTGCTTCAGACGGACTGGCGGTTCCAGGGAGGAGTAGCTCTGTGAACCAATGCTGTCTTGGCCACGTTGGGGCTATTAAGATGAGAGTACACGGCTCCACCTTCATCTTCCTGAGGACTCTGGAAAGCATCGGGAATGGCGGAAAGGTGTACGCAAAGACATTGCGTCATGCGATGGAAAATGCATTCCCTAGAGACCCTGATTGTGGATGTCAACTTGCGAAGTGTGGGCATTTGGCGTTGATCCTCGTAGCAAAGAGATCTATCTGTGGTGTGCCCCATCTCAAGAAGATTTGGCTGAGAACCTTCTGGTCCAACTCCCACTCGTGAGGCGATGATTTTTGTCTGCTCAACGAGTCGGCGAGTACATTGTCCATCCCTGGGACATATTCCGCCTTTAGGGCTACATTGTTCTTTATCAACCAGTTCCAGATTTTTTGCGACCCTCGCGAGAGTGTCAGCGAGCGTGTCCCTCCCTGCTTGTTGAGATAGTGCATTGTCGTGGTGTTGTCTGTCCTGACAAGCACTAGGGAGTTTTTGATTCTTGGTAGGAACGACTGTAGAGCCAAGAATACTGCTCTCAACTGGAGCAGATTGATGTGGAGCTCTCTCTCTGTAATTGACCACTTTCCGCTTATTTGCAGTTCCTGCAGGAGGGCTCCCCAACCTTCTTTGGAAGCGTCCGTTGTTATAACATGAGGAGCCTCTGGAAGCAAGAATGTCAAACCTCGGAATAGGTTCCGTGAAGACATCCACCATCTCAGGGCCTTGATCATCTGAGAAGTCACTCTTATGCGGTCTTCGAATGACCCTGTGCACTGGACACACTGCCTCGAGAGTGCCTCCTGCAGAGGACGCATCCGTAGGCGACAGTGAGGGATCAAAAGGATGCACAATGACATCATCCCTAAAAGGTATTTGAAGAGTCGGACTTTCAACACTCTTTTTGAGGCTACTGTAGACGGTAGCACGAGAAGCTTGTTTTGCCTTTCCTGATAGGGGAACGCTCTTGAGGAGGTCGTATTCAAGGTTGCTCCCAAAAAGTTGATAGTTTGAGATAGCCGCAGGCTTGATTTTTCCTGATTGATGGTGAGACCCAGGCAATTGAAGAGATTCAGACAGGCGTTGGAAGACCTGGCCGCGTCATCGAAGGATGAAGCCTTGATTCGCCAGTCGTCCAGATAGGGAAAGACTTGATGACGGCATTGCCTGAGATATGCCGCCACTGGGGAGAGACTTTTGGTGAAGATGCGGGGCGCAGACTTGAGTCCAAAGGGCAGGACACAGAATTGGAAATGCCTGCCGGCTACTGCGAATCTCAAGTACTTTTTGTGATTTTTGTGGATTGGTATGTGGAAGTAAGCGTCTTGTAAGTCCAATGACGCCATAAAATCCCTTTCCTCCAGAAGATGCAGAACTTCCTGGATCGTCACCATGCGAAACGACTGTTTCTTCAGAAACTTGTTGAGAGCCCTGAGATATAGGATTGGTCTCTATTTCTTTTCCTTCTTTTGGATTAAAAAGAAACGGGAATAAAATCCTTTCCCTCTTTGGGATGGTGGAACTCTCTCTATCGCTCCTTTTTGCAACATAACAGAGATTTCTTGCAGAAGCAGTCGTAGGTTTTTGTGATGCATTGTGCGAGGCGGGGTTCGTGGAGGGATGCTCATGAATTCCATAGAGTGGCCGAATTGTATTAATTGAAGGACCCACCGGTCCGTAGTTATCTTTTTCCAATTCTTTCGAAAATAGGTGATTTTTCCTCCAATTTTTAATAAGGGAAAAGAGGTTAGGACTGGCCAACTTAAGAGGTCATTGTCTTCGCCCGTTGCTTCTTCTCTGTCCTCTGCCTCGAAAGGACGACTTTCCGTACAAGGACTGCTGGCCTTGTTGTTCCTGGCGTTGTTGATACTGCGGCCTACCCTGGTTGGACGAATAAGAGGATCTGTACTGGAAACCTCCTTTGTAGGAATTTTGTCCTCTTCCTCTATTTCCTCGAAAGGACTGATTTTTATACTGAAGTGTGCCTAAGCCCCATGCAGTGTCTGTATCCTTTTTTATGCTTTGTAACGCCTCATCAATTTTGGGGCGAAATAGTAGTTGGCCGTCATAAGGCATGTCCAAAATTTTTGTCTGCACCTCAGGACGGTATGAGGTCACTTTCAACCATCCTTGTCGTCTTAAAACAGCTGCACCAGCCAGCTGCCGAAATCCTGTCAACGCAACATCCATAGCGCAGTCAATAATCTCTGATGCTGATGTTTCCCCTTCAATGAGTATTTTCTTCACCTCTTCCTTGGATGCGTCCGGTAATTCAGACAGGTATGGGGCTATGTCTGCCCACAGCTGTCTATTATAGCGTCCAATCAGCGGTAAGGCATTTGCAGCCTTGACAGTCATTGCCGACATTGATGAAAAACGCTTTCCTATGTTGTCAAGCTTTCTCCCATCCTTATCTGGAGAAGCCGATACAGGAGAAAAAGGATTTCTAGAATTATTCTGGGCCGTCTGCGTTACCACCGAATCCGGTTTAGGATGACCTGTCAGGCAGGCCGGTGCAGAATTTGGAGCTTTGTATTTTTTGTCCAATCTAGGGATTACAGGCGAAACTGAAGTGGGATTCTGCATGATCTGCTCCCCCTGTTTCCAGAGATAATCAATCATAGGGATTGTTCTCGTTGACCTCTTTAATGGCTACTTAAAATCATACAGGAAACATTCCTGTTCCTGAGACTCCATTGTAATTTGGAACCGCTTAGCGGCCCTTTCCACCACATTATGGAAACAACCTATATCAAATGGCGGCGAAGATGGCTTGAGCGCCGAGGGAAATGGCGGCGTGAGCCCGGAGCTCCGCGCCTCTTCCCCACAGGAATCCTGATAAAGGGGCTGTGGAGCCCGCGTGTGCCCCGGCGCCGATTGATAGCCCGGCGGTGACTGCTCGGGTGAGATTTGGGCAGCCGGCGACGTCGCAGACCCGAGAACGACCGCCGATCGCGGCGGCCTCTGGAGCGGTGGGGAGAAAGGCGCTGAGCAAGATGGCGGCCACGGCGATGCCTTAAGAGGCGGCGGACTGCCAGAGGAACGCACTGCCGGCGGGCAAGGTGGAGGCGCGATCGCCGGCAACGACGGACCCCACACGGCGAAGATTGCTCCTCGGAGACCGGCTGTGGTGTGCGGAGCCATCGGAAGTGGGCGGTGCGGACGTGGACTCATAACGGCCCCTTGCCGTGCAGACGAGAACCGGAGCCCCGACCCGGCCCCAGGCACCGACCGACCCAGCAGGTGAGCGGGGGCCGCCCAGAGAGGAGATCCGTGGGAAACGGTGCACGCGACAGCGCATCCTGGGCCCCCCTCGCCCTCGCAGCAGCGGCACGCACAACCTATGGGGACATAAGGAAGGGCCCCACGAGGCAGAGAAGGGCCTTTGGCGTCCGGCCCACCAAGCCGCCTCAGGGGGGAAGTGAACGATACCCCACAGTACCCAGGGGCCGGACAACGCGACGGTCGCACACACTGGGGCGCAGGGGACGGACAGCGAGGCCCCGAAGCGCTCAGGGGTGGTCCACGAGGCCGAGACCTGGGGTCGGCAAGCAGACTAGGAGAGCGAGAGCGGCGGGCCGACCACGATGGGGAAGCCAAGGACCAAGGCGGAGGAGGCGGCAACATCGAACGCAGTGGAGGGGGGCCCCGCGGAGCAGACAGACCTGCAGCGGTTGCAGGACCGAATACTGGACGCCATAACGGCCACCAGGGATGCGCTCCACAACGACATAGCGCAGGTGGCGTCGGGGCTGGGCCTACTCCGGGCGGATCATGACAAACTGAAAGACAGGGTTAAGGAGGCTGAGGTGGTGATCGGGGTCATGGCGCCGGCTCACAAGGCGATGGAGAGTAAGCTGACGGAGGCCTTGGACCGCATAAGCACCCTAGAGAGACGGGCGGAGGACGCCGAAAATAGAAATCGACGCAGCAACGTACGGATCGTAGGGGTGCCGGAGACGGAGGGGACGGGTGACGTGATTGCCTACATGGAGGAATGGCTGAAGACGGTGGTGGCGCCGGAAGGACTTTCGCCATTCTTCACGCTGGAGCGGGCCCACAGGGTCCCCTCAGGGCCACCCAAGCCCGGGTTCCCACCCAGACCGATCATAGCCAAGTTGCTACACCACAAGGACAGAGATCTGCTCCTGCGGAGGGCTCGTGAGGATGGCCCCTTCCAGATTGCGAACAGTAGAGTTACACTCTTTCCGGACTTCACCTTCGACACGCAGAAACAACGAGCCTCCTTCCTCACGATCAAAAGGGAATTGCGGACTGAAGGGATTCCCTACTCCTTGCTTTTCCCAACCAGGCTACGAGTGGTAGTGGATGATAAGGCGATCTTCTTCGCGACTTCAGCGGAAGCTTGGGACTGGTGGGAGACCTACAAGGCCGGGACTGACGGAGCCAGGGTGAGAGAAGAGCGAGAGAAAGAGCGGGAACGCTCGCCCAAGCGGCTACGGAAATCGAAGAGACTCTGGAAACGGGGACGGGGGCAGATGGGCCCATCGGCCTCTCAAACTGAGGCGGAACGACAGGCGGCGCTGCTGGAGGTGGGGAAGCTCGCCCGAGCAGAAGGTCCCGGATCTAGAGGGGCCACAGACTCGGACACACATGTATCGGCCTCTGGATCGGAGTCGGACTTGTCGGGGATACACCGCAAGGAGGGGCCGCTGGTGACACCGCAGACGGCGGACGAGATCCTCAACATATGAACTACTGTCGTTGTAGAATGGGTAATGTTTGGGGAACCGGGAGGGGGGATCGCTGCCTCCGCACATAGTAGGGGGCCGGGGCACATGGCGGGGCTCAGGGCAGAAGGACCATGTGGAACTGGGGAGGGAGTGTGGAGATGGGCGGCGCAGCCTCCCTCTGGACAAGGCCGTGCTCCGTAGGCCCTTAAGGCACCCACAGCTACGGCTGTGTAGTTGAGACCTGGGTCATCAGGTACGGGAGTTTGGATGGGGACTGGTATTTCGATATTGGGGCCTGTTCTGGGGGAGGGGGGGGGGTTCCACAGTTGGGGATTGTTTGCTTTTTTTTTTTTTTGATATTGTTGACCCTGGGTATACCATGGGCAGGGCTGTTGGGGAGTTTTGTTTCTTGCAGAGGGGGCACCATCACCGCCAACGGGCTGGACCTGGAGGGAGGGTTTCGACCAGATCACTGGGATAATGGCTAATGTAAATGGTTTGACTTGTATTACCTGGAATGTCCGGGGCCTACACACTATGCAACGCAGACACAAAGTACATGCCTATTTGGTACGGAGGGGAGTACACATCGCGCTGCTGCAGGAGACGCATCTCACAAAGCGGGAGGGGGAGGCCCTACAAAGGAGATGGCGGGGACAGGTTTATCACACCAACTATTCGGCCTATGCGCGAGGGGTGCTCATATGGATTAGGGCAGGCACGCCTTTCCAACTCACACGTCAATGGGTTGACCAGGAAGGGAGATATGTGGTGGTGGAGGGGAAGCTTGAAGGTAGGGATGTAGTACTGGCTAGCATCTATGCCCCAAACACGGACCAATTAGCTTTCTTAGCTACACTATCAGGGACGCTGGCCCACTCCCTTGCGGGCCCGGTCCTGCTGGGGGGTGACTTTAACTCCATTGCCGACCCCTTGCTGGACAGGTCTCACCCCCCCCCCCTTCGAGACTCCCCGGTTCACAGGCTCTCCAGGGGTAGGAGGGATTGGCAGGAGAGCTGGGAACTCGTAGACGTTTGGAGAGGGCAACACCCGACTGATCGGGATTACTCATTCTTCTCAGGTCTCCATGACTTGCATGTCCGTTTGGACACCATACTTTGCTCCCGGGAGGTGCTACCATGCGTCACTGGCTCAGAGTACCTGTCGAGGACAATCTCAGACCACAACCCGCTCCTGATCCGGCTGGCGTGGGTGGCGGAGAAGCCCAGGGTTCCGCTCTGGAAACTGCGGCCTGAGACTCTGGAGGACCCCCTCTTCGGGGAGGCCCTAGCGGAAGGCATGACCTCGTACTTCGTGGAGAATGAAGGGACAGCAACATCAAGGGCGACGGAGTGGGATGCCTTCAAGGTAGTGGTGAGGGGTATCTGTATTAGAGATTATGTAGGCGTGCGGAAGGTACTGCTGGGCGATTTGGCGAAGGCGGATGCTGGATTGAGGGAGGCGGAGAGGAGGCGGCCTGGCCGGCCGGAACTACAGGAATCTCTCTGTTTGGCCAGAGAGGCGGTAGCCGTCGAGGTGGAGAGGCTGCGAGCCTTTGACTACAAGTGCTATGTGTTACGCTCCCACGTTGATGGCGATAAGGTGGGCACCCTCCTAGTGTGGCTCTCGAACCCCTCCAGGCGGTGCGCTCCCATACTCCAGCTGCGAGATATGATGGGCGTGGTACATCAAACTCAACTAGGCATAGTCAACGTTTTCCAGAAATATTACGAGGGCCTGTATAAGAGTGCCCCGGGAGACAGGGCGGGCCTGGTGGGTCCCTTCCTGGCTAATTTGCCCTTAGCCCAGATAGAGGCTGAGCAGGCGAAGGACTTGGGGTCGGACATTGACGTGGGTGAGATACGGTCAGCGGTAAGGCGCATGGCGAGGAACAAATCGCCGGGGATAGACGGACTCCCCATAGAGTTCTATAACAGATATCTAGACATACTGGCTCCGCGACTCCTGACTGTTTATAAGGAGGCCAAGGCGTCGGGTCGGCTACCGCAGTCGATGAGGGAGGCATTAGTGGTCCCACTGCTGAAGCCCGGCAGGGAGGGTGATGACCCTGCGTCGTATAGACCGCTCTCTATGCTCACCGCAGACTATAAAATCCTGAGTTCCATTCTAGCGGCGAGACTCCTGCCTCACATGGCGGGGCTTGTGCATGACGACCAAAACGGTTTCATACCGAAACGCAACACCACGGCTAATATCAGACGGCTCATCCGTATCATGGACGGGCTGACCGAGGGGACAGGGACGGAGCTGGTCCTATCGGTTGATATTGAAAAGGCCTTCGACAGCCTCGAGTGGGACTACCTCTATGCTGTCATGGAGCGTTTCGGCCTGGGAGCTGGCTATAGCCACTGGACTAAGGTCCTTTACGCGGAAGCAATTGCGAGAGTAAGGGTAGGACCAGCGGTGTCCCTCCGATACCCGGTGGAGCGGGGCACTCGACAGGGCTGCTCCCTGTCACCGCTCCTTTTTGCACTGGCTATTGAGCCGCTAGCGGCTGCGGCCCGAACGGGACGGCACACCCGCGGAGTACGGACCCGTGACGGACACCATTTCATCTCGCTGTATGCCGATGACTTATTACTATTCCTCTGCGACGGCGGTGAAGACCTACGGAGGGCGGAAGCTCTACTTGAGAGCTTCGGAGAGATATCAGGCCTGCGGGTCAACTGGCCCAAGACAAGCTTGTTCCCGCTGCTGGAGGGCGCTGCCCAGCCTCAGCACCAGTCGGAGGCGACTTGGAACCCTACCTGCATGAAATACCTGGGGGTCCACATCTACCATAAGCCGGAAGACTTACTTGAGGGCAACCTGGGACGATGTGTGCGCGGACTGAAGGGCTGTATGTCCTTCTGGTCCACATTACCACTATCGGTAGCGGGCCGGATTTCCCTACTAAAGATGGTAGTCCTGCCGAGATTACTGTACTATTTCCGGACGCTCCCAATCTGGATACCTGGCTCCTTCTTTAAGCTCCTTAAATCTCAGATCACATCGTTCATTTGGGGAGCGGGACGATGCAGAGTAACGCTGGCTACGCTCACTCGCCCGAAAGATGAGGGGGGTTTGGCGGTGCCAGACTTTGAGCTCTATTACCTAGCGGCCCAATTACAGGTCTTCACGCAGGAGGTAGCGAGGGTATTTCGGGGCCCTGAGGACGAAAGTTCGCGGGGAACGCCCAGGCACGTCCTAGCGTACATAACCCTCCAGCAGCAGCTGGACAGTCGGGACTTGTCGCTGGAACAGCGCACGTACCGTCAATGCTGGAACCGGACCCAGAAGAGAGCGGGTACCCAGCGCCCTTACGCGCCTGAGATACCACTGGCCATGCTGACGGCACTACCACACGGCGGCGACTGGTCGAGCCTGCAGGAATGGGAGGAAGCGGGAATACAGGTAGTTGGGGACCTCTTTGAAAGTGGTGCACTGCTCCCGTTCCAGGAGTTAATAGACCGCTTCGGTATCCCGAGAGGGGGATTTCTGCTGCACGCAGCGGTAACCAGGGCGATGCACGCCCATTGGGGCACGGGGCTTGGGGAACCCGAGACGGCAGCGGCGTGCCAGTACACCATGATGGCGGCGGGCACGATTAAGGCGGTCACATGCCTGTATAATCGAATGGTTAGGGAGAATATCCCTCCCCTCACATCCCTGAAAACCAAATGGGAGGCGGATCTGAATAGGGACATACCGGACACGACCTGGGCATAACTCGTCCGTAGGGCTCGCAACAGCACAAGGAACGCCAGGTTCCAGCTGATCCACTACTATGTATTGCACAGGGCGTACATGACCCCAGGTAGGATCAGGCGGTATTTTGGCGATGACACAGCGACCTGCCCCCGGTGCCCGGAGGAGGGGGCTGAGTTAGTACACATGCTATGGGCGTGCCCGGCCCTACGGGACTTTTGGCAGGAAGTAGGGGAGGTACTGAATGAGGTGACTGAACGATCGATAGAGTACGGACCGGCCGAATGTCTTTTGCACTGGTTTCCCCATACCCCCAAAAATAAGCTCACGAGTAAGTTCATCGACATGGGGCTGATGGTAGCTAAGAGAGAGATCACCAAGAATTGGAAGGCGAGGCTGGGGCCTACTCCACGGAGGTGGCGGCTGGAGTTTCTGAAATGGGCCACGGCTGACAGCACACATAGATACCAACTTGCGCGCAGGACCCCTCACCAGACAGCGGCTGACACTGCGACCGCATGGGAAGTAATGGTGCAGGCACTCAGGGATAGCGAAGCTGACGCAGAGGAGGAGACTCCCGGGGTGGAGGGCACGGAGGAGGCGAGTTGAGGCCCCAGGAACAGCGGGAACGTGGAGAGCATGAAGCTAGCAACCCAGGGATAGTAATAGCGTGGCCTTAGGCGGGTGATGGTGCGCGGGATGGGATGGGGGGGAGTTTATGGGTTAGCGCAGGGGAGGGGAGTTGGGGACTAGCGCGTAGTTTAGTAGGACTATAAAAGTAGACATACACCTAATCCGGACACTAACCACTCCTCTGTATGGAACGTCAGGCATGGATGTGCAGAGGCTTCGACGCCGCCCAACCCCCGGGTTGTGGGCCGGACGGCTGTGTACTGATTGAAGGAATGTATTATATATCTGCTGACACTTATGATGCTACTGCAATGTGTGTATTGGCCTGTACAGGTATGTCTACAATAAAAATTATTTAAAAAAAAAAAAAAATCAAATGGCGGCGAATTTGATGAAGCAGGTTCTGGAGATGCTGGTGAAGCTGTGACATAATTCTCCCAGTCATTATTAACGGATTGGTCATCCTGCAGTTCTCCTTCCTCTTGCTGTTCCTCCTGCTCTTCCTCCTCTTCTTCGCCCTCCGAAGATTGAGGACATGGTACATCCACCTGTTCCTTCTGAATGACTAGGGGCGGGGGTCTTGGTCTCGGCGATGGAGCCGTTGCAGGAGCTTGAGGTTCAAGAGATTCTGGGAACCTCTGCTTGTAGTCTTCTATAAGGTATCTTAGAATCGTACAAAAAACAATAAAAAACTTGACGGTCTACAGTTCAGCTGAGTCTTAAATGTTCTCACCGGGAGCAATCAAAACTGGACATGCCCTGAGCCAGCCTCACAGTAGTCAAGAGACACTACTGATGTAGTCAAAGTCCTATCAGCCCACCCTCGTGGCGGAGCATCATCATTTAGGACATCTGAAACCTGGATGGTGTCTCCGTGCCTTGATGTATTGGCTGGATGACATGTGCCCAAGGTTCCAAGAGTGGTAGTGTCCTCGCCCCTAGCGATGCTGGTACAGTGCAGTACAGTGAATAAAGTGAGTGATATTAAAATGACTATCGAGGCAAAAATATATTTTATTGAGTATTCACCTAGACGTCAGGTTAAAAAGAGTGAAAGAACAGTGTGAAAAAATCACTGTATTCTTTGCTTAGTGGTCAAACAGGCCAACATGTTTCTGCCTTGTGGTGAAAAGTCCACCGGCATTCTTCAGGGCCAATGCTGTAATAATGCTACTGCAAAGTTATACTCAAACTTGAGGTGCAAAACAAATTAATGTGCAAATAAATGTTATAACTGGTATCGTCAATTGGACGATCCTACTGTATCCTTGTAAACTCTGTGGTAAATGGAGGATACCATCCCTGTGAAAAAAGAAAGAAACAGAGAAACACACCCACTCAATATTCTGTCGATGTGCATGTCCAGTACCAGGAAACATCCAGGTCCTGGACCCAGTTATAACGGCATTCAGTGAGAATCAGAAAGACTCAGCTCGGCCAATCATACATTAGATGGCCAACAGTATAGAAATATCGGTTGCCTCAGGACTACGCCGAGAGGTACCGACGGAGAGGTGAGTGTGGTGCGGGGTGTAATGACCATGAGCATTTAATTAGTCTTTTCTTCCCCTGTGGGTCCCTGAGGGTTAGGGGAACTGATTTTCTCTATATCTAGACCTCGACATTGTCTGACTTACAAAACAGCCAAGTGTTGGCTGCCCCTGATTAGTTGTTGAGACACTAGTCCCTCCAGAATGTATCAAGACAATGACAAGGAGCTTACTTGACCATCAAGCAGCATAGAGGGCATGGCTTTCTCCCTCAGTCAGGGTCTTAGAATTTAATTACATTTTCAAGTCAGGATAACAAAGATAGACATTTGAGTGTTATCTCCACGTTATTTTGCAGGATTGATCATGGTCCTGCTCTGCCAGTATTATATAGAGCTTTTTGTACCTAGTATCGGATGCTACACTTACCTTTGTTGCCACGGCAAAGTGATCATTGTGGGCAGATTACAATCAAGTTATATGCACATAGTAATATATACCAATGGTATAAGACACCTATGAGGTTTCTTAATGTGTCTTTTATATGTATTTCCTGTGCACAGAGCGGGGCCTCATCCTCCGAGTCGTTGCCGAGTGAGGTGAGGCTATACTCCCACAACTTGTTGGGTAAGTGAATTCGTTGATTAATTTCTATAATCATATGATGATGGTTGACCCTCTGGGCAACCGATATTTCTATACTGTTGGCCATATGTATGATTGGCCGAGCTGAGTCTCTGATTCTCACTGAATGCCGTTATAACTGGGTCCAGGACCCGGATGTTTCCTGGTACTGAACATGCACATCGACAGAATATTGAGTGGGTGTGTTTCTCTGTTTCTTTCTTTTTTCACAGGGATGGTATCCTCCATTTACCACAGAGTTTACAAGGATACAGTAGGATCGTCCAATTGACGATACCAGTTATAACATTTATTTGCACATTAATTTGTTTTGCACCTCAAGTTTGAGTATAACTTTGCAGTAGCATTATTACAGCATTGGCCCTGAAGAATGCCGGTGGACTTTTCACCACAAGGCAGAAACATGTTGGCCTGTTTGACCACTAAGCAAAGAATACAGTGATTTTTTCACACTGTTCTTTCACTCTTTTTAACCTGACGTCTAGGTGAATACTCAATAAAATATATTTTTGCCTCGATAGTCATTTTAATATCACTCACTTTATTCACTGCACTGCACTGTACCAGCACCGCCAGGGGCGAGGACACTACCACTCTTGGAACCTTGGGCACATGTCATCCAGCCAATACATCAAGGCACGGAGACACCATCCAGGTTTCAGATGTCCTAAATGATGATGCTCCGCCACGAGGGTGGGCTGATAGGACTTTGACTACATCAGTAGTGTCTCTTGACTACTGTGAGGCTGGCTCAGGGCATGTCCAGTTTTGATTGCTCCCGGTGAGAACATTTAAGACTCAGCTGAACTGTAGACCGTCAAGTTTTTTATTGTTTTTTGTAGTCTGAGTAGGGGTTTTGACTCTGATGGTCTTTAAACTATTTACCCTTGACCCTCCTTTGAAACTTGGTATTTTCTATCTTAGAATCGTAACCAGGGATGCTGGCAGGCAGACCATAGGTGTAGGTAGTAGACGGACCACCTGCGCCTCAACTTCCTCCTAATCAGAGCTTTGGCATTTGACATTTAGCTCTGATGGGCTAGTCACCAATTGGAATATATCATCCCAATAGTCAGAATCTTCATCTTGAAGTAGACGTGCTGGTGGTAATAGCTGCACACGGCTAGGGGAAGTTAGCTCTGGCGTTAGCGTCTTCCTGGTAATCTTCAGACACACGAAGCTGACTGAAAGTCAGAATCCATCACCGTCGACGGTGAGATCGTCGATGGAGTAGGGACGACAGCCGTCGTCATCGACGATGTTGCCGTCGACGGTATAGATGTTTCCGTCGTCGACGGTGTCTTCGTCGCCGGTGCCTTCGTCGCCGGTGCCCTCGTCGACGGTGCCCTCGTCGACTGTGTCTTCGTCGACGGCGACGAAGTCGACGGTGATGATCTCGTCGTCGATGTTGATGTCGACAAGGCTATCGTCGACAGGATCTTGGTCGTCGACGAAGATCTTTTTATTACAATCGTCGACGATACAGCCTTACCCGCCGTCGACGATGGGGTAGTTGTCGTCGATGATGATAATGACGACGACGCTGTCGTTGTCGAGACTGTCGTCGTCGACGTAGATGCATAAGCAGGAGATAAAAACAAGTTACTTACCTGTAACTACAGTTATCCAGTATTGGTATCTTTCATAGATTCACATGCCAGAATCATTCCCTGTCATCGAGGCGGGAGTCCCACGGTAAAAATATATACAATAGCAGTGCCTAAAAATTTCTTGTAGTAGGCTGGAAAAGACTAAAAGACCTAACTAGGCCCAAAACCTAGCAGCCTATCTACCTCATTATGTAAAAAGACCTGAAATAGTAGCCTCGGCCAATCAGCTGTCCTCACCCTCTAGAACCTTCCCAGCCCAGGCAGTTCTCCTCAGATTTTCCCAGCACAAGTGAGAAGTAAGCATCCATAAAAAAGAACTGCCCTGCCGGGGAGGAGGGTGGGTGCATGTGAATCTATGAAAGATACCAATACTGGATAACTGTAGTTATAGGTAAGTAACTTGTTTTCTTATCCAGTATTGGGGTATCTTTCATAGATTCACATGCCTGAATCAGAGTAGCAAGCAGTGACATCATGTCTGTCGTTAGAGGAAGGTGGGAGACAAAATAAAACGTATCCATCCCCACACAACCTGGAAGGTTATGGAGCACAAGCATGTTTACATAACATATGCATTAAAAACCTTCATATAGTACATTAAAGACTAGGACAGCATTTGAAAAGATTAGAACATTATAATGAAATACGTATGCTTAAAACAGTCAAATTATGAAGAAAAAGACTATAAAAAGTCTAACCTTAGTGAAGGAGATGCCGCAGCACCTCTTCCCCAACCGCTGCGTCATCATGAGTTGCCGACTGCAGACAGTAGTGCTTCGTAAAAGTGTGAACACTTTTCCACGCAGCAGCTCGGCAAATGTTCTCCAGCGTCACTCCAGCGAAAAGGTCCGTCGACGCTGACATCGTTCTGGTGGAATGTGCTTTAACCTTTCTTGTTAAAGGTTTGTTAGCCTTTTCGTGACAGAAGAGAATTGTAGGTGACAACCATCTAGCTATAGTCGCCTTTGTTACAGCTTGACCCAGGCGGCTTGACCATAAGCAACAAAAAGCTGACTAGATTTGCATATGTCCTTTGTTTTTTGAAGAAAAAACGTAAGGCACCGTTTCACATCCAAGGAATGCAATACCTTTTCTGCCGGAGTTTTAGGATCCGGTAAAAAAGTTTTGAGCTTGACAGGCTGATTGATGTGGAATTGGGTCGGCACCTTTGGGATGAACTTTGGATTAGTTCTAAGCGTCACAAAGTCTCTAGAGAATTGTAAGAAAGGATGTGTAATCGTGAAGGCTTGTATCTCACTGACTCTGCGAGCTGAAGTCAGAGCTAGTAAAATAGCCACTTTCCAAGTTAAAAACTTCAGCTCCGCCCTGTGAATAGGTTCAAAAGGCCTCTTTAACAGTTGGGACAGAACAATATTGAGGTCCCACTCCGGAGGGGGGGGCCGAACTGGAGGAAAAGCTCGGAATAACCCTTTAAGGAATTGTTTGATCAATGATGATGAACATAATGATGGTTTGTTGGAACTCTTCCTGAATCTGGATATTGCCGCCAGATGTACCTTAATGGACGAGAAAACCAGACCTGCTTTAGCTAAAGGCAGTAGATAAGGAAGAATGTCCTCAGGTGGAGCTTGGAGTGGATGAACATTATTTTCTCCACACCAGGAACAGAATCGCTTCCACTTAAAACGATATGTCTTGATGGTACTTTGCGCACGGGCTTGTGATAAAATCGCCCTGCAATCTGAGGAGATGTTATGATCCTTGAACTCTAGGAAGTCAGGAGCCAGGCGTGCAAGTGCAGCGATTGAGGGTCCGGGTGTCGGATCTGGCCTCCTTCTCTCGTTAACATCGACACTGTCGTCTTGAGACAAAGTGGAGGCTGCTGAGAGAGCTGAAGGAGTTCTTGAAACCAAAACTGTCTTGGCCAACGGGGAGCAATGAGGATGGGAGTGCAATCTTTTGCAGTATCTTCGGAATGAGCGGGATCGGAGGATAAGCGTATGCAAATATTCCGGACCATCTCATTAAAAGGGCATTTCCCCTTGATCCCTGTTGAGGAAACCTGCTGGCGTAAAACAGGCATTTTGCGGTTCTGCAGGGTGGCAAACAGATCCAGAGTTGGTGTTCCCCATGTTTGAAAGATTCTCTCCATTTGATGTTGCTCGAGTTCCCATTCGTGACAGCCTGTAAAAGTCCTGCTGAGGTTGTCGGCTAGAGAGTTCTGGACACCTTGCACATGTTCTGCTCTGAGGGATATGCTGTGGTGTATGACCCACTCCCACATCTCCTGAGCTTCCAGCGAGAGGGAGAGAGATTTTGTTCCCCCTTGTTTGTTTATATAATACATGCTGGTGGTATTGTCCGTGCACACCAGGACTGACTAATTCAAAATCCGTGGAAGGAAGGCTTGCAGGGACAGAAAGATGGCTCTCAGCTCCGGGCTGTTGATATGTTTCTGCTGATACTGATGAGACCACCGTCCTTGAATCTGAAGGTCCTGGAGGTGACCTCCCCAACCTTCCATTGAGGGATCTGTTGTCAGGGTGAACTCTGGTATGTCGTAGAGAAATGTGAGGCCTGGTGACAAATTGTGTTTCTTCGACCACCAAAGAAGGGCCTGCCTCATCTTGCATGTTACTTTTATGCGGTCGTCGAACGACCCGTCCGCTTGGTTCCACTGCCGATGTAATTCTTCCTGCAGTGGCCTCATTCTGAGTCTCGCCATGGGGATGAGACTGATTGCAGATGAGCACATCCATAGAAGGGAAGCAAATGTTCGGACCGAAAGAGACCTTCTTGCAAATATTTGTTTTGCCAGGTTTAACAGTTTGGTTTGCCGCTATTGAGTCAAGAACGCCTTGCACTGGCATGTGTCCAATACCGCTCCCAGAAAGGTTAATTCCTGCCGGGGTTGGAGCTGAGATTTGTTTGCATTGAGGGTCAGTCCCAGATTGGAGAACAGAGAGAGGGAACTCTTGACCGCTTCCTTTGTAGAGTTCTTCGATGGTCCTTTTAGGAGCCAGTCGTCGAGGTACGGGAAAACTTGCATTCCCTGTGATCTCAGCATGGCCGCTACCGGGGCTAAACACTTGGTAAATATCCTTGGTGCTGATTTCAGGCCGAATGGGAGCACCTTGAATTGAAAGTGGACGCCAGCCACTGCAAACCTCAGGTATATGCGATATTTTGGATGAATAGGGATGTGGAAGTAGGCGTCTTCCAGGTCCAGAGAAGCCATAAAGTCCCCTTTGTTGAGACAATTCAGAATATCTGTTAGTGTTACCATGCGAAAGCTCTGTTTCTTCAGATATTTGTTGAGCTTGCGCAGATCCAAAATTGGCCGCCACTCTCCTGAATTTTTCTCTACGAGGAAAAAGCGAGAATAAAATCCTTTCTCTTTCTGAGTGGAGGGAACTCGTTCTATCGCATTCTTGTGTAGCATCTTTAAGGCCTCTTTGAACAATAAGTGACGACGAGGGGGAGGGGGACCCCTGGCCGGCACTGTTGGTGGTTTTTGCAAAAACCCCAGAGTGTGTCCATTTCTGACAAGATCCAGGACCCACTGATCCGAAGTTATGCTCCGCCACTGTTGGTAAAAGGCGGAAATCTTGGCGCCCACGGGCAGGGGAGGATGAATGATTGACATCCGGCAAAGCTCATTGGCGCTTGTTGGAATCACCCCCTTGATTGTTTGAGCGCCGTTTCCCTCCCTGACGAGAGAAACTACCAGAGGCAGGCTGTCTGTAGGGTGATTGATAGTACGGTTGCTTGTACTGAGACAGGTACTGTCGATTTTGCTGGTTGGAATAATTTCCCCTGGAGGAGTAACCACGGCCACTTGCTCCGCTAAAGGATCCTCTCCTGTATTGTAGGGTACCTAGTGATTTGGCAGTGTCCGTATCCGTTTTGATAGCCAGCAAAGCATCATCAATGTGTTTGCCAAAGAGCGAGTCCCCATCGTACGCCATGTACAAAATCTTCGTTTGGACCTCAGTTCTGAAGGAGGTAGCTTTGAGCCAACCCTGACGCCTGAGGACTGCTGCTCCCGCCAATTGCCTAAAGTTTGTGTTAGATATATCAAGGGCGCAATCAATGATCTCCGATGCCGCCCTTTCACCCTCAAGCACGATTTTGCGCGCCTTCTGTTGGCGATCCTCCGGGATCAGATTGAGGAATTCTGACAGATCTGACCAAATTTGTTTGTCATAACGAGCCAGAATTGCTAACGAATTAGCTGCTTTAACGGAGGCTGCTGCGTTTGCAGAGAACTTTTTCCCTATTGCATCCAGTCTCTTGCCTTCCTTGTCAGGTGGCGTTGAAATCGGAGCTGAAGGGTTCTTGGACCTCTGTTGTGCCGCTTGAGATATGACAGAGTCCGGCCGAGTGTGTCCTATTAAACAAGATGGAGTATCAAGTGGCGCGCGATACTTCCTCTCAATTCTTGGATGGACTGCCGGAATGGAAGCGGGTGTTTTCATGATGTTGAGGCCCTCCTTCCATATGTAGTCACTAATTGGGATACCCTGGTAACCTTCCGATAATCCTCCTTAAAGTCATGCAAAAAGCAGTCAGACTGCTCCACTGTGACAGGCAATTCAAACCTGGTAGCCGCACGTTGCATAACGCTATGGAATCCGCCAATATCCTCAGGCGGAGAATCTGACGGGCGTGGTGTAGGCGGTAAAGGTATGGGAATGACATAATCATCCCACGGATCCGTAGGTGTAACATCTGGCAACTCGCCTTCTTCCCTGCCATCATCCTCTTCAGGAGAAGAGGTATCCGTGTCACCTTGGGGTGTAGGGTTTGCATCCTGCCTTGGCGACAAAGGAGCTTGCGGCGAAGGAGGCCTTGGCATCTCAACTGGCACAGGCGGCACAAATGGTGCAACTGGAGTTGGAGGAAATCTCTGGCGATAGTCTGCCAACATGCTTGTAAGTCTTGTATCAAAGTGGGTGGCAGATGGCTTGAGTCCTCCGAACGTGGAGGTCTTGTATGGTGCGAATGATATGGCGCTGACAAGTCCACGTGGCCATAATGCTCTTGCTCATCATCCTCCTCCTCCTCTTGATACTTAATGTTCAATTGTGAAGGGTGACGGGCAACCCCAAAAGGGCCTTCATCCTTTTCTTCGTCATCAGAATCATCCTCCACATATGTCTATAAAATGTGAGATGGTAAAAGTGGAGAAATGTGAGAGTAGTCCTGTCTTTGATAAGTTTTCATTTGGAAACGGGTATACTGCACTCTCGTTGGAGGTGTGTTGAGCAACAGTTGAGCTGATGCTATTGCTTTTGTAGAAGACCATGACGACGAGCTTGTTATAGAATGCAGTGTCGTCACTGGAATTGCCGTCGACGGGACTGTCGATGGTTTTACCATCGACGGAGCTGTTGTCGACGGTACTGTTGACAGTGATGTCGTCGACGAGGCTGTCGACGGAGTCTTCGTCAACGAATCCTTCGTCGAGGGTGTCTTCGTCGACGAATCCTTCGTCGACGAGGCCGTCGATGGTGTCTTTGTAGACGAATCCTTTGTCGACGAGGCAGTCGATGGTGTCTTCATCGATGGAACAGCCGTCGACGGGCTTGATGTTTTCGTCGACGGGGTCTTCGTCGACGTGGCTGAAGGGATCTTCGTCGACGGAGCCGTCGTCGGCGGGATAGTCGACTATGATGTCAACGGCAATTGGCTTTTCGTCGACGAAGGCTTTTTAGACGACAACAACATTTTTGCAGACACCAAAGGAGAAGAAATAGCTGAAGTGGTGACCGTTGCAGAAGAAGTTGAAGAGGTAGAAGTCAAAGTAGTAGTATGAGGAGACACCAGAGAAACAGTCTTAGTCTGGGCTGTACTCACAGTGGACGGTCTTGATGGAGACAAGGTACTCCTTGAGGGTTCTGAGGCTCTCTGAGAGGGTTTATATTTTTTCTTCCTCTCAGGAGAAGAGCTCTCTCTGGATCTGGCTCTCTTGCTGGAGGTAGAGGCCTTGTCCTCATCATCTGTGGAAGATGATTTTAACCATAAAAGAACCCTTGCCTCTCTATCCCTGATAGTTTTAGTAGGGAAGGTACGGCAAATTCTACAATCCTTCACAACATGTGAGAGGTGTAGACAATAGATGCAGTCGGAGTGCTGGTCATCCACATGGACCCTCTTCTTATTACAGGTTCCACAAACCTTGAAAAGAGCCTTCTTTTCAGACATTTTGAAGAAAAGAGACAAAAACTGAGTAGGCACTCAGGGAGACTCCCTTACACACGAAGTGCGGAGAAAATCTGAGGAGAACTGCCGGGGCTGGGAAGGTTCTAGAGGGTGAGGATAGCTGATTGGCTGAGGCTACTATTTCAGGTCTTTTTACATAATGAGGTAGACAGGCTGCTAAGTTTTGGGCCTAGTTAGGCCTTTTAGTCTTTTCCAGCCTACTACAAGAAATTTTGAGGCACTGCTATTGTATATATTTTTACCGTGAGACTCCCGCCTCGACGACGGGGAATGATTCAGGCATGTGAATCTATGAAAGATACCCCAATACTGGATAAACTGCTTTCTTCATCCCAGATGATGCCGTCGACGATGCCGTCATCGTCGACGGTGCAGGCTTCTTAAAGGTGTGAACCTCCTTTTCTGAAGCTGTTTTTGCCTTGACCTCTGAAGACTTTTTAGCTGCCTTCTTTTGAGGAGTATCCAAGGGGCCAGGGGAAGCTACCCTAGGCCTTCTGAGAGACACTTTTGAGGAGATTGAAGACCCCTCACTTTCCTCAGAGGAATCCAGATTATCTCTATCCTTAAGCCTTTGGAGCCAGATCAAAAGGCGTCCTTCTCGGTCTTTTAGAGTCTTAGTAGAAAAGGTTCTACATACCTCAAAGTCCTTAGCCACGTGATCTGGGTATAGACAGTACAGACAGTCCTTATGTTGGTCATCCACGTATAACCTCTTTTTTCCACATGAGGTACAAGCTCTGAAGAGACCCTTCTTTGGAGCATCAGCCATATTAACTATCTTTCTGAAGAGAAAAACAGGAAATAATATCCTAAAAACTGCTGAAAATGCTGTAAATCAACACACCTGAGCAGAGCTCAGGGGAGACTCCCTTAGCACAACGTGCAGTAGAAAATCTGAGGGACTGAAGATCCTGCCAGGAAGGTTCTAGAGGGAGGGGAAAGCTGATTGGCTCTTTTCTAGAGTTTAGTCCTTTTCACAAAAGGACCTAGATATCTTACAAAGTGAGGCCTTATGGCCTACTATTCTCTATATGTCTATGGGACATTACTTATTTAATTACCGGGGACTCCCATCTCGACAACGGGGAATGATTCAGACATGTGAATCTATGAAAGAAACCTATAATACTGGCTAAGGTATACTATACTATAAATTACACTGTTTTAGGGTATGGTATTATACACATTCACAAATCTACCATCTCTACATGAATACATTAGGATCCTGATGAAATGCTGTGATCCTTTGGATAAACAAAGGCATGAAACATGTTGACACTTTTGTTTTTCAACACACACTAACTAGGGCCTGAGAGGTTTATTATACCATGCTCCTGACTTTCTGTTTTTAATCATAACAAAGAAACACAGTGAATAAAGAATATTTGGGATTCCTCTAGTTATTTTTATTGACACACACTCCCTCCACTTCTACTCAGACTCCTTCACCACACATCCCACCACTCCACTCAACTCACATCGGTAAAAAAGAGAAGACCTCCGGCAAAGAGCCCCCGCGTTGTCCCATTGGCATTGCAGCACCGGCCCAATGAGGAGCTGCCCAATGATGAAGCATGACACCCCCTGGGTGTGTGAGGGCCCTTGTTCATAAAATGAGAAACCCTCCTTCGGTAAAAACCTAGAACTTTCTTTCCGCCCCCTAGGAACTGCACACCTCTTGTTTTACAAATCTAACCTAGGGGCACATTATGCAGGACCTGCCTTAAGTCCCGGTCCCTCCAGTTTCCTTGTCACGACTGCGGCAACTCCATTCTGAAAGCAGGATATACCTCTTGGAGGCCTGTAGTCTAGATGTATGCTGACAATGTTACTGTATATGTTAAAAAGCCCAAAGTCAATTTGGCACTGATACAAGTGTGTTCCCCAGATTTGGTGAACTTTAATCGGTCCAAATCTGTACTTTTCCCCATGACCCAGGCACATCGCGGTTTGACAGACTTCCCACTGCTGTATCTCTGCAGTTAAAAACTTGTAGATATGTGTAAGTAAGGACAAGGAAGAGATATGGCAGGAGAATTATCGTAGGGCAGCTACCTGGTTGGAAGAACGGATCCCAGGTGTACTAGAATGCCTTTGTCTATGGCTGGTTGAATTACCATAGCTAAAATGGGCATACTGTCCACGTTCCTTTATGTCTTTATAAATATCCCTCTGCAGCTAACAAGATCCTTCTTTGACTGCCTTAAGTCTCTGCTGATCGTTTTGATTTGGGGTGCACAAACCACGACTGGCATGGGAGGTGGTAACTTTTCCATTTGAACAGGGTTTGAACAGGGGGGAATGCATGCTGCTTATTTGGAACATTAATATTATTGTGCACAGGCACAGTTTATCCATCACTGGGTTCATATTTCGCCTTTCCTGTTTTTATCACATGGCCTGCACTGTGTAACACATCCCAGTGAGATTGACATGGTGAGATGTTCCGTGTGGGCATGGAATTGGCTACATCGAAGAGCTCGACTGCCTATTTTATACTCCAGCCGCTTGTGCCTGGCAGAAAACCCGACCTTATCCCTCACATTGGATGAATCTATCTGTCTGCAGCTAAGGGTCAGGATAAAAGGAGGTGGTGGGAATCTGTACCTGACAGTACATTCATCATGCTATGTGACCTACAAATTGTCACTGACTGCATGCCACTGGATATATTTCTTTATTATCAACTGCACAGCACTAATAGGAGCAGGAGCCTGCTAGTCTTCAGGTTCTGGATTTCAAACTGAGCTCACAGTCACACAGGAGATTGATTACATGGCTCTATGCCACTAAGTAGGACAAAGCACCTGTTGTTGAATCTAAAGTGCTTTTTGACTGGCAGAGGAAGTTTGGTATGGATATTCCAGACCAACAATAGACATACTACTGCGCCCAAACTGGTACCCAGTCCCCTAACTCTCACACAAATTACCTTTTTGTTTAGACTGTACCGAACTCCTGTCCAGCTACTCAGAATGGGCTTTGAGGACAATGCTAGATGTAAGAGATGGTGTGAAAGTGATGCCGCTTTTTGCACTTAGTCTGGTGGTGCCCGGACATTGCTGACTATTGGGCCTTGAATGAATAGAGGAGGTAACCAATGTCAGACTGACCAGGCATCTTATGGTGGCCTTTCTGGTCTTCTTGAAGGAGGCCCCAACTAGTATACGAAAACTCACGGCCATGATGCTACTGTTGGTGAAAAGACAGGTGGCAATGCATTGGGGATGCAGTGCCACTCCTGTGTTGGATGTTGGAAAAAAGATACTGCATACTGTCAGGTACAACTGGAATACTAGTCCTTAATGCCTGTAAAAAAAGCCAAACGATATTCGGGTCCCATTCACAACGCACCAACATGGTCGACATCTTAATGCTTCCAGATCCAATAGATGAGCCTCACAGAGGGAAGCGTTGTGGCGCTATAGAACACTGTATACCAATCCTCGATGCTATGCATTATTTGATGGATATAGACCAATGTTCCTCTTGCTTGGAAACGGTTGTAGACAAAATATCTTCGACCCAGATGTATAAGATTGAATGTGATTTCTTTTCACCTAGTTGACATGAAGATGTACAGTATGTTGTTTGATTGTTCTAAAAATTCAACAAATATATTTTTTTAAAGTGCTAACTATATACCATTCAATGTTAATTACAACAGTCGTCGATTGTGGCATGATGGTGGTCCTTAGGAACGGATGATGCAAACTAGTCTCTAGTATTTTATACTTGAGGATTTGTGTTTCTGAAAGGTATCCACCACTTAACCACTTTCCCTCCCAACCGAGCTGGGTTGCCAGACAATATAGATCAGATTTTGGTGCTTTCAATCCCCTGTGTCACTCGGAGTGCCAGCTTGAGCAAGTCAACCCATTGTCTACTTTTCCCCCATATCAATTCAACCAGTAGTATCTCTAAACAGCGATAAAAGATTATCAAAGGCAAGGAAGCTTCATTATCTTAGCCAAGGTAATCTATCCAACCACCATAGCTACATCTTCCAAAAGGATAGCTGGGAAAGCAGCCACGAAATCGCAGTACCCATTATCCTGTTCTTTGTGTTCAGGTCTTTATGGTACACCCTGACACCCAAATAGTAAAACATCTCCAGTTCCCATTTTATATCAGGATATTCTGGTCCATTGCAGACAGGGTTCAGTGCTTATACATGTGGAACAAGAAGTACTTCGACCAATTCACCTGTAAGCCCACTACAATCTCAACATGTGTAAAGCTGTAGTAATAGCTGAACTATCAGCCTTTACATCTTTAATAAAAAGTAACATATCATGCATAGAGTGACGCTCCTTGTTCAGTGGGATACCTGGTTGTCCCCCCTCATTTAGCAATTTGGCGAATGACTTCATTGCCAGTGCAAACAAAAGTGGTGACGGGGGCAGCCTTGCCGCATCCCTCTTGTCACACTATGCATGCTAGATACTATTATGCCCAAGCGGTCCCTAGTCATAGGACATACTTAAAACAGCGAGATCCACTTTATCATCATCTGTCCCGGACTGAACTTCTTCAGGCCTGGAATATATATTGCCAACCTAATGTTTCAAAGGCCTTCTCGATATCAAATGTCAGATGTACATAGTGAGGGCACACTGCTAATGCTCCCTCCAAGAAATTAAATCACCTACTGATATTTAGGTAGGTTCCTCCTGATATTTAGGCATGCAAAACGACTAAGAACTAATCTATTTGGGTCCAAGGGTACCAGCTCCTGCAGAACTGGTAGTAGTCTCCTGGACAGTACTTTAATATTTTATAATGTGCAAAAATGATGGAGAGGGGTCTACATGATGTCACCACCACAGTGTTTCTTTTGGGTTTGGGCAAACAGACTACCAGCACCTCATTGATCATCTGGGGAAGATAACCAGTCTCAAAGTCTGCATTATAAAATGTCACCAGTCGCAGTGTAAACTGGTCCAGGAAATTTCAGTTGAATTCAGATGAAAGACAAGACTGTCTAAACCCTGTGTTTTCCCATCAGCCAGTTTTAAAACAGACTCCTTCATGTCATGGGCTCTAGAGAAAAGATTCTCAGATAAGTAGGCCACCACTCTAGAGTGCATTTGTCACCAATACAAGGTTGAGTAGTAGTCATTAAAAATAAAATACTTTGTTAATTTTATGTGTGATGAATATATCATTTTTGTCTCTAATCATAGTTATGGTAGCAATGGTCAGGTCATGTTTAATTAGCCACCTAAGTAGTCTATTTATCCTACTTTCCTAAGTAAGTGAAATAGTTCACAGCAACACAGTCCTTCATTAAAGGAGGAATGGTTGTCTCTTCCTTGGATGAATCTGTCCATGTTTGTGAAGTCCTGTTATATCTCCTGTTCTAATCCTGACAGAATTACATTTAGTATATTTAACTCATGAAATTCAGTTTTACAGCTTCCCCCCACAGCTCTGACACACTTCCCTAAAATCACCATTTTAAGGGACTCCCGTTCTACCAACAGAGAGGAGGTTGTCTTTGGGGTTTTCATGAAAGTGCTGTCAATGATCTTATAGGGCTATTCTCTACAGTGAGCTACTGGAAGTTTCACCGCCTCTTTGGAAGGTGAATCCTCCAGCTTATTACTCTGCAGTTTCCATGTTGGAATGGAGATAGCAATAAACCAAACCAGATCCCTGTTAAGAGATAATGATTTGAGATTGTTTTTTCCAAGAATTCATTATCATATAGCACTGCTTGTGAGGATATTGAACATACTACGAGGTCGTCTCACATGCAAGTCATGGGCCAGTAAACAGAATGCGCATTCCATGTCCAAGAGGTGTCTACTTCTCCAAGAGTCCAACAGGGAAGAGCTGGTCAGCCACTCCAAGTTCCTTAGCCACTCTACCCATGGCAAAGTGTGCAAATTGAGGGTGGAAGAGGTCAAGAACTTTGTCTAGAACACTATTATTCTCCACTAAGGAACAATGGGAGGTGTGGTCAGTGTGCTAGTTGCTGGGTCAGCAATGTGTAAAAGTCTGGTTGGTTTATACTTGGAGTATATAGGTTGTCCAGTACCAGATGGCCAACATCTAGCCTCTCTTCAAAAATACCTTTTGCCCATCTTTCTCTATCACAACCGACCATCGGCCGCAAAGGAGTCTCCTCCTTTGAA
The DNA here is from genome assembly GCF_964263255.1 of Lissotriton vulgaris. NCBI lineage: Eukaryota > Metazoa > Chordata > Amphibia > Caudata > Salamandridae > Lissotriton > Lissotriton vulgaris. The sequence continues at coordinate 1,037,392,996 of NC_141685.1, forward strand.
CACACTACAACTCCACTAACATATGCAGAATGAGCAGCACACCAAATTTGTTCCAGCACCTCTGTAACATTGACCCTTAAAGTGTTTCCTGCAGTAGGGCAATTTGGAGACCCCTACGGCTAAAATACGAATAGCTTTTAGCTCTCTTACATAGAGAACTCATCATCCAGATGATACATGTCATAAATATTTCTTAAGTGATGTTGTGTTGCTATTCCACTTATATGCTGCCCCCCTTACAGCCTCACCCCCACCAGGTCAGCGACACAGGATTCCAATACATTTTAGACCACCAACTCCACCTAATTAAAACATCCATCAAATTCCCACCCAAGGACCGAAGAACACAAAAATAACTACAAGACATTCTTCTATCCAAATAACTATATATAATATTCATGTAGTACCTTGCGCTCAATGGTCTCTGCTCAAAGGCACTAGGGGGATGCACCATCAAGTCATGGCTTCCCTACCAGCCTACCCTGGAGCACAAACTATTGTTTCCTAATGGGAGAACACTCAAATCTGAAATGTCAAACTTTATCTGAACCAGTCACTATCAATATTATTTTATTGTCCCCAATATATACCTTTCTTAAGTCACAACAATTCCTCTGTAGACTGAGGGGTAATCTTGGGAAGCACTCTTCTTTGATCCCTGATCCTCCATGGTGTATCTCAGTCTACATTGTTCAAATCTGTATCCTCAAAGCTGGGAAACTGTGTCTCCTTACTGATCCTGGCAGCTGCAGCCAATGCCAAATCGTTTAGGCGAAGTAGTGGGCGTGTTTGTGGGAGTATTGCGTTGTGTGTGTTATCCTAATCGCTGAACCGGTTGTGTAGGTCTATGTTGTCTGGGTCGACATGTTCTGTTGGCTAACCCTTGTTGTTCAGTCCAATCCTACACTACCTCAAGCCCTGTGGAGAAAAGTGATTAACTCATTTTGAGAATAGTATAATACAACAGTATTCTAGATGTGATGAATATGTTATATGTGCAGTAATCTGTCTACTGCACATTAAAAAAATTTCAGCCTTCTAAAGGAGGGAATCATGAGAATAGATGGAAAAAGTCAAAACCATTTCAGTCTTTAATAATGCCTTCAGCTGCGAAAAACCAAGTAGTTGGATGAAAACAAACATTGGCAGAGTACAATGACGGCATCACTGTAATTGGTGGTAAAACTGACCAACTGTGGGATCTATCACGTCCCTATGGAGCCATTTAGTTCTAATTGGAGAATAAACTTTTTGGAAAAAAGTGCTTTTACTTTTTCCTAGGTTCATAGATGGAGATTCAACCATTCTCTTTGAACGTCCCTAAACATTAGCCTACTCTAGGATTATATTTTGTATATATTGTGATATAAATGCATTACCAAAATGCAGCAATATTGCAGTGGGAATGGAAAAGCATATGAGTTAAGATCAGCTTAAAGCCTAGTAAACATTAGGGTTATCCCTCATTAATATGCGGAAATAAAACAATCAATGTAATATCACATAAATGAACAGTATCAACTTATTTGCTGTATCCAGGTTATTAGCAAACACACACATCCTCTAGACCATATATTTTCCATACTAATTACAGTTTAGTTTGGATATTTTGTACAACAAAATGAAAAGGGGGGTTGTAGAAGAAACTTATACCTTACCTTCAGCGTTAAACTTTCTCTGAAATTACCCAAGAGGCTCTGGTCTTTTTTGCGATTTTCATTAATCTTGTCGATCAGTTGCTGAGCTCGGTTCTGCAAGTTTTCGATGCTGGCATCCAACGCTGCAAAGTAGTTAGCAGACTTTGTGTCCATCGCAGTCATGTTTGAGTCACCAAGAGAGGAGCTTAGTGAAGGACTTGGTGATGGTGCATTCCTGAAGCCAAAAGTATAATAGAAAAAGAAATGTAGACAATTGCATACCTCCTTAAACCTAAAAAGTAATACATGATTTCTCATTTTGCTTCCAGTGTGACCCGAGTCCTGCAACACCTTCCTAAATATAACAGATAGACATGCTTTCAAAACAGAGTACAATCTTAACTATTTGGTTATGAAGAAAACAATATACATTGTTAATTAAAACTTAACCCCTTCAAGCGTGGGGCTGTGCTGCGATGGGGGAAGAGGGAGATGGTGGATGTCCTTATGCTCCAGGAGACTCATATGCTGGGCTCCAAGGCCCTCAGCCTTCAGAGGTTCGGCTATCAACAGGTTTACCATGCTGGCTTTGCGAGGGGTTCACGGGGGGTGGCCATATTGGTACATCGTAGGGTGGCCTATGTTCATGAGAAACAGTGGATTGATCCTCAGGGTAGATTTGTCTTTATTCAAGGCCTGCTGGGCTCCGAGCCGGTGGTTTTTGGAAGTGTTTACGCCCCTCCCCCCCTGCAGTGGGCATTGTCTGAGCGGTTGTTTGCGCTGTGGGATGAAATCCCCGAGGTCCTGACCATGGTGGGGGGTGACTGGAATGAAGTCATGGATGTGAGCCTGGACCGCCAGCGACGGGTGCATGTGGTGCCTGATCCCCCTCCCGCGGCTGCTCCCACCCGGTTGTGTGCGACGGTGCGTAGTCTGGGCTGGATTGATGTGTGGCGGCATTTCCACCCCGCGGAGCGGGCCTACACGTATGTATCGGCGGTGCATGGGTCCTTCTCTAGGCTTGACTATTTGTTTGTACCGGGTGCCTGTCTGAGCCGTGTCAGGGACGCAGCGATACTCCCCAGGGGCCTCTCGGATCATTCCCCTGTCCTGGCCACCGTGACCCTCCCCTCTAAACGGCAGCCATTTCGATGGCGCATGTCCGCCTGGCAGCTACAGCGGCCGGAATACGTGACGCATATACGCCAAGCGATCGACCATTTTTGGCGCGAGAACCTGGTGGGGGGTGTCGATGCCATTGTTGTGTGGGAAGCGCTGAAGCCTACGATACGGGGCATCGATATAGCTTGGTGTGCGGCCGCTCGGCGGGAGCATCGGGAGGCCATTGTGACCGCCGCGGCCCGAGTGGAGGCCCTGGAGCAGCGTAGCCGACTCGGGGGCGACGAGGGTGTCGTGCGACGGCTCCTGCAGGCCCAGCAGACGTATGCCTCGGTTCTATACGAGGAGGCCCGACAGGCGTGGCTCGCCACGCGTAGCAGGGTGTACCAGTGGGGCGACAAGTCCTGCACCATGTTACATAGGCTTTGCCAGGCGACCTTCCAACCCCTAGAACTGCCCGGCCTTGCGGCGGATGACGGGTCGGTCATGTCCGACCCGGATTTACTGGCGGCGAGCTTTGCCCGCTATTACGCGGCACAATATGCTCCCCGAGACCCAGTGGTGGAGAGCGACATAGCCTCATATTTGGATGACCTACTCCCACGGGCAGTCCCGGATGAGACTAGAGCGGCCCTGGAGGCCCCGCTCACCTCCGAAGAACTTGGCGAGGCCCTTGGCCAGCTGAACACCGGGAAGGTGCCCGGCCCGAGCGGTTATCCTGCCGAATTCTACAAGAAGTTCCACGTTCAACTGGGACCCCATTTCCGCACCGCTCTGGAGGCGGCGAGGTCTCGGGGCGAGCTGCCACCTGACTGGCGCCACGCCGAGATTGTGGTCTTTTTGAAGCCGGGCAGGGCGCCGGATCGGCACGACTCCTACAGGCCGATCTCTCTCCTCAACATAGAGGCCAAGATTCTGGCGAAAGCCCTTGCGAACCGATTGCTGCCCCACATTGCCGACCTGGTCCACCCTGATCAGGCCGGGTTCATGCCGCGCAGGGCTACCCGACATAATATCCGACGGGCACAGGCAGCGATCGACGCTATGGGTGACAGGGATGAACAGGCCGCACTCCTTCTTGCGGACATGGACCGGGCCTTCGACTCGGTGAGTTGGGCATATTTGTTCGCCTTGCTGGCCCGCCTCAATATAGGGCCGGTCTTCCTGTCCTACATTCGCCTCCTGTACACCAATGTCACAGCCTCGGTCCGTGTCGCCGGTGCGGTCTCTGGGCGCTTCCGGATCGGCCGTGGTACCCGACAGGGTTGTCCACTCTCCCCCTACTTGTTTGCCCTGGCCATGGAGCCCCTGGCGGCGCGGGTCCGAATGGATGCCCATCTCCGTGGCTTTGTCTGGAATGACCATCTAACTGATAGGATTGCACTCTATGCTGACGACGTCCTCCTGTTCCTTACTGATTTGCGGCGCTCGGGTCCCCGAGTCTTGGAGATCATGCGTGGGTTTGGCGAGGTCTCGGGGCTTCATCTTAACTTGTCTAAATCAACCCTGTGGGTTCTACGTGGCGGAGTGGTTGCCGATCCTTGGGCCGCCGACTTGCGCGTGGCGACGGACGGCCTGAAATATCTGGGCGTCTTCCTCTCGACTTCACGGGCAGTGGCCTGGACACGCAGTGTCTTACCGGTATGGGACCGAGTCCAAACCGATGTCAAAACATGGTCCAGGATGCCCCTTACAATCTATGGGAGGTCGGCCATCTTTAAGATGGTGGCGCTGCCGAGGCTGCTGTACCAACTCCAGAGCTTCCCACACCCTATTGGCATGGAGTGGTTCCGGCAGGTGAACTCTGTGCTGGGCCGCTTCCTGTGGGATGGCGGAGCTGCCAGGGTGGCCCTGAGAACGTGCTTTCTGTCCACGTACTGTGGGGGCTTGGCCACGTCCGACCTTCTCTCCTACTATCAGGCGTCGCACCTCCTTGTCCTCAATGACTGGTGGTATGGAGACAGGAGTGATCCGGCCTATGCCCTAGAGAGACACCTGATGGGAGATCGCACACTTCACACCATTCTTTACTCAGCTCGTATACGCCGTGGGTTGCCGTCGGTCACTAAAGTGGTCTTTGCCGTGTGGCGGCAGTCTCTGCGCCGTATGGGTTGGTGGGGCAAACTGACAGCCGAAACGCCGCTGTGGCACAATGGCATGCTCCCGGAATTGGCGGCTTTGGCCGGGTTTGAGGGCTGGGAGGCTATTGGATTTACACAACTGGGCCAGGTCATGTCGGGCACCGCCCTCAAGTCCTTTGAGGACCTCCGTGCGGAGTTCCAGATGTCTCACTCCCAGTTCTTCCGTTACCTCCAGCTGAGGCATGCCCTGGGCCCGAGTATCGCCGGCCTCGACTCCCTGCCCGAGTTCAGCCCCATTGAGGCGAAAGTGTTTATGGGTGACCTGGGAGATAAGAAGGTCTCTAGGATCTATCAGTCCCTTGTTACACACTGCTCCTCCACTCTCAGCTCCCTTCGGGAAGCGTGGGAAGTGGATGTGGGCGCCCTGGACGAGGATGATTGGAGGGAGGCACTGGAGTCCCCACGTGGCACCGCTGTTGCGGTTCGGCTCCGCCTGATACAATTCAAATACTTGCATCGTGCCTACTACACACGTGAACGCCTGTGGAAGGCTGGTTTGATTGCGTCCTCGGAGTGCCTGCGTTGTGGGGAGGTGCCTGGCTCTTTGCTGCATACAGTGTGGTCGTGTGGTCGCCTGGCTGGCTTCTGGAGGGGAGTATGGAGTTGCCTGGCTGAGGTCCTGGGATGGGATCTTCCTCGTACCCACCGATTAGGCCTGCTGCACGTTATGGAAGGGGTAGGGGGTAACGTCTATAAGCGCCACCTGTTGCTCCTGGGCCTGGTCGTGGCCAAGCGTGACCTGGCTCGGGCTTGGAAATCTGTAAGGGCCCCCCCCCTGTCTGCATGGAAGGCTGGGCTAGACTACTTCATGGGCCTTGAGAAGCCAGTCTTTGAGGCGCGAGGTTGCCCGCGCAAACATTTCAAAATCTGGAAGCGGTGGGCCGACTACCGCGGCCTGTCCTTGGAACCCCCGGCGGAACAGGAGGAGGACATTTGATCGCAGTGACATTCCTGGCCCGAATGGCAAAGCCCTGGTTGCATCGTACCTGATTCTTTTATGTGTACCGTCTTTATGTTGCCTATGTACATGTGTGGTGGGGGGGGGTGTTGGGTAGGGGTGGGGGAGTAGTTGGGGTTGGGGTGGGCAGTTAGGAAGTCTTTAAAGCTGAGCTTCATCATTTGATTCATGGATTAACGAGTATATCACTGTGCATTCATACTGTTGTGGGGATCTTGGTATGTGAAGATACCACATTCTTGATACTCTTCTGCTCAATAAAATTGGTTTTGGAAAAAAAAAAAAAAACTTAACCCCTTCACTGCTAGGCCTGCCCCCCCCCCCCCCCCCGTGCCATGCCCTTTTTTTGGCTATTTGGGGTTGTTTGCGCTTAGGTCCCCATAACTTTGTGTCCATATAAGGTATCCACGTCAAATTTTTGCCATTTTCTTCCAACATGTTGAGTATTCTAAAGGTACCCAGCGTTTGGGCATTTCCCTTGGAGGAGACCAAGAAATTACGCAAAATACATCAAAATTTGGGGGTTTGGGGGGAAATGGGGAAAAAGTGCTGGAGAAGAAAGTGTCAGTTTTTTCCCCTGTAAAGGGTATCAATGAAGGGTTTGTGCTGCTAAAATCATCATCTTCCCAGATTTCAGGAACAAGAAAATGTTCGTCAGAAAACCAAATATTTCTTCACAGTTTTGCCATTTTACTGGGACATAGCCTATTTTTCCGATTTTTTGTGCTTTCAAACCTCCTTCCAGTTGGTGGTTGAAATGGGTGTGAAACCAATAATGGATCCTGGAAAGCTATACATTTCTGAAAACAGACAAAATTCCGAATTCAGCAAGGGGGCATTTGTGTAGATCCTTCCAGGTTTTTTTTTTTTTATATAAAGAAACATTTGAAATAAAAGAATATTGAAATGTAGTTGAAAAAAATAGCCATTTGTGCCTATATTTTCAATTGTAATTTCTTCTCTCTATTGTGATTTTTGAAAGCTATATACTAATACATCTGTGGCACACTTCTGGTTGCGGGGGTATATGAGGCTTGTAGGTTCACCAAGAACCTGAAGTACCCAGAGCCAATAACTGAGTTGCACCTTGCAATGTTTTTTCATTGTGTACCGGGTAATGCAAAGGCTACTTACCAGTATGCATCTGTTCTTGGCATGTAGGGCTGCTGACATTCATATCTGTGCATAGATCGCCGCCTAGTGTTGGGTCCGGATGATTGCACATTGTTGTCCTGGAAGAGTCTTCGAAGTATCACGAGATAGGTGGCTCCTCCCCTGGACTACAGTGCGCATGGGCATCCACTCCATCCCCAGATTGCTTTTAGCCATTCTGGCCAAGATGGAGTGAAACTCAGTGAATGATGACCATGCCATGAAATGATATGTGAACACTGCAGCTGCTACAGGCGCCGGGGAGGAGGGCGGGCGATATGAATGTCAGCAGCCCTACATGCCAAGAACAGATGCATACTGGTAGGTAGCATTTGCAGTTCGAGGCATGGGGGCTGCTGAATTCATATCTGTGCATAGAATACATAGCAGTCCCTCCATTAGCGGCGGCCGCCCGTGCCAGCTGCAGCAGTTTGGAAAAGTGTCTTGAGAACAGCCTGCCCTACAGCTGCCTGCTGTTTGGAGTGCAGTAATGCTTAGTAAATGTATGTGTGGTAGACCATGTGGCTGCTCTACATATGTCCTCCAAGGGAATGTTTCCAAGGAAAGCCATAGAGGCCCCCAACTTTCTGGTGGAGTGGGCTCTCGGTGGAATTGTAAGAGTGCGTTTTGCCTTTGCATAGCAGATTTGAATACATTTCACGATCCACCTGGCAATACCAGCCTTGGAAATAGGGTTACCTTTTTGATGTGGCGCAAAGGCAACAAAAAGCTGCTTAGTCTTTCTAAAATCCTTGGTCCTATCAATGTAATACAGAAGGGCCCGTTTAACGTCAAGGGTGTGGAGCATCCGCTCAGCCAGCGACTCTGGATTTTGAAAGAACACCGGCAACTCAATGGTTTGGTTGATGTGGAACTGAGACACTAACTTGGGTAGAAATTTAGGGTTAGTGCGGAGCTTAGAACTTAGAAGAAAGGCTCTTGGATTGTGAGGGCTTGTAGCTCACTAACCCTCCATAGCGATGTAATTGCTACCAGGAAAGCCACTTTCCATGTTAAGAACTGAAGTTCACAAGAATGTAGTGGCTCAAAGGGAGGACCCATCAGCCTTGTAAGAACCACATTGAGGTTCCATTCCGGAGCTGGTGGAGTCCGTGGCGGAATGACTCTTTTGAGGCCTTCCAGAAATGCCTTGATGGCAGGCACTTTGAAAAGTGAAAGGTGCTGCCTATTTTGAAGGTATGCTGCCATCGCAGACAGGTGAATGCGAATGGAAGTATATGCCAGATTACACGTGTATAGATGGAACAGGTAACAGATGATGTTCTGAATGGAAGCATCCAGTGGATCAATGCTGTGGTTTGCGCAATAGATGACAAACCGCTTCCATTTTGCCGCATAACATGCTCTAGTAGTGGGCTTTCTCGCCTCCCGAATGATGTCCATGCAATTGGGAGGAAGGTTAAGGTAGCCAAATTCTATGACTTCAGGAGTCAGATCGCCAGGTTGAGCTGTTGCGGATCTGGGTGCTGAATGTCGCCATGGCTCTGCGTCAGAAGGCTGGGTGTGAGATGAAGCCTTTGATGCGGTACCACGGAAAGTTCCAGAAACGTGGTGTACCATGGTTGGCGAGCCCACGTTGGAGCAACTAGGATGAGAGTCATCGAGTGCTGCCTGAGCTTGCATGCCACCAGCGGTATCAGAGGTGCTGGGGGAAAAGCGTACGCAAATCTGCCTGACCAGTTCATCCACATCGCATTGCCCTGCGACTGAGGGTGTGGGAACCTGGCGGCGAAGCTTTGGCATTTTGCGTTCTCCCTTGTGGCGAACAGGTCTATCTCTGGATGACCCCACCTTTGGAAGTACGGTTGGAGTACTGATGGATGTATCTCCGACTCGTGCATTTGGTGGCTGTGCCTGCTGAGCAGGTCCGCCATCTGATTGTCCTTGCCTGGGAGATGCTCTGCCATGAGGAAGATGTTCCTCTGAATGGCCCACTTCCACCTGCTCTGAGCCACATGAGACAGCTGCGGGGAGTGAGTGCCCCCCTGTTTCTGAATGTAGTACATGGCCGTCATGTTGTCCGTCCGGATCAACACGACCTTGTTGCACAGATGTACTTTGAATGCCTTTAAGGCCATGAAGATCGCCATCAGTTCTAGAACATTGATGTGCATCTTCTTTTGCTGTAGTGTCCATAGTCCCTGCACAGTGTATTGGAGTACATGCGCTCCCCATCCCTGGAGAGAAGCGTCCGTCGTCATGATAATCTGCGGCACAGGCTCTTGAAACGGTCGTCCCTTGCAAAGGTTTCGTGGATTCCACCAATGCAGAGTTGTATGCCCGACCGCTCACCAACACTAGGTCTTTCAACTGCCCGTGAGCCTGAGTCCACTGATGTGCTAAGCACTCCTGAAGCGGACGCATATGTAGCCTCGCGTGCGGGACTATGGAGATGCAGGAGGCCATCATGCCTATCAACTGCATGAACACTCTTGCTGGAAGCGAGTGCTGAGGTCTGAACCTTTGGATCAGCGACTGAATGCTGTTGACTCTCACTGAATTTGGCTGTGCTGTGGCCGCCAGAGTGTTTATGGTCGCACCCAGATACTGCCGTATGTGAGCGGGCTGGAGATGGGACTTTGGGTAATTCAGTGAGAACCCCAGATCGTGCAGAAGGCGAATGGTGTGGGACACGTGGGCGGCGCACAGCTGGGCCGACTTTGCCTGAATGAGCCAGTTGTCCAGATAGGGGTAGACGTGGATGTTTTGACGTCTTAGATGCGCCGCCACCGTCGCCAGGCACTTTGTGAAAACCCTGGGCGCTGTGGCGACCCCAAAAGGCAAAACCTTGAACTGGTAGTGCTGGTTTTGAATGGTGAACCTGAGGTACTTTCTGTGAGAAGGATGCAGTGGAATGTGGAAGTACGCATCCTTGAGGTCCAGTCGCTAGGAAGTCCCCTTGCTGAAGCAGTGGGAGAACCTGCTGCAGCGTGAGGATATGGAAATGCTCTGACAGAATGTAAAAGTTGAGAGGTCTGAGGTCTAGGATGGGCCTGAGGGATCCGTCCTTCTTTGGGATCAGAAAGTACAGGGAGTAAACCCCTGTACCTCTTTCTTGCAGGGGCACGAGCTCTATTGCTCCTTTTTGCAGCATGACGTTGACTTCTTGCTGCAACAAGTGCAAGTGCTCGCCGGACATAGGACGGGTCTTTGGGGGTATGTTGGGTGGAGTGGATGTGAGCTCCAGACAATAACCATATTGGATAAGAGATCTGACCCACCTGTCCGTGGTGATGGACTTCCACACGGGCAGGAACTGCTGGAGTCTCCCCCCGACCGGTGTTGCGTGGTCGGGGGGCAGTGACAAGGCGTCACTGTTTGTTGGCGGTGGAGGACCTGGAGCTGTTATTACCACGTCCTCTGCCTTTGACGTTGTTGCCACGGTATCCACCCCGACCCTTGTTGGTATAGGAGGGTTGGGTGTTACTTTTATAGAATTGCGTTGACTGTGACACTTGACCCCTTGAGGTGCCTATTATTGGAGCGTCGAAAGGAACCACCCCGAAACTGCTGGGACTGCAAGGCACCCATAGACTTAGCAGTGTCGGTGTCTTTTTTCATTTTTGAGGGTGGTATCGACTTCTGGGCCAAACAGGTGGGCTGGGTTGACAGTTTGGTTGAGGATGGTAGTTTGAATGTCTGGTTTGAAACCGGATATTCTGAGCCATGCATGCCTACGCAGTAGATTGCTAGTGTTTATCGCTCTTGAGGCGGTGTCAGCCACATCCAGAGCGCACTTAATTGAAGCATTGGTGAAAAGCTTCCCCTCCTGTACCAACATTTCAGCTGCTTCCTTATATTGCTCTGGCAGGTGTTGTAGAAGTGTCTCTAGCGTGTCGTAGTGTGCCCTGTCGTAACGCGCAAGCAGCGCCTGTGTGTTGGATATGCGCCATATGTTGGCTGCCTGCGCAGCAACACGCTTCCCTGAAGCCTCAAATACTTTTGATTCCTTGTCTGGGGGAGGAGCATCACCCGTAGTCTGTGAGTTGGCTCTTTTGCGAGCATTGGAGACAACCAAGGAATCCAGAGGCAACTGTCCTTTGATGTATGTTGGATCAGTGGGCGCCGCCTTGTACTTCTTGTCAATACGTGGGTTGACAACTCTTGCTCGGGTGGGCTCCTTGAAGACCTCTGGCGCATGTTTCAACACCCCTTTTAGCATTGGCAAAGTCTTTACAGTTTTTTCAGCGACTGAAAAGGTGTCAAAAAGAAAATCGACGTCTACTGGGTCAGCATGGAGATCGACGTCATGGTTGGCTGCTGCTCTTTCGATTAGAGCATTGAAAGCTGCAGAGTCCTCTGTTGGGGAAGTTTTTGCTGTAAAGAGCTGAGGCTCCTGTCCTGAATGCAGATCCCCAGGGTCCCCACCAGCAGACCAAGGCTCAGTCACATCCTCTGGGTCTGAGTAGACTGGATAGGCATACTCATCCTCGTCGTTACCATCACCCTCTTCAACATTAGAATGAGTGGGCGAAAGTTCATGGCCTTGGGGTGATGCAGGCTCCAAAGGGGCAGAGGCACCAGCAGAGTCCATCTTTTTCTTAAGTGGGATTTGGAAATGCTCCAAAGCTGGTTCAGGGGTGATTTTCCTTTTAAGGAGCGAGAGCTTGCCTGTGTTGGCGTCGATGATCACTTCTCGACGCTCTTCTTCTGCCAGTGGTTGGTGGCGCGGGCTTGGAACCACCAACGATGCCTTCGGCGTCGAAGATAACTTCAAGGGCACCCCGGCCCCAGGCTTCGCTGTGAAAGCCTTCGGCGCCGTCTTCGGCGGCAACGTGAACAGAATTGGCGTGGGCGCTTTCGCCGGTTTCTGGAGAGGCTTGGGCGGCACAGTGCCCTGCGGCTCGACTGCCGCGGTCCCCTCCCTAATACGCTGAAGGGACTCGGTGACCTTTTTAGTGAGCGAGGCGGAGGGACGCACCGGCTCGAGAGAGTCTTCTGAAGCAGAATTTGGGCCGGCGACCGAGGCCGCAGTCTTCGGAGCCGACGCAGCTGCCTTGGCCTTGTCGATTGGAAGCGGGGCAGTGATAGACTTGGGGTCGTCCTGCCGCTTCTTAGTGGTCTTCTTATGGTCGTCGACCTTCTTGGTATCGATGCGACTTTTAAGTGCGTCAACCAACTTCGGCGCCGACGCAGCCGCGTCGGACGTCTTCACCTTCGGCTTCGACACGGTAGTCTTCGGGTCGGCCATTTCGGCGTGGCTCTTGAGCTCGACGGCCATTTTGGATTTCTTCGGCTCCGAAGCCTTCGACCTGACCAGTGAGACTTGCGCTTTCGGTTTCGATACGTCTGGCGTCGAGACCGATGGTTTCACTTTCGGTTTCTGTACCGTAAGTGGTGCCGTATCAATGTCCGTGGCCGGGCCGGAAGGCGGAGCCGTGGGACGGGAATCAAGACTTTGGGTAAGGCCCGAAGGCGATCCCTCGGCCTGGGCCTTAGAATGGTGGCTGTCCCCGGAGTCAGTGTGAGGAAGCTCCTCCTCCGAGCTATCCTCTACGGTGGCAATGGCCCAGTCGTCGTCCCCTACCTCCTCGACGACTTCATCGAAATCCTCGTCTTCCGCGTCGTAGTCTTCCTCGACCTCCGACGCCGGGTTAGACTCCGTGATATCCTGGATAGTGTCGTCGCCGACATCCTCCGTGTCGAAGATGTCAGTCGGAGGGGGTGCCGATCGCTGGGCCTGCAGTCTTGCAGCTCGGCGGAGCTTGAGCGACTTCTTCGACCGAAACTTGGAGCAGGCCATACACTTGGCCTCATCGTGGTCCGGCGACAAGCATTTATTGCACACTGGGTGCACGTCGATATGTGGGTACTTTGAGGCACACACCGGGCACCTCTTAAATGGACTTCGTTCCATGATGAAAGTAGTTTGGAGCGTCGTGTAGGCCCGTCCGCGCCGAAAGCACGCGGAAGGGCAGTGTTGGCTCGGAGTCGATGAAACAAACGATCCCGAACGATAGACAATACCGACGCGAGTCTTAAAGACCTTTTGGTCTCAAGTAAAAGAAGTTAAACAACTATCGATTCCGACAAAGGGAACCGAAACACATCCGAACCCAATGGCGGAAAAATAAAATCTGGGAATGGAGTCGATGCCCATGCGCACTGTAGTCCAGGGGAGGAGCCACCTATCTCGTGATACTTCGAAGACTCTTCCAGGACAACAATGTGCAATCATCCGGACCCAACACTAGGCGGCGATCTATGCACAGATATGAATTCAGCAGCCCACATGCCTCGAACCAACTAGTTACTTACCTGTACACTAAGTGTGAGAAGTTGACCTGATATATGATGCTCACTAGTTCTAGTGATCACCTTGTATCAGTCCAAACAACCCTTATGGTGATTGGTTGTAAGTCAACCTTATAGACCAGCTATCCTAATGGTAGCATGGACAAAGCAGTCTTAGGCTAAACTCTTTTGGCATGTGAAGCCAGCTGTTTTACCACATATAACCCCTTGAATACCAAATGAAAGGACACCACACAGGTAGTTATGAAAATAAACAAGATATTTATTAACTAACAAACACCTCTGAACTCTTTATGAGATCAGAGGGCTAAGCACATGACAAGACTCTTAAGAAAAATACGTTTAAGTTGCACAATTACAATGTTGCCCTAGGGGCACAACAAACCATACACTAAGTAAGTGGAATGTGAAAGTGGATAGAAGGAATAGAGCTGACTAGAGGCTGTAGGATCGCTGAGACTACACTACCCTAACCTTAGGTAAGTAATAGGAGGCCCACGGAACGCGTGTGCAGAGTGTGAACTCACACGCGAGATGCGTAACAACGTCTATGGACAGTACAGTTCACGAAAAAGGTGAGTACGGACAATCCTGACTAGTTAGGACTAAAACGACTGTGGAACTGGACACTAGGAGAGTAAATCTACCCTTGAGCACCGAAATGCTCTTGTTACCTCACCCACAGGCTGCGGGTGCATAGGTGCGAAGTCGTGTCGGGTTCCGGCGTTGAAGTCTATGGAGCCTGAAAGAAAAGATGCTGCAGGCGACCAGGAGGGAAATTTCCGATGTGATCAAAGGGTGGATCAGTGAAGAGGAGGACCTGAAAGCAGAGGGGACAATGTTCAAAGTCACTAGCCAGTGACTGGAGTGGAACCAGATGTCCTCGTCGCGATCAGGTGAAGAGTGGACGCTTGTCTCTGCAGCCACGTGGACCAGGAGGTGTCTTCGACGACCAGGATGGAGGCACGAGCTGTCACACGCATGCTCTCGCTGTCGGCGGTGTCCGATCCGGATTTGGAGTCAACAGGCCTTGGCAAAGGCAACCCACGCAGTGAGTGGAAACGGCGTCTGAAGTGGACCAGGAGGGTCCGGGGTGCTTCTCCTTTGTAGGGAAGCAAGGGCCAGTCTGGAGCAACCAGACCATCAGATTGGATTTCAAGGTTCGTCGTCCAGGAGGTCACTAGCCAGCCGGCAAGTGACCAGACAACGCGTCGAGCAGCAGACAGGCAAAAGGGCCCCACGCAGATCTCGTGGATGCTGGAGGGCTGGTCTTCGGTGCAGGAGCTGCTCGGGGTTGGGGCTTCTCAGTCCCCAAAGCACTTGGTCGAGGTTACCTCAGAAGTCGTGCTGGAGCAAAGTGCTGCTTCTTCCAAGATGGCTGGTCCCACGTGTCTCGTCGCACCCACGGATCTCAGCTGTGCTGCAGATGTGGGTAGAGGTCGGAGAGGTCTGGGAATCCGGGTCTCGTCGGGCTCTGAAGTCTGGATCCTCGAGGGAAGACGACAAAGGGAAGCCGCTGGACGCTGATGGTGCCTGCTTGTGCAGGGTGGACACTCCTTGCCCACAAGGGAGATTTCTTCAGTCTTCTGTGTAGAAAGTCGAAGTCCAGAGTTTCTTCTTGTAGAGTTTCAGTTCAGGATTAATCTAATTTGGAATGAGACCAGCTCCTACCTTTATCCTGCTAAAAGGGGCTGTACTACGACTAGGTCCCTCCTATGGGATAGATACACCCCCTATCCTTTGTTCAGTCTTGCGCCAGAGCTGGGGCTGGAGAGCCCCAGGAACTGGTTTGGACCGGTGTATGCACAGGGACACCTTGTGTGCCCCAGGCATGTCTAATTCCTTTCAGCCCTGTCCTACCCAATGCACAAAATCCTGTAAGGGTTGTTGCTAGCACCTCCCAAGGCAGGAAACCCTTTGTCCAAGCCTCCCTCGCTGGAAGGACTCCCAGCAGCAGGAGGTCAGACTTGTGTCTGTGGTGGCAGCATCCATTTTGTGATGCTGAGGCTCGGGTTAACTTTAACCGGGGTTCACAGTTAGGTACATGTCGTGTCCCTCTAAAAGGGTGGAATGCTACCCCCGTCGCCAGAACTGGCGAGGGGGTAGTATTCCAATTCGTATGACACCTTACTCGACATGTTTTGATAATGCTATGCCAAAGTTAGCAATAACCGCGAGGATTATAATGCACTTAAGAGTATATGGTATAGCGTTATCATGGAAACAGCTAAAGGACTTGGTTCCGAAAGCTGTAGACAGGCTCAACTCATGCCAGAGCACTATCTCACATAATTCCAAGCACTCTGCCTCCATGATTGTTAAGGCCTGCCATAGGAGTGACTTATAGGAGTATATGTGTCCATTTTAGGTTTAGATATAGGCATACTATATCTAAAGCAAAGAGTGATTACACCACCTTGCCCCAGCTGATTGATCAGCCAGTTGTGTCAGATTTGGATGGCCAGCCAGGGGTGGCATAATACATGCTGCAGCCCCTTTGGGGCCCTGATGTGGTTTGATCTGAAGATTTATTCCCACCCTTCTATTGAGGCTTGGTTGATTCTTTCTTTTGGTCACCACCCTGGTTCTTAGGCCTAATCCTGGTTCTGACCCATTTGTCTGCCCTCTTACCCAAGTCTTGTGGAGAGGTCAGATCAGAGTCTACCAGGTGCTGGTGTAATAACTGGTTCTGACAATTATTTAAGACTTGCTCTCTCATAATTAAATTATACAATCCTGTGTAATCAGTAACCTTACTTCCCAGTAACCAGCCTTCCAAAGCCGTAGTGGCACAATCAACAAAGTCAGTCCAATCTTGAGCCTGAGTTTTCTGGGTGTCCCTGAACATTAACCTGTACTGTTCAGTTGTTAAGCCAAACCCATCAATCAGTGCATTTTTCAGGACTTGGTAATCATTAGCATCCTCATCTCTAACAGTGAGGAGCTTATCTCTACCCTTACCTTCAAAGGAGAGCCACAAGATAGCTGCCCACTGACTCTGGGGTACCTGCTGAACTTTGCAGGCTCTCTCCAAAGCAGTCATCCATTTGTGGATGTCATCCCCTACCTTAAAGGGGGCACTATTTTACTCAGGTTTCTGTTATCAAAACTCCTGTCTTTATCTCTAGGGATAATGTTGCTGCCACCAGTGGAATCTAATCCACTCAATTTCTGCTCTCTGGCAAAGGCAAGTTTCTCTTTGGCAAGGGCAAGTTCTTCCCTCTCAATCCTCAGATGCACTTCCCTCATCTTAGCTTCATGCTCTCCTCTCTGAGGGGATGCCATCCCTCTCTGAGAAGATGCCTGAGAGACATGGGTGTGAATAGATCTGTTAGAGCCTCTGGAGCGAGACCTAACTCGTCTATTCCCAAGGTTAAGCCTGCCCGAGGATGGGTCTGGGGCTCCCCCAGTTCCATTCTCATGTCTGCTTAAGTTGGCCCTGGTAAGTCTGCTGACTCCCTCCTGACCATTGTCTACCTCTCCATCAGATGAGTCTCCATCTTCCTCCACTTCTTCAGTCTCAGGGAGATTAGAGTCCTCCTCTACTGGGGGGTATGTTTCCTTCTGTAAGATCAGATGGGCCTGGATTAGAAGCCCTTCTTGCATCATATGTCTCTAAGAGACCTATCAGAAAAGGAAGGGTAGGGCTAGAACCCTGTTTCAGTTTCCTGGAGGTACACAATTGTCTCATCTCCTGGAAGCTGAGGGCTGCATATCTTGAAATGACCTGTGGAGGGTCAATATCACCAAGGGGAGCCACTGTGTTCTCTTCTGTGATAGACATGCTTTCTAGTGAGGGGTAAGTGGTGCACTTACCTACACTATGGGTTTTCCTACTGATCCCTTGCTAAGAGTTGTAGCCAGGGTGTGCTACTCCCTTTCTACTACAACAGCTGGTTCAGTAGAACTCCGAGTATTTCTAAGCTTTGTTATATGTACCTATGGTACCTTATGTGATCTTTCAAATGATATCTCAAGATTATATTTGGCAAAGACAACAGCAAGCTCAAATCCCAACCGCTGCACACCAATGTTAGAAGTTGGCCTGATATATGATGCTCACTAGTTCTAGTGATCACCTTGTATCAGTCCAAACAACCCTTATGGTGATTGGTTGTAAGTCAACCTTATAGACCAGCTATCCTAATGGTAGCATGGACAAAGCAGTCTTAGGCTAAACTCTTTTGGCATGTGAAGCCAGCTGTTTTACCACATATAACCCCTTGATTACCAAATGAAAGGACACCACACAGGTAGTTATGAAAATAAATTGGATATTTATTAACTAACAAAAACCTCTGAACTCTTTATGAGATCAGAGGGCTAAGCACATGACAAGACTCTTAAGAAAAATACGTTTAAGTTGCACAATTACAATGTTGCCCTAGGGGCACAACAAACCATATACTAAGTAAGTGGAATGTGAAAGTCGATAAAAGGAATGGAGCTGTCCAGAGGCTGTAGGATCGCTGGGACCACGCTATACTAACTCTAGGTAGGTAATAGGAGGCCCACGGAACGCGTGTGCAGAGTGTGAACTCACACGCGAGATGCGTAACAACGTCTATGGACAGTACAGTTCAAGAAAAAGGTGAGTACGGACAATCCTGACTAGTTAGGATTAAAACGACTGTGGAACTGGACACTAGGAGAGTAAATCTACCCTTGAGCACCGAAATGCTCTTGTTACCTCACCCACAGGCTGCGGGTGCATAGGTGCGAATTCGTGTTGGGTTCCGGCGTTGAAGTCTATGGAGCCTGAAAGAAAAGATGCTGCAGGCGACCAGGAGGGAGATGTCCGGTGTGATCCAAGGGTGGATCAGTGAAGAGGAGGACCTGAAAGCAGAGGGGACAATGTTCAAAGTCACTAGCCAGTGACTGGAGTGGAACCAGGAGTGGAACCAGATGTTGTCGTCGCGATCAGGTGAAGAGTGGACGCTTGTCTCTGCAGCCACGTGGACCAGGAGGTGTCTTCGACGACCAGGATGGAGGCACGAGCTGTCCCACGCAGGCTCTCGCTGTCGGCGGTGTCGGATCTGGATTTGGAGTCAACAGGCCTTGGCAAAGGCAACCCATGCGGTGAGTGGAAACGGCGTCTGGAGTGGACCAGGAGGGTCCGGGGTGCTTCTCCTTTGCAGGGAAGCAAGGGCCAGTCTGGAGCAACCAGACCAGCAGATTGGATTTCAAGGTTCGTCGTCTAGGAGGTCACTAGCCAGCCGGCAAGTGACCAGACAACGCGTCGAGCAGCAGACAGGCAAAAGGGCCCCACGCAGATCTCGTGGATGCTGGAGGGCTGGTCTTCGGTGCAGGAGCTGCTCGGGGTCGGGGCTTCTCAGTCCCGAAAGCACTTGGTCGAGGTTACCTCAGAAGTCGTGCTGGAGCGAAGTGCTGCTTCTTCCAAGATGGCCGGTCCCACGTGTCTCGTCGCACCCACGGATCTCAGCTGTGCTGCAGATGTGGGTAGAGGTCGGACAGGTCTGGGAATCCGGGTCTCGTCGGGCTCTGAAGTCTGGATCCTCGAGGGAAGATGACAAAGGGAAGCCGCTGGACGCTGATGGTGCCTGCTTGTGCAGGGTGGACACTCCTTGCCCACAAGGGAGATTTCTTCAGTCTTCTGTGTAGAAAGTCGAAGTCCAGAGTTTCTTCTTGTAGAGTTTCAGTTCAGGATTAATCTAATTTGGAATGGGACCAGCTCCTACCTTTATCCTGCTAAAGGGGGCTGTACTACGACTAGGTCCCTCCTATGGGTGGGACCAGGAAGGGGGTGGTTACACCCCCTAACCTTTGTCCGGTCTTGCGCCAAAGCTGGGGCTGGAGAGCCCCAGGAACTGGTTTGGACCGGTGTATGCACAGGGACACCTTGTGTGCCCCAGGCATTTCTCATTCCTTTCAGCCCTGTCCTACCCAATACACAAAATCCTGTCTGGGGTGGTGCTAGCACCTCCCAAGGCAGGAAACCCTTTGTCCAGGCCTCCCTCGCTGAAAGGACTACCAGCAGCAGGAGGTCAGACTTGTATCTGTGGTGGCAGCATCCATTTTGTGATGCTGAGGCTCGGGTTAACTTTAACCGGGGTTCACAGTTAGGTACATGTCGTGTCCCTCTAAAAGAGTGGAATGCTACCCCCGTCGCCAGAACTGGCAAGGGGGTAGTATTCCAATTCGTATGACACCTTACTCGACATGTTTTGATAATGCTATGCCAAAGTTAGCAATAACCGCGAGGATTATAATGCACTTAAGAGTATATGGTATAGCGTTATCATGGAAACAGCTAAAGGACTTGGTTCGTAAAGCTGTAGACAGGTTCAGCTCATGCCAGAGCACTATCTCACATAATTCCAAGCACTCTGCCTCCATGATTGTTAAGGCCTGCCATAGGAGTGACTTATAGGAGTATATGTGTCCATTTTAGGTTTAGATATAGGCATACTATATCTAAAGCAAAGAGTGATTACACCACCTTGCCCCAGCTGATTGATCAGCCAGTTGTGTCAGATTTGGATGGCCAGCCAGGGGTGGCATAATACATGCTGCAGCCCCTTTGGGGCCCTGATGTGGTTTGATCTGAAGATTTATTCCCACCCTTCTATTGAGGCTTGGTTGATTCTTTCTTTTGGTCACCACCCTGGTTCTTAGGCCTAATCCTGGTTCTGACCCATTTGTCTGCCCTCTTACCCAAGTCTTGTGGAGAGGTCAGATCAGAGTCTACCAGGTGCTGGTGTAATAACTGGTTCTGACAATTATTTAAGACTTGCTCTCTCATAATTAAATTATACAATCCTGTGTAATCAGTAACCTTACTTCCCAGTAACCAGCCTTCCAAAGCCGTAGTGGCACAATCAACAAAGTCAGTCCAATCTTGAGCCTGAGTTTTCTGGGTGTCCCTGAACATTAACCTGTACTGTTCAGTTGTTAAGCCAAACCCATCAATCAGTGCATTTTTCAGGACTTGGTAATCATTAGCATCCTCATCTCTAACAGTGAGGAGCTTATCTCTACCCTTACCTTCAAAGGAGAGCCACAAGATAGCTGCCCACTGACTCTGGGGTACCTGCTGAACTTTGCAGGCTCTCTCCAAAGCAGTCATCCATTTGTGGATGTCATCCCCTACCTTAAAGGGGGCACTATTTTACTCAGGTTTCTGTTATCAAAACTCCTGTCTTTATCTCTAGGGATAATGTTGCTGCCACCAGTGGAATCTAATCCACTCAATTTCTGCTCTCTGGCAAAGGCAAGTTTCTCTTTGGCAAGGGCAAGTTCTTCCCTCTCAATCCTCAGATGCACTTCCCTCATCTTAGCTTCATGCTCTCCTCTCTGAGGGGATGCCATCCCTCTCTGAGAAGATGCCTGAGAGACATGGGTGTGAATAGATCTGTTAGAGCCTCTGGAGCGAGACCTAACTCGTCTATTCCCAAGGTTAAGCCTGCCCGAGGATGGGTCTGGGGCTCCCCCAGTTCCATTCTCATGTCTGCTTAAGTTGGCCCTGGTAAGTCTGCTGACTCCCTCCTGACCATTGTCTACCTCTCCATCAGATGAGTCTCCATCTTCCTCCACTTCTTCAGTCTCAGGGAGATTAGAGTCCTCCTCTACTGGGGGGTATGTTTCCTTCTGTAAGATCAGATGGGCCTGGATTAGAAGCCCTTCTTGCATCATATGTCTCTAAGAGACCTATCAGAAAAGGAAGGGTAGGGCTAGAACCCTGTTTCAGTTTCCTGGAGGTACACAATTGTCTCATCTCCTGGAAGCTGAGGGCTGCATATCTTGAAATGACCTGTGGAGGGTCAATATCACCAAGGGGAGCCACTGTGTTCTCTTCTGTGATAGACATGCTTTCTAGTGAGGGGTAAGTGGTGCACTTACCTACACTATGGGTTTTCCTACTGATCCCTTGCTAAGAGTTGTAGCCAGGGTGTGCTACTCCCTTTCTACTACAACAGCTGGTTCAGTAGAACTCCGAGTATTTCTAAGCTTTGTTATATGTACCTATGGTACCTTATGTGATCTTTCAAATGATATCTCAAGATTATATTTGGCAAAGACAACAGCAAGCTCAAATCCCAACCGCTGCACACCAATGTTAGAAGTTGGCCTGATATATGATGCTCACTAGTTCTAGTGATCACCTTGTATCAGTCCAAACAACCCTTATGGTGATTGGTTGTAAGTCA
The DNA here is from genome assembly GCF_964263255.1 of Lissotriton vulgaris. Taxonomy (NCBI): domain Eukaryota; kingdom Metazoa; phylum Chordata; class Amphibia; order Caudata; family Salamandridae; genus Lissotriton; species Lissotriton vulgaris. The sequence continues at coordinate 1,037,414,447 of NC_141685.1, forward strand.
ACCTTATAGACCAGCTATCCTAATGGTAGCATGGACAAAGCAGTCTTAGGCTAAACTCTTTTGGCATGTGAAGCCAGCTGTTTTACCACATATAACCCCTTGATTACCAAATGAAAGGACACCACACAGGTAGTTATGAAAATAAATGGGATATTTATTAACTAACAAAAACCTCTGAACTCTTTATGAGATCAGAGGGCTAAGCACATGACAAGACTCTTAAGAAAAATACGTTTAAGTTGCACAATTACAATGTTGCCCTAGGGGCACAACAAACCATATACTAAGTAAGTGGAATGTGAAAGTCGATAAAAGGAATGGAGCTGTCCAGAGGCTGTAGGATCGCTGGGACCACGCTATACTAACTCTAGGTAGGTAATAGGAGGCCCACGGAACGCGTGTGCAGAGTGTGAACTCACACGCGAGATGCGTAACAACGTCTATGGACAGTACAGTTCAAGAAAAAGGTGAGTACGGACAATCCTGACTAGTTAGGATTAAAACGACTGTGGAACTGGACACTAGGAGAGTAAATCTACCCTTGAGCACCGAAATGCTCTTGTTACCTCACCCACAGGCTGCGGGTGCATAGGTGCGAATTCGTGTTGGGTTCCGGCGTTGAAGTCTATGGAGCCTGAAAGAAAAGATGCTGCAGGCGACCAGGAGGGAGATGTCCGGTGTGATCCAAGGGTGGATCAGTGAAGAGGAGGACCTGAAAGCAGAGGGGACAATGTTCAAAGTCACTAGCCAGTGACTGGAGTGGAACCAGGAGTGGAACCAGATGTTGTCGTCGCGATCAGGTGAAGAGTGGACGCTTGTCTCTGCAGCCACGTGGACCAGGAGGTGTCTTCGACGACCAGGATGGAGGCACGAGCTGTCCCACGCAGGCTCTCGCTGTCGGCGGTGTCGGATCTGGATTTGGAGTCAACAGGCCTTGGCAAAGGCAACCCACGCGGTGAGTGGAAACGGCGTCTGGAGTGGACCAGGAGGGTCCGGGGTGCTTCTCCTTTGCAGGGAAGCAAGGGCCAGTCTGGAGCAACCAGATCAGCAGATTGGATTTCAAGGTTCGTCGTCTAGGAGGTCACTAGCCAGCCGGCAAGTGACCAGACAACGCGTCGAGCAGCAGACAGGCAGAAGGGCCCCACGCAGATCTCGTGGATGCTGGAGGGCTGGTCTTCGGTGCAGGAGCTGCTCGGGGTCGGGGCTTCTCAGTCCCGAAAGCACTTGGTCGAGGTTACCTCAGAAGTCGTGCTGGAGCGAAGTGCTGCTTCTTCCAAGATGGCCGGTCCCACGTGTCTCGTCGCACCCACGGATCTCAGCTGTGCTGCAGATGTGGGTAGAGGTCGGACAGGTCTGGGAATCCGGGTCTCGTCGGGCTCTGAAGTCTGGATCCTCGAGGGAAGATGACAAAGGGAAGCCGCTGGACGCTGATGGTGCCTGCTTGTGCAGGGTGGACACTCCTTGCCCACAAGGGAGATTTCTTCAGTCTTCTGTGTAGAAAGTCGAAGTCCAGAGTTTCTTCTTGTAGAGTTTCAGTTCAGGATTAATCTAATTTGGAATGGGAACAGCTCCTACCTTTATCCTGCTAAAGGGGGCTGTACTACGACTAGGTCCCTCCTATGGGTGGGACCAGGAAGGGGGTGGTTACACCCCCTAACCTTTGTCCGGTCTTGCGCCAAAGCTGGGGCTGGAGAGCCCCAGGAACTGGTTTGGACCGGTGTATGCACAGGGACACCTTGTGTGCCCCAGGCATTTCTCATTCCTTTCAGCCCTGTCCTACCCAATACACAAAATCCTGTCTGGGGTGGTGCTAGCACCTCCCAAGGCAGGAAACCCTTTGTCCAGGCCTCCCTCGCTGAAAGGACTACCAGCAGCAGGAGGTCAGACTTGTATCTGTGGTGGCAGCATCCATTTTGTGATGCTGAGGCTCGGGTTAACTTTAACCGGGGTTCACAGTTAGGTACATGTCGTGTCCCTCTAAAAGAGTGGAATGCTACCCCCGTCGCCAGAACTGGCAAGGGGGTAGTATTCCAATTCGTATGACACCTTACTCGACATGTTTTGATAATGCTATGCCAAAGTTAGCAATAACCGCGAGGATTATAATGCACTTAAGAGTATATGGTATAGCGTTATCATGGAAACAGCTAAAGGACTTGGTTCGTAAAGCTGTAGACAGGTTCAGCTCATGCCAGAGCACTATCTCACATAATTCCAAGCACTCTGCCTCCAGGATTGTTAAGGCCTGCCATAGGAGTGACTTATAGGAGTATATGTGTCCATTTTAGGTTTAGATATAGGCATACTATATCTAAAGCAAAGGGTGATTACACCACCTTGCCCCAGCTGATTGATCAGCCAGTTGTGTTAGATTTGGATGGCCAGCCAGGGGTGGCATAATACATGCTGCAGCCCCTGGTAGGCCCTGAGTGCACCTATGCCCTGGGTACCTAAGGTACACTGTACAGGGACTGATAAGGTGACCCAGTATCCAATTAGATATGTACCTAAGGTACATGGAATCCATTTTACAGAGAGAGCAGTGGGCCTGGGGTCAGGAATAGCAGGGCCCCAGGTCAACTAACTCGAAAAACCAGCTAAACACCAGGCAAAAAGTTGGGGGCAACCATAGTCAGATATCCACCTTCCTACACTATGATTCTCCAGTATTGATATCTATCATAGATTTACATGCATGTATCTTACCCATCGTCATGGTAGGAGTCTAACGGTAAAAGAATAACCGTAGCAGTAAAAGAAAAAACTGCATAGAAACCCCATAGGGAAGTATACACTTTGGCAGCTTATCACCATTATTATGTGGTCCAAACATCAACCAATCAGCTACCAGCCCTGAGATCACAATCCCGAGCAGAGCCACCATACCTCAGATTTCCAACCAGCCCATAGAGTGAGCCAAGCATGTATCTAGAGATAAAAGTGGTCTATTTGAGAAAAAAGGGGAGGCGGGCGGGCATGTGAATCTTTGAAAGATATCAATACTGGAGAACCATAGTGTACAGCAGGGGTCTCCAATCTTTTCTGTAGTGAGAGCTACTTCTGCTCAAGGAAAGTCTGTCTGAGCTACTAGTAAATGTTATAGCTGTAAAATAGTGACTACACTATGGCCACCCAAACAGGATTATCAGTAGTTACCACCCAAGTGTTCCAGGTGCTGTATTACATACTTTGCCCCGGGGGGCGCAAGGGGCATTTGCGCCCGCTATGCACGCCCCCCGGGGAACTTTGGTATTATAGAAGGGGCGCAGACGCTTGTGCGTACCCTTCTATAATACCGATGTTGCTGATACACTTACAGCGCCAGTGCTATCCACAGAGGGTGTTCCCTCATTTGCATATGGGCGTGCCTATACAAATGAGGGAATCCCTTTGACTCTGCGCCAGCACCATATTACAGACACTGGCGCAGAGACAAAGAAGCCCTCAGAAGGTGCACTGAGAGTACACCATTTAAAAGTTGGCATACTGTCAGTGCGCCACCTGAGAGCAGCCCTCTGCACAGGGTAAATGGGGTCCTTGGACCCCCCAGACATCCCCTTGCAGGCGGGTGCAGAGGTACAGTCCCTGACTGCACCCGCCTACAAGGGGATCTCTCATCCCCTTTGAAAGTGCACTGTGAAAACACGGAGCAGCTGCTCCATGTTTTCGCATGAATGCACTGCCTGCAGGGCAGCGCATTCCCCATAACGGAGAGCATTGGCATTGTTTGCGCCAGGTGCACCATTTCAAAGGTGCGGCGGGCTTAAACAATGCAAATACGTAATACGCCCCCCTGATGCGGTTACCAGCAGAAATCCCAGGAAATGTTCATCAATATAAAATGCCTCCACCTGACTTATGAAGTAACATTCAAATCTTGACATGCCCTACCGCACAAAGTATATAAGTACAGCAGTAGGTCTCCCCAGCTCAGCTTCAATTATCAGTTTCTGAAATTGAACATTTTTCTATCAAATGCCACTTTCCACTGTGGGCAAACAAACTCAGTTTCCCAGAAGAAAACCTGTTTTTGAAATAAAATATCAGTTTTCAGATTTTAAGAAATGCACAGTCCCAAAACAACAGTGTATCATTTTCATCAAGTACTCCCATGTACAAATGCCTCATAAGGACAGACTTCTTTGAATACCCCGGTATTAAAGTCTTATGCCGTGGATGCTCATCACAGCACCACGGATGCCTGTTTTATGACAATAATGCCACACTATTATACCAGGACCCCAGTTGTGCCAAGGCTGGAAACCATAAGGGTCAGGGCAGAAACATATATCAGTCATGACCATTGTTATGTCAAGAATAGGTAAATGTAGGCCAGTCATGCTCCCAGTATGTAAATGATGGCTGCCACTATACCACAACTAGACCAAAAATACCCAAAATAGTCAAGGATGACCATTATTATGCCATTGGCACTATTATGCCACGAATGGGCACAATTATATCAGTGATAACACCCTTATGAAGGTGTTAGCATACACATATGGTGGTCCTTGACACCAGGCATAGCTTTCAGGAACCAATAGTGTTTATTATGGACGCACATAATTGCCGATGAGCCTCTTAATTTTCTCTGGTCTGGATCATGCCCTGTTCTCCTCAGGTCTTGAGCTGATCATGCACCAAACTGACAAATTTTTACTCTGGCTCCTGCAATCTCACACTTTGGTGGGTCAGCACTGATTACTGCTCAGGCTACTGCTGCCATACTTCTTTTATGGTCCACTGTTCACACACATGTTGTGACTGATAAAGCAGGGACTACAACATGGTCAATCTCCTTGTGGCTTAGTTATATTGAGATTGGATACTGACTGTCAAGTGGCAGGCCCTATAGGCCGATACTGTGTGTGTTTAGTATGAGTTACTGCCATAGGTTTGGCTGGCTGTCACTCTAAGGGTCTTGAGATGAGCAGGGCTGCCTTCTTTAATAGGCGCCTACTCTCTGAATTTGATACTGGGCTTGACTTCCCCTCTGAGAGCTACTTTGAAGGTACTGGCGAGCTACCAGTAGCTCTCAAGCTACTCGTTGGAGACCCCTGGTGTAAAGGTAAGTAAGAAATGCGTTACTTACCTGTAACTGCAGTTATCCAGTATTGGTGTCTTTCATAGATTCACATGCCTGAATCATTCCCAGTCGTCGGAATGGGAGTGCCCGGTATATAAATAAAGTTATGTCCTCTTGACATATAGAGAAATAGGCCTATAGGCCTCACATTAGTAACATATCCATGTCCTTTTGTAAAAAGGACCAAACTCTAGAAAAGAGCCAATCAGCTGCCACCTCCCTCTAGAACCCTCCTGGAAGGAGCCTCAGTCTCTCAGATTTTCGTACGCACAAAGCTAAGCAGGCGTATCACTGAGAGAATTAGGTGAGCCCTTCCAGGGGAGGCGGAGGGTTGCATGTGAATCTATGAAAGACACCAATACTGGATAACTGCAGTTACAGGTAAGTAACGCATTTCTTATCCAGTATTATGGGTGTCTTTCATAGATTCACATGCCTGAATCAGAGTAGCCAGCAATGCACAAAGCACATTTCGGATGGTACAGTATATGCAAGTCATTAGATAAAAACACATCAAGCGACTAACAGGAGCATATAATTAGAAAAAAAAATAAAATCAAATTACACAACAGAGAAAAGTGCGTACATGAAAAGGATGGAGGGATGAAAGAAGGCTCACCTCTAGTGAAATAGATGATGAAGCACTGCTTGTCCCACCGCAGCATCCTTCATAAGCTCCGTGTCCAGGCAGTAATGCCTAGTGAAGGTATGTGGCGACTTCCATGTTTCCGCTCTGCAAATGTCAATGACAGGCACACCTGCAAAAAGTGCCATGGATGTGGACATCGCCCTAGTAGAATGAGCTTGTCCTTTAGAGTGCAGGGGATGTCCTGCTTGTTCATGACAAAAAGAAATAGCTGCCGAGATCCAGCGGGAAATGCTCTGTTTAGGGAGCGGAAGACCTTTCCTGGGCGTGCTGTAAGCCACAAATAGCTGATTTGACTTTCTGAAAGCCTTTGTCTTGTCGATATAAAATTTTAAGCACCGCTTGAGATCCAATGAATGCAACAACCTTTCCGCTGCAGTACTGGGATTTGGAAAGAAGGAACGCAAAACCACAGGCTCATTTAGATGAAAATCCAATGGGACTTTTGGAACAAACTTTGGATTTGTTCGCAAAATCACTCTGTCTTGTTTAAATTGCAGAAAAGGATCTTGAACCGAGAAAGCTTGCAGCTCACTCACCCGCCTCGGGGAGGTGAGCGCAGGTAGGAGAGCTGTCTTCCAAGATAGATATTTCAGGTCAGCCCTGTGCACTGGCTCAAAGGGATGCTTCATGAGCTGATTAAGGACCGTATTTAGGTGCCAGGTAGGAGACAACATTTTCACCAGAGGGAAAGTCCTGTATAATCCTTTAAAAAATTGTTTGATCAGTCTGTGAGACCAGAGAGAAGGACACCCTGAAGATCTCTTGTAACGGGATATTGCAGCCAAGTGGACCCTGATGGAGGAGTGAGCAAGGTCTGACATTGCCAAGTGGAGAAGATAAGGTAAAACTTGGAAAAAATTCAGCCATGATGCGTTCGAACTTGCTTTAAATCAGGAAAGCCTGCCGCTTAGTATGACTCTTAAGGAAGCATGGAAGAATTATGACGAATGGGTGTCTAATGCATTGGATAAGGTGGCACAATGGACCCAAAAAGTCCCAGTAGGTGGGACTAGGTCAGCCCCATGGTATAATGAGGAATTGCGTGCAGCCAAAGCTGAATGTAAAGGTCTGGAACGCTCTTGGCGCAAAGACTATGATACTACCCGTAAAGAGATATACAGGAACAGCTTAAGGGAGTACCATAGTCTGATTAAGAAGGCAAAAAGAACATTTATTAAAGAGAGGATTGAGTCATCCGAGAATTCCTCCAAAGAGCTCTTCTTGATTTATAAGGAGCTAACGTCACTCTCGAGAACAGTGACAAAAGACCTCTTCTCCACCGAGATATGTGTATCCATTGCTGATCACTTTGTGAATAAAGTGGAGAAGATATATTTGTCCTTTCAGAAGAATCCGGTCGATGACATCCCTGTCCCGGATAGTTGTCTGAGGCACACAAGGAAAATATGTCTTAACGAGTTCAAGGTTCCTCCGAGGGAGGAATTGTTAAAACTAATTCTTGGTATCCAATCAGGATCCCCTACGGATGTTGTTCCCCCTAATGTTTTCAGGAGTCATCTAGAACAACTGAGCGACCATATAGGTAATCTGGCTACCTTATCTTTTCAAGAAAGTCATGTGCTAGAAGAATGGAAACTAGCCCAGGTGGTTCCTATAAAAAAGAAAGCTAACCAGAACACATCTCAGCTGGACAATCTTCGTCCTATCTCCCTCCTATCTTTTTGTTGTTGTTTTAAACAGATTTTATTGTCTGAACACACAGGTTATGCAAAGCTCTGCCATCCAGCGTCTACTGCCATAATCAATGTATCAGTCATAGCTTCAGAAATTTTAGGAAAGAAAGAGACAATATAATGAAAGAAAAGAGAAAAACACAACCATCCCACCCCTCCTGCGCTACTGCTTGTTCCATTAACAACATAGTGTTCTTATACAGTTTTTTTATGTGAGTCTAGGGAAAACCTGTGACTGAAAGCAATGCACAGCTTAAGGGCACTAAGGCCTGGACTTAGTAATCAAAAGTTTTTACAATTTATTAAGCAAATTAGTGATTCTCAATTATTCTCAAAAACATCAAATGTAAACCATAAAGCAAAATCCAATGTTAATACATGTCACAAAAATGTCAAAAGGATTTATCAGTATACATATCACTTTGGTTAATATGTCAAAAAACAATATTCATAAACAATTCATTAACAGCCCAATGCATTTCGGGTTCCTCCCGAACCCTTCATCAGGGGAAATCTAGTATAGCAATATCCACATGTGTGTGTAGTTAAACTCCTCGGAGTCAGTCAGGTTGCGAATCTACAACAAAGACATACGGTAACCTTAGTTACTTTGAAAAAGGAATATATGCAATTAAAATCAACATGTTTCATATTTCTGTGGGTTTTTGCATGCTAAACAACGACACGAATACCAGGAGTTATTTAGTGAAAGAGTTCCAAGTGGTGAAAAACCAAATAGTAAAAACAAATATAAAAACAAATATAAGAGGTGCCTGCATCACAAGAGACAAAAGCCCAAAAACAGCCTAACACCAAATTTATTAGAAAGGGCTCCTACCGTGTACTCCATGTATTATGTTATTTAATCTCACACCAGTGCAATCAAAAGACTACCATCATCATAGTGGTAAACCTAAAAAACTCATATATAGTACCTTCAATATCTTGCTGGGATAAATGATATTCCTCATATATGTAAAGAGTTCCAAGTTAAAACTAGGATAGTGGAGCATAAGAGCCGCATAAGGAATAAAAATATAAATTTGTCGTTGTTTAGCATGTTTATGATAGATGGAGGGCGGCAGACCGTCGCTGTTGTTAGTTCATGGATTTAGAACCAGCAACTAGCTGTAGCAGACACACGAGGAGCGGTTAGATGTATGGACGGCAATTTAAAAAGCTGGAAGGTAGGGGGAACCTTATTTTTAAATTTAAATTTAAGTTTAGACTTAAACTTGTATTAGCCATCCTAACAGAGGATCCAAACTTGGCTTTCAGACATCCCCTGAACTTAAGATAACAGACACGGAAGGGGAGACTATTTGTTCGTTTGAGGTAAGACGAAGACGCTGTGGCTTTGAATGCGATAAGCAGGTAACGAAACAATCTGAACAGAATTGAACCTTAATAATGGGTTCTTTATCATTATTATCTTTAGTGACAGAAGAGCTTTATCTTCGCTTCGAATTGCCACTTTGGACCGGATAGCGAAAATCTATTGTGAGTAATTAGCTTGAGGTTATCATTGAATCTTTTGACTAAAGAAAAGGCAAAAGTGTTTACCCTACCTATTTCAACAGGAGAAACAGCTATTTTCTTTACATATGTGAGGAATATCATTTATCCCAGCAAGATATTGAAGGTACTATATATGAGTTTTTTAGGTGTACCACTATGATGATGGTAGTCTTTTGATTGCACTGGTGTGAGATTAAATAACATAATACATGGAGTACACGGTCAGAGCCCTTTCTAATAAATTTGGTGTTAGGCTGTCTTTGGGCTTTTGTCTCTTGTGATGCAGGCACCTCTTATATTTGTTTTTATATTTGTTCTTACTATTTGGTTTTTCACCACTTGGAACTCTTTCACTAAATAACCCCTGGTATTCGTGTCGTTGTTTAGAATGTAAAAACCCACAAAAATATGAAACATGTGGACTTTATTTGCATATATTCCTTTTTCAAAGTAACTAAGGTTACCGTATGTCTTTGTTGTAGATTCGCAACCTGACTGACTCCGAGGAGTTTAACTACACACACATGTGGATATTGATATACTAGATTTCCCCTGATGAGGGGTTCGGGAGGAACCCGAAATGCATTGGGCTGTTAATGAATTGTTTATGAATATTGTTTTTTGACATATTAACCAAAGTGATATGTATACTGATAAATCCTTTTGACATTTTTGTGACATGTATTAACATTGGATTTTGCTTTATGGTTTACATTTGATGTTTTTGAGAATAATTGAGAAACACTAATTTGCTTAATAAATTGTAAAAACTTTTGATTACTAAGTCCAGGCCTTAGTGCCCTTAAGCTGTGCATTGCTTTCAGTCACGGGTTTTCCCTAGACTCACATAAAAATAACTTTTCCCGGGGGACAGGTACTTTCCCCAACTGCATTGCACGCTAACAGTGATAAATAAATATTTACTTTAATTCATTATACTAGTGAGTAAAATAGGTGTGCAGATCCACACACATTTATACATTCTTATACAGAGTTTGCCATGTCCACCAAAGCATCAACCATGGTATCACGTAGTCCAGCATATCAGAGTCGAGAGGATAGCCTCCTCGGGCGGCGGGTCCAGTTCCAGACCCCTATAGTCTGCCCACCTCTTCCAGATTTTATAATGCTTTCGAGGACATCCCCTGGCTATAAATATGGGCTGTTCCAGTCCCATACAGAAGTCCATCCCATTCTTCCAGGCGGCTAGTGAAGGGGCCTGGGGCGCCTTCCACGCTTTGGCTATATCGCGTTTCGCCAATGTAAAGCCTAGTAGCAGTAAGTGGTGCTTGTACCTGTTGCCCCCTGCTCCAGCCATAACATGCAATAGAGCTAACTTAGGGTCCCTCTCGAGCTCCCAGGCCAGAACCATCCCAGAATCTACGCAGCGCTGAGCACTCCCATATTGTGTGCAGCAGTGTACCTACATCCAACCCGCATCGGAGGCATTCGGGGGACGCCACCATGCCCGCCCTCCACAAGCGCTGTCGGGTGAAGTATGTGCGGTGTAAGTAGCGGAACTGAATCAGTCGCAGGCGAGTGGAGATTGCCGCCCCCCCGGGACTCTCTAGGGCCTCAACCCAGTCTTCCTCATCCAGGTCTCCCACGTCCTGTTCCCATGCAGCCTTAAGTCTAAGCAGGTCGGAGGACCAATGACGTACAAGTGTCTGGTAGATACGCGATAGCTTCTTGTCGGGCAGTTCCCCCATGAACAGTTTGGCTTCCAGAGGGCTGAACTCAGGGAGCTGCTCCAGACCCTCCAAAGAGGGTGTCAGAGCATGGCGAAACTGGAGATACTTAAAGAAATGGGTGCGGGGCATCCCGAATTCCTCCCGTAGATCTTTAAAAGATTTGAGGGCGCACCCTGACACAACGTGGCCGAGGGTAGAGATGCCAATCGCATCCCATCCCTGAAAGCCCATCAACGTATCCATCTGGGGCAGTCGACCGTTGCGCCATAAGGGGTTTCCTGGGTGAGCACATTCCACCAGCCCATCATACGCAGCGCCTGCCTCCACACACTAAAGATTACCTGCGTGGCCGGGGGCAAGGCTCTCCGAAGCGGCGCCGAATACAGCAGCGTATGCAAGGACGCCGTGCCCATCAGGAACCTCTCAACAGCATAGGCCGGATCACCCCTATCGCCATACCACCAGTCATTCAGCACCAATAGGTGCGCCGATTGATAGTACGAAAGCACGTCCGACGTGGCTAGACCCCATGTATGTTGATAGAAAGCATGTCCGCCACGCCACCCTCGCAATGCCCCCCTCCCACAGGAACCCACTCAACGCCGAATTAAGTTGCTGGAACAAGCGGGGCGAGATCGCATGCGGGTGATTCTGCAGTTGGTACACCAGGCGTGGGAGTGCCACCATCTTAAAGATAGCAGACCTGCCGAGTATAGACAGCGGCATCCTAGTCCACACCTTCATGTCTTCGCGTGTGCGATCCCAGACCGGGTTAAGGTTGCGATCACAAGAGACAGCCGCATCCTAAGATAAAAAGACTCCTAAATATCTCACCCCGTCTGTTGCCAACTGAAGGCCCGATGCCCATTCTCCTATGCTCTGGCGACCGCCTAGCGTCCAAAGCGTGGATTTGCCTGGGATCATATATAAGCCAGAGGTTTCACCAAAAATTCGTAGAATGCGCAACAGCCGCTGCCCGGAGCGGTCCAGGTCAGTAAGAAAAAATAAAACATCGTCCGCGTATAACGCAATTTTATCAGCGAGGCCTGCCGACCACCGAAACCCTTTAAGTTGGGCGTCTATACGCACCCACGCAGCAAGAGGCTCCATAGCGAGCGCAAATAAATACGGGGAGAGGGGACAGCCCGCCGCGTCCCACCTTGGACTGGAAACGAGCGAGAGACCGCACCCCCGACGCGCACCGAGGCCGTGAGGTCCGTATACAGCATCTGGACATACGCCAGAAAGCGTGGGCCAAGGTTAAGACGTCGCAATAAGGCAAACAGATATGTCCAGCTCAGGGAATCAAAGGTCCTGTCCATGTCCGCCAGGAACTGCGCCGCCGGCTCCCCAAACACCCCCAGGCTAATATCGCGACCTGGGCCTGCCTAATATTATGGCGAGTAGCCCACCACGGCATAAATCCAGCCTGGTCCGGGTGGACCAGATCCGGGATATACGGCTTGAGCCAGCCTAGTGGTCAAGGCCTTAGCCAGGATCTTGGCCTCCGTATTCAGTAGGGAAATCGGGCGATACGACGCATGACTCTCCGGGGGTCTCCCGGGCTTAAGGAAAACCACCACTTTGGCATGTCGCCAGTCCGGCAGGAGCGCTCCGCTCTCGCACGCCTCCTCCACAACCGGCCTGAGACACGGGCCCAGCTGTACCGAAAACCGCTGGAAGAATTCGCTAGGAAACCCGTTGGGGCCCGGTGCCTTGCCCGGATTCAGCTCGCCCAATCCCTCGCCGAATTCGTCATCCGATATGGGCCGGTCCAAAAGGTCCCGCACCTCGTCTGAGACAGCTTTCGGGGGGAGATTATCTATAAAGCGCTGGACAACCTCGGCCTCCAGGCACTCCCGGGGCGCTTACAGCCACTAATAGTACCCTGCAAAGCTCTCTGCAATCGCAGTGGGTTCGAGTATGATGTCCCCGCTGGGGTCCAGGATCTGGGGCAACGGTTGGGCGTGCAGGTAGCCTTGACACACGCGGTGTAGCATTTTACACGATTTGTCACCCCACTGGTAGATCCGACTACGGGTGGCCAGCCACCCTGCCTTGCTAAATCCATCAGCACTGTGGCATACTGCTGTTGCGCCAGTACTAGCTGTTGTCTGGCAGGTCCACCACCCTCCTCCCGACCTCTGCGCTCCAATGCCTCCAGCTCCGCCTCGCGCCGCACCAGGTCCTTCCGTTTCTCCATCCGGGCCGCCGCGCACCAGGAAATATCCACGCCTCGCAACGTGGCCTTTAGAGCCTCCCGAAGGGTGGCCGGGGAGTCAACTGAACCTACATTGAAGGTCAGGTAATGATCTATTTCGATAGTCATGTGCGCCCTGTATTCATCCTGCATCAAGTGCCAGGCCGACATACGCCACCGAAACGGCTGTTTGGCCGGGCCTACACTAAATGTGACAGTTACTGGCGAGTGGTCAGAGAGCGCCCGTGGCAGAATCTCCACAGACAACACTTTATGGGCTTGTACCCTTGGGACAAAAATGTAATCCAGTCTGGAGAAGGAATCTTGTGCTGTGGAAAAGTATGTGTAGCCCCTACGTGGCCCATGTTTGTATCTCCAAGTGTCTACCCAGTTAAGGCCCGTGACCAATGCATGCAGTCTGATGGCGGGTCCCCCTACCCCCCGTCCTGGGCATCTGCCGTACCCCGCCACCTATCGCGGCTCCTCTCCATCACGTCATTCCAGTCCCCCCTTTAATGGACAGAGTGTCGAGCATAGAGCCCCAAAGGGACATGAGCCTCTCCACCAGTGACCACTGTAGCGGCAGTGGGGGATATACACTACCAAGGGTCACTTTATCACCTCCAACCTCACCCTGCACAAAGATGCATCTGCCCTGTGTATCCGCCCAAACGCGTTTGTGTACGTAAGGAACCCTAGGGTGTATTAGTACCGGTACTCCCCTGGAGTCCCACGTAAAGCCTGAGTGGTATGCGTGCGTAAACCCAGAGCGCTGGAGACAGTGCCTTCGTACCAAGCAGATGAGTTTCCTGCAGTAACAGGACATCCACCCCTGCCCTTCTGGCGTACTGAAAGACCGCCCCCCGTTTCACCTTGTCCAACATCCCCCGTACATTCCAGCTCAAAACTCGTAACAATCCAGGGCCTACCCGTCCTCCCTCCCCAAAAGTGGACATTTGAGCAATACAGCATATAAAGAACAAGCGTCTCCAAGGCACAGCCGGTGCAATACATGGCAATCAGCAAGCAGCTTAACATGCGCAAACAAACCCCCCACTTCCAACCCCCAACATCCACCCCTCCTCCTCCCCCACCCTGTACCTCCCAAACATGGAAGCACCTGTTGCGGTCGGATCGTAGCCTAGTCCCCAACCGGGGAACAAGAACCACCCCCTCCAATGGATCCCCCAGTGACAGCCCATATGAACGAGGCTGTCACTCCCTCCCACCCATTTAGACCGGGTTGGGCTCCCAGCCTTAATCAACAGTGCACCTGAGCATCCGCACCAACCATCTACAGAAGCCTATGTTCAAGTCCCACAGCAGTCAAGGCGCATCAGTTTGCTGTTCCTGTGCCGGGTCATCCCCGCAAGAGGCCGAGCCAGGGCGCGAGCCACGTCTCGAGCGCGATCCCCTGCGGCGCCGACTGACTTCTGAGGCCCTCTTGGGCTGTTCCACTTGACGATGAGTCCGACTCTCCATCTTTGGCCATGTTGACCCGAATCTTCACTGTTTCGTCCGTCCACTGGAAGACCTCCTCCGGTGTGTCGAAGAACAGAGTGCGGGACTTGTAAACAACCCGCAGCCGCGCCGGGTAGAGCAACGTGTACTGAAGCTTGAGGCCACGGAGGCGGGCCTTGGCCGCGAGAAATGACTGGCGTTGCTGCTGCACCAGCCTCGTGTAGTCCGGAAAGATGAGGATATTTGCGTTCTCATGTGTAAGTGTACCCTTCATTCTCACTTGCCGCAGTTTGGTATCCCGATCCGAATAATTTAGGAATTTGTCTATGATTGGCCGCGGGCGCGCTCCAACTGGGGGTTTCTGCATGAGCGCCCGATGGGCCCTCTCCCCCACGAAGCATCAGGATAAAGCATCCGCCGGGATCCAGCCCTCCAACCATTGAGCCAGGAAGCGCTCCACGTTGTCCCCCTCGCAGCCCTCGGGGAAGCCAACAAAGCGCAGGTTGTTCTGCCGGGCGCGCCCTTCTGCATCCTCGACCCTCATAGCCAGGCCCTTTTGTACCTTCTCCATGGCCGCCACTTTTTTCTTTAGAACGGACAAATCATCTTCCACCTCCGAAATGCGAGTCTCCGCACCAGTGATGCGCTCCACAGCGTTCCGTAAGTCCTGGCGGAGGAGAGTGACATCGGACCCAACCGCGCCAATTTTGGCGTCCACCATGTCCTTTGATTGCGTGATTGCTGCCAACAATGCTGCGTTGCCGGGTACGGGCACCTGCGACCCCCCCAGAGCCGACCGCCACCGTAAACTTGTCCATCGTCCCCTGCTTGCCCTGACCTCCTCCGGCTCCACCTCGCGTCATCCTACTCGCAGAGAGCGTTCCAAGCAGTGGAGGCTTCCTATTATGGTGCCCGTCCTATCTTGCGGTCCCAGAGTCGGCAGGGCCGGCCAAATGGATGGCACAGTGGTCGTTGGCCGTTGATCGCAGGCCCCGGGGTCCGTGAACACCTGCTACCAGTACCGACTCCCCACTCCGTCGGTCTGGCCACCAGCAAAGCCACAGGCGGGGACGCGCGACCGGCGCCTGCGTCCGGCAATGCCCAAGCTGCGCCAGGGGTCTCCAGGCACACACCCTCCACCGGTCTCCAGGTGCCGCAGGATTCCCCCACCGAGGCCCGATTCGGCCCCCGAGGCTCCCAGCCACCAGGCACACTCGACTCACCGCTACAGCGATGTCCCCCGCAGTTCGGGAAGCCTCCGCCAGGTCCCACGCACTCTCCGCTCCTACGGGGTGCCCTCTGCTGCCTAGTATGGCCGCCCTGCTGCGTCCCGCCGCGGGCTCACTCAACGGCGGAGGGGTGTCTCAAAATGGCGGCCGCTCCCGCCGGCAACTCCAGGATTCTGCCTCTGCTCCGTCAGGCAGGGCACCGCTGTCCAATTCGCGGCTCCCCAGCGGGGGAGCACAGGCCCAAGTTACTCTCTGCCCCCCAGGTGGGTGCGCCAGATGCACTCCGCCCACGACTACCGCCAGCAGCCGTGCCCGGCCCGGGCCACTTCCAAAATCGAGGTCCCAGCTTTATAGGCCCCGCCGGACCCCGCAGGCCTCGCCGTGTCATCGGGCCACCGCTTGTCCCCCGGAGCCGCCACAAGGCTGCAGCCGCCGCCGCCGGACGTCACCGCCAGACCCAGCAGCAGTACAGGAGCGATGGGTGCCCTCGTGAATGCTCAGGGCCAGGATCTATGGTCAGGATAGAGTTAGGCTGGTCGGAGCTCACGCTCTACACGACCGCCATGATCGCCGGCTAAGCCACGCCCCTCCTCCCTCCTGCCTTTTTGTGCCAAAGTGGTAGAGAAATTGGTCAACAGCCAGCTGGTGAAATTTGTGGAGGATAGTCATCTTCTTCATTTCTCCCAATCAGGCTTTAGAGCAAAACATTCTACAGAAACTGCCCTTCTCTTCTCCACAGAATTGCTTCGACAAAAAGTAGATGAGGGACAGACAGCCGCCTTGATATTGCTGGACTTGAGTGCGGCTTTTGATACTGTGTCGCACTCTAGGCTTCTTGCCCGTCTGAGTGAGGCTGGGTTAGCTGGGTCAGCCTATGAATGGATGGGCTCTTTTCTTGCGGACAAACATTTCAAGTACACTGCCCCCTTTTAAATCCACACCCCGTTCTCTTAGACAAGGGGTCTCTCAGGGATCTATATTGAGCCCTGCTTTGTTTAATCTGTACATGGAGCCCCTAGCAAGGATGGTGGAATCTTATGGGGGGGAATTCGGGTCATATGCCGATGACACCCAACTGGTGGTTACTCTATCTCATAACCCAGTTGAGACAGCAGCTAATTTCTCCGCTTGTCTTGTGGATCTCGCTGGCTGGATGAAGACTAATTGCCTCCGCCTCAACGAGAATAAGACCAAACTTCTAGTAATTGGTCCTCTACCTTCTATTTGGACGTCGGCCTGGTGGCCCTCTGACCTGGGTCCCACACCTACCCCCTCTGCTACTGTAAAGAACTTGGGTGTACTTTTTGACACCAATCTCTCGTATGCCCAACACATTGGAAATGTGGCGGGTAAATGCTATGGCATACTAAAGGTTCTTCGTAAAATCCTGGATCTATTAGCCATCAAAGCTAGGAAAACATTAGTTCACGCCCTGGTCACCTCTCATCTTGATTATGGGAACTCTCTGCTTTGCGGCCTGAATAAAAAAGGTCTGCACCAACTTCAATGCGTCAAAAATGCATCTGCCAGACTTGTCCTGAATCTGCCTAGGAAGTCGTCCGGGAAACGGGCTCTACTGACCCTGCACTGGCTCCCTATCCAGGAACGTATCCAGTTTAAAACCATGTGCATGGCCCATCGTGTTGCACAGGGCAAAGGTCCCATTTACCTTCAAAAGATGCTGACTATGTACCGCCCCAAACGCCTTTTGAGATCCATGGGTAGCATGCAATTTATGGCACCCAGTATCCATAAAGCGCAGATGGGTGGTCGTTCTTTTAGGTACCTAGCCAGCAAACAATGGAACAAACTTCCTATTGAACTTCGGATGGAGCCTTCAGAATCTCGATTTCGGCTTAAACTTAAGACCTATCTATTCCCCAAAGACAAAATCTGAGGCCGGCCTCTGTCCTTCCACTCCCCCCTTCATTGTGTGTCTGCATTTAGTGGTTCTAGTGGACTGAATCCACAGCGCGGGGACACACTGTTCTTTAGTGTAACCAGGCACTTTATAAATGTTTTTATTATTATTATTATTATTATTACGGAAATGAAGAGAAAGGGTGTATTCCTCGATTTTTACACCAGACGCAAAACCGTTTCCATTTCAAAGAGTATGTTTTATTGGTGCTATCTGCCCGTGCTCGAGCTAGGATGGCTCTACAATCAGGTGGAATATTCAAATTCTGAAGCTCTCCGAACTCAGGAGCCAGGTGGCTAACCTGATAGATGCCAGATTCGGATGTTGGACTTGTTTGTTGCTCATCGTGAGCAGAGATGGACACTGTTTCAGGCGGATCGGTGGCTCCAGAGATAGGGGGTGGAGTTCCGTGAACCAATGCTGCTGTGGCCAAGTCGGGGCTATTAAAATGAAAGTACAAGGCTCCGCTTTCAGTTTCCTGAGGACTCTGGGAAGCATCGGGAATGGCAGAAAGGCGTCCGCAAAATGCATTCCCTAGAGACCCTGACTAGGGATGCTAACATGCAAAGTGTGGGCATTTTGCGTTGGATCTTTTGGCGAATAGGTCGATCTGTGGAGTGCCCCATCGCGAGAAGATTTGGTTGAGGATCTCCTGTTCCAGTTCCCACTCGTGAGATGTTGTCTTCTGTCTGCTCAATGAGTCGGCGAGTACATTGTCCATGCCTGGGACGTACTCCGCCCGAAGAGATATCTTGTTTGTGATTAGCCAGTTCCAGATTCTCTGCGACTCGCGAGAGAGTGTTAGTGAGCACGTCCCTCCCTGCTTGTTGAGGTAGCGCATCGTCGTAGTGTTGTCTGTCCGGATGAGCACAAGGGAATTCTTGATTCTTGGAAGAAAAGCCTGAAGGGCTAGGAAGACTGCCCGCAGTTCCAGGAGATTGATATGAAGTCCTCTCTCCAAGGAAGACCACTTCCCACTTATCTGCAGTTCTTGCAGAAAAGCTCCCCAACCGTCCAAGGAGGCATCTGTTGTGATAATAGGAGGAGCAGCTGGAAGTAGGAATGTCAAGCCTTGAGAAAGGTTTCGAGATGACGTCCACTATTGCAGGGCTTTGACTATCTGGGGGGTCACTTATGAGGTCGTCGAATGACCCTGTGCATTGGACCCACTGCTTTGAGAGTGCCTCCTGTAGAGGTTGCATCCGAAGACGACAATGAGGAATCAGGAGGATACACAATGACATCATCCCCAGAAGGGAATTGAAAAGGCGGACCGTCAAGGCCTTCTTTGATGCCACTAGAACAGCTAGTGCCATACGCTTGTTTTTCCTCTCTTGGGATGGGAAAGCTTTCTTCGAATGCGTGTCCAGGGTTGCACCTAGGAAATTGATGCACTGAGAAGGTTGCAGGACTGATTTTTCTTGATTGAGCGTAAGACCCAAACAATCGAAGAGCCTTAAACAGGCGTTGGAAGACCTGGACGCGTCTTCTCAGGATGGAGCCTTGATCAGCCAGTCGTCCAGATACGGAAAGACTTGGTTATGGCGCTGCCTGAGGTAAGCCGCCACTGGGGAAAGACATTTCGTGAAGATGCGAGGTGCAGACTTGAGCCCGAAGGACAGGACGCGAAATTGAAAATGTCTGCCTGCTACTGCAAATCTTAAGAATTTTTTGTGATTCCTGTGAATTGGGATATGGAAGTAAGCGTCCTGAAGGTCTAGGTACGTTGTAAGGCTTTGCACTCCGCAGGATTCACGTGCAGCAACAATGCTCCACCTCCGGACCCTCCGAACACCCTGAAGTATAAACACAGGGTGTTCAGACGATACGGCGAGGGAAAAACCCCAAAAGGGGAAAAAACCCAAAAGAATAAAGAGGAGAAGGAAGGGGCAGCAGGGATAAAGAAACTGAAAGACAAGAATACACAGGTTAGTACATGGCTACATCCTACTCTCATGAATTCTTACTAACACCACACCAACATGTATTCACCTGTAAATAAATGACTCTAACCACCCTTTGCTGTATCTCCCGTCTTCCTTCCTGATCAATACAAAAGAAAAGGGTTACTATCAAGCCTGGTTGGGGAAGCGTAAAGCCTAAAATGACTGATTTAAACCTACCCCACTGTGAAAACGTTTGAGTTGTAAAAGGATCCCAAAAGTAAAGTGAAATGGCACTTCCCGTGCTAAAACATTATTTGAAACTTTATCAATGTTATCTGATCTGAACAGAAACAGATTAAATCCTTCTTTGCTTGCTGATGCCAAAAATACCCAAACACGGCAGTGTGTAGTTCTCTCACTACCACACTCCGCTTTGGTAATTGCTTTGCCACAAATCAAAAAATGTTCATAAACCCTATGCCTTGGGTTCGTGACGGCAGTGTGGAGGTCCAACAATTCCCCCCCTGCACTCCGCCACTCGAAGGTTGTAATCACACCAGTATGCACGCTCCACTAGGAGTGCATACTCAAAGAGCGAAACGCTCGCAATGCCCAAATGATTTCTCGAGCAGAGAGCTCATATGCCAGTTCATAAACAACACAGTTCCTCGCAGCCGCGAGGCAATGTCCAAACACAGTAGTCTTTGTGACTTTGAAAACACGAAAATGTACTTTTGCTCCACACGCTAGCCAGCGCTAAATCGGAGAGCCAAGTAGCGGAATCAAGTAACAGTAAACCTTGCTCACACGCTAGCCAGCGCGTTCTCAGAGAAAATAACCGCTACTTCAAATACCGGTCAGACTGCAACACCCGGAGCCTCTGGAAAGGCGCCGTTCCGAGGAGCAGCCGCTGCCTCGGGTTCCGAAGGAATCACTGACACCAGACTTCCGGATCTCTCGGCAGATATCCCGGAATCCCCGCCGGGAACTCTGGGAATTGTAGTCCTGCGCCCCGGACTGCCGGTGATTGTAGTTTCTAAGCAGGCGCGTTGGGCTAGATCCCGACAGTACGCCCTCCTCCCAAGCGCCTCCTAGGCCCAGGCTTTGCGGGGTGTCTGATGTGAAATGATCGCACAGCTCGAGGAGCATGGACATTATGAACCGGTTCCCAGGAGTCCTCCTCCGCCCCATAGCCTTTCCATGAAACCAAGTACCATAAGACACCTCTGCGGAACTTGGAGTCTTTTATGGACCTCACCTCATACTCCAGATTCCCATCTTTAGCCAGCACCGGAGGTGCAGTCCTGCGTGAGGTAAGAGCTTTTTTTAGCAACTGAACATGAAAAACGGGGTGTATTCGTAAAGTGCTAGGCAACTTCAATTTGTAGGCCACAGGATTGATGCGGCGCACCACAGGATAAGGCCCTATAAATCGTGGATGAAACACGCTTCGGAGCTTGAATCGGATATATTTGGTCGAGAGCCAAACTTTGTCTCCTACCTCAAACTGAGGACCAGGTATCCTATGTCTGTCCTCCCACCTTTTGTATGTTTCTTTGGCCTTTAGCAAATGTTTTTGCACTGTGCTGTGTATTTTTCTTATCAATAACACCCGCTCTTTTACCGAGGGTTGATCGTTTACCTCTTCCGGTATATGTATTGGCAGAGTACGTACATCATACCCATAATTCGCTTTGAATGGGGACATTCCTATGGAGCTATGCCAGGCGTTGTTGTAGGCCATCTCCGCCATCCACAACAACTCCACCCAAGACCCATGTGCCTCCTTCGAGTAACATCGCAAGTACTTCTTTAGAGTCTGATTTAGTCGTTCTGTCTGTCCATCAGTTTGAGGATGGAAGCTAGTAGATAATGCTGTTTCTATGCCCAATGCATGACACCATACTCTCCAGAATCGAGCAATGAATTGTGGCCCCCTATCAGACACAATGACTCTTGGAATGCCATGCAAACGAAAAACTTGGGATGCCATTATCTGTGCTGTTTGACTAGCTGTGGGTAGGTTCACACAAGGTACGAAGTGGCCCATTTTCGTCAAATTGTCCACAACCACCAGGGCTGCGGTGTTCCCTTGATCTTTTGGGAGGCCTGTGATGAAATCCAAACTAATATTTGACCATGGACGATCAGGCGTGGGCATCGGCATTAACAACCCTTTCTTTTTTGATGTTTCCCCCTTGCTTCTAGCACAGACTTCACAGCTGCCCACCCATTGAGTGGTGTCCTTCACCAGAGTCTCCCACCAGAAATGCCTCCTAAGGAGATTCACAGTCTTTGTGATCCCTGGATGTCCCGCCGCAGGCGCTTCATGACACCAACTGAATGCCTTCTTTCTGATCTCCATGTTAGGCAGAAACAGACGCTCTCCATAGAAGGGTAAGCCCTGCCTAATCTTCCTGTCTGGTTTGGCAGAAGCCCAATGAACCCAATAGTCCGTGGTCCTAGAGTCTTTTATATCCTCCAGAAACTTCTCAGCTCTCACTACACAAACCACCTTCGTGGAAGGAATTATGGACTGTTCTTCGGCATTCTGTCCGGTGGGGATTCCCTGTCTAGAAAGGGCATCCGCTTTTCTGTTCTCCGAGCCAGGACGAAAGGTTACAACAAAGTTATACTCGGAAAAGAATAACATCCACCGCATCTGCCTTTGCGTGAGGTGTCTAGCAGCGGACATATACTGGAGATTCCGGTGATCTGTGTACACCGTAACTGCATGACTTGCTCCCCACAGATACGGTCTCCACTCCTGGAAAGCCTTTTTAATTGCCAAGAGTTCTTTTTCTGCGATTGAATAGTTGACCTCAGCCGGACTCAGTTTTTTCGACAAATAGGCAACAGGATGAAGCTGACCAGTATGTACGTCTCTCTGAGACAGGATCGCACCTATGGCTTCATCTGAAGCGTCAGCTTCCACAATAAATGGATGTTCCAGAACAGGATGTGCCAACACTGGCGCGGTAGTAAAGGCCTTTTTTAGCGCCTGAAAAGCTTGCTCAGCCTCCTCTGTCCACTCGAATAACCTCCCTTTCCTTAACAGCCTAGTGATAGGGACAGCGGTTTGGGAGAAGTGTACAATGAACCTGCGATAATAGTTGGCAAACCCCAAAAAGCTCTGTACCTCTTTCACGTTCTTAGGGGCTGGCCAATCCCTCACCGCCTGTACCTTCCTTTCTGACATCTGTAATCCTTCAGGACTAAGATTCACGCCCAAAAATTCCACCTCATGCACCCCGAACTCACATTTACTCAGCTTTACATAGAGATGGTGTTCTCTCAATTTATCCAGGACCTTGCAGACATGGTTCGTGTGGCATGAAACTTCTTGAGAATATATATAGATGTCATCTATATACATCACCACAAATTGATCTACATATTCTTTTAGCACATCGTTTATGAAGAACTGAAATGCAGCGGGGGCGTTACAAAGCCCAAAAGGCATCACTAGGTATTCATACAAACCAAACCGTGTTTTGAACGCCGTCTTCCACTCATCCCCTTCCCTTACTCTAACCAGGTGATATGCCCCACGTAAATCTAAACGGGTGTAAATCCTGGCCTCTCTCACCTGGTCGAGCAAGACTGAAATGAGTGGAAGAGGGTATCGATTACGAATGGTGTTTTTATTCAATGCCCTGTAGTCCACACATGCTCTCAAGTCTCCATTGGCCTTCGATATAAAGAAAAGAGGGGAAGCTGCGGGAGAACGAGAGGGGCGTATAAATCCCAAACGAGTGTAATGGTCAATGTACTGCTTCAGATGGGAGGTTTCGGGCACAGACAAAGCATACACTCTACAAGATGGTAACGATGCCCCCTCCACTAAATCAATACGACAGTCGTATTCCCTATGAGGGGGCAGAGATTCTGCCTTCACCTCACTAAACACATCACTGTAAGAAGCGTATACTACTGGTAGCTTGACGTCCTTTTCCGCAGCAGTGGCTGCCAAAAATGGGGTAGCTAACACGGAGACGTTAGCAGACGTACAAGGAGTTAAGTGGTCCTTGCAGGTCTCTGGGTCAAACTGTATAGATTTTGACTGCCAATTCACCACAGGATTATGTTTATGCAGCCAAGGCATGCCCAATATAATCTCGTACTGCGGAGCATCTATGATATTCAATGCTAACACCTCAGAATGCACGTACCCTTGCGTCACCATTCATAACCCCAAATCACCAGTCCTTTCCGTTATCTGACCTGAGGTTAAAGGCTGCCCATCCACTGCCAACACATCTTCCGGTGTCTCCCTAAGAACTCGAGGCAATTCCAGACGTCTTACCAGACCCTTATCTACAAAATTACCAGTCGCCCCTGAGTCCACCATCACCATTACTGGACATCTTTCTAACTCATATTCTAACGTCATCACCACCACCAAGTGAGGCTCTGTTTCCTCATCGCCCGAGGATGACAGGGAGGTAAGCTTCCATGCTTGTTCTCCGTCTACTCCCGCTGTGCGGTCCTCCTTCTGTTCGTTCTCTGGTACAGTTTTAGACACTGCGACTTTCTTAAACCTACTAAGAGTCCCTGATGCCTTTGGTTTAGAAGGACATTCCCGGACGTAATGCCCCTTCTTACCACAGTACATGCACAAGCCCTGTACCCTTCTTGCTTCTCTCTCTTCTCTAGACAAGGGTGCTCTAAGAGCCCCTATCTCCATCGGTTCAGACGTAGCGTCAGTACCCCCGGATGTCTTTCTGGGGTTTCTATCAACAAAGTATGCTCCTCTTTCCCACCGTCTCCTATTACTACCTCTGTCCGTTAATCTGCTGTCTAACCTTAACACCAAGTTTACCATGTCCTCAAAAGTAGTGGGCTGCGGATCCACCTGCGCTACTACATCCTTTAAATCATCATGTAACCCCTGATAAAACAATGATAGTTTTTTCTCCTCTGGCCATGATGCTTCTACCACCAGCCTGTTGAAGGCCGTTAGATATGTTATCAACTCTCCTCTACCTTGTCTTAATGTCAATAGCTCACGATCCGCACAGAAGGTGGTGGCTCTTCGATCAAAGACCCTCTCAAATTCCTTTTTAAACTCTGCCCAATTAGACAAAAGAGCATCATCTCGTTTCACCAATGGTACCACCCAATCAGCTGCATCCCCAATCAAATAAGAAATCAAAAATGCCACCCTTGAATGATTGGTGGGGAAGGAAGACGGTTTACAAGAAAAATGCATGAGCACCTGTGTCATAAACACATGCACCTTACGTGGATCCCCTGAAAACCTTTCAGGAGTAGCTAATGGAATGGGCGGGGGTACAGTAACCTGAACATTAGAAGACGATGCGGAAGCGTTGAACGGATTACCACTCAAACGCTCCACCTTCTCACGCAAAGCTGCGGTCTCAGCCTTGGAAGATGCCAGCTCCTGCTGTACCAAAACCAAGGCTTGTAACACGTCCTCCATGGACGCCATTGTTGCTACATATGAATCAGGCGGAGTGTATTTCTTGGGTCAGTGATTCTGTAAGGCTTTGCACTCCGCAGGATTCACGTGCAGCAACAATGCTCCACCTCCGGACTCTCCGAACACCCTGAAGTATAAACACAGGGTGTTCAGACGATACGGCGAGGGAAAAACCCCAAAAGGGGAAAAAACCCAAAAGAATAAAGAGGAGAAGGAAGGGGCAGCAGGGATAAAGAAACTGAAAGACAAGAATACACAGGTTAGTACATGGCTACATCCTACTCTCATGAATTCTTACTAACACCACACCAACATGTATTCACCTGTAAATAAATGACTCTAACCACCCTTTGCTGTATCTCCCGTCTTCCTTCCTGATCAATACAAAAGAAAAGGGTTACTATCAAGCCTGGTTGGGGAAGCGTAAAGCCTAAAATGACTGATTTAAACCTACCCCACTGTGAAAACGTTTGAGTTGTAAAAGGATCCCAAAAGTAAAGTGAAATGGCACTTCCCGTGCTAAAACATTATTTGAAACTTTATCAATGTTATCTGATCTGAACAGAAACAGATTAAATCCTTCTTTGCTTGCTGATGCCAAAAATACCCAAACACAGCAGTGTGTAGTTCTCTCACTACCACACTCCGCTTTGGTAATTGCTTTGCCACAAATCAAAAAATGTTCATAAACCCTATGCCTTGGGTTCGTGACGGCAGTGTGGAGGTCCAACAATTCCCCCCCTGCACTCCGCCACTCGAAGGTTGTAATCACACCAGTATGCACGCTCCACTAGGAGTGCATACTCAAAGAGCGAAACGCTCGCAATGCCCAAATGATTTCTCGAGCAGAGAGCTCATATGCCAGTTCATAAACAACACAGTTCCTCGCAGCCGCGAGGCAATGTCCAAACACAGTAGTCTTTGTGACTTTGAAAACACGAAAATGTACTTTTGCTCCACACGCTAGCCAGCGCTAAATCGGAGAGCCAAGTAGCGGAATCAAGTAACAGTAAACCTTGCTCACACGCTAGCCAGCGCGTTCTCAGAGAAAATAACCGCTACTTCAAATACCGGTCAGACTGCAACACCCGGAGCCTCTGGAAAGGCGCCGTTCCGAGGAGCAGCCGCTGCCTCGGGTTCCGAAGGAATCACTGACACCAGACTTCCGGATCTCTCGGCAGATATCCCGGAATCCCCGCCGGGAACTCTGGGAATTGTAGTCCTGCGCCCCGGACTGCCGGTGATTGTAGTTTCTAAGCAGGCGCGTTGGGCTAGATCCCGACATACGTCATAAAATCTTCCTCTTCCAGTAGCTGTAGGACCTCCTGGATCGTCACCATGCGAAACGACTGCTTCTTCAGGAATTTGTTGAGGGCCCTGAGGTCCAAAATCGGTCTCCACTTCTTCTCTTTTTTCTGAATTAAAAAGAAGCGGGAATAAAATCCCTTTCCCCTTTGAGATGGAGGTACCTTCTCTATTGCTCCCTTCTGGAGCATAATAAAGATCTCTTGCAGAAGCAGCCATAGATTTTTGAGATGCATTAGGCGGGGAGGAGTTTGGGGAGGGATTTGCACGAATTCCATAGAATGGCCGAATTGCACTAATTGAAGGACCCAACGGTCCGTGGTAATCTTTTTCCAAATTTTCAAGAAGTGGGTAATTGTTCCTCCAATTTTTAATGAGTGAAACGAAGTCTGGACTGGCTGAATAAACATGTCATTGTCTACGCCCGTTGTTTTTTCGTTGTCCTTTACCCCGAAAGGACGACTTGCCATAAGAAGATTGCTGATTCTGTTTTTGGCGCTGTTGATATTGGGGTCGACTCTGGCCTGACGAGTATGAAGACCTGTATTGGAAATTTCTTCTATAGGAAGGCTGTCCTCTTCCTCTATTTCCACGAAAGGACTGGTTCTTGTACTGGAGAGTGCCCAAAGCTTTCGCAGTGTCTGTGTCCATTTTAGGTCTCGCCTGGCATTGCAGCGCGAAAGCGCTGTCACCAGCGAGACCTATTGTTGTTTTGCCTCCCAAGGGAGACAGACCGGTGCTCGAGCCGCTTAGGGTCTGTGGACGCGCTTCGCGCGCACACACACACACAGCGTTACTAAGTCCGGCCGAAGGCACGCACACACACGCATACACACACAGACAGACGCACACACACACACAGACACACATACACACACACCAACACCGCCCAACCACGCACACACACAGACATACACACCGCCGCCGCCCCCCCACGCCCCCTTTCCCCCCACAACTAAGCGCCACTTACTGCATCAGCGGCCTCAGCCACCACTTCTGACTTCTGCTGCCACCGCAGGGCTCTCCCTTAGGCATGGGAGCCCCGCGTCACCACTGCTCCTGGGCCATCCACTCCGTGGGCGCGGGCTTCTCGCAGAAGACGGAAGTCCCGCCCCATGACAGGCGTGACGCTCCCGAACTTCCGGTTTCGGGATGTGCACGCTCACGGCTTCATTAAACTGCATCTGTGACAATGTGTGTATCTTGCGTTTCCAAGCCGCTGTGTGTTCTCTGATGTATTTACTGTGCTTGTATAGAGATTTCAGTTGCTGATTTATGGCATTTTTGTTTTCAGAAACGTGCTGTTTGGATTCCTTAGTCTGTCATAAAAACAGGTCACTGTTTAAGGATGTAATTTGCTCGTTTGTTTGTTTTACTTAGCTGGCATGAAACCATTTTGGAAGTGCGGTTTTCTTTTGTTACAGAAGTGAACATCTACGCATACATAGACTTTTTAAATCCATCATGAAATACTGGCCATGGTCAAAATAATCAAATTTGCAATGTATTGTTTTTACTTTCTACGTTTTTCACTTCGTAGGTCAACGGCATTTTCTGATTCCTTGTCATAACACACATCTTTGATGGCCCACCTTACCTCTCCTAATGCTGTCTGTTCAGCAACGGGGCGCTCTACTACTATCTTACATGCTGGGGTAGTCCAAGACTTTGCTTTTATATGTATTTTTTTGTGGGGGATCTGGAGGGAGCACGCAGAAAAACTTCAAGTTAACACTTCTCCTAACAAAAAAAAAAAGGCATATTGGCTTTCTCCATGCTTATATATAAATGTTTTAAAATTACAAAACAAGATAATAACAGTCAGAGAACGTGCAGCAAAAGTGTGCCTGCATCAACGTGTATTAATTCCTGCCAAATTAGCTGGTCTTCCACTGTCCTATAATTTTAATGGCCCTAACTAAAACCCAGTAAAGCGCACAGTTTGAAAACAGTCAACAAAACATTACAGTATTAAATGTCAAATCATTAAGTAAAAATAATAATAAAGCAGCTGTGCAATGGCAGATACAATTAACCACGGAAAAAACACTCAACAAAACCACCTCATCTTAAAGAGCAGTCAACAAATACTTTTTACCATAAGTGGGCGAAAAATGTATGGCCGTTCTAAAAACAGCTGATTAAATAGTTAAACAAAAATCAAAAAAATAGATCATAGTATCTAAACAGCAGCCAGGAAATGAGTATGCACGTCTAAAAATAGGCAGTCGAACGCCACCCAATCCTACACTCAATTATCCTAAAGGCAAGAAACCTAATCACTACTCTATAAAAGGAAACCCTGAAAATGGCCCCCTTAAAGGACGTCAAATGCATAGCTCTAAAGAGCTAGTGGAAAAAAAACAGCATGTCACATACAGGCAGAAGAGCATTCCACGATAATAACAGACAGTATAAAAGTAGCTAGCAAAACTCCACTACATAATTAATTATTCTCCTACTCAATTAATGGAGCTATACAAAAAAATGTGTATCATACTGTTTGTTTCTGAATCACATCACAGTGTTAGCGCAGATGGATAACATTTGCTCGTCAAACAGTGTGAGCAATTTGGAAGCCTTGTTGGGTGTATGTTCCCTTCCTCTGTCAATGCTACTCACCACAGTCCATTTGCTGATATTCCCTATTTCTGTCATTTTTGTTCTAAAAGGGATAATAGAGACGCTTCCAGACCATCCTTTGTACTTTTATTTGGACCCAGCAGTGCTTTCTCCAGCCAGAAATGTTAAGCCAGTTGGCTTCCCTGGTACTGGGTCTTTGGCTCCTGCTTAAGCCACTTCTCACCTTATTGTAGTTATCCCCCTCCCCCAATAGCAGTTTTGCAAAAGCAGAACTTCAACAATTGTGCATGTAGTATGGGGTCTGACAGCCCCATTCTTGTAATCATTTGGGTCTGTTTTCGTACATTAACCCTTAGGAATATTCTATGCAGGTTGAAGAGCTTCTCATATCTGTTTGTTCCATGAGTTTGCAGACTTTGTTGCATAGTCATTATCCTCCCTTAACACAGGCACTTACTAGTGGAGATTCGTTCATTTAGACAGACCAGCTTGACTTCCTAGGGATTAAGTAGTCATATTACAAACACTGTACCCAAGCAAACACAACATGCTGATCCAGTTTAGCTCTTAGATACCCTTGCAGCCCTTATACCCAGATCGTTCCAATCTCCCATAATGCACTAATTTAAGGGATCGTGCGGAACCATCATCTTGCAGTGACACAAGGGCTCGCCATAAGGCGCTTCCTGTCACAGAGCTGTCATCTTGGGTTCTATATAAGTAAAAATTGAGTAATATTGATGATATTGGTCTTGTAAGTAATCCTACTGTTGTTACACTCTCTAAAGGCATTGACGAACCCCTGTGAGAGGGATGGCATAAATAAATATTTAGGTCGCTTCTGGCCTAGGCTAAATATTTTTTCTTCTTTTTCTGAAAGACAATATACTGCTCCAACAGCTCCCGGTGGTTCCCCTTACTCTGCCTGCAGTACTTCTTTATACAGCCCACCAGGGCATGAACTGCTTTCCTATCTTGGTTCCTTGCTGGGTTTTGGTGAGAGCTTCGTTTTTAGGTCTTGCCTATGGCATTGCTTTAGCAATGCTTGTTTTGTGAGATTATAGTAAGGCTTTCAAAAGTCTACCCAAACTACGGATCGGTACAGTTCATGTGAGCTAGGTGCATGCACATCGTCAGCCACATCGCACACCATCCATTTGTCTGAGCCTCGGCATCAGACTTCAAAGGAAGCCGCTCCCCCGCCTCCCCGCCCCATCAGACTTCAAAGGAAGCCGCTCTCCCGCCCCAGCCACACAATGCCGCTAACCAGCCCCCACCACGCAATGCAGAGAGCTTGTTAGCTTTACTTTCTCTCTCCGTCCTTGATCCCTTTCTCCTTCTCATCTCTCTCCGTCCACACTGAGTCACACACTTTTTCAGTCCTTCTGTTTCCACCGACTGCTCATCCCTGATTTCCCGATGCCTTACTTGCTAATTTCTTCTTCCTCCTCCATCGCCCCTCCTGCTGCCTCTGTGCCACCTCGCATTTCTTAACCTGTGTTCGTCACCTCTCACGTACTGCGCCTTTGTGCCGTGCCATCTTCTTTGCTTCGCATTTCTGCCTTCTCTTGTCTGTCTAAAATCCCTTACTTTACCCTATTTTGCCGCCACCTTTTCTCACCCCTTGCTCTCTTTCTATATTTTCACTTTGGTCATGTGTCGTCCATCTCCTACTGTCTCTGTCTCCTCCTCCGTTGTGTAATCTCCTGATCTTTCCTCTTTCCTTTCTTGGATGCATGTCACTGCTTTCTGCTTCTCTCCTATCATCCTGTCGAAAGTGTTGTGTTTGCCCTCTGTCTCTTTGTTCACGTCTTCCCCTCTGGACGGTTTCCCATTTGCAGTGCATGAATATTTATGACAATATATTAAATATGCCCTGGTGTCGAAGGAAAATTCTGATAATTGATAGAACCATTGTGGTGGTGTGCATATTTTACAAAATGTGCATTCCCACGATTCACGAAGGTAATTTTTTTGTGGAGGGAGGGGTTGTGACAGCATTGTGAATTATTCTACTGCAGCCTTCCCAGGGAACATGCATGAGGTGTGATGCGCTACAGCTGCTGGATTTTCATAATGACCTCCTTGTCAGTCTCCCCACACACACAACCCCCCCCCAACACACACACAACTGTCCCACACAACCCAACACATACACACATACACACAACCCTCCCACGCACACACACACAACCCCACACACACAACCACACAACCCCACACATACAACCCCACACACACAACCCCACACACAACCCCCCACACCACACAACCCCACACCACACAACCCCCACACAAACCCCCACACACTCAACCACAACCCCACACCACACAACCCCCCACACACAACCACAACCCCACACACACACACAACCCCAAACACAAACACAACCACACACACAAACCCCCCCACACACACAACCCCACACACAACACACTTCACACACACAACCACACACATACCCACACACACAACCACATGCACACACAACCCCACACACACACAACCCCCCACACAAACACCCCCACACACACAACCCCCACAAACACAACCCCACTCACACAACCCCAAACGCACACAACCCCCCCCCCACACGCACACAACCCCCCCCCACACACACACAACCCCCCCCCCACACACACACAACTACATACACACACAACCCCCCACACACACACATAGTATAGCATAAAAAACACACCAAAACATGGCATAACAAAACACAACAAAACATAGCTAGGCTAAACAAAACATAGCATAACAAAACAAAGCATAGCATAACAAAACACAACAAAACATAGCATAGCATCACAAAATCATAGCATAGCATAACAAAACATAGCATAACATAATACATAGCATAACAAAACAGAGCATAGCATAAAAAAACATAGAATAACAAAACATAGCATAGCACAACAAAACATAGCATAGCAGAACAAAACACAACAAAACATATCATAACAAATCAAAGCATAGGATAGCAAAACATAGCACAGCAAAACAAAACATAGGATAGCAAAACAAAACCTAGCATAGCATACAGCATCACTCAGCACCACCACAGCATCACTCAAGGGCACCACAACATCACTATGCGCTACCACCGCATCACTCGTTCGCCACCACAACTTCACTCAGCGCTACCACAGCATCAATCTGTGAAACCATTCAACAACAACTGGTTCAAATATGTTCTCTCAATGTTTCAAGCTTTATTACAAAAGTCACAAAAAGATGTTAATATTTCACTTCTGTTCTTGGATTTTTGTCACAATAAAATACACTGAACATAATCTTCACAAGATATTTACAAAAGCTTAAGCTATTGCCATTATATATGACAATAACTTTTATTTAAGTATTATTTATAAATATCAATACATGTAAGTCACGTAAATACAACACATATTGCATTACAAATGCTATAGGTGTCACATTTGCGATAGTTATACCTATTGGCATTGTAAATGACAAAGCTATTTCCCTATTTTCAAAACCAACACATAAATGAAAAATTTGTCATTTACAATACCAATAGCTCAAACTTTCCTAATGCGAGACCTATTGCATTGCAAATGCTTGTTAATATTCTGTAGTGCTTCATCAATTTTGGAGCCGAATAGCAACTGGCCATCATAAGGCATGTCCAATATCTTCGTTTGCACCTCAGGGCGGAACGAAGTTGCTTTCAGTCACCCCTGGCGTCGCAAGACTGCTGCTCCCGCCAACTGGCGGAACCCTGTTGTAGCGATATCCATCGCACAGTCTATAATTTCTGACGCCGATGTTACACCCTCTTGCAGAATCTTCTTCACCTCCTCTGACAGATATGGGGCTATATCTGCCCATAATTGCCTATTATAGCGTCCCAAGAGCGCTAAGGCATTTGCAACCTTCACTGTCATCGCAGACATTGAGGAAAACCTTTTCCCAATGTTGTCGAATCTTCTTCTTTCCTTATCAGGAGGAGCCGATAAAGGGGCTGAAGGATCCCTGGAGTTTTTCTGGGCCGCCAGCGTTACCACTGAATCCGGTTTGGGATGTTCCGTCAAACAGGCAGGTGCAGTATCAGGCGCTCTATACTTCTTGTCCAACCGAGGAATCACTGGAGATACAGAGGCAGGGTTTTGCATGATCTTAACCCCCTGGGTCCACAGATAATCGATCATAGGTATTGACATAACTGCTTTTCTGAGAGGTTCTTTGAAGTCATACAAGAAGCAGTCTTGTTCTTGAGAGACAATTGCGATCTTAAAACGTTGAGCAGCCCACTCAACCACATTATGGAACCCTCCAATGTCGCCTGGTGGTGAATCCGCGTGTGAGAAGTTGACCTGATATATGATGCTCACTAGTTCTAGTGATCACCTTGTATCAGTCCAAACAACCCTTATGGTGATTGGTTGTAAGTCAACCTTATAGACCAGCTATCCTAATGGTAGCATGGACAAAGCAGTCTTGGCTAAACTCTTTTGGCATGTGAAGCCAGCTGTTTTACCACATATAACCCCTTGAATACCAAGTGAAAGGACACCACACAGGTTGTTATGAAAATAAACAAGATATTTATTAACTAACATACACCTCTGAACTCTTTATGAGATCAGAGGGCTAAGCACATGACAATCTCTTAGGAAAAATATGTTTAAGTTGCACAAATTACAATGGTGCCCTAGGGGCAGGACAAACCATATACTAAGTAAGTGGAATGTGAAAGTCGATAAAAGGAATGGAGCTGTCCAGAGGCTGTAGGATCGCTGGGACCACGCTATACTAACGCTAGGTAGGTAATAGGAGGCCCACAGAACGCGGGTGCAGAGTGTGAACTCACACGCGAGATGCGTAACAGTGTCTATGGACAGTACAGTTCAAGAAAAAGGTGAGTACGGACAATCCTGACTAGGTAAGACAAAAACGACTGTGGAACTGGACACTAGGAGTGTCAAGCTACCCTTGAGCACCGAAATGCTCGTGTTACCTCACCCACAGGCTGCGGGTGCATAGGTGCCAAGTTGTGTCGGGTTCCGGCGTTGAAGTCTATAGAGCCTGGAAGAAATGATGCTGCAGGCGATCAGGAGGAAGATGTCCGGTGTGATCCAAGGGTGGATCAGTGAAGAGAAGAACCTGAAAGCAGAGGGGACAATGTTCAGAGTCACTAGCCAGTGACTGGAGTGGAACCAGGAGTGGAACCAGATGTTGTCGTCGCGATCAGGTGAGGGTGGACGCTTGTCTCTGCAGCCACGTGGACCAGGCGGTGTCTTCGACGACCAGGATGGAGGCACGAGCTGTCCCACGCAGGCTCTCGCTGTCGGCGGTGTCGGCTTCGGATTCGGAGTCAACAGGCCTTGGCAAAGGCAACCCACGCGGTGAGTGGAAACGCCGTCTGGAGTGGACCAGGAGGGTCCGGGGTGCTCCTCTTTTGGAAGGGAGCAAGGGCCAGTCTGGAGCAACCAGACCAGCAGTGAGGATTTAGGAGTTCGTCGTCTAGGAGGTCACTAGCCAGCCAGCAAGTGACCAGACAACGCGTCGAGCAGCAAACAGGCAGAAGGGCCCCACGCAGATCTCGTGGATGCTGGAGGGCTGGTCTTCGGTGCAGGAGCTGCTCGGGGTCGGGGCTTCTCAGTCCCCAAAGCACTTGGACGAGGTTACCTCAGAAGACGTGCTGGAGCGAAGTGCTGCTTCTTTCAAGATGGCCGGTCCCACGTGTCTCGTCGCACCCATGGATCTCAGCTGTGCTGCAGATGTAGGTAGAGGTCGGAGAGGTCTGGGAATCCGGGTCTCGTCGGGCTCTGAAGTCTGGATCCTTGAAGGAAGACGACAAAGGGAAGCCGCTGGACGCTGATGGTGCCTGCTTGTGCAGGGTGGACACTCCTTGCCCACTAGGGAGATTTCTTCAGTCTTCTGTGGAGCAGAACGTCGAAGTCCAGAGTTTCTTCTTGTAAAGTTGTTCAGGATAATCTAATCTGGAATGGGACCAGCTCCTACCTTTATCCGGCTAAAGGGGGCTGTACTACGACTAGGTCCCTCCTCTGGGTGGGACCAGGAAGGGGGGTGGTTACACCCCCTACCCTTTGTCCGGTCTTGCGCCATAGCTGGGGCTGGAGTGCCCCAGGAACTGGTTTAGACCGGTGTATGCACAGGGACACCTTGTGTGCCCCAGGCATGTATCATTCCTTTCAGCCCTGTCCTACCTAATACACAAAATCCTGTCTGGGGTGGTGCTAGCACCTCCCAAGGCAGGAAACCCTTTGTCCAAGCCTCCCTCGCTGGAAGGACTCCCAGCAGCAGGAGGTCAGACTTGTGTCTGTGGTGGCAGCATCCATTTTGTGATGCTGAGGCTCGAGTTAACTTTAACCGGGGTTCACAGTTAATACATGTCGTGTCCCTCTAGAAGGGTGGAATGCTACCCCCGTCGCCAGAATTGGCGAGGGGGTAGTATTCCAATTCGTATGACACCTTACTCGACATGTTTTGATAATGCTATACCAAAGTTGGCAATAACCGCGAGGATTATAATGCACTTAAGAGTATATGGTATAGCGTTATCATGGAAACAGCTAAAGGACTTGGTTCCGAAAGCTGCAGACAGGCTCAGCTCATGCTAGAGCACCATCTCACATAATTCCAAGCACTCTGCCTTCAGGATTGATAAGGCCTGCCATAGGAGTGACTGATAGGAGGATATGTGTCCATTTTAGGGTTAGATATAGGGATACTATATCTAAAGCAAAGGGTGATTACACCACCTTGCCCCAGCTGATTGATCAGCCAGTTGTGTCAGATTTGGATGGCCAGCCAGGGGTGGCATAATACATGCTGCAGCCCATGGTAGGCCCCGAGTGCACCTATGCCCTGGGTACCTAGGGTACACTGTACAGAGACTGATAAGGTGACTCAGTATCCAATTAGATATGCACCTAAGGTACATGGTTGTCAATTTAGAGAGAGATAGCTAGGTTGTGGGTCTGATTAGCAGGCCCACAGCC